>NC_134578.1:87798123-90198123 GCF_050947875.1 Dermacentor variabilis
GTATGTCTTCTCATTTTCTAAGTACCTAATTTACTGATTGCTAGCTACATTCTTTTGACGTAGTGTGAGTGGCCTCTTTAGCCTGTGGAGCGCGGTGGTTTTCAGACAAAAATTGTAACGTTAAATGATTGTGGTAAATTTTCTGGTATTAGATACACTTCAAAAATTTTCCTCATTTTACGACAAATCTGCTGGTAATGTACGACCGAACGCTTTTCCGTAAATAAAGATGGTCATTTCCGTAGAACGGAGCCGTAAAAAAAAAAACCGCAGTACAAAATACGGGTGCTTCCGTATATAGAACAAGGAAGACGCTACATGCTGAATGTTTACTATAACCGTTGAAATAGCGATAATTGTCGTATTCAGAAAACGCAACACACTGTAAGCCGAGTCTTTACTATAACCATTAAAATACGAGTGTTTCCCGTAGTCAGAAAACGAAAGACTCTGTAGCTGAACGTGTACTACATCCGTTAAAGTGTAGGTGCTTGCTGTATTTCGTCCTACGGGGCATATCCAATGTTCGGAGAATGTACATTCCAAGTTAAAAAGGAGCAGCCAGTTTGTGAGATGGTGACCGATACGTACGAAAGCTAATGACATTCTATGCAGAAGGGCGTTGCCGATGAGGTTAGAAGCGCACAAGTGCACTTTTTCATGCAAAATGACATCCTTCAGCCAAACCTTGTGGAGACGTGCCAACCTTAGAGCTTGAAAAACAGCATAGAGGTTGGAAAATAGTGCTAAATTTGTTGAACATTAGTGAAACCTATTTGATGATTCATTATGTTTACTGCTCGTTAAATATTCATAGACTGCTCTCTACGGGTGCTGTGAACAAGCACTCCGCTTTTAGAATCGCAGCAACAATGATCTTTGGCACAGACAAGGAGAAATGCTTATGAAGTTTATGCAGGAGTATGTCCTACTAATTACACCCCGCTTCCCATTCCATTCTGGCGCAGGAGGAGGACGGAAAAAAACTTTATTTTCTGGTGGAGGATTCATTCTCCAGAGTACAAGAAGCTAATGTACCCTAACCATTGATGTGACCAGTGCCTGTGCACTAGCAGTTAAATATAATATGGCAGTTACAATTGATTTTCCACAACCTGTAGTTACTGCAAGCTGCTGCAAATTTACCAGTACACAGCTGCAATACGTTTAGGGCAAGTTAAAACTCTGTAAGGAATTTGCCTATTATGACGCAATTGGAATGCAATGTTCTAGAAATAGGTGAAGCGCAACGTGCCATCCCACACAATGAAACACCTATAAAGAACCTGAATCGCCACGTCTGACCTGACGGCGTAAAGAGTGTGTTCGGTGTAAACTAATGCACCTGTATAGCTTAAGCTATGGAGAGTGCATTAAGTATCAGTTGTAAAAGTTCCTAATTTAAACTGCACACAGCAAAAACCTGCATGCAGTTTCGCAAAATGCAAACCCCCCCCCCCTTTTTGTTGTTTAAAGATACTGACACTTAGGGCCATAACGTGTAAACTATGACCGTCATTCCCAAACAATCAAAGCGAATAGCACCACCCTAAGTGTTATGCGCCTTCTGTCTGACATTATCTATCAAAAATTGTAAGTGTGAGATGCTGCGGTGGACAGATAAACTGATTTCTGGAGCAATATAATATATTAGGTACTGTGATCTCAGTTCTTTCACTGCTCTTTAAGCATCATCGGGCATTATAGTAAAAAAATTATGAATATGAATAAATACAACACGTATATTTCATGTCGTAACCCTCATATGGTATTTAGCAGTCTGGATTATAAAGGATTCCAGATTTAAATCGGAAGACAAATTTTATTCAAGCGAAAAAATGGCATCATGAAAAAATTCTTGCATTTGGTGCTATATTTATTTTTATTTATTTCAGATGGACTATGTATGCATTTTCAGTGATATCACTTGACATGTTTTCGACTGACGGCTTTCACAATTTAGGCAAACTTGTATTCGCAAATCAGCTTTTTGATGATACCAATAACGTGTTTAGCAGGAGTATTTCTTTAGCATTTGCAAGATACGATGCTCTTGAATGCATATCTAAGCCTGGGGTGCATGCCGTCCGCTAGTCTCATCAGCATGTTTCCGGAAATCCTCTACAAGGTTTCTTGATGAATGCAAATTTGATTCTACGGGAGAAACAGGGAACTTAAACAGGTGAATTATGCAGCCTAACAATGATGTCTGCGACAAGCAAGTATCAAGGAGCACTGCATTAGGAAGCACTGTCGCTCGACACACATAGAGTATCAAAGAATAATTATTGGGATGATTTAAAATTCTGGCAGTGGAATGAAATCTTTCTGGCAGTGGAATGAAATCTTTCTTGCATTCTATATATAAACACTTTGATTATTCAATCTACTAGAACTACATTCACCAGAAACGTTCATAATCATTATCCTATCTATGCGAAATCATGCTGGGCGCATATTCGAGCCTTCATAAGCTGCTTTTCACATTGCTGATTCTCTGCGGGCAAGAGGTGCCCGCATGAAGATCATACCATCTACTTATTTCCTGTTTATTTAAATAATTGATAAATGAAGAATTTCACACTTAAACTGCATTGAGCTTGAGCAAGTTCTATGTTTAAAGCTGTTGATCATCTTTCCCTTTTCCATCTTTGACCCACCTACTAGTTATCTAAGTAGGTTGAAAAGCTGCATGAGCAAGGTGGTCGCACCGAATCAGGCTTGTGCCCCAGGTTATTGGAGGAACTGCTTGTGGTCTTGGCTTCTGCTGCCAACTGCTGTGGCCTCGGCATCTTTCTTGAGGGCCATGGCCATGTCTCAGAAATCTTGTTTCCACAGGTTGCATAAGAAAGGATACTTTTCTGAGCTAAGCCTTTTTCTTAGAAGAACTCACTTAAGTTGTATTGATAGCTTTGAGATACAAGATTGCCATGTGACTGGCCACTCAAGGCAGTTTACGTGCAGTCACGCGCGCTTTTCTAGGGAAAACAGTTTTATTTAGCGCACAATGAGCAAGAGGAAGCTGTATCAGGAGGCTTCCATGTTGCTCTACAAATTTCTGATTGACACTTTCACCTAAATATATGAAAATTTTATTAGCTAATTAAGAGTAATTATGTAATTTGGCAGAATGCAAGAAGTAATGATAGTGTCTCCAAGAGACGGGAATCAAGATTACCTTGGTTCTGTCTAGTTTTATGGCATTTACATTTGATAAATCTTGGTGCCTAAAAGTTGGGACACACTGTAGATCGAAAAACAATATTACAATTTTCATAATCATGTCAAGCGTGTTATCGGTGGTTATGGCTGCTTCAAAATGATTCTTTCATTAAGGTCCAAGGAATATTGAAGTTGAACTTTTTCTGCAGCAAGGGCATGCAATACAGAAAATCAAGCAAAATGTCATGTTGTGTTCTCTATTCGCATGTTTAACAAAGAATCTGTAGATAAAGAAAACAGGACACACCTAAGAAACAATGCTAAATTTGAAAATCTCAACTGACAGGAAACCAGTCCTTCAAAATGCAGCAGAAAGCCACCAGCTTATGTGGAGGAAACCCTTGCTATGTACTCCAAGTGTAGTTGTTAGAGCAATGCTTGGGCACCATATGAACATAACAATCAATAACTTTAAGCAAAATATTAACACCACTAAATGAATTAGGCTTTGAAGGTTCTCGATCTGAAATCATCAACACCTTCTTATGGTATTTATTTTGTTGAGCTCATTCTGCATTCTCAAAAGCAGGCTCTTACAAAGCAAGCTTGCAGCAACAATTTCTTTAGAGGCAACATCAGCTATAGGGTTTAACTGCAGATAAAGTAGATAATGCATGGAAAAAATCATGAACGCTTTTCATGATAACCAGTGGGGCCAGTCATGCAGCCATGAAATTATGTGATGCAGACACATGATACATTGAAGATGCGTTCCTGAAGTGTTTCGTGCTTCCAAGGCTTCTTTTCCAGTTGTGAAGGCTCTCTTCACTGCACAAATAAGTGAAAAGAATAAAAAAGTAACTTCAACATGCTAACAATACGTTGGCCATTTGCAAGAAACCAGCACTCTTTTGGGTTCCTAGCTTGCCTCGTGCAAATCTACAATGCCGCAGTACTTGCTTTGCCCAGTACCAGCCAATTTAGAATGCAATGTATTCAGAGCGCTCGCCTTCTGTTTTTCTCCTGTGAAAAAAGTTTACCATGCGTTCAGTCGGCATCGGGAAAGGGGGCAAGCAAGAAACACTGTGCACCACTTATTTCTAATATGTCTTGCTGGATGCCGCTTGCTGCGCCGGATACAGGCGAAGCCACTGGATATTCGCTGTCATGCAGCGGCTTGTCCTGGAAGGTGGGCGTCATCATCATCAGCCTGGTTACGCCCACTGCAGGGTAAAGGCCTCTCCCATACTTCTCCAAGAACCCCGGTTATGTACTAATTGTGCCCATGTCGTCCCTGGAAACTTCTTAATCTAATCCGCCCCCCTAAATTTCTGCCGCCCCCTGCTACCCTTCCCTTCCCTTGGAATCCGCCCCGTAACCCTTAATGACCATCGGTTACTTCCCTCCTCATTACATGTCCTACCCATCTCCATTTCTTTTTCTTGATTTCAACTAAGATGTCAACTAAGATGGGTGAGGGAACAAGTCGCGTTTGTTCCCTCACCCAATCTGCTCTTTTCTTGTCCCTTAACGTTACACACATCATTCTTCTTTCCATAGCTCGTTGCGTCGTCCTCAATTTGAGTAGAACCCTTTTCGTAAGCTTCCAGGTTTCTGCCGCCTAGGTGCGTACTGGTAACACACAGCTATTATACACTTTTCTCTTGAGGGATAATTGCAACCTGCTGTTCATCATCTGAGAATGCCTGCCAAACGCACCTCAGCCCATTCTTATTCATCTGATTATTTCCGTCTCATGATGCGGATCCGCCGTCACTACCTGCCCTAAGTAGATGTATTCCCTTACCACTTCCAGTGCCTCGCTACCTATTATAAACTGCTGTTGTCTTCCGAGACTGTTAAAGATTACTTTAGTTTTCTACAGATTAATTGTTAGACCCACTCTTCTGCTTTGCCTCTCCAGGTCAGTGAGCATGCATTGCAATTGGCCCCCTGAGTTACTAAGCAAGGCAATATCATCAACGAATCGCAGGTTACTAAGGTATTCTCCATTAACTTTTATCCCCAATTCTTCCCAATCCAGGTCTCTGAATACCTCCTGTAAACATGCTGTGAATAGCATTGGAGAGATAGTGTCTCCCTGCCTGACGGCTTTCTTTATTGGGATTTTGTTGCTTTCTTTATGGCGGACTATGGTGGCTGTGGAGGTGCTATGGATATCTTTCAGCATTTTTACATACGGCTCGTCTACACCCTGATTACGTAATGCCTCCATGACTGCTGAGGTTTCGACAGAATCAAAGGCTTTCTCGCAATCAATGAAAGCTATATATAAGGGTTGGTGATATTCCGCACATTTCTCTATCACCTGATTGATAGTGTGAATATGGTCTATTGTTGAGTAGCTTTTACGGAATCCTTCCCGGTCCTTTGCTTGACAGAAGTCTAAGGGGTTCCTGATTCTATTTGCGATTACCTTAGTAAATAGTTTGTAGGCAACTGACAGTAAGCTGATCGGTCTATAATTTTTCTAGTCTTTGGCGTCCCCTTTTTTATGGATTAGGATTATGTTAGCGTTCTTCCAAGATTCCGGTACGCTCGAGGTCATGAGGCAGTGCGTATACAGGGTGGCCAGTCTCTCTAGAACAATCTGCCCACCATCCTTCAACAAATCTGCTGTTACCTGATCCTCTCCAGCTACCTTCCCCCTTTGTATTGCTCCCAAGGCTTTCTTTACTTCGTCCGGCGTTACCTCTTGGATTTCGAATTCCTCTAGACTATGCTCTCTTGCATTATCGTCGTGGGTGCCACTGGTACTGTATAAATCTCTATAGAACTCCTCAGCCACTTGAATTATATGAAGGTGGGCGTATGGTGCACTAACTATTGCGTGTGACCAGATAATATGGCTACCGAAAAAAAATTCTGCATGGCTTTCCACACTTCAGGAGATGTCCCTGCATGTCTGGTAGGCGTTTTTACGACAATGTCAAGCTTGCTTACTGACACAGCTGCCTTGTCTGCCCAGACATCATTCGAAGCAAAATGCCTTTCTGCAACGCAAGCAGTTGCACCACGAAATCACACAGCAGAGCAGCGAGAGGAAAGAAATGTTTTGGTCACTAGAATAAAAGCCTGCATGCAAGCAAGAAAGTGACTGTCAGAAGAAGTGAGCCACTGCTGTTATCCGGAACGTTTAGTTGCTTGTACTAACTGAAGTTCTTGCCGTATTAAATAGAGTTTGCTCTCAAGGCTATACAAGCGGCAATACAAGTGCGCAACTGAATGCAGTTTTATTCCACCCTTTTAACGCAGGTGAGCAAGAGGCTAGAAGTGTCACACGGAAAATTGCGATCGTGATCGCACCAATCGTGCTACCATTGAAATCGATGTGAACAGATAGGTGATCCTTCTTCCCATTCATGCGTCGTTTTTGTCCTAAGAAATTCCCTAGTGGCCTTTCGAAATGATATTTCTGTTTCCGACACCAGCTTACCACACATCATTCTAACACCTAAGCTGTGCAAACCAATTAAAATTAAAATGGGCTTACTTCATGAGCAAGTTACGAGCACGTGTTGACCGTTGAACACCAGTTGAGAGCACGCTATCGCGTGCCCAAGCACATGCGTGTACCCGAACACAGGACAACTTGTTCGATGCCACAGCTTGCAGTGTAGACGAAGTGAAACTCGTTCATCACTAATATACCTGCGCTACGATCGCAGATGACGAGCACACAAGAGTGCGCCATGGAGGGACAAATCCGGAACTTTGCCAATTCGAACCTGCCGCGACTCAAGCAGCGTAACCAACCATCGTTTATTTTCTTCGCACCCGATACGTCCATCTCACTTCCTTGGGGCCTTTCTTCATTCTTGAGTTCAAATGAAGATATATTTGCTGTAAACGAATAATTTTTACAACATGAAACAATAAAAGCCGTCTGGCTACACAAGTGCAGCTTTTTCTGCCCTGCTTAGATCGGTTGGATGGATGCATGAATGGATGTTATGAGCGTCCCCTATGGAACCGGGTGGTGGTTTGCACCACCAAGCTTTTATTATTATACTGCCTAATGCCCTACCTAGATTAAACAAGAAAAAAAGAAAAAAAGAAACAACTATCAATCACACAACCAAATTTTCTGATCCCCTATTGCGAACTGTGCTTTGGTATGGCTCCGTTTTTTGTCGCTTCCCTACTTCCACCAATCCTCCAATCGCATCTTACTAATCTCTACTGCGGACATGTTTACGTTTCCACTGCTCTCGTTGAACTCAAGGGCTTCAAGGAAACCAGTGGTGTCTAAATCGACCGCAGGGGAGACGTCTTCTCATTATAATAAAACATGCTCCAGAATTTCCCTAGCTTTACCGTAGCAAGCACATGCTTCCGCCTCCTTCTTATGTCTCCCTTTATAAGTGCGTGTTCTATGGCATGCCGATCTCCCTTTGAAAAGTAATGACCTTCCGTTTGAGTTAACACAAATTGTTCCTTCACTGATTTCACTTTTTCTGCTTAAGTAATTACTCATGCCCGGTTTCTTTTTCATTGCCGCCACCCATGAGAAAATTTCAGCATCCCTTACTTTCCGCTTGACCTTCTTTGCTGCTGTGTTGGCCACCCAACAGGCCGGAGAGTTGCTGGTAAGCTTCCTAGTTCTTTTCCTCCACTGTGAGTCAATGTCGGAATCAATCGGAAGCGCAGTGCGCGCTGCGCGCTGGTGCAACACTCTGTCAGTACAGAAAACAAAACAGCATCGGTTTCATTTTCGCATTTGTGTTCTAGTTGCTGGAACAGCAAAACAATTGTTTGACTAGCATTTGGTTTCTTAAAGAGGAGAACGCTTTCTCTCTAACAAAGTAGTGCATTTTGTACAAAGAGATAATGAATGCAAGAAGAAGAAAGGCACGGAGTTCAACCAGAGGGTTTGCTGCTGGCGATAGCAAACCCAAGTGTTGCAATACCGTGCGAAGCATTGCACAGCGATGCGTCAATAGGCTCTAGTATAGGGCTAACTTGGGCTGGTTGGTGCATGTAATGAAGGGGTAAGTATTGAGTTTATTCATAGCATTTATCCTTGAATAAAGCGCATCGAACCAATGGTGTTGCATAATGTGTCGAAAAGAAATAAGACTCGAATCATTACGAAACGTGGCACTGGGCGTTCTTTCTTTCCTTTTTCTTCTTTTTGACAGTACACAGAGTACTAGCACGGTACTAGGTCCTTCATTTTCAGTGACCTTCCCGTAGTTTGCACACATGTCGGTGCATGTTCGCGATCTATATTCTGCCGTACAATGACGTGCGCGCTTACGGATCTTCTGTCGAGATGAAATGCCAAATGTTTCGATTACATCTTACCGCAAAAACTGACTACAAATGAACACTGAAGACTATGCCTAACTTTCGTGTGTCAATTAATGGACAGTTATCGACTGAGACACGATCTTCTGGAAATATCTGGAGGAGTTAAACCACCTACATTATACTTCAGCAAAGCCTGTTCACTGTTGGGGTAATTGCTTCCCGCATTCGAAAATTTCATCCAGCCGTTGTACTTGGATCCATAGGCCGCCATTTCCCGTCGAGACAATTTGTTGCTAAACGTAAACGCAGTTACGGTCCTTATTCCCCGGCCTGCGTTTCGGTACTGGTTTATGGTGCGCACAATATTTGGCGTAGAGCCCCACTGTCATTCATAGTGCGCCAGCACCTGAGTGCCGCAAAGCTTGTTCACATTGGCACGTATGCCCACGGCTCTTCGTTATCTTAAACATATATTCGGTATCACTAAACACAAAGCACTTAATTTGAGAACACTGCAAACACACGCATATATTTGCGCATATGATCTGAGTTACAATACGCGTACGCGCGGAAATCTGCGACTGGTATAGAGGATACGTATACAAATTTACACAATCTGTTATTGCAGCTTTAGCTAGAAGGCTAGCTCTCACATTTTGTACGTATCATCGTAATCCGTACAGTTTGCGTGTTAAATAAAATATTGTTAGATAAAACTCTGTCAGTACAAGCGCTCATTTAGACAACGTGTACAGTTTTCCTCTCAAAAATACGCAATGTGGTCTGCTTCGTGCACAACAGTGTAGCCACTGTATTATTACAGCGAAATGTCCGTAAAAATTAAAACGTTGAGCATTTCTGCATATTTACGTCAGCTTTTGCCGTATTTTTGAAATACGACATGCTTTCCATAATTTTAACTCCAATTCCTCTGTATAATAACGGAAATCCTCCATATAGTGACGGAAATGTTTTACAGTGTATTTGATTCGATGTTCGGCTTTTTCATCATTCATTTTACTATTCGGTTCTAAATCGCTATTAGGCATTCAAACACGTCTGTAAATAACACGTAATTTACGAAATATTGAAGTGTTCTTGAGCTTTATTGCATTTCATGATTCATGTAACCTGCACCACCTGTGTACCTACGTTGAGGTAGTGGGACGCTTTTGAGACTTCCACATTATTTCAATGTCTTGTGGCAGCTCCTATAGTTAAAATGTGACTTGCCGACAGAGTTCTGCATAGAGATGCCACGCAGCTACGTCTTGACAACATGGGCCTGATGTAACGTACACTTTCTGTCCCATTTTTGTAAAGGGGAGTGTTATGGTGTCGCATATTGATCAGTCACTGTTTCTGAGTTATTTTTCGTTGGGCTCCCCGAATTATGTTTTTTTAAAGCTTTGGATAACGTCAGCAAATGTCACACTGTATTTTGAAGTGTTCTACCATACATCGACCTCCTACTCAGCGTTCGCAACTGCGTCCATGCTTCACACCGTTTTCCGAAGGGCGTAGTCCAGCGTCCGCGTCACCGATACGAGGGTGCGTTCAAAGTCGAAAGCCTGTTCTCAGTTGGCCCAAGTAGATTTTTTTTATGCCGACCGAAATATCTAAGTCAGGCGTCCAGGATAAAGCCTAATGGCGCTCATCAGTCTGAGACCAATCTTTCGTGGCAAAAAAAAAAAAGCATTCCTTGTCGCAAGCCGTAAGAGCAAGCGGTGTTTGCCTTGCCGGCTCCTGTAAGCTACGCTTCTCGATTTGCATTGCGTGGCGCCTGATTTTTTGTATAAGCATGGACCGAATATACCCTCTTTTACTAAACATGGATTTTCACTAGTCCCGAACAAGCGGCGATTATATCACAAAGCTAGTCGGTCTAATGGCTGGAAGGCGTAATGGTTAAAAATGTGTAATACGTTGAAGCCTAAGGCTGCGACGGTAGGGGTACGGAGTTTTATTCCAGCAATCGGAATTTTTTTTTTTGCGTATGAGCAATTAGGCATCAGCCGTTCCCCAGCAGCCGCATACAGGCATGTCCCGGAGGGTTCACGGCGAAAAATTTGCTTTAAAATTTCATTAGGTAGCGCATGGTTGGATCGATCCTCACTCAAGCACAGCATCCCGATCCTCTAGCGACTACGCCACAGTGTACACACGCTTCTAATGTGCCAGCGACACCCACTTATTTGAGATGATAGGTAAATGTGTCACGTTGAATAGCATGGCTGCGCTATACAATATGTGCGCACGCCGGTTTCCTTTACACGGAACACACAGCAATGAAATGAACACAATTATAGGGTTTGGTTAACCACTTCACGAGCGCTTCACTTCACATTGATTCCTAAAGGATGGTCGAACGTGCATAATTTTTATTACATGTGTCATCGGACATTCCAAGAATATTATTAGCTGCTCGCGTGTATTCAAGTAAGTCAAAACTATTTGCGATGCGTGTGCAAGGTGAACAGACACTAACTTTTGGTACGGTATTGTCGACCACGTTGAAGTCATTTATGATACAAGCAGGCGTGCTTTTCACCCAGTGACAGCACGACTGAAACGACAATTTATTGAATGCGAACGAAGTATCGAAGTAAAACAATGGAACTCGTCAATCTCTTCTTTTTTCTACGTCCTATTTCATCCCTTATCATTGCATCCCTCTCCTTTGGCACAAGGTAGTCAGCTGAGATTTCGCCCGTTAGCCCCCTTCATTTCACCCTTAAATGTTGAGGCCTTGCGGTCCATACACGTGTATTTGCTGTAAGTGTGGCATGTTTTAGAGAAGCAATTTCGAAAAAAATTGCGGATGAAATGTAGAGTTTTCTCATGAAAGTTGTTTAGTACATCATACATCTGAACCATCTAACATCAGACACATTACTGCACCAGCTCAACCAGTGTATTTCAGGAATGTGGCTGTGTTGGCTTGAAGGTACAACGCATTGGTGAATTGCAGCGCAGATATACCCACTGAGATAAGATACGCTCGTCCGTTCTCTCCTTTCTTCTGTCTCTGCGTGCATCAGCGCTGCTATCTCCAAGTATATTTCAATTGTAAGTTCCTTCCTCAGAAAAGAACGTTTTCCATCCAGACCCTTCGCCAAAGTCTTTGGCCTTGCTGGCCGTTCGCAGGGGCCTACTAAAGTCTATCATGTAGTTTGAGAATTCGTGTGCATTTCAGCTCTAGCCATTGTAGCCTGTTCTTTCATACAACGAATATTCTTTACATAGGTCACGACAGAGACGGTTTCACGCAACGCACTAACACTTAACGGTGTGCTCGGTGGATTCGTATTTTTTGAATAAACTATACAAAGATGGCAGAAATAAAATTATATCTGCCATTGGACGTGGAGCTTTTCTTGGTTATTGCTTTAGCTGTTGCAGAGTGAAAGCGGCCTTGTTAAAGATGAGATTTGTTGCAAGCTTTAGGATGAGAGGAACTAATGCATTTAAAAAGCAATTAAATTTGCGTTCTCTACATATTAAACGACAGCTTAACGACAGGCCTCACAACTATATCGCAATGATATCGCCAAGACGCAGTTCGACATCTGCTATACGTCAAATATATTTTCAGCCCCGTCGTGCATAAATAAAGACCATGAAGTGAACCCATGTCGCGTGTTTCGAGCTCCATATATGGAGTTCCTCCATTAGGCCGCGCTTAGACTGCCTTTTTTCTTCCCAATTACAGATACATGCATCAAGCCATCACTAAAATATATATAACGACTTCGGCTCGTAGAGACTTTATCCGGTGTGGAAATGTTCTCACAAGAGCGTGACGGTACTTGACTAAACTGGCACTTCGAATACACTGAGGTAAGCAAGTTATTCGCCCATTTATTAGATTATCTTACATTGTATTTCTACTAGCTGCGAGACTCTATTGGTACTTAATATTTACCGTATTTAAGGCACAACTTATTGTGACACATATTGCAGATAACTTTTAACCCAAGGAGCCCAAAAATTTACTCCTGAGTATTAACGTAATGAGTATTATTGAGCCTAAACCAATGTTTCCATTCGCGTAACACTGCGCACAGCCTGAATAAGTCGGCATGCGACATCGTGAAAATTATCTTGCTCATCCGCTGTACAAAACACCTCAAAATAAATTTGCGAGGTGAAATTCTGACCTTTTGTGCACTGCCATTCGGGGAAAGAGTTAATGGTTACATATACATTTCTGCGTATTTCGTTTTACTTATTGCATACACAGTATCGGTGATGCCTTTGGGCACATACCGTCATCGTCATGCGGTCGTGGCGATTCCAGCGTCTTCATCTGATTCTGTCCACGATGTCGTCGCGACCTAACTATGATGCCACATTTTGTTCATGACCTGGTTGTCATGCTGCCATCATCATACCGACATTTTGACTCCATCCGCTCCATTTCTTCGTTGTCAAATGTCGGATCCGCACTTCAAGCACTAAGCTTGGCTGGTTCTTCGTCATAGACATAAACTCTGGATCACTATAAAGTTGTGACCTTTCTGTGAAATAACGTAAATAGTGCATGATATTACTGCGTGCATAAGATGAACTTATACACTAATGTACACATCACCAATGAATGCATAACATACAAATAACTGCTTCGCAAAAATTCATCTACGCAAGCAAGTTGAATAGACGAAATTTTTTGCAGGTTATCTTATCGCAGTCATTAGGCTGCCACGCTACTAAATCCATAAGCCACAACTGCTACTATGGTTACCTACTCCATTTCTATGTCCTTCCCTTTTCGCGTCTGTTGATTGTGGCAACCTGCTGTTGATGAACAGCACATAAAATTTAAATTGAGGACGACGCAACGAGCTATAGAAAGAAGAAAGATGGGTGTAACTTTATGGGATAACAAAAGACTAGATTGGATGAAGGAAGAAATGCGAGTTAATAACACCTTAGTTGAAATCAAGAAAAAGGAATGGGAATGGGCAGGACATGTAATGAGGAGGGAAGATAGCCGATGGTCATTAAGGGTTACGGACTGGATTCCAAGGGAAGGGAAGCGTAGCAGGGGGCGGCAGAAAATTAGGTGGGTGGATGAGATGAAGAAGTTTGCAGGGACGACATGGCCACAATTTGTACATCACCGGGCTTGTTGGAGAAGTATGGGAGAGGCCTTTGCCCTGCAGTGGGTGTAAGCAGGCCGATGATGATGATGATGATGATGATGATGATGATGATGATGATGGTGATTGTGCCATGCACAACCTTTCATTTGCTAGCTTTTTCCATATCAAAGGGTGATAGTTTTATGGGCTACACGAATGAAACTGACTTTCGATGAAAACTACCCTTTCTTTGACACAGGCGTCACTTTGTGGCCAGGCCTTCTTGCTATACAATTTACAGCACACATCACGTCGTCTAGATTTCGGATGAGTACAATTGTGAAATTCGTATCAGGCCAATAAATTACTGCTTCTAAACTTTATACTCAACTGGGATTTCCTTGGTGTAGCGAAGGTCGCCACAAATATTCAGGCCCAACCTACCCGTAACGGATGTTTATGATGTATACTCGTATGTTGAGATAAAAGTTAAAGCACTGGGGCACGTGCAATTTGATAGTACGAGATTTATTTTTAAGAGGATACGTAAAGATAGTCAGTTTTTAATTATAAAGTGTCCTGTAGCTTGACCTGAGGTCAAGTTACATAAAGAGAACTGAAAGAGCCGCCGGCGAAACGCGACAGGTGTGAACCCCGTAGTGCTGCTCCACTACTATCACGGCCTTCCATTTGGAGACGCCACGCCAACTAGAGGGCCGCTCGCGAGATCCACCTGAATTAACATTCATTCTGAAATTGCACCAGCGCCACGCTATTATGTGCCAACACTGACATGTCATACCATGTTGCCCCGCTCGCATTTCGGTCCTAGCGAATAAAGCATATTGAAACTGTACTTGGGGCCCGATTGCATGCTGAGCCGTTACGATGTTATTGTTTTTCCAAACGCCAACCCAGTGCCCCAATTTTTCAGACAGCTTAAACCACTTGCCCTTGTCATAATGCCGTTGTAGTCGTTGCATTCTCATTACAGCCCCGTAATCGCTCTCACCTGCCGTTGTCGTCAGATCTGCTAAACTGGCCCGAGTTGTAGCATGGGCCTCTAAGCGGGTGTGATGCCGTCGTGGTTGTTTGATCGCCATCATAAACGCTTTGTTAGCCCAGCCTCGTCACGTCGTCGCCATCATAAAATCGTCATCATACAGACGTCATTGACTATTTTCCACACCATCATCGCCATGCCGTCGTTGTAGTTCCAGCGTCGCCATTCCAGCTTCGTCTGACTCACTTGAGGCCACCGTCTTCGTCACGCAATCATCGTGATATAGACTTTGGGATACACGCGTCGTCACCGCATTGGGGTGGATCACTGTTCATCATCTAATTGTTCCCATACCGTTTTCATGTCAGGTTTTTGACTGTGTCATCGTAATACAATCGTCGTTATGCATTCGTTCTCATAGCGTCGTTTTGATGCTTTGCCAGTCATTGCATCGCCGTCATTCCAACTTTGACATCTGACTCTCGTCACGCCATCGTCCTCAGGCGACGGTCGTCACATAGTCGTTTTCATGGTATTGTCAATATGGTGTCATCGTCATACCGCCTTCGTCAATCCATTCACTTTATGCATTCTATGGTCAATTCATTTAACTTGTACTGTCTTCACTCAATTGTGTTTACAGAATGATTCAGTGGACACTTCCAGTTAAAAAAAATTACCTGCGGCAGATTCTACAATTCTAGTCCAGGAGCTCGTCTAATCGAAGTGGCAGACATTACTTGCACAACAAATTGGAATGCATATTTGACTAATGAACAAAAATTTACGAATTATTTTTCAGCTGACTGCGCATTGCAATACGTTTAGGTATCCCTATTTCCCTCGCGCTGGGAACGCGCCACCAGGCGAAACTGTAAATAATCCAAAGCTAGATAAGTTTTGTTCATTTGTGGAACAGATAATAGAGCCTGTATAGCTACTTTGGTTGTAAAAGCGCAAAAAGTATGAAGTAGGGTTCTATTGTACTGTTTTGGTTTGTACGTCTCTTTCCTCATGCGTAGCATGCTGTTTCTAATGGCAGATTACTTGTTCTTGTGTACACAAAGTGTAACAATGTAGGTAATGTACTATTGATGTACTTGCTATACAAATAAGTGTTGCCATCTTCCTCATATCGTCCCTGTTTGTTTTCATGGGAACTTTTTCTATCTCATTAGATGCCGGTGATACTATATGCCCACCATGATGTCTGCGTGCATAGGTCTGCAGGAGACCTACAATATTGATAAATAAACAATAAATAAAATGGCACATATTGACATTTACAAATTCTACCGGGCGAGACTGCAAGGCATGTCCCCTACTTACTTTCTTAACAAAAGGTCGTTTTGTGCATTGAAGCACAAAAGTAACAGGAACGCGAATGCACTTTTCGGCAGTGTTCGGGAATTATTATCTTCAAACCGGTATAACCTTGAGAATTCGTTCCAAATGTATACCCTTGCAATCTCCCCGTCTAGAATTTTTAAATTTCAAAGGGTGTGGTGAGGTAATTAGTTAAAACTTAATTAGCAATTTCTAATTTGTCCATTATGCATTTCGATTCTTTGTGCAAGGAATGTCCGCTCCTTGCACTGGACCAGCTCATAGACTAGAATTGTGCTATATGGCACAAGCAACCTTAAAACGATGTCTCAAAGTGTTCGCTGAAACACCCAGCATTATGTGGTTTTCATGTCATCGTCGTGATTACGTCATCATGAGACAGTCGCTATCATGCATTCGTTGCCATACTGTGATCGTCTTGCCATCTTGGTAGCGCCGTCCTCGTTATTCGAGCTTAGTTATCTGGTTGTGGTCATACGGTCGTGCTCACCATCGCCGTCTTCCGAATGTCCTAACGTTGTCGCCGTTATCCTGTCGTCGTTATAGCGCCATTATCACTTGGGAATGGCCGTCTCATTGTCGTCATACTGTCGTCGCCATGCCACCAAGCTCATGAGCGACCTCGTCCAATGAGTGTCATAGCGCTGTGAGACGATAACGAAGTATGTCGCATAGAGTCGAAAGAACGGAAGTCTCAGAATGACCACTCCAGCTGTTAAATAAACCTGATTGATAAATACGGTGCGTGTCTACACTGATTGTGTTCATCGCACCACTACCGACAAATATCGCGAGATAAGCTATGCTGTATGTCTTTTTATCAGAAGGAGTGCTGGAGTAAATAGGCTAATAACGCCTATTTATCGCCATGTTTAGTAGTATTCTTTCCTTTGTTTAAGAGATCCCAAATGAAGCGTGCTTTCTGATCACACCTTTCCCTTGTTCCGCGAGCATCCCATCTATTCAAGCTGACACGAGCGAAGAATGGTTATTATTCACTCGTTTCATCAGGACGTTGGTTTACGCATTTTGTCTCCTCTTTCTACCATACTTCCTACTACTACCTCATACGACCTGCCATACTACATAAGTACATAAATAAGCGCTGCTGCTTTTGCGATGCCCATGCGGGTGCCTAACGCCTAGTTACGGTCGTCCAGAGGGCATCGTGTCACTGGACAGGAAGTACCGGAGGGCATTATAAAAAAAGACTACAGAGCTCCAGAGCACATTGTGGCAACGCTTCCGAAGTTTTCGCTTGAAAGGGCTTACAGACGCCACAGCTGCGTTCTTGCGATGCAGAATAAACACATTCTAAACCACTACCGGCCGCGGCATGAAATGCAGCGAGAAGAGCATCAGCAGCAACAGCGGCGTCGTCAGCGAGCAGCAGCAGCAGTGGCAGCGGCGGCAGCAGCAGCAGAAGAAGCAATGGAAAATTCGAGGAAATAGGCAAAGAAAGCTTTCCGTTATTACGTAATGGGAGACATGACATGACAAGAACTTTATTTTAGTCCTGAGGGACTGAGACCTCGGGGAGCCAAACCGAAGGCTCCCAAAGATCAAGTCGGTGGCTCCACCCACGATGGAACCGAGAGAGCAAGTCCCGCGGCAATGTCGTGGGCGCTCTGGACAGCCTGGAGTTGAATGTGCCATTGACATTTCTGCCATTGTTCTTTCGTGATGGGTGGAGAGGCGTTAAGGGCTGGGCACAGCCAGAGCATGTGGTCAAAGGAGCATGAGTCATGACTACATTTTGGACACGACTGTGAGTGTTCCGGATCTATCCTGTTAAGAGACCGAGGAGTGGGATATGAACGAGTTTGGAGGAGTCTTAGTGTGGTAGCCTGAGGTTTGTTCAATTTGGGGTGAGGGGGTGGAAATGTGACTCCCAATTATTTTGACCTTGTAGGGTTCTATAGCGAGTACGCATTGTTCGGTACACTGGGTTCCTGCATTTCGCCTACATCGAAGTGTGGTCGCCGTGGCAGTAATTACATCCTACGCCCTCGTGCATGGCAGCGCCACACAGCCATCAATTTGCCTAGTTACCCGCGAGCATGTAGGGTAACGAGGTAAGGCAAGAGAGAACATGCTGGACTACTGCAGTTGCGTAGTGTCAGGCTACAGTGCGTCAATAAAGACCGCTATCTGTCATTGACAATGTTCGAAGATGCACTTGAAATGATATGTATGATTGCCTGCGATAAGCACGTAGTAGAAACCTTTGTTAGATAACAATTTCTCGTTTGTTTGAGCAGAATATTAACTACTATATTGATGAAGTGAAGAAATAGATAGTTACCTGGCCTATAAGACAAAGCGGATTGCTGGCAGTCTTGAAGAAATTAGCCTTATGAGACCATACTTTAACACTGGTGATGTAAACGCTGGAAATGACTTGATACTTGAGTCATGGGGAAGAAAATGAACAGAGTAAACGTTCTGCTACATGAGAACTTGGCACAGTGCGCATTCACTACCCCAGGGTTGACTATTTTTTGTTACTCGAAGGATGATGCTTGATGCACAAAAATACATATTCTTCACCTTGAGAACTTTAAGCAGTGTAAATTCACTACGCCACAGTTGATTATAATTTTGCTACACGAAGGAGGATGCTTGGGGTAGAAAAAATATCAATCATGCAAAAATGTCCAAGTTGGCTTCTGCGATATGATGCCCAAGGCTTAGCAGCTTTTCGTGCAATGACCTGGGTGTATCGAAGAAGTTGTCTCTAAGGAGTTAAAAAATGTAACAGATCCTTTAGGCCGAAGTTCCTAAGTGTGTGACATAGGCGCGCATTTTAACAAAACTTCAGCTTCTCCACAGCAAGCCCGATGAAGCAGAACAGTGCTCACGAAGGGCACCACGCTTCACCTGTAGAAGAACGACAGCATATGCTGTGAAGAATTGGCCTCGGGATCTAGGCTAAAAAGCATTTGCTCTGAATGGGCTTAGCCTCAACATGTTGTTAATCTCTATTATGGCCCAAGAAAAATCTACCAACCAAATTGAACTGACTTTCCGTATGTAATGGATTGTGAAACTACATTGTCAAAGATTTATGAATTGCCCTTTAATATTTCAAGCAATACGGCAGGAAATCTTCAAATAGGGCAGGGTCATTATGTTGCAAAACACGATGGATATATTGAAAGATATGCTCTTGTTTTTAACTTCTTGAAACACAAAAAGGCTTACTTTGAATGATCAAATGACACTTTATTCAGGCCCAAATAGCTTTCTCGCCCATTTCGACATCACAGTGATTACTATTCTTGGTTTTTACTAATCAGGCGCGTGCCAAATAATTTACGAAAGTGAAAAAAATTTTACTCTAGCTTTGGTTTCCAAAAGTACGTAGCGCTAACAAACGACAGAGATGAATACGTGATATATGGCGAGGTTTATTGTAGTAGTGTCGAACTAAATCCCGGAATACTGCGGCCGCAACAGTAGCTCAGCTGAAACAGGGAACTGGCCGCGAGACACTCGATGACGACGGTGTTTTCTAGCGTGCCGATCTTCTGACTCCGAGACACGAGATGGCGGAGGAAGTGTCGATTGCCGTTCTTGTTCTTTATATTCGCGCCCCCAAGTACGAAGTGAGAAGGCAACGAAGTGCGTTCGCATAGGGGGCCGGAAGTTCACGAGCGATCATTGTGGCGAGAGGTTCTAATACTCGGCTTGTAGAGCCCTAACTAACGAATTGTAACGGACAGTTAAGGGAGTGTAGATACAACTATTTATTGTGGGCTAACTTTTGCCCTAGGGGTAAATAAAAAGCACTGCCGCGTTCTAAACGGCAGATCACGAAGGCCTTCTTCTTCTGTCTCGAGCGTCGCGTCACCTCGCCTTCTTGTAGACGCCGACAACGGCCACCTGCGATGCGAGTGCGTGCGGCGAGAACACGTGCCATTATTTCGTCTTTTGTTCCAATACGCCGTTGTTCTGTTGAGGGGGGCGCACGAACCTGCGCGCTTTGTTTAACCATGCTTCTGCCTTGTATCATTATCCCCCCTCCAAAACGCATCGTCCCGATGCGTAAAGCGACGAAATTGCTCACAAGCTGTTGTTCATACTAAAGTGGTATATGGCACAGAATAGATGTTTGGTCGAATATTCACTGCCTCTCATAATATGGCTTCAGTCTGACCACATGTACAGTTTCTGTGCGACGCCGGCATCGTGATGAACTCACTTGTCCTTCTGGCGTAACTTCGTAGTTCAGGGGCACTGATGCGGCGAAGTACTCTGCTCAAAATTTCTTTTGTACAGGGCGCCATTTCTCATCACATACGACGACAATCCCCGGCAGAAAACACGCGGAACATGGAGGGGTGTCCCTCGAGGTGTCTGATGAGTAGAAGCAACTCGGCGTCAGACTGCTGGTGTTTGGCCATTTCAGATGTGGTTACGGCTCCAAGAAACGGAAATTCGTGTCCATCTTTAACAGGAGCAGATCCCACCGGCGCACGTGATCACCAATCAGCGTCACTGTGCCTGCGACCTGACTTGTACACGACGATATGTCGTATTCCTGAAGCCTCAGACTCCATCTAGCAAGTCGACCAGAAGGATCTTTCAGGTTTGCAAGCCAGCACAATGAGTGATGGTCGCTGATTGCTCGGAACGGTTTACTGTATAAGTATGGTCGTAATTTTCCTATGGCCCATATTACTGCGAGGCATTCTTTTTCTGTGGCTGAATAGTTGGTTTCAGCCATCGAAAGAGTGCGGCTAGCGTATGCAATCACTGTTTCCTCTCCATTTTGCCATTGAACGAGGACGGCACCGAGTCCTAAATTGCTGGCGTCTGTGTGGATGTCTGTTTCCGCTTCCTCATCAAAGTGCGCAAGGACCGGGTGGTTTTGAAGTCGCCGTCGCAGCTCATTGAATGCATCTTCTTGTTCACTTTGCCAGACGAAAGGCATATCTTCTTTCGTTAATCGCGTTAACGGTTCGGCAATCTTTGAAAAATGTTTGACGAAACGCCTGTAGTAGGCACAAAGTCCTAGGAATCGCCTAACGCCCTTTTTATCAGTTGGTCTAGGAAACTTTTCTACTGCTGCGGTCTTCTCAGGGTCAGGACGGATGCCTTCGGAGCTAATCACATGGCCGAGGAAAAGTAGCTCACGGAAGCCGAGGTGACAATTTTGTGGCTTTATCGTCAGCCCTGCTGAACTAATTGCTTTGAGCACAGTCCTTAGTCGTTGCACATGCTGAGCAAAGGTGGTAGAAAAAATCACGACATGGTCAAGATAAACCAGACAGGACTTCCACTTTAACCCGTAGAGCACAGTGTCCATCATGCGCTGAAAGGTGGGAGGTGCGGAACACAGGCCGAACGGAAGTACCTTGAATTCGTATAGTCCGTCTGGTGTGACGAATGCCGTCTTCTTACGATCCCGTCCGTCCACTTCTACTTGCCAGTATCCGCTTTTGAGGTCGAGAGAGGAAAAGAATTTCGCATCCCGTACTCTATTGAGGGTGTCATCGATCCTCGGAAGTGGATAGACATCCCACTTTGTGACGACGTTAAGCTTCGGATAATTAACGCAGAAGCGCAAGGTCTGATACTTTTTCTTTACCAGCACCACAGGCGAAGCCCACGGGCTGGTCGATAGCTGAATTACGTGGTCTGTAAGCATTTCTTCGACTTGTTTGCTGATGATGTCTCTCTCCTTCGGTGACACTCGGTAGGGATGCTGGTTAATAGGCGTCACATCTTCGTCGACAATGATACGGTGTTTGGCAGTGGATGTTCTCTGGACTTTCGATGTCGTTGAGAAACACGACGCGAATTCTCGTACAAGGTTCTCTATTGGCTGCTTCTGGTTCGGTGATAGTTCTATTGCCATGTTGACGGATTCGAGTATGGAGTCTACGTTGTCAGAATTCAGTAGTGCAGTATCGGAAGGGCTCAAATCCGCAATCTGTTCATAATCGTTAAGGCGGGCAATGACGGTTCCCTTCGCAACATGCTGGACTTCATTTCCAAAATTAGTCAGCAAGACATTTGAACACCCGTCACGCAGTCGAACAAGACCCCTTGCCACACAGATCCCTTTTTCGAGCAAGAGCCCAGTGTTGCTGTCTGCTATTCCTTCATAGTCGCTGAATACGCTGCTTCTTCCGGCGACAGCGACGCTGGATCTTGGGGGTATCGCGAATTCGTCGTCTATAATCTGAAGCGCATCGAATTGCTCTTCACACTCGAACGTCGCGATGGCGTGCTTCGTTGAGAACGACACACAGGATTCCTGCAAGTTGATAACTGCACCGTTCGCCTGCAAGAAGTCCATTCCAATAATTAAATCCCTTGAGCATTCTGATAGGACAATGAAACTGGCGACGTATGTAAAGCCGCGTATTCCGATTCTAGAAGTGCACCTGCCCACCGGGTTGATAAGGTGTCTACCGGCGGTACGATTTTGCGGTCCTCTCCAAGGAGTCAGCACTTTTTTCAGTCTTCTGGCAAGTACTTTACTCATAACGGAATGGTCGGCGCCTGTGTCAACTAAAGCAGTAATTTCGCAGCCCTCTATAAACACACATAAATCGGAAGCTATGTCACTCTTTTCGCAACTGCTCTCGCGTCCGTCGTTATATTACAGAATCAGCGCTGGAGGCTCCGTTCTTGCGTCGACAGCGGCCTCACCTCCACAGGTCGCCGGTATTAGTTTTCCCTACGTGGGCTTTGGGGGCGTCGCCTTGGGGAGCTTGAGGATGGACGCGGGCTCGGTGATCGATACCTCAGGGGCACTGTTGACCGAGGTTGGTGTTGCTGTGAAATCTGCGGGCTTAGGCCCGTTGACAAATACTCCTGGATCTCGAAAGGGCGTTCACCGTTTCTTGCGCAAGTTACGTTTACGGAAAACCCCCGAAGTCCCGCTCTGCGGCATTCGCACATCCTGTAGAGATGACCAGCTTCGCCGCAGTGGTAGCACAGCGGGATTCTATCATGAGTGCGCCATATGTCAGCCTTCCGGAATCTCGTCTCCGGCGGAGGCGGCAAGAAAAGAGGTTCGGGTACATGCGCAGTTGCCGCGACGAAAGTACGTCCTGGAGATCCTCTGAGTACCTCGGCGTACGATACCGTCGGCCGTACCGGTGACGACGCTTGCGGCTGTGCTGGCGGGTGCTGTTCTTGGACTGCATGTCTCATCTCTTCGCGAACCACTGCTGCTAACGAAGAGACAGCTGTAGGGCCGTTCGAAGTGTCAAGTGCCGGTCTTGTTCTTTATAATCCCGCCCCCAAGTACGAAGTGAGAAGGCAACGAAGTGCGTCCGCATAGTGGGCCGGAAGTTCAGGAGCGATCATTGTGGCGAGAGGTTCTAATACTCGGCTTGTAGAGCCCGAACTAACGAATTGTAACGGACAGTTAAGGGAGCCTAGATAAATCTATTTATTGTGGGCTAACTTGTGCCTTGGGGGTAAATAAAAAGCACTGCCGCGTTCTAAACGGGAGATCATCATCATCATCATCATCATCATCAGCCTGGTTACGCCCACTGCAGGGCAAATGCCTCTCCCATGCTTCTCCAACAACCCCGGTCATGTACTAATTGTGGCCATGCCGTCCCTGCAAACTTCTTAATCTCATCCGCCCACCTAACTTTCTGCCGCCCCCTGCTACGCTTCCCTTCCCTTGGGATCCAGTCCGTAACCCCTAATGACCATCGGTTATCTTCCCTCCTCATTACATGTCCTGCCCATGCCCATTTCTTTTTCTTGATTTCAACTAAGATGTCATTAACTCGCGTTTGTTCCCTCACCCAATCTGCTCTTTTCTTATCCCTTAACGTTACACCTATCATTCTTCGTTCCATAGCTCGTTGTGTCGTCCTCAATTTGAGTAGAACCCTTTTAGTAAGCCTCCAGGATTCTGCCCCGTAGGTGAGTACTGGTAAGACACAGCTATTATATACTTTTCTCTTGAGGGATAATGGCAACCTGCTGCTCATGATTTGGGAATGCCTGCCAAACGCACCCCAGCCCATTCTTATTCTTCTGATTATTTCCGTCTCATGATCCGGATCCGCCGTCACTACCTGCCCTAAGTATATGTATTCCCTTACGACTTCCAGTGCCTCGCTGCCTATTGTAAATTGCTGTTCTCTTCCGAGACTGTTAAGCATTACTTTAGTTTTCTGCATATTAATTTTTAGACCCACTCTTCTGCTTTGCCTCTCCAGGTCAGTGAGCATGCATTGCAATTGGTCCCCTGAGTTACTAAGCAAGGCAATATCATCAGCGAATCGCAAGTTACTAAGGTATTCTCCATTAACTTTTATCCCCAATTCTTCCCAATCCAGGTTTCTGAATACCTCCTGTAAACACGCTGTGAATAGCATTGGAGATATCGTATCTCCCTGCCTGACGCCTTTCTGTATTGGGATTTTGTTGCTTGCTTTATGGAGGACTACGGTGGCTGTGGAGCCGCTATAAATATCTTCCAGTATTTTTACATATGGCTCATCTACACCTTGATTCCGTAATGCCTCCATGACTGCTGAGGTTTCGACTGAATCAAACGCTTTCTCGTAATCAGTGAAAGCTATATATAAGGGTTGGTTATATTCTGCACATTTCTCTATCACTTGATTGATAGTGTGAATGTGGTCTACTGTTGAGTAGCCTTTACGGAATCCTGCCTGGTCCTTTGGTTGACAGAAGTCTAAGGTGTTCCTGATTCTATTTGCAATTACCTTAATAAATACTTTGTAGGCAACGGACAGTAAGCTGATCGGTCTATAATTTTTCAAGTCTTTGGCGTCCCCTTTCTTATGGATTAGGATTATGTTAGCGTTCTTCCAAGATTGCGGTACGCTCGAGGTCATGAGGCATTGCGTATACAGGGTGGCCAGTTTCTCTACAACAATCTGTCCACCATCCTTCAACAAATCTGCTGTTACCTGATCCTCCCCAGCTGCCTTCCCCCTTTGCATATCTCCTAAGGCTTTCTTTACTTCTTCCGGCGTTACCTTTGGGATTTCGAATTCCTCTAGACTATTTTCTCTTCCATTATCGTCGTGGATGCCACTGGTACTGTATAAATCTCTATAGAACTCCTCAGCCACTTGAACTATCTCATCCATATTAGTAATGATATTGCCGGCTTTGTCTCTTAACGCATACACCTGATTCTTGCCAATTCCTAGTTTCTTCTTCACTGTTTTTAGGCTTCCTCCGTTCCTGAGCGCATGTTCAATTCTATCCATATTATACTTCCTTATGTCAGCTGTCTTACGCTTGTTGATTAACTTCGAAAGTTCTGCAAGTTCTATTCTAGCTGTAGGGTTAGATGCTTTAATACATTGGCGTTTCTTGATCAGATCTTTCGTCTCCTGCGATAGTTTGCTGGTATCCTGTCTAACGGAGTTACCACCGACTTCCATTGCACACTCCTTAATGATGCCCACAAGATTGTCGTTCATTACTTCAACACTAAGGTCCTCTTCCTGAGTTAAAGCCGAATACCTGTTCTGTAGCTTGATCTGGAATTCCTCTATTTTCCCTCTTACCGCTAACTCATTGATCGGCTTCTTATGTACCAGTTTCTTCCGTTCCCTCCTCAGGTCTAGGCTAATTCGAGTTCTTACCATCCTATGGTCACTGCAGCGCACCTTGCCGAGCACGTCCACATCTTGTATGATGCCAGGGTTAGCGCAGAGTATGAAGTCTATTTCATTTCTAGTCTCGCCGTTCGGGCTCCTCCACGTCCACTTTCGGCTAGCTCGCTTGCGGAAGAAGGTATTCATTATCCTCATATTATTCTGTTCCGCAAACTCTACTAATAACTCTCCCCTGCTATTCCTAGTGCCTATGCCATATTCACCCACTGCCTTGTCTCCAGCCTGCTTCTTGCCTACCTTGGAATTAAAGTCGCCCATTAGTATAGTGTATTTAGTTTTCACTCTGCCCATCGCCGATTCCACGTCTTCATAGAAGCTTTCGACTTCCTGGTCATCATGACTGGATGTAGGGGCGTAGACCTGTACAATCTTCATTTTGTACCTCTTATTAAGTTTCACAACAAGACCTGCCACCCTCTCGTTAATGCTATAGAATTCCTGTATGTTGCCAGCTATATTCTTATTAACCAGGAATCCCACTCCTAGTTCTCTTCTCTCCGCTAAGCCCCGGTAGCACAGGACGTGCCCGCTATTTAGCACTGTATATGCTTCTTTTGGTCTCCTAACTTCACTGAGCCCTATTATATCCCATTTACTGCCCTCTAATTCCTCCAATAGCACTGCTAGACTCGCCTCACTAGATAACGTTCTAGCGTTAAACGTTGCGAGGTTCATATTCCAATAGCGGCCTGTCCGGAGCCAGTGATTCTTAGCACCCTCTGCTGCGTCGCAGGTCTGACCGCCGCCGTGGTCAGTTGCTTCGCAGCTGCTGGGGACTGAGGGCTGGGGTTTGATTGTTTTGTTCATAGGAGGTTGTGGCCAAGTACTGCACCAGGGTGGCCAATCCTGCTCTGGTGAGGGAGTGCGTTACCGGTTCTGGTCACCGGGATCAGGCCACACTCCAGGCCTGTTTGTGCAATTTTATCAACACGCGGATTTTTTTTTTAAATCCGGTGGAAAATTGCCGGCACCGGGATTCGAACCACGGACCTCTTTGCACGCGAGGCGGGTGTTCTACCTCTACGCCATTGCGGCACCTCGTCTTCGGGAGATCAGGCAGGCCTTATTCTTCTCTCTCGAGCGTCGCGTCACCTCGTCTTCTTCTTGTACATGCCGACAACGGCCACCTGCGATGCGAGTGCGCGCGGCAAAAACACGTGCCATTACTTCATCTTTTCTTCCAATACGCCTTTGTCTTCATTTGGTGGGGGGCGCACAAATCTGCGCGGATTGTTTAACTATGTATCTTTCTTGTATCAATGTGTTGGCGATGTAGTATTACGAGTTAAGTTAGAAATATGGTAGCCGAAAGCCGAGGCTAAGGTTACAAGAGATATGCCCTGAGGTAGCTCTTCAAAGTGGAGACCAAAACTTACCACAGGAAGAACGGTTGCATTGTTTTTATTCGCTCGACCGTGTGTCGGAATGCCATGTCCTGCTGTCGCAGGAGGGTAACGTTGGGCAACGTGGCGTAATCGTCGTCGGTAACAAGTGGATTTAGTGAAACGCCAATATTGGTCACGTCTCGGTGATGTAGGCGAATGTAATCGGTGGAACATAGCCGACTCTGCATAGGAGCAGGAGGGTCGACGCCTTGTGGTAGGGCGAGGTGGACTATACTCGCAGAACAGTCAATAACGGCGGAACGTGCCCACAGAAATTCAAAGCCTAGATAATTTCAATTGGGCACTGTCCCAAGACGCAAAACAAAAGTGAAGCATGGTGTTCGACTACAGCAAAATGGACAGCACACATCGCACTGACCGCGGCAGTTCCCACGTCGGCTACGCGGACAACAGTGAGCAGGGCAGAAGTTGGGACTTTCTTTAAGCCCGTAGTACGGAGGTTTGAGTTTGTAACCGATATGCGTGTTCCTGTGTCAATCAGTGCTATCACCGGTTAACGTCCACGTCCACCTTGATGATGTTGTGGTGGCCAGGCAGCATATACAGAACAATTTCTGGTCGGGTCGTCATGGCAGGCTCACCTCTCGAAGCTATGCCGGTTAGTGGGCGTGAGAAGGAGACGCCGATGGAGGCATACACGAGCCGAAAAAACGCAGGCGTGGCGAAGAGGAACCGTTTCATCGTGCAGGCAGGGTTATTGGAGCGGTGTCTTGGATGTGTGTCGGTGGGCAGGGACCACCTGGTGGCTGCCGAGTATTTCAAAACTCGGCCAAGGCTGCGAGTTCCAAGAACTGCGACCATGGCAGGAAATATGTACAACTCGCCCACAGCAGAGGCAGATAGGCCTGTTATCAGGAGTGCGCCTTCTTCTGCATTTCGATTCTATAATGAGGACGAGCGTACGAAATTTGTGGTAGATAGGAAACGCCTGGCGAGCGATATTGAGGCTGACAATGGAAAGTGACAGGGTCTTATGTTGCCCAGTTCTTGCCGTACAACGGTCCGGATGATGGTTATGGTTGCATGGGACTGTCTGGGGCATGAGCATGCGGAGGAACTGGAGAAGCAGCTTCAATCTCCCGGCGGACCATGCCCGCAATACCGTCGGATGTAGTGGGCATGGGTGCGATACGGAGGTCCTCGCAGGTAGATGTTGCAGCCGTGTTAGGAAAGCAAGAAAAGTGCTGGGTAATACAATGGCTTTGGCTTCTTCAAAACGGCAGCATTGAGAAATGACATCCTGCACTGTCGAAGAGTTCTTGAAGACTAGGAGAGTGAATGCATAGTTCGCGATTCCTTTGAAGGTATGGGCGACCTTTTCTGCTTCCGACATCTTTTCGTCAAGCTTGCAACAAAGTGCAGACACTGCCCGGATATATGTCCCATTGGACTTGGTGCACGTCTGAATTCTGCACGCAGAGTATTTCTGCGCGGCATGGCGGCGGCCAAGAGGCTTGCCAAACAAATCAAACTTGTTTTTGCTGAAGTCCCAGCTGACGAGTTGCTCTTCTTGGGCCTTAAACCAGACGCGTGCCGTTACCACGAGGGAAAAGAGGTTATCGAGCGTGAAGGTCTGGCTTGCGCTCATTCGTTCGTATAGTTGAAGCCAATCGTTAACGTCTGTATTATCCGTACAAGAAAAGGCTTGTGGGCGTGGAAAAACCAGACAGACGTCGGCGCCTGGTGGCCACCGATTATATTTTAACAGGGCCCGCTTAATCAGGCGAGAGTGGGACAAAGCACCGCTGGCCTCCGATCTTGTAACCACCGATTCCTTGCTCGTACACGGTCAACGTGCGTCATCTATTTTGGTTGGATAAGTGTGGCAAGTTGTGGCGCGTTACAGGCCCTCCTATCTAGCGAGGAAGCCGTGAGAAAACGCAGGTCGCGAGTAGGACTGGCCCTTTCGGGAGAGATCGGGACAGCAGAAGTGGCTAGAGCGCCAGAATAAAAAAATGGCTGTGGCTTAGCTAAGGTTAAGCCCAGGATGCGAAGCATACTAGCCTTTATTTTAGTTGTTGAACCACTGTTTAGCCTGGTGAACTGCTGTTGCTTGGCTATATTTGGTTCGGCTAGACGAAGAAACAACTCATGCGTTACTCTGCTTCGCCTTCAAGAGTGGAACGCGACAGCGTTCCCGTCGACCCGCCAAGGGGTGTGAGACAATGGGCTACGGCGCAGCGACTACGCGCCCCGCATTGGACGCGGTGAGCGTTGAGCAACGCAGCGTTCGGCGCGGCAACGAAATGTGCGCCTGAGCAAGCGACGCACGCCTGAGCCTTAGAAACAGCTCGTTTCTAAGGCAACACCGCATTCACTAGAGGCGCTTTTGTACCGCTTTGAAGCATCGTACTCGTGGCTCAGTGGTAGCGTCTCCTTCTCACACTCCTGAGACCCTGGTTCGATTCACACCCAGCCCATCTTGCAAGAGTTGAGCCAAAGCCACCTAGAAACAAGTGCAGCTGCTTATATACCGCCGCGAGCGACGGCGCGAGTTGGAGCCCCGTTTCTCCTCTGTCGTGACGTCACGGTGTCACGTGGTCAGCCTTGAAGGCGACGCCGCGAGCGACGGCGTGAGTTGGAGCCCCGTTTCTCCTCTGTCGTGACGTCACGGTGTCACGTGGTATTGAAGGCGACACCGCCGCGCCCGAGGAGCTGGGTTGAGCTCTAGTAATATGCTTCGCATAATAGGCATGCTTCATAGGGTCGACGTTGACCGCATCTTTCTGGTCGTTGGGGAGCAATAGAAAGTATTTACACATTTCAGAACACCTCAGTTTTCTTGAACGGGCCGTCATACGGGGGCCATAAGGCAAGACGCAAAGGTCGTGGCGCACAAAGCCGTGTGTGCAGGTCTGCAGGTAAGGTTTGACGTATACAAGACGGGAAGAACGTTACCGTAAGGGGAGGGGGGGGGGAGTAATGGCGGGCGAGTCGTCGGAGGTTTTGCCAGGGAATCGAAGAGTGGTGCCATACATAAGCTCGGCGGCGCTGGAGGAAGAGTTACTGCGAAGAGGGCTGCGGATGCCAAACAGAACGAAATGAAGGCGTTCAATCAACGATGAAAGAAAAGTCGAAACAATTAGACAAGCCTTCAGGTTGTGGTGAAAACCTTCGATGATAACATTATATATGGGGTGATAAGAAGTAGCTTTGATGTGACTGATATCGAGGAGCCGAGATAGGTTGGTGAATAATGATAGGTCGGATTGATGACCCCGGTTGGCCGTAATTGTGGAAGGTACACCGTACCGGCTAATCCAGGGAGTGAGGAGTGCTCGAACTATAGACTCCTCCGTTATGCTCAGGAGGGGCATCGCTTCAGGCCATCTGGTGAACCTGTTACTGCAGGTTAACAGGTAGCGATGGTTCTCTTAAGGAAGAAGGGGGCCGACAGTATCGACTTGCAGATGGCTGAAGCAGGCGCCAAAGGACGGGAATGTGCCAAGAATAGTTGCAGTATGGTGATGTACTTCAGACTGCTGGTAGTATTATATTTTAACACTTAGTATTTTAGCATGGCCCGCTCAATCAGGCGGCAGCACGACAAAGCAGCGCCGGCCTTCAATCGGCTCTGGCCGCTGTTTCCTTGTTCGTGCAGCATCAGCGTGCAGGGCGTGTCCTCGTCGTCTTTGTTGGTTGAATCAGTGGAGCACATAGTAGTGTGCTGCATGTTCCTAAGACGCATGGTTGAGCCACTATGATGGTGGGCGCGAGTGATGAAGTGCCCGAAGCAATCACACCTTGAACTCTCATTGCCTATGCAGGCAAGGAGTGCGTGTCGTAAATATGTATTGCGTATTATAGAGCCCAAAACCACCAAGAAACTGTAATGGGGAGAAGAGAGGTTTAAATATATTTACAGACACTTACAACGCATTCACTCGCATACAGGGTGGAAGACAGTTCATGCGGCGTCAGCGAGCGTCGCTGTCTACTGTACTGTAAACAGCTTTGTCTCGGCGGTGCTTGGTAACAATACAAATCAATCACGGCACGGTCAAAGGGGCGGACTAGGCATGGAAGTAGCTGCAATGGTAGAGGCTGGATGAGGAGCAAATTTGCGGCGTTGGCACTATTGAGGTTAGCGGACATATTTGTTGATGTAATTGCAAATGCCCCACCAGCAACATCGGAGCCGAACGCGCGTGTATGTCTTGCACACACCACCATGGGCACACTGCGGGTCGGCGTGAAAAGAATAGATATCGCTACGCAGTTTGCTCGGGAACACTAGAAGGCACCTGCGGCCATCGAATTGGTAATTTAGGCGGTAGGAAAGTACACCTCGTACTGCGAAATGTGGTTCTTGGCACCAGAGCACACAAGACGCCGGTAGTGCGACAGCTTTCTTCAAAAGGTTTAGAAGGACTTGTAGCGACCACCGATGCCACAGTGCTGGAACGCTAAGGTCGGTGCTCTGAGCCGGCGTCTTGATGTCGGTTGGGAGAGGCAAAACAAATAAACCTGGCCGCTCCTAGCTAAGGGCCATTCTAGGACTCGGGCCTGCCAGATCATACCTCGGCAGAATTTTAACAAAGTTGTTACCACCACTACTTGGGCAGCGCGTGTTCCCTGCACAAGCACGGCACGTGCTGTTCTCTTCTAGAAGCCTGCTACGATGGTTCTATGGCTCTGGTGCTCCGCTGCCACTCTCGCTTCCTACAGTGGTGACCCGGATATGATAATCAAAGTATCCAATAAGGACCGGTTCAGCATCACCATGCAGAAAGCACGCCTGTAGATACAGAACAGCTGGAAGAAGCGCCTCTCCCACCGAAGATGGACGAGCCTTGGCGTTTGCAAGTGTGGCCCTACCACGCGTACAGACGCATCGTGTGGTTCGCGCTAGGATAGGCACAGAGGCACAATTAAATGCCGCTTCGTCAAGCGAGATGTAGTGGGTTCGCGTGGCTAAATAAGTTTGCCTTAATTAAAACCAAATGTAAGACGATTCGACTCCCACCAATAGCCGTGAGTTTGACCATCGAGGTTGGCACCATTTTTGTTGCCAAGGAATTTTCGTCCCCACCATAGGCCGCGGGTTCGAGTCCCACCAGCGATCGGGGGTGGTACCATCAATTTCGGAGCCATTGAATTTTCCTCCCACCAAAGCTCATGGGTTCGAGTCGCACCAATAATCGGGAATGTCTCCATCAATTTTGGCACCACTGAATTTTGTTGCTGTAGCACCGCGCGGTTAATTTTTTTAAAAACGTTGGACAACGAATTTTCCCCCCATCGGGCACTCAAGGCTTTCGCCTTAAACTTGACAGTCACTTATGCATAGATTAAAGATGGTGTGCGCGAAAGCCTGCGCACTCATGAGACATTCATTACATTACTTGACATATTCAATCTAATGTGTTACTTCGTATTACTTGTTTTATTCCAACAAGGTCGTGGGTTCCAGTGCATTAACTAGCTCAACAAAAATAAATTGTATCATAATTACCCGGGACTTAATTAACACGGAAGGTAGCCGGCTCGACCTTCGTCTTTAATGGTGTCAATTGGAATTCAACTTGGAGTTGAATCACCATGCAAACTCGTGGGTTCGAATGCCTCAGTCAACTTCGCCTTAACACCTAAGGTCGTCGCTTCGACTCCTTCCAAAGGTCCAGGGTTGGAGTACCTCGTGAGTTGGACTCTCGACCTTCAAGATGTAAATTGTAATCTAACTTGCAGAAATCTCTGGTTTGCCCATAAAGTCATACGGGTTGGACTCGTACCAAAGGTCGAGAGTTTCACTGCTGCTGAAACTTGAGGGTTCGAGTGCATAAATAATTCCATCCTAATTAAATGTATCATAATCAACTTCGCCTTAATAAACACCCACCAAAAGTTGAGCGGTTTGACTCAACCTTCACAATATCAATTGGAATCCAACTTGGAGATATTGCCGGTTCGCCCATACCTTGAAATGGTTTCGCCTCCGACCAAAGTCGAGGGCTTGAGTCCCACCAAAAGACAAAAGGTTGGACTCCCACCAAACGTCATGGGTTCCACTCAATACCTTCAAGCTGTCAATTGAAATCCAGCTTGGAAATATTGGAAATATTGGAAAATGGTTCGACAGCTGCGAAAAGTAGACGGCTTGACTCCCACCAAAATTGGTGGGGTTGTGTCGCTTAGTCACCTCTATCTTAATTACTTGTACCTTGAGTAATCACGCCCTAATTAACACCAAAGGTTGTGGCTTCAACTCCCACTGAAATTGAGGGGCTCGACTCTTTCCAGAGGTCTTGGGCTTGACACGACATTCACAAAGTATATGGGAATCAAACTTGGTGATGTTGCCGACTCGCCCGTCACATCAAATGGGTTCGGCTCACACCAAAAGCCGCGGCTTGGAGTGCTTAATTAACTGAAGCTATTTTAACCGTGTAACAATAAACATTATAGATCGTGCTCATTCTTCCTCACTTCGGCTTCACCCTTCCTTATAAGGAACTAATTCACCTAATTCGTCTTAACACCAAAGGCCATGTGTTCGACTCCTACCAAGGGCTCCTGGTTTCGACTCCCACCAAAGGTCGTGGGTCTTCATTAAATTCGCCTCAATCAACAACAGAAGCACTGGGTTCGACTACGACGAAAATTCCGGGGTTCCACTTGCGATGAATTTTGGTTCCATGAACATTGGTACCACACCACCAGACGATGTAGCGGCGTACATCGAATTTTCCATGAAATGCGCCATCTAAGGCCGATTTCATGGCGTTAATATCCTCAGTATCTCCAAGCGGCGGAAAACAACGTTACCTTGGCTCTGTCGAGCTACGTGGCATCTGAATATTTTTATTTGGTGCATGATAGTTCGCGCACCCTGTATAGCGGCGATGTAACCAGCCGGTGCGTCTTCATGCGTGTTAAAAAAAAGTGCGCCTTCTCAGCACGACGGAGGCAGTCGTGCCCTCACAAATAAAGCGGAGGCGACGTTGGGTTAAAAACACACATTACCAGCACGGTAATCAAGCACAAGGAATGGCAGGTGATCCATTCGGCGACGGAAAAAAAACGGCCGTGGCTTAGCTTGGTTAAGCCTGGTGATTGCGAAGAAATAGTGTGTTATTGTCGGATCAGCTGGTAGTATGGCTGGTGGTAGTCTTGGGTTATGCTAGTGTTACGGCTTACAGTGAATCATCTAAAAGGAAGTCATCCGTCGAATCCGTGTATGCCGACAAACATTTCCCTCAGCAGCGTGCCCATTACAAAATCTTCCAGTATCGATTGGCAGACGGTGCGGTAACACTCCATTTTCTCCGCGTCGTAAGATATACCCACTCGGTGCTTGCAGTAGCGTTCGTTAAAGTACGGTAGCGTCACTCTGACCGTAGCGCCCCTGGTGAGAGGAGCGGGAGTTAGGCCGCCGTTGGTGGCTACCGCCTCGCCTCGCGACGGCGTGAGATGGGGCTCCGTTTTTCACAGCTGGTGTGACGTCACACCGACCGTAGCGCCCCTGGTGAGAGGAGCGGGAGTTAGGCCGTCGTTGGTGGCTACCGCCTCGCCTCGCGACGGCGTAAGATGGGGCCCCGTTTTTGCGCAGCTGGTGTGACGTCACTCTAGGTCACGTGGTGTGACGTCACGCAGCGAGGTCACGCTAAACGTCAATGGTGCCTACCACCGCCTCGCCACGGAACGGGCTGAAGGGCGACCTAAAGTAGTATTGCTTCGCAATAAAAGGTCAGACGGTACGAAAAGCGCACTACCATCACACCGGGAGTCGCGCGACAAAGGCACGATCGCAGGCAACCACATATGTATGTCCATAGTACGTTTGGCACGAAACTGCTCTTCAAATGGCGTGCCACAAAGAGGAAGGAATGAAACCTCGTCGCGGGCGCAGTCAATGACGGCCTCATGGCTTGAATGAAAACCCTGTCCCAAGATAACGTCGTCAGGACAACAGGGGATAACGAAAGGTTAATGGGCCCACATTTGGATATAAGCGCACTATCTATGAATCACCATCCAAACAATCCACACAGATTAACCAGCAAAGCTCAAACGTGCGGCCCTGGTGCTTATCAGTGAGTTAATCCCGAGGGTTCATTGGACGACAGCTTGGTAGGCTGCCGGATCCTCGGTATGCAGTTGCTGCTTGCGCTCGGCTGCACAAGCCTGTTGTTGTGCCCGGGCTACGGCATCGGCACGGCTTCGGCTAGCACGTTTCCGGTTCTGCTCGCAGCGTTGCTGACCGAAAGCTCCCTGCTCCTACGGAGTACGCATGACGCATGGCCTACCATTTTGGAGCCACAGACAAACTGCTGCGCGCGTGGACAGCTGTCACGAAGAGCGGTCGACGTCAGTACTTGCGCAGCCAATCCAGCACCACCTATATACACATGGCTTTTTCATTCCGATTCATGACGTCATGTTACCGAGCCCGGCTGCCATAGAATCTAATGGGGATGCTCCTGAGCAGGCAACAGTGATTTTGACTGCACCACCTTTATTATGCCAGCCTTGTCAATGAAAATTTAAGGCCAGGTAGTGTTATGTCGTGGATCGTAGTAAACAGGCCTTATGCTATGTGGGTGCTGTTGGCGAATCGGGGACCTTTCTTTCTCTCTTCTTTAGCGCATGCGCATGGGGTTGCGCCCGAGGAGCTTTCAGCGTGCAGGCGACCGACAGACGGACGGAGGGACGGACGGGCCGAGGAATAGGCTAGCCATACACAGCTTCGCTGTAAAAATTCGATATCATAAATCTCCTCCTCAACGACGAACTTGAGGTAGGCAGGCGCCTAACGGGTCAATGCTTCGCGTGCTAGCTGTGTATACCGAAAGACCAGAAATAAACATCATCCCCTTCTGAAGTCTGCGGCAAAGCTGGGCATACATTACCTAAATTGCGGCTCCTCTCCACAAGTGCTAGCGCCTGTACTCACTTCCACAATTATATCAATCACATTACGAGCGGAAGTCGGAGGCGTTGAAGATTTCGCAGGACCAGCAGTTCTTGCCTCCAGAAGCGCGATGATTAGTTTTCCGTGGGACAATTCGCAAGCCGACGTTTCATGGGCGGAATGGAGTGGCGGCGAGGGGAAGGGGGTCGTTGACTGCCGGAAGCAGATTTGTCCTATGGCTCCATAGAATATAGAAGAGTATTTGGTGAATGATGGCGTAGGAGCTCTTTTGGCGAGTAGTCGAATGCTGCTTGCCAAAAGTGAGCAGGAGGTGGCATGCGGCGCCGGCACAAACACACTACGTGGCCAGCGACTCCACAGCTGTAAAAAATTCGCTGGTTGTCCGGCGAGCGGCATTGATCTTGCAAGCGGGGATTCTGTGGCACTAACAGGGTGGGAAACGGTGGTGTGCGTATCGGTGGATGAAACGAGGAATGGTCATCGTTGCGAGCATGGCTGCGACCTGCGCATGCTCATTGGCGCAGCAACAGGAAGGTGTGAAAGGCATGGGGATTGCACTCAGCGACTTTTTGCTTCATGACGTGCTACAGCGTAGGCGTCAACGAAGACTGGGGCGTCTCATGCGTCAGAGGCACCCACAAAAGTTCGGGGGCGAACAAACTCCATAATATGTACGATCAGCGAAGAGTCATTGGCGGCAAGAGACAAGCCAGAGAGAGAGCCTACCAATGAATTGCACCTGGCGAGACATTGTTTGCGCAACTTAGCTCTCAGAGATAGACACTACCTCGAAATCACTGCTGTGGTTCTTTGCCAACAGCATCTGAAAGGTAATCTCATGAAACCCCTTTAAATTATGTCCCGTCTTCTTGCTTTCTACCATTGTCATAGCGACACGCTTCATAGATTCATGACATCCTTGATATAAGGACTGAATAGCTCACCACTCTGCTGTGCTCGTTCTCGCAAACTTTGCGCCAAGCAAAGTTTGCGGATGGCAGGCTGCCTAAATAGCTCTGTGAAGCTACTCTAGAACACCATACAAGTCGATATGTCAGTTTAGCGGTTGTGGTACCACAGGTTAGCCACGTCACTTAGATAAAATATATCGCTGTTCAGTTTCGTGTCCTCAGCCGACTTCTTTTGGTTGCTAGCCCTTTCATAGGTGATAAGCCAGTCCTTCATGTCATGGTCTCCTATCCCGCTGAATATCACAGGGTCGCGCTGACGTAGAGCAACCTTGCAGGCTACTGCAGGAATCGTGGCCCTTGGACGAGATGACGGGTTTTGCACCACGACGGCCATGAATGGCAGAGTCATGCTTCGAAGTTAGAGGTTTTAATGCGCACCCCGCTCCTCTAACAATATACTACAAAATTTACTGGAGTCGTCTAGTGACAGTCAAAGAAACACAGCCGCAGTAACGCTTACTCATCTTGACGACACCAGCCGCGGTGGCTTATCGGCTTTGGGATTGGGCTCCTAAGCACAGGGTCGCGGGATCAAATCACGGCGGGGGCGGCGGCAGCGGTATTTACACGCGGCCAAAATGCAAAAACGCACGCCTCTCAACCATTGGGGGCATGTTAAAGATAAAAGTAGTCAGGAGTCCCCCGCTTCTTTGTGCCCCATAATCCAATCGAGCTTTTGGCACGTAATACCGAAGCTTTCAATTCAATTCAGCTGGACAGGCGAACAAGATGCGAGGCATGCGATGTTGACGCCGCTTTCTAGTGTACCCATCTTCTTGCGGCTCCGAGATAAGCGATATCGACGGAGCTTTCCAATGCCGTCTTGCTTTCTTACACACATTTTGCAATGAATGTATTCAGCAATCGCTTCAGTGGTGGTTGAAACACTAAGCATAACGGCGGTGTCTCTTGCGGTGATAACCGACTTCTTGTGCTTTTGACTAGGTGAAGGATTTGCTTCGTGATTGTTTTGTTGAATGCCTTTTGATCTATGATGAAATGGGGCGCGCCTTTGATTCGTGAAAGTGGGTTGTTTTGTCGTAAAGCGCAGCTGTTAGGCATCCGTTCCTGCACTGAGCGTCGGCTTTCCACGGCGCCCTCGGCGTCACCGAGCGAACGAGCACAGCAAAGGATGGAAGAGGGAAGGCGGAGCGGAAGGGGGATGAAAGACGGCGAGAACGAAGAAAGCGAGAGGAGAAATGCGGAGGAGGAGAGTATCGTAAAAGGGGCGAGGAGGAAAGCGCTGGGCCGCGCGAGACGTGCTCCCCCGCGGTGACCAAGGAGGCGAGGAGCGCGTCCACCGATGCCATATATGGAAACGAAGCGCTGGCGTAGTCTTCGCACCCGCGGCGCACGCGATACTGTGCCTTGCGTCGCCGCCGCTGGGGAATGCGCCCTGCGCGAGCCACGCGTACCCAGGCTGACGCTTTCAGTCTGAACAATGAGCGAAGAAGCCCTTGGAAATGCTTCGTCTGACGCTGCTGCTAAACGAGCTACCCGAGCAAAGGTTAAATTAATAAATTATGGGGTTTTACGGGCCAAAACCGCTTTCTGATTATGAGGTGCGCCGTAGTGGAGGACTCCGGTAATTTCGACCAGCTGGGGTCCTTTAACGTGCACCTAAATCTAAGTACACGGGTGTCTTCGCATTTCGTCCTCATAGGAATGCGGCCGCCGTGGCCGGGATTCGATCTCACGACCTCGTGCTCAGCTGCCGAACAGCATAGCCACTGAGCAACCACGGCGGGTACGAGCAAAGGTTCAGTACCACCGCTGAGAGGACTCTGTTGTTTCATATTTAATTCATTGCCACAATATATCGCAAATTCAAACACCTAAACAACTCAATTCCTTGGCGGGCTGCTTGGTGCGAATCCATAATTAATTTCTTTAGCGCAAAACAACGGACACAAGAAAGACACCCCCCCCCCCCCCCAAGACAAGGCGCTACTCTCAACTGACATCATTTTGCTACGTCACTCCTTTATAGAGAGCATTATCTAGAAGAACATGCGCAGTGAGCACCGTGTGCAGGAACCACCAACCTCCTATCACCACAGCGCACACATGCGACATAATAAAAAAAAAACCATGGTCAGCGCTGTACAAGGTTAAAGAACGCCCACTAATGCACTGCGACTTCGATGACTGTAGGAAGATAGCTTCCGACAATTCTCGAGCAGTGATATCACGACTCTTCTTGTGCTGTAAATTCCTAGCACAAGGTAAAACCCTCAAACACTTTAGTTATAAGCTGTTCTTATACCCTTCCGCGTCTTCGTTCTCTACTTCATCACCTTTGTCGCTTTAGTTATTTATTCATTCTGAATCACTAAATGTTCTTTAGAACCAGCTAAACTTTCTAGCACACACATAGCCCAGCGTATGTTATACAATATACCTCCATTGCAGAAGTGTGCCACACTGGCTGATTGGATGGACTAACTGGTTAAGAGAGCATGCATTTTCGCTAAAGGGCTCTGTTCTCACCATTTTAGCCCACGACTGCGAATAATGCGGTAGACACCCTATCCTTTACACGTGCGCAGACATGAACAGGTTTCGATGGCCAAGATCGCGTGAGATGAGCAAAGCGCAATTTATTCATTCGCATAAAAACTCCTGCTCAATGTACCTTCTGTTTGCCTGCATAGCTGAGATTAGCTTTCGTTGAAAATGGGAAAGTCTGCTCCAACGGCGCATGTGATGGGATTATTTTGATCGTGATTCTTTCTCGACGCACAAATCCTTTTTTTATTCTTCTGCGGTGGATAAGCATTTCTTATATACCGCATTCGCCACAGTGGTGCAGTGGTTCTAAGCGCCTTGTCTCTCATGCTCTCACTTTCCCGCTCTAAGCGATGTTTGTTGCCATCCTAATATCTTCATTCACTTCCACAGGATGGTGTGAGAATGCATGGCATATATAACGACAAAAAGTCATCATTTGCGGCCCTCTTGCCTTTAAAGCAGAAAGGAAAAATAAGCTTCATGACGCAAAATCTAAGCACGATAAAGATGTATGAGCTACGTGCAGAGCAGCACTTGCAATGTACAGAATTTCACGAATTTTCACGATATATAGATGAAAGACATCATGCCACAGAGAAAAAACTACAATGTGGATGCCTTGGCCAGAAAAACTGTTTGCTAAGCTAAACGGCATGATCTTTGATTATTTGTGAATAAATTGAGGCTGTATGTTTAAAAGTGCACTCGACGTTGTTAGCTAAAGCTACAGTGAGTGACCTGGTATACTTCCGATTGACACGGTGAAGCAGCAATTCTGGATAAGACGAAGAAAATTACAAGTTCCTTTCATGTGCATACTTTCTCAGAAGCATATGTGCATTATCATTATTCCCACACACTTGATGCCACATGTTCATGTCTATACATTGTTACTCGTGAACTTTGTTTCTTTGAATGTGAGAAGTATGACACGTCACCGCAGCATAGACCACAATTTCGCGAGGGCAGGAAGCATATGTGCAGCATAATTTTGTAGAATAGCTCTCATTACCGTACTGACGAGCATATCCCACAAGAGTGACCGCCTGAAACTTGCAAGTTCTCATAGTTCTCCGCCGCAAGGTATGAAAGACATATACAATAAATCAATAATACATGCTCCGAGTTAGATAAATCGGAGCATAAATTAAAGAAACGGCAGAGAGCACGCGAGCTGGCGAGGTTTAACATTAATAAAAAATAAGGCAAGTAAACAGCTAACGCAGAAGACCCGCTACTCTATGTGAACCAACAATAACACAGCCAGGCAGTCAAGTAACACGTCCCTCACCGCCAACAGGGTCCAATAATATTCTTGAGGCCCGCAGTTCGCCGAGCACTCCTGTCGTACTGCAAATACTTGCTATTGCTTCCAACTTCCCTAACGCCGATGTTTTTAAGCAACATCAGCGCTTTTAACCCCATCAGTCTCAAAGCATACGCACGAATGTGGGACTGCTCGCCAGACGTAGAACACATAATCCTATTTTCTCCCCTAACACACTACTGGAACAATCGATATCTCTTTCCCGCACCGCTTGCTCGCTCACTTTTTTCCATGAAAGAGGTACTACAGAACGCTCCAAGCACTACCTGCTAGAGTGAAGATGAGGGTTGTCGCGGCACAAGGTGGGAAAAACAGCGCGTGAGCGCTGTGGGAGCGACCATGATTTTCTTTTCAGGCTTTCTGCTCTCATCCATTTGTTACGTATTCTCTCTTTCTCTCTTCAGACAGCGTTCGTGCGCGTTCCTTGATTGACGGGATGACTTCGGTGTTTGTCAGTAAAGGCGTAGTGCCATAATTTTTACAGTAATAAATGCATGAAAAGAACGAGCACATTTCAAAGCATGGTTATGGTGATTCAGCTTACCCGTGATGCATGGTGTCGTACATGCTCAGCCGAGTTCAGCTTAGTCTATCTGGAAACTGAGATTATGGACAGGGCAGTATTTTGAATATGGGCCTAAACATTAAAAATAGATATAATGGTATGCTTCTGCATGACCCAAGGTGGAACTTCAATGAACAACACACTGCCATCTAAATAATTTTATTCAGCTTTCAAATGCCTGTAACACGTCATGCAATATATCTGCTTCGATAGCACGGGCGAATTTTTGTGCTTTGTTGCATATAAACTATGGATACCTACCTTCTTTATTATAGAAGCCTTCGCAACTGATTCCGTCGTAAAAACAGAGCAATTATCAAACAAATTTTCGTGTAAGCTATTGCTTTCCCATTACTACAGATTTCATTGAAGCTTGCGTGGTTGAAATGATAAAGTATAAATATATCGGTCTCTAGTACATAAGTCAGAAATAAAAACCAGGCATGAAAATCGATATTTCAAGTACACATGAACGAAGCGGGTGCTTGCTCTGGTTGGTAAGGCACTTTCGAGGGTGTACAGCCCAAGGTTAACAACAGGTGCAAATAAAGGAGACGCAGATGAGCGCTGACCTCCAAGTGAACTTTATTATCGAAAACAACGAAATATGTACATGTAAGGCTTTGGTTATTATGAAGAAACCAGACAGATGAAGGGAGAAATGCCAAACATTATAAAATAATAAACGACAAAGAAAGTGAAACATTGCTGAAACAATCTAAATTATCGCAATGCATGCGGGTTGCTCTCAAGAAACATGGGCTCTTTATCGCAGAGAGTAATTTATCCTGTACTGACACGCTCACCGAGTTTACGCGTCATATGCGTTGCCTCCGGAATGACTTGAGTGCATTCATCTCGGTGTTGGTGTTTCGCAGCAGTGTTCCCAAATTCACTGGAACAGCCACACGTGCTTGTGTGGATATCCAGAAAACCGCCTCTGCCAATTCTGACGTGGCGTGCATACTCACGTAACTGTTCATTAAGACAACTGGCTGTATGTCCTAAATAAGAAGCTCCGCAGAGCAGAGGGATCGAGAAAGTGGTGGGTATTTCAACACAGTTTAATTTACTTGAATGTTTATTTTTTTATAATGTTTGCTTTCTCCCTTCGCTTATGTGCTTTTCCATGTTAACTAGAACCCTTTTGAAAATTATTTCAATGGTCTCGAATATAAAGTTCAGTTGTAAGTTAGCGCTCTTGCTCTTTTTTGTCCCTGTTATTATTCTTGCGCCGTACTCTCTCAAGTGCAGGCTAGACATAGTTGCTAACAGTAACAGCCGGTTCCAGCATACATGGCACTAGCCACAGTGTGTCCTGTGGATACCACTTTTATTGGACGTGGCTCTGGTCCTACTGCCTATTTTCGCGAAAAAGTCAGAGGGCACTCTAATTTGGTCAGGGATACTATGTCTTGTCATAACAACGCACAGCTGTGGGGAATGGACAGGTAGTTATAGTAAAAGGAGCAGCTATTCTTGTAATTGCAGTGTCCACTAAGAAGTTTTGTGTTGCATGCCATAGATACGACGGAAAATGGCGCTTGAAATTTTCAACACGTTTTATTTGCTTGTTGTTCACTGAGCATTCCTCTTTGTTCCTTATATTTTGCAGATTTTGCGAGATTAAGTAGTCATAGGTAAATCCTTCTCTAAGCAGCTAAAACCACCGACGAAACCAGAATGGGGTTCGTGCACCATTTAGTAATTGTGACAGCCTTGATCTGTGAAGCGTCTGCAAGAAATTGTAAGTGTGCTATTTTGTATCGTTTTATATATTATTTTGCAGTCTGTTGCGTCTTTCATAGTACCTCTCTGGTAGATGAGCATTGTTACATAGCAATATTTCCTTCATTTAGAAAATAAAATTCACGTTTCTGCTTAAGCAATTCATACAAAGGAATTATTATTCGCATATAAACTGGGACCTTTCGCATAGGTGATCGCAGCACAATTTCTTCCACTTTTGAGGATTCCAAGCAGCTATAGATAACTTACATATGTTCTTCAGCCGGGCCGGATAATATTTTCAGCAGTTATGAAGAAAGCAATAAGTGTATACAACCGGTCCTTCATAATTTAGGTGCATTTCGGATAGGCATAATGATGTAATCATTCGTTAGTGTAAATGCGTATCATGCCTTGCTGGACTTGGACCAAATATTATTCAATATTTACAAAAAGATAACTGGCATATATATGCCTTTCCCATCATCTCATACATAAAAGACAACCAAATGGTACAAGGGACTTGTCCCTGAAAGCTGATATCATTTGCACCTGCTCTCGCCCTGCCAAAAGCCTAACCACTATTTTAAAACAGTTCATTATATCCCTTGCAACTACTTCGCTAAACCCGAGCCCTTTTGAAATTGTTACGCTTTTGCAAGACAGTTACTTCCAGGGAGATGTAAGCGGGTACAAGACGGGATTGGTGTAATATTATTACCTCTTCTTCCCAGAAGATTCCCTTTCCTCTTCTTCAACTTCTAAGCACTCATTTCTGAGCAGCGGTTGTAGGACTTAGGACGTCTTTTAAATATCGGCCTGTCAACTGCAGGCCAGTGCTGATGACTGCGTGGATCCTGCTGTCACCGTCTTGAGCAGTCTTCTTCCACGTGCAGCGGCCCTTCTGTTTGCACGTGCTACCTAACCGTGCCTCCCCCGATGTGCCACTACGCCTGCATTGACTGGCTTAACGGGGAAAAAAAACCATCAACTAGGCTCTCGACTGCGGGTCTCCTGCCTGCACGTGCTGCCTCATAGCGCCTCCCCCTGAGCACCACTGCGCCTGCGCTGCCTGGCTTCAAGGGGATATAAAAAGGAATCACTGAGGCACTTGGTCCATTTCTGAGCAGAAGTTGTAGGAATTAGGACGTCTTTTAAATATCTGCCTGTCAACTGTAGGCCAGTGCTGATGACTACGTGGATCCTGCTGTCACCGTCTTGCGCAGTCTACTTCCACGTGCAGCGGCCCTTCTGTTTGCACGTGCTGCCTAACCGTGCCTCAACCGAGGCGTCCTTACGCCTGCATTGACTGGCTTCAGTGGCAGCTAAAAAGGATTAACGAGTCTCTCGACTGCGGCTCTTCTGCCTGCACGTGGTGCCTCATTGAGCCTCCTCCTGAGCAGCACTGAGCCCGCACTGCCTGGCTTCAAGGGGGATATAAAAAGGAGCCAACTTAGGGAAATGCTTTCACGCTTACGTCAGCTATTTCTTAAGGGACCGTAAAACCACTAATAAGATAGGTCAACTAAGATATGACGAGATCAAGTTAGGGGCTAAGGGCCCTCCGCAGGGTGTTGTATTCTCACCGCTGCTTTTCAACATAGCGTTAAAAGGCCTCTGAGAAAGGTTGGCTAGGTTCAAGCGCACGAGTCACGCACTCTATCGGGATGACATCCCCTTTTGGAGCGGTGGAGGGTCCGAGGGGCCAATGTAGCGTGCCCTTCAGGAGGCCTCCGATGTTACCGTAGAGTACATAAACGCGACAGGACTCTATCGGTCACCATCAAAGTCAGAACTACTGTTCTATAGACAAGATCGCAGGGGCAAGAGACACCCTACCCCTCTCGACGAGGGTCTTATTAACCTATACGCAGAATCTGGTCAGATGAACCCCAGAATCTAATCCGTCGGGATTCTAGGTGTGATACTAAACGCAAAGGGAAGCAACAATCGAAGTGTTCTTCGCGTCAAGGCAAAGGCGGAGAACATGATCCGATAAATCACAAGAGTCTCGAACCGCACATGAGGCCTCTGTGAGATAAATCTTCTTAGGCTGTATCGTGCGTTGCTCCCGAACCACATAATCTACGTAGCATCGGTGCTCAACAGTCCTCGCTCGGAGGAGGCCAAAATTGATGCGCTGATGAGAAAGAGCACCAAACGCATACTGGGAATTCCCACTAGCGCTAGTACGGAGCATTTTCTACTTTTAGGGGTTCAAAATACCCTCGCGGGCGTAATCGAAGCAAAACGAACGGAACAAACCGTCCGCCTCTGGTCTTCGAAGGTAGGCAGAAGCATATTAATATCCGTAATTCTGGCCTCCTTGGCCATCGACGCGAATGCCGTCATGCTATCTTACACCATTAGGATGACCTTTTAGATTAGCTCTTTCCCTTGGAATGTACACCCCGAATATAATGCCGCTAGACGCAGGACACGAGCCCGCTCTCTCATTCACTTCATTTTCGTTCTACGTTTTTAAATTTTGCTGCTTTGACCCATGTTTTGTACACATTTTTTTTTTTACTTTTTAGAACTGAGGTTCCCGTCGCAGACATTGACTTTGAGACCCTCGTCTGCATACTATCTGCTGCTTATTCATTGTTATTGAATGGAGAATAAACTGAAACTGAACTAAAACCTGCTGCAACATTTCTCCTCGAGCAGATGAACCTCGCAAGGCGAGTGAAGAGCCCTATCACTCAGTGTAAGGCTTCATGACGGTGCAGATGTGTCAGTGGCGTTTTTTTTTTGATAGCGGCGAACATTCGTCGTAAGGCGTGCCATTGTGTAGTTCACTGCACTCTGGTGCTCAGTGACTATAAAGGGTCCACTATACGTGCGCTAAAGGTTTTTACGCAAACCACTTTTTCGAAGGGGTAGTTCGACAGTGCCACACCAAGTCACTGGGAATGTATGCGACATGGAGATGCATGGCGTCTTTCGTATGGGAAACCAGTGCCGCCCAGGCGGCGCTCCTGAAAAAACGGCCCTCAGCGCCGTGATATACAAAGCGCCGCTACAAGTTACCTTATAGAAATTTTACCTTGGTCGTCTTCGATGTTCTGTTCTGCGGCACTGCTGTTTTCACCATGCATGCAGCCGCTTAAGTCAATCTCAACAGTTTCTTTGGAGCACTGATGACGATTCATGCAATTTGTATTCTATTTTGTATTTTGTTTTGTACCGGAATTTGTATTTCGGTGTCTGCTCTGCCAGACAACACGCGAAGACGCTTCCGCTGAAGCACCGAACAAGAACAAGACAGGGCACGCACCAAACGCAACTACGAGGTTAGAAGGTCTGCAGGCACAAAACGGATACATCAATGTAATAACGGCGAAAAATATAAGGCATTCTGGCAAGTAGCCAACAGAAGCAATTATTGGGAGAAATAATCACATTACACCGCGTTTCCACGAGCTTTCACGTATACCGGTGTATCTTGCCTGTGTTGGGAGCATTCCTTGACAGAACGTTCGAGAAGCACTCTCCTCTTTTGAGTTTCTTCCTGTGTGTGCCTCATTTTTTCATTCTTACTTCTTTAAACGAGCGATAATTTACGTTTATTGATTCGGTAGCGTGAGGTCATTTGCATGCGATGATAAAATAAATACCGGCAGCCGGAGGCCTCAGGGGAGCACCAGACAATAAAATAAATCAAGTGTTAAAAGATCTATAGGGCACTCAAAGGACAGAGAGGGAGGATAGGTACTGTAAAAAAGGTGGTCCACAGGTTGGGGCCACTGAGGCCGGAGCAAGGCGTTGCTTTCAATATTTTGGTGCCCCCGTTGCCCGTTTGGAATTGGTATAAGTCGCTAGACAAACGCATAGTCCTTAGCACTTGGTACCGCCGGCAAATCGCATTTCGCTTGCTGCATGGCAGAAGATATTGTGGCTTTCAATGGTATCTTGATGGGCACGTGCAAAAACTGCGTGAATGAAGGAAGCAGATTCGGGTCCTTTTGAAAGAACACTCTAAAGAAACACTCCCGTCTCCGTTAGCGTTTCGCAGAATACATTTATTTTTAGCATCCTAGTATGTGTTGCAGGACTATTATTTCTCTTCATCTGTATCATGGACAGTGTTTTCATTTTGCGTTCATTGTGACAAAAAACCAAACGCGCAAACCAAAGAGTAAATGACTGTATCTGTGTGCGAGTTGAATATAAAGCCGGAAGATGCAGATTAAGAAGACTGACGGCGAATGTGCGTCGCCAAAAGGACGTCTCACTTTTACCGTAGACCGCAAAGTTTTCACAGCGAATATTCACGAATACCTTTTATGCATTCAGTTGGTGAGTCCGATAGAGCGATGCAGTACTAAAGCCTTATATTGAGTTCGCGTTAATGTAATGGACAGCGCATGATTTCAAATGTGTCCTCAATCGTAAATAGGTCCCTGATTCCAGTTTTTTTAGGTTTAGTGTTCTGTAATCAAACGACGTGAAGAAAATGAATATTTTATTTCGATAACGTGACAACAAGATTAACCCACTGATTTCCCGGTCGCTTCAGTCCCACGACATTCAGTTTTGATTTTATTGCGCGATCTGTAGAGTACTTGTACGAAATGTGCTTTTTCTCACTTCACCGTCGCAAAGTAGTTTGAAAAGAGGCATTACATTTCCACAAAAAGAAGATGCAGCACTTATCCCACCGTGATGTTTTCAGTTTTTAGTTTGCCCCCAAAACTGGAGCTACCATGGTGGCTGTTGTAATATAATACTATCTTTTAATGCACGTTCTGCGGTCGCTCAGCAAGGTCGTTTTTTTGTGTGTGTTTTGCAGAAGAGAAGTTTCAGCCGATAGCAATTTAACGCTCGCATCTCTCGCCTGTATACCGAGCTAACCACTGCTTACCTCATAAAAAAATGTGTCGCCTTGTCTCTCAGGTGCTCTAGTCGTGTGGTAATAACACATTTGGACAAGATGGCCTATCTTCGTCACGGTATTGACGGAGACAAGGGCATTGGCCATGTGGTCACTGCAGTGACATGCTTTGTAAGATTACTGTTTACTATTAGACTGTTAATCACTGGAGAGTAAAAATGATAGTTTAAAAATGGCTTGACGCTGTGCTTTCTGCTTTCTTCTAGTCTGTGCCGAAGACAACGAGCAATACTACTTCTGCCAGAAGGCAGGCGAACTATATCCACGGCTGTGCCCAGGACTAAGTAGGAAGTGCAGCCAGAAGTTTGAAAAAATATTTGTATGTAAGGAAGGGCTGTTTCGGCGACACTTTTGGCAACGGTGTGTTCCGTTTAGAGAATGCGGTAAGAACCTTTCAGCATGCGCATACTCCTCAATATATTCGTATGCATCGCGAATGTTTAGAGGAAGCTTGAGGAGCTTGTAGGAAAGACAACACTTTTAGGTCTTCATAAAAAGAATATATTATTTTCTGGTGATTCTTCACTATCTGCGTATTTATCAAAGTACTAACAACTATATGCCAAAAAAACTTGTTGAATAACGAATTGCGATTAGATAATGTATACGGTATAGCGCTGTCAGAGAGAGAAATGCAGACGATAGTGATAATTCGGAGTTCATAGCCTAGCTGAGAGACAATTATTGTATACAGAGACATAATATAAAGAAATCACCACCGCATAAATTCACAGACATAGCTATAGAAGATTTAGTTGCTCAAAATACTCCCTTACCTTCAGAGGTACAGGAGAATAAAGCAATGCTTGCTTTATGATGTATGAGGTGATTGAAGAATGTTTGCAGAGTTATAATCGCAACTTGAAAATGATGACGATATATTATTTCTTTAATTTAAGTACCCTAAGGGCCCGTTAGAGCATTACAGGGGGGGGGGGCGAAAAAGTTCAAGCGTAAGTGGTATGTGTACAATGCAAATATATGAAGGCAATACGAGCCATTAAAAATTGCCTGAACATTGAGCAGAAACAAACAAAGTAAACAAAGGAAAGAAAGAAAGGAGAAACGGAGTTTATACAATATTTGGTGGCGTGAAAAACGCATCAGAACCTAAAATTCGATGTAGATAACCAGTACCCATCAGAACACGAGTTTAAGGATGCAATCGAATTATGATTTAGGTAAACAGCCTACACAGATACGTATCAGATGAAACGGAATGAATTTTATACAGTGTCAAGCACATGAAACACTGTTTAACTAAATATTCAAGCAAATATGGGTTCGGACAGGTTGATACACTTTCAAAAGGTTAGCAGTGCTGCATAAAATGATGATGATTCCGTAACCGAGACAATATTTGAAGGTAGCGAGTTACATTCGGCAATAGATAAAACTAGAGGCGAATTTCGATAAGCGTTAGCCCTGGCAAATATAGGTTTTACTTTGTGAACATTGGCTGTGCAGGTCGAGATTTGGGGAGCGGGAAGAATATGGGCCCGAGCGAATGAAATGTTGCTGTCGTAAAGGCTATGCAAGAAGGACAACCGTGATAATTTCCTGCGCATCTCAAGTGAAGATGAGATTAAGTAATTTCTTTAAGGCGGACGCACTTTGATATCGAGAATGTGAAGTTAAGATGAACGGAGCAGCTTTGTTTTGAACTGATTCGAGTAGGTTCGTGAGATTAGAGTGATGAGGGTGCCGAATTATGGACGCATATTCTAAAGAGGACCTGATAAGAGAACTGTATGCCCGAAGCCTGGTATCTGTGTTCGCAAGGTGTAATTGCCGTTTCAGGTACCAAGTTTTTTGCACGCTTTTGTCGTGATGTGTTCAATGTCAGCATTCCAGCTTAAATTGGAAGAAAACAGGACACCCTACGGTTTCATTGAATATACTGAGTCAACAGTAATACCGCGTATTGTATACTGGTCAGAAGTAGGTCGTATTACCGAAGCAAATTTTACGTGTTTAGTTTTGGCTGTGTTAATATCCATCTGCCATGTGTCACACCAGTCAGTTAGTTTTGTTAAATCATACTGCTGCACAGAGATGTTGGCAGGGCGGCTTATTTCATTATACAAGATGCAGTCATCTGCGAAAAGACGTATTTATGAGGTAATATTAGTTGTGATGTCATTGATGTATATTAAAAATAGCAAGGGACCAAGGACGGATGCTTGAGGAACTCCAGAGCTGACGTGAGTGCGGTTAGAAAAGCAGTTCTTTAGACAGTTAGGAACAACTCAATCTATATCATCGTGTTGTAGTCAAGCTGTAGTGTTCTAGCTTTCAGTTTTAGTCTATCATGAGGTGTCTGTACTAATCAATATGTGCAAAGAAATGTGAATATCTGTTACAAGTTCATATAGTTGCGTCTGGCATGAGCGATTCTGGCGAAAGCCATGTTGGTTATTGAGGAGCAGGTTATTATCGATAACATAGGCTATAATGTGAGAGTATGGGATGTGTTCCAGTAATTTGCAGTAAATACATGTCTGTGATATAGGTCTGTAATTATTAGCCTCTGCTGCGTCACCAGATTTAAATACCTGTATTATTAATGCTGATTTCCAGTCTTCCGGTAGGTACCCCGTATCTAGTGATTGCTGAAACATTAGAGATAACAAAGCTGAACCGTAGTGCGAGGTTAATTTTAGAAGTTTGGCACTCACACCGTCAGTACCTCGGCTGATTTTATCAGGAAGCCTGTCAATTGCACGTGAGATACCATGTTCCGATGCTATAATGGACGAAATTGGAAATTGAATAGATGGTTGTTCAAGTATGTGAGTGTTATCAAGCGGCAGTTCATTAGTAAAAACTGCAGAGAAGCATTTGCTAGATAGCTCTGTGCTATCTCTTGTGTTACGGACTGCTCCGCTTTCGGAAATTAGTGAGGGAGCAGTGTGATTTGGTGTTGGGTTAACTACTTGCCAAAACTTTTCGAATCAGTTTTGATCATATTGGGAAGGGTGCAATTAAAAACTTGTCTTTAGCTTAGAGAAATATAGTTTCTGTTGGTGCGCTACGGTTTTGTAATTTTGCCAGTCTTCTGGAGCATTTGTTCGCGCAGCTTTTCTCAACGCTCTTTTTGCTAGTTCATGCACTTCTTCACTTCGCGGTTAAACCACGGATCGTTCTGCCTTGAGCTGATGGTCATTTTTAGTATACTTGTAGTTTCAACTTCTTTGAGTTTATCGTTGAACTAGCTCCAGTTATCGTCTACCATTCTGTTTTGAAAATTGTTGCAAAGTCGGCTGTAAATAAGGCTAACATACCAATCATGCTGCCAGTGTCGGCGCGTGCCTAGTTGAGAATGCATTTTTTCCTGTATATTCCTCGGCAGGTTGGAAAGCAAAGGAACATTGCACCACCCTGTGATCACGTAATTGTTCTAGTACATGTGTCGCAGCAAGGTCTGGATGATTTGTTAAAATAATATCTAGTACCTGGTCACCCCGAGTTGGTTCGCGCACGACTTGAGTTAAGTGATGAAAATGCGAGGTTTGAAGAAAATATAGACACTCAGATCTATTGCTGATTTCCTATAAGGACGAGTTCAACCACTAATTAAAGTAACCCCCTAATATCAATATGCATTTTGGGAACTGAGATATGACCTGTTGTAAAGCATCATTGAAAAAATTAACAAATTTCAAACAGCAATCAGGCGGACGGTACCATGCACCAATGACACATTGCGCATGTCTACTACGTGCAGAGACCCGCACTATTTCAAGAGGAGAGTCGACTATCACTTGAGACGGTTGATAGTTATCTTGAATGACTATAGTAACTCCGTCTCCTCGGAAGCCTTCCCGGTCCTTTCGATAGAGTACAAAAGATGGGTCAAGTGAAAATTCGCTGTTTGTGATGTCACAGGAAAGCCACGTTTCAGTACCTAATACTATATCTGTGGTGCAACGATGTATGAACGTTTTCAGAGCATCAATTTTGTGAAAAAGGTTGCGGAAATTTGCCAAGAGCAACGAGATTGCATGTATGGACGTAACCTTACGCCACTCAGTTGTTTTTCGTGAATTACTAGAAGGTTGGTTCCTTGCAGCAACCTGTACAACATTAGTGACTGAGTCAAACCGGTAAACTGAACCTTTAAAATGCAGAGACGTAAAACCAATAGAAGAAGGTTCGTTTTCTTCACAGTTGCTCTGAGCAAAGTCGCGCAACTTCCTATGAGCCAACTGTACCTTAAGCGAAAAGTCTTCTTCGATCCACAGTTGAGGGGACTCGAGGTTTTTCAGTTTGTGGGTATATTGTAGCACTTCTGTTTTAGACTTAAAGTTGAGGCTTTTGATCATAATAGGACGGTGAAAACTGTAACAGCGCTGACGAATACGATGAGCACGTTCAATGTCACCAACGTTGGCCTTCAAGTGAGTGGAACAAACAAAATTCCTTCACAATGACTTCGTATTCGGCATATCCCTCATAGCCCTCTTCGAGTATACCCTTCATTATAAGCTTGTTGCCCCCCATTCTGTTACTTATGTCGTCCAAAACATCGACGAATTCTTTATTTGCTTTAGATATGTTTGTCTTAACTTCCTGAACGGAATTTTTGACGGAGTGAAAGGGCTTTTTTTTTTCCGGTACGCTACCAATCTTATTTTCAATGGCGGTGACCCGGGTATTTAGTCTGGGAATTTGTTGGTTAACTTGTTTTAGATCGGATGAAATTTATTCACGAAACTCCTTCAGAAAGGTCATCACGTCCACAATCCTGACCTCGGGGTTACTCTCCGCGTCCCCAGCTCGAAGCAAGAGCAGAGCTAGACAAACGCACAGCAATGTCAATGAGGGTCTCAGGCTAAGCACGCGAATAAAGCACGAGCTGTCATATAAAAGTTCAACCATACTGTGACTGCGGCATGCAAACAAACCAAAGTGTGCGCGGTATGTGCACAAATCCAAACCCATTTCAACATCAAAAAATGCCGACGCACGGGGATCAACGGCTACAGAAATCATCTAGGGCTAATCGAACAACTCATAATTATAGCCTTCCTATGTCAGGCAAACGCACAACTCAGTACATGCTGCTTGTGGTCGCAAATCCCAACGAGTTGCTGAAATCATCGTCGTCGTCGTCGTCGTCGTCGTCATCATCATCATCATAATTATCATCATCATCATCATCCTAGTTACGCCCACTGCAGGGCAAAAGCCTCTCCCATACTTCTCCAACTACTCCGGTCATGTACTAATTCTGGCCATGTTGTCCCTGCAAACTTCTTAATCTCATCCGCCCACATAACTTACTGCCGCAGCCTGCTACGTTTCCCTTCCCTTGGAATCCAGTCCGTAACCCTTAATGACAATCGCTTATCTTCTGTCCTTACTACATGTCCTGCCCATGCCCCATTTCTTTTCTTGATTTCAACTAGGATGTCATTACCTCGCGTTCGTTCCCTCACCCAATCTGCTGTTTTCTTATCCCTTGCGTCGTCCTCAATTTGAGTAGAACCCTTTTCGTAAGCCTCCAGGTTTCTGCCCCGTATGTGAGTACTGGTAAGACACAGCTATTATACACTTTTCTCTTGAGGGATAATGGCAGCCTGCTGTTCATGATCTGGGAATGCCTGCCAAACGCACCCTAACCCATTCTTATTCTTCTGATTATTTCAATGTCATGATCCGGATCCGCGGTCACTAGGTGTCCTAAGTAGATGTATTCCCTTACCACTCCAGCGCGTCGCTACCTATCGTAAACTGCTGTTGTCTTCCGAGACTGTTAAACATTATTCTAGTTTTCTGTAGATTAATTTTTAGACCCAACCTTCTGCTTTGCCTCTCCAGTTCAGTGAGCGTGCGTTGCAATTGGTCCCCTGAGTTACTAAGCAAGGCAATATCATCAGCGAATCGCAAGTTACTAAGGTATTCTTCATTAACTCTTGTCCCCAATTTTTCCCAATCCAGGCCTCTGAATATTTCCTGTAAACACGCTGTGAATAGCATTGGACAGATTGTATCTCCCTGCCTGACGCCTCTCTTTATTGGGATTTTGTTGCTTTCTTTATGGAGGACTACGGTGGCTGTGGAGCCGCTACAGATATCTTTCAGTATTTTTACATACGGCTCGTCTACACCCTCATTCCGTAATGCGTCCATAACTGCTGAGCTTTTGATAGAATCAAACGCTTTCTAGTAATCAATGAAAGCTATATATAGGGGTTGATTTTATTCCGCACATTTCTCTATCACCTGATTGATAGTGTGAATATGGTGTACTGTTGCAGCATGAAAGCGCCCTCTTCTGTGTCCGACGAAGAAAAACAACAAACGTCATCCTCATCTGTGACTGATGAGCAATATAATTTGACCGCGCCGAACGACCGAGGCTGCTGACCAGTTGGGCCACTAACTTGCAGAAGAGGAAGTTTCGTGCTTCGCTGTTTGCCGTACTGTCTCGTTTGCAGACTGATCGTCGCTGCGATAGCCGTCACGTGACCTCAAACAGCTAACGAAATCATAACGGACAGCTTCAGCTGTCCTTCGACGTTTTTGCCTGTCGTGTACTTCACTTAGCGCGATCCTATTACATTATCGGCCCGTAAAGGGCGTGAACTTCATACGAAGCAGCAGCCGAGATGCCAACGAAGGCGGCTCACACAGCTATGATTTTACGTCGACGTGCATCCTAGTGAAAGGAGCGAACCACAGAATATTCAGTAATGTAGAGAGTTGATCTGTATGCTACGGTTCCATTGGGATACGGCGTATTTTTGAGCCCCTCGGATTGCAAAAATAACCTGAATAAAAATGAGGGAAACCCGCACCACTAAGGTATAGCAGGTTTAAGTCAATCAAAATTAAATTAAGAGGGGTGGAAACCAAAATGTAACTTGAGCAAAAGCCAATTGTTGAAAGAAAAAAAAAACCGAGGTGAGCCGACGGAAATTGTATGTTATTACAAATAGGGGACAGGAAGGAATGTCGGAATATCTGTCTGCATTGGCTTGTGGCATGTGACGTCTCGTGTTTCGTCGAATTCTTTATTAGTTCACTGAGCATAAGGAAAAAACAACAAAAAAGGAAAATGAAGAAGAGAGAATTAGGGCGGCAGAAGAGGGCAGGGCCAGAGGAGGCCTGCAGGTCCAGCAGGATTCCGGACATCTGGAGCAGAGCTTTGGGTAGACCGAACAGCACAAGCCTGGAGACGTACTGGCGTGTAATAGGCTCCTCTAGATAGAACGCAGTGGTATCCTCTTGCAGGCCTGCGGCATGGCGTACTTTCCGTACATGTGACCGGGGACCTCCAGTAGGTGTGACTTTATGTCCGGTATCATAAGCATAGTGCAGTCCACTTGACTGCAGCTCGACTGAAGATCTCCAATTGACCTGAAAAAGTTGCAAGCAGGTTCAGTAGGTGCATCTTGAGCACAGGCAGGGAATGGAGAAAAAACTAAAGGACTGAGTCAAGAAAACAGCCATTCTGTCTATAGTGTCCCCGGAGACAAGCTCCACCTTAGTTGGCATAACTAAGGACACTATAGAGCGAAAGGCGAAGGGCAAGGTGTGAGGGATATGGAATTGACACAGGGAAAAAGGAAAGGAAGCCGTTGAAGAAATAAGGAATGGTTGTAGAGAAAAAAATTAGGAGGAGTCGGGGAAAGTGAACGATGAAATGATGCGATAAAGACGAATGAGAAGTGCCCGCTTTCTCTAATCGATAAGAAGGGAGGGGTAAAGATCAGGTGTTACGGTAGTGGGGTGATTCTCTTTGAGGAGATCAGCAATGTGAGATGTAAGAGGACAATCGTTGAAGTAATGGAGCAAGTCTGTGCAAGGATTGCCACAGGTACAGTTACTGTGAGATAAAAGGTGAAATCGGAAATAATAGAAAGGGAAGCGGCCATGAGCGGTGATGAGGTGAACAATGGGTCTTTTCGGTGGGAAGAAAGGGGGAATGCGAGTGACGTTTTTTATCCACTTAAAAAGCCCAGTGTCGCTGTTCTCTCGCGTCCAGTGAGCATTCCACTGGGCGAAGGAATAGGCACTCATCTTTGATTTTATAGATGAGGGAGTTGCAAGGAGGAATCGAGAAACACCATGGGAGGCGGCGGAGTTAGCGAGGAAGTCGGCCATCTCGTTGCCTTCGATGCCCTGATGTGCCGGTACATGGAAAAGAGACACCCGTCGCCGGGTAGAGATGAAGTGAAGGAGTTTCTTGATGTCCCTGACAGAGGTATTGGTTGATGTGAAAGTGTTCAATGCAGTGAGCATGAAAAAGCAGTCGGTGTAAATGTGTAGAGGGATGAAAGGGGGCAAAATCCGTATATAGACTAGTGCCTCCAGTAAAGCAACTGTTTCGGTGTCAAAAGAGGAAGTGGCACCAAAAAGTTTAAATTTTCCATCTTTAGGGATGTGGCCTGTTGGACTATAAAGTATGAAAGCGGCTCCAGCAGACTGGGAAATGTAGGAGCCGTCGGTATACAGGTGGTAGGCCGGCATAGTGGTAACATAGGGTACCTCTTGAAGTTGAAGGTGGTAATGGGAAAAACAATATTTAAGGCTTGGATGACAGTCCCAAGGATTCATAGGGTAGTGAACAAGCGACGGATGGTAGGAGTCAGGGCCATAAAAGGTAAGGGCCTTGAGTACAAATAAAGAGAAATGTGCGTTTAGGCGGTCTAGTTCAATGTGGAGCGGTGGTGTGTTAGCCAAAACCTGAAGCGACGAGGTACGCGTCGTACGAAAAGCACCGGTGATTGGAAGGAGAAGGGTACGTTGGATAGAGGAAATTCTGTTTTTAGACTGTGAAGTAGGAAAGTTGGTTACCATACAGGAGACGCATATGTGATAGACGGAAGTAGAACCTGATCATAGAGGAAACGGAAAGCGGATGGGGGCATCGAATAATGAATTCGAAGGAACAGGAGAAGGCGGGAAGAGAGAAGGTCTGCTTTAGTACGGAGATATGTTAAATGAGCGTTAAATGTGAGATGAGTGTCAAAGAGGACGCCAAGAATTTTAATACTCGATTGAAATTTGAGGGGAAAGCCGTTAAAGCGAACAATTAAAAGGCGGGTGCGTGAAGAGGAGGCAGAGTGACTATTGGGGAAGTATAGAAAGGAGGATTTGTCGGTACTGATTGTGAGTTTGGTGCGCTGTGCCGAGGCCGAAATAAGATTAAAAGTGAGAGCTATTTTCGATTCTAAAGCGCGACGATTGTCTGCAGAGAGCACTATGACAGTGTCATCTGCATAAGCCTGCGTAACCACGTCCGGGGGAAAGGGGAGGTCAAGTAATCCGTAGATGAGAATGTTCCACAGCAGCGGACTGAGTGGTGACCCTTGAGGGCTGCCCAAAGTAGGCGTAGCAGACGCCTGACCTGCCTGCGATCGGAAAGTGATCTCTCGGTGTTCTAAGAAAGATTTTAGAAGGTGGTAAAGGTTGGAAGGGCAATTATGCGAGCGTAAAAAGTGGAGGACATTAGGGTGCCAAACACTGACGAAAGCCCCTTTAAAGTCTAAGCAGATGAGAATTGCGTGTTGTTTCAGGTCTTGGTAGGTGTTTAGAGTTTGTCTTATACGGTACAAAGCGGTGGATGCACTCTTCCCATGTGTAAAACCGAATTGCCGCGGATGAAGTAAGTTATTGGAGTAGAGAAAAAAGTAGAGCCGGGAATTTAGAAGACTTTCAAGAATTTTACTAAACAAAGAGTTCATAACAATAGGGTGATAGCATGAAGGAGAGTTGGGAGGGCGATTGGGTTTAGTAATAAAGATAACACGTCCTTTACGCCAATCAGCTGGGAAGTAGGATAGATTGAGACAATGGTTAAAAATGAAGAGGAAAAAGGACGGGTGATAGGGAAAAAGCGTCTTGAGCATAGGAAGAGTGAGTCCGTCTAGACTTGGTGCGGCGTTGGCGTTGCCTGAATTGAGGGCATGTTCAATCTCTGCAATAACGAAAGGGAGGTCGATAGTTTTGGAGGAATAAGGTGTGGCAGTTATTTTACGCAGGCGAACGTGGTCGTCATTATCTGTTGAGGGAGAGCCTTGAGTCGCGTGAACATTAAGGAGAAAGCGGGCCGACTCAAGCACGGTGCATGTGGAACGACCATCGGGTAATAGAAGGGAGGGGAGCTGGTTGGTATGGGAGAGTTTGTCAAAGCAGATGCGTAAAGGAAGGCCGAAAAGATTGCGTTTGGAAAGATCAGAGCATATTGATTTGGAGGCAGCAGATTTGGCATGGTCTATGCGCATTTTATATTCGGCATGGGCATGGACCTTAAACGTCTGTCGAAGGAACGGGTCAGTGGTGCGTTGGAAGCGCCGACGAAGAGCACGGATGTGTTTTCGTTCAATAGTAAATTCAGGAGTCCACGATGAATTTGTCGGAGAGGGGCGCGGCTTTATCCAGCGAGAATGGAGATCACGAAGCTTGTCGAAGAGAATGTAGAACCTCGTCAAAACCAAATCAACTGCGTTGGGTGACAGTAAAGTTGTTTGTTGGACCAACGATAACCATGGAGAAGTGACGAGTGACTGTAAAAGATGAGATGTAGACGATTTTGTTAATCTTTTATGGCGGGGTCTGATATGGCCAAAAAAAGAAAATAAGATATATTTATGGTCAGATAGCGTTTCGGATTCGTCGACGAACCAGCTGTAGCCGCTTGCGGCGAGAGGAACCGATGCAAAAGAAACATCGATCCAACTTTCAGCAAAGTGGGATTGAAAGGTAGGTGGCGAGCGAGGGTCATTTAATGCCTTTCAGTTGTTTGCGGCAGCAAATTGTGTGAGCTGCGCACCCCTGATGTCGCCTTCCACTGGGCCCCACAGTAAGTCTTTTGCATTGGAATCACCCGCCATTACCAGAAGAGGTTGAGTAATACAGGACAGGTGAGCTTGTAGGGCGTCAAAAAGGGGTTCCAGATGTTTGTGAGGGGGAGCTTAAACGGTGAGGATGACGAAAGAGACTGAAGGGGCAACACAGGAGACTATGACATAGAGAGGATGGGAATGGACTAGGAAGAGATCATAGGTAGGTTTAGGAGCTAAAAGAGCAAGACGGGGATTTACTGGTGAAGCGAAGGTGATGTGCGTGTGAGGTAGGTGCGGAAGAGAGTTGCCTCGTGTATGGGGTTCGCAAATAATGATAAAATCAATGTGGTGCTGCTGGATAAAGTCCGACAACAGCAGTGTTGGTTGTCGGGAATGCGCCAGATTAGCCTGCAAAAATTTAATGGGTGTGGAATGGGCCATGGTTGAGAGTAGATAAGAAAGGGGAAGAGAGCATTAAAATGAGTATAGGAGCACAGCTGTCAGACATAAAGAAAGGCAAAATGTGCGGAGTAAAGAGGAGGCAAAAGTTAATAGATAAAAGGAGAAAATGGAGGAAAGAAAAATAGAAGATAGGAAGGAAGCACATAGAGAGAATGAGACCACTAGAAGGAAGCGAGGGACATGGAGAGCAACAAAATGAGAAGAAGGATTGAGGAGGATGGAGGGGCGCCCGCACCCGCCCTGTGGGGAAAGGGGCTGCGTAGTGGCGAACCGATACTAGTGTCAAGTGTGTTAGCCGAGGGATAGTGAGAATACCAGTATATCTGACGGCAGGGGGTATAGATGGGAAAAGACGCCTCGCAGCCCCCAAGGGACAAGAGTAGGTGGTGCGTGATATCTTATCCATAGTCCGCGCGCATGCGCATACGCGCGATGCGTTCAAGCAACACTGGGCAAGTCGCATCGCCCGTGGGATGCGACGACGCCCTAGCTACCCGCCGGCACTCGGCGCACGACACCGCAGCGTCCCCCATACGGATCGAGCACGTGTCTGCTAAATGCGACTCTGCACATTTCGTGCATACCATCCGCGAGGGTCCGACTTATGCTGGCAGGCGTGTTTGGAGTAACCGTACGTCGAGCATAGGTGCAGGTGGGGACATTCAAATGTTCCCGCACCGTCACCGAAGTCCATCCTATGATCAACCGCCCGAGGGCGGTAAGGGAGCGGAAGGACGCTGCGTCGACTGCAAGGACATGGGTGAAGTTTCCGGAGCGTTCGCGGAAAGAGACTCGCACTTTACAGGAATCAGGATCTAGTTGGATAGATGGGAATGATAGCGGGTACGTCGGGAATGATAGCGGGTACGTCGGGATCAACGCCTGATATTCGAATATGGGGTTGTTGTTTTTGAGCCACCTTGATGGAAATCGCTGTACGCGTTATCGGGTTCCCTTCGATTGCAGCCTTGAGATGTTCGAAGGAGTGGCGCTCATAAGTGATATTGTGATGCCGTGTCGTGTACGGCGCATCGAGACGCCACCGATTCCCTCCGTTATCGGGTCTATGTTTGTCTTCAGAAGGGCTACGATATCGCGCGCGGGCGAGGCGGAAGGAGCGATAGGGGTAAGGAACAGGATAAATTCGTGCTCTCGCCTGATTGCATCGGGCCGTGGAGGAAGTACCGCCGGGTCCGGGTCCGTTTGTAGAACCTCTGCAGGGGTCCTGACTGGGGGCTGCCGTGTCGTGGGCGGAGGAGCCTGCATACCAAGATGCGCCGCAGCCGCGTATATCCTGGGCTGACAAGGAGGAGGCGGTGGAGCCGCCAGCGTATCGCCAGCAAGGCGCCTAGCCTGCTGCAGCTGGTCCCGCAACTCTTCAACGCGACCCGCCTGATGGGCAGCAATCGCACGCACGTCAGAACATTCCTGTAAAATCTAGGCAAGCCAGGATACAATTTGCGAGCGTTGAGTATTGGGTGCTTTAGAGGAGGCATGGAAGATCAAGTCTGTGATTTGTTTTTGCTTCTCTACTATGCGGTGAATGGAGGCAGCAATCCGTTGCTCGGAATCCAGTCGAACAGTGGAAACCGAGTTGCCGCAAACGGAAGCAGGGGAACTGAGGGCAGCAACAACAGGAGGTAAAAGCCTGGTAGCGGGGCCGCCCCTTGCTGGCGGATCGCGTTCCCCTCCGGGTAACTCGGCTTCGCGGAGCACCGCGTCTCCTTCATCAGAGAAGACTGACACATTTGAGCCGTCCGAGCGAGGCGTTTTGACACCGCTAGGGGAGCCTCGCCCGGACGTCTGCTCGTCCTGGGGAACCTCAGTCTTAGGCATGGCCGCGTACATAGGCGGCCATGGCCATCGGCCGGCCGGCTCACGGTATTAGATGGTCGAAAAAAGCAAAAGGAGTGCACAAAATCCCCAATCGCACGACGGAGCGAGTCCTGACAGATTTAAAAGGATCCTCAAAGCAAGGTTGGGCTGGTAAGGTAAAAAAAAAAAAACCTTACCTTTTCCGACAGAACTCTGGAGCCGAGAGAGCCACAGACCCGTACCCACTGCTCGGATGGCATTCCGACAGACAGAACGCCGAAAAGAGAACCATAGGACGAACGCTCATCCTGCGGCTTTCTTTTGTCTGTGTTTCGTAGGTCGCGCCGTTAAATGCCAATCGCACAGAATGCTCGAAGAGTGACCACCAACCAGTGAACTAAAGCATTCTAGATTGACAAAGTGCTCACTGTTATCTTGTGAAAAAGGATGCGACATTTTGAATTTTGCGCCGCGAAGCCCTAGGAATGTGCGCACTTTGTGAAAGCATGTATGCAAATGACGATGTCACCAACCGTAGGAGTGCTGCCCATCAGCATAAGCTCCGTCGTTAACTATTTCCAAATCTAGGGCGAATGTCTAATAGTTTGCAATTAAAAAAAAGAGAATCAGTATCATTGCATAGCCTAGTGATAAAATACTGCCAATTACTTTTTTAAGCGCGAAGGTACACTCACGCGTTCAGGTTTGGTTTCCGTTTTCAAGCAACATGTCCGGGCAGCGTGGCAACGCCCGAATAAAAAAAATTATTACAAGCAGCGCGTAAATAGGATAATTTATGCAACAAATGCAGTGCGCACCTCACATTGGATAAAGTTTGTTTGAAGATGCGGTGCTGCGCATGTGTGCGCTCAGAAGGGGCACCGTTAGGGCAATGGCGCTTGCGTGTTAATTGTTAGATGAGCTGCATGAAAACGTTTTTATTTGCGGATGCAACTAAAATCAACCTAATTTTGCCATACATTTTCGGTTGCGGCGGCTGTGTTATCGCCATGTGAGCAAATGTGCATCAACATCTTTCAACTTTTGACAGCATTGTTGCAAAATAAACATGCAACCTTATCTTAATGTCGCCTACAAACGTTGTCGCACTATTGATGAACATTGCCAAATGTTCCGTAACATTCGACAATATTCACAACATTGCGGCAATGTTGCATCAATAATTCATGCTGCCAGGTTCATCAGTTGTTGCTGCTGCCCGTGAGGCGCATTGGTCGCTCCTTCACCGCGTTGTACATTTTATGCGTCAGGAACATCTGCGTCGCATAAAACATTTATCGCTCGATTTTCTTCCAGTAATAAAAGTCAACCTTAACGCGTAAGGGGGAGCGGCTATCGGCGTTCTTGCCGTAGTCGGTTGGTCCATTATCATTAGTTCTAGGGAAGTAGACATCGCGAGGTAATATTCTCGCGCCGATGAATCATCTTTCTAAAGAATGGCGTCAACCTCACACATCCCAGCGCTCACTTAGTCATCGAGTTCTTGGAGACCTTCGCGATGTTGCGAATGCTAGCTGTGATACGGTGACTGCGAACGGCGGCAGAAGGGTGACTTTTGGCGGATGCCACTTGAGAATGAATAATTAGCCTCTTGAAGTTTTGAGCTCAGTGGCCTGGTAGGTGGTGATGAAATGAAATCTGTGGAGACTGATTGATAGGTTAGGGAACAGGCAACGCATATGGGGACTGTTTTCCCTAAGTGACCGCAACACGGTCCGCGGTTAAGTGTCCGTCAAAATGTATCCGCTTGACTTTTCGTATTTCGGGTGATTGGAGTTCGAAAGTATATTAGAGCACTTTGATTATTGCGCAGATGGGAACAAAATCGACGCGAAAACGGAAGCCAGAGGGACAGGACAGATGCCGACTAGTTACTGAGAATTTATTAAAGCTTTCCTATGAGAAATAGAAGCTGTCAAGCGCTGGAGAGCACAGACGTACACCTCGTATGAAAAGGGCAATTGACAATTAGTGTAGTGCCTGAATATATGGCTTGTGGTATGTGCTTAACTGACGAAAGACGTAGTATGATACAATGCACTCCACTCGGCGGAGTTGTGGCCCATACCTGTGATTTAGGTGGAATGAGCTTGCCTGTTCCCAGCCCCTGCGGTAGGCAGAAAGCTTCTAATCTGTGAAGGAAGCGGCGAAGGAAGCGACGGAGGAAAGTAGCTTGAAGTGAAGATAATCATGCGCCGGGGAAAGCACGAAGAAGCATGCGGCTAGGTACCGCCACCGTGAGGATAAGTGTAGGTAAGGTTAAGCAAAGGGATATGGAGAAACGAAGCGAAGCGTGGTGGCGGAAGAAGGTATGTGGAGGTGCTCTGGGTTGACCTCCTGTGGCATTCGCTACGGGTTGTGCGAGTGCTATCGATGTACCGGGTTCGTCTCGTGATCCAGTGGCCGAGCGCATTGTGAGAAGGATGGAGCAGCAACAAAAGTAGCGGCAGGCTAACAGTGAGTCGACCGAGGTCAAAGTCGTCGCCAAGTGCTCTCCACAAACTTCCCAAGTAAGGCAAAAGGCACGGGCTTTGCATGCCCAGGAGACTACCAAGTAAGGTGCTAGGCGGCTTGCGACTATGCGGGTGTATAAGGGAAGCCGCCGTAGCTCAGGAACTCCTCAAAACCATGAAGCCGTTTGGAAGCTCAGTGCAGTGTTTTGCACGAAGCCCGGAAATGCAACACCGAACAGAATGTCCGGCTTTCCGCGGGCGCCAACAAAACCTTTGACCGGGATTTCAGCAACCCGTTTTAGTACGTGTGCAGTCTGTGTGAACGTCTCTGGTATCTACGAACCATCAATCCCGCTGACGAGGCGTGGATGAACGTGCTGAAGCAAGAGTTTGTGGGGCTGACATAAAAACTTTCAACGTTTGCAACAACTGCGAAAGCTCGCTCCGGAACAATCTAGTCCCGCATTTCTCCGCTTCTAACGAGTATGTGTATCCGCCCAAGCCACCTCACTTTCCCAAATTCAACTCGGCGGCGGAGCGGTGATATCCCCCTGGATACCGTTTGTGCAAATTCGACGGATTCTCTTAAACGGTGGCAATACGGCATTCAAGGGCCGGGGCTCAAAACGCCCGCGGAAACTGATGATGCCGTGACGAAGCGCGGCAGCAGCAGCGAGTGAAGTGACTTTCATGCTGTCTATCGGCTTCAACGCTAACTCACTGCCGAGCACACAGCCCCCATGCAGCTATGAGCTCTCGGCGCCGTCTGTACACCTACACTCTGAATATCGCTTTCAAAATAACACGCCGGCGGCCGTGGAATACGCAGTGCTGGAAATGAACAACGCCGCCCTGCACTTCCTGTTTTGCACACGTGAGATTGAGCCGCAATCATCGGCTCAGCAGCGGACGCTTTCGCTCGCACCATAGCTGTGCATGCACATACACTACACGACACGCGGGGATGATGGTACCGCCCTTAGACTTTATACAGAACATCAATGCGACGACGACGGCAGAAATGCGCCTCTCTCTACGATTTCTGTCGCAATCGTATAGCAACGGAGCCCATTTTTTGAGCGTAACCCGCGATTACGAAATGAAGCTCACCCAAAATTTTTGAAGTGTCACATGCTGTAAATCATTACAGCATAGAGCTCACAGGCAGTGAAGCCAAGGACTTAAATCATAAAATAAATAAAGGGAAAATTAAAGTGGAATAAATGATAACGTGCCACCAGTGGGAGCTGAACCCACAACCGTCGCATTACGTGTGCGAGGTCGCACCCTCTTTCTTAAGATCATGTGTTACGTCACGGCATCGAGCAACTAATAATGTTCCACTTCCACATCTGCCCAGCATGGCCGCGAGTGGCGCTAGCTAACACTCCTGGGGTTAGATCTAGTGAATATATATACCGAAGTTAGTCGAAGAGTTGACCGCCGGCGCCGTAGCGCAATTGGTAGTGCAACACACGCGCAATGCAAAGGTTGCGGGTTCGGCTCCCACCGGCGAGACGTTATCTTTTCGTCAACGTTAATTTCATGTTCGATTTTCATTCTTCATTATTTTTCCCATTCCAATTTCAACTACAGTTAATTTCACCGACGTTTTTCTTGCATTATTGTCTGCTGGCGTTATGTGGTCGTGATTGACAAAATAAAGCCCCTCGGTACCCCTTCTCACATGCTGTAAATGTCACATGTGTCTGAAAGTGTCACCAAATGTCACAATGTGCAAATCTCGTTTTTTGCATATAAAAAAACAGTCATATCTAATTTACCTCGTTCCTTTCTTTCTTTTCATTATCGTGTTTCTGTCGATGACTTGGAAACGAAGTACCGCCCAATGCAAAAATCTTACAGGTAAGAATATTCTCATTTATCAGTAAGTGAATTGATGAGTAGTTAGGGTACGGACCTGAGCGATCACTTAGCTATCAACTGGGCGGCAGTCTGATTGAGCACTTATGTAGCAGTCATCCAAAAGGCTACGCAGCAACCATAACACAACCTTCCACACGTTGCACTACCTATTTGTTGCAGCAGTCAATGAAATGATACTCAAAATTCAGGAGTATTCGCTACAATCAGGCAGCATCAAAAATATCCTAGTTACTTTAATTTTATACGTTATTTAGCCCTCCAACTTTCTTCACTGACAAAGTAGATGAGGTAGAAAAATGCCCACATTAAGAAAAACTGCACCCTTAAGACCCTTTTCGCGTGTCAATAGGTCACTTCCTTAAGCCATTGATAAGGGTGCTTGAGCAAACTACTACATCCATTTAAAAGGATGATTTCTTTTTGAATTGAACCCATTCCCTTAATGTTAGCTGCGCTGAAATGCAGACTACGTTTTACCTGTACAGCGATCTATTTTGTTCATTGCCAAACCTAGTATTTCGGGCGTCCGATGAAGTAACCTTGAAGTGTTTTTCGACACGTTTGCAAAAAACTCGAAAAGAAAATGCTGTGGCGGAACACATCTAACGATTAGAGTCAACGGTAACTTGTTAGGATTGAATCAATGTAGGGACACGGCGTATTGCCACCGTCGAGACTAGTTATGTATAAGGCGTTTAAAGCAGCGGGTTTCCTCTTTCGCGCTTCCCTTCGAGCATACGGTGCCATCTATCGACCTCGAGGCCTGCACGAGGCAAATGAAATGCATTGCGGGCCGGTGCGTGCAAACGCTCAGAAATATGTCACACGCCAACCGGGGTCTTCTCTCGCGCTTCTCTCTGGGCACTCGGCGTCTTTGTGTGGCACTCCCGAGATGTCCCAGCGTGGTCTCAGAGGCTAGAGGTGTGGAGAGGCGGTTCCTGGAAGCACTGCGATTTTTTCCATCGCTTGCCGCACACTCAGAACAAATATTTGTTTCATTGCGATAGCTATTATGTGGACACTCCAAGCACATTTCCGCTCTCAGCGTCAGCGTAGGCGTCGCCGTGAGGTTCCGTATAAAGTCCAAGGGCGAGAACACCGTAGCCGCTTGCCTAACGCAGTATGCGCGAGTGAAGGCTTGCGATGTGAGTCAACTGCCGCGGCTCAATCGCAGCCCCGCAAAATAGGCGAAGGCAGGCAGGAAGCGCGTAGTCTCCCGTCGTGCACTAGGCACTCAATGTTGCGAGGCACTAGGGGGTAGGGGAAAGAGAGGGGCGCGGTTCTACTCCGGCAGCAACAGCGCATGTGGAGGCTGCGTGGGTTCGTTCGGCCGTATCATGAGAGCGATGTGCGATAGGGGCACAGCATAGGTGAGTCGGCGGCTGGTAGCCTTTTGCGTGTTTTGTGTTCTCGGCGCTCAGTTTGCATTGCAGCGATCGCCAGCATGAATATCACTTCGCTCGCCGCTGCTACCGCTTTTCCTCACGCCAGCGTTTTGACAACGATTTTCTGTGGTTATCGACTATAATGGGTTCGTGTTTTCTTGTGCACGCGTGGCACTATGGTTGGTAATTGAGGTAGTGTGCTTAAGTATACAATTTTTTATGGCCGATGAAACTACTCTCCTTACTTCGTATAGCTGTCCGAATTTTCTATCGCTTCTCCTTAGAGTGAAACTGTGACTCTTCATGTAGTCAATTCATCCACGGGGATTATAGCAGTAGTCTGTAGAGTAGGTGATGGGGTCAGGTGGTATACCGGCGTTACGGCTGCGGGAGATCTGGATAAGGGTAGGTGGCGTTCCCTCCTGGTAGCCGATTTATTGCATGACCAGTTGCGAATATCGTTTCCTTCAATGAACGGCTATGCCAGAGGGAAACTTGATTGTTTTAGTTCATGATGAGACAAGAACGACGAAACAATATAGCAACGGTTTCTGAGAACAAAAGTGATGTACAGAAAGCAACACACGTGCTCCTCAGCGTGCTTGATCACGACGCGACGAGCACAGGCTACGGTAAGTGAAACATGGCTTACTGCGAGAGAAGTCACAGTAGAGGAAGAGTGACATAACACTATGGCGCTTGGAGTCTTCGGTAAATATTCCGAGTCTCGTCTGAACACGATTGTTGGAAAACGCAGCTGGTCGCCAAAAAACGTTTTCTTATGCGAAGCTTTGGCGGTTCGAATTGCACCGATGTTTGCGAACCCTAAGGGCGCTATGCGGAATGCGACGCGTCGCAACATCTTTCTTTTTCTGCGGCGTCATGGCGCCCCCTGGGATCGAGTAATAAAGTGTGAATCGTAACAATGGGTGGAAAAGCTCCACTGGACCCAAAGGCAGGACGGGCGCTAGATAATAGGGTGTCTCTCGAACAAGCAGGCTGACGAAGGACGCGGACAGCACGAACTTTAGGGCGTCGGTGCTGGCACAGGTGGTGGTGGGGATGACTGTCCCTACCGCCTCCCTTTCAGATCAACCACTTCTGTCGTCATGTTATCGCCGTCACTAAGTCGTTATACAGGCCCCATGATTGTCTTGGTCATTCCATCGTCTTCCTAAACGCTCATATCATTGTCATTATACCATTGGCATGACCTCGTTGTATCTTCATCAAGGAGTCGTCATTATGCACTGATTGTCATGGCGTTGTGATACTGTCACGATCATTCTATCGCCTTCATTCTAACTTAGTGATATGAGTGTCGTTATGCAGCCATCATCACGCCATCATCTTCACACAATCGTTGTCATACAGCCATCGCCGTTACACTGTCTTCATTGTGTCGTCTTCATACGGTCATCGTCACAGATTCGTTACCATACCGCCGTGGTAATACCGTCGCAGTCTCTCTGTCGTCACCAGTCTAACATCAACATCCTACTGTTGCCATGCTGTCGTCATGCCGTTATCGTCACAGAGACATTGTCCTATCAATGTTGTCATGCTTTTGTCATCATTTCGTTGTCGTTACATTGTCGTCATTTTGTGTTCGCTGTAATACAATCGGTCGTTGTTCCTTCGCGGTTGTCTCATCGTCTTCATTCCAACTTCGACATGCTACTCACATGCTGCCAACCATGGGCTATTCCAAACTTTTTTATTTCATTTCTGCAATCAGCCCTCGGCGATTGGTCAAAAACTTTTTTAGACCATCCCCACTTCGCCTGTCGGTCACGCGATGTCATGAAAATGGTAATAGCGCCCCATCTGATAAGACGTGCACACACTGATTATGCATGATTGTACCAAACAAAGAAAAATAGTTATTTGTGATTCAACGCCGTTTCGCCATTAGCCCTCGGCTATTGGTCAAACGTTTTTCGGCTGCACCCACTTCATCTGCCTGTCACGCGACGTCACAAAGCCCCCGAAACTCACCGCGTAAATGTGACGTGTACGCGTTAAAAATGTATTAATATGCCGAACAAAATGAAATTTTTTTCTGAATAGTTGCAGGCCGCCCCAGTCCGAAAGAAATAAAAGATGGCTGCCACCAATCGCTCAGGCACTGGCTACTCGCACCTGCAGGAGAGCAGGGGTTTATTGCGCATACTAAAGATTTTTTCGCGGCTGTGTAACGTTTTCGAGCACATTCGGCACGTTTACGACCTTGTTCTGCCAACTCTTCTTTATTGAGGATCCATTTTAGCGTAATTCTTAATCTTCCGTTGCATGCCACCCCGAAAAAACCAGCCACCGCAAGCTAACTATGGGAAAGCGCACCAATCACAGACATCGGCACCACTCTCTTCACCCGGTTATCAATTTTTAGTGCACTGGCTGGGCCCCATCGATTCCCTCTCCACTTGAGCGTGCTCCTCGCCTCTTGTCAGCCAATTAGTACAAGCCGCTCAGTTTAGGCAATGTTATTCGTTTTTCAGGCAAACAAAAGTGACCTCCTATGAATCAGGCGACCATTTGATTGGTCTGTTCAGACAACCCTGCAGGTCACCGCTCGATGCTTGCGTCAGCGGTTACGCAAATTTGACGTCAGGAGATTGGAATAAAAAATTGGAGGATGCTTAAGCTTCGCCTTCAAAAGTGGAACGCGACAGCGTTCCCGTCGACCCGCCTAGTGGTGTAAGAGAATGCGCTACGGCGCAGCGATCACTCACGAGGCGCCCCGCATCGGACTTTGCGCCCACTTATCACGCGGTGAGCGTCGAGCAACGCAGCGTTCGGCGCGGCAACGAAACGTGCGCCTGAGCAAACGGAACGAACCAAAGAACTCGGTGTCTCGGAGGGGGAAACGATCTACGCCAGCCAAACGTCGTGATCGGCACGGGCAGAGAGATAGATAGATAGTAATCTAAATAAAGGAACGGCGCTTGATTCTGCAACCCGTGTGGGAGCACGGCGAAGCGTCGTCAGGGGAGAGGGAGTGGAGGCCGCGACGCGCCTGGCACCGGTCCCCGCACAGCCCCAATGCGCGCGTGGCCCACCACCTGTCGGGGCAGCGCCGTATATTGAGAGGAGGGGGTCTTCTGTGTTTGCCGCAAGATGGCTCTGCGTGTGCGGTAAGCGCAGAAGAAATGTAGCGGAAACGTACTTCGCTATTCGCGTAACTGCGACTTCTGTAAGTTACATGCTCCTAATTACCGATATACGCCGCAGTATAACTTTCTACGGCATGTTTCTAAGGCAATACCGCATTCACTAGAAGCGCTTTTGTACAGCTTTCAAGCATCGAACTCGTGGCTGAGTGGTAGCGTCTCCATCTCACACTCCGGAGACCCTGGTTCGATTCCCACCCCACCCATCTTGGAAGTTGCTTTCTATTTATGAAGTGCCTGCCGTGATTTATCCCTCACGGCCAATGCCGCCGACGACACCGGCTTTTCTTCGACGCGTGCTCCCTAACGCTATCGCGTTAAAACATACCGGAATAGTTTTACATTATACCGCCCCAGGTCATTCCATCTTCGTCAATCTATTTTCAGCATTCTCCTCTCACATACTGCCGTCGTCACACAGACGTCATCGTTACATTTTTGCCGTGTCATTATCGTCACATGGTCGCTAAGCAATTGTCGTAAGTTGAATAGCCTCAAGCTATTGCCCCGTCATGTCGTCGTTAACATGATTTTGTCGTCGTACGATTGTCATGATTTCGGAATCCTCATCTGATTGTCTTTATGCCATCGTAGTCATAATGCCTTGGTCATTCCATTGACATTATTCCTTCTCCGTCATTCCGTGGTCGTCACTGCGTTGGCGTGCTACAGCCTGCATTATTTCGCATTCTACGAGGCGACATTGGCAAGCCAAGCTAAGTGGTATTGCGGCGCGTGTCGCATGTAGCTGAGGAAACACAGTTTTCAGAGTTACAAAAACGAATGCTAAAGAAATGTGAGAATTGTGATGAGTCACTGCATATCTGCAATGCTAATATCTTTATCGGGGACAGTCGTCATGAGAAATGGCGTATCCCGATGTTCTTATTTCTATATTTCAGTTATACCCACAGTTAATTTCTTTATGCCATTTATAGCTTCATTGGCTGCTTGCTTCATAGGGTTGTGACTAACGACAATTGCACCCCTCGGTTTCCTTTATGACTGGCTGCAACATTCGCACGATTCTGCAGAATAATTTGCCGCAACGAAATCTGCCAATCTAACTTTCCGAAGCACTGAGAAGGCTTATTGTGGAAGCTGCGTGGCTGTGAAATTCTGCTATCGATCATCGTGCTACCACTAAGAAACTGCGGTATGCCTCATATAATTGACAGTGAAATGCGAAAATTCACAAGTACCGTAATTTTTGGAAATCAATTTAGCCCATGAGGTCACTGAAAATTCGGGCTCTACAATACGATTTTTACAGCCTACTCTGAAAATTCTAGTCGGTACATCGCATAATTTAATGTTCAGTCATTCCTCTACTATATGGTGAACAGGTGCTAATAAAATTACTAATCTAATGCCACCTGATGCGACGGATACGTATTGAATATTTAAGCGGATGATCATTTCCTAGTCTGCACAGCAAGATAAACTGATGCTTGAACGGCCAAATCCAAGCCACCTGCATGGATATTCTTTGATGTGGCCTTTCAGTGTCGGTTCAGTTGAAAGGATAGAAATCACCTAAAAAAACTGTCCATTAGCGGCGTCTGCGCTTCCTAAGTCTTCTTCAGTCGTTTTAGAAATGCTGCTAAAAAGTGTGTTGAACATATGAGTCTGCCATATTGGGCAAAGTGCCCTAGCATTCAGTTCAATGACAGCCAAATACGTCTTCACAAGTACGGCTGTCCGTCTTCGTTTAGCGGACACAATTTCCCAGAATGAAGCTTTACTCAATTTGTTAGTGACTGTATGCTTGTCTACGTCAGTAAGTTTCACTTGTTAACACATTTATTCCCTGTGAGAATATTATCACCTGACCTGGTGGAAGTGACAGCTGTGCTGCCGTCTAGTCTTCGCAAGAGGACGTCACCACCGTGTTGGGAGGACGAGCAGACGCGTGGCAAATGCGCCGGCTTTTTGCCCGCTCGAAGCGCAAGCACTCCTATCTAATAGCGTCGACTCTACAGAATGTTTTGCTCTTTAAAAGTGTCATCGGCGATCTCTTTCAAGATATGCACATCCTTGTCATCCTTCGGCATCTTTGTATCGGCCGTTCGACATTGCGATCCCACGTCTTCAATGCACGAGACGTAAGATTACGCAGACGTCTGCGCACGCGACGCCAGCATCATTTTCGCGGCGATCTTCTGGCCAACGGGCTTCCCAAACAAGTCTCGTAGTTTTTCTTTGCAGGTGTCCCAGCTTCCGATCTCAACGTCGCGGTTATGAAAACATACTTCTGTAGCGCCTTTCAGGAAGAAAATAAGACTTGCCAACAACAGGACAATGTCTCACCAGTTGTTAGCACTCACGCCTTCGTACTCCGTCAGCCAGTCTTCAACGTCCGCTTCACTGGAGCCGCAGGATGTGCTAAGACCCCGGAGCTGCACCAGCCCGACAATTGAAGGGGGGGGGGGGAGCTGATGTAAGCGCCGCGTCTTCCGCCATTGCAGACAGATTTTCGACATGATGGCCGTTGCGGAGCTCCGTTGCGAGGCGTGACGAACCCCGCATCTCTACCAAGTTGCGACGGAGGCACCATGTAAGCGAAGGATAAATTTACGAAGTATTTATAAACAAATCTAGAGCAAGAGAAAATGTCTGATAAGACTCACGTGCAAGTGACTTCGTTGTCCTCTCCATCGCTCTGCCAAACCTCGCGTTCCTCGATATATCAATGGCTCCGTAACAATATAAAAACAAGCTGATGCTTCTCAGAACTATTTCAAACGGATCATCACTGCTTTTTAATACTAACTTAAGCAAAACCCTTCTATGTGACACAACCTGGCAAGCGTTGCTAAGAAAAAGGGCGTTCACCTAAATTTCTAGATGTTCGCGGTACATGCTTGATTCGACAGAACACTCTTCTTTTTTTAATTTAGATAGATCGCTATCAACGTTTTAATATACAGATACGTGGTTCTGACATTCTGTACTTAACCAGGAGAGTTTAGCAGTGACTGTCATACAGTTGAACGAGAGCGCGATGTCTCATAGCTTCATTCTCTGACCAGTTGGGACATTCTGTTAAATATACGTCTTGTTCGAAATGCAGGATCTTCGAAGAACTACGACATTTCTCCTAACGAAAGCATCTGGGATCGTATTATTTACGAAATTCGTGAGGTGCTTCAAATCGCGTGTTCATCTGGCGCTTACTAGCACTGGAATGACTGGCACAGTGGACTTTCAACAAAGAAATGGAACAATATCCATTCCAGAGGTTCGGTAAACACCATGTTACCATTTTCGTTCGTTTGTTTATATGTGCTTTTGCACAGTGTGAATGCATTATTTCTTCCGATAGAATTTATTATTTAAAATTGTATTTGTTTACACCAGCACGGCGTCATTGAATACTGAGTTTCATGTGGAACATCACTTATGGCATTGAGTATAAAGTAGCCCACGCTGTGTGGGCTCCATCATGAGATTTCGACAGACGGACCTCGCATACGTAGCTCCCAGGATACGAGAAGCCATAGAAAAATATTTTTTAAAGGAGGACTACGGAGGCATTTTTTCTACCTTCCTAAAGACTAGTTCGTTCACAGCAAACCTGCTAGTGCCACTACATAGTCATATTCACAGTTCAAGGAAGAAAAGATATATTCCTCAAGAATGTGGGAAATATTAGGAGTGATATGCCGGTACATTTTGAAGTCCTTAAGTCATGTGAATGAATTGAACATTGCAAACCCTCGCTGTTCACTCTTCAAGGGGCGCTGTGTGAAACGCTTACAAAGTTTCTCTGCTTTGGTAGAAAGATCAGTAAAGGCAGCAATTTCATTATGTAGAAAATGGGGGAATTTTACGGTTGGCATGTTAAAGTACTTCGAAGTGTTTAAGGAAACTGTGTGTTTTCAAGATATTTACTGAACGTACATTCTCCCAATATACATGCGCTTCACGCCTTGTGTTGCTTGTTTGCCCTGTTTGCTCAGTTAACTATGCAAGGGAAGTTGTTTATATTTCGTTGACGTACGAAACACGTTGTTAGTAATGAAGGCTAAGTGCTCACTCTGAGTTGGTCAATTGCAACATTTGGTGGAAACAAATTCAATGCTTGCAGTACGCCATACGGTCGAGTCAATGTTTAAGAGAATCCTAAAGCTGTATGACATATTGAGTTCAATCGTGCCAAAAAGGGGGGTATGTTAATGGTTGCTGGTTTAATTAGAAGCGCTGCAAATAACACAGGCACCCTTAAATTTCCTATGCTTGTATGGCTTATACCGTCGAGTTTCTTATACCTTCGACGTAAGGTTTGGTTGAATAGAAGAAAGGTCGAGATACAAAAGTCGGCGGCCAGCGCGCCACACCCGCTGTCACAGCGTAAGCTGGATGAGCGCCTCCATAGGAGCTCTATTTACGGCAATACCCAATAGAGGGTGCTCGCAGCGAAGTCTCTTTGCGTCATTTCGCGAGACCGATCTGAACTCCCCGGTCAGCGTCGACGGCGAGCTGCAGCTTGTGCTGGGGCTTGTCCAGCTATCTACAGAATGGTCTGCTCAGCCCGATATTGGCAGGTTGAAGCCGCACGCGTAGCTCTACGATTCGCATCTCCAGCAGCGGTTCCTACCTCGCGAGGAAGCGCCATACTGCTTACCGAAGAGTAAATAAAGGTATCCGATTACATGGCGCACACGTATTAACCCTTCACACGTGGCACGGTACATTGCTGTTGATTACGACGATGATAATGATGGTTTATCGATATCCCCTTCGAAACGGCATGGCGATAAAAAGTCATCTAGCCCTCTTGAGTTAATACTACTGGTATATATCTGCACACCTGGTGGGCTAGAAGGGAACTGCAATGCAAACTTTGTACGTATCGACGCTACACGGTGCGCATGTATACAATGGTGACGATGATGATGATGATTTAATGGCATTGCCTTTGAAACTAGATGATGAAAAACAGTCACCTAGCATGCTTGAATTATTCAGTTATGTCATGCATGTTTTTCAATACAGCAATATCCGCACACCTACATAGTCTTTTTCTGGCTCAAGACTTCTCTATCTACGTTTTACCGCTAGCTATGCAACTGCTACATGGCCTGCCACCTGGCGTTATAATAATGCAAAGGGCACACGATAGACGCTACGCGACGCATAACTCGCACCGCAAAGGAAGTAGCGCGATACCATGCAATGATGATGAAGTTTACAGGCATACTCTTTGAAAAGTAGCGGGCACAAAGCCATCTAGCAACCTTGATTTAATCACGTATACAACGTGTATTTTTCCACTATTCTTGCAAACATCTCCCTAAGGGGAAGCTTTAGTTCGAGCCCAGGGCCGACGCGACCTATTCAAATGCACATAAAACGCAGAAACGCTTTTTGTGAGACAACCCCTGGACAAACTTTAATGGAATATTTTGGCATTTCAGAGAGCAAGTCGAGTTCTAGTGTCTGTTGGAAGAATAATCTTGATTTAAGGCCTCAATTGCGTTACAAAGTTTTTCAAAAATTTGGAAGTCCGAAAAAGCTAAAAAAAACGAAGTTTACAGTTCAGTTGCTCTGCATCAAGAGTTGATATCGTGGTTCTGTAAACCGCGTCCATGAGATCATTCAAAGCGGACAAATTCGTACCCACCATGGTTGCTCAGTGGCTATGGTGTTGGGCAGTTGAGCACGAGGTCGCGGGATCGAGTCCCGGCCACGGCTACTGCATTTCGATGAGGGAGGAATGGGAAAACATCCATGTACTTAGATTTAGGTGCACATTAAGAACCCCAGGCGGTCGAAATTACCGGAATTACCTCATAATCAGAAAGTGGCTTTAGCGCGTAAAATCCCATAATTCTATATAGCGGACAAATTTGATGAGTCAATTTTTATCTTACGTGAATTTGTTGCGTTGCGTACGATAGTTTTGCAAAAGCTGTATTGTCATATTACATATTATGTCGAGATTCATATGTAACATATCACTTTTGTCCACTTTATATGTGCAACTAGATGCAATTCACAGAATTCAGATATCAATTTTCGTCGCTGAGTTACAGAGCTGAAAGCTTGTATATTTCGTTTTTTTAATTTGAAGTAATCGTGCATCTTTATAAAACATTGGCGAGCTAAATAAAAAATTAAAAGCCCTAAGTCACTAGATTTTAAGTATTACTTTGAAATACAACAAACCTCACAAATTGTTGCAGTGGTTGCCTAGAAAAACAAATTCTGCTTTTACATGTATTTATACAGGAGCGCCCGAGCTAAATCTTCCTCATAAAGTTATTTTTCTTCAAATTTATTTAACTGCCTTCTACCGCTAGCTGTGAATCTGCTACATGACGTTCTATCTGGCATGATAATATGTCATAACAAGGTAATGCGTGCTCGCATCGACGCTACGCGGTGCGCATGCCACATCGCGTTTCTGCGCGCGCGCTAGGATGCGTTTACAGGGCATTTCTTCCGCTGCGTTCAAGCAAGCGCTGGCGTGGCTCATTGGTAGAGTCGCTGACTTCCACGCAGCGGGTCAGGGTTCCATCCCGGCTGGAACTGGCCTCTTTAACGCGATAGCGTTAAGGCTTCCTCCCGTTCAGAGGAAAAGGCAACGCCGTCTGCAGCGTGTCGAGAAACCCTCGTTACAATTAGGTGATGGCTCACAATCACGTAAATTTATAAAGTAAACGATTTTAGTATTCAAGTAAACATTGCATCCATTCCAATCTGTGAAGATGGAATGTCAGCGAAAGCTCGCCACAGTCAATGCTTTCAAAGAAAACGGGTCGACCCAGCATTGCACAACCTTCGGGATGAAGCTAAACATTTCGACAGAATTGCCTGTCTGGTTGGGAAATTGATTAGGACTTTAGACTGACTCCAACCAGATAACTGAACTTTATTAGCCCGACGTTTCGGAGCCCATTCGGCTCCTTCTTCAGGGGGTTGTTCTTCGGGGGGTGGCGGTGTGCCTCCACACACCGCCACCCCCCGAAGAACAACCCCCTAAAGAAGGAGCCGAATGGGCTCCGAAACGTCGGGCTAATAAAATTCAGTTATTTGGCTGCAGTCAGTCTCAAGCCCTAACCATCGGGATAGACCCACGTATGGGGAGTGCGTAACGCCTGCTTCACCTCCGCCGCGGGTCAGCCCGATATTGCACCGTCTTCGGGATGGACCAACGCATACATTTCAAGGACGCGTTACAGCTTTCCGAGCCCACAGGTGTGTGTGCCATTGAGCTTGGACACTTTCTGCACAATCACCAGCAGAGGCCCACATGATGATTTCTTTTCTATTGAGGGACGCCGTTACGAGCAGCGTTATGTGCGTAAACTGCACAGTGTAACAGTTCACACACAACAATGCAACGATGCACAACCTGTGCTGTCGCAATAGTTATAAACGAGTGAGTGTGAAAAAAGAGCAGCGACTGTGTAAGAACAAAAACCACTGCAGGGAACAATTAAGTCATCGCGTCATGCAAATAAAAGCGCAGCTTATGTGTCCCCACCATCTTTCCTTTTCTCATTCCCGGCGAAACATGCTACGGGCACTGGACACAGGCAGCGGCGGTGGACAACATCGCCACCCGAAACGACTGCTGAAATGAGCCCATAGGAGGTTACGCAGTAAAATGCCAGAAAATAAACGAATTTAAACGTGTGTTTATGTCTTTCGCGCTTGAGGGAAAACTCAGTCAGCATGAGGCGAAGCACACGGAGATATTTAAACAATCGCTCATTGCGACACGAGAGAAAACAAGTGGCAGCGGATTGCTTCACAGGCAGAAGGAGCGTCCTCCATGTCACTTGCGGCATTGGCAGATCTGTTCACTTAATGAGATGCGCTAGTAGATTGTGCTCGGTGGCAGAAGAGCGGAAGAAGTCGCCCAAAACTCGAGGCGGTCGCAGTCAATGGTCGCAGTCAACGGTCGCAGTCTCTAATGAACTGTCGAGGTGCGCCGGGGTGGAGAATGACGTTTTCAAGGAGAAAATCGGCGACGTGAGCTGCGCAACCAGTCAGCAATGCCTTTTTTTTATCGCGTAGCGTGTCACGTATTCAGAAGCGACGAAGATCCACTTATTTCCTCTAGTTGTCGTCGGGAAATGGCCAAGCAAGTCAAGGCCTATGGGAAAGAAAGGTTCAGAGGAAAGCACAATTGGATGGAGTCGTCCGACAGTTGGCAGGGGGGTTTCTTCCGGCGCGGACACAATTCGCAAGTTGCGACATAACGACGCAGAGTGGTAGAGACCCGGCCAGAAGTGGCGTCGTACCAGGTCGTATGCACGCAAAACTCTAAAGTGTCCCGCCGTCGGTGCATCGTAAAGTAGCTCGAGAACGATGGATTGCACATGACGAGGAAGGACAAGGAGCAGCTCAGGGCCTTCAGGGTTGATATTGCGGTTGTAGAAGATGCGGTCATGCAGTACTAACGTGCGTCACGTGTCCTCGGTGCATGCAGCCAGATTGCACGCCGGCGATGATAGGCTCTAAGGATTCGCCACACTGTTGTTCAGCGCGCGCATGACGGTCATGTGAGTAAAAGCCATCATGCAGGTCACCAGATCATGTGGAACAGGATCAGAAGGATCCATGCGGTGACGAGATAAGCAATCAGCGACCTTGTTCAGACGTCCAGAGTTGCAGTTGACAATCAACGAAAATTTTTGGAGCCGCAAAGCCCAGTAACCAAGCCCTCCTGTCGGGTCCCGGTTAGAATACAGCCAGCAGAAGACGTGGTGGTCTGTACCGACCGAAAAGGTGTGGCCGTACAAATATGACCGGAACTTGGCGACAGCCCAAACTGAACCAAGCACTCCCGCTTGGTGATGGACTAATTTCTCTGGGGAAGTTACAGCAGGCGGCTGGCGTAAGCTATCACACACTCGGTGCCATTCTGCTGAAGGGCGAGAACAGCGCCGATGCCGTGGCTGCTTGCGTCAGTGTGGACTTCAGTCGGTGCAGATAGATCAAAGTATGCGACTATGGGAGGGGTGGTTAGAAACCCGATGAGAGCGGCGGACGCGTGAGCCTGCTACAAACTTTATGACAAAGACGTGTGCTTTAGAATATCTATCATAGGCCGAGCAACGTCGGCGAAGTTTTTGACGAAACGGCGCAATTAAGAAGATAGACTGACGAACTAGCGCACGTCAGAAGCCGAACGTGGCACAGGTAAACTGCGAACAGAGAAAACTTTTCCCGGATTTGGTTGGACACCGGATACGTCAACGAGGTGTCCCAGCATGGTAATATGACGGCGCGAAAATTGACATTTCGTGCAGTTCAGTTGGAGGCCAGATTTTCGGAAGACCGCAAGAATTGTAGCGATGCGGATAAGGCTGCTGCGGAACGTGCGAAAAAAATAATAACGTCGGCAAGATAGCAAAGACAGATGATCCATTTTTAGCCACGCAGAAAAGAGTCCCTCATACGTTCAAATGTCGCAGGAGCATTGCATTGGCCAAAGCGAATGACTTTGGATTGATAAAAACCATCAGGTGTGGTGAAGGCCGCCTTCTCGCGGTCCATCCAATGAACTGAAATCTGCCAGTAGCCGGATCGAAATATTATGGATGAGAAGTATTTACCTCCGTGCAAGCTCCAAGGCGTCATCGATGCGTGGTAGTGGTTAGACGTCTTTTCGAGGGATCCTATTTAGGTGACGATCCTATAATCGACGCAAAAACGCCAGGTACCATCCTTTTTTTTTCACAAGGGCGATAGGCGAAGCCTAAGGACTAGCTCATCGTTCATGAGCCCTTTGCGGAGCATTTTGTCCACTTCTGATTGGATGACTCTACGTTCAGCATGCGATACACGATATGGACGCCGACGAATATGATTTGTGTTGCCAGTGTTTAAACAGATGTTTCGCCTAAGGGACTGTCGCCGATATCAAAGATGTCAGTGTACGATTCAAGCTGGAGACGTACGTCTGTGGCCTGTGCAGAGGTCAGGTCAGATGCAATCACCTTCGCGAAGTCATCCACACGAAAATTACGATAATTACTATCCACCAAGGGCATGTTAACAACCTTCACTTTCGACAGCAACTTTGCTTCCTTGGGGCTTTATGCAAACTTGCTGAGCTACAGTCATAAGAAAAAAAAGTAATAATTTCAACTCCTTGCAAAGATAAAAGGTATTCTTCGAGTCTCTACGTCAGCACAGATTTGTCAAGCGGACTGATAACAGTAAAAGATGTATCAATTTTGTCCGAAAAGCGATGCAGTGATTGCGACAGCAAATTACGAGACAGTTTTAATTAGGCAGCTGCACCTGTCATCGCCAGTGTACATTACCGTGAACCTTCGCTTCCACGTTCATTAAACTAACTTGGCGTCGTTCGCAAACCCGAACCACATCTCGCTGATGGTAAACTCGCTGTAGGATCGCTGGAGTGATGAAGCGAAGCAGCAGCAACAAGCTATCGCTTCTTGCTACTTCCGGCCACAATGTGTTTCCAGTGCCAAGTTTACGCGATCTTCGAGACTACAGCTGCGCGGAAACAGCCGCTAACGAAGCCACAACCCCCTGCGGCGCACGTCCGCAACAGCGGAATTTCTTCAGCAGAGTTGCTATTTCTATGATAAAACAAAATCAGGCGAATGTCGACGTATACCTTCACCAAGAATACAATGGCAATATGGGGACGCAAGAGTGTCGTAATCTTGTCCAGCGCGTGGCGCACGCGTGTCAGTACATACGCTGGCTTAAGTCATGGAAAATGTGAGAGGAAAGAAAACCGAAGCAGCACGGCTTGTGAGCCATTCGGTGTGGGAAGTCCGGCTTATGAAATAAAAGTGCCTACAATGGTTCCGTTATTCGGCGCTTCCGCGGTTTTACGATTTCTCTTGCGATCGCTGTTAGGCAAAGAAAACTCAAACAGTAGACAAAGCTTAAGCGACACAGTAAATCAACTGACAGAAATTTAATTAAAAGTCAATAGCAGACAGACAATAGCAGCAGACAATAACAAACAGAGATAAGCGTTCTCTATTGCTAAAAATTAAAAAAAGTTTGATTTTACGTGTTAGAAACACGATCTGATTAGGAGCCACACGACAGTGGAGAACTCCGGAATAATTTGCACCACCTTTACCATATTAATGAAGAGAAGAAAGGAGAGGGGGGCCTGGAAATTGTCTCTCTGGTGTTCTTAACGTGCACCTAAATCTAAGTACTTGGGCGTTCTCCCATTTCGCGCCCAACAAAATGCGGGCGCCGTGGCCGGGAGTCCATCAATAATTATGCCACAGCGTGGAAGGAGCAATAGCGTAATAAGTAACGTAAACGTTTCCATCGTTATGGACAGCTGAGACGTAAGCATGGCCTCACCATCATACGAGAATGCACCTGAGAACGTTTAAATAAGCAGCATTTTTGCAATCGTCCAATAGTTTCGTTATCTCCAGAAAGAGAAGGGTGCGCCATTCTTTGGCACGAGCAATATACCGACCTAGAAGTAACGCGAGAATTCAGCAGCTTGGCCGGGCAACCATCACGTGCAGAAAGCGCTCGGATCGTAATGCAATTCGTTACAAAATTGTAGTTATACCAACCTTATGTTGCTTTACGGTTGCTTTCGCAATCGCGAGAATATGCAAACTCAAACTGTAGACGAAGCCTAAGCGACAAGCTTAACTAGCGAAGTCGCGTGACATAAGTTTAACGAACAGTCAACAGAGACAAACGTTCCCCATTAATAAGCATACGTCAGCGTGAAAAAGAGCAAGAGTCTCATAAGTAGCGTAAACGTTTCGATCGTGATAGCTGAGACGTAATCTTGACATCACAATCAGACTGGCATGTACCCGACAAGAGTAAATAAGCTACAGTTCATAAGTGGCCCAAAAGTTTCGTTATTTCGAGAAACGAACGTGCACGGCCCTATTTAACAGAAACGCGTGGGAATATTCAGGAGCGCTGCCGGCCAACCATAACGTGCAATAACTGCTGCAATCGCGATGCAGGTGCCCACAAATGTTTAGTTATTTCAACCATATACGCCGTCTTACGACCGCTCTCGCAGTCGCGGTTACGCAAAGAAAACTCAAACGGCATACGAAGCTGTAAAATACGAATCTGTAAAAGCAGTCACTGCACTGCTCTACGGCAATGGTTGCAGACATTGCAGAGGTTGCTGTACTCAGATTTCTCGACACGTTCAGAGCACCGCCTTTCGGTAGGTGCTAATGTGTGGTAATGCGCAGTTGATCCGGCGCTCTGCCTACCGCTTTGTGATGTTTCCTCCCGATATGCTTGCGCAGTTTCGGTCGTTCATTGCAGTTCTGCATTTATCGTCTGCATTGGAAGTTTGAGCCTGACTGCAGCTGCTTTATGTTGCTGGCTGACATGTCTTTTTGACATGACTGACATGTCATGGAAGAGCGTGCGCTGAAGGCAGCCGTGGAAGAGACCTAAAATTCCGCGATATGATCACGTACTACGTATTGAATTGTGTGTGATGGTGTCACATCACACGATTTTGGGATTGGTTTATATCCCAGACGTTCGTTCACGTGAATGTCCAGGGGATGTCTTAAATAGGACATCCCAAATTTAATCTCGTCATCTTATCGACGGTATGTCAACAATTACTAGTAGTTACAGTGGGGTGTAGGGTTTCTCGCGGCGCTCGACGATTCTGCGCAGGTGGTGGCCTTTGCTCCTTGAATATGTGAGTCTGCCTAGGCACAACAGAGGAGGTTTCTTAACGCGTGTTGTATGCGTTTGTCCCCTAGGCATGGCGGCATTGCGGAGTGCGGCCCGTAAGTTTACGCTCCGCCTCTAGCTGCCCTCGTGGTGAGGTAGTGGGCACGGACGCCTCATTTCGTTATCGCTGTCTCTTAAGGGGCAATTTTCTGACTGCTGTACTACTCGCGGGTCGCTTTTTCCGTCGCGACGATATATTGCATTCTGTACAAGCACTGCTCGAGGAGAGCACATGTGACCGGCAAATGGAGGGCTCAAGACAGCACCTGAGGGTATAATAATGCAGGCGGCGCAGGATCGACAGGGCACCCAAGCAGTAACGGGGGATCAAAGCTGGAAGCAGGGCGGTCCGTAGGTTAGGGCCGCGCAGGCCGAAGCATGCCAGGGAGTGATAAAAAATTGGCTGTCTGCGATAGCGGATAGCCGATCTTATGCTTCCATGGCACGCGCAGGCCTCGGGGAGCCCTAACCCAAGGACCAGTCCTGGTTCTAGCTTTCATGCCCCCGTTGCCGCTTTGGTGTCCTGGAGGCGTCGCCAATAATGCGAAGTACTGACACGTTGTTTTATTTGTAAAAAAACGCGATTCAATCTATATATTTACGTCCAGCCGCCAACTTGCGATGATAAGTTCAGCACTACCGCGCTTCGCGACTTCTGCCACCGCGCCTAGGGACAAACGCATACAACACGCGCTGAGAATCTCCTTCGTTGTGCCTAGGCAGAGTCGTATAGTCAAGGAATAAAAGTCCCCACATTGCCTCTCTCGCACCCGCTCTTACTCGCGCATGCGCGCAATTGTCGGTCATCTCAGCAAGTACCACATCCTGAGTTACCTACAAGAAATTGTAAATGCTGTTAAGGATTAGGAGGTCAATCCCACCGTTCGTAACCAGTTGTCACGATTGGAGTCGGGCATTACTTTGATGGTAGCTGGCCCATGCCGTCGTCCAACTAATCCACGCTGAGGACGTTGTTGGAGAGAAGGACTGCTTCTCATCGAGAACGAGGAATATACAGTATCTACATAAGGACGTTGAAGTTCATCAGTCTAGCATGACTGCGAGGAAAAGTACCCTGAGCAGCCAAACAACAGCGGCTTGTAAACACTCGGTCCTCCCTCGATCCCTAGGTGAGAGAACCGTTCGACTAGTCATCGTAGACGAGCCGCCTTTTAGCGGGAGGGCTTACACACACACACACACTTCCGCACCGGTTTCACGGACCCCACCGAGGTCAGACGGTCTTCGCAGAACTCGGGGCTTACGTCAGGAACGGTGCGTGAGACGGGGCCTCCAAATACGTTCCTTCGGGAACTCCCTTGCTCACGGCAAACCGGATCTGCGGTGGCGTCTTCAGTCACAAATCCTTGTTCGTCGAACTCCTCTCGCCAATCCCGCGACGAAGAGTCGAGGAGGCGACGTATTGTCTCCGCACACAGTAGACTTAGTGACGCCGTTTGGCTAGATGATGATGGTGCCTTTCGAGGAAAAGTCGATGCCGCTCTCGCACCTGGCTGGCAAAACTTGCACCTCAGCAGGCCGTTCTTAACAATACTCAACCGGGGCTTGGACGTTCGGATCTAAATGGGGATGTCCGGAGGATATTCGTGCTCCAATTGGAACGCAGATGAGCTCGGGCGTCTACGATCAGCTGGAGAAGTAGAGATAACGCTCACCTCTGCGCCTGTGTCCATAAAGAAATGGCGGCCATAACCACCTTCTGTGATGTACACTAAGGAATATGCTCCGCCGAGCTTGCTGCATTGGTCACCCTAAATGCTGGCATCTGACGTTTCCCGCATAGCTACAGAGCGCAACGCATTTGTGCGCAGCATCGCCATATTTCCTGTGGTACCAGCCAACGTTACTAGACTAGGCAGAGATGATTAATTCCTCGTAGGCACCGAATATTGCAGGCGGTCCAGTGCCTTGGTTTGCCGCCAGAGGGCGGGAGCGCCGCAGGTAGCTACGGTCGTGCCGTTGGAGAAGGTTCTCGGGTCCTCCTACTTCGCAACTTACAAACGCAACAAGTGTTTTCAGCGATGCGTTTTTTAGTGTTTTTATAGTCCCGCGTGTGGCAGATTGATTAGAAAGTTTTACGTAGCTGAGAAAATGCTGCTAGCTACCCCGGCGTGTGCCTTAATCCCGGGGCACAGAAGCCCCGGCCATCCACTGCCCTCTACTAATCCGCTGTTGCTGATGAGTAACCGTAGGTAGCTGATTAGTAGCTCTAATCAACTGCTGATAATTAGTAGACTATAATGATTAATGCCAGCGCTTTGTACGACCCATGAGGCGGCGTTAGCGCGACCACATGGCGGTTCAAAAGGTCAAGGGAGCCCAAGTGAGCCAATCGACGCAGTAAACGATGCCAGTTAAGGCAGACTATATTAAGGCAGAATGAGTTAAGGGAAGTTAATTAAGGCACGGGTAATTAAAATATAGTTAAGACACTCGAACCCAAGACCGCTGGTGGAAGTCGAACCCGCGACCGTTGCTGTTAAATAGGACAGTGTAATATAAGGCCAAGTTTTTAATGTATAGTTAAGGCATTCGAACCCGCAACCTTTACTGGGAGTCGAACACACGGCCTATGGTATTCATTAAGGCGAAGTTAATTATGGTACAGATAAGACACAGGTTTAACTAGGATAGAGTTAATTACGACACTCGAACCAACGACGATTGGTAAAAGTCGAACCCACTTATTCTAGTGGTAACCAAGGCGAAGTTAATTATTTTAACATTATTTAAAGCACTCGAACTCACTCGCTGGTGAGAGTCGAACCCGCAACCTTCGGTGGTGGCAATGCTTTTGCATTGATCCACCTAGGGATAGCTTAGTCTTTCTTTCTTTCTTAGAAAATAAGATATACAAATCAAATATTTCATCAGCACAGTGTTAAACATTTTTTGTTCATTTGTACTAAAGTTGTTATAGTGAGCTCTTGTAGCTGTCCGGCGGTCAATAAGGTAATTAATTATTTAGTTCGTACTAATGCGTGCTACTCATCAGCAGCTGTAGAGGTCAGCAAGCCGATCAGTGACCTTTTAGAATGGTACGAATAAATCCAAGGCATCTTCTCCGAATATACAGGGTGTCCCAGCTAACTTTACCCAGAGATTAAAAATAAGCGAATGTCACGTAGCTGGACAGAACCAAGGTAATGTTATTTTCCGTCGCTTGGAGATACTAAAATAGCTGTTTTCATTTCGCCTTACTATATAATTAATCTCAACGAATTCATAAAAATTTCGAATATTATAATTATATAGGAAGTGTCAATGAGAAAATTGTAGAGCGACGTAGAAAACTACTGATACAGCTTTCTGTTTATCACTACCAGCTACATAAAAGTGTTTTTGAGAGATGAAAGAAACCTGGGAATACACGCAAAGTGCCTCGATGGGCCAATAATAATAATATTTGGGGTTTTACGTGCCAAAACCACTTTCTGATTATGAGGCACGCCGTAGTGGAGGACTCCGGAAATTTTGACTCCGGAATTTTGACCTCAGGCGGTGCCGTTGATTCGTCAGGAACTTGTGTTTGTTTGAAACTTTCACTAAGTGAATAGAGCTGGCTCCGCGAACAGTCCAATCATATGCAACAATACTGTTTCCTCTCTTTTGATTTCGAGCAAGGATGTTGCTTACGCACTGCAGGAATGCCTTATAACGCCGTAGGAATAACTGCCGTGACAGATAGGTGACCCACGCCACATTGAGTATGTTATGCAGTCCTGGTCCAGGCGGTTTAGAGCGGTGCTGCGGTCGAGTCTTCATCTTCAAAAGAAAAACAGCAGCACAGGAGGGGTTATACGGTTTCTCCGCAATCACAAACATGAAAAGAAGCGCTTTTACTCATACCTGCGTTGACTGAATAAACATTCGTGAACGCGCATAATTGGTCGCACATGTAAGGAATAAAGAAATTTTAATTCACCACAGTTCTTTATAGAGTGAATGCGATGGCTATATGGTGGCCAGATAGAAGAGCTACGTTCCTTTTTCTTCTAACTATTGCCTTTGTTCTCACATTCGGTAAAAAAAGGAAAAACAATTATTCGATGCTACTCTCATCATCCAGCCTTAAGGTGTAACTAATCCGTTTGATAACGCAGGAGAAGCGTCGGTCTGAACATCGCGAGGAAGTGCTAAAATCACGAAAAGAAATAGTATAGACAGAAAGTGGCTGTTTCATCGTAATTCGAAGGCTCGGATGCGATATAAAAGTAACTGGCAGCCACAAAAAGAAAGGATATTAGTGTTAGCGGCCATATGAACTTGTAAAAATCGCGAAAAGAATTAGCATAAAAAGAGACGCCACTACGATATCGCGGAAAGGACTTGTGCCTGTGCGACCTTGCAGAATCATAGTCCTGTTTCAAAGGAAGCTGTTTCTTCTGTGAAGTAGTAGTAGCGAATGCAATAGGCTGTAATTAAAAGGTATACTTTTAAATGTTTCAAAATTACTCGCAAATTCAAACGTTGTCAACACGTCTAGCGCGTTTGAAACTCCACAAAACCCAATGTATCATTTACACAATTATGCCTCACAGTATTTTACGGCCAACAACAACGATGTGTTATAAGGCATGGCGTAGTGGGATATTTGCGAATTAATCTTGAGCCCTTATGATTTTTGAGCATACACTAAATGTAAATTACACAAGACATTTTGCAGTACCGTTCTATCACCCGCCGTGGTTGCTCAGTGGCTATGGTATTGTGCTGCTGAGCACGAGGTCACAGGATCAAATCCCCGCCACGTCGGCCGCATTTCGATGGGGGGCGAAATGCGAAAACACTGTGTGCTTAGATTTAGATGCACGTTAAAGAACCCCAGGTTGTGGAACTTTTGTCTTTTGGTTGTCGAATTTGCAGGTTCAAGCGGTCGCATGACACTGTCTGTTCTTTGCCTGGAACGTCACTCGTCAAGGTTTTCTTTGAACACCAAACCCGACGAAAGTGGCCTTCATAGGAAGGAGCCAATGGTGGCTTGATAGAGCCGCGTCGAAGACGTGCGTCATTTTGTCTGTTGTCTGTAAACTAAACACAGGCTGCCCGCGGGCAATAAGTGGGGGTGTAGGTCGAAGCTGGTCGAACCGGGAATGTAGCCTAAGACCAGTGCAGCCCCTGGCGGAGTGCCTTGCTATGGGCCGAAAAACTTGTCTGGAAGGCGGATTGATGACTTATAGAGCATCTCGACTGCACTCCGTGGTCATTCTTGATTATGGTTCTCAGCTCCAGAATTATTAGGGGTACCTTTTCCAACCAGTGCTGTCTGGCGAGCGTGGCGGTGAGTGACGCCTTCAGTTGTCGGTGGAGACGCTCGACTATGCTATTGCTTTATGGGTTTTGAGGCATTGTTATGAAGGCGCGTGCCGAGCAGTCATGCTACGGCAGAGAAAAGCGATGTTTGATATTGTCAACCTCGGTCCGTGATTATGCACAAATTAAAACCGTACCGCGGCACCCACGTAGCAACAAATGCTTTCACCACAGTTACGGTGGTGACGTCTTGTAGAGGGGTCACCTCAGGCCGCCTTGAGTACCGGTCGGCACATGTGAGGAGGTACTTGAAACCTTGGCAAGGTTAAAGAGGTCCCACCAACTCTCTAAGCACGTGATGAAAACGACACTCTGGTGATCGGAACGGCTGCACTACTGAATGCGTGTACCGAGTCACTCGCACGGCTTGACAGGCTTGCCAAGCTTCGAACATGTTTCTTGATCCCTGGCCAGATAAAGTGGTCCGTGATGAGCCTCTGTGTCGCTCGAATGCCAGGATGGCTTAGCTGGTGGAGTGAATCAAATATTTCCCAGCGAAATTAATGGAGCATGAACGGCCTTCGATGTGTCGCATGTGACAATGTTCTTGTGTACGGAAGCGGCACGTCCGCCAGCTGGAGCGATGAGCTTTCTCGCAGTTGGCGCAGCTCGGGGTCGTTTTGCTGCGCGGCGGCTAGTGCTTGGAAATCTAAAGCGCCATCAGGCACAGCGCAGATCCGTGGGCACTGTGCAGCGCAGCCCAGCGCACAACCCACGGCCCGGCACAAGCCCGCTATGTCGCGTCAACCAGCAGCACTGCAGTCGCCAACCGGGTTTTCGCTTCATTGAAGAAGTGTCCGTGCTCCAAGGACCAGTGGAAGGTAGGTGGTTTCTTGGAGTCGCGACCAGCAGGTTGGTAAGCGGCTAAAGAACTTGCGCACATGATGGCATCAAGCGCCTATGAAAATTTATGAGCCCAAGAATCTCACGCAACTTGCAGAAGGCAGTTGGAGAGGGCAAGTGCTCGATTGCACGAGTTCGCGATCCTAGTGGCTTGATACCTTGCGGCGAAATACGATGGGCGAGAAAATTCACAGATTCAACTACAGCATGCATTTCAAGACCTTTAGGAGAAAGACTCTGTTGGCCCAGTCGCTCACTTAGAAGGCATAGGTGCTCTTTGTGATCTTTGTAGGTGTGCCTTGCAAATAAAATGTCGTCAAAGTAAGCGAGAACGTACGGGAGTCCACGTGAAACCTCGTCCATGTATCCTTGAAAAGTTTGCGCCGTTTCCTTCAAACCGTGAGGCAGACGGCCCAACTCAAATCGGCCAAATCGAGCGGTGATTGCTGTCTTCGGAGTGTTGCGAGGTTCTACAGGAATTTCGTGGTACACGGTCATGAAATAGATCTTGCTGTATATTTTGGTTTTTGTCAGATGAGCACCGAAATCGTGTATGCATGGAAGAACCCTTTCCACACATTGATTCGGAGTAGCGACGACATGCAAGGCTCGGTAATCACCACAAGGTCGCCAGTCGCCATTGTCCTGCTTTGGAATCAGCTGGGGAGGTGAAGACCAATTGCTGGAGGAAGGGCGAATAATGCTGAGCTGAAGAATGTGCTCCAAGTCACTTGGGTGATTTCCAACATCAGTGGAACGAGCCTGGCAGGCCAGTGGTGATGATATGATGTGTCACCTTGTTTTTCGCTGGGAGCGCATCGTTTCTGGGCTCCGCGTGTTGTGTGTACTCAGCAAGTATCCTGTCGTACGTTGAGACAGGGCCAAATGTACAGATGCCAGATGAGGTGAGGTTGGACTGGAGGCCACGTACATCGATGGATATGATGTTATGCTTTAGGCGCTGATCGCGAACCCTAAGATTGAAATGGCTAAGCAAGTCTGCTCCCAGTATGGCACAGCTGATGTCGGCAATCACAAACACCCATCTGTGCAAGCGCCGGATTCCCACCGGAGCCCATCCGACGCGATGACAGTGCTGTTCATTGTGTGTAGCGTGCGTGTGGACTTGACACGTTGGCGATCTGCGGCCGTTGCGGGAACGATAGACAGCTAGGCTCCGGTGTCCACTAGGAGGCGGGGGCCGGTGATGCGGTCGACTATGAAGAATTCACAGCTTGCTCGAAGGCCGATATCGGTGCATTTCCCGTCCATAAACAGGACTGAGCGCAACGACTTGCTTGTTTGCGAAGGGGACGTTGGTACCAGCACAACGGCCGCGTCGAGTGTCTAGGTGCACTGCGACATTGTGAAGCCGAATGGTCGCGCCGAAGTTGGCCGTAAGCGTTGTCGCCAACCGTCAGCTTCTCCATTGCACTGGTAAGGTAGCCGACGGTTTCTTCCCGGTCCGAGAGTCAGTACCCTGGTTGTGACACTTTTGCAGCAGTGATATGTAGCTGTGAGGAAGATGCGATGTCGCAGATGTGGTCAGCAAGTGCTGCTAGCCGATCTTAACACATATCTTCGGAAACCTCTATTACCATGCGTGCGAACTGTAGGAGGTGTTCTAAGTAAACCTCGCGCATAGTTGGAAGCTGGCTGCCGTTTGCGGAGGGCCTAACAAGTAACTGACGCAACCGGTGCAGCAGTCGTGACGGTCGTTGGTTGCCGGGTTTTTCGTAGAGAAGCTGCTGGAGCTTTCTCTGTTGCTATGGTTCGAGGCACTGCAGGACTGTGCGTTTAAGTTTGTCGTATACTGTGGCCGAAGGCGTACCCGTTAGCAAGTCGTCTATGGCATCGGCGTTGTCGGAGAGCAGCGCGGCGACGACGTGCTAGTACTTTTCTGTCTGTGGAGTGATGCACCGGAGTTGAAAACGGGCCTTTATTTGCGTAAAACAAACTCCGGGACTCCTGGGTAAAAACGTGGGATGCATAAGCTCTACGGCGATGAGAGAAGACGTAATCGTGGTGCTATCTTTGTTAGCAGCCACAGGAGAAAGCGTTGTGCTCGGACTTGCTAGCCGTTTTCCATGTGGTGTACGAGATAAGGTACACTTTCGTAATTGTTTAGACAGTGATAAACACGAAATGGCTCTATGAAAAACGGGCATTCTACCCTTAGGAATAATCAGGACAAACAGGGTACCTGCTTGACCCCAAAACTGGAAAATACCTGAAAGCGCAAGGCAGGGAAGCCTGCGAAGAAGTGTCTTGCACTGTTGATAATGTGGAGTGGTCGTGTGTACGTGTATAAGTTGGTACAACTGGGCCGCAACATTTTTCCTAGCTTTGTAAGCACGTCACCCATGCAGAAGGGTAAGTGATCATTCTCCTGATCATTCTCTGAAAGACTTCCGTGAAGTTCAGTGCTCAAATGTTCTGCATATATACAACAAACATATGGGGGATGTAGGCTCTCTTGTGTTCCACCTCGGTTTGAACGACGATCATGGCCGGTCTCCGAGGGGTATTTGTTGTTTTTTACACATATATTAGACTTTGTAGTAGCTTCTTAGCTCTTCTGCAAAAGCGTCCAGGTGCAGCTTGGTGAGTGGGCAGAACTTGTTCTTGTTCATTTCAAGGTAAAAATAGCAAGTGCCTCACTGCCCACAAGTATGTCGCAGCAAAGAGATCTGGAAGACCATCGTTGCAACCAATCGATGTCCAACTCATGCCGAAGAAAGCTCGGGGATAATTGACGGTTGTGCCTCCTAAAAATGCTCAGGTAGGCCTAGTGGGACACATGGCCGAATTTGATGACAAAAAGTAACGCTACAAACAGCAGTCTCCGATAAGAAATCCGCCATACTCTGAAGCAAATGCAAAGACTAGTATGGCTCGGTCGTAGTATTCAGTATGGCCCGGTCGGGCGAGCGCGACCGGCCGTGCCGCGCCACTGTACCTTAAAAGCCATCTGCGAAGCTACAGTCTGCGGTGCGCTGTGTTTTCGGGGCTTAGCTCGCGTTGGATGCGAGCGGCTACACGAAGGTCGATTCGCTCGCTACTGCTGCCGCGTTGCCCACTACAGCGTTTTTAAAGCAAGTTTCCGCGGTCATAGAGTGAGATGTGTGCATGTTTCCTTGTACGCGCATAACACCATGCTTGTTAATTTACCTAGTATGCCTATATTTAAACTTTATACCGCCGATAAAACTGCTATTTTTACTTCGTATAGCTGCCCAATAATTTGCTATCGCAATCGATGCTTCGCCTTTGAGGCGATGCTGCCACTTTTTTATAAGCATGAAAACCTTTCTAAACCTTTATGTAGCTCGGATCAACGAACACAGAGTTATATCAGGATGTTGCTCAACAATTTTCTCATTGACAGTTTTCATCTAATTACTAAATTGGACAAATCAATTAATTTATTAGGACTCATTATACAATTAGTTGGAATGCCCAAAATAACCAGCGTCTCCAAACGAATGCAAGCAACATTACCTGGGCTCTGTCCAGCTGCCTGGCTTTCCCTTGATTTTAAAGTTTGGCTCAAGTTACGTTGGACACTCGGTATAAACAGGGAAGAAGTCACTCAGAAAGGGTGAGCAATGTTTAGATAGGCCATTCCACCTATCAAAACGTTCATTAGAAATTCTTAGGCACTTTGGCATTATTTATGTCACTTCAATATGAAAGTATGGTAGTGCATCTTTCGGACCACTTATTGGTTTTGGATTTGCATGAAGCACTATATGAAATTACATCAGAGATTAGGCTACCTTTAAGAGCAGCGCGAATATTGGCTGGTGCCCGTTCTAGTTAGGCGCTCAAGTCTACGAGGGAAGTCTCAAGTCTGACGAGTGAAGGGTGCCGAGAGAATATGCATGAGGTTGCACGAGGTTCAAGAAATTGAACCACCACTTCTATAGCTCGACGGCATGACCCCTCTTGAAGTAAATGGCTGGGAATCACCGAATTTGATTTTCATTGTTTTTAACTGGCTTTGTGGACAGCGCCTTCTCCTAGCCACAGCATCACTGAAGCGTCTCCGCTTCATAGAGAAACCACACCCGAAAATCACGACATTGAGTAATCACAACCTTTTGCGCAACGTGTTTTAGCATTACTACACAGCCCTTCTTTCCTGAGTGCACATTAGTCAAATTTTCATTGTCGCTGCCGAAGTCTTGACCTTAAAACGACGCAATATAGCGACTAAAATTTTGAAGAAGAATTTTAGTCAATATATACGACGTGTCATAGGTGACACAGGACACAGCGAATGAGCCGAACCAGCTCGTTCTGTTTATCATATATGAGGAATGTTGATAATGGTATGAAGTAAAGTAACGTTAAAGTTATCTACAGCTTTTCAGCAATTCCTCAGTTTCCTTCGTTGGACTATACTGCGTAAACATTATCAATAAAAATTGTAATGATGTAAGCATAATTGTAATTGGTTACTTCTTTTTTATGTAATCTGTACAAATCCGGTAAAGATCGTGCAGAAAAGCAATTACAAAACGGTGCGTCAACATTGGGGGCATTTCACGTAAAATAAAAACTAATGCGTACGTGAGTGACATTTTTGTGGCTTTGTATTCCGTTATATGGATGGTTTTCTTAAATGCACTCTGTAGCGTGTCCATGGTGGCTATGTGTCTGCGCAGTGGAAGGGGTATCTATACCGTTGTTCATTACCCTTCGAAACAAAGTGTTAGTAACGCTTGTGACAGCGTTCCGTTTATGTTGTTTGTCGTTGTGTCCTCGTGCAACATTAGGACATAAAATAAGATTATCGGGAAGTGCATACTGTTGATATGGAACTGAGCGAGCTTGCGTGCAGTAGCAATGTATGGGGTATTGTAGGGACATTTAAGTGCGTTGAAGTTCGGCATAAAAGTCAAATTACGAGAGGTCAAATTAACGGGAGAGGACTGTACGAGGTTTGTAGTTGGTTTCCGCAATCTCATCTGTGATCTCAAAAAGGCAATCTGTTTGTATTTGACAAGAACTCGGAAAATGGTATGGGTAATTGCTGTGCATATGTCAACGTCAAAATGCGCGAGTTATTTGTGATCTAATCAATAAATTCATTCGGATTCGGATTCCTGAATAATAAGAATATAGCTGGTAACATACAGGAATTCTATAGCATTAACGAGAGGGTGGCAGGTCTTGTTGTGAAACTGAATAAGAGGTACAAAATGAAGGTTGTACAGGCCTACGCCCCCACATCCAGTCATGATGACCAGGAAGTCGAAAGCTTCTATGAAGACGTGGAATCGGCGATGGGTAAAGTCAAAACAAAATACTCTATACTGATGGGCGACTTCAATGCCAAGGTAGGCAAGAAGCAGGCTGGAGACAAGGCAATCTCCAGCCTTAGTGCCTATGCCATATAGATATGGCATAGGCACTAGGAATAGCAGGGGAGAGTTATTAGTAGAGTTTGCGGAACATAATAATATGTGGATAATGAATACCTTCTTCCGCAAGCAGGATAGCTGAAAGTGGACGTGGAGGAGCCCGAACGGCGAGACTAGCAATGAAATAGACTTCATACTCTGCGCTAACCGTGGCATCATACAAGATGTGGACGTTCTCAGCAAGGTGCGCTGCAGTGGCCATAGGATGGTAAAAACTCGAATTAGCCTAGACCTGAGGAGGGAACGGAAGAAAATGGTACATAAGAAGCCGATCAATGAGTTAGCGGTAAGAGGGAAAATAGAGGAATGCCAGACAAAGCTACAGAACAGGTATTCGGCTTTAACTCAGGAAGAGGACCTTAGTGTTGCAGCAATGAACGACAATCTTGTGGGATTCATTAAGGAGTGTGCAATAGAAGTCGGTGGTAACTCCGCCAGACAGGATACCAGTAAGCTATCGCAGGAGACGAAATATCTCATCAAGAAATGCCACTGTATGAAAGCCTCTAACCCTACAGCTAGAATAGAACTGGCAGAACTTTCGAAGTTAATCAACAAGCGTAAGACAGCTGACATAAGGAAGAATATGGATAGAATTGAACATGCTCTCAGGAACGGAGGAAGCCTAAAAGCAGTGAAGAATAAACTAGGAATTGGCAAGAATCAGATGCTTGCGTTAAGAGACAAAGCCGGCAATATCATTACTAATATGGATGAGATAGTTCAAGTGGCTGAGGAGCTCTATAGAGATTTGTGCAGTACCAGTGGAACCCTCAATCATAATGGAAGAGAGAGTAGTCTAGAGGAATTCGAAATCCCGCAGGTAACGCAGGAAGAAGTAAAGAAAGCCTTGGGAGCTTTGCAAAGGGGGAAGGCAGCTGGGGAGGATCAGGGAACAGCAGATTTGTTGAAGGATGGTGGGCAGATTGTTCTAGAGAAACTGGCCACCCTGTCTACGCAATGCTTCATGACTTCGAGCGTACCGGAATCTTAGAAGAACGCTAAAATAATCCTAATGCAAAGAAAGGGGACTCCAAAGACCTGAAAAATTATAGACCGATCAGCTTACTGTCCGTTGCTTACAAACTATTTTACTAAGCTAATTGCAAACAAAATCAGGAACACCTTAGACTTCTGTCAACCAAAGGACCAGGCAGGATTCCGTAAATGCTAGTCAACAATAGACCATATTCACACTATCTATCAGGTGATAGAGAACTGTGCGGAATATAACCAACCTTTATATATCGCTTTCATTGATTACGGGAAAGCGTTTGATTCCGTCGAAACCTCAGCAGTCATGGAGGCATTGCGGAATCAGGGTGTAGACGAGCCGTATGTAAAAAATACTGAAAGATATCTATAGCGGCTCCACAGCCACCGTAGTCCGCCATAAAGAAACCAACAAAATCCCAATAAAGAAAGGCGTCAGGCAGGGAGATACGATCTGTCCTATGCTATTCACAGCGGGTTTACAGGAGGTATTCAGAAACCTGGATTGGGGAAATTTGGGGATAAGAGTTAATGGAGAATACCTTAGTAACTTGCTATTCGCTGATGATATTGCCTTGCTTAGTAACTCAGGGGACCAACTGCAATGCATGCTCACTGACCTGGAGAGGCAAAGCCGAAGGGTGGGTCTAAAAATAAATCTGCAGAAAACTAAAGTAATGTTTCACAGTCTCGACAGAGAATAGCAGTTTACGATAGGTAGTGAGGCACTGGAAGTGGTAAGGGAACACATCTACTTAGGACAGGTAGTGACTGCGGATCCGGATCATGAGACTGAAATAATCAGAAGAATAAGAATGGGCTGGGGTGCGTTTGGCAGGCACTCTCAGATCATGAACAGAAGGTTGCCATTATCCCCCCAGAGAAAAGTTTATAACAGCTGTGTCTTACCAGTACTCACGTACGGGGCAGAAACCTGGAGGCTTACGAAATGGTTCTACTTAAATTGAGGACGACGCAACGAGCTATGGAAAGAAGAATGATAGGTGTAACGTTAAGGGATAAGAAAAGAGCAGCTTGGGTGAGGGAACAAACGCGAGTTAATGATATCTTAGTTGATATCAAGAAAAAGTAATGGGGGCATGGGCAGGACACGTAATGAGGAGGGAGGATAACCGATGGCCATTAAGAGTTACAGAATAGATTCCAATGGAAGGTAAGTGCAGCAGAGGGCGGCAGAATGTTAGGTGGACGGATGAGATTAAGAAGTTTGCAGGGACAACATGGCCACAATGAGTACATGACCGAGGTAGTTGGAGAAGTATGGGAGAGGCCTTTGCCCTGCAGTGGGCGTAACCAGGCTGATGATGATGATGATGATGATGATGATGATGATGATGATGAATAAATTTTGTATGCAAGCAGTTCGAAGCGTTTTGAATCTTAACGGAAGTATCAGAATTGAGCCCGCTGCTCTGGCGTATATAAATGTTCCACTAATATCCAAATTAGCTGGTACAGGGGAACACCTCCCAAATTGCTTGACCAAATGCGACCTGTGCATTCCGGATGTGCCGAGGGAAGTTTATATTTAGCCAAATATGCAAAATGTAATGAGCTTGGCGTAGGCAAATTTGGAATGTGCTTGGCTTAATTGCAGTTTTTGGAATAAACAATATATGGAAGGGCTCCGCGGCGTATACGGGACGTTTCTAATCGCGAAAAAATTTGCACGCTGCCCTGACATAACTAAAAAATTTCACCAAGGTCAAACTTAGAAAAGAATAGGGAGATCAGTAAGGAAACTCTGTAAGCAATGTGTATGAATCAGATATAGTACTTGCCAAAAAGATTTCAAGAAAGTGTTTCAGGTATCCCACGGCCAATGAATACTTTTGTCCATGTCTAGAGAGATCTCTTCATTAATGAAGTTTGGGGAAAATGAGGGACATCCTAAGTCTAACTTGCAGCGAGATTTTAACGTTTCTGGCCTATTTAGGAGCTTTTCAAATTTTTTTTTTGTATTTGACTGTATGATACGAGGCACATTGGAGCTTTTCTCGGTGTTCTCAATGACTGAATCAGGCAACGTGTTTATATTTAGCGATAATAAGTGGTAAGATATGGCTTGTACTTTGAATGCGCGGGAGGTTTTTAATGTCTTTTCTATACTTTCTTTATTGAAGTACATTTTGACTCTTTGCGTGTATCTTCATCATATTTTTCCTGGTATTTTCATGATTTATACGAAGTCCTAGAACGTTTACCGGTGGTCCTCGAATAACTTATTGTGCACTTTATTTAACTTTGGTTTAAGTAAGCGCCTCCTTTTGCGTAGTTTATATGTAAAGTTCAATGAGCGAGTACTAAGCGCTGCCTTATATCACTAGATGTAAATTGCGTATAGAAGTGATACAGAGCATTTCCCGTTGGTTTTACGAAATAGGTTTAGAAAATAATAACATGCCCGCATAAGCACTGCGCACAGTTGGTTAACTAGCGAAGCTGAAACATGCTGCCGTGGTGTTTATCACTGGGTTAATCCCGACAGTTCATTCAGCGACGGCTTGGTGATCCTCGGTACACAGCTACTGCTTGCGCGCGGCTGCAGGAGCCTGTGCTCGTGCCCTGGCTGAAGCATCGGCACGGCGTAGACGAGCTCGTTCCCGGTTATGCTCGCGGCGTTGCTGAAAGAAACCTGCCTGCTCCTAAGGTGTATACGTATGACGCGCGGCCTACCCATTTCGGAGCAGGAGAGAAAGAGCTGCGCGCGCGCTCGGCTGCGATGGAGATCACCGACACCTGTACTGGCGCAGCTAATCCAAGACCACCTAGATGGCACAAGGCCTTTCTACTACGATGCAGGACGTCATGTTACCTGCCCCGACAGCTATAGAATATAACCTGGGTGGTCCCGAGTAGGCAACAGTGATTTTGACGTCACCGCCTTCATCACGCCAGCCTTGTCAATGGAAATTTTGAGCCAGGTAGCGTGACGTCGTGGACCGGAGTAAATAGGGCTTGCGCTATTTAGGCGGTATTGGCTAATCTCGCAGCTCTCTTTCTCTATTTTTTGTGCATGTGCATGGGGTTGCGCCGGAGGAGTCGACCGACAGAGGGACGAACGAATCGGCTAGCCACATACATATTCGCTGTAAAACATACATTTTTCCCGCTGCCTTGGCAGACCTACGAACGCAGCCGACGTCACATCTAGCAAAACCGAGGTTGACGGGGAGGATAGGGGACAGGACTTTATCACTCGCGTTGTTACAAAGCAAAATGTGTGTGAATAAGTTACTGTTTGCACAAAAACATTTCAATGAGTGCCCCTCAGCATTATGTATGAGCAAGGTTACCAGCACTCAGTCTCATATGTACTGACAGTGATTTTAAGTGTGTGCTTCATTGATTGTCATCTGAAATTCTTATTGGGAATGCTCAAATGGAATTGCGTCGTTGGAAATTCGATTGGGATTCGGTAACGTCGTACAAGTCTGTTGCATTTCTTTTCTTTTTGCAGATTCCCCCGCCTGAGGAACCTACTGATGAGCATCCCGGAGACAATCCGCCCACTGAAGCGACATCACAAGACAATAAGGATGCGCCGCCGAGTGCGAGCACTACTAATGACGAGTTGTTACCCTGCGTTTGGTGTCCGGCGCTCCTTCCTTTAGATACACCTAGTGAGCCCGAGCAGACGCCCAATGAGGGCAGCATTAATTCGCGCAGCTTGGTGCAGACCGGGCTTCAAGCGGCACCTCGGTCCATGCGCCAGTGGGTGAAGGAGAGAAGCGACGTCTTCGTAGTAGACGAAACGGTGAGCATAACAGTATCCGCACTTTTCGGGACGGCAACTTTTAAGGCAATGCAGGCAATTGTTTGTAGCCCAAAAGCGTGCTTCCTAATACGTACCTGCACGGATTCTGTGAAGGTTCTTGTCATTAGGCGATGTAGCGTGGAACAAAACCTAATGATTATTTGAATTGAAATATTTAGGTAATTTAGCATTTATTAAGGGCACAATACCTCCTGGGCAATCGATTTCCGCTTATTTCCTTTTCTTGATTGCGGGTATTGGATGTGCATGCTTTTTTTTTTGTTGCTGGAAGCAAGGATGTGTCCTGTGAATTGTAGCGCATTTGGCAGAACAGGGTCAGAATTCCTGTATCAGGAGCAAGCGAGAACAGCCTTGTTGTGTTAAACAATATTAATATCTTGACGTAAAGTTGATTAATGCGGCAGACAGTGCATCTAAAGTATCGGACGTACGGCCTCAAACAACGAGACAGGGAACACTGCAATTAATTTCAGGAGGTCGTAGTTACCAAATAAACGTACTCTGCACAAACGTGTTTGACGAGACTGTTTTCAACAGCAAACCCGATTGTTACGTACAAACACGATAGGTTAGTATTCCTCCATCGCGGGCAACCGCAGTTTAAAAACGTTGTTTGCTGACGTATTGGTGATGTATATACACCTAAAAAAGAATAATAGCTAGACAGTGACGTGTGTCGCGTAATGGCAAATTTGAATTGCAGATTCAAAGTGCCTCAAGAGCAAAATTTCTGCGCTTTCGTGGAGCAAGTCTTACTCTCATTAGTGTAGCAGTTTGGGAGCGCATGTCGAATACTGTAGTGAACGATGGCGACCGGGTATGAAGCCGAGATAACGCTATGCGGCTGTAAAGACAGGCCTCCGAAAATATCCAGAATTTATAGGAAGTCTACGTGATGTTGTATACTTCAGCGGTGGTTCATTGGTATTGTTCAAATAATGAACGGCATTGAATTAATAGTAGCACCCAGCACGGGCGCGATTCTGTATTCTGTTGCAAGCATGGAATATGATAAGTTCGCAGCATTGGCATATCTTTACAGTGAATAGCTTTTCTTGTTGCACAGCTAGTGAGAGTAACTGAGAGCGAAGGTAACTGAGAGCGAAACTACTAAACATTGACCCTGCTGTGCTTAGGGGGATAGAAAATTATTTGTGTCAGCACGACAATGTGTTGTTTTCAATGGCGAAAGTTCTGGGTACGTTGATGGCAATTCGGGAGTCCCACGGGGGACTCCCGACGTGTATTGGGGCCTCTTTCATATGTAGTTTAATTTAACGAAATTTGAGTGGTATTTCATCACATTCTAGGCTGTTTGCACATGATTGAATTGTGTTAAGGATTGGTGCTCTGTGCGAAAAATGGACTTAAACAATAGAAAGTGTGTCCACCTTTCTTGTACAACGACACGGAAGTAAAAGAAGACTCAGTACCTCTTAAACAATGAGCGTATAAAAAAGCACTTAGATATAAATATCTAGGTGTAGTCTTCTCAACCAATCGCTCTTGGAATGCGCATGTGTGTGACGTCATTGGAAGAGCTGGAATAACACTAAATTTTACACAACGCAACTTTAAAACTTCGTAAATATACTGAAGAAAAGATAGCCTGTATAACATGTGTTCGACCTATACTAGACTATACATGGGCCGCGTGGGATATACTTCGCAAGTTACACTGATTGACGAACTAGAGAAAATTCAAAATTGGGCAGCTAGGTTCACCTTGGGGTGGTACAAGGGGTGAGGGGGACAGCTGCACTGAGATGAAAATTAAACTTGAGTGGAAACTATAGCTTGTTCGCGCCCACAAAACTGCGGTTGAATTCTTCTTTCCAAATTTCGTCATTAAGTAGGAATTAACAAAGAAAAAGTTTTGAAGAACCTCATTACCGTTCATATAGAACTGACCATGCTTCAAAAATAAGGTAATTGCTTACCAGGACGGACTTATTGTTAGAACCATTAAAGAGGGGAACATGTTATCGAAGTTCCACTGTGCTGAAACGTGAAGATTTGTTTATGTCAATGCTGTTACCCCCCTGCTGTAGCCTCTTCAGGAAATTCAGGGTAAGGACTGAATAAAGAAAGAATAATGAAAGGGGAAGAGAAGCTCCTGCTGCAGCGCTGGAATTTGGACGGAGAGAAGCCACTCTCTCCATACGGCACACGAGAGCTCTCAAAGCACGTTGTTGGGCGCGTTCATGGCCAAACTTTCAGACGCAGGTGTAGCCATGAGAGACCTTTGTGGCGGCCGAAGGTTTGGATGCTGTAGCCAATGGTTGCGCTGTGTGCCATTCCTTCGTCGTCTCAGCCAACGTATCATCGCGGAAGTTTGCTGGTCGCATTAGTTGCCAAAGTCCACTTCGCGGCTCTCGTCTAGGTGCGAGTTTGCACTTGCTCATTAACTGCGGCTTCGCTTAGGTGTTGCCCCGCCGTCAATATCGCGTTGTCGTTGTTCCATTGTCTTGATACCGTGCTGACCATGTTGTCATAATCGCTTTGAGGCTTTAATATTGTCTCGATCTCAACGTCAATGTCACGCCGTAATCGACGGACTCTCAAGCTGTCTACAAAAATTCTATAGACAGTAATTTTTGCCTCAACAACACCGTTTTGGAAGTTAGCAGAAACTTTAGTAGTATTGCTGATTCGCACATACATATCTGCGGTTAGTAGAAGCTATTCGCTTGCTTTCACATTCATCATTGGTGGTTTCTACAAAACCTTAACTTGACAAAATCACTTCTCTCGAAGGAGTGTTTAGACTTCAAGTAGCGAATATTCAGGTTTGATAATTAAAGAGCCTTTGACACCCGGGAGCATGTGGTGTTTGGCTATACACATTAAATAACGAAATCAGGGGACAATGTAGTCAGCCTTACAGAGCCTTACCTTTCTGTCTACTCATACAAAAAGGTAAGAGTGTGCTTGTTTTTTTTATCAGCAAAAATTTTATCACAGTTCACATATGCGAGTTGTAAATGTCAGAAGTGCTGCGCATAATCATGCCATAAAGTGCCGGTAGCAGCTTTCGCAGTGTACGAGCCATGTTTCTTCCGTGCCAGGAAATGTGGTACTTCCATTTAGTGAAGCAATGAAGGGGGCTAGTTGGTGGGCGTTCATGACTATATTGAGCTTAGTGGTACATGAATGATTTTAAGTGAAGGACAGCGTATTGACGTACGTAGCGCAAACTACCAACTGTTTAGTACTGTTAAAGTACGCGCATATACAAGGAGATATGGCGCGGGGGGGAGATATAAAAATATATGAAAAGGCGATGACATGTGATCATACTTTGGGCCTGGCATACATCGTTCACTTGCACCCGTTCGCCCTGGCAAACTCGACCTCAGCTTCGATAAGTGCGATGCACGGAGTGCTTACGCACATCTCTTTTTCTTTAGCTATTGGAACTGCATCCCATATTTGTCGCTCCGTGTTTGTTTTTGATGTGCCAATGACTGTGGTGCTTTCCAGTAGCGGAGAGCGTTCGCATTGTTGGCTGTGTCCAGCCAAGTTGCTAGGTGCTCTCAGAAGCTGGCACGTGTATTTGTGCTATTTGTACAAACGCTGTCGTCACACATTGCGCCATTTTCATATATACAGAAAATCACGCCCAGTATTAGGCCATTATTTGGAAACAACAGCAATACAAACCAATTATTATTGAAAAGAACTTAATAGCACTCTTCATCGAAAGGGGGATTTACAGTTCGTGGTTAATTAGCATTCAATGCTCTATACTTCTATTGCTGGTATTAAACACATTTGGCTGGCAAAACAATTAACGTTGCGCCTCGTCTACAATACGCAGTAGCTCAAACAATTGCGCTCACCTAAGCTGAGCCTACAGCAAGGTAACTGAGTGTATGGTATTGTCCACGCTCTATAATTAGGATAAGATAGAGAGCTTCATCCTTCTTCAGTACGATATCTTAGTAATGATGCATCAAAACGCAACAAGGAAAATATGTGCGTGCATTCTTTTGCCATCACTGCTCGTAAAGTTTCATAAAACATCACGGCTGTGTATTTTTTTTACTTTAGCCTTGGCCGTATGTGTCGACAAAGTAAAGGGTGCACAAAATGTATAGCCCAACGAACACGCACTCACGCCCTACAGTACAAGTATTTCATTGACAGCAGATGAGTTGCCGTCAGGACGAATGGGTCGAGCGACACTGCTGCTATGTCAGTCCACTCAGGCTTACACAGAACTGGTTTACTCATGCAAAAATAATACCTGCTGAGAAAATAAAGCGAAATGCTTGTGCTTGCCTGCTGTCAGTAGGAAACCTGTAAAAGTTCGCAGAACTGTAATTCCCCGTGTTATAACGCCACAGAGCCGGGCAACGCATGTGATGCCTCCATTTTAGCCATCTTCGTCTAATGCTTGGTTGACCTCGTCTCCTGCGTCTTCCGTTCATTGCACGCCTGATCAAGCTTCTCGATCTTATCTTTCCCATCTACACACTTGAGACGAGAACCGAATTAGATGACCAAGGGTGATCTGGCTTGTGATATCGCTAAGCGAGGGGCAAGCTCGAGTGGAGGTAAGCTCGACGGACGCACGAAGACAACCATTTCGCGCGCGTCGCTTGATTTAAAATTCACAAGCATAAGAATAAAATATGAGTTAGGATGTCCGGCAGCTCCTTGGAGCTTGCACAATACTTGAAACCGAAACTAGCACTCGCCTTCCGGGGGTTGGTGAGACCATGAGTAAACAAAAACATTTATTTATTTATTTAGAAATACTGTCAACCCTCAGTTGAGGGTCATAACAGGGAGCGATGTTACATATGCGTTCATACAAGACAGCCAGATACAAAAGAAATATGCACATTCACTAGAGTGTCCTACGGATACCATACAAGATACGATATACAGACTGTACGACATGTATTCAAATGTTCAACCAGCTGCCGCACGCACACAAACAGGAAAAAAGGAAAAAGGGAAAGAAAAGAAAAGAAAAACACTTTATAATATCCACATGGTACAGTTTTAGTAAAGAACCTTGATTGCATTTGTAAACAATGCAGTATTAGAACTGCGAACAATTTCTGCAGGCAGCTTGTTCCACAGCTCTATTGACTCTGAGAAGAACGAACAACGAAAGGCTTTGGTTCGGGACAAGTACGGTTGAATAGCTTCACTATGATTTAAGCGGGAGCTCAGTCTGCCTGGAGGTTTTAAATACAAATCTTTATTAATTTTTAGTTCGCCGTGAATTATTTGAAATAACGTTTTTACTCTCTGCTTCTTGCACCGATCTTACAATAATTGAAGACCGCAAGACTTTAACATCGCCGAAACTGAGTCTGTCCTTCTATATTTCGAACAAATAAAGCGCGCCGCCCGGCGTTGCACCTTCTCTATTTTGGCCCACATTACCTCTTGATGGGGCGCCCATGCTACTATCGCATATTCTAGGGATGGTCGAATAAGAGATCTGTAAGCCAGCAGTTTAACATCTTTTGTTGCCCTCCCCAGTTTTGCTCTTAAAAAACCCAATTTCTTTTGTGCCGCAGAGCTCACTCTTTCTACTTGATTGTGCCATTTTAAATCATGCGAAATAGATACACCAAGATATTTGAAACAAGGAACATTAACTAGATTGTAGCCTTGAATATCGTAATGAAAAGTAAAAATTTTCTTTTTTGCAGTGATATGCGTGTATGTGGTCTTATCAAAATTACTTAGCATTTCCCACTTGTCACACCAACTCCCAAACGCCTGAAGGTTTCGGTTGAGCTTAATCTGATCCTCTAAACAAGATACCGGCGCAAAAATCAAGCAGTGATTTGCAAAGAGTTTTATCTTAGCAGAACTATCTTAAGCGGTTGCTACATCATTGATGTAAAGCAGAAAAAGTGTTGGCCCTAACACGGACCCCTGTGGTACTCCTTAGCATACATCTACAAAACCAGACTCGCAACCATCAACGCGAACTGCCTGCTTGCGGTTAGTTAAATAATCTTCAATCCATTTTAGAACGTCACCATTTATACCTGCTTTGTACAGTTTAAAAAGTAATTTACGATGGGGAACCTTATCAAAGGCTTTGGCAAAATCAACGCATATAACATCCATTTGTTCACGGTTGTCCATAGCTTTGGAAAAATCGTGTAATGTCTCAATGAGCTGTGTCACTGTGGAAAGTCCCCGTCGGAACCCATGCTGGCATGCGCAAAGGAGGCCATTTGATTGCAGGAAGGTAATTATATGTTTTGCTATGACGTGTTCCATAACCTTGCAGCAAACTGACGTAAGGGATACAGGGCGGTAGTTATTCATTAGAGTACGATTGCCGTCTTTAAATATGGGGATAACTACAGCACAACGCCAGTCCTGTGGCACGGAATGGGTGTTTAGCGATTTCTGAAAAATAATTACCAAATAATATGATATCCACTCAGCACACCTTTTCAAAAAGCCAGTAGGTATACCGTCTGGCCCAGAAGACTTCGTGTCATCTAACTGTAGCAACTGCTGGAATACGCCCCTCTGAGTAAAGTTGATAGCGTCCATGGAACTGTCGCTGAAAGATGCCCCATCATCTACTGGAAATGGTCGATCACTGCGCGTGAATACTGATTCCTTGCGTGAATACCCAACGGCATAGGAACCTAAATAAATAAATACGATAAAAACTCCTACGCTGTTGGATGTATATCAGTTACAAGGTTTGGATAAATCTCTGATTGATTTTTAGAGCAAAGATTTTTTGCCTGTTGCTTCTACTTTTTCTCTGCTCCTCTCAGGCAGGCCACGTCGGGGGGTGGTTAGGAGCCTGGCTAAACATGGCAGGTGCGCGGTAGAGACAAAATACTACGTGAAAAACTAGTTTGGATCTTTGAATGGGGTCCCCACAATGCCCTCTAGAGCTCTCTGGGCGTCGCCACAATACCCTCTAGACTGCTATAATTATACGTGAGCCTCTCGCGATGGCATCGCAGAAGCTGCAGCGCTTACCTTTGTGCTAACGCGCAAGAGCCCAGACGGTAGGTAGATAGAATGGTACTGATTGGTGGAGATGGTGATGTGGAATCAGAAGTTGAGGCTTATATTTGATAACTTAAGTAACTGATTGTCGTACTGATTGGTGGAGATGGTGATCTGGAATCAGAAGTTGAGGCATATATTTGACAACTTAAACATGCCTGCACAGAACAGTTTGTTATTGTTACAAACGTCATTTAGAATCAATTTAGGTGCGGCTGAAGTAAATGATTTGAACATCAATAAGCAGATTTATATTCGCGAGCCAAGACAAGACCTAACCAGTACTAGTCCGAATGATGTGTTCCGCCAAACTGCGCGGCCATTATCCAGCATTGCCGCAAACAGCCCCAAAGCGAGAGTAGTTTCTGGCAGGTCCTTTCTTTCAGCGTTCCGCATTTTGTTACTTTGTAATGTTAGCTCATAAAAAATAATTAGAATTCACTTTTGACTGTGCATTCAATATTGCTTTATTTAATTATCTGCTTGTTGTTAACGAGGCTGCACACTTCACCGCCGCGAAGTGTGTTCGTTGAACACTCTCGCCCAATAGTGCGCTCTCTGTCCCTAAACATTCTCGTGTGGCACCCTGCGAATGACAACAGCGGCGAAGTGATGAGAGTGCACTTAAGTCTGTCCGTGCGAAAGGGGTATAATTTTACTGTTTCCTACCTCCCAGAAACGCTTTTGATGATGCTGGTTTAGTGATGTGAGAGAGAAGTGAGGCGGTGTACTCCCCAATTTCTCTCATAATTCAACTTCATATACAACTTTCTTCGAGAGTAGCGTTTTCATCTGATGAGCAGTCCTGCCACAAGCGTTATCGGGTAATAACGTTCCTGAATCACACGTTTTTTTTTCTGAATTCCTAAACATTGTCTCAAGAGGAGTCTGCTTTATACTGTTCTGTCATTTACCTGTAACCATGTGTGTGGCTTGCTTGAAAGTACTTGCATGTAATTCCTACAATTAGTCAGTTCCTCCTCATTTGCTATAAATGTCTGTGCTTTGCCTGTGCTATTATACCTATTTCAGACTACACTATAAGTGCACCTTGTCTGTTATCCTCTTCATGTAGTATTCTCAAAAGGGTCATCCAGTGATAAATTAAAATATGATGTATCTTTTTTCTCGTTTCAGCTCACACCGTGGCAGAATGTGTGAGTGCACAAAAAACTACCTATTATTTGCGAAATATTTCTTACTGATAACGCAACGATACCTAACTTCCGGGTGTTTATCTAACCAAAATTACGCCCTTAGTCACTGCTCACAACTACTTAAGATGATGTCTTCTACAACTCAGCTTTTTTATTGGACAGTTTCTTGCAAAAAAAGTTGGCCTTGAAATTGTGCAACATACCACCCCTGCACGACAGGGCATTCGTCAATCCGACGGTCTCCATGAAGAAGCACGCTACGTCTAAACCCATATAACTGTTTTATTTCAGCCAGTCACGATTCAAACTGAAGGTCAGCAGTGTTACGGGACACCGGGTACAATAGCCTACGTCGTTTAATAACGCCGAAACATTGCCCGCGATGCGATGAACGATTTGCTATGTATGTTTACAAAGGCAACACTTGAAAAGCCAACTTCTGCTGAGAGAATGGCTTTCGGGAATCGACATTCCACCAGGCCACAATCACGGCCGTATTATGATTGATAGAACTCCGCTTCCTGCACTTCAAATTCGTATTTTGTACGCTGCCTTGTCATTTTTCTTCACTGGCTGTTGCAACTTCCTTATAAGATGTGAAAAATTTAGTAGTACCGAGGGCTTTGTCTAGGATTCAAGAGTGGTTGAGTAATCAAGCGACGCTTCCTTTTCAAACCCTGTCACACAGCTTCCTGACAGTGGTGTTGACCATACATACATGCATACATATACGTACGTGCATATATATATATATATATATATATATATATATATATATATATATATATATATACCCACCCACCAGTTAAGAGAATACGGAACAATAATTTAAAAGTGTTATTCACGCTATCTGATTTGAGTATGTGCCAGATGGTCCTTGGAAATTCCTCCAGAATTGGAATGTCCCGGTATGTGGAGAAATAGAATCCAATATGAAGATAACTCTGTTCACAATTCACTAAAGCACACTGATCCGGTAATTTGCCGGTCATATATACTTCGGAAATTTTATTTTATTTATAATCAGTACTTGTGCCACACAACTTTCTCACTGTATCCAAGGACCTCTTTTGGCCCGCTAACAACCTGAAGTTATCGCTCAGCAATAGACTCGCCTGCATAATTGTAAGTTTCTCGAACGATATTGTTGACAGTATCTGTTTACGCTGTCGTGGAACCAGCCAACCCTGGCGCAATAAGGTTGCATGCGTAACGCAAATTGTGTCTTACTTTCTGGAAGGTACGCATGATTACGCTGGAACCTTCGATGTGTCATGTATGAATAAGCGACGCGTCTCACCTTTTGTTCAGACATCGACGATCAATGCATGCGATCGTCACTATGGTTCTGCCCGAGCCTAATAAGTAGTAGTGGGTACCGGTTCAGCCAAAATAATTGCTTTTGATTGAAACGTCACAACTAAATGCAGCAGGTCCAAAGTGTAGGAATCTATATACAGGGAAGCTTTGTGTGAGTGTATATAAAAAGTCGAAACAGAAGTAAACGAACGCGCGCACGCTGACACACACTCACACAAGCGGAGGCGCACCTTAATTATACCGAGGCTTTTTTTAAGTGGATCGGAAGTAGCTGACTAATAGGGAGTACGACGGACGCCTTGAACGCGTCATGGTTTTGGAGGCACCACGCGCATATGTACATAGCACAACTGAAAGCTATTGTATCCGCGTGAAGCGTGAAGTTGTACATTACCGTGCGACCGCGCATGCACGAAGGTGAATTTTATGGTTATTTTTTATTTCCCGGCACGGGCGACGCCGACGCTCTCGCGGACGCGCTTAGGCGAGCGCCACGTGGTTGTGGGGCATGGAACCCAGCGGCGCGAGTGGCGCACGTACTATGTTGGGAGTAGTTTGCCTATTCCGCAAGAGAAGAGCCACGACGCAGCACCCATGGTCACGAAAGCCGCAAGAATAAACATTGTAACTGAATTATTCACAAAATAAAGCTAGCGGGATGAAGAGAGATAAAAGCATCCGCTTGCCAGCATATCTTATACAGCCATGAAAATATTGGAAGCATCAATTAGTTTCTGAGGTACGCATTCTACTCGTTAATCAAGGGAGGAACAATGGATATCTTAATGTATTACTGCGACACTTGTGAATACAAAATTTTTGCAATCGTCTCTTGGGCGGTAAAATTTTGGTTTGATGTAAACTATTTGTATCAATATCAGGAACATTGTGGGAGACCTGATTTCAAGCGTAATGTCTGCGTATCTGTGGCTCAGAATTTTATATTTTATGTGAGGAATCTAGTGGAGCGTTTATGAACTTTATCTTACTTGTCTACGCAGTACCCTGTAAATGGAAATCAAGCTGTGCATTCCCGTTCAAGTATCAGCCTTATATTAAAGTTGTACAGTCGCTCTGAAAATGCGTAAAGTTTCTTTAAAACAGTTGAGTGCCTTCTTAGCTTTGCATGATACAATATCGACAAACGTAGTTTAGTCCAGAGTAACAACCGTGCGACAACATGCTTAATTTTCTGGATTTTGCGGGTAAAATCCGTGTTAGCCAAAAATGCGCTTTGTAATTTAGTTCATGATTTTGCTCGGGAAGGAATGTGATTTCAATTGGTTGTAGTAAAACTCATGTTCAATTTATCGCTCTTAGAACTTTCACCTGTCAGACTGCAAAGCACTAACGTTATTTTGACATGTGGCCAAGCGACATAGTAAGGTCATCGGCGTATAGCCTCAAGGTGGATGAAATTCCGCGGGGCAAAACATTAAATATGTGAATAAGCCGAATGGCCAAGAATATAAATTTTTGGAACTCCGGATAACCCATTGACAGGTTTTGATCACAAGGCGTTTATAACAATGTGTTTTTAGTGTTTATAAATGAGTCCTTATTCAATGCAAACGATCAGTCTGTGAGCCTTAGCAAACATCCCCCCACCTCAGTTAAAGCAACAATAAATCATGAGGTCCGAGATCAAATGCCGTTTCAAATTCTATTAATTATAAAGTCACATCTATCTCTACATAGCTGGTGACCTCCCATGCAACTTTAAACATAATTCAATGACCTACATTGTTCTGTATAGACGGGACAAAGGACAATGTTGGGCGGAATAACAAAAAATCGTTTTCTTGAATAAAGCTAAATCGTTCTGGTCCAGTGATTTTGCTAGGAAATAATATTTTCTTAGTATTGAATCAGGTCTTATGTAATTATTTCTCTAGGAATCATCAATTTTTACAGAAAATGTCTGGCATCTAGAAAGACAAAACAACAATATGTTAAAACTGTGAATGCCTGCAATGCTAAATGAATCATTTGTCAGCTCTTTGTCGAAGGCTCTTATGTTTAGCAAAAGTCCATGCTTTGCATGAGGCTGATGTTAAGCCTCTGGCTCTTTCTCTGAGCCTACTATGCTGCTAGGGTGGCAAGAAATGATTTTAGTATATTCTCAGGTTATATTTTACACCTGTATGGCTGTTAAGAAGCAGGTCCGAGGAATAACGTGCTCATTACAGCACCTGGTGTTGTTTCCAGTTCGTGGGAAGAATAAAAAGTATAATTGTTTATTTATATTCGTCTATCTTCAGACAATCGCACGACGTAATATAAAGGTCTCATTTAAATAAAAAAATAGGAATAGAAAGGGGTAATAAGATCTGAGTGCAGCACAATTGAAGCGTTTTACAGCGTACACACCGACCGTCGCTGCCACCTATTGAATGATCTAGCGAGGTCATCTTCCTTCATTCCCGCGTCGCATGTTGTGTGTGCGAGTGAAAGCACGCAAGGGGAGCCGACGATCGCTGCTCGACCTGCGCGCACGCATGAAGGAAGCGCAGAGCAAACGCGTTGTCTTGCGTCGCACGAAAGGCCGTAGGGGAATGGTGGAGGAGGGGGACAGCAAAGCCCCTTAAACTTCGTAAAATAATGCCACGCTTTCAAGAATGCCGCCTCCTCCTCGCGCGCTCTGGCCGAGGCCGAAGCCGCGTCGCTACTGGCCTAATAGCGTCACGCGGGCCCTCGCGCCATGCATCAGCGCCATTTTTGCTCGAGAAGCGTCTACGGAGTGGCGATTAGCGCATGTTTGCGCCGTTGCTTGGCTCGAGCAGTGTAGGCGGCGCCACGGTCGAGGAGGGAGCGTGAAAGAGAGTAGAAGAGAGGAGGAGTGCAGGCGGAGGAGGAGAGTGTCACCACTATACGAAGTTTAAGGGGTTTTAGGGGACAGCGTAGTACTCCAGCAGCAACTGCGCATTTTACATTCAGACCGGCATACATAGCGCAAAAATTACACAGGGACAAGCAGAACACAGGACGAGCGCTAACTTTCAACAATTGATTTATTGCAGCTGGTGAGTATATATATACTCACTGGGACGCCACTACTATAGAACACACTGAAGGGAAGGGGGAAAAGACAGTCACGTGACTATTATGCCCAAAAATTCAAGCTCTTTCCTTGATAAAAATATAGACGGTGTGCTAACGCACTCGTCACCTGCTCTGGCTATCTCAGCTGCTTCCACAATTTCCCTCGTAATCTTTCTTGTCTGAATGCATCCCACCAACACGCCCAAACTTCTTCCCTGCTAATGCGCATTTTACGACTGGTCGCAAGGGAAACTGACCATCGTGGTTCAATTTAACACGCCATATATGTAGGAAAGCGGGGAGGGAGCGCGGGAAGAAGGGGGCGTGGCGGCTTCAACTGCGACACTTGAGTACTTTGCACGGCGGCGCGCGGTCGCCCACGCCATGTGATGAAGCAGATGTGTAGACGGCTCGTACCTTTGTGCGCGCTGTCTTCTCGCCGCTAGTGTTGCCAAGTTTGCCTATATATCGCCAAATTGGAGTACAGGAAAAAAAAATTTCGGTGTCGACTTGGGCGAGTTGGCTACGTGGCTTGATTTGGGCTACTGAAAATTTGGTACTTCATTTGGTCTAAACTGGTGCCCACATCCATGCTCCGAAGGTGGCTCTCATTCCATAGAAGTAAATCTCGAAGGCTAAGTTTTAGCTCGCTGAGCCGGCATCGCGACTGCGCGTGTGTGGGTGCTCGAAAGGGCCCCCCTCCCCTCAATGCGCCGTTCTGTGAGCGAATGGCTTTGATCTTTGATGCACTTAAAATTTGCACCGCGCTTCGCCGTGCCAACCTTTGCGCAAGCGACATCGTCTCATCCTGATCACCTGGTATCGGGATGAGCTTGGGAGTAGAGGGTGTTTTACAGTACACTGTACTAGCTTGACTATGCTCAGAAACGGAGAGCAATAAAATAGGGTTCGGCAATCGTGGCACCGGCATGAAAGAAGGGAAGGACGGCTACATTACACACTCCAGTATGTTCATGGCCAAGGCTTCTGGTTGAAGTTACGAGCCGGGCACATCTTTCGACCTACACCATTTTCCTTTACGTGCGATATGAACTTTAACGCGATAGCGTTAAGGGCCCTTTGTCGCAGAAAATTGGGTGTCGGCGGCGTAAACCATATCAGAAAAACAATGCCGAACCAGAAAGGCCCTTCGGCTGGTGCACAGGCGGTACTGAACTAATTGAATTTCTCAAAGTAAAATGCATTTAAAATTCGTAAAGTACGACTACAGACAACCTACAGACGTGACAGCGTCCAATTGTAATTTTAATAAGCATGAAAACACAATTTTGTTACGCGGAAACTCGAACACAAGCCCCCTTTTCAGCTGCCGTTTGAGGCCTGTCTCATTGGGAGCGGCGTTCTGCGCTCGGTTGATTGAAAGGCCATCCAGATGGCGCTCGTATCCGTGGCAGCGGTGTCGCCGGCCGTGAGGGGGAATGAAAAAAAATTGGCAAGATCCAATACAATGTTGCAAGGATTGTTGTTAGTTTTGACGTACTTTAATTTTCTCTTTACTCAAGCTTTTCTTGGCGTTGATTTCGATGTAGGCTATGAATGCGCAAAAACTTTCAATTGTGCAGAACATAAAATTTGTACTAAAAGATCAGGATGCAGTAGTCATATAATAGCACAGGTATAATGTACAGAACGTTGCATGATATTCTCAACTTCCAAATGTAATATTTTCCACGGCGATACAACGAACATGAGAAGAAATCTCAACAGAGCAGGTCCACAGACTCAATGCTGTAAACAGTTCTGTCTCTTCAATTAACTCTTGACAAACTTGATGGTGTTCAAGCAACATTAGGGTTAATTATATTTTTGTTCATTTAAAATCAGGCAGCATTTTTAACTTGTTATTCTAGAGAGGGCGGAATGTGGGGAGCAGAGAAGTCACAATTCTGTGGTTGCTTTTGGGTGGCAAAGAGAAGTTTGATCTGAAAGTACTAAAATTCCCGCAGGCACACTGGAGACTGATTAAGTGTGCGAATGCGAAAGCATTAGAGCGGCTTTGGTGAAATGTTTATTTCCGCGCGTTCCTTGTAAGCGCACGCCCTTGCCTGCGTTCTAACTGCGCCTCGTTATGGCGAAATCTAAACGAGCCAAGTTTCTAAACGCGTTCGCTTTCTTTCAAGTACATAACTCGAAAGACCGCGCAACTGAACAATAATGCTTTTTATTTTGTACGCTCACCTTATACACTCATGACGTGACACCACGGTAACCTTATCGGCAGCGCCGTCGCGTGCCCGACGATGCATGCACTATGCCACACGACTATTCAGCCAGGTGGCTACGTCGTGACATCTGTAATGACGCACGCACTAGGGACACCTAGGCACACCGTGTAGTCGCCGTGGCACCGGAGAAGGGTGCTCGTCTTGCACCCCGGAGCGTCGGCTTTGGTGCCCACCCAGAGCGAAGTTTAATAATTTGTTTTTCAATGTCATAAATTTGTTTACGTGAACCTCTGAGAAATTAGATGTCACACCGGGCATTTTTGAAGTGTTTCTTACTCGTGCTTGCGTCGGCCGCATTTGGTGCAATCATTTGGTCACTTTTGGCGCCATCATTCCGTAATGGGGTACTTAATGCTTCCAATAATCGCAATGTTGTTTACTACTTTCATCGAGTCATAAAATGCCAATGCTACAATGACGCCGAAAACTGCAGTACGGGCAATGATTTTTAGGGCTAGTCAAGTGTTAAATTAAGGACTACGAAAATTTGGCGCTGAAATGTACGTGTTGAGGAGGATACATGGACGGGCGCACTATGTGAGTGCATGGCAGCATCTGCGGTTGTCACCCATGTCCTTCACAGAATATCATGTACGCACTTTGCGAGGCAAGAACAGGCATTTAAAAAAAATGTCGAGCCCTTTCTCACCGATTAAAACCTACAGCACAGCTCTAATATTACCATTTATCGTAAAATAAGGCGGGGATTGTTAAGTATTGCGATATGCACTGTTCTTCCCTCTTCAAGCATTCATAAATAGAGGAGCGCTCGTTTAAGCACGATTATTGTTTTATACACAAGACCTATTCTACTCGAAAGCTGTCACCGAAATATTTGTGTTTTGTTATTGCGCAGTAGCTCGTATATGGCAATACCTCATTCACACCTTGTACGTTCTGTTTGCTTGATAGAAATTATTTTGAATGGGTTATTCTATATGTGACATCAAATTTCACATTCTGCATGCATTTTCTGTTTCAGGCGCCTTGATGTGGACGTGCTTTTCCGAGGTAATGGAAAGTTTGTCGTCCGGCTAAGACCGTCCGGTGAGAGCTCAATCTTTCTCTAACACTTTCTTTTATTCACTTTGAATATGTTGCTTTTTATTCGTGACTACTACTGAAGCCTATTAAAATCAAACAGGCGGCGGCATAAAACGCCCACAAACATCATACAGCGAAATGTATGTTATAAATATGTGCTCACACAACGCACAAAGACTGCCAAATGTGAAACTGATATAATCATATAACGCTGCTTCTCGCGTGCTTTTCGTGCGATGAACTTATTCATTGTTACTCTGCGTTTGCGCATAAACGCGACAAAGGTACCTTTAGTGCTAGGAACATGAGGTGGTAGAGTGGCGAAGCACAAGCTGGAGATCGGCTTTGCTTTTTGGTACCTTTGTATATAGTGCATACTTACTCACTTGGTTTTGTTTTACGTATGCGAAACACCGGCCTAAAGTTTGGTGGTGGTTGCGGGTTACCGCTCACCTGAGCACGTAGCTATATGGTGGTCCTGATTTCGGTGTTTGCACGATCCCGGATGAGTCGGCGAGCGCGAGATCAACGGCAGCGGAACATGAAGAATTTTCCGTTCGCACCCTTCCGACCCGAGACATCCTGCGGTAGAGATGACTTTGACATTGAATATTAATTGGGCTACTGCGAGCGTGTGAGTCACCACAACCAAGGGGATTCGACGCTCATGCTCGCGAACGCGTTATTTTACCTCAACGGAGCTGCAAATGCACACATTGACAACCACTAGGCGGATCTTTGAAGCTCAGACGCCTGCAAGGAAAAACTGCGTGAATTAATATTTATTCCATTAAAAATGATTGCATCAAAGTTTATATTGACAGGAGTTACTATGATATGTTCACTTATGTTGCTCCTGCATGAAGAGACCAAGGAGTTCCTTTTGAGTATTTTCGATAAGATGTTCAGTTGCATGTAAATGCACTTGATTTTTAAAAAGTTGCTTTTCCTTATATGACAGGTCCATTTGAATCCTTCGCCATATGTAGTGCTTTCGAGCTTTTAATAAGAAAATTTTACAAATGCAGTAGTCCATCCACGTACCTCTCCTTCGTTAGAACATTGCTCTTATTTTGTCCACCAATCACCTAACCCCTCCCCCCCCCCCGCACCGGATGCTATGCGTACCCGTTTTCACTAAAAGTGATCTCAGTGACGTTCCCAGTTCTCCCTGGGCGGCGGTATAAATTCTGCGTTGTTCGTAAACACACAAACAACATCCGGATCACTTACATACATTTATTACTACAAAGGCTGCACCTGGAGCTGATATCTGGTTCGAATCCTTGACCAAGACGAATTCTTCTTTACCTGCTAACCTTCCTTTCTGAGAAGCTGCATTGGCTTTCTCTTTTTCTCCGTGCTACAGTTGGGTGAAGGTCAGTTTTTTCCTCTTTTGTAATATTTATGTAGTACAGCGTTCTCAATGTATGTTGGGAAACGTCAGTGGTACCGGGTCCTGGACATATTTTAAAAGTTGCTCAAGGAATGGCAGAAGCCGTATTTGATCCGCAGATATTGACGTCGCACGCAGATTTGTCATTGTAGTTAGACCCATTCTGCCAGGTTAGAGCTTCGTGGCAGTTGTAGTTATTACAGGTCAGTGTGCTCATATTGGCGACGCTCGTAAACCGCAGTGATATCCCAGCGGGTGAACTACACATGTAATTTATTGCAGAACACAGGAAATTGCCCACATACATGTATGTTAGTTTTAGTGAACAACATAAATTGCTTCTTATTTTCACTATATGTAAACAAAGTGTCTTGTTCAGTTTATTAGAGACAGCAGAAAAAGCAACTAAAAACCCCTCATGATTAGTGCAAATTGGCTTTAAACGAGGGTTACATTGTTGGGAATAAATCTTCTAATTGAGCCAAGAACATGAAACTTTGGGTTTACAAGTTCCCCTGTGTTCACCTTACATGATGATGAAGTTGGCGTCTTATGCAGTTGTTTTAGGACTTCGGAAAACATTGGGGATAACGGCAGTATGATAATTTCGAGCACTTGAATAAAACATTTATGGCAGATGTAGTGTTTGATCAAAATACATTAACCTGGGTAGACTTATTTGCAATATATTTCCCCACTAACTGTAAAGTTGACATTGGCGACACTTGTAGTTACGCAGGGTTGCGGGCTAAACTTTTCACAATTATATACGCTTGGGAGAGATTTAATACGTAACCCGATATACAGGCAACAAAACTGACAACGTGACCCTAATTGTCATTGCAGTAGCAATTACATGGACACTCCAAGCGCATCTTTGACTCGCCGTCGCTGTGACGTTAAGTAGCGAACCCAAGGGTGCTAAAATCGTCGCCGCGCGCCTTATGCTGTGAGTGCGAGAGAAAGCATGCGAGGGGTCAGCCAGTGGTCGCTGCTAGATCTCACGCACAAAAGAGAGGAAGCGCGCCGTCTTCTGTAACGCGCAAGGCTAAGCGGGAGGGAGGGACGCTTCTCCCGGCGGCACATTTAGGCGCTAGCGTCCGCGCGCGCCCACGCGGAAGTCGCAAGGCATCTGTGACGCGGACAATGTGAGCCGTGGGTGATACAAGTGCGTACTTGGCACGGCCGCGCGGTCGCGCGCGCCGTATCTTGAAAAATATCTGCAGACTGCTCGTACGTTTGTGCGCGCTGTGTTCTCGTCGCTCTTGCCTTGAAGTGACAGACAGCAAAAAAGTCACTTCGCTAGCAGCTGTTTTCGCTCTTGCTTCACAGCGACTGTCCGCGCTCATAGAGTGTAATGTGTTCATGTTTGCTAGTGCGTGCTGACACCATGCTTGTTAATTCAGTTAGTAAGCAAACGTTTTCAAGTTTGTACGGTCAATAAACGTACTATCCTTACTTCGTTTAACTGGGCGCTAATTTGCTATCGCAATCGATGCTTCGCATTTAGGGTGAAACTGCTCCTTTTTTTAAAAATACGAACCATGTGAAAATTTTTATGCCTTCGGTACACTTGGAAAGAGGGCCTCAAAATGGCATATAGCGCTTTCGATGACTCGCTGCAGTAATTTCCAAAGAGGCTGTATCTCTTCCACATACACTTAAGGTCGAGCATAACTTCTTTTGTTTATCAATACTCTAAGCCATGAGACGCTCATACAGGAGTAGACGTACAAACAGTACAGGCGTAGCGTTCAGACGATGGAGAAAAGGCTAGAAATAGGTAACATGCAGTACAGCTACCACTCGACACCACACAACGCAGACTATCAAGCACTCTACTCGAATGATCTGCGAGAGACGATGAGGGCAGTTGTGCGAGACAAAGTCTTGAAGGTGTTCCCACTGACGCACCCCCAAGTTAATTCGATCGCTGGCACAGTTCGACAGAAAATTCAACGGTCACTGGAAGTACCAGAATTTCCGGCATCACCGCATCCGAAGCCAAAAGGGATGGCCTACAACGCCACCGCCACCACTCATTGGAGTCCTCATCTACAATCGCGTTCGTATTCACCAGGCCGCTACCTGTCCTCGCAACGCCGACCATACATGCTCCAGCCAGCGGCCTGTCTGAAAGTCACATAACCCACAAACTAAAAGCACAACCAATGGAGGAGCGGTTGCTGTTCGTCGAACTAACGAAGATCCTTCGCCGCCGACGAAGATGCCAAAGGGACTATCTCGAAGATATAACAACCACACACGACCTTCCCGGCGAAGCCTGCAGGCAAATAATACATCTACTAAAGACTTGATGAAGTGACGTCCAGTCACAGGTGAACATGATACAGCCGTGTTCCGACGCCAAGACGGAACTGCAGTGCGAGAGAAAGAACGACCGACGTGGACGTGCTTCTCGACGGCCATGCCACGCAGTCACCTCCTTAGTGGACATAGGAGCCGACTGCTTCGTCATGAGTTGGCCCATTGATAGGTAGGGTTCAAGAAAGTTTAGGCTGCACAGCAACGCCCTCCAAGTCCATAGAGGTGGCGGATACCTAATAACACAGACCGGAATCTGCACAGCAATAAATACTGTTCATGACCGAACGTACCCTGCCACCTTCGTTATCCTCCGACAGTGTTCACGGAACGAAATTCTCGGCATGGATTTCCTAAACCAACACGGCGCAATCATTCCCGTGAAGTCGAAGTCTATAACGCTGTCCAAAAATCCCGCGACAGCGCAAAAGAGCTCTCGTAGTTACCGCACCTTCATAGTACTCGAAGATCAAGTATGCATCCTGCCTCGCTCCACTACTGTCATTTCTGTCGGCACCGAAACACCTGCAGACGTAGAAGACCTAATTGAGGGCGACCAACGTCTACTGCTCTATTGTGAAATATGCATGTCAAGAGGGATCGGTTGACCGCACGAAGGAAAAGTGATGCTGGCAAACTACAGCCAGGAGTTCAAGCACGGGAAAAAGGGCACGACGGAAATTGTAGAAAACAGACCTGAGATTTCCCTCGTGTCTTCTGTCGCATCTACCTTGGCGACCATAGTTGCCCAGCCAGTCTTCGACATAAATGGTAGTTTCTCCATGAGTAAGCAAACCCAGCTCGGAAGTCTTCTCCGACAATACAAAGACTGGTTTTTTACGTCGTCGAGAATCCTACAAACACGAGTTGTAAAGCATCGCAAAATAACCTAAAACTCCGCTCGACCACTCCGCCAGAGCCCTTGCCGAGTATCCACTCGCGAATGAGGCACTATAAGAAAGTCACCTGTGAGCACTATATTACCCCTTCATCTTATTTTTCTGTATATATTCTTCATCATGGCCAGCGTCATCGTCTTCAGCGCGTGACCTGCTAAATAAACCGTGGAGGCTTAACAGTTTTCTCGCAAGTGGTGGAGGCTACTCTCGATCTCTTGGTCCTCTACGCCTTCGGGTTTCCCTGGAGCTTTGTTCAGGTCGGCGCTCGTTCTGCCTGTGCGCCACCATGCCCCAAGAAGATGCACCAAGAGCCTCCGGCGGCACCATCTCTGCCCCATCGGCCGTTCCTTCATGGACCGTCAGCACGCGGCAGCACGATCTCACTATATTCGCTGGCCTTTGACGTGACGACGTTGACGACTGGCTGGACAATTATGACCGCGTGAGTGAGTCTAACCGGTGGGATGATATGCACAAGCTTCGCAACGTCGCATTCTACGTCACTGACGTTGCCAGGGCTTGGTTTCTTAAGCACGAGAGCACCTTGGTTGACAAACACAAGCTTCGGCAGATTTTTGTCGCCCCCAAAGTCCACTCTGAGGTCGCCAAGAAAAAGCTTGAGGGACGCACGCAACTTCCCGGCCAAACATACACCTGTTATATAGAGGACGTCCTCGTCTTTTGTCGCCGTGTTGACGCCAACATGGCGGAATCGGATCGTGTTCGTCATATCCTAAAGGGCAGTGCCCACGTCGCGTTCAACGCACTGGTGATCAAGAATTCGGATACCGTTAATGATGTGATGGCGACTTGCCAACACCTGGACGCACTGCAGGCCATCCGTTTACAACCTTTCGCCAGTGACGCGCCTCCTTCCACGGATACGGACCTGCGTATGCTGATTCGGACTCTCATACGCGAAGAGCTTCAAGCGTGTGGCCCGCTCTGTCCTCCCGTTCTCTAGCGTCAGCCTTAGGTTCCTGGCCTGCGCGACATCATCAAAGAGGAACTGTCCTCCATGACCTGCGCTGCGAGCTGTGCCCCTCCTTCACCGTCGACCTCTTATGCTCAGGTTGCGGCTATGCAACCAGCCTTCGTTCGAACAGCTCCTCCTGCTCCTGCTACTGCTCCCAACCATCTGGCGACTCTAGCACCACGTCCGCCTGCCACAGCATCTTACACTACCCGACCTACGCCCAGCCCCATTTGTTATTATTGCGGTATTCGCGGGCACATATCGCGTTTTTGCCGAAGACGACAACAGGACAAACGCCGTGGCTACGATATTTATGAGAGAGACCCGTTGCTTCCTCCGAGTCCCTACCAGCGCTAGCTTTCCCCACGCTCACTTGCTCCACCTTCCGAAGCGCCTCGCAACTACAGTCCAGGGCACCGCCGCTCGCCCTTCCCTCACCGAAGCTCGACATCACCCCTGCAACCGGCCACCCGCCCCCCTGACTACCGATCGGAAAACTAGATGGTGCGGTTTTGAAGAGTAAGCTTCAAGGCTCGCACAGACTACAATTCCTTCGGCATGCCCTGCCGATTCTTTATTCGTGTGTGTAGAAGGTGTACCAGTTCTAGCATTGAGTGATACGGAAGCACCTATTGCTATTATTCACGCTGGCTTGTGCTCCCGTCTAAGAAAAGTTACCACACCTAACGATGGAGTTCTTCTTGGCGGTGCAAATAATGTTGTTATTCGGCCATCGGCGCAATGCACCGTTCGAATTTCGATTGACGGGATACGCCACCATATCCAGTTCGCAATGCTGACTGCGCCGAGCCAGTCGTCAATGTCGTCACTACGAAGGCCAAGGAACATTGTGAGATCGCGCTGCCGCATGCTGACGGTCCATGAAGGAACGGCCGGTGGGGCAGAGACGGTGACGCCGGAGGCTCCTCGTGGATCTTCTTGGGGCATGGTGCCGGACAGGCGGAGCAAGCGGCGACCTGTGCTCACATGCTTATACTTGGGTGGGACTATCTCTCTCCGGCATGTGCTTTCATCTCGTGCCGTCAACGCCTCGTTAACTTGACAAGAGACCGACAATTCCAACGATGCGCACGAACCGCGCTTTCGCTTAAGAGCTGCTGACGAATGTAAGGTGTCACCTGGCCGCGAAATCTACCAACAGCTATAATCCGGTCCCTGCTTCTCTTCTCGCTCGTGTCATCAGCTCCGATCTAACGCCACAGCAGACGGGGCAGTCACTGGCGTTGTTATCCAAGCATAAGGACTCCTTCGACGCCCACTCTGCTATTCTGGCACAGACCTCTGTGACGGCTCATCGCGTACACGCAGAGCGACCCCGGCCATATCGCGTTTCTTCCACTGAACGCCAGGTCATCGATACCCACATTGCAGACATGCTGAACCGTAGCATAATCCACCCTTTCTGAAGGCCTTGGTCATCACCTGTCGTTTTGGTGAGTAATAACGACGGCTGAAAGCGATTTTGCGTAGACTACCGTACCTTGAACAAAATAACCCGCAATGATGTATATCCATGGCCCCGAATCGATGATGTGATAGATTCATTACAACGCACTGAGTATTTCTCCATCCTTGATCTACGCTGCGGATACTGGCAGATCCCCATGCACGAAGTAGACAAGGAAAAAAACTGCCTTTGCCACACCCGATGGACTTTGCTAATTTAACGTAGGGCCTTTCGCCCTGTGTAATGCTCCCGCCACATTTGAGCCGATGATTGACATCGTACTACGGGCCTAAAGTGGAAGACTTGCTTATGCTACCTTAAAGACATATTTTCGTCGACCTTCCTTTAGCACTTGTAGCGCCTTGACGAAGTCCTGACATGCTTCTCAGCTGCCGGCCTTAAGCTGAATACAAAAAAGTCCCACTTCGCCAGCAAAACCAATAAAGTACTCGGATGCTTTGTCAGCAAGGAGAGCCTTCGACCCGACCCCGACAGGATTACTGCTATCCTCCACTTTACCAGGCCTCAACGCACCAAAAACACCAAAAACAGGAGCTTCCCTGGCCTAGCTTAATATTTCCCGTGCCTCATACGTAACTTTTCCACTATTGGATATTTTCCACTATTGGGTTCCATTATTGGGTAGCAAGTCCTTCCTTCTGGAGCTCCCTACGTATGGTCGGATGAATGCCAAACTGTTTTTGACGCCCTCAAGCGTGCGCTCAGGTCAGAACCTGTGTTTTGTCATATCGACAACACCGCACCCACTCTTCTACATACTGACGCCAGCGGCCACGGTATCGGCGCTGCTTTTCTGCAACGTCAGCAAAATTTTGAAGAACGTGTGGTTGCATACGCAAGTCGCACGCTAACAGCTGCAGAGAAAAATTATACGATTACCGAGCAAGATTGCCTCGCCGTCGTTTCTTCCGTCCAAAAAATTCGGCCTTATTTGCACGGCCGCCACTATACGGTCGTTACTGATAACCACGCCTTGTGCTGGTGGGCGACGCTAAAGAATTTAACGGGACGTCTCGGCATTAGGATACTTCGTTTACAAGAATACGACTTTGACGTCACCTACAAGTCTGGAAAGAAACACCTGGATGCCGTTGCTCTCTCGTGTTGTCCCCTACCATCGTATTCAAACGCTGCTTGCTTACCACCTCGCGTGAGGAAACTGCAGGACGTGTCGCCTGCATTCCCATTACTCGCAACTCTCGACAGGCTCCCATACATCCATTCTCATACGTTTGCATCTTGCCAACTTCATAACTCCTACTGCCACTTTATTATAGAACGTATTCGCGGATCATATCGCACACCTAACGCACGGCCCTGTCCCGTCCCTGGCCCTCTTTTATCCCGAAGGACACCATTATGTTCCTGTCGTTCCCCGATCACTTCGGGCCCATATACTAGTGACCTTTCACGACGATCCCACTGCCGGTCACTTTGGTTTCGATAAAACATATGGGAGAATTCGCAGCCGCATGTTTTCGCCTAGGCTTGCAACCAGTGTAGCGAAATAAGTGCCTTCCTGTTCGCTCTGCCAACACAGCAAACCACTGACCTCACCTCCGGCTGAACTGCTCCAGCCTGTCCCGTGTCCTGAAGCTCCTTTCGCAGTCGTTGATATCGACATCTATGGACCATTACCCTTAACCATTGGCTGCAAACGATGGATCGTCAGAGCTGTGGACCACTTGACATGGTACGCTGAAACAGCCGCACTAACTTCGGGATCCGCAGAGGAGGTTGCAGCTTTTTTTCTTGGAAGCCATCTTTTTACGGCACGGAGCTCCACTTGTCCTTTTGAGTGACCGCGGCAGGACTTTTCTGTCTAAACTTCTCGACGATGTTCTCCGTGCGTTCAATACCAACCATAAAACGACTTCCAGCGACCACCCTCAAAACTATTGATCTCACAGAGCTCTTTTATTGCACGCTGTCGGACATGATATCAGTGTACATCAACCCTGACCACAACAATTGGGATGTCATTCTACCATTCTTCACTTGCTCATAAAACACGGCCGTCCAACGCACTACGGTGTAGTCGCCCTTTTTCCTTGTGTATGGTCGTCAACCGATCACTATCCTTGACGTTTCTTTCTTCGGTGTCGCCGTGCTCTCGTCCACATCAATTTGTGAACAGTTTGTTTCGCGCATTGCCCTGTGTCGCCAACATGACCGCTTCAACACCGACTCGACTCAACCAAACCGCAAAACTCGCCATGATGGTTCTCACCGTGTCGTTTCCTTCTACCTTGGAGACGAAGCGTTACTGTGGAGCCCAGTTCGCGCTCCTGGCTTGTGCGACAAATTTCAGTCCTGTTTTATCGAGCCCTACATTGTGCGGAAACAGACTTCGCCACTAAACTATCCTGTCAATCCAGTTGTTCCGTCTTTTGACGGCCGCTGCCGTGCCACAGAGATTGTCCATGATTCGCGTTCAAAGCCTTTCATACGGCGTTTGCTGGCATAACCAGCGGCCAGGTTGGCCGCTTCCACGCGCGGGGGAAATTCTGTGAGCATTATATTACCCCTTCATTTTCTTCATCTATTTGAACTTATCATCATGGCCAGCGTCATCGTCTTCAGCGCGCGACCTGCTAAATAAACCGTCGAGGCTTAACAGCTGTCTCGTACAGCCAAAGGAATGCTGCGTGAAGACATTATCCAGACGTTCAAAAGCCAGTGGGCGTCTCTTGTGATGTTAGCGAAGAAGGATGTAACTCTATGCTACTACGTCGATTATCGCCGCTTGAAGAAAATGAAGGACGTATACTCTCTCCCACTGAGAGACTACGCATTAGACGGACTCCGCAATATTAGGTGCTTTTCGTGGATGGAGCTTAAGACTGCTGATCGTAAAATTGAAGTCTGCGAAAGCGATCGAGAGAAGACAGCGTTTATCACGCCAGACGGCCTCTTCGAGTTCAAGTGATGCCATCCGCACTTTGCAACTGTAACGTTCCAGCGTCTGATGGACATAGTCTTGGAAGTACTGAAGAGGCAGACTTGACTCGTATACTTAAACAAAGTTGTATTCTTTGCTAAGAATTTCGAAGATCACCTGAGGCGGCCTCAGAGAGTGGTAGCAGTGATCAAATCATCTGGACTCACCCTGCAACGGAAAAAGGGTCGTTTCGCTTAGGAATAATTTCTGTTCCTAGGCCCTGTCATCAGGAAGTTTGCAGTCTGTCCCAACCCGCAGAAGACAGCTAGGTGCCCGCGGCTTGTCGACGAAAAGGCAGCGCGCAGATTCCTTGGTATGTGTGCCTATTACAGGCGCTTTGCAAGATACTTTTCGAGCATTGCGCAATCATTAACTGATCTCTCCAAAGCCGATGTCGACCTTAAACCAAAAACAGAGCAAGATGAAGCAACTGAAGTGCTGAGACGACGGCTGCAGTCACGGCTGGTGCTTTCACACTTGGACAAAAATGCCGAGACAGAAATTCACACCGATGCAGGTAGCATAGACCTGGGTGCCGTGTTAGTTCAATGGAAGGATGGAGTTGAAAGCGTAATAGCTTACGCTAGCCAGTGACTGTCAAAAGCGGAAGCGAATTGTTCTACGACGGAGAAATAATGCCTTGCAATCATTTGGGCTACGGCGAAATTTGAGCCTTACATATAAGGCAGACTCTTCAAAATAGTAAGCTACCACAACGCCTTCAGGATTCTTCAGATCGAGTAGCACGGTCGTGTCCCAGACTTCGGGAATTCTACGTCACCGTGGTGTGTAATGCCGAGTGCCAGTCACGCGCCACTTCTGACCCGCCACCACACGGCGAACCGGACTACAGCGTGTTCTTAGGAACAATAACCGCGCACCACTTCACCAAGCAGCGGCGAGCAGAACCGGTGTTACGAAGCCTTGTGGAGTACTTTGGATGCAACACCGACGAGGTCATTAGCGTATTTCGGCGTTGAACGTCTTCATTATTTTGCACAATGATGCCGCTGCAGAAAGAACTCCCCAGACAGCAGAAACTGCCTTGTCGTTATGCCAGCAGCGCTCCTCCCAGAAGTCTGGCGCGCCTTCCATGACGATCCGACAGCCGGGCACTTCGGGTTTTCCCGTAGGCTAACAAGAATACAAGAGAAGTAGTATAGGCCATGCCTGTCTGACGATGTCGCTTGGTTCCTCGCGGCATGCCGTTTGAGCCAACGACGCAAGGCACTGCCGAAAAGTCCTGCGGGGATTACTACAGTCGATCGAGCCTCCTTGCCGACCGTTTCAGCAGAAACTGCCAGTCTATTCAAAAAATAAATCACACACACACACACACACACGCTTTTGCACAGAATTTTTTCTCCAATATGACGCCAGCAACCATTGTCTGCGTGTCGTCTTTGCCAGAAAATGAAGGTGGAGAAGAGCATCCTGCGCTGTACCTAAGTCGAAAACTCACACCGCAAGAGGCGTTCAGCACCTCGGAGAAAGAGTGTGAACAGTATGGGCCATTCAAAAGATAGGATCATATATGCAAGGCACTAAAATCACGGTCAACAGCGGCAATTGCCCTCTTGCATGGTTGGAGCAAATGCCAGGAAAAAATGTGAGACTGCTGTGATAGAGTCTCTTGCAATAATACAACTTCGAGGTGAAGTATAAGAAATGGAGCCAGAATCTGAGCCGGGGATCTTAAACAAATTCGAGTAAATTTTTAGAAACCTGTTTTGTACGTATCGATAGTAATATTATTGAGTTGGGCAACTTATTTCCTTCTTGTAGAGAGCTGACCACGGCTAGAAAGGGGAGAGACAGAGAGGGCCAGAACATTGTAACGCGATGCGTGGATCATCGCGTCCGGTAGGCGTGTCGGTCGGCACGCCGACGAGTGTGTGTGTATGTGTGTGTGCGTGTGTGTGTGTGTGCGTGTGCGTGTGCGTGTTTGCCTGTGTATTTCCAGACAGGTGGAGACAACCAAGCAAGGGCTTGGCCCTCGAGCTGCCGTGTGGCATCAGCCGTCACTTCTAGAACGATCCCCGAGGCCGCGACCGAACATTGACGCTTCAGGCAACTTGACATCCGGTCAACCCCAAGCCGAATCTCTTTGCGGCAGAGGTGTTTGTTACGCTTCATCACCACAAAGGCGTTAATTATGCGTTAGCTACAAGGCAATCAGTCACATATTCATCAGCGCCTGTCGAGGCGTCAATGCAGAGGGGACACCAACTTTTGACGGGTCAACAAAAGGCCACCACCCTCTTTGTTATCTGACAGCCTGAACTAAGGATGAAGGCAGGCGACCAGTCCAATGCTACCGAAAAACGAAGTAGACCTTGTTTGCTATCCTGCCGCATATTCTATAGCATCGGGCTTCGGAGGCGGGGTTACTGCGGAGTGTTGCGAGCATGGGCGAAGTATAGCAACTGATTCGAACATTTTGATTTGCTGCTAGACAGTGTTCATATTCCCTAATCGACTCGCCTAGAGATGACGATGGTATTAAAAGCGGAGACTTTTGGGGCAGTAGGACAGAGGGTACTGATGTGAAGGGTACGCTTGCCACTGCTGCCCCTCTTCATCACGACAGCGTTTTGAAAGCGAGTGTCCACGGTGATCTAGAACGAAGTTATTATGTTTGCCTGTGCACGCGTGACACCGCCCTTGTTTATTTAATACGCGAATACTTAGAGCCATTTACACAGCTAATAAAACCACTAATCATACAGGTTATACCTGTCTAAGAATTTGCTGTGCCAGTGAATGATTCACATTTCGCGCCAAACTACAACTTTTGGTGGAGACAAAAAAGTGGCCTCAGCGACGGTGCTGAACAGATTCAGAAATATATGACGACCAATTGTGCACTTTTGGGAATGTTCTGTACCATAAAATTTATTATTATTATCAATAAAAGATTCATGCGCAGAGACGTGCTGTGCAGCATGCACTGTAGCGTCCTAGTTGTGCCGTGTTTCGGATCACAGCTGCTAATTCAAAGTTCGCTTTCTTGCAAAGTAAATGTGTCTTAATGTTTGCTACCTTCGCACATATCCTATTGCTGAAGACAAGAATTTGTACACACTACTCTAAATAAACTCCCTAATGGTACACGTCAGATTGTGCGTAGGGATTCTGTCTTGTCGAATATGTATGTTTCCAATATATATAAATTTGGAGCGCTGCCGTCAACAGAGGCCATCAACATCATGGTGCCCACTCCGGTGCAAGCGCCATTGGCACGCGGCTCGGCTTGCCCGGGGAGCTGGAAAGTAGCTGCGGCAGTTGGCACCTGGATTGGGCGAAGCAAAGGGGGTCCTTCATGCTTGCCTGCCTCAACTGGTCGCGTGCCTCAGCAACCACGGCCCTGATTCCACCTTGACTCGCACCGTGGGGCCAGTTGAGGATTTCGGAGCCACACATCCAGGCAAACATGGAGCACCACTTTTACTTCGTCTAGCCAGGCACAAACTGCCACGACTGCTTTATAGCTCCCTGGGCCGACTACGGAGCGTGCCACGGGTGCTCGCCACGGAGCAGGCGTCATGATGGATATGCCCAAAGTTAGTGGCTGCATCCCACATTGCACCTGCACCTAATGTCTATATATCGTCATAATCATAAATACCAGTAGTCGTACGTAGGCCACAAGGAATTCCCATATATAGCCCCACAGGACTCCACGTATACCTATGGAGCGCATCATGTATTGTTGTACAGACAGAAGGAGAGACGGCCATATTTCGAAGTGAAGTAGCCTTGGTATGACTTAGTATTAAAAATCTACAAATGAATTAGTACGACACAACGTACGACACAAAGACAAAAGTACGACTCATCCTGGAGAATAAATTCATGAGCAATATTTTATATTATTCCAAGTGATGCAAGGACTCAAGCAGCAGATTATCCTTTCTGCTGAAGAAGAAGCGTTTCGTAATATAAGCCCAACAATAATAAGGACCATTACGCAGACGTGAAAATCAGGATGCCATAATACACTGAGAGCGTATGTGGAAACATCAAGAAGACGCATAAAGCCTGCTTAAATTAGAGTTACTATACAGCACACAACCTTTCTTGTAAGATACATAGTGATGGTCAAGCGTATAAAAATGGGGGCAATTGAGCTGCTCTGCTCGAGGAGTCTTACGCAACTGCTTTTTTATTGTCGCCTGTTCACTGAGACGTTACTCTAAATCGAGAACCTTATCTTTGCAGGGTCTGAAAGCCTACCTCCTGGTGTTGAGACAGAGTACGAGGTTTTGCACTGGAATTACGACTGCGTCATTATCGGGGCATATCCGCCACCAGGACGTGAGCACCTAATGTTTAAACATCAGTCAATTTTCCATTTTAATGCTTTCAAAGTTAATGTATTAGTACGTTTATTAGGGCTACAAGAGTTGCGGCCTCGATGCCTCTTGCAGATATGGTTTATACGTCCCGGTGTACACAGTTTTTCAGAATTTAAATGCAGTCACCAGATGTGCAATGAAGATAACATGTTAGTTGCCTCTAAAATGTCACACTGATGACGCATGTGTATTTTTTGTGTAGATCCCAGGAAAAACCGGATTAGAAGACCTGTCTTCCAAATGTGAAAATTCCACAGCGTTCTTGTTTTAAGATATTCATCTTACAATTTAACGCTCAGTAGAATAAGCGTCAAGATAAAGTAAGAAAACCGCAATATACAGTATCGTATGCCGTATAGAAGGCCAATCTCTAAGCAAATTGGAGATGAGTACCACTTTGGCCCCTCCTGTGGTGTAGCAAAGAATAGGGCTGGCTTCTCCCTTTCTCAGATAGTCAACTGTCGCATGCGCAAGGGGATTTTTTTTTGCGTTGAGACTCCTGCCTTCATATGAAAAAGTTCAAGAAGCTTCAAATTTGGCCTGCAATATGCCTGACCACAAATTCGCTGTAGAAGTGTCTAAAAGAATGCAACCAACTTCGAATGTGATTTTCTTTCACAATCAGGGGCGTAGCCAGGGGGAGGGAGGGGGCTTATGGGGCTTCAGCCCCACCCCCCGCCCCCGAAATTTTTTCGTGCTATCCATGCGCCGCCGGACAAAACAACCCCCGGCGCCGGAAATCATGCTCAATTTTGTCTAGAATGTCCTTCTCACGCTCGAAAAAAACATTTTAGCGCGAAAATTGCGAAATCGGCCTGGATTTCGCGGCAACGCCCATGCACCGGGGGTCACATATCGTAACGCAAGGACCTCCTTGCGAGCACAAAGTTCCAAAGGCGTGGCGGGCGGGCTCGTCGTGGCATCTCGCTGAGGCCACGGAATCGGGAGCGCTTGGATTTCAATTATGACACTTTATGGGCATAAATTTCTCATAAACTTTCGATGCGAAACGTGCATTGACATTTCCAAAGTTGGGCTTCAGATGTTCAATTGCGGAAGTTTGTGGGTTTAATGTTGTTATAAAGATTTGACGCCAAGGGTGCATCGACTTCTTTAAAGCCTTTGATCGAAACATACAAAGAGACAAGCCAAATCAACGCACTATCAGACAAGTTGACAAAACATGCAGCGAGATACGATGAGACGAAGCGTTGTGGTGGTTAATTTGTACCGTAATATTGCATAAATATATCAATATTTTTTTTCACCTACACCAAAGCATTCAAGTCAAAACACTAAAGCCAGCCAGGGTAACTACGTTCTTATTTATTTTTCTACTTTGACTTTTATCCGTGAGTACACATAGAGGCTCTTAAATTTTTTTTATTCTCGCTACCCTACCCGTGGGCTGCCAGAGCCAGCCAGAGCGCATGTGTTTTTCTTGTGTTGCCCTGAAACCACCGCGCAGCGTACGTCGGTGCGCGTGTGGTTTTCTCCGGCCGAGTGAATTTTCGCCTGGCAGAGTTTTGGACGCCTTTTAGCTGTAGCAGACGAGAAAGCAAAACAATGGTCGCTCACTGCCATCACTGTGAAGACTTGACGGATTACACCGTGTTCGCTTGAGCGCAACCTCTCTGGAAAGTCTTGTCTCGCCGGTGTAAAATACCGAACACTATGCATATGGTTCTCGATGGACCAAGCGTCTCACGTTTTCTTCGATATTCATTCGGTAGCCACTAGGTACGAATTCGAATTCTCTGCCCCCAAAGAAAGCAAAGGCCGTCATTTTCGCCGGAAAGGTGTTGTATACTACTTTTTTTCGATTGTCAGTGGCCATTACTGATAGAATTTTCTAAAGCCGGAGAGACTATCAATCGTTTCCGATATTGTAAAACGCCAGATCGGCTGCGTGTCACAATCAAGAACAAACGACGTGGAAAATTAACGAATGGGGCCATCTCGTTCCACGACCTGGCTATGGTGTTAAGCTGCTGAGCACGAGGTCGCGGAATGGTATTCCGGCCACGGCGGCCGTATTTCGATGGGGGCAAGATGCGCAAACACCCGTTTACATAGATTTAGGTGCACGTTAAAGAGCCCAGTGGGTCGAATTTTCCGGAGTCCTCCACTACGGCGTGCCTCATAATCAGAAAGTGGTTTTGACACGTAAAACCCCATGCCCGTCCCCACGTCACTGATGTGGTCAATAAAAAACTGGCAAAGTTCAAGTGGGAAACACTGCAACATCCGCCATACAGCTAAGACCTGTCGCCTTGCGACTTCCGCCTTTCGGGGCAAATGAAAAAAATCAGCTTAAGGGAAACAGACTCGTGTCGGACGGTGACGTGAAAGAATCAGTGGCAGATTTGTTGAAGCAGCAACCTAAGGAGTTTTATGAGGCGGGAATCACCCGGCTCGTTAGTCAATGGGATAAATGTCTAAATGCTGATGGAGACTGCTTTTAAATTAAGTACCCCATTTGTCATATATTTGCATTGGCTCACTTTCATTTGACTCGCCCTCGTATATTTTGCAGAACGGCTTTATATAGCGATACACGACCGGTGACAGCTGTCCGTGCGTCTGTCTATTTATATTAGGTATATGCGGGGCTTGTCAGTGCAGCGCGATAGGAAATCTGTTTCTAGAATAAATATGCTCGATTAGGTTGGTGCTTTTACTGTATCTGTAGGTCGCAACTCTCCTCAAATTCGAAGTAGTTATGTGTTAGAACTTATTCAAGGAGAGACAAGTAGACTTCAGTAGAGTGTTGTGCATTGTGTTGAGACAGCGTTTGTTTTATCGAAGATAAACTATCAGGGATTGGAATGTTGGTGTACAGGGCCATGACGTCTAGTGTTGCGAGAATTATGTTGTGGTGTAGTGTGCCTTTAGTATTAATGTCCTCTATAATTCTCAGAAGGTGGGGCGTATCTCGTACAAATGACGGAAGTGCTTTTGGAAAGCGTCTAAAGTGTCTTGGGAACAGCGTTAACAGACATCAGGTGACATCGACCATTACCTCTGGAATCGCTCCCTTTATAACCAACCGCCATCGACAACAACCGCACGTCACGTCACTGCACTAACCCTTTAAATTAACATAACATTAGCCTTTGACGAAGATAGGTCTTCCTATCGAAGCGTTGGCCAGCCTTCCTGCGGCACATTATTCTTGTTTACAAACTTTATATTACTCTATGGTACTCGATAAGAGCGCTCGTGTGCCTACCGCAGCCGCGGCGGATGCTCGTCTATTTAACCAAACCTGTGTTGGGAGAAGAGACACAGACATAACTTCACAAATCTTCATTGGGCTCCTTTTCGAGATGAAAAGCCCAGTAAACAACCGAGCGTTGGGTTGTGGTACAACTCGACCCATTAGTAAATATTGGTGCATTTGCAGCAGGAACAGGATTCGTAGTAGCTCCCGCTTACGAGATGGGTGCTCCACCATATCACAACTGCCGCAAAGGGAAACTCTGTGCAGGAGGCACCTTTCTTGCCACTGCCAATACCTCTACGATGCCTGAATGTTCCTTGACTGCGCCAGTAAATTTATGTTCTTGCTTCGCACAGCTTGGAAGGTACTTGGAAGAAATCGAGGCAAGTTCACTATATGTGCGCGAAATTTATATAGGCAAGGAAGCTACAATGAACGTCGATATGAAGTATGTATGGTGGTGGGTAATCTACCGGAAGTCCCACAAATGTAGTCGGTGGATGAAAAATGCGAGGCTCCCTACCCTGACTATCAGTAGTGGATAAATCTTGTGTATTGCGATGGGCACCTGTATACACAAATATCCAAAGTGCGACATTGGAAACTGAGAGAGTGGCAACATTTTTTCAGTTCTTCTTTGGTCCCGCCTGACTGTGCTCTCCATGCCGGATGTGAGGCATCCGCATCGCCATTGACCAGGTTTATCTTTGCACAACTGGTGCATTAGTGTGGAGCAATACTGTAAGTGAGACAGGTCCCGCTATGTAGGCGCATTTCATTCGTAAGCAATTGCACTAAAATAAACAGACAATAGATGCGTAATGTTGCGGAGATCTGTGACTTTGGCTGTAGTGCACTGGCCGTAGCCTTTGCGACGTTCATAATTGTTTTACTCTAGATGAGTATTTCCCGCTTTTCACATGCCCACGAGGCAGTTATTGGTGTTAACATGGTTTTGCTTGAAAACTATTATTTATAGACCGCATGAAAACCTTTGCCTTTGAAATTATTTGCTCAACTCTCGAATGTACAAGGAATAAGTTTTCCTTCTTCTTCTCGACATTTATCTCTATAAGACTTTAATAGTGGTGCATTCATTTGCAGGCAAGGCAGACTGCTTTTACTGGACCGATGAGAACCAGCTTGGAACGATCAATAACGAGTGCAATTTCATTTGGCAGCACTTTTGTAGATGGCCTACTGAAGTGCCATATACTAAGAACGAATGTGGGTAGCTGTATGATGTGTCAATAAATACGAGACAGCAGCTGCACAGTGCTATACCTACTTTGACAAGTTTCATTTGTTATTCTACTGCGCCTTCATTTTTTCTCTGCAAGAGCATTCGTTTATTGTAAAAATGTCTTGCTAACATAAACATATTGCTGATATATTTCTAAGAGTTGCAAATGAAAATAGAATAGTCTGATATGTCGTGATTTTTTTCAGCACGTGTCATTAATTCCCAGAGTTGCCTTATAAACTCGACACATAAAGCAGCTCAAATTCATGAATATGGTGCTTGAACAACCACAGTTACTCTTTTCTCAGCTAGGTTTCATTTTCCTCTTTTGATGGGATTTTGATGATTTTCCTTTTTTGGTGGAAGTAGCCGATATGACTGTGCTGCTTCACGTGAATCACATGATAGCTTGACGGGGTGATAAATAAAATCAATACACACGCATGACAAGTGGCAAATGGTTTGATCCAGTTACAAAATGCTGGATATGATCTGCCGTTAGGCTCTTCCTTCAGTATGTCTGCTATCGAGCCAATACGGCCTAATCGGGAAAGACCGCACTATTCTACAGAGCATATGACACCTTTTGGGAAGACAGCTGGTTGTGGTGGAAATGCAAACATTGAAAGTGCTGCTGGGCTTAAAGAAAGTGAGAAGTCTTGATAAAAGAATGAAACCGAACATGGCTCTGTTCTAAGAATTATAAGGTTCTCGTGTACTAACTCTGGACCTACAACCCACAAGAGCACTTATTCTTGCCGACGCCATTTCCAGTGGTGAACACAAAAATATACGTCCTAAAATAAGCCTCATAGCTTGGGTCTCCATATAAGCACACAAATTCGATGTTGTAAGAGAAACAATATACATATATATATATATATATATATATATATATATATATATATATATATATATATATATATATATATATATATATATATATATATATATATATATATATATATATATATATATATATATATAAGAAAGCACGCTTAGTGTGGTAAGTTGACCCTCATGCGCTATATTTGTTTTAAATCCTTTATCACGAATACGGAGAGGGGGAAAGAGTGTGGCGACGGCGCGTGGCCACGCGGCCTGCGCTTCACATGCGCGTCGGAAATGCCGGCGCGGTTGCAGCAAATGCATGGGAGGTGTGGTTATGGCGGCTCTGCTTTTGTCGGCTTAGTATGGTGCTGTATGAAAAAAAACTTGTTACATAATGTACGCAGCGCATATACGTAGCATAACCAGCTGCGCTGGCAATCCTTCCCCGAATGAATGTTGAGAGCCGACGGATTTCCTTAAAAATACACTATCGTAGAAAGTACACATCGAGAGCAATTACAGTTCAACCATTTGTCAGAGTGCTTTTGCTTTGACGCTGCAGTAAAGCCACCAGGAAAGCTGTTTGTTGTATTTGTTATTTAAGGGAAAACGAAATGTGCGATGAAAATTTCTTTATTTAAATTGTCCTAACTCTAGCGCGCATCCTGCCGAATTCCTGGAAACAAATCGTTACCAAAATGGATTCGAATTCGCATGCCGAGGAACAGTATAATAGGAAGCTAACTAGTATTGTCTTTCGCATCCGAAAAATACATCGTGAACGATTGGCTCCTAAAGATTCGCGCATTACACTACTTACGCCAAATGTGCGTTTCACTGCCGACTTTATCGCCGGTATTGTTTGAACCTTTTTAACGCACAACACACCACCAAATGGTGTGTTTTTGTGAGAAAGAAAAACATGAACTAACGCCTTCCCTTACGTTATGACTTGGGGTCATTAAGGAGAAATACCTGAAATGAAATGAACTATTTGCCAGCATTTCTATAACCTTCTTTTAAGTATAACCTGCTTTGAAGTAGTACACGGGCACAGTGTAGGGACCATCACATTTTGTTATATGTAACCTAACGTCATTCAAATCCTCTAACGTGCTAAGTTTCGGTTAGGCCTTCGAGTTGAGCCCAAGACAGAACACATAGTCATTCAGAAAATCATGTTTGGTTGTAATTGAATACTTCGATAGCGAATGTTTTCATATTCTAAATATATACATGACAGGTTTGAAAAATTCCCATTATCTTTGAAAATACAAAATAGCAAACACTTGTACATTAGCTACAAATTTTAATGATGATAGGAGTATCGTTCCTTGGAAAACGCTGGTTGCTACAGGGGCATTTTACTGCAAACATTTTTTAATGGCTTGCAAATGCGAATAGCCAAAGTACTGAAGAGTGCCTCTGAATTATTGGAACGTTGCTTTCCCCTGATAGTTCTTCAAAGACGTTACAAGGCAAAGTCCCACACCACACGCTTTGCAACAGGGAATGTTATTCGGTATAGCGCAGAAAAACACGTACAAAAGGAGAAACGACATACTCACGCAAGCCCTTACCGATACCGAGCTTGTACGCGTCTGTCGTTGCTTGCGTCTGTGTTTCTTGAGTCTGCGCGCGGTTCTATCACGACTAAACAACAAGCCCACATCGCAACCCGCGTCCTTACAAAAAACGCGAGTTTGTTTACCACTTACTTACATGTGTCAGATTTAGATTCAGATATTTGGTTCCAAAAAAAGAAGTGATTACAACATGACAAATATACAGACGAGGGTCCCAAAGTGAAAGAACTGTAGTGGGAGCCTGGGGTAATAATGACAACATTGATGGTGATATCAATAGTCAGCAAATTAGCGTTATTATAAACATCTACAGATCAAAGACATCACTAGACATGTCATTTACAATCACACACGAAAAAGCACGTTATAAAAGAATGCCGGAAAAAAGCATGGATGAAATACAAGAAATGACATGTGAGAGAGAAGTCAAAGGCACACCGCCAGATCGCAGTTAAGTTATCGCAGGAAATGATGCTTAAGGTGATATTTAAAGATTTCAAGAGATGTACAGGATTTTATAGTTGATGGTAATTCATTCCAAAGAGAAATTGCAGCTAAGCAAGATGTTTTTTGCAGTAATTGGTATGAACCATGGGTAACATGAAATTGCTGTTAGCCGCAAATCTGGTCATATTTTTATTCTGAAAAAGGTCAACTGCAATGAACGGGACGTAAGGTTATTATTAAGCAACTTGTGACGTAAGACGAGTATATGAAACTGGAACAAATTATTAATAGGCAAGATATTATAAGCACGAAGTAACATAGAGACATTGGATTGCATGGAGCTAGAAGTGATAATGCGTATTCACTGATTTTGGATATGTTGAATTGATAATAAGTGACAAGCGTACGTGTTGCCCCATGAAACAATGCCGTAATTAATGTGACTATGAATGAACGCCTAATACAACCCTAGCAGAGCCTCACGACAAAAAAAAGTAGAGCTTTGATTAATGCACATATACCAAACGCCGTCTTATGCTTGAGATGTTGGAAGTGCGAGTGAAATGTAAGGTTAAGGTCAAGATGTAGGCCAGAAAAGTGACATCGGTGCTAACGGGAATTGAATAAATTCCAAGCTTTACTTCCGGAATAGAAGTTAAGGCCCTTTGAGCACTTTTGAATAACATAAATTTAGTTTTTAGGGGACTAAGAACTAAGTAATTGTTGCTACACCATTTAATAATGTTACTTAATGCAATATTTAACTTACAAGTAAGAGTAGCAACAGATTTGTCAGATGAAGATATGGTTGTGTCATCTGCGTATAAAATGCAATGAACGCAGTTGGAGTTTAGAGAATCCGGAAGATCATTAGTATATAGAAGGAAAAGCAAAGGGCCCTGAACTCATCCCTGTGGTACACCTTGGTTAATACATTATGTTACTGAGAAAGTATTTGCTGTATGTACTGTGCATGGCCGGTCAAGTAAATAGCTTTTTAAGAATGTTAGCGCAGTATAGGTTATACCAAAAGAGTCAAGTTTATTAAACAGGAGTTGATGGTTAACCGTGTCAAAAGCTTTACTGAAGTCTAAAAATACAGATCTGACTGTTTCCCGAATCAATACATTTTTTATGTAGTCAGTTAGAGATAGAACAGCTAGATTCGTGGAACTTCCCGAGCGGAAACCAAATTGATTGTTCTTTAGCAATTTAAACTTCGTTACGTAGTTATTAAGACGTTTAAAAATAATTTCTCAATCAGTTTACTTAGGCAGGAAAGAATTGCAATTGGTCGGTAATTCTTAATTGTGTGTTTCTCGCCTTTTTAAAAACAGGTAAAATCTTGGAATTCATTTTTTAAATGAAGGGAATGCGCCTTCTTTAAACATAAGGTTGATAATTATTACAGAGTGTTTCGCAAATTAAATGCGCAACCAGTGTTAAGTGCCTGACACAAATATTGTCTAAGCCAGGCCCTGTATTTTTAAATTTAGCAATCATGGAGCACACTTCATTTGGTATAACTGGTAACAAGAATGATTGTGTCGTATGGCTGAAAGTATTACGCAGCGCATGTAGGTTGTTATTAGTGTAAACGGAAGAAAAGTAGTCCGAAAACGCATTAGCAATTTCGTTGTGCTCAGAAAGAGTGAGACCTTTCTAATTTATTTTGGTTATAGAAGCATCAACAGATGACTTGTTAAGAAAAGAGTTCAACAACTGCCATTGCTTCTTGGGGTTATATTTATTCTGAGCAAGTTTATTTTCGTAGTACCTTTCTTTCGCCTGTTTAAGTAAAACGTTCAGTAATTTACAGTACCTACTATAGCGTCTAGCTAGTCCCGTATTAAAGGGCTGACGTTCAGTTTTCTTGTACATGTTTTCCTTCTTTCTTAAACTTTCTAGAAGACCATCCGCCATCCATGGGCTGCGCGGATATTGATACTTTTCCCACATTTTACAGTACGTGTGTTATTCGAAGCGGCCAATAAAATTAAAGTGCAGAATTTGTTTAGTGCTGCTTCGGGATAACACATAGAACTAATTGGTGACCGACCAGTTTCACTGATGGCTTTAATAAAGGTATCTGAGCTAAATACAGAAGTAAAATAGCTATTATCGCTGTCATGTATTTCATTGTTAAATGTAAGAAAAACAGGAAAATGATCGGTTATGTCAGTATCAATAACCCCGGAGCAAGGCGATGGTGATATGTTAGATAACACGTGATCAATGAGCGTGCTGCTCCCACGAGAGGCTACTCAAGTTGGACCGTCAATGAGTGCTTCAAAATCGAATCCAGCAAAACAATCAGTGTAAGTTGTGTACGAGGAAGCTTCCCTGTCAAGTAATTTAATATTAACGTCACCTACAATCAGTACATCCTTATTTTCAAAAGCTAGCGTGGACAATACTGCAACGAGAGAAAGCAAGAAATCGTTAAGGGAAGATGACGGTGAGCGATAAATGCAACCAAGGATCAAGTTCTTATTGTGATTAAGGAATGACTGGTCGACTTCTATCCACGCTGACTCACAATGATTCACGTTAACTGCCAGATCAAATCTGCGAGTGTAGGTGACATCTTGTGAATCAAAAATGGCGGCACCACCATGACTGTTAGTTTGACGATGACAATACTCTGGTTGATAAGATGGAAAACCGCTCATGTTGTTGTCGGTATCAGAAAGCCAAGTCTCCGATATGCAGATAAAAGTGAAGACATGATGAAGTGAGGCAATAAAGTTAATAATTACATCTATGTTCTTAAGAAGGCTAAGAGCATTGAAGTGAATGAGTGATTGTTTATTTGCGGTAAGTAATCGATTGTGATTGGTCGATGTCCTTAAAACAATATCAAGTTACCTTTCCATGAAGGCCATATATCAAGGCTTGACAAGTATATTACCAGTATTGCTTCAACCTATCTAACAGACAAAGCCCCGCCTTGATGGACGGAATAGTCGGGTACACTTTAATAAACTCCTCTTTCACCTTCGGCACAGAAGAATATTTCGGGCTGCCAGAGGAGCCACAAATCTCTTGAGCGTTGCATGTGCTTTGTCTTGCGACTTTATTTCATCAGAACACAGATTTAGCTGAAAGAAAAAAAATTCCGTCTATATGTGTAATTTATTCACTTCCTACAAAGCCGCACTGAGATGAGTAACAAACAAAATGCTGAAAACCCAAAGCGTCAGTGTAAGAACCGCGCACCTACACTGGCGAACGTTCCGCGAACAACTTCGTAAACACCTGACCATTCCCGTACGATGTCTCCGTTCCCTGATTTGCCGTGCTTTATGCTCTTTTTCACGCCTAAGGAGGAGGAAGAGCAGAAAGGAAAGGTAGGGCGGTAAATCAAACGCATTACCGGTTTGCTACCCTACAAGGGAGAAGGGGTTTCCAGTGTAAAAAGAAAGAAGTGATAGGAAGGAATAGCATGCTTTCAATATGAAAACGTGCAGTTGTCAGTCACTTCAAACTTTCAGTCGGACACTAAGTCGGACACACTTATCTTCATCTTATAAGTTTCAGACATGAGACACTCCAACAACGGGGATTTGGAATGAGCCTGGGAGTAGAAGGTGTTCCACAGTACACTGCATTAACATGCATATGCTCAGAAACGGAGAAGTAAAATAGGGTAGGGAAATCATGGCGCCGTATAAAAGAATGGAAGCACAGATAGATGACACGCTCCGCGTGTTCATGAGCATCATTTCCTGGGGAAGTATTGAGCCAGGTACCGCTTTAGACTTGCTCCACGTTTCTCACGGTGCGCTTTGCTGCCATTTTCCTTTACCTGCGAGATGAATATTAACGCGACATCGTTAAGGGCTCCGTGTGAAGAAAATCCGGTGTCGGCTTGGCTGCGTGTAGGAAAAATAATCCCGAACAGCGCAGGCCTCCCGTCGGGCGCGCAGGCATTACTGAAGTAATTGATTTTTCAAAGTAAAATGCGTCAGAAAGTTTGTAAAGTTCGAATTACACACAATCTACAATCATGATAGCGTGGAACTGTAATTTGAATATATGAGAAAACGTATTTCTGTTGCACGGAAACTCAAACACGAAACCCTTTTCTAGCGGCCGTTTGAGTCTGTCTTATGGAGAATTCGGCAAATCACACACACCGGCGCTTACCGGGTTACCCTTGAGCGACGATGATTATATGGACCGGCGCGTAGCGGCGTCCATGTGTGCGGCGGTGCGATATGCCGAATCCAACACTAGTGGAAACGGTGCACTTGAGTCCTTGCCACAGCAACTGTATGGCGCTCGCATCCGCGGCAGCTCGCATCGCGGCGCTCCCATCCGCGCGAAAAACAGAACGCTCGCCTTCGCTCGCAGCGTTTGCAGGTAAACATTACGTTTACATAGGCTGCAGTTGCCGAGAAGCGTGATAAGTAGTCGGGGATCTTTGAATGTTATCGCGTTCCATTCTTAGAGGCAAAGCGTCCTCACAGTTTTTTGTTCATGCTTACATTTGAGATTAATTTCGATAGGTTCGCCCTTCGCCGAGATTTGAGTTTTCGCGGCCAACCAAAAAGTGTTCTGTGTGCAAGCATAACGTCGCTGTTGATGTCAAGGGTCGGCAGTCACGGCGTCACGGACGTTTTGTCAAGACGGGTTGCGGAAAAAGGGATTGCCGTGCACTCTTAAACAGAATTGCACCCTTTGGGTCATATCTTGCCATACAACAATAATCGTCATCTGTATTGTCCGCATTTCGTTTCTTGAACGTTGCGACCCCGGCACTTCCATGTCACGAATGACATGCGAATTATCAGCATGACAGAGCATTCTCAACAGCAAAGTAGCGAGCGCAGCGTTTTCAAGAAATGGACCGCTAACAAAACAGATGACGATTACTATATTGTGACAAACATACAGCCCAAAGGGCGTACATTTGTTTAAGAGTGTAGTCGAATGTGAATGTGCGTATATAAATAAAACACCAAATAAAAATGGCTCTATTTGACTAGAAATGTTTTTGCCTGTTTTTGTGTGTTTGGCTACATTTTGGCTACAAGTTCTCGAGCTTTGGGCTACATCGCCTTGTTCGACATGGCAGCACTGCTCGCCCCTTTTCATTTGAAGCGATAGAGAGCACAAACGTCACTTCGCCCGCTGCTGCCGCCGCCGTTGCTCGCACCAGCGTTTTGACGGCGAGTGTCCGTGCTCATCCAGTGCGATGTGTTCATGTTTGCTTGTGCGCAGTTAAGTTACTAAGCGAAGGTTTTCAAGTATATACGGCCGATAAATCTACTATACATACTTTATATAGCTTTCAAATAAATTGCTATCGCAATCGATGCTTCGGCCTTCAGGCAAAACTGCGGCTTTTATGTATTCGCCACTGCGTGGATTTTCTGTTGTCTTTGGTATAAGAAACTAAACGAAACAAAAAAGCTATCACCCTTAGGTTCCCAATGTTTTGTGAAGTGCTACCGAAATTGAGCTTCGAAAAAAAAATATTGTATTGCCCTGTATGTGTTATCACTGTACCTTTTTGCTTGTTGGTCTTTTCTCGATGCAAGTTGGTGTTGCATTCCCGTGTTCGTTGTATTACCGTATTTCCCTGCATCGTGATTAGTTTTATTATTCTTGATTAAACCCTCCCGCTCTAGGTAATGCCCTTCTGTGCTCTTATAAATAAACAGATAAATGTGCACAATCGAAATTAGTCTCCGCATGAGGTAGATGGTGAGGGCGCTCTATGAAAGGTGCCTGTCACTAATCACACATAAGAAGCAATGAAACTTCTGTTATTTTATGTCCTTGCCATTGAGGGAAACGGGTTATAGTGCCATGGGTTTTTAACAACTGATCGCTTTCTATTACTATTGAGAGTGAGCTCCACCACTGGAAACGGTGGCGCTGTGGTCGTTGTTGAGTTCAGAGTTGGATCGCCACTTCCCCTTCACTTCGTCTTGTGTCGTTGCACTCAGCGGTGGACTCAGCATACGAAACTACCTAGAATACTTGTTTTGGGTCTGTTGGAAAATGTTGCGCTTTGTATTTTGATCTCGGTCTAATTTGGTAACAATAAAAGTGCTTAGTGCCTTCGGTAGGCTTCATTTTATTCTCAAGGGTCTCAGTTTGGAAAACATACATTCAACTTCGCACAAACGTATGTCCTAATGCGACCTCCATATTACCTCCACACATGAAGGCTGTTGCGCTTTCAGCTGTCTCATGTAATTTCGAAACCCGCTTTGTGCAGTGCCTGAAAAAAGTCGCAGTTTCGCCGGAAAGGCGAAGCATCGGTTGCGATAGCTAATTAGTGGACAACTATACGAAGCAAGGCTAGTAGTTTTGTCGACCGTATAAACTTAAAAAGATTCGCCAACAAATTGAATTAACAAGCATGGTGTAGGCGCGCGAAAGCAAAGAACACATCACACTCGATGAGCGCGGAGAGTCGCTGCGAAACGCTGGTGCGAGCAAGCGCGGCAGCAACAGCCAGCGAAGTGACCATGCGGTCTATCGCTACAACGCAATAGAGGCGAGAACGCAGCTCACACAAAGGTAGGAGCCTATCTCGAACACACCGGTCTCAGATTCTCCCCATTGAAGTCGGAACTCCTACTGTATAGTCTCAAGAAGCGCGGTCCAAGGCCCAAGCATGGGCATCGTTAGAAGACAGAGTCATCAACATATATAGAAGAAATGGTTGCGGCATACAGTCGATTCAATCAAGGTCTTAGGCATGATCGTTTAGTCAGGGGGTACAAATGGCAAGATTATATGTAATTGCTAAAACTGAAAGTGCCGTTCGTTTAGTTCGGAGAGCATCAAATCGGTATCATCGATTCAAGGAGGATAACCTCATTCGACTAATGCTTGCTTTCGTTCTGTGCCACTTTACATACGTGGCTGCCATGTTTCGATGGAAACAGACAGAGCGGGATAAATTGAATGCACAGGTTAGGAAGATTACTAATCGGTTTCTCGGGTTTCCCGTATACGCTTGTACAGAGCGCTTATTGCAGCTTGGCATTCATAATAATCTGGAAGATATTGCAGAGGCCAAGGAGCGCGCACAGCTAACTCACCTCGCTACAACGAAGGCAGGGAGATCCATCATGCAGGATCTCGGATATCACCCTGATAGAGCAGCCTAGAAGTTCTCGGACGTTCCTCCGTCGATTTGTGAGAACATCACGGTCGCGCACATACCTAGGAGCATGCACCCCGATCAGAATCACGGTACAAGAAGGGCAAGGGCGGCCAACCTCTTTAGGCATATACACGTTAACAAGCGACAGGTCAGCTTTATGGATGCCGCTTCCTGTAAGCGACTTCGGGCATTCACCATCGTTACTGTCGATGGTCGGCAAGGAATTACCCAAGCTGCCTTGGTTCGGACAAGGGACTCGGAAATTGCTGAACAAATGACTACTGCACTAGCCCAGCTGGATAGCTCACGGGATGTCATCTATAGCGATTCAAGGTCTGCTCTTAGAGTGTTTGAACAAGACACCGTTTCCAAGCAGGCTTTCAGACTTGTTGGAGGCAAGACAATTACGCACCACTTCATCTATTGGTTTCCCGCACATCATGGTCAGATAAAGGGTGCACCTCCCAACATCAACGAGTCGACTCACGGGGCTGCGCACGAACTTGCCCACCGCGCTACCCCCGACCAATCGGAAGCCGACTCCCCTGAGAACAGGGACACGGCCTCCACCTACAACGAGATTACTAAACACTACTATCTCAGCTGTAGAACCTACTTCGTTCCTCATCCGCTGCGTATTAGAGCACAAGCACTAGCGCTCTGTCTACTACCGTCTGTCTACTACTGTCTACCGTGCAAACTACGCACTTGTTGGCAGAGTGAAGGCCGCCCTCCCGCCCTGCCTTCCCGCTTTCTTCCATATATGGCGCGTGATAATGAGCCACAGCTGTCAGTTGCCCTTGCGCGTAGCGGACTCTCTACGCATCGCAGATGGCTTTCAAGATACAGCGGTCCGGGCGGGCACACCTGGGCGCATCGGCCGCCCGGAAAATAAGCGCATCCCCTCCCCACCGGCACGTTGCGCGTTACAGAAGACGGCGCGCTTCCACTCTTTCGTGAGCGAGATTGAGCCACGAATGTCGGCTCACCCTCGAAAGCTTTCCTTCGCACATACAACATATGGCGTGCGGCGAAGATTTTATCGCCCTTGGACTTTATAAGGAACCTAACTTCGACGGCGACGCCACATGACACAAATACGCTTGGAGTGTCCACATAATAGCTATCGCAATAGTAATTAAGAAAGCGAGCACTCAGTAGTTTTTCCCACAATATATTCGAGCCGCAAGGTTACAACTTCACCTAACATTGCCCATAACGTCCCACCATTTCCATCGAACGTGAGCTTAGTGTCACGTACACTCGTCTCCAGACACTAAGAAGCATTGCGGATCACTGTCATGTATCCGCCATTTCAACTTATAGTATACGCGTTTCTCGTGCAAACAGGAACAAATAAGGTTGGAGCACTGCTTCTTGCTCTTGTTCGCCGAATTTTAGCAATGAATTCAGTGCTTTGAAACAGCTCTATTTTAACACCTGCGTAAATTCTACGGCGTGCTTAAAATATAGTTTCAGTGCTCCATAGAGAGCAACACTTGAAGAGGGAAAGGTAGGGAGGTTAAAGAAGGACGTGCCCGGTTGGCTACTCTACACTGGGGGAGGAGAAGAGGGAAGAACGATAAGGATAGAAAAGAAAAAATAATAGTCTTTCACAGTCAGTCGCAGAGGAACCTCCGCTGTCAGAAGGATTCATGTGATCCAGTGTCCTTTAAGAAATGCAGAAAGACTTTTTTTGGCCTTTTGGAATGCACATGCCGCAATTACCCCGGCCCTTCAAAATTGGCCTCCACAGCACTTAAGCTAAGGTTCTTAGGGTCGTATGCCGTAAAGCTATTCGTTTCTGATTTATTTTCCACTCTTCTAACGTTAAACGTACGTAACTGTCGAGGAATGCATCGGGCAGTCAGTCGCAGCATTGTTTGAACACCCGCCGTGGTTGCTCAGTGGCTATGGTGTTGGGCTGCTGAGCACGAGGTCGCGGGATCGAATCCCGGCCACGGCGGCCGCATTTCGATGGGGGCGAAATGCGAAAACACCAGTGTGCTTAGATTTAGGTGCACGTTAAAGAACCCCAGGTGGTCAAAATTTCCGGAGTCCTCCACTACGGCGTGCCTCATAATCAGAAAGTGGTTTTGGCACGTAAAACCCCAAATATTATATTATTATTATTATTGTTTGAACGACTCAATGTAACGCTCTCCTCGTTTCTAGAAGCTCACTTCTGTTTCTGTTGAAATGTTATAGCATTGTCTGCCTGATAGGAACTTCTTATCTAATTCGCTGGCAAGATACGATAAGCTCACGCAAGTGGAGAGTGTTTGGGTTGGTCCGACCTAGCGCAGTGAAAGATAACTGGATGAGGAGGGCGGTGCTGCGTCTGAGACGTATCCAGCTTTTCTGGACACGAGGGTTTAGTTCGCGTGAGCATAAATGATATGAGAATAAAATTTCAGTTTGCCATCAGCATTCGGTGCTTGGTATTGGTATCCCAACACTGGCTGAGAGAAAGTGCTTCCCATTTTGCTGACGGGTATATGTAATTTATCATAGCTAGTACAGTATAGTAACACAAACATATCTATCATGGTTTGCCATCCCTATAAATGTTCAAGTTGAATTAAACTCGACATCACTTTACACTGAAATTGTTATAATAATAAAAACAGCACTATAAATACTACGCAAAAATTTAGCAGGATAATAATTTAGCTAATAATTAGGCACGCTTCATGAAATAATATGCTGAAGAATTAGAACAAATGTTTTAATAGCAAAGTACATGTGCATGGATGTTTATATGCGTAAAAATGGGACGACATGCAGTGGTACCATTTGGCAAATAAAAAAAAAACTTGTACACATTAGGCACCTACCATCATCACTCCACTTGTTAGTACAATTGACACACAGACCTCTCATGTTCTGGCTTTCACATATATTCGCTCATTTCCTTCCAGTATGCGTTACACGATCCACCGAGTACACCCTCCATTCACCCAGCATGCACACCATTTACCCACGATTTACATGTTTCCAGTGCGTACATGCACCATTCACCCAGCACATCCATCATTTACCCACCTTCCCCCAGGTCACACAGTATGCACCCACCATCCTCCCAGCACGCTCAGCATCCACCCACCATTTACACAGATCACCCAGTATATACCCCACCATCTACCCACTACGCACACCATTGACTCAGCACGCCCACCATTGAGAGAAGTCACCCAGTATGTATCCCATCAATAGATCCCACCATCTACCACTTTACCCAACATGCACCCAATGTACCCACGATGAATTCCGCCATACCAACCATGTTTTGCACTATGTCCAGCACATTTTACATCATGCCCAGCATAAAATTCATGATGGACAATGCTGGGGTTATCAATAGGGATGTGCTTTGAAAATATATTCTTTACGTACTATAAAACAAGACTGAAATATTTCACATTTACTACTATTTGGGTGCAAAGTGCAGCATCGATGGAGGCCTGCCAAATACAAACCACTGTTTGTTAAATATATTCCTGAGTACAAAAGATGTAAAAGTGTTTTAAAATACATTAAAAATTTGGAAATTATTTGTACTTAGGTGCGGTAGTGCAAGATTAGGGCTCGCTTTAGCATAGGAGTATGCAAATGATTATATATGCTTTATTAAATCAGCAATACTCTGGTTACTAAAAGAAGCTTCGAAGTGTAAGTTCTAAAAATCTTAAACACAGGCAGTCATGCATAACATCATGTTAAACATAACAATTCTCACATTTGCCAGCAAGAAATGGTTGTATCATACGGTATAAATATACTGAACAGTGTAAGATAATTGATTCAGAATGATAAAAAAAACATTCGGTACTCACTTGAGCTGGAAAAATGGAACTGGTGCAGCAAATGGCGTTTAGCTTAAAAAAACATTGTTCACAGTTAACCACAAGGCACAGGGACTGCATTCATTGAGCACCTTGACCAACAAATTCAGTGCTTGGCTACGCTGCAATCTTGCATCCTGCATTTGCAGAATAAGAACAGCCGTCTGCAATTACACATGTACATGGTGGAAAATTTGATAAGGCAACAAGCTGCCGAAAATAACAATCTTATTATGAACGGGCCCAATGCACAGCTTAGGTAACTATGCAAGAGAAATGAAAGGTATGAAAAATTCTTATTTTGCAAATTGAGGAATTGCATGTTACCATGAGTACTAAACCACCATGTCATTTTGAATACAAAATGGCACGTACAGCAGGAAAAGTAAACAAATGTACAGTAGCCTTTTCACCATTGAAAATAAAAGTGCGTACATTTTAAAGACACTACCAACAACATCTCTCCACAGCAGACATTTGTCCAGGAGCGTGTATGTGACTTTAATATAAAATTGACTTTATCAAATCTGCGATATATGTGCGTCACACTTTATAAGCCCTTCAGCTGACAATCTTACGGGACACGGCACATTAAGACTGACATGCACAAGAAAAGAAAAAAAAATGTTCTGACACATTATTACACTAGGAGACAAATAGTACTGTTTTACAGGCCTCCACACGCATTCTCAGCTGCCCTGCAATACGTGCATCCAGCCCAACAATCTTCAACTCTCCAATGCAATTCTCAGGCCGTTTTTGTATGCTAAAATTTGGTATTCTGTATTTCTTATTTAGTAATTTAGTAAGAATTGGCATTTCGGAACTCACTCCTGGAGCATTTTGCATGTGTTGTCAATTATTTTTCTTAGAGCACACTCCCTTTATCCAATGGGTTAGCTTGGTAATACGCTGACAAGTAATATTCCATTAAACTTGCGGATCTTCCTCATGCTCCCTATTTGTACTTCATGCTCTAAACAGCAGTGTCCCACCTACACAGTTAATGTTGGCCTCCTAATATTTACATAGTCCTTCTTGCTGTAGCCTATCAACTGCAGCCTGAAATTTCGGGCTTCCTAAAACCATCATCTTTACCGCCCAACACATCTTGCACGTTTCCGCCTCACTAGGGGGGGGATAGTAATAAATATTCAGCTATCCAATGGACCGCAGAGCCACAACCATTTCTCATCCTGTGTTGCCACTATGCGTATGAGTCGCAATGGCTGTAAATTGGCTATCCACCCTCTCTCGCTTAAAAGTACATTTGACAACCTGGAAAATGACCTAAAGCACTGCATTGATTGAATAAGCGCACTTGTGCATCTGCTTTATTTTTCTGTTGTCTGGTAATGGCTAGGTTTACCCCGGTCAAGTTGCCTAAAAACTGACTAGCTTCAAGCTATATTTTGTGCACTTTAACTCATGAAAAATTCATTTTGAAGACCTATCCAAAATTAAGCAAGAGAGAGATTTTCACGATGCAAAAACGGAAAAGTTGTGCTTACAGACATTGATAGGCCTGTTATTTACTGGAGCACTATGTGAAATAAAATATGCTTGCAATTCTCGTGAGCAGCTGGTTCAGTACAAGAAATAGGCGCATTGCCTACTGAAACGTTCCTTTAACGTCCATGTGAAGTACTGCTTTCATGTAAATGCTTGAATTCCCTTGCAGTCTAGGTTAAAATCTGGTGCATTTTGATATTGATACTTTATAAAAAATAAAAATAGCTCAAATTTTAATGTTGTGAGAATTATGTGGAAATAAATTAAAGTCTGGTGTACTTAATGAAATGAGAGAAACCAAGCTCATCGAATAGTGCACACAAATATTCCTTTCCTACAAATAAATTGGTAGCGGGAAGGTCATGCGAAATTAGCAATGAATGCCCAATGCAGAATATGGAGCTGCAATGGCCCAATCTGTGAATAACCTTGCACAAACAAAAATCTTCATTATGAACGGCCATCAACAAGTGCGTACTTAAGATCAGCAGTCATATCTGCAGTGTGATTGTAACATCGGCAATATTTAAAACTAAGCACAACTCCACATGATATCAACCTTGGACAATCAAGGAGCCTGGCAGCTTTGAATAAACACTTGGCTGATTATATTAAAGTACACGCCTTTATCTACTTACAATGTTGTCAACTGCGTCGAACAAGACATCGACCATCTGTATAAAGGCGAACGCAAGTGACTTTCTCTTGATGGCGGGCACCAATGCTCTACATTGTGAAACTGCTGCTGCCACATGGACGTGCGAGAAAAGACGCTTTAAGTTTCAGATAATCAAAGGCTATTAGAACAAAAGACAAGATCACTGACAATGAGCCGCATTTTGGTTTGCACGAAAAGAGCCAAAATATGGACTTTGTGCTGCTTAGTGAAAACGAAGCAAGCCTCCTTTCAGATGTTGCAATCATGCAATAAAATTGTCCCACAGCTGCATGTCTATGCTAATATATCAATCTGGCGGCATCCCTAGCATAGTTTGTTATTTAAAATTTATTTGAGTAATGTGTTGTCTTGCCAATTCTCGGCAAGCGGTACCAGTGAGTAAAAAAAACAACGATATTTATTCTTGAATACCCTCGTATTTGTATTGCGTACAGTGCTGCTTGACGTGTTTGTCTGTGTTCAACGATTTCAGCTATATTAAGAAAGAAACATAAAAAACGCTGGGCAAACATGTACTGACAGCAAGATAAGCTCGAGCTGCAGTGTCCCATTGTTTTATTAACACATTGGCGGGAGGCACGAAGTGTAAGGAGAAAAACATGCTAAATTTGCGGTCCTTTTAATTTTAATTGTACTTTGAAGGTGCCTGCAGGTTTTGCACCTAGGGCGACAACAAGCTTTTATTACGGGGGAATGCTGTTAGCTGACTTTTGCGTGAACTTTAAAGACGTGTTAGTTCACGCAAAAGTCAGCCAACAGCATTCCCCCGTAATTAAAGCTTGTTGTCGCCCTAGGTGCAAAACCTGCAGGCATCTTCATAGTGGCATTAAAATTAAAAGCACCGCAAAAAGTTATACAGATGAAGTCAAATCTAGCGTCACTTGTAGAAAACAAGTCGGATGTGATTTATATGCTTGAATGTTCCTTCTGTAAGAAAAAATGTATCGGTGAAACAGGACAATCAATGAACGTGGGATTAAACGGACATCGCGCGCACACAGCTAAAAAGCTTCCCAAATCCGTCACCGAGCATTTCAACCAACCAGGTCATAACTTTGATGAACTTAAGCTCTACATCTTACAGTCAAATTTCCGTTCTGATCGAAAAGAAAATACAGAGAATCATACCTTATCCATAAGTTCAAGACATTGCAACCAATAGGCATAAACGTTTCAAAGGGAGTTTTAGAATCTATTCGCTATGCTAAACTTCAAGCCATAGGCAACAGCACTTAGTTTGATTTCTTGGCGCATCGCCCCCCCCCCCTTTTTTTGTCAACCGGCGTGTCAGACGCCCTTGATACGCCGGCTAACACGCCTGCGTTGACAAAACGGGGAGGGGGGCGCCCTGGTTTTGACCTTGTACACAGCGTTCCCTTACTCTCAATTCGACACGCTAACCCATTTTCCCTCGTTTCCGCATCCTCCCGCCTCATACCCTCTCCCCTTTAGAAGAACCCCATCTATATATACTGTGGCGAGGAAAGCATACGTCGCCTTGAAGAAGACAAGTCCACTTATCGAAACGTTGGCTCCTGCATTCACCCTGTTCACGTTTTGCTCATCGTCTTGAATTTACATCTCACGCATTCCCCGTCTTATGCAGGGCTAGGCTAGTTATTGGTTGCCTGCAAACTGTACGAGGCTTTTTTTGTTCAGAATGTAAAATAAAGCACTTATCCAGATCTAATTCAATTCCTACCACTTGCCGTCTTAACAACGTTGTCTTAGATTTCACCATATCATATAAATATATTGGTGTACCCTTGACAAAAAATTTAACTTGGACTATTAATATAAAGTATGTCATTAACAATGCTAACCGCATGCTCAAGTACTTATGGTGCAACTTTTCCAAAGCACCATCTACTTTAAAACTACAGCTTTACAAGACTCTAATATGTTCGAAACATGAATGTACATCTGAACAAAGGGGTACCAATATCGCTAATCTTATTACTTGCACTAGTGCAAAACAACTCTACTCGTTTTATTCTTTCTCATCGTAACTGTATCGCGAGAATAACCTCAATGAAAACTAACCTTGCACTTATTACACTAGCTAATCGCTGCAAAGCCGCCCGTCCCCACTTTCGCTATTTCATAAAAGTTTCCATCACACCACACTTCCCGATGACTTCAAACTGGGCCTCAGTAGTTTTCGAACCACATCGATCATCGCAGTAAAGTAGGAATTGGTTCATGTTACACAAAGTCTTTCTTTCAATCTTTACGGAACCGCCTTCCTTCAGGTATGGTAGCCACCACCAATAAGAAACTTTTTCGCAGCACATTAGCTAACATTTCATAATTAGGAGGATCATTACGCTACCAGGACTCACTGCACTTGTGTCTTTGCCTTACTCTACTACTTTGCTCCAGAACCCCTTTTATTCCATATGGCCCTGAGGGTACTTTAAATAAAAAATTCAAAACCATAAACTGAAGAATGACGGCGAGGGTTTCAGTAAACATGGAGTACAATTTCCTCAAAATGGCAATGACTGTTTTCGATGGTTTTAAAAGTATTTGCATTGTCATGTAACATATAATAGCATTACTAATATATAATTTTTATAATTAAGTTTAGAATATTCCACGACGGCATGGCGATCAGTCAAGCAACATGTGTTCAGAGGCAACTGAAAGATTCATGGCAACATAGTTACTAACTAAAGTTTATGGTACTTATCGCATTATCACTGGAGCATTCGTGCAAGTCTCGAGTACACATTAGGTGCTGAGGCCTCGCATAAAATGAACGTCAATTTCAGTGTAGTTTTGCCACCACCTTATCTGCTTTCCAGTTTCTACCACTTTTGAGGACCATATAACTTGAAAGTGAAAACCAACTTCTTCACCAGAAACACTTAGGCGTGCAATATGATAATTTTAGTGATATCTTTATGCAATGGCAACCTTTTTTCCAAGTGGTGTTGGTGTCATTGATGATGTGCACTACGGCTCCTTTTACATACTAGAAATTGCTCATGACATTACGAAGCTAACCAGCCACAACTAATCTGGCATGAGGCTTTTCTGAAACTCTTGTTGCATACATCCTTCTTTTCATTAGTGCTTCTTAAAGCTTTTTTATGCACCATTTTAGAGAGGCACACACTTCGACCTTGTTTACCAATGTGCGCTTTGGGCAATCCAAAAGTCTTATATCTTTTCATACTTCACTTGGTTTAGAAGGACTCTCTAAAAGGGGCGGCTTGGAGGCACGGGACTTCTCCAGTTATGGTCTCTGAATCATAAACTCAATTTATTTGAGACTTCCGAGCATCGTTTGTCTCAATTCTTCAAACATTCTGTGCCATACCTGTTACCCTGTATAAATGCGTGCGTAAATCTAAGAACTTCAGAAATTTTAACGAATGAAACATCGCTTCTGCTCTCACAAACTTCGGTCTCTGCTTCCTACCCTACCTGACTCCTGTGCATCGGCATAAATTTGCGATTTCTAAATAAAAAATCTCAGGGGCTGACTCTGCTATGCTTGAGCGAGCTCCATCATAAAACACCATAAATCTGTGATGAGGTCTCTCCATGTTAATATGGGTATTCTTTCGCGTATGTCCTGCCTAATACATTTATTGTGCCGAGTAATTATATGTGTTGCCTGAGTATTCTCGTTTACGACCACCGACTGCAGCGTATGTCACTCGCTTAAGCACCCCTTCAGTCACGCTCCGGTGTAAAGACATTTTGTTAGGCCCATGCAATACTTCATTTATTGTGCAACACATTCACTGAAACTCAGCGCGTGATTTTCAGCCGCCTTAGCTTTTGCACACATATGCTTCGTCAGTTTCACCGTGTTCCTCACGCATAACGCATTGCTCCAGCGATACGTCAACGTGGTGCCTTCGTGCTGCGTGAGCATTTGGCAGTTAATAATAGGTTTCTTCCTCAGACACGACGATCTCAGTCGAAAGCATCTTGAATTTATTGACTTCCAGCTAACTTCGTCTACTCCTTCATCACCATCAGCCTGGTTACGCCCACTGCAGGGCAAAGGCCTCTCCCATACTTCTCCAACTACCGCGGTCATGTACTAATTGAGGACATGTTGTCCCTGCAAACTTCTTAATCTCATCCGCCCTTCTAACATACTGCCGCCCCCTGCTACGCTTCCCTTCCCTAGGAATCCAGTCTGTAAACCTTATTGACCATCGGTTATCTTCCCTCCTCATTACATGCCCTGCCCATGTCCCATTTATTTTTCTTGATTTCAACTAAGATGTCATTAACTCGGATTGGTTCACTCACCCACTCAGCTATTTCTTATCCGTTAAAGTTACACCCATCATTCTTTCCATAGCTCGTTGCGTCGTCCTCAATTTAAGGAGAACCCTTTTCGTAAGCCTCCAGGGTTCTGCCCCTTACTTGAGTACTGGTAAGACACAGCTGTTATACAGTTTTCTCTTGAGGGATAATAGCAACCTGATGGTCATGATCTGAGAATGCCTGCCAAACGCACCCTAGCCCATTCTTATTCTTCTGATTATTTCAGTCTCATGTTCACGATCCGGGGTCACTACCTGTCCTAAGTAGATGTATTCCCTTACCACTTCCAGTGCCTCGCTACCTATCGTAAACTGCTGTTCTCTACGGGGACTGTTAAAAATCAGTTTAGTTCTCTGCAGAATCATTTTTGGACTCACCCTTCTGCTTTGTCTCTCCAGGTCAGTGAGCATGCGTTGCAGTTGGTCTCCCGAGTTACTAAGCAAGGCTAGATCGCGAATCACAAGTTGCTAAGGTATTTACCATTAATTCTTATGCCCAATTCTTCCCAATCCAGGTCTCTGAATACCTCCTGTAAACACGCTGTGAATAGCATTGGAGAAATCGTATCTCCCTGCCTGACGCCTTTGTTTATTGGGATTTTGTTTCTTTCTTTACGGAGGACTACGGTGCTTGTGGAACCGCTATAGATATCTTTCAATATTTTTACATACGGCTCGTCCACACCCTGATTCCGTAATGCCTCAATGACTGCTGAGGTTTCGACTGAATCCAAACGCTTTCCCGTAATCAATGAAAGCTACATATAAGGGTTGGTTACATTCCGCACATTTATCTCTCACCTGATTGATAGTATGAATATGGTCTATTGTTGAGTAGCCTTTACAGAATGCTGCCTGGTCCTTTGGTTGACAGAAGTCTAAGGTGTTTCTGATTTTATTTGCGATTACCTTAGCACATACTTTGTAGGCAACGGACTGTAAGCTGATCAGTCTATAATTTTTCAAGTCTTTGGCGTCCCCTTTCTTATGGATTAGGATCACGTTATCGTTCTTCTCAGATTACTTTACGCTCGAGCTCTTGAGGTATTGCGTACACAGGGTGGGCAGCATTCTAGAACAATCTGCCCACCATCCTTCAACAAATCTGCTGTTACCAGATCCTCCCGAGTGGCCTCACCCCTTTGCATAACTCCCAAGGCTTTCTTTACTTCTTCCGGCGTTTCTTGTGGGATTTCAAATCCTTTCCTCCTTACCACATCGCTAGCCTAAAACCCTTTGATGTTGTTACAATACCAAGCGATTTTTCAGAGGTGACTGCATAAAAACTGCGCGGTACAGTGGCTAATATACTGGCCTTGGTAAACTGTCTCGTTTTGTAGGACTTAACGCTTAGCCTGTCAGCGCTTCAAACAGGGCACTTCGGAGAGAATTTCACGGAAATAATGCTTCGCGTTCTTATACTACACAACACTGTTTATTTATGTATTTGGCGGTGTACAACAATCAAACATGCGCATGACATCTAGTTGTGTGAACAAGAAAAATGAACACTTTCGGAGGCGTAAAGCTAGCTTTCAGTCCTAATGAGTCTCCTAAAACATTTCGAAGTCGAGTAAAAAGGCGGTTGTGCAGGTGGACCTCTCATCGCTTTGACCACGTCGAGCCTATTCTTGTTTAACTAGTCCCATTTCACATACAGTTATCTCAGTGTGTCATGGACATGACGAAGTTGTTGTAAAGGTAACCCGTAACAAAGTTTTCTTCGTTCGGCGTTTCTTGACTCTGAACATTTTTTCTATGGCGTCGCCGAAAAATCGGCTCAGACAATTGCTCTGAAAGAACAAGGACAAATTTTTCAAGACAGTCGTCTCAGCCATTCGTCAGTCGATGAAAAACGAGGACAGGTTCCTGCATTTGTAAAAATACACAATTGTAAGATGGACGCAAAGTGTAAAGACGTGTTTGTTTTCCGCATGTGTGGACCATTTTCATGCATCCAAAGAATTCTATAACGGCGCGGGCACCGAGGTGCATGGGAAAAGAAAAACATCGTTTTAAATGAACTCGTATTCATAGTCATCTGCTGCTTAGTTTATTTTTATGCATCCCGGCAAAAAGCTCAGGACGAACACAATCACGGGTGAAACCAAGCCAGCTGCTTTGCGGTGGGCAGCTATCTCATGACGTCATTCTCTGGAGCACGTCTGTATTGCCAATTATTTAAAGACCATGAATAACTTATTCATGGTGACGCTGTTACAGTTTCGCAGCAAGAATTTCTGCTTCTGGTAAATCTTCCGACAGCTCATTGGGAATTGCTAATGGATGACTCGTAATAAAATGTCGTAGAGTGACTTCTTTTTCTGCAGCTGGCGCATCTGCGAGATCGCAGTGCAAATGAACACACTCACCTCAATTTACAATGGTTATTTGGTATTTTTCATTAATCTGGTAATTTTTAATTGGCTTGGGCCTGCGCATTTCCTTACGACTGAAAAAGACCACTGTGCGTGATGAAAGAATATTGAGACAGATAATGAATTTGTTCTTCTTATGCATTGTTCCAAGGCTCTTCTATCGTTTTCGTGCACACACTTGTTTGCCCGCGCAGACGCGCACACACTCATACAAGAACCAGAAATTATTAAAATTGATTGTATTTTAGATGCAATAAATTTGATGCTATATGCCCTGCCGAGAAATTATACTGCACGCATATACAGTCTACATGGAGTACACATGTTGCCGACATCTGGCGTCGTTTTATGCGGTGCCTTCACATTTATTTTCTCTGCCACAAATTCCACATCAAGCAAAACTACCGTTTTCAGCCCTAAAAAGCAATAAAGCGCAAGTTGAACTGGATGGCGATAGATCTCACAGTCACAGCTCAGACTGTTTGGAACTATGGCGTCAAAACGACAGAATTTCGTTGATTTATTAGAGCTCGTCTAAGAAGAAGTATAATAGATGACCTGGGGCCCTTTAACATCAAACTATTACACTATGCTGAAGTCAAATTTGCTAACCGGTGATGCAAGCATCGGGCGGTGACCCGCAGGGTTGTCTGAAGGGACCAATCAAACGGCCTCCTCGTTCATAGGTGGTCACTTTTGTTTGCTTGAAAAACGAAGAACAATGCCTACACTGAGTGGCTTCTGTTATCTAAATGGCTGACAAGAGGCGCGGTGCACGCTCAAGTGGAGAGGGATTCGATGGGGCCAAGCCATGGCACTTAAAATCGATAACCGGATGAAGAGGGTGTTGCCGGCGTCTGAGATTTGTCCGCTTTCCCTTACTTAGCATGTGGTGGCTCGTGGACACTCGCGGCGTACTGCAAGGGAAGCTTAAAAATGACGCGTAAAAAGATCCGCAGAAAAAATAATTAGCAGAACCAAGTCGTAAAGATGCCGAAGGTGCTCGAAAATGTTACACGGCCATGCAAGAAGCTCTAATACACCCAAATAAACCCGTGCTCTCCGGCAGGTGGTGGCCAGTGCCTGAACGATCGGCGGCAGCCATCTTTCATTCCTTTCGGAACGGGGCAGCCTGCGGCTATTCAGAAGAAAACTCAGTTTTGTTCGGCATATTTTTTTTCCTTTTTAACGCATATACGTCATTTGATGCGAGGAGTTTTTGCGGTTTTGTTGCGTCGCCTGACAAGCAGGTGAAGTGGTCGCTAATTGCGAAAAGGCGTCGAATGAGAAATAGCAATTTTGTTTTGTTCCGTATGATCATTCATAATCAGCGTGTGCAGGTCATATCAGATCGGGAGCTATGGTGGTTTTGGTGACACGACGTGACAGACAGGCGAAGTGGGGATGGTCCAAAAAAGTTTTTGCAGAATTGGAATACAAAGAGTCTGAATACTTTTACGTTATAGCACCCCTGATTCCGAGAATAAAGTCTCATATAAAATTTCTTATCGTAAACCATTCGTTCCTTGTTGCAAAACAAAATATTTTGTAAACTATAGTTGTAAATAAGCAATAGCGCGCTGTAAACAACGACCAAGGAAGGCGTGCAAACGACAACAGCGCTTAGTTTAATCCTGAAAAAGCGTTGTTTCTTATTTACCATAAATCAACACCAACTTGCCAGTTTTTTATCTACTACAGTGTAATCGCAAACTACATAATATGTAGTCCTAATTTTATGCAATTTGCTAACCCGGGAATAGTGTTATTATGGTTTGGAAGTTTAAACGAACGTGATAAAACACACTGCCGAATATCCATGATCATCTGGGCATTCTCTACAGTCTGCGTGGAACATGTTTCGTTATCTAGCCAGAGTTCTTGTGGCTGATCTAACTTGTGATATTTACCCACTGTCTACATCAATAGCAGTACCACCGAACTTATCGCATGCCATCCGTAGCGAGCTGGCGAGCATGGATCCAAGCACTCATGGTGCACAGGTGCAAGATGCCTTAACGACCTCGCTTATTCAAGCCATAGCCCACCAAAAGATTGCAAATATGAACAGTGAGCCAACCGTTGGCCAAGGCTATGTCCCTGCTGTTCCTGTGATTGCTGCTACTTTTGCACCCCGACCAAACTCAACCCAACGTTACACGATCGCAGAGGAGTGGCGAACAGCGGGCCACAGGCGTATTTGTTTCGTGTCCTTTCGGGTTCGACACATTTCCTGCCACTGCCGCAGCCGCTGGTCCTCTTCACATAGACCATACACTGACTGCAGCTTCGAACGTGAACTTCGTCCGCTGTCTGCTCCTGCCGAGAGTGCCTACCTTACCAGACGGAGGAACGCTACCAGTCGTTCCGCTCAGCACAACGCGGCCAGTCCCGTTAACATTCATCTCGACGAACCACATCCTTACCTCGCGCAGGTCGCTTCACTGAAAATTAATTGATGCAGCTCCCGGAGATGAGGCTCCATTGATGACCCTGACTGCGAAACCGATGTAGACCCTTGCTCCCGGACCGAATGAAAGCGAAGTTTTTGTTTACGTTGTGCATGTTAGACTTCACATTGATAACGGAGCTCAATGTCAGTAATACGCTCAGGTCTTCGGATTCGTCTCCAGAAAGTTGTCACACCGGCCGAGTCGCCTGTCGTTCGAGTAGCTAACGGCAGCCCTACCGCCGAGATGGAAATGTGTATAACCCGTGTAACCAAGCCTGTCACCCAACATCCGTTCTCTTCTTGTGGTTGCCGAGTGCCCTCACCAATTGATTCCCCGAATACACTAGTTGACAGACCACTTTGCACTAATTGATTATTCAACCAGTGCCGCAGGCCAATCCCGACTCCGATGCATTGGATTATACCGGCTGGTACCTGCTGCTGCGCACCCCCCTTTCCCCTACGCCCCAATATTTTCTTTTCCCCCTCCTCGCGACGGCCAATACGTAGTATCCCCGCTCAGTGACGTAGCCCTGACGCGACAAATAGCCCTTCACAGAACTGTTGTCAGTTGCCTGTAATCGTGCATGGCTCCGCCTCCTCAACTTTGGATCATCTCCTCTGGTTCTTGCTCAAGGTGGTGGTGTTGGTGGTAAAAATCTTCATTGCAGAAAACGGAGTGTATTAGCTCCCGAAAGAACCCCACAGGCTAGGTGACATCCTGAGTCCGGGACGTTATAGGAGATACCGCTGCTTTTGCCCGCGCAACGAGGGCCTGTTGCGCTCCGAGATCGGAACAGCTAAGCAGGGTCACCCCCTAGTCCTCTCGACAAGGTTTGGTGAGGGAGGGAATGACTGTGTTCTTCTGGCAGGCCCACACCACGTCATAGACATGGACTGTCTCCCCACAGCGGTTGCACTTGTCAGGGACCATGGGGTCAAAGTATTCACTATTGCCGGGCAGGGCAACGCCTTTGTTTGGAGTCCGTGTAGAATCCGTTCTCCCGCCTCATCCAGGCCCTTGGCGGGGGGTAGGCATCGTCAGTGCTGGGAGCAATGGTATCTACAATTTCTTTGTACCGCAGCAGCGGTGGTAGCGTAGTCTAGTTTGTAGGGCTCAAACCATGTAAACGGGAAATGAGCTCCCGGGTGGCCGTGTCTGCAGATCCATTCTCTCTAAGTCCCTCGTGACCTCTTGTCAATCCATGCGTTTGGGGGGGGGGGGGGAGAGGAGACCGGTGACCCTCATGCTCGCGTACAAAATTTCCTAGGTGAGGGTGCAGATCTTCCCTGCCATGTAGAGGGCACAGGTTTTGCTGGAGTCAGCAATAACTGCGTTCGAAGTTTGGTGCAAGAGAGCTAACGCGATGGCGACCACCTCAGGCTGTGTTGAGTCAGGGGCGTTCATGTGGAGGCTATCCGACTGTGTTTGCTTGTGGAATATCACTGCTGCGTAGTAACCCTCGTTTCCGGCCAGGCAACGTCCAAATAGTAAATCCCCTAGTTACTAACGTAGAGTGTTTGTAGCGCCCGAACGTGCGCTTTCCGTCTTCCTGGGTGTAGCTCCGAGTGAATTTTGCTGGGCAGAGGCTGTACGTGATGGTTACGACTCCAAAGTTTCGTACTCTGAGCGTGTCCTCCATTTCATGTTCGTGTTGTATATACAGGCGAGCGAGAAGGCACCGACCTGTAGATGTCTGCGTAAGCCAAGTGTATTGATTTATGAGGTAGCGCTCTGTGAGCTCCTTCAGTGAGTTGATCACGCCAGGGCGTGACTGAGTTGATCACGCCAGGGCTTACACGGTAGGAGTTACTTGCTTTCAATCAATTTATGGTGCATCTTCGAGCAAATTGCTGTCACTGAAAAGGATCCCTTAAAGACTGCATTTTTCATTGCATATGGCTTTTGCCCATTTAGAGCCATGCCTCTCGGTGTATGTAATGCCCCTGCTACATCCAAACGCGTGATTCTACGTGGTTTTATATGGTCCACATGTCTTTGTTACTTTGATGACGTATTTATTTTTCCCACGCGATAGAGATTCATCACCATCGACTCCAGGTCATCTTTAACGTCTTACGATCGGTTGGCCTACATGTCACTTTCGCCAAATGCCATTTTATCTGTCGTCAAATACAAGTACACAGACACTTGGTCGACGCTAGCCGGTGTACAGCGTCACCCAGACGAAATACGTGCTGTCAGCGCATTTCCAGCTCCTCGTTCACCCACTGATGTCCGCAGATTTTTTGAGGCTGTGTTCACACTTTGGACGCTTCATTAAGAACTTTGCCTACATCTTTCGTGTACCCGCCGTGGTTGCTCAGCGGCTATTGTGTTGGGCTGCTGAGCACGAGGTCGCGGGATTGAATCCCGCCCGCGGCGGCCGCATTTCGATGGGGGCGAAATGTGAAAACACCCGTGTACTTAGATTTAGGTGCACGTTAAAGAACCCCAGGTGGTCAAAATTTCCGGAGTCCTTCACTACGGTGTGCCTCATAATCAGGAAGTGGTTTTGGCACATAAACCCCATAATTTTTTTTTACATCGTTCGTCCTCTCAACAATCTGCTCAAAAAGGGCATTAGCTTTTGTTTGAGACGTGAGGAGGAGGTGGAAAAACTTTATTTGCTATAGTTTGTTAGAAATTAGCGGTGGCAGATATGGTCGGCCGTCTTCACGGTCTTCTTCCCCATCTGCGAAGGGTCGACGCCCCTTTTCCAGCGCACCACTGAGGGTGGGTACTCGATGAGGGTGCCTTACTATTCCATGCTGGATTTTCGGGTTGTTGCTGGAGAGTACCCTCTCCCACTGCTCCGCACTCGGGTATTTTATTTGAAGGAATTGTTGATTGCGAACGCATCCCCATGTAATGTGATATAAGGTAGGGTTGGCGCAGCACCAGGGGCAAGTGTCTCTATACTGGGTGGGAAACATCTTGCTTAGTGTGTTTAGATTTTGGTATGTTCCTGTTTGCAGCCTCCTCCAAGAGGTTGCTTCATGCTGATGTAGGCTGTTGTGGGGTGGAGGGTATTTGATTCGGATCCCCTTATAGTAATTCAGAATGTCAGAGTAGCTTGGGTCGACTGGTATGAGTTCCTCAGGGTCGGTGTTCATGGCCGCTCGGTTTTTGTGCTCTCGAGCTGCCTTGTCCGCCCTTAGGTTCCATTCTATTACAGACGTGAACAAGCTGAGTCATTTGCAGCGCTTACTGGTCGCGTCACAAATTCACCTATTTTGAGTCACCCCGATCCATCTGCTTACACGGAAGTTCCCACTGATGCAAGTGACCACCGCATTGGCGTTATCTTGTCCGAACAGCAACGGCATGCAACTCGCGCAATAAATTATGCTAGCCGATTTCACTCTGCCTCAGAGTACAATTATTCAATAGGCAAACCTGAGTGCCTTGCTCTCGTTTGGGTCATTGCTAAATTCCGTCCTTACCTGTCGGCAGGGCTTTTTCTGCCGTCACAAGTCACCAAGCTTTACGTTGGCTGTCCTAATTGAAAGACCACCAAGGCTGTCTTGGACGCTTGGCTTCACGTTCACAAGAGTACATCTCTGCGTCCTATTAACCTGGCCGGGAGCATAAGGACGCCAACTGCCTCTCCCGCGACCCGACCGATCCATCCGGCGCCAAAGAACTTGAAGCCAATCCCTATGTTTTCTCAAGTATCGACTTCCTCAACGTCACCTGCGAACAGCGTCCCGACCCGTGTTTACGATCCCTAATTGAGCACCTCACCTGGAAAAAGTACGACGATTCCCTGCGCCTGTTCGTACTGCTAGATGACACCTCAAACCGGCGCAACATGCAACCCGATTGCACTGACCCACTTGTTGTTGTTGCCCAGCATCTACGCTCTACTGTTCTTGCGCACTTGTATGATGTACCCACCGCTTGCCACTTGGGCGTCTCCTACACTTACGATAGCGTTCATGGACGCTTTTTCTGGCCAAACCTATCTTTTCAGTTTGACGCTACGTCGCGGCTTGCGAACTCTGTCAACACCTGCAAGAAGCCTTCTTTGCTGCCCGCTGGTCACCTTATGCCGATAAACATGACAAGTAAATATTTTTCGCGCGCCGATTTTTACCTCCTTGTCTCTTTTCAAACGTCACTCTCGGGTAACAAGAGGGTCGCCGTCGCGATGGACTATGCCGCGCGTTATGACTTCACGTCCGCTTCACACTAGTTGTGCAATATATGCCGCCGATTTTCTTCTTCATGAAGTGATCCTTCGCGTCGCATCGGCGTGTGCCAAAAGCTACTGCGGCACAGACGTCGGCCCTTGCCGGATCCTCCCCTAAGTGACGAAACTGACGTATGATATCTCACCATTGAAACCAAAGTCTTCCTCAGATCCACCAGATCGACATTCTACATGTCCCCGACTGAAGCCTTATAATTGTAACACTGATTCACCACATTAACACCCACCGAGACAGTGCTGCTGCCACCGGGAGTTAATCTTACGTAGTAGTTTGTGCCGCTATAGAAAGACGCTGTCAGGAGAAGACGAAAATGTGACGCTGACATTGATCACTGTCAAACTATACGGCGCATATACCCAGGCGCATGGTCGGAATAAAAAAAAATTTCCGCGCCGAACCATTCATATGGTGTTGGAATAGCGAGCAAAGCTGCTTCTGCCGCTCGGATGCAGACTCGAGCGACCTAGCTTGACTCGTGCGAGCGGCCTCCTGTGCGCTACCTTCATCGGTAGCTTGCGCTCGAAGCCAATAATTAGAGTAGTGTCTGCTCTTGCTAACGTTCTTCGTAGGCAAAGAGACGGGCCGCATTCTCCGCTTTCGAACGGGCACGTTGTCGTTGTTTAGAGTCGCTTCTCTGCTGTTACGCCTCTGCTCATACTCGGCTTGCCTTTAAGCAGTGACCACAATGCTTGGTCTTCCCATTTTCCCCATTTTTGTTGCAGTTGCAAGCATTGCAGTTGTCTACCTCTGCAATACAGAATCCGGTTCTTACACGCCGTGGAGGCTCACCGCGGCGCACATCCCCGTGCTTTGCCGCCACAACTGCCGCGCAGTTGCATACATGGCAGACGGCAGCAGACGCAGCCGGCAGCAACGACGGCCACCACAGATGCCCTCTCCCACCCCGTAGGTGCGGCGTGCGGTGAAATCACGTGTCCTTTCTTTTTTTCTCCGCCGTACTATCTTTCGTTCTCGCCTATTTGGCGCTCGCGTCCCAATCTTTTATTGCGAAAGCAATACTGCTCGCACTTTCGGCCCATCGGTGGTCGTGGCGCCTCCTTACACAGCTGCGCGTCACGTGACCGTGTGACGTCACGCGAGACCCAGAGACGGGGCCCCAGCTCGCGGCATCGATGGTAGAGGCGAAGCCTTGCGCGCCGCTGCTGCGGCGCTACCGAGAGAGGGCGCTCGGTGGTGTGACGTCACGCCAGGCCGAGAGACGAGGCCCCAGCTCGCGGCATCCATGGTGGAGGCGAAGCTTTGTGCGCCGCTGCTGCGGCGTTACCGAGAGAGGGCGCTCGCTGGTGTGACGTCACGCTAGGAGGATAAATGGGGCTACAGCTCAGCTGCTCGCAGTGGTAGGCGCGCTGCCTTGCGCTATGTCGGATGATGTGTACAAGGCGAGGCTGGAACGATCTGCTGCGGCGAAGCGATGGCCAATGTACAGACCAAAACCATTACCTCACGGATCACAAAAGCGTATTCATAGGATTAAATAAAGCAACATCACAGTAATGACATGTTGTGTCCAGTGTGAATCCATGTATAGCCATGCATAACATAGATAAGTCATCAGTGTACCAAGGATATCAGTAGCAGAAACCAAGCAAAACAATGTATAGCCATAAGTTTAACAAAGGGCAACCATGTCCACACCATCAGCCAAACCAAGGCGCAGCCAAGGGTATTGCTGTCGCAATATTCCAGGCTTAACCAAGCTAAGCCTTCAGCCAATTTTTTGTTCGCTTTGCGGATGTTAGCAAGCCCGAATAGAGCCCTACCCCTCCAGCCACCCCCATCCCGCTACGAGATCCTACAGAGCCGCCATCTTTCTTTCTTGTTTGATCAACTTAAAAAAGTTAGCCACTCCATCTCCGCCCCTCCCCCCCCCCCCCCTATGAGACCATGTATACGGCTCATTCATACAAGTCCGTCAGGGACATAACCGAGCTGCAGAAACATAATTTTAAGCCACATTAACTTGTACCCACAATCATCTGCTGGCTAGCTTAATTTAATGCATCACGACAAAAACCTCAGGACCAACATAATGACGAGTGCAACTAAGCCAGAATGTTTGCGGTAGGCAGCTATCTGTATGACGCCATACCCTGCAGCAAGTCTATATTGCCAATTAGTTAAGGAGCCTGAGTGACTTTTTCCTAGCGACGCTGTTCATGTTTCTCAACAAGGATTGTGCTTCTTCTTATTCTTCCGACAGCTCATAAGGAATAAGTAGTCAATGACTCAGATGAACATATATTAGAATGACGGCTTTGCTGCAGCTAGTGAATGCAGCGGAGAGATGATGGCCATGCAAGTGCGCGCACGCACGTCCATTTACATCTGGTAGAGATGTTTTCCATGCTTTTGGTAGAATGTCACGTCGATTCAAGGTTGTAATGTTTGATTTCATTGCCTTGACCCAGCATCTTTTTATGACTAATCATAGGGATCGTATCTTCGATTTTCTTGTGTGCTACTACGTCGGAATTGGTCCCATTAGGTAAATTTTTCCTGAAATACATGACCTCAACGCTGTGCAATCGGTAGTGAACACATAATCTTCGCAATTTTGTTATAGTAATCGACACATGTTGTAATGCACAATTGCTTACCGTAAAGAATCACTGCAGTTGGCAGATATATTTCCTTGTTTTTTAAAACGTTGCCGAAACTTATTCTATACTTGAACTCCGGTATTTATTGAAGAGGAAAATATTAGAATTGCTCGATCACGTTGTCCCTCCTGGGGTAACGAAAGGGATCTGAACAACATAATACGAATAAACGTAAAAATAGAAATATAAGAATGTGAAAAACACGTCCATCCCTTATTTCAGACCTTCCGATAATAGATAGTGACTGCAGCAGAGTACTCATTGTTAACACCGTGAGCTCATTTTCGGTCTTGACTCAATTAGTGAAGAACACGTAGTGTCTTCTAGGGCGGCCGCTAGCTTTACAGCAGATATGGTGTTATACTAAACGTCGAGGTATAGTCGGGGAAACATCTCTCGTCGCAGTCACCACTCATGTTGAACAATCCGTCAAATCCTTCTGACGTGCCTTTGAGACGGACGCAACAACAGTCAAATAAGCTCGTTGACAAGGAGACTGTTGGGTAGGCCAAAACAGGAAGCGGGCCAGGAAAGAACAGTAGAGACAGGCAACGATAGTAGTGCAGCCATGCGAAGTCAAAACTGGAACATGAAACAGAAGCCTTTAGACTAGTAATCTACTGAACAGGAAACTCAACATGCCGCAATGCTATGCCTTGTTACTCAAAAGGCTGTGTCATGACAAATAATCTAGAAAAATCCGTAATTTCAAAATTTAGAGCCAGCTCAGAAATACTGATCTGATACGGAAAGCCATTGCATGTAAAGCGGGGAAAGTCCCAAGAACACTCATATTGGAAGCAGCAAACAATGGTAGGCACTGACGGCTAAATTACCATAAAGAAAGCCACCACACAATTACCGTTTAAAATATGTAGCCAACAGTCATAGCATATAATGTATCTTGTTTTTCCAATGAAGGCAGATAGTTAAGTATGAGGAAAAATGCAGTAAACGAATTTATTACATGTGGATTACAAATATTCGCAAATACAGCTGAGCAGTCACAGCTGGCCGCGGCCTGAGTAGGCGATCAACTATACTACTCGCAAGAAAAACTCCAACGAGCCAAAGCAATTCCGTCGTTATGACACAATATTGTAACGTAGGTGACGGCGAGCTGCCTGGCATGCAGGCAGCAAGAAAACAACACTGCGTCGGCGCTAAACTTAAATTGAGTTTATTGGGTGAAGTTGTGCCCTAAATGAACGGAACAACTAGGTGATGCCAAAAACAGCAAGCGCGCCTACGACATTCGTCGGACTGAGCCAGCGCGAGCGGTGCTCCCGAATTTATACTTCGCGTCATGGAATGTTTGAGGCGCGTCCATGAACCAAGCGCGTCAAGCGACACCGCTAGAGCCACCGCCAGCCGAAATAAACGCACGTGGTAATATTTCCCAACAATCTAGGCTGTGAGTGTGGGAGGTATCGCCGCTCACTTATACCCAGCAGGCTCACTCCCTGCGCTTCCCCCTCGCTACCTCGGTCAGCGGCTTCGACGTGGCCAAAGCAACCATTCTGCGAACTCTCCGAGCGCAGCACCCGGACCAGCGCGTCGCCGCGGGTGCGTCACTTCGGCTCCTCCCCCGCGTGGGCTTCTCCCGGGCGGACCGCTCTTTCCTGCTTCGCCTGCGCGTCGGCTGCTACAGGACGGCTGCTAGAACGCACAGACTGCAGGGAATTGGCGACCCCGCGTGCAGCAACTGCGCCGATACGGAGACGCTCGACCACTTGCTACTTCGCTGCCCTGCCTTCGATGTGGAGCGCACGGACTTGTGTACAGTCTATCGGCGACTGGGACTGACTTACGATACGGCGACCGCGCTGCTATTCCCTGCAGCCCACTCGTCCATCGTGAAGCATGCTCTCTCGGCACTGCTAGACTACTGCAATGCGACGCACTTGAGAGCGCGGCTGTGAGCCCCGCACTCACATTCTTTTTTTCCCCCTTCCCACGTTCGTCCAGTCTTTCTCTCCTTCATCCTTTTCTTCCCATTCCCCTTTCCCCGCGCAGTGCTGTTGAGGTGTCCTCCTGTGAGAGACAGTTACGGCGCTGCACTCATCTCTTCCGTTTCCTTTCCAAAAATCACTTCACACACACACACACACTTATACCCTTACTACCTTACCTTGTTCAATGTTGAGCATGATATTTGCGGCTCTGTGAGCGAGGAAGTGAATATGAAGCCACAACATGATATGATGCCACATGTCGGCAACATAGGTACTCTATGCAGACTGAGATAAGCACTTGCAAACGTTGTCTACTGAAGCTAGAGCACAAGGTTGAAGCAATCCAAAATTTAATGGGTTCTTATGTCCTGCTCCCTGCATGTGAGTGTGGGTCTGTGTACACGTGCGCCTGAATAAAAAAATAATAAGAGCCTTGGACACTTGGTTATAAACAACTATTTCCTTTTGTATTTTAACCAATGCTACAGAGCTGCCGATCCCCGTGGTGAAGGCGATGTTATAATCTCAGGCAAATACAAACTGGCAGAAAAACCAAAAGTATCATGATCGACTGCTAAATGAGGTCTATGAGCGTTTGTATTGCCACCAGCTCCTCGCCACGCTGGCTATCTTCAGCGAAGTCAATCTATGTTTCTATGAGTCGTCCAGTGCCAATTCCTAATGAGCTGTCAAGGAACTAAAAGCATAAAGTTCTTGTTCCAAACCGTGAAAAGCGTCACAAGCAATTACTCACTCTGGCTCCTTCATTTATTACGATATATCTATGTTCCAGGCGATGTCGTAATACAGACAGCTGCGCACCATTGCCTACCGCAAATCTAGTGGTTTTGGAAGGTCCGCGGTGCTGTGGGTTCTGAGTCTTTTATCGCTCTACAAGAAAACGAGCTAAGCAACAGAAAAATGCGGCCACGGATGAAAGTGGCCAGATGAGCCACAACGGAATGCATTGCTTTTTTATGCGCTCTTCCACTGCTGTGTTAACCTTGTGATTGTTTTCTTGCTTACAGGTGTGAAGGTTGTCGAAATACAGGAAAGACAATCATGCGTAAAGCATGTTTTTGTCACCTCAATATTGCTAGCTCCAAAATACACGCCGCCGTCCCAACTTTTCAAGAGCAACGAAATGGGTTAGTCGAATGCATCCAACCTTGTCACCTTTGAGCATGCCAAATCAGTGTTTAGCCGAATTCTTGACTATGTGTTTAGAGCACTGTAGAGTTGAGAATGGCTGACCGAAGAGAAATTTTTACCTAATACTGATTAAAACAGTACAGACGTGACCAGCTGTCGCTGAGAGGAGCCTACGGGAAATGAAACTAGTTAAGTGAATATAACTTCGATGTGGTCAAAGCGAGTAGTAATTTGTAGGCACAACCGCATTTCGTTTAGCAATAGAAAGGCCGTTTGGCCGAATATAAAGATGAAAATCAAGCTTTTAGACTCAGCAGTATAACACGGTCTTGTTATTTCTCTGCAAAATAGCTGGTATAAAATGTCACTATGCTATAGAGGAAATGAAGGAGTAACGAAAACAGTCTCAGTTTCGCGATAAAGGCGGAGCATCAATAGTGATAGCCAATTTGCGGACAGCCATACAAAGTAAGGATACCACTTTTGTTGACTGTATGAACTTGTAAACATTCACTCGCTAACTAATTTAGCAATAATGGCGTTAGAGTGCACTCCAAACATGAACACATCACGCTGGATGACCGCGGACACGCTGTCGAAACGTTGTCGGGAGCAAGCGCGCCAGGTAACAGGGAGCCAAGTGAGCTTCGCGCTGTCTATTGCTTCAATGCAATCTGAACGCCGAGAACACACAGCACGCACAAGGGTACGTGCTGTCGATGCACAACATCATCATAAAAACTTTACTGTAGAGACTGACTACTTTGGAGGATCCAGGCTCCCGAGCCCTCACAGGACTCCACTACACTCAGACGTTTATGTTCCTTCGGTCAATAACGCTGGCAGCGAGGTCATTCTTCATATTCAGCACGCTCTGCAAGACGGAGCGCAGCAGTGTCTCACAGTCTTTCCAGGTCTTCAGGTGCTCTAGTAGCCGAGGGGGAGGATCCGCCAGGCAATGAGAACGTACCCGGAGAGCAGATTCCAAGGGTCAGGACACGGATTAGAGGCTGAAGGGAAGAAACTTGGGTCATAGTGAGAAAGAGTGAGAGAAGATGGGACCGTGCTTGTTTATAGTTTGTACGAAAGGGTTCCTTTTTCGATTGCTAAGAAATTTGTGGGCTCACCTAGACTGCGTAGACTCTGCCTCCAACGCAAATTTCTCTGAGATACCACCGCGCACAGCCGCCACATACGCAGTTGCAGCCGAACTAGAGCACGCCCCCTTCTTTACCCTGCCCATGGGTCCTCGCAGTTGGGTGCCTCGCACGGCACGCAAGACGGTGCGCTTCCTCGCCGCTGTCCTACATTTCGCGCGGCCGAGACTGAACCGCGATCGTCGGCTCCCTTGGCACGGTTAAACTGGCGCATACAACGTAGGGTGCGCAGCGACGATGTTATCGCCCTTGGATATTATAAGGACCATAATGGCGACGGCAGAAATGTGCTTGGGGTGTCCTTATATTTGCTATCGAAATAAAATGATTCCGAAGTATATGAATGCCTGACATGTTTGGCGCTAACTTGTCGCAAAGTACGCAGTTTGAAGCAATGAGAGGCTAAGCTTTAATTCCTAAAAAACGGGACAGTTCATCATGTGCATCAAATTAGTGGGTGCAAAACACAGTATTTTATGCACTCACGTATGGGGAAACTGTTTGGAATTGCATTGTATCAAGGGTGGCTACGTTGGCTTCTAATTCTGTGTATTTTGTCTTCTACTTCCTTGTACCCAGAAAGTGTGAAAGTGACACGGAAAGGCTAATTAGAGAAGGCCACAGCGATAACTTTCTACAACATCTTTACTTTCAGTTCTCGCAGGCGTACTTATACTCCTCGAGATGTCATAAGACACGTGCACACTGCTCAGCAAAAATAAATAAATAAATAAATAAGTAAAAGCGGGAACACCACGCACCGACACTTTTGTGTCCACAATGATTATTTAGAAGGGTGGCAGTTCAATGACAACCGAGGTAATGGAGCTCTTTTTTATTAATAAAGAAAAACTGGCGCACGCATGCGAACGTTGATGCTGTAACGCCTCACGGCCAATCCTCTGACCAATGAGCCATCTCAGGCTTTCGCCATAATAGGCAGCGCGTGTGGAAATCACGTAAGCATGTGCGAAGATCGGGCCAATTAGCGGCCGGAAGGTACGCAGATCTTATCGGGTACGGGACGTTAAGTGTTGTTGCACGTAGATTCGAGTAGTTCATAGTTCTCTGCCTACATGTGAGCACGCATACGAACATGGCACGTGGGCTCGCTGTTGTTACCGGCCTTCGGACCCGAAGGCCGATACAGCGGCTGTAATCTAAGCAGTGCGCGTGTTCTCGCTACTTATCAATAAAGAGCACCGCGAAGGAACACATTAGTAACAAGCTTTGTGCGACAGTTTGCGGCGTGTTATCATACCGGCCAGCGGCGAATTTTTGTCACAGCGACACCATTGGCCGCACCATTGGCCTCGTTGTCTAGTCCGTTAGGCCTAGTCGGAGCTTCGTCCTCGGGTGTCGTTGGCTATAGGTACGGTTTCATACCGAATCAACGCAGGGTTCGCACAAGCCTACGAGGTAGAGCACAAACCGCCTTGCCAACCAAAATGAGTGGGCGGAAGACGGTTGTTCACGGCCACCCCGTTTGCGAAACGCAATACGGTGGAACCTCGTTCTCAACGCCCTTAGTGGGCTCACAATGGTCTCTTTTCCTAACAAGTCTAGGTTCGGAGGTAAATAGCGAGCTCGAACATGTCATGAGACCAGCGCCCATACGCCCGTCTGGAGAGGATGGCTAATGGCTGCGAGTAAAAAAAAGAAAGGAGGGGGGGGGGGTACCGTGCGTACATGGCGCGGGCTTCCCGATTTAAAAAATATTTTCCGTCGGCCCCCAGAGCGGCCAACGCGTACCGTGCCGATGACCACACGGAGCAGTGTCGAGTGACGGGATGCGCATTTCCCACTTTTGTCTGTCGCGCAGATTGGCTTCAAAGAGCTCATAGCCATCAAAAACCGCTTGCAATCAAGTTCAAAATAATATCTTTTAACTGGAAGAAATTTAGTATGCGAAATTTTCGAGTCAATAGAAGATTGTCATTAAGCACAGTATCACCCACTGTGAAAATGAAAGTGTGATTGATATTTAAAACAACATCGCGATTTCTTCAGCTTCAAGCGTTTTGGGTACCATCTGCCATTAATTCTAATTGACTAAAATTCTATGAATAAAAATACTTTCCCGACCATCACATACGAACTGATTTGTTATTAGTGGTATCATACATGTCCAGTGTTCCCTTTAAACAGAGTAGTGTTAACATAACATCTAATTTTCCAAGTACCTAATTTACTGATTGCTAGCTATATTCTTTTGACATAGTGTGAGCGGCCCCTTGAACCTTTGCAGCACCTTGGTTTTCCAACAATAATTGTAAGGATAAATTTTTCCGGTAAATTTTCCGGTGTTAGATACACTTTAAAAAATTTTACTTATGTTCGGGCAAATCTGCTGTCAATATGTGAGCGAGCGCTTTCCTCTAAATATAGAGCGGTCATTTCCGTAGAGCGGGCAGCCGTAAAGAAAAAAAACCGCAATACAAAATACGGGTGCTTTCGTATATAGAACACGGAAGACTCTGCATGCTGAATCTGTACTATAACCGCTGAAAAAGCGATGATTCCCGTATTCAGAAAACGGAACACACTGTAAGCCGAGGCTGTACTATAACCTTTAAAATACGAGTGTTTCCCGTAGTCAGAAAACGATAGACTATGTAGCTGAATCTGTACTACATCCGTTAAGGTATATGTGATTGCTATATTTCGTCCTACGAAGCATATACATTGTTTGGAGAATGTATCATCGTGGACAAAATTGCCCAGGACGCACGAGCGTCGGCCGACCTTTAGTGGTGCGCTATCTGCTGGGATAAGCCGCGCGAGCTTCTGCGTTGGGAATTTGCATACGTGACCGACTGTTTCCAGCGGTCTCCAACGCAAAGATGCAATTTGGTCGACCCTCGCACTTCCAGGGTACTTTTCTCGGTGATAGTACATACCCTTTAATGCAAATGTCATGAAGACACCTCATAGCCAAAGCAGAAGGTCAGAATTGACAAAATTGTCTTGCCAACGCACTGACATAGCTCAAGGATAAAACACTTTGCAATTTGCGATATGAATGCATTGCATAGCATCTATACAGAAAGGTGCAAAATTTCAGTTCTCAAGTTCTTTGAATCACAGAAGCAAATTTATTTTCTTCCATCACTCGTCTTGCGCTCTTTTCCTGGGGAAAGTTTTTCTTGGACCCCAAAGGCCATGCAACGATAGACTTGCTGCAGTTAGGAGCGACAAATAGTATTCGTGAATTTCCATCCTAAAGAAAGCGGCAAAAAAGGATAATCACAGAACACCACGAAGCAGTAAGTTCTGTGTTAGAAAAACGTGTTAGAAAAACCCTCATTGAGGGAGGAGGAGCTGGTGCATATAGTAGGTCAAGAGAAGACAAAGTGTTAAAATAAAACCAGGAAGAGTGTGCTTAGCAGTGGTAATAGTGGTGGAGCAGGTAGAAGCACTATATAGAATAAATGTTATGGTCAGTTCTCCAGGGTGGGCATTCATTCAGCAGTAATATCAACAGGTGTAAGCTCAAAATTCAATGGTCTAAATTGACCTTACGTCCTGACATACCATTAGCTGTTAAGTTTTTAAACACGCATGTCTACACAATAAAAGCAGGAAGAGTGTGCTTAGCAGTGGTGACAGTGATGGAGCAGGTAGGGGCACTATATAAAATAAATGTTATGGGCAGTTCTCCTGGGTGGGCATTCATTCAGCAGTAATATAAACAGGCGTAAGCTCAAAATTCAATGGTCTAAATTGACCTTACTTCATGGCAAACCATTAGCTGTTAAGTTTTTAAACACACATGTCTACACAATATATATGTTAGCAGGAGCGCTAGCAAACTGCTTCATACTTGTTGCCACAACGAAAGGGACGTTTGGTAACAATGGGTGAAAGAAAGAAACAGCATTCCACAAAAGCGATTCAAGCCATCCGGAAAAGTTGCTAAAATTAGTGTACCCCCCCACCCGCCATACACACAATTATACACCACCCTGACTCATATTGAATCGATCATGCTATTACAAGACTATGCACCAGTGAGAAGAATTAGGGGATCACATGGCACAATTCTTTCTACTATAACGTCAAATGTGCTTTAAATACTGCTAGACTCCAACTTACAAAGGAGCAGTCGGTTTGTGAGATGGCATCTGAGACATACGAAAGCTCATGGCATTCTGTGCAGAAGAACGTAGCCGATGAGGTTTATTGCGCAGAGCAACACTTTTTCACGCAAAATGACATCCTTCAGCCAAACCTTGTGGAGGCGTGCCAACGTTATAGCTTTATAAACTCCACAGTGGAAGGCAAGCAGTTCCATGTTCGTTGAAAAGTACTAAGAGCTATTTGATCATTCATTATGTTTACTGCTCGTTAAAGATTCACAGACTCTTCTCTACGGGTGCTGTAAACAAGCCTCGCGCTTTTAGAATCGCAGCAACAATGATCTGTGGCGCAGACAAGGAGAAATGCCTATGAAGTTTATGCAAGCATACGTCCTACAAATTACACCCCGCTTCACATTCTAATATGGCACAGGAGGAGGAGGAGGAAAAAGCTTTATTTTTTGGCAGAGGATGCATACTCCCGTATACGAGAAACTAGTGTACCCTAACCATTGATGCGACCAGTGCTTGTGCAGTAGCAGTTACATATATTATGACAGTTGCAATTGTCTTTCCGCAAGCTGTAGTTACTGCAAGCTGCTGCTAGTTTACCGGTTCACAGCTGCAATACATTGAGGGCAAGTTAAACTCTGTAATGAATTTATCTCATATGAAACAATTGGAATGCAGTGTTCCGCATATAGTTGAGGCGCAATGTGCCATCCCATAAAATGAAACACCTACGAAGAACCTGAAATGCCACGTGGGCGGTGACAGAGCTAATTATGTGTTCTGTGTAAGCTAGTTGCACCTGTTTAGCCTAAAGCTGTGGAGAGTGCATTTAGTATCAGTGGTGAAGGTTTCTAATTTAAACTGCACACAGTAAAAACTTCCATGCAGTTTTTCAAAGCATAGCAAAGCACCCTTCTTGATGGTTAAAAATAATAAGACGTAGGGCGATAACATGTACACTGTGATCTTCATTCCGAAACAAATAAAGCGAATAGCACCACGCTAAATGCTTTGTGCCTTCTGTCTCACGTTCTCTGTAAACATTCTTAGTGTGGGTTGCTGCGGTTGGAGAAAAACTGATTTCTGGAGCAATATAACGTATTAAGGTACTGTTATCTCATTTCTTTCACTGCTGTTTAAGCATCAACGTGTCTTATAGTAAACAAAATTAGGAATACATGCAACTTGTATACTTCACTTCGCAGCCCTCATGAGGTATTTAGTAGTCTGGATTATAAAAGTTTCCAGATTTCGATCGGAAGGCAGATTTTATTGAACTGAAAAAATTGCCGCATGGAAATTATTCTTGCATCGGTGCTATATTTATTTGTATTTATTTCAGTTGGAATGTGTATGCATTTTGAACGATATCTCTTGACATCTTTTCGATTGACTGTTTTCCCAATTTAGGTAAATCGTGTTCATAAATAACCTTGTGGATGATACCAAGAACTCGTTTAGCACGAGTATATCTTTAGCATTTGCAAGATACGAAGCTATTGAATGCACATCGAAGCCTGGGATGCATGCTGCCCTCTAAGCTCATGGGCAAGCTTCCAGAAATCATCTACAAGGTTTTTATGATGAATGTAAAATCACTTGTACGGGAAAAACGGAGAACTTGCGAACAGGTGAATTAAGCAGCCTAAGAATGATGTCAGCAACAAGTATCAAAAAGCACTGTCGCTCGACACGCACAGATTATCAAACAAGAATTATTGGGATGATCTAAAATTGTGGCAGTGGGATGAATTCTTTTTTCTAATCTATATCTGAATTCTGTGATTATTCAGTCTACTACCACTACATTCACCAGAAACAGTCATAATCATTATCCAATTAGGCGAAATCATGCAGGGTGCATAGTAAATCCTTCATAAACTGCTTTTCTCACTGCTGATTCTCTGCGAGAAAGAGGTGTCCATATGAAGACCATGCCATCTACTTATTTCGATATAAACGATAAGGGAAGCATTTCACAAATAAACTAAATTATGTTTGAGCAAGTTCTGTGTTCAGAGCTGTTGATTCCCTTTCCCTTTGCCATCTTTGACCCACCTGGTTAGCTAAGTAGTTAGAAAAGCTGCATGAGAAAGATCGTGGCACCAAATTAGACTAGTGCCCCAGGCGACCTTTTCACGGTCACTGAAGGAACTGCTTATGGTCTTGGCTTCTGCTGTGAATTGCTGTTGCCTCGACATCTTTCTTGGTGGCCATGGCCATGTCTAAGAAACTTTGTTTCCACTGGCTGCATAAAAAGGATAACGTTGCGCATGCTCTGCTGACCTTGCTTGGACTACGCCGTTTCTAATAAAGCTCAGTTGATAGTGCAGTGGTTGTGGTGTGAAACTGTCTTCTTGGCCTTTGTGTTTTGTGACTGGCTTTGCCTTCAACTATGTACCAACTAGCCCGGATTTCGACCCTTTTCCAAAAGGAGGATGGAATGTGCACAATTTTTATACATGTCTCATCGGACATTCCAAGAATATTATTTGCTACTTGCGTGTATTCGAGTAAGTACAAAACTAATTGTGAAGCGTGTGCAAGGTGAACAGACACTAACTTTTGGTACGGTATTTTCGACCACGTTCAAGTAATTTATGATACAAATAGGCGTGCTTTTCGCCCAGTGACAAAATGACTGAAACGAGAATTTATTGATTGCGAACGAAGTCTCAAAGTAAAACATAGGAACTCGTCAATCTCTTCTTTTTTCTAAGTCTTATTTGAACTTTTATCATTGCATCCCTCTCCACTGGCACAAGGTAGCCAGCCAAGTTTTCACCCGTTAGCCCCCTTGATTTCTCAATTTTTGTTGACGCCTTGTCGTTCATACACGTGTATTCGCTGTAAGTGCGGCAAGTTTTACAGAAGCAATGCCGAAGAAATCTCGAAAGGAAGGTAGTGTTTTCTTATGAAAGATGTTTAGTACAATATCTCCCATCTGAAACATCAAACATCCTACACGTCGCTGTACCAGCTCAAGCTGTGTATTTCAGGAATGTGAATGTGTGGGTTTGTAGGTAGAACGCATTGGTGAATTGCAGCGCAGATATACACACGGAAATAATATAAGCTCGTCCGTTCTATTCTTTGTTCTGTGTTCGCGTACATCTGTGCTGCTATCTCTAAGTGTATTTCAATTTCAGGTTGCCTCAGAAAAGAACGTGTTCCCACCGGACACTGCGCCAGTCTTTGGCCTTGCTGGCGGTTCGCAGGTACCCACTAAAGTGCACCACGTAGATTGAAAATTCGTGCGCATTTAAGCTCTAGCCCTTGGGGCCTATTTCTTCATACAACGAATATTCTTTCACATAGCTCACGGCAGAGGCGGTTCCATGAAGAACACTGACATTTAACGTTGTGCTTGGTGTCCTCGCTTTTCTGGAAAGAAATTATGCAAAGTTGTCACAAATAAGATGAAATCTGTCGTCGCACGTGGAGCTTTTCTTGGTTATTGCTTCAGCTGCTGCAGATTGAAAGCGGCGTAGTTATAGATAAGATTCGTAGCAAGCTTTAGGATGAGAGGAACGAATGCATTTAAAAGGCAATTAAATTTGCGCTCACTACATATTAAACGTGACCTTAAAGGCCCTAACGACGGGCCTCCCAACTATATCGCCGTAACATCGCCAAGACACAGTTCGTCATCTGCTATTCGTCAGATATGTTCTCATACCCATCGTGTATAAATAAAGATAATTAATGTCAACACGTGTCGCATGCTTTTGAGCTCCGTATATGGTGTTCCAACAATAGGCAATGCTTAGCCCGACTTTTTTGTTCGCACTGATAAATATATCCGTGCAGCCATCATTAAGATATATATAACTATTTCGGCTTGTAGAGACTGTAGCCGTTGTGGAATGCTTCTTACAAGAGCGTAAGGGTTCTTCACTAAACTGGCACTTCGAATATTCTCAGGTAAGCAAGTAATTCGCCTATTTAATAGATTATTTTATATTGTACTTCTACTAGCTACGAGGCTCCATTGGTACCTAATAATTACTATATTCCCGCACAACTCATTGTGACACAAATTGCAGTTAACCTTTAACCCAAGGAGCGCACAAATTTACTCGTGGGTATTACCCGAATGAATTTTATTGAGCCCAAATAAAGGTTGCCATTCGCTTAACACTGCGTACAGCCTCACTAAAGGGGATTGCGTCATTGTGAAAATTATCTCGCTCATCACCTGTACAATACAACTCAACATAAATTTGCGAGGTACATTTCTGACCCCTTATGCACTGCCATTTGGGGAAAAGGGTAATGGTTTAATGTATTTCTCCACATTGAATTTTACATATTTGTTATACAGTACTGGTGATGCCTTTGCGCGCATACCGTCATTGTCATACGGTCGTGGTGATTCCAGCGTCTTCACCTCATTCTGGCGACGCCGTCGTCGCGCCGTCACCATGATGCCGCATTTTTTTCACGACATGATTGTCATGCCGGCATCATCCTAGCGTTGTTTTGCCTCAATCTGCGCCATAGCTTCGTTATCAAATGTCGGATCCGCATCTTCAAACACTATACTTGCCAGGTTCTTCGTCAAAAACATAAACTCAGATGAAAGTATACACTAATGTACGCATCAGGCAAGCACTCTAACATGTGCATTAAATTTGCGAAATTTTTTGTAGGTTAGCTAGTCGCAGTCATTAGGGTGCCACGTAACTGAACACATAAACATGAACTGCTGCTATGGTTACCTGCTCCGTTTCTGTGTCCTTCCCTTTTCGCGTCTGCAAATTCTACCATGCACAACCTCTTTCATTTGCGGCTTTTCTGCGTATCTACAAGTTATCGTTTTCTGTCTACTGGAATGAAACTGACTTTCATATAAAACTACCGTTTCATTGACACAGGCATCACTTTGAGGCCCAGGCCTTCTTGCTATACAAATTACAGCGCCCATCGCGTCACCTAGATTTTGGATGAGCACAATTATGAAACTGGTATCAGGCCAAGTAATCACGGCTCCTAAACTTGATACGCAGCTGGGATTTCCTTGGTGTAGCGAAGGTTGCCAGAAATATTCAGGCCCGACCCACCCGTAACGGATGTTTATGCCGTATACTTGTTTTCGTAGTGAAACATTTATGTTTCAGAGGACTGGTAAAGATAGTCAATATGTCACCATCAAAGTATCTTATAGCTGGATCTGATGTTAAGATCGATAAAGAGAACTGAAAGAGCCGCCGGCGAAACACGGCACGTATGAGCCTCGTAGTGCTGCTCGGCGATTATCTCGGCCTTCCATTTGGAGGCACCGCGCCAACTACAGGGGAGCGCGCGAGATCCACCTGAATTTACGTCCTCTCTAAAATTGCACCAGCGCCACGCTAATATATGCTAACACTGACAATTCTTCACACGTACCCGCACCCGTAACTGGGCCCTAGCGAATAAAGCATATTGAAGCTGTACTTGGGAACCGATTTTATGCTGACCAGTAACGATGTTTTTTTTTTCAGAACGCCAACCCAGTGCCCCAAATTTTGAAACAGCTTTAACCACTTGGCGTTGTCATAATGCCCTTGTCGTCGTTGCATTGTCATTAGAGCTCCGTAATCGCTCTCACCTTCCGTTGTCGTCACATCTTCTACGCCTATTTAGTGGAGCGAGTTGTAGTTTGAGCCAATAAGTGGGCGTCTAGCCGTCGTGGTTGTGTGATCGCCGTCATGAGGGCTTTGTTAGCCGAACCTCGTCACGTCGTCGTCATCACACAATCGTCATCATAAAGAACCCGTGCACTATTTTCCAAACCACCATCGTAATGCCGTTATTGTAGTTCCAGTGTCGCCATTCCAGCTTCGTCTCACTAACTTGAGGCCACCGTTGTCGTCACGCAATCATCGTGATACTGGTCTTGTGATACATGCATCGTCACTCCATTGAGGTGGTTTTAACCCTCTAATTGTTCCCATACGTTTCCATGTTATCTTCTTCACTATGTCATCGTAATGCAATCAACATTATGCATTTGTTCTCATAGCGTCGTCATGATGCTTAGCCAGTCAGTGCGTCGTCGTCATTCCAACTTTGCATTTGACTCTCACCATGTGAAGGTTCTCAGGTCAAGGTCATCACATAGTCATCGTCATAGCATTGTCATTGTGGCGACGTCATCATACAGTCTTCGTCAATCCATTCACTTGATGGAATCTATGGTGATTTCATTGAACTTATGCTGTCTTCACTCAATTTAAATAGCTCTATTTCCCTGGCGCTGTGAGCGCGCTACCAGTCGAAGCAATAAATAATGCAAAGCTTGGTTAGTTTTGTTCATTTGTGCAACAGCTAATAGAACCTATGTAGCTACTTTTCTTGTAAAAGTGCAATAAGTCTCTTGCAGTGTTCTATTTTATTGCTTTGGTTTGTACATCTCTTTTCTCATGCGTAGCATGCAGTTTCCAATGCTAGATTTGTTTATCTCATGTACACGAAGTGTAACAATGTTGGTAATATACTATTGATATACTTGTTATAGGAAAGGTGTTCCAGTCTTTCTCATATCGTCCTTGTTTGTTTTCACGGCAACTTGTTTTATCTCATTAGATGGATGTCATATTGTATGCCCGCTATGATGTCGTATGACCGTATAGGTCTGCGGGAGACCTACAATATTGATGAAAAAATAACTAAAATGGCACATATTGACATACACAAATTCTACCAGGCGAGACTGCAAGGCATGCCACTTGAAAAGAATTGCGTGGATGAAACCATTTACGAGATATGTGCCGTCAAGCTTGCCGTAAAAATGAACTGTCGTTTGCTTACTTTCTTAACAAAAGGTCGTTTTAAGCATTGAAACACACAAATAACTGGAACGCAAATGCACTTTTCAGCAAAGTTTGGGAATTAACATCTTGAAACCGGTCCTACCTAGAGAATTCGTTTCAATGTATCCGCCTTGCGAACTCCCCGGCTAGAATTTGTATACTGCACTATGTGCGATAAGGTCGTTCGTTAAAACTTAATTAGCAATCGTTAATTTGTTGATTATGCATTCCGATTCTTTGTGCATGTAATGTCCCTTCATAGCTGTGGAGCAGCTCACAGGCTAGAATTGCTCTAATGACAGAAGCAACTATATAAACATGTCTGAAAGATTTTGCTGGAAAAACCGGTATGCGGCCGTTTTTATGTCATCGTCGTCATTGCGTCGTCGTCACACGGCCGCCATCATGCATTCGTTTCCATGCGGTCATCGTCTTTCCATCTTGGTTGCGCCGTTGTCGCTATTCGAGCTTCGGCATCTGGTTGTCGTCATGGCGTCGTGCTCACCATCGTCGTCATACAAATGTCCTAACGTTGTCGTCGTCACGCTGTCGTTGTTATAGCGCCATTATCATTTAGGAATGGCCGCCAAGCTCATGAGCGACCTCATCCAATGAGTGTCATAGCGGTGTGAGACGATAACGGAGTATGTGGCGTACAGCCGAAAGAACAAAATTCTCAGAATGACCACTACAGCTGTTAAAAAAACCTGACTTCTGAAATAGAATTTCTTGCTACACTGATAGTGTGTTCATTGCACCACTACCGACAGTTATCGCGAGATAAGTTATGCCATAATTATTTTTATGAGCAGAATTGCTGCAGTAAATAGGCTGATGACGCCTATATATCATCATGTTTAGCAGTGTTGTCTTTTGTGTTTAAGAGACACCAAACGAAGCATGCTTTTTAATGGCGCCTTCAGCTTCTTCCACGAGCGTCCCATGTATTCAGGCTGAAACGAGCGAACGTTGCTAGTATTCACCCGTTTCGTCATGGCGTTGGCTTTACGCATTCTCTGTATCCACTTTCTACCATACTATCTCCACTCTTAGCTGTTGCGCGTCAGTATATAAGTGAGCGCTGCCGCTTGTGCGATGCCATTGCGAGTGGCTAACGCCTAACTACGACCGTCCAGAGGGCATGACTGCGATGGCCAGGAAGTGCCTGAAAGGATTGTGAAAGAGACTAGAAGGCTCCAGAGGGCATTGTGGCGACGTCCACTAAGTTCTCGCTGGAAAGGGTTCACAGACGCCACTCCTGCGAGCTTACGATGCACAATAAACACATTCTCAACCACTCCTCTACGCGGCATGCAACACAGCGAGAAGAGCAGCAGCAGCAGCAGCAGCAGCTATGGAAGAGTCGAGGAAATAGGCAAAGAAAGCTTTGCTTTATTACGTACCGGTAGACTCTGGATTACTTTGACCACCTCGGTTTCTATAACGAGCACCCATTGTACGGTACACTGGGTTTCTGCATTTCTCCTACATGGAAGTTCGGTCGCCGTGGACTTAATTCGATCCTGCGTCCTCGTGCATAGCAGCACCACACCGCCATTCATTTTGCCTAGTTACCAGCGAGCATGGCGGGTAAAGAGGTAAAGCGAGAGAGAACATACTGAAATACTGCAGTTGGGTAGTGTCAGGCTACAGTGCATCAATAAATACCGCTATCTGTGAATGGCAATATTCGAAGATGCACTTGAAATGATATGTAAGATTGCCTGCGATAAACACATAGTTGCCTCTCTTAGATAACATAATTTCTCGTTTGATGACGGCCGGCTTCCTTCCGCTGTGCTCCCTTTCGCGCGGCTCTCACTGAGCCGCGATCGTCGCCCGCTCTTGCATACTTGAACACGCGCATTCAACGTAGGGTGCGCAGCGACGATGTTATTGTCCTTTCATTTTATACGGAACACCACGGCGATGGCTGAAATGCGCCTGGAGTGTCCATTTAATTGCTATTACGATAAAACGATTCCGAAGTATATGAATGCCTGACATGGTTGGCGCTAACTTGTCGCAAGGTAGGCGGCTGGAAGCGGTGGGAGGCTACACGTTAATTCTCACAAAACGGGACCGTCCATCATAGGCATCATATTACCGGCTGCAGAGCACAGTTTTTTATCCACTCACGTATGGGAAAACTGTTCGGGATAGTTTTGTATTCCGGTTGGCTACATGGGCTTGTAATCGTAATTGTGCATTCTATTTTCTTGTAGCCAGAAAGAGTGAAAGTTACACGGAAAGCCTAATTAGAGAAGGCCACAGTGGTAACTGTCCACAACATGTTTGTTTTCAATTCTCGCAGACGTGCGTATACTCCTCAAAACGTCATAAAACACATGCACATCGCTCAGCAAAAAAAAAAAAGAAGCGCGAACACCACACGCCGACACTTTTGTCTCCACATTGGTTATGTAGAAGGGTGGCTGTTCACTGCAAACCGTGATAATGGAGCTCTTCTGTTTTATTAATAAAGAAATACTGGCACATGCATTTGAAGTTTCATGCCGTAACACCACACGGCCAATCTTCCGACCTATAAGCCATCTAAGGCTTTCCCCATAATCGGCAGCGCGTATGGAAATCACGTAAACATTGGCGAAGATCAGGCCGATTAACCGCCAGAAGGCACGCTGATCTTATCGGGTATGGGGTGTTCAGTGTTCATGCACGTAGATTCGAGTAGTTCTGATTATACAATACAGTTACACAATATGGCAGTTACAATTGTTTTTCCACAAGCTGTAGTTATTGCAAGCTGCTAGTTTAACAGAACACAGCCCTAGTACATTTAGGGCAAGTTAAAGCTCTGTAATAAATTTATCACATATGACACAATTTTAATGCATTGTTATGCAAATAGGTTTAGCGCAATCTGCCGTCCCATGCAATGACACCTACGAAGAACCTGAATCGCCAAGTGGGCCGTGACGCGGTCAAGAGTGTCTTCTGTCTAAACTAGTGTGCCTTTATAGCCGAAAGCTGTGGAGAGCACAGTTAATATCAGTGGTAAAGGTTTCTGATTTAAACTGCAGACAGCAAAAACCTGCAGGCAGATTTGCAAGATGCAAAGCCCACTTTTTGTTCTTTGAAGGGAATGACACGTAGGGCGATAACATGTACACTATGATCTTCATTCCCAAACAATCAAGGCGAATAGGACCACCCTAATTGTTACAGGCCTTCTGTTTCACATTTTCTGTCAAAACCTGTTAGTGTGGGATGCTGCGGCCGGCAGAGAAACTACTTCCTGGAACAATAAAAAGTATAAAGTACTGTGATCTCAGTTCTTTCACTGCTCTTTAAGCATCATCGGGCATTATAGTAAGAAAATCTGGAAAAAATAAAACATGTATATTTCACGTCGCAACCGTCATGAAGTATTTAGTAGTCTGTAATGTAAAGGAGTCTAGATGTAAATCGGAAGACATATTTTATCCCGTTGAAATAATGCCATCATGCAAATGATTTTTGCATTTGGTGCTACATTTATTTTTATTTTTTTCAGTTGGAATGTGTGTGCCTTTGCAGCGGTATCACTTTACATGTTTTCGATGGACTGTTTTACCTACTTAGGCAAATTGGTATTCCCAAATAAGCTATTTGATGATAGCAAGAACTTGTTTAGCACAAATATATCTTTTTCATTTGCAAGATACGATGCTCTTGAATGCATAACTAAGCCTGGGGTGCACGCCGCCCGCTCATCTTATCGGCAAGTTTCCAGAAATCTTCTACAAGGTTTCTTATGATGAATATAAATTTGCTCGTATGGGAGAAACAGGGTAGTTAAACAGGTGAATCATGTAGCTTACGTATGATGTCAGCAACAAGCAACCATCAAGAAGCAGTGCACTAGGAAGCACTGTCACTGGACAACACAGAGACTATCAAATAATGGGATGATTTAAAATTCTGGCAGTGGAATGAAATCTTTATTCTATTCTATATCTAAACTCTTTGATTATTCAGTTTACTACATCAAGATTCACCAGAAACGTTCATAATCATTATCCTATTTACGCGAAATCATGCTGGGGCATATTCGAGCCTCCATAAGCTGCTTTTCACACTGCTGATTCTCTGCGGGCAAGAAGTGCCCACCTGAACACCATACCATCTACTTATTTCCCGCTTTTTTATATTTGATAAGGGAAGAATTTCACACTTCAACTGCATGGAGCTTGAGCAAGTTCTATGTTGAAACCTGTTGATTCTCTTTGCATTTTCCACCTTTGATCCACCTAGTTAGCTAAGTAGTTACAAAAGCTGCAGGAGAAAGGTGGTGGCACCAATGACACTTCTGCCACAGGGGACCTTTTCACGGTTATTGGAGGAACTGCTTGTGGTCTTGGCTTCTATTGTCAACTGCTGTGGCCTGGGCCTCCATCTTGAGGGCCACGGCCATGTCTAAGAAACCTCGTTTCCACAGGTTGCATAAAGAAGGATACTTTTCTGAGCTAAGTCTTTTTCTTAGAACTCATTTAAGTTGTATTCGTAACTTTGCGACACAATATTGCCATGTGACTGGCCACTCAAGGCAATTTACCCGTATTCACGGGCCTCTTTCTACGGAAAACAGTTTCATGTAGTACACAATGAGCAAGCGAAAGCTGTATCAGGAGGCCTCCATGTTGCTCTGAGATTTTTCTCATTGACACGTTTCATCTAATTAACTGAAAAGTGTATTAGCTAATTAAGAGTAATTATGTAATTAGGCAGAATGAAACAAAAACTAATGAGATTATTTCCAAGCAACAGCAAATAAGATTACCTTGGTTCTGTCTAGTTTTATAGCATTTACATTTCATGAATCTTTGTGCATGAGAGTTGGGACACACTGTAGATTGAAAATAAATAATACGATTTTCATAAGCATGTCGTGCGTGTTATTGGTGGTTATGGCTGTTTCAAAATGATTCTTTCATTAAGGTGGAAGAAATTTTGAAGTTCAACTGTTTTGCAGCAAAGTCATGAAATCCAGAAAATTAAGCAAAAGTCATGTGTTCCCTATTTGAATGTTGAACAAAGAATATGTAGATAAAGAAAACGGGACACACCTAAGAAAGAATGCGAAATTTGAAAATCTCAACTAACAAGAAACCAGTTCTTGAAAATGCAGCAGGAAGCGATCAGGCTATGTGGAGTAAACCCTTGCTATATAGTCCAAGTGTAGTTGTCACCGCAATGGTTGGGCAACATATGAACATAAAAAACAACTCTCAGCAAAATATAAACACTACTAAATGAATTCGGCTTAGGATATTCTCGATCTGTAATCATCAACTTCTGGCATTTATTGTGTTGAGCTCATTCTGCTTTGTCAAAAGCCGGCTGTCACAAAGCAAGCTCGCAGCCACAATTTCTTAAAAGGCAACATCAGCTTAAGTATTAACATAGGGTTTACCTGCAGATAAAGTGCCTAATGCATCGTAAAAATCATGAACGCCTTTGCATGTTAGCCAGTGGGGTCACTCATGCAACCATGAAATTATGTGACGCGGACATATGGTATATTCAAAATGCGTTTTTAAAGTGTTTCATGCTTCCAAGGCTTCCTCTCCAGTTCTGAAAGCATCTCGATTGTACACATTACTGATAAGAAAAAAGATAATTTCAAGATGCTAACAATACGTTGGGCGTTTGAAAGAAACCAACAGTCTTTTGGGCTCCTAGCTTGCCTCGTGCAAATCTATTATGCCGCAGTAGTTGCTTTGCCAGTACCAGCCACTCTGAAATGCAATGCTTTCAGACGCTCCCCTTCTGTTTTTCTGCTGTGGAAAAAGCTCACCATGTGTTTGTTGGCATCGGCAAAGGAGGCAGGAAACACTGTGCACCACAAACTTCTAGTATGTTTTGGTGAATGTCGCTAGCTGCGCCAGATGCAGGTGAAGTCATTGGATATACGGTGTCATGCAGCGGCTTGTACTGGAAGGAGGGCGTATGGTGCACTAAATATTGCAGGTGAACAGATAATATTGCTACCGTAAAAATTTTTCTTCGTGGCTTTCCACACTTTAAGAGAAGTCTCTTCATGTCTAGTAATTTTTTACGACAATCTGAAGCTTGCTTACTGACACAAATGCATTGCCTGCCCAGACATCATTCAAAGCAAAACGCCTTTCTGCAACGCAAGCAGTTGCACAAAAGAAACAGACAGCAGAGCAGCCAGAGGAAATAACTTTTTTTGGTCACTACAATAAAAACGTGCATGCAAGCAAGAAAGTAACCATCACAAGAAGTGAGACACTGCTATTATCCGGAACGTTTCGTTGCTTGTTCTAACAGGAGTTTTTGCAGTATTGGATCGAGTTTGCTCTCAAGCCGGTACATGCTTCAATAGAAGTGCGCAACTTATAGCAGTTTTATTCTACGCTTTTAACGCAAGTGAGCAAGACGTTAGAAGTGTCACACGGAAAATTGCGATCGTGATGGAGCCGATCGTGCTACCATTGACATCAATCTGAAAAGATAGGTGATCCTGTTTCCCATTTTGCGTCATTTCTGCCCTAAGACATTGCTTAGTGGCCTTTCGAAACAATATTGCTGTTTGCGACGCCGGCTTCATCATCATCATCATCAGCCTAGTTACGCCCACTGCAGGGCAAAGGCCTCTCCCATACTTCTCCAACTACCCCAGTCATGTACTAATTGTGGCCATGTTGTCCCTGCAAACATCTTAATTTCATCCGCCCACCTAACTTTCTGCCGCCCCCTGCTACGCTTCCCTTCCCTTGGAATCCAGTCCGTAACCCTTAATGACCATCGGTTATCTTCCCTCCTCATTACATGTCCTGCCCATGCCCATTTCCTTTTCTTGATGTCAACTAAGATGTCCTTTACCCACGTTTGTTGCCTCACCCAATCTGCTCTTTTCTTATCCCTTAACGTTACACCCATCATTCTTCTTTCCATAGCTCGTTGCGTCGTCCTCAATTTCAGTAGAACCCTTTTCGTAAGCCTCCAGGTTTCTGCCCCATATGTGAGTACTGGTAACACACAGCTGTTGTACACTTTCCTTTTGAGGGATAGTGGCAACCTGCTGTTCATGATTTGAGAATGCCTGCCAAACGCACCCCAGCCCATTCTTATTCTTCTGGTTATTTCAGTCTCATGATCCGGATCCGTGGTCACTACCTGCCCTAAGTAGATGTATTCCCTTACCACTTCCAGTGCTTCGCTACCTATCGTAAACTGCTGTTCTCTTCCGAGACTGTTAAACAATACTTTAGTTTTCTGCAAATTAATTTTCAGACCCACCCTTCTGCTTTGCCTCTCCAGGTCAGTGAGGATGCATTGCAATTGGTCTCCTGAGTTACTAAGCAAGGCAATATCATCAGCGAATCGCAAGTTGCTAAGGTATTCTCCATCAACTTTTATCCCCAATTCTTCCCACTCCAGGCCTCTGAATACCTCCTGTAAACATGCTGTGAATAGCATTGGAGATATCGTATCTCCCTGTCTGACGCCTTTCTTTATAGGGATTTTGTTACTTTCTTTGTGGAGGACTACGGTGGCTGTGGAGCCGCTATAGATATCTTCCAGTATTTTTACATATGGCTCATCTACACCCTGATTCCGTAATGCCTCCATGACTGCTGAGGTTTCGACTGAATCAAACGCTTTCTCGTAATCAATGAAAGCTATATATAAGGGTTGGTTATATTCTGCACATTTCTCTATCACTTGATTGACAGTGTGAATATGGTCTATTGTTGAGTAGCCTTTACGGAATCCTGCCTGGTCCTTTGGTTGACAGAAGTCTAAGGTGTTCCTGATTCTATTTGCGATTACCTTAGTAAATACTATGTAGGCAACGGACAGTAAGCTGATCGGTCTATAATTTTTCAAGTCTTTGGCGTCCCCTTTCTTATGGATTAGGATTATGTTAGCGTTCTTCCAAGATTCCGGTACGCTCGAGGTTATGAGGCATTGCGTACACAGGGTGGCCAGTTTCTCTAGAACAATCTGACCACCATCCTTCAACAAATCTGCTGTTACCTGATCCTCCCCAGCTGCCTTCCCCCTTTGCATAGCTCCTAAGGCTTTCTTTACTTCTTCTGGCGTTACCTGTGGGATTTCGAATTCCTCTAGGCTATTCTCTCTTCCACTATCGTCGTGGGTACCACTGGTACTGTATAAATATCTATAGAACTCCTCAGCCACTTGAACTATCTCATCCATATTGGTAACGATATTGCCGGCTTTGTCTCTTAACGCACATGTCTGATTCTTGCCTATTCCTAGTTTCTTCTTCACTGTTTTTATGCTTCCTCCGTTCCTGTGAGCCTGTTCAATTCTATCCATATTATAGTTTGTGATGTCCGCTGTCTTACGCTTGTTGATTAACTTAGAAAGTTCTGCCAGTTCTATTCTAGCTGTAGGGTTAGAGGCTTTCATGCATTGGCGTTTCTTGATCAGATTTTTCGTCTCCTGCGATAGCTTACTGGTTTCCTGTATAACGGCGTTACCACCGACTTCTATTGCGCACTCCTTAATGATGCCCATGAGATTGTCGTGCATTGCTGCAACACTGAGGTCCTCTTCCTGAGTTAAAGCCGAGTACCTGTTCTGTAGCTTGATCCGGAATTCCTCTAGTTTCCCTCTTACCGCTAACTCATTGATTGGCTTCTTGTGTACCAGTTTCTTCCGTTCCCTCCTCAAGTCTAGGCTAATTCGAGTTCTTACCATTCTATGGTCGCTGCAGCGTACCTTGCCGAGCACGTCTACATCTTGTATGAAGCCAGGGTTCGCGCAGAGTATGAAGTCGATTTCATTTCTAGTCTCACCATTCGGGCTCCTCCACGTCCACTTTCGACTAACTCGCTTGCGGAAAAAGGTGTTCATTATCCGCATATTATTCTGTTCTGCAAACTCTACTAATAATTCTCCTCTGCTATACCTAGAGCCTATGCCATATTCCCCCACTGACTTGTCTCCAGCCTGCTTCTTACATACCCTGGCATTGAAGTCGCACATCAGTATAGTGTATTTTGTTTTGACTTTACCCATCGCCGATTCCACGTCTTCATAAAAGCTTTCGACTTCCTGGTCATCATGACTGCATGTAGGGGCATAGACTTGTACCACCTTCAATTTGTACCTCTTATTAAGCTTCACAACAAGACCTGCCACCCTCTCGTTAATGCTATAGAATTCCTGCATGTTACCAGCTATTTCCTTATTAATCAGGAATCCGACTCCTAGTTCTCGTCTCTCTGCTAAGCCCCGGTAACACAGTACATGCCCGCTTTTTAGCACTGTATATGCTTCTTTTGTCCTCCTAACCTCACTGAGCCCTATTATATCCCATTTACTACCTCTAATTCCTCCAATAACACTGCTAGACTCGCCTCGCTAGATAGCGTTCTAACGTTAAACGTTGCCATGTTCAGATTCCAATGGCGGCCTGTCCTGAGCCAGGTATTCTTAGCACCCTCTGCAGCGTCACAGATCTGACCGCCGCCGTGGTCAGTTGCTTCGCGGCTGCTGGGGACTGAGGGCCGGGGTTTTGATTGTTGTATTCATATAGGAGGTTGTGGCCCAGTACTGCACCAGGGTGGCCAATCCTGCTCTGGTGAGAGAGTGCGTTACCGGTTCTGGTCACCGGGATCAGGCCGCACTCTAGGTCTGTTCTAGACGCCGGCTTACCACACATCATTTCAACAACTAAGCTGTGCAAAACAATTAAAATTGAAATGGGCTTACCTCATGAGCAAGTGACGAGCACGTGTTGACCGTTGAACATTAGTTTAGAACAGGCTATCGCGTGTGCAAGCACATACGTGCACCCGAACATAGGACAGCTTCTTCGATGCCTCAGCTTGCAGAGCTTTGTCGACGAAGTGAAACACATTCAACGCTGATATCCCCGCACTATGACGGCACATGACGAGCACACAAGCGCTACGATACAGCGATGAATGCGGAACTTTGCCACTTCGAACATGCCGAAGACTCAAGCAGCGTAACCATCCATTGCTTGTGTTCTTCGCTCCCGATACGTCCATGTCACTTCCTTGGGTCCTTCCTCCACTCTTGAGTGCAAATCGAGACGTATTTGCTCGAAACCAACAATTTTTACAACATGAAACGATAAAAGCCGTCTGGCTACACATGTGCAGCTTTGTATACCGCTCCTTAGATCAGATGGGTGGATGTATATTATGAGCATCCCCTTTAGAACGGGGCGGTGGGTTGCGCCACAAAGCTCTTGTTATACTGCCTAATGTCCTACCCAGGTTAAACAAGAAAAACCAGCCGTGGTTGCTCAGTGGCTATGGTGTTAGGCTGCTGAGCACGAGGTAGCGGGATGGAATCCCGGCAACGGCGGCCGCATTTCGATGGGGGCGAAATGCGAAAACACCCGTGTTCTTAGATTTAGGTGCACGTTAGAGAATCCCAGGTGGTCGAAATTTCCGGAGTCCTCCACTACGGCGTGCCTCATAATCAGAAAGTGGTTTTGGCGCGTAAAACCCCATAATTAAAAAAAATGGTTAAACAAGGAAAAAAGAAAGAAACTACCAACTCTCACAACCAAGTTTTCTGATCCCTGTGATAGCGCGACGCTGTGTTGTGACGCTGTGTTGTGTTGTTGTGAATATATATATTCCTGCGTACTGTTCAATAAACGTTCTTTATTCGTCGTCCATGTCTGGCGTCAGTCATATCATCTGGCGACGAGGCACCTAGCCCACGCGCAGAGCTGGCTCGGCACTGCGGAACAACGTTCTACGCGGAAAGATCAGCCAGAGCACCCGGATTGTTCGTTGACCGTCGACTGAGCTGTACATGTTCAAGGAGAACGACAGCCAACGGAGGTGTCGACAGAAGTCTAGCACAAGTGCTGACGGGAGGAAGTGACTACTTCGGGCACAACGTGTGATGAGTACTGTCAAAATGCCTTCTTAGGGGAAAATAGCGGAGTTTGATGCTAAAACTAAGAACCGCGAATCACACGTGGAACGTTTTGAACTTTTTGTCAGCGCGAACGAAATCGCTGAGGAAAAAAAAAAGCTGTCTATTTTTGACAGGTATTGGCACAGAAGCTTATGAGGTGCTGAAAAATCTGAGTGTTCCGAAAACGCTCGCCGAACAAACGTATGCTGAGGTACAGCGGTTGCTTAAAACCCATTACTGCCCGAAGAGCTCTGTGACTGCCGAACGCTGCAAGTTCAATCGCCGCATACAATTAGAGCATGAAGGTGTGGAAGAGCTTATTGTGGAACTGAAACACTTGGCCAGGATGTGCGACTGTGGCACATTCTTGCAAGTTGCGTTACGCGACAGATTGGTTGCAGGCTTGCGGAATGAGAAAAGCCAGCGCGCATTGTTCACTGCAGAGAAATTAACGTTTGAGGGGCCGTGCAAAATTGCATTGGATCTGGAGCTGCCAGCAAAAGAGTAGAAAACAAGAGTAGCAAACTTATCACTACACTCTTTCCAGGCTAAGAGTAAGAGCGCAAGGAACGAAAGAATGGCGAAGTCTCCTGACCAGGTGTCAGTAAAAGCTTCTTGTGAAAGATGTGGCAGGAAGCACGAATCGCCGAAGTGTTGGTACAAAAATTAGAAATGCCGTAAGTGTTCAAAAAATCGGCCACTTGCAAGAATTGTGCACTAAGGCAAAGCTTCTGAATACAGTGGATGACACTGAGGACGAGGGAGAAGAGTTAGACGTGTACCATTTGAAAAAATTGACGTGATCAAGTTACGAAGTACATGTTCAAGTGGAAGGCAAGCCATTGAGGATGCAGATCGACACTGGCGCGGCTGTTTCAATTGTTCCTGAGAGTGCGTACAATTCTCTCTCTCCGCACGTGAAGTGCGTGCCCACTAGCATGTCATTGCGCACGTATACGGGAGAGCAACTTCGAGCAGTCGCTGAGTTTCCGAAGCCTCAGACCATCGAAGAACTTCGAAGCTTTGTGGGCCTATGCTCATATTTCCGGCGCTTTGCTCGGAATTTCGCATCGATCATGGCGCCATTGACTCAGCTTCTACGCGGTGACGCCGCCCTCTCCTGCTAGTCCCCTGCATGTGACTCCGCCTTTGCTACGCTGCGTGGTCTTCTCACCTCTTCATCTATTCTTTGCCATTTCGACCCGTCAGCTGCAACTGAACTACATACAGATGCCAGCGGGGTCGGTCTCTGCGCCGTCCTCGCCCAACGAAAGCCCGGCTACCTCGAATACGTAGTCGCCTATGCGAGTCGAACGCTGACGAAGCCTGAAGCCAAATACAGCGTGACCGAAAAAGAGTGCTTGGCTTCAGTATGGGCACTTGGCAAGTTCCGACCATACCTGTACGGGCGCCCATTCGACCTGGTCACAGATCACCACGCGCTTTGTTGGCTCGGCAACTTGAAAGATCCCACTGGCCGCCAAGCCAGCTGGGCACTACGCATCCAGGAGTACGATATTCGCGTCGTGTACCGCAGCGGACGCACACACTCCGACGCAGACGCCTTGTCTGGTTCAATTTACCTCCAGACTCGGCCCGCGGAATAACTTCCGCACATTCCGTGTCATCTCTTGACATGGACTCCTTTGCCACCGCACAACGTCGTGACACGTCGATCCCTTCTCTTTTCAACTATGTTTCTGGATCATCGACCATCCCTGTGTCCCGACCCTCCGACACCAAGCAGGTCATTTCGCCATTCGTGACCAGCTGCTGCACCCATGCAATTACACTCCTGAAGGTCGTCAGTGACTTCTGGTGGTTCCCCGCAGCTTAAGGTCTCAAATATGCGCCGCTTTCCACAACGATCCGCAGTGCCTCCACGCCGGAGTCTTCAAGACGTACGAACGAATTCGCCACCGCTACTACTGGCGAGGCAAGTACAATTTTGTACACAAGTTTGTGCGGTGCTGTCTTGACTGTCAGCGCCGCAAATCGCCGTCTTTACGCCCGTCTGGTGCCTTGCAGCCGCTCGCTTGCCCTGCCACACCGCTCGATCGCGTTGGCATCGACCTATACGGCCCGCTTCCTATGACGCCAGATGGCAATCGGTGGATCGTAGTTGCTGTTGACCATTTGACACGCTATGCCGAAACTATTACTTTACCAAGTGCTACAGCGCGGTATGTAGCCTCTTTCGTCCTACATCGCTTCGTGCTATTACACGGCGCACCTCGAGAGCTCCTCAGCGATCGAGGTCGCGCCTTCCTCTCCAAAGTCGTCGAAAGTTTGCTTTCGGAATGCCATATAATTCATCGGACAAGCACGGCATACCATCCATAGACTAACGGGCTCACAGAGCGATTTAACCGCACACTTGGTGATATGCTCTCTATGTACGTGGCATCTGATCATGGTAACTGGGACCGCATCCTTCCATTCATTACGTTCGCGTACAACACCGCGATCCAGGACACTACAGGATTTTCACCTTTCTTCCTCCTGTATGGCCGCGAGCCTACGCATACCATCGACACGCACCATCCATACCGTCCTGATGCCTCCGAGTGTTTACCTGTGTCCGACGTCACCCGAGAAGCCGCTGAATGCCGCCAGCTAGCGCGCTCCTTTACGGCAGAGCAACAGCAGCGCCAGAAAGAAAACCGCATCGACACGCTTCCAAACACCACCTACGCTCCAGGCCTTCTTGTGTGGTTGTCGGTCCCTTTCCAAACGCCGGGGCTGTCCTCGACACTCGTCCCAAAATTCGAAGGCCCTTCCCAATTCTTGGAGCAAACATCCCCGGTGAATTTTCTAATTCAGCCCCTGTCAACACCTGAAGACTTGCGCCGGCGTGGACGTGACATTGTCCACGTCTCGCGTCCCAAGCCCTACCACGACCCTCTCTGCCTCCCGATTCTTAAGTCGCCAGGATGGCTCTTTTTGTCCGGGGGGTGATTGTGAAGAAGAAGACGTGCGTCGCGGCACAGCCGCATCTCCAACGGGCGCCTCGGCTCGACTCGCGCTGTTGATTGCTGACGTCCTTTTTGGACAGTGCTTCGGGCTGCCTCGCCATTCCCGGTCGCTGTGCCTTCGCATTAGGAGCCGCCAATAAACCTCTTCTCACATCCAACAAATGGTGTTGCATAATGGGTTGAAAAGAAATAAGACTCGAATCATTACGAAACTTGGCACTGGGCGTTCTTTCTTCCCTTTTTCTTTTTTTGAGAGCACACACAGTACTAGCGCGGTACTATGAGAGTCGTTCAACTCAATCCCGGACTTTTTTTATTTCCAGGTTTATAGAGATGCCTAGGCTGAAATTTTTGTATCCAGTAGAAACTAGCACCTGTGTCCTGTTACTGGTAGACGGCGCTCATTTCCCACGCTTCTCAATAGACTGTTATTCAAGATGGCGGACAACAGTGTGAACGTCTACGTGGAACACAGTGTTGTGATGAAGTTTTTAGTGAACGAGGGCATAAAACCTGCTGAAATTTACAGAAGACTTCAGGCTCAGTACGGTGATGAGATACTTAGTCGCAGTAATACATTTGAATGGTGTAAGTGCTTCAAAGATGGCCGTATCTTTATTACTGACAATCCCGGTCACGGTGGATCTCAGCCCACGGTAGTCATTCCTGAGAAAATTCAGTGCGTGGAGCAGCTGATTGTGTACAATCGTCGCATAACCTGCCGTGAAATTGCAAGGGTGTGTTATCTGTCGTTAGGAGCATTGAACACAATAAATCATGATCATTTGTTGTTCCGAAAAGTGAGTGCACGCTGGGTCCCAAAGCAGCTGTCTGCTTTTGACAGACACGGAAGTGTTGAAATGTGTAGAGAACTGAAGGAACTCTAGGAAAGGGAAGGCCAGGATTTTCTGAATCGCATCATGACATGTGACGAAACATTGGTTCACCATTCCACCCCAGAATCTATACGAGCATCGACGCAGTGGAAACATACGGAATCGCCACCTCCCAAGAAATTTCTAACAGTTGCATCAGTCGACAAAGGGATGGTAAGTGTATTCTGGGATAAACAGGGAATTATTCACGTTGATTTTTTACCCCATGGTGTCACTATCAACAGGGAGTATTACTGCCATATTCTGCGTGATGTGCACAAGAGTTTACGGAATAAACATCCGGGTTTGATCACAAAGGGTGTGGCCCTTTTGCAAGACTATGCACGACCGCATACCGTTCAACGCACATTCCAAACAATCCAAGAACTTGGGTGGGCGATAATACCACGCCCTCCTATAGGCTGCACCACTGCAGACAGTTATCGCGAGATAAGTTATGTAGTACTTCTTTTTATCACAAGGACCGCTAGTATAAAATAGGCTAATAACGCCTACTTATCGCCATGTTTAGTAGTATTGTTCTATTGTTGAAGAGACACCATAAAAATTGCATTGTATGGGAGTCAACTTTATTTATGCCTGCAGTTTGGCGCTTGCGCGCCCCGACGAGGGCCTACGTCATCCACAAAGTCACCGTTACTCGGCGCGGGTCTACACTCGCCGTTGCCGGTTCGCTGGGTCGGTGCCTTTCGAGCGCCTCGAGGACCTGCTGGACGGCCCAGAGCTGATCGTCTCGGTCATAGCTTATCGCGGCTGCCTCGAGCTCCGGTGGGTGTGTTCTTGATTTTGCTTCTTCTGGATATTTAACGCACTCCCACAAGATGTGCGCGTAGTCTGCGGTCTCCCTCCGGCAGACTGCCCTTATCTGTCGGATATGTCTCGGGGTACATGCGATTCATCCGTCTCGGGCTCGGTAGCGATCTGGCTTGGATCTGTCTCAGTACTACCGCCTCCATTCGACTCAGCCTCGGGTGCGGGGGTGGGAGAGTCCTGCGAGCCAGGCGGTAGGCCTTCGTAATTTCATTCTAATCCGTAATGCGGTCCTTCGTTGCGAGCCACGTCGGACGGTCTGCCGCCGGGACGCGGCTGGTTAGGGCTCGGGATGCTGCGTGTGCCGCCTCATTGTTGTTCTCATTGCGTTCCGACGCGTCGCCCGCGTGCGTCGGGAACCACTTAAGTCGTACTTTTGTTGTCGTAGTTTGTACGCGCTCAGCCTCCCTGCAGATTTGGCCTTTGGCTAAGTTTCGCACCGCCTGTCTCGAGTCACTCAGCACCGTGTGGCAGTCTGCGTCCGCGATGGCCAAGGCGATGGCTACCTCGTTCGCTTGTTCCACTCCGGCGCTTCTCACGCTCGCTGCCGTCCTCTTGACGCCAGTTGACTCCTCTATGATGAGCGCTGTGAAGGCATTCCGTTTGTGTTCGGCCGCGTCCAGGTACCGCACGTGTTCGTCGTTGGCATGCTGGTCGATGAGAGCCTTGGCCCTCGCCGCTCTTCTTCCCTTTTTGAACTCGGGATTCATGTTCTTCGGTATAAGGTCGATTCTGGTCTGGCGTCGTACCTCTTCGGGGACGGGGAGCTTCATCTCAACCTCGTTCGAGCGTCCTATTCCCAGATCATCCACTATCTTCCTCCCGGCTTTGGTCATGGACAGCCGCTCCAGTTGAGAGGTCCGTTGCGCTTCGGCTATTTCTTCGAGTGCATTGTGTATCCCGAGTTGTAACAAGCAAGTCGTGCTCGTGGACTCGAACAGGCCCTGCGCCGTCTTGTGCGGTCTTCTGATGAGCACGTTGATTTTGTTACGTTCACGTTGCAGCCATTTGTGGTAGGCTGCAACGTACGCGACGTGGCTGATGACGAAAGATTAGACGAACCTAATTAGTCTCTCCTCTCTCATGCCAGCCTTCCGCGAAGTGACTCATTTGATGAGTCGAATCGCGTTGCCTGATTGACATTGGTGACTTTTGACATTGGTGATGTGAATGCTGAAAAAACAAGATGCTTGAATTATGGCGAAGGTAATGAACACAGAGTAAACGTTCTGGAACATGTGAACTTTGCGCAGTGGGCATTCACTACCCCAGAGTTGACAATGTTTTCGTCACTCGAGGGATGATGCTTGATATATATATGTGTATATATATATATATATATATATATATATATATATATATATATATATATATATATATATATATATATATATATATATATATATATATATATATATACTATGTTATTATGAGGCATGAAAATATATTCTTAAGCATGAGAACTTTATGCAGGGCGAATTTACTACGCCACAGTTGACTGTAATTTTGTTTCATGAAGGCAGATGCTTGAGGAATAAATAAATGTATCATGCAAAAGTGTCCTAGTTGGTTTTTCTGATGCTGCCCAAAACTTAGCAGTTTTTTTGTACAATGACCAGGGCGTACACGAACAAGTTATCTGTAAGCAGTTAAACCAAACAGAACGGAATCGTTAGGCCGGAGTTCCTAAATGTGTGATGTAGGCTGCAATTTGGTAAAACGTCAGGTTTTCTACAGCTATCCCGATGAAAGAGAACAGTGCTCACGAAGGGCACCACGCTTCGCTTGTAAAAGAAAGACAGCTTATACTGTGAAGAACAAACCGGCCTTGGGATCTGCGCAAAAAGTATTTGCTCTGAGTAGGCTTACCCTCAACTTTTTGGTAATCTCCATTATGGCTCAATAGAAATCTGCCAACCGGATTGAATTGAAATTTTGTGCGTAATAGATTGCGAAACTACATTGTCAAAGACTTACGGATAGCCCTTTAATATTCCACGCAATACTGCGGGAAATTTTTAAGTAGGGCAGGGTGATTATGCTCCAAATATGATCGATGCCTTGAAGGATATGCTAATTTTTGAACTTCCCGAAAAACAAAAAGGCTTACTTTAAATAATCAAATGAAACTTTATTCATGCCCGACTAGGTTTCGGATGGCAAAATTTACATCACAGTGACTATTATACTTAGTTTGAGGGGTGTTTTTACCAATGAGGCATGTGACATATAATTTACGAAGGTGAAAAAATATTACTCTGGCTTTTGTTTCCCAACGTACGTGTTGCTAATAAACTAACTGAGATGAACGCGTGATATATCCCGAGGTTTACTGCAGTCGTGTCGAGCTACATCCAGTAACGCCGAGGCCGCAACGATAGTTCAGCTGTACCAGAGAACTGGCCGCGAGAAGCGCGGTTGCGACAGTGTTTTCTAGCGTGCCGATTTTCTTCTCACTCTGAGACGCGAGATGGCGGCGGAAGTGTGTGGTGTTGCTCTTCTTCTTTATATTCGCCCCCCCCCCGGAGTGAAAAGGAAGCCATCCTTGCGACCTACGCCGACGACGAAACGATGGGCTCATATTAAGGCTTCAGCCTGTCTACAAGAACAATTTCGCGTCCTTGGCTGGCCATATGCGCGCATCAGTGGCTCGTAGATGTAGTTGACGGGCCAGGCTTGGGCAGTGGCGCGATATGGACCATCAAATTTCTGAAGTAGCCTGAAAGAGAGGCCAAGACTTGTGCGTAGGACCCAGAGCCATACGAGGAATTCAGGCGAGAAAAATAGGCGGAGGTCGGTTGTCGTCAGGTGCAAGCTGTTCGCGGGATCGGTCTACGGTAGTGAGTGAGCGGCCGAGCTTCCGACATTCTTCGGCATGCTCAGCGGCGCTGGAAGCGGGGTGCACTCTGAAGAACCTGAATGAAGTGGAAAAGTTGTGTTTATGGTACAGGAAACTTCACGGCCGTAGAGAAGGAAAATTGAAAAGAATCCGGCTGGGTGGCTTATTTGGTGGTGTTGTGGGCATATGTTACGGACGGTATACAGGATTCCCGTTGGAATGATCCAAGGCTGCACACATTGACAGCGTGTCGTCGAGAGTATGGCTTAACCATTCCGTCGGGGAGACGACGACGAAGTTCCTTCTTGGTAGGACGCTTCTATCTGTGTTCTCTGACTTCTGGCGAAATATTTGAAATTTCCTGCTGCCTCGGCTCCCGGTCTTGTGGCCATGGACGTGGAGCCTTCCAGATGCGCTCCTGGCCAGAGGTCATCAAGGCCGTCCTTCACGAGAAAGAGCGGAAGCGTGTTCAGTGACACCGAGGACGCTGAGCTGTACTCCGTGTCGGATGATGACTCGTCGGATGATAACTTCCTCACTGTCCGCAGAAAGAGGGCCAAAAGGAGGACTGTCAACGCGAATAAATCAACGCAAGCTAGCACGGCGACTAGGAAGTCAAGGCCTGAACGCTGGCTTCACGCCATCGCGTTCGTACCCGAGGAACCCTCAAGCAATCTCCGACTGCTAAACAGGCAAGAACTATCCGTTTTCTTGGAAGGGGTCGTGCCGAATGAAATTAAATACATTCGAATAAATACACGAAAGAATGTCCTCGCAATCAATGTTTCGAACGGGAGTGTGCTCAAAAAACTGAAGCAAATATCGGAGCTAGGACGCATCAAAGTGCGTTCCTATATCCCGTTTGATGATGCATCCACAGCAGGTGTAGTTTCTGACACCAATGTCGCAATTCCCAACGCGGACTTGTCCATCATCGTCAAACCAGCGAGTAAGGGTGTTGTCATCACGCGTGTGAGCCGCCCTAGTACTTCGCACCGCGTCGAAGTGATTTTCAAAGGAGACTGCCTACCATCTCACGTCATAGTCAGTCACTTCCGAAACCCTGTTTGGCCCTTCGCACAAAAGCCTCTTCAATGTCATCAGTGGTTTAGGCTTGGTCATGTCAAAGGGGGTATGTCCAAACTTGTTACTGTGTCCCCGGTGTGCTGAACCTCACGCGGAGGACACATGCAGGGCTACTGTCCTAATTTCCGGCAACTGTAATGGTTGCCATGCTGCCTCGTCTAGGGAGTGCCCTCGCATCAACAAAGAGGTCGCTGTTCTCAAGCAAATGGTTCGAGACAATTCGACTCACGGGGAGGCTGCTGAAACGATCCGGCGTCGGCGTCGGCGTCACCGAACCTCCTCAAAAAAGGCAGACACACGAAAGGAGAAGGGTCCTTCCAGTATAGCATCGACATTCTCCAATCAGGCCAAAAAGGGGCTGAACAGCACAAGAAAGTCAGCTGAAAACAATATTTCTCAGGAAAAATGGCCTGCGCTTCCGAGCCAGCAACTTCCCACAGAACCACAGACTGTCAAAGCCGCTCGGTAGCCTACTCCTGCCGCTGATGGCACACCCAAAGCAGATCCACAAGTCATTTCAACACTGCGTCCCCTCATAGATGTCATTCGAGTGATCCTGCCGAACCTGAAGGTGAAGGGGACTACAATATGTATCGCAAAACATCTGATAACCGTTTTGAAAATGTCTCGCAAAACGTCTCATAACCATTTCTGAAACGGCTACAAAACGTCTCGCAAGACGTCCTATAGTTGTTTTTAAAACGGCTACAAGACGTCTTGCAAAACGTGTTACGCCTACAAGACATTTTAAACACATCCCGCAAAGTTCTCGTAAGACGACTTCAAGACGTCTTAAATGTCTTGCCAAGACGTCTTTGAGATTCTTCTAAACGTTCATAATAACTTTCAAGAGGCCTCGTAAACAGCTAATACATCAGTGTGTGTTGAGCGGGGTAGGTGCTCTAAATTTCTACCACAAGGCGAACCCCTCTAACGCTTTTACTAATCAGCTGCTGTTATAGTTTTCCGCGTCTTCATTCTCCTCTGCTTTCACCTGTGTCACTTTAGTTATTTATTCTTCCTGAATCACTACATGCTTTTTAGAACCAGCAAGAGCTTCTAGCTTACATAGCCCAGCGTATACAATATACTTTCATTGCAGGAGACTGCTAGGCTGGGCCGGTTGGAGGGAATAACTGGTTAAGAGAGCATGCATTTTCGCTAAAGGGCTCTGTTCCCAACATTTTAGCCCAGGACTGCGAATAATTTAGCCATGCTATCCGTGACAAGTGTGCAGAATTGGGCAGGTATCAAGAGCAAATATCACGTGAGATCAGCGAAGCCTATTTCATTCATTCTAATAAAAACTCCTCCTCAGTGTACCTTCTTTTTGCCCGCATAGCTGTGACATTAGCTATTCGTTGAAAACTTGAAAGCCTGCTACAACAGTGCATGTGATGTCATTGTTTCGATGGTGATTCTTTTTCCGCGCACAAATCGTGTTTTATTGTTTGGTCTAGATGCGTTTCCTATATACTACATTAGCCACAGTAAACCAGTGGTTAGACAGCGCGTTTTCTCTCGTGTTCTCACCTTCCCGCCCTAAGCGATGTTTCTTGCCATCCTAATACCTTCATTCACTTCCATAGAACGGTGTCAAAATGCTTGGCATGTATAACGACATGCAGTCATCAGTTGCGGCCCTCTTGCCTTTATACTGAAAAGCAAGAAAGCTTCATGACGCAAATACTAAGCACGCTGAAAAATAAACGAGCTACGTGCAGTCGCAATGTCCAGAATTTCGCGAATTTTGTGACGATATATAGATGAAAAACATTATGCCACACAAAAAATACAATGCGGATGTCATGGCAAGACCGTTAGAGAAACGACTTGCTAAATAAACCCCACGCTCTTTCTCTGATTAGTACATTCGACGTGCACTCGAAGTTGTTAGGTAAAACCACAGTGAGTAACCTGGTCTACTTCCCATTGGCACAGTGAAGTTGCAATGTTGCATAATGCGAACAATACTGCAAGTTCCTTTCATGTGCATAGTTTCTCTGAAGCATATGTGCCTTATCATTATTCCCACAAACTCGATGGCACATGCTCATGCTTAAAGAGTGGCACTCCTGACTTTGTTTCTTTGAATGTGAAAAATATGACACGTCACTGCAGCATACACCGCAATTTCGAGAGGACAGGAAGTAAATGTGAAGCATAATTTTGTAGAGCATCTCTCATTACCGATTGGACGAGCATATTCCACAAATGTGAGTGCCTGAAACTGGCAACTTCTCATGGTGAACCGCCGCATCGCACGAAGGACAGATACAATAAAACAATAATACATGCTCCGAGTAACATAAATCTGGGAATGAATTACATAAACCGGAGTGAGCACGCCTGCTGGCGAAGTTTAACATGGATAGAAAATAAGACGACTAACAAGTTAACGCAAAAGACACGCTACTCTACGCAGACCATCAATAAAAAAGCGTGGCTGTCAAGTAACACGTCCCTCATCACCAAGAGGGTCAAATAATGTCTTCGAGACCCACGGTTCGCCGAGCAAGCCTGTTGTACTGCAAGAACTTGCTATTGCTTTCAACTTGACAAGCACCGATGCTGCTTAAGCAACATCAATTCTCTTAACACCATCAATACCAAAGCGTACGCACGAATGTGGAACTCCTCGCCAGACGTAGAATATCTATTCCCGTTTTATCCCATAATTCAGTGGTGGAACAATCGAAGTCTCTTTCCCGCATCGCTTTCAGGCTTGCCCGCTTGCTCACTCCCTGTTTCTGCCAAAGATGTACTACAGAACCCTTCCAGCAGTGTCTGCTACATTGAAGATGAGGCTTTTCGCAGCAAAAGGTAGAAAAAACTTCGCATGAGCGTTGTAACAGTGGCCATGATTTTCGTTTCAGGCTTCGTACACTCATACATTTTCTGTCTTTCCCTCTTCAGACAGCATTCATGCGCGTGGCTTGATTAACGCGACGACTTCGCTGTCTGTCAGTAACGGAGTAGTGGCGTAATTTTTATAGTAATAAATCCATGAAAAGAACCAGTATGTTTGAAATTGTCATTGTGTTGATTCGGTTTACTCATGATACATGGTGCCGTCTATGCTGAGCCGAGCTCAAGTCATTCTATCTGCAAACTGCGATTATGGACAAGGAAGTATTTCGAATAGAGCTAAACCTAAAAAAAGATAGAATGGTATGTTTCTGCATGCTCCAAGGTGCAAATTCAACGAACCCTTTTTCATCTAGATAATATTATTTGGCTTTCAAATGCGGTGTAACAATCAAGGCAGAAAGCTGGGCTAGTTGGTGTGTCATCATTATTCAAAAGACTAGCGCAATATAGCAGCGACAAAGACTGAGAAGACGACAGGACGAGCTTTGTCCCTGCTATTTTGCGCTAGTCTTTTGAATAATGATAACGGTGTAACAAATTATGCAATGTATCTGCTTCGAAAATACGGGCGTATTTTTGTACTTTGTTGGATATGATAGGTGAATCTCTATTTTCTTTATTATTCAAGCGTTCTAAATTTATTCTCTCATAGAAACAACGATTATTAAGCAAATTCTCGCGTGAAAGTCTATAGTTTCCCAGCACCACAAATTTCATTCGAGCCCACATGTTTCAAATGATAAAGTATGATTATATGGGACACTATTACGTAAGTCCCACAAAACAACCAAGCATGAAAAATGGAGATCTCATGTATATATGAGCAGAGCGGGTGCTTGCTCTAGTTGGTGAGGCACTTTCGAGGGTGCACAGCGCAAGGGTAACAACAGACAAAAAGGAGACGTGGATGAGCGCTAACTTCCAATTGAACTTTACTATAAAACAATAAAATATGTACAAGTAAGGCTTTGATCATAATGAAGAAACAAGATAAACGAAGGGTGAAATAGCAAACATTATGAAAGAATAAACGACACGGTATGTAAAACATTGCTGAAGTAATCAAAATTATTGCAATGCATGCATGTGGCACTCCAGAAACATGACCGTAGAGAGCAATTGATGGCTTACTAACACACCCATCGAGTTGACGCGTGATACGCCATGCCTCCAGAATTAGTTAAGTGCATTCATCTCGGTGTTTGCGTAGTGCACCTGTGTTGTCTAAGTCACTAGAACAGCCACACGTGCTTGTATGGATATCCAGAAAACTATCTCTGCTATTTCTCATGTTGCACGTCTACTCACGTAACCCTTCATTAAGGCATGTGCCTGTCTTTCCCAAATAAGAAGCTCCGCAGAGCAGAAGTATCGAGTAAGTGATCAGTATTTCAACACTGTTTATTTTCTTTTTCTGTTTGCTCTTTCTCCCTTCGCTTATCTGGTTTCTCCATCTTAGCTACAACCGTTTTGGAAATTATTTCAATGTTTTCGATAATAAACTTCACTTGTAAGTGACCGCTCATCCTCTTTTTTGTGCCTGTTATTCTCGCACCGCAGTCTCTCAAGAATAGGTTAGCCATACGTGCTAACAGTAGCAACCACTTGCAGCATCCACGGCGCTAGCCACTGTGTGTCCTTTGGATATCACTGTTATTTTACGTGGCTCCTGTCCTACTGCCAATTTTCGCGAAAAAGAGTGCACTCCAGCTTTGTCAAGGATGCTTTGTTTTCTCATAACGACGCACAGCTGTGAGAATAGACAGCTAGATATAGTAAAATCAGCAGCTATTGTAATTGCAGTGTACACTAAGAACTTTTGTGTTGCATGCCATAGAGGCGATGGAAAATGGCGTTTGAAATTTTAGACACCTTTTATTTGCTTGTTGTTCGCTGAGCATTACTCTTTGTTGTTTACATTTTGCAGGTTTTACAAGATTTAGTAATAATATATAAATCCTTTTATGAACTGTTAAAAGCACCGACGAAACCAGAATGGGGTTCGTGCATCATTTGGTAATTGTGGCTTTCTTGATTTATGAAGCGTCTGCACTAAATTGTAAGTCTCCTATTTTCGTACAGTTTTCTGTATTATTTTAAAGTTTGTTGCGTGTTTCAAAGTACCTCTCTGGTTCATGAGCATTTTACATAGCAATATTTGCTTCATTAGGAAAATAAAATTCATATTTCTGCTTAAGGAATGCATTCGAAGGAATTATTATCTACCTTAAAACTGGGACTTTTCCGATAGGCAATCGTATTTCGATTTTTTTACTTTTGAAAATTTCAAGCAGCTACAGATAACTCACGTATGTTCTTCAGTTAGGGCAGGATTACACTTTCAACTGTTAAAAAAATTAATACGTGTGTACAACTCCTTCACAATTTAGGACATTTTCACATAGGCATGACGGAATGATTCCTTAGAGTTATTTTGTATGATGGCTTTCGGGCCTTGGACAAAATGTGATTCAATATTTATAAAAAAATAACTTGCAGATGCATGCCACTCCCATCATTTGATACATAAAAGACAGCCAAGCCATACAAGGAACTTGTCGCAGCACGCTGATATTCTTCGCGCCTGCTTTCGCGTTGCCAAAAGCCTAACCACTATTTTAAAACAGTTCACTATATCCTCTACCACTACTTCGCTAAACCCTGGTCTTTTTAATATAGTTACTCTGCTCCAAGACCGTTACTTCTAGTGATATCGTGGCGAGCACAAGACGGGATTGGCGTAATATTATCACCTGTTCTTCCCAGAAGATTCCACTTCCTCTTCATCTTCTAAACATTTGCGTCTGAGCAGCAGTTGTAGGAATAAGGACGTCTTTTAGATATCTCCCTTTCCACAGCAGGCCAGTGTTGGTGAATACGTGGTTCGTGCTGTCACCGTATTGCACAGCCTTCTTTCACGTGCAGCTGCACCCCTGTGTACATATGCTGCCTAACTGCGCCTCCCCCGACATTCCACTACGCCTGCACTGACTAGCTTCATGGGGACACAAAAAGGATCAACCAGTCTCTCGACTGTGGCTGTCCTGACTGCTCGTTCTTCCTCATTGGGCCTCCTCCTGAGCTTCGCTGCGCATGCGATGCCTGGCTTCAAGGGGATATAAAAACGAATCACTGAGGCACTTGGTCCACTTCTGAGCAGCAGTTGTAGGAATAAGGACGTCTTTTAAATATTTGCCTTTCCACTGCAGTCCAGTTCTGACGACTACGTGGTTTCTGTTGTCACGGTTTTGCACAGCCTTCCACGTGCAGCTGCACTCCTTTTTACACGTGCTGCCTAACTGCACCTCTCCCGAGGCGCCACTACGCCTACATTGACTGGCTCCATGGAGACATAAAAATTATGAACCAGGCTCTCGACTGCGGCTCTGCTTCCTGCACGTCCTGCCGCATTGCGCCTCCTTCTTAACACCAGTGCGCCTGCGCTGTCTGGCTTCAAGGGGATGTAAAAAGGAATCGCTGAGGCACGTGGTGCACTTCTGAGCAGCAATTCCAGGAATTAGGACGTCTTTTATATATCTGCCTTTCCACAGCAGGTTGGTTTCATACGTCATATTTTCCCATTTTGTGCATATACCTGCGGCTGCTGCTCACTAGTGCTTCTTAGGTTATTACCTTTGCTATATACCATGCCTTCAAACGCTGAACTGTCTAAAAACGATTGAACGACTTGAATCACTGCCTAATAATATACTTGATAACCTTGGTGAAGATCTCGCTTCTAAAATTGCAAAACTGCTTGATGACCAGGGTCTCGGTAACCTTACATCTCGGCTGACAGCGTACTTTACAGGAATGAACAATACGATAAAGTGCGGACGACTGTCAATGAATTGCTAAATTCAAACAGAGATTTGATGGCCGAAGATGAAGTGCTGTCCAGGAGGATAGCAGACATGCAGCTATAGAGCCGGCTAAATAGCATTGAAATCAAAGGCATCACCTGTACACAGGGAGAAGGCTGGGCTGTCATATTGAGAACAATTGCTGAAGTAACTGAATGCCCCATTTCATCAACAGACATGGACGCAGTTCACCGTGTCGTCAGTAAGACAGCTGAAAAGAGCAGGATTGCTTGTGTTTACTTGCTGACAATAAAAATAAAATTCTGCAGAAAACTCGGAAAGCACGTTCGCGTATGTTTCAGATAGGTCTGACTGGAAGTACGGATAGCGCTGTATACGCCAATCAACACCTGACCATTGACAACAAATGACTATTCAACAAAGCGCTCAGCCTCAAAAAAGAAATGAAATGGCGCTACCTTTCAACGAAGAATTGCCATATCAAATGCGTAAGACATATGATAGCAAAGTCTTCAGGATAAGTGCCGAGCGAGATCTACGCATCTTCACGTGGATATCAATTTCAACATTTGTCATTTTTCTAATCTGTTCCGGACTACATCCCTCTATGACATTGCTCTCAACGGCGGAAACAAAATCGTTTCTCGTTCATTATAATTCTCATTACTACACATCAATGCACGAAGTTTATGCAAAAACAAAGGTATCATTACTGCCTAGTACGAACGTAGGCATGAAGTGTGTTTAAATGTACTTAACTGGGGCTGAGTGTGGATCAAAACTAACCAGTGGCCTTTTAAACATCGCAATGGTCTAATCATAGGTTGCATTTGTCGTTGCCCATCTTCAAGTATTCCTGATTTCTTGCACATCCTTTCCACAATTATTCATAAAATTTCAGCTGAAAATAAACACCTTTTAACAGTTTGTGATATTACCATTCATTTATTAGTGATCATAGTTCAATGATATCTTATACCGATTGTTTTGTTTGGATTTGGGCTTGAGTCTCTAATTACTCCACCTACTCCATCTTCCGCTTCTGAAACTAATACTGTTCTATATAACGCCTTAAGCAATGTCCCACCATCTCCCAGTGCAGGTGTCATTGACCTGCCTATTATAGACCCCCTCCCCTTTTTATTACCTTCGAAAAAGGAAACCCTCACTATGGCACTACCTATTTCACTTCTAGCTGCGACAGGGATGACTGTTTATAGAACAACTGGTACCAACTGTTCATCAATTAGTACTCTATGTGATCCTGAAAAGGCACTAGAAAAATTGGTGGTGTGGCTGGTAACAACTTTAATGAAAATCCGGCCAATTCGTTGCCTGGGCCTAGGCCGCCCCCGAGGACTTCCAGACGTGTTGTCTGCTCCCCGCCTTGCTGGAGACCTATAGTTGATTTTGGAGCTTTGAGCATCGCAGCGCGGCCATCCACTGCGCCGCAGCTTTGTCAAGCGAGACTGAATTTTCTCTGCCTGTATCTTGTTCATTATTTTTAGAGCTTTGTAACCTACCACTACTATGATCAAGTCCAAAAAAAGTTTAAATTTCCCCATAATCCTTCGACAACGAAAGGTTTGTTAACCAGCATGCGTAAAAAAGGTCATTCTTACAGGAACACTAAACAAAAGCCTTTCATTCTAAGTCTAGCGTATACCTTTAAAAAATACAATACCATGTTGAGTAATCTACTGAGAAGATCAAAACGGGTTTATTACGAGAAAGAATTTTGCAAGGCTGAAAATAGAAACAATGTCTACTTTTCAATGACATTTGAATATACTCCAGGATAGTAAAACGATTGATAAAATGTCTTATGAACATGAAACCTGCACTGAATCATCTTTTATAGCCAACTCATTTAGTAATTACTTCTATCAAGTGTACAGTGATAGCCAGATAGCCTCTTCCTATCCGTGTAAACGTTGCAATCGTATATTCTTTCCTTTTCCCGTCTGAGCCCATCAGGTCTATTCTTCTATGTAAAATCTCAAAGACACTTGCCCACGTCTAATTTCGCTGCCTATCACTTAAAACTTGTTGCACCTTGGATTTCGGCAGCACTGAGCAGCCTAATAATCAAATTTTTAAATGCGGTACCTTTCGCAGTTAGCTAAAAAGGCAAATATAATTCCTGTCTTTAAAAAGTGATAAATCTCTGGTGTCTAACTATTGCCCAATCTCTATTTTGCCCTCCATTAGTAAACTTATCGAGAAATGTTTTTCTGCAACGTATAAACAGCTACCTAACCTTTAATTTGTGCAGATCTTCCAAATTCCGTTGTTGTCGTGGAAGTTCGACCACCTTAGCTTTTATTGCATTAACCGATTACAAAAAAATTTTCTATTGGCAGCAATAAATTCTTTGGCTCAGTAGTTTTAGATTTTATTATAGCTTTTCAGACTGGTAATCATACTATTTTATTTGCCATACTAGAATCTTTACGTGTAACAGGTCCAGCTTATTTTTCGGTTTCCATCGAACAATAGAAATGGCACCAAGAAAAAGCATGCAATTAAGAAAACACCCGACATTTGCCACTCTACAAATAGCCACCACTTTAATAGAACAATGGAAACTGTTACCTTAACGAAAGTTTGTATTGGCTGTCTTCAATGTTTCGTTCTGGGGCACCGCTGACTTGAGCTTGCATGCAGCCGCTCACATCAATATCAACAGTTTCCTTGGGGCACTGATGACAATTCTGGTACTTTGTATTGTATCTTGTATTTTGTTCTGCAGCGGGAATTGTATTTTTGGGACTGCTCTCCTAGACAACGCGCGAAGATGCTTCCGGAAAAATCACAGAACAAAGAACAAAGCACCCTGCAGGGGCGTCTGCGTCAGCAGGCGTTTGGTGTGTGGCGACGCCACGTACCTGAGCACACGAGGGTTGGACCCTCCCGCTTGTAGCCGTGCGCGGCTTAGCCGTGTCTGGGGAAAAGGGGATCCTAGGGGTTGAGCCGATGCTGGGTGTTTGGGCCTTTAAGGCCCCCCGGCGGAGGCAACATACCTCTTCGGCCTCGGCTTCACATAGACGGCACCTCCAGACTGACCCACCTGGAGGATATCGGCAGTCGCCTTTTGCTGTCTCTCTCTCCTCGAATCTTCGTCTTTATATCTCACTTTTTGACCTTTCCTGTCTCCTTCTCTCTTCTTTTTACTTCCTTTCTCCTGGCGGCAAAGGTTAACGCTGTGTGGCTATCCAACCTCGGGTACACAATATTCGGTTATAGTGACGGCGTACGACTGGAGTCGTGCAGACTTGTATGCAAGCTCTGCCGCGTCCCCTCGTTGGGCTCCGTGGTGGGCGGTCGGCACTGTTGCCGAATGTATACATTTCTTCATTGAAACTCCTTCCCCCCCCCCCCCCGCCCCTTACTGATCGCCCTCAGAAACGAGGGCACACCGAAGATGTCTTCAAGTTTTTCGGACGCCAAACCCAGAATTTTCCCCGCTTCCACGTTATTCATTCTGACAAGCCAAACAAAGCAGTGCGAATCATTTTACCATTCCTTGTCTCAAAGTCCATGACTGATGTTTTTGGTCCAGGTTACAAGGTGTCGAGGATGGCAAGCGGCGACCTCTTCTTGGAGCTCCGCGATGTAACACAATATGAGAAACTACCGAAACTAGTGTCATTTGGGGAGACCCCCATAACAGTAACCCCGCAACGTACAATGAACACCACCCGTGGTGTTGTGTCTGATGATGATTTGCTTGAGCTGACTGAAGCGGAACTCCTGGAGGGCTTCAGTGAGCAAAATGTTATCAATGTCAGAAGACTTAGGATGAGGCGGGATAGTAAAGAGATTCAGACGAAGCACCTAATAATTACATTTGGATCAAGTATATTGCCCGAGTCAATCGAGGCCGGGTACATCAAGCTCCGTGTTAGGCCGTACGTGCCAAATCCAATCCGATGTTTCAAATGCCAGCGCTTCGGTCACAGCTCGCAGAGCTGCGAGGCCGCCAAACTTGTGCAAAATGCAGTGCTCATGAACACACCTCTGAGGCTTGCGAGAATGCTCTCCACTGTGTAAACTGTGACGGGGAGAACGCCGCATACTCGCGGTCGTGCTCCTCCAGGAAGAAAGAAAAAGAAATCGTAACGATCAAAATAAAAGAGAATATCTTATTCAAGGAGGCACGCAGGCGGGTATCGTACCTGCCCAAGAAAACCTTTGCCGATGTGGCGCGTCAGGGGGCAGCGTCACAACGGCCTCCGGCGGCTGTCTGACCCACAAGCAGTGAGTCGGCAGCTACGCCATCTGCCGCTGCGGCGGTTGCAGCTAGCGTTGCTCCGCCAACCCAGCACACGGGGCCATCGACCCCGAAGGTGGGCGCAGCCGAGGCTGCCCCAACCTCCGAGGCCCCTTCCTGCGCTGGCAAAGGTCAGCGCAGCCAAATCCCTCAGGGAGCCCCATCGACCTCCGGGCTGGTGGGCACAGGGGTCTTGCATTCCGGGAAATGCATGTTCCACTGCTCAAGCTTCGCCCAATGCATCCAGCCAAGTTGCTACCTCCTTGGGAGTGGCAGCTGATGCAATGCGATATATCTTTCATGCAAGTTACAAAACACGCTCCAGAGATTGAAATCCAAATGCATTTCCGGGAACTCCAGCACAAATACTCCTCCACGGAGTTCTACACAGACGCATGGAAGTCACAGGACGGGCTGTCCTATGCAGCCGTTGGTCCATCCTTCTCGGAAGCCGATGTACTGCATCCGGAAACTAGTATCTTTAAGGCTGAGGCCTGCGCACTGCTGTCGGTCCTAAAGCATATAAATAAATCAAAACTCCAGAAATCAGTTACATATACGGGCACTTTGTGTTGTGAAGGCCTTGATGTCTTTCTGTAACCACAAGAATCCGGTAATTATTGAACTCTACTCCATCCTGTGTAAAGCATATATATGTAACCAACATGTGATTATATGGTGGGTGCCTGGACATAGGGGCATCGAGGGTAACGTTCTAGCGGACCAGATGGCCACATCAATTTCATTGCATGCAGTTAATCCTACTGCTTCGGTCCCTGTCACAGACTTGAAGCCTTTCTTAAGAAGGAAACTGCGAAACCACTGGCAACTTATGTGGGACGCAGAAGTAAATAACAAACTGCACGTGATAAAGCCAAAGTTAGGTTCTAGGCCCTCCGTAACAAAATCACGGCGAACAGATGTCCTATTCTGAGGCGACACACATTTGGCACGCATAACTTCTTACTCACTAAAATTGATCCTCCAACCTGCGGTAGATGTGGGAGAGGCTGACCGTCCTCCACGTCCACCTGGAGTGTCGGGCAGCAGCATCTGAGAGAAGGAAACATTTTTCTCTAGCATACCAGCAGCATATCTCCCGACATCCCATAATGCTACTCGGCCGAGAACCTTTATTTGAGACCAACGCAGTCCTAAGTTTTTTGAAAGATGTTGTGTTGCATGCTGTCAGCCCCACATGTTCGTAGCGGGTCCTCTCTTCAGAGGATGCCGCTGTGATAGCTCTTTCGCATAGCACATGCCTCTAGGCCCTTGTGTTTCAAGAGATGTGGCGAGGCAGCAGTGCTCCAAGTAATTTTACCATCTTATATATTTTCTATTTTGCATCATTATTCTACGATGGATTTTAATGTTCATAGTATTCGTCATTAGTCATCGCCATAATTTTATAGCACGTAGATTTTGCGCACTTTACAGCGACTATTTTAGGCCACTTTACAGCCAAGTCACACCTTCCATAATACATCGTCAACATTACCACTTGTCATGGCGCTCTTTGGCCAAACCTGGCCCTTGCGCCATAAAACACCACACATCATCATCATCATCATCATCAAAGAACAAAGCAGGGCACGCACGACACGCAACTACGAGGTTGTAAGGTAAGCAGGCACAGAAATACGCACTACTAGCACGCGTACAAGAAGGTCAGCGGCGAAAAAGATAAGGCATTATAGCAAGCTTGCCAACAGAAGCATTAAATGGGAGGAATAATCACGTTACACCGTGCTTCCTAGAGCTTTCACGTATACCGGTATGCCTTGCCTACGTTGGGAGCATTCCTTGACAGAACGTTCAAGAAGCGCCCTCCTCTTTTGCGTTTCTTCCTGCGTGCGCCTTCTTTTTTATTCTCACTTCTTCCAACGAGGAATAGGTTAAGATTATTCATTTGCTCGAGTCAGGTCATTTCCATGCGATGATAAAAATAATACCGGCAGCCGGAGGCCGCAGGAGAGCACCAGAAAATAATATAAATCAGGTGTTGAAAGATCTCTAGGACACTCGATGAACAGACCGGGAGGATAAGCACTGTAAAAAATCTGGTCCATAGGTTGGGGCCACCGAGGCCACAGCGAGGCGTTCATGTACGGGTTTCGGTCTCCGCGTTGTCCGTTTGGAATTGGCATAATTTTCCAGACAAATCTATAGAGCTTAGCAGTTGGTACCACCGCAAAGTCGCATTTCCCTCGCTGCCTGGCAGAAGATACTGGGGCTTTCCATAATATCTTGATGGCCACGTGCATAAGAGAGTGTGAATGAGGGAAGAAGGTTCGGGCACTTTTGAAATGTACACTCTAAAGAACCACTCCCGTCTCCATTAGCGTTTCGCACAATATATTTATTTTGAGTGTCCCAGTATGTGCTGCAGGTATATTATTTCTCTTCACCTGAATCAAAGACAGTGTTTTAATTTTGCGTTCATTGTGAGAAAAACCAAACGCGCAAAGCAAAGGGTGTTAAGAACAGCCTGCTGAGGTGCCAGTTTTGCCCGCCAGGTGCGACAGCGGCGTCGACATTTCCTGGAAAGCCACCATCCCCCTCTAGGCAAACGGCGTCACTAAGTCTACTGTGTGCGCAGGACAATACGCCGCGTCCTCGACTCTCCCTCGTGGGATTGCCGAGATGAGTTCGACAAACCAGGCTTTGTGACTCAACACGGTCTGCCGACGCGGTCTGCCTTGAGCAAGGGAGTTCCCGAGAGAACGTATTTGGAGGCCCCGTCCCACGCACAATTCCTGACTTAAGCCCCGAGTTCTGCGAAGACCGTCGGACCTCGGTGGGGTCCATGAAACCGGTGCGGATGTGTGTGTGTGTGCCCTCCCGCTCAAAGGCGGCTCGTCTACGATGACTGGTCGAACGGTTCTCACCTAGGGATCGAGAGAGGACCGAGTGTTTATAAACCGCTGTTGTGCGACTGCCGAAGGTACTTTCTCTCGCAGTCATGCTACACTGATGAACTGCAACGTCCTTATGTAGATACTGTAAATAAACCCATATTCCTCGTTCTCGATCAGAAGCAGTCCTTCCCTTCAACAACGTCGTCAGCGTGGATAAGCTGGACGACGGCATGGGCCAGCTACCATCTAATTCATGCCCGACTCCAATCTTGACAACTGGTTACGAACGGTGCGATTGACCTCCCAATCCTTACAAGAGTAAATTACTGTATCTGTGTGTGAGCTGAATATAAAGCCGGAAAATGCTGATTAAGAAGACTGACTGCAAATATACGCCGCCAAAAGGATGTCCCACTTTTGCCGTAGCCCGCAATATTTTTTTTTGTGAATATGCACGAATACCTTTTATGCGCTTAGTTGGTGAGTCGTATAAAGACATATAGTACTAAAGTCTTCTGCTGCGTTCGCTGTAAGCAAATGAACAGCCCATAAATTCAAAATGTCCCCCAATCGTGAATAGTTTCCTGATTCCAGTTGTTCTTCCAGTGTTCTCCTCATCAAATGAGGTGATGTAAACGAATATTTTGTTTCCATACAATGACGACGAGAGTAACACACCAATTTTCCAGTCGCTACACTACCCACCTAAGTTACTGTATGTCAAGATCGGGAAATTAAGTTGTTGATTTTACTGCGCGACCTGTAGAGTACTTGTAGGAAATGTCTTTTTTTCTCGCTAAACCGTCGCAAAATAGTTTGAAGAGAGTGATTGCATTATCTAAAACAAAAGGTGCAGCACACGCCCCACCATCAAGCTTTGAATATTTGCTTTGCCCCAAAAACTGCAGCTACCATGGTAGCTATTTTAACTTAGTAATATCTTCCAATGCATTTTCTGCAGTCGCTCAGCAAGGTCGCTCTTTATTGTATTTGGAGAAGAAAATTTTTAGCTGACACCTATCTAACACACGCATCTCTCTCCTGCATACCGAGCTAACCACTGCTTACGTTACAAAAAATTTGTCGCCTTGTCTCTCACGTCCTCTTGCCTTGTGGTAACAACACAGTTGGACACGATGGCCTATCTTCGGCACAGTCTTGAGACAAGCGCACTGTCTGTATGCTCACTCCAGTGACATGCCTTGTAAGACCTCTATGCCATTAGACTGTTTATAACTGGCGAGATAGAATGATACTGGAAAATGTTTTTGACATTGTGTTTTCTTCTTTCTTCTAGTCTGTGAGCGAGAAAACGACCAATCCTACTTCTGCCAGTATAATGGCGAGAAATACCCAAGGCTGTGCCCACGAGGGCCCACGAGAACGTGCCAGCAATCGTACGAAAAGATATGTATCTGTAAACACGGGTTCTTTCGACGACAGTTTTGGACAAATTGTGTTAGGTATAGAGAATGTGGTAAGAACATTTGAGTGTGCGCATACTCCAGAAAAAATTGGTATGTCTCGCGGCTATTTAGAGGAAACATTACGAGCTTGTTTGAAAAACAACACTTTTTAGGTGTTGACAAAAGGAACGTATTGTTTTCAGGTGATTCGTCACTATCTACGTATTTAAGAAAGTACTGCCAACTACATGCCAAAAGAAACATGTTGAATAACGATTCGCGATCAGATAGTGTATTCGGAATAGCGCTGTCATAGAGAGAATTATACAAACGATAGTGATAATTCAGAGTTATTAGCCTAGATGAGCGCCCGGTATGGTCCTTCAGGTGCTGGGTGACAATTATGGTATACACAGACATCATATAAACAAATCGCCACTGCATATAGCCACAGACATAGATACAGAAAATTTAGTTGTTCAAAATAATCCCTTACCCGCAGCGGTACAGGGGAATAAAGCAATGTTTGCGTAACCGTGTATTAGTTGATTGAAGAGTGTTTGCAGAGTTATAATCGCAACTTGAAATTGATAGCGATGTATTATGTTAGCATCGTGCACCTTTACCGCTAACCTGATCACGCACAATCGTAGGCGTAGTTTGAAGAGATATAAGAACAGAAGTACACATTGCAACGCTATTTCCCGTGATATAAAGTGTTCAAGAAAAGAACTGTATAGACACGCCATGTAAGTCCCCGAGAGCAGCATCTTTAGTCTAATAGAATGAAATATAGGCTTCCAAACGATGTAAGGCACAGTTGAGGGTGGCCGAGATATATGTTATGCGTCAGGTATACAGTTATTGGGAATGTAAAATCCGCTTCGCTGTCAGGCAACTGTAATAGTACATCATTAGGGAATGTCTTTGCCTTTCCGAGGGCAAAATGCGCTGCATCTTCCAATTATTGCTGATGAAGCCTCAAAAATAACTCTATTTAGAAGTGTGCTAAATGATAAAAAGTGTAGAAATATTTCTTTAAGAGCAGAGGTGGCGTCTAAAGTGATGTAACAGTTCGTTGTTAAAAAAAAAACCAGATGTGCTTGCGTATGTTAACTTCTATTTTAATTCTATACTGCGACGGTTACGTGCGAACTACGAAACAAGTGGCATCACGGTGTTTGGGCATGGGATCGATCGCGATCTAAACCGTGCTTTCAAAAAAAGGCCAACAAATACAGGGCGCAGGGTTCTGACCTGATCAGTAGAGGGCTGCCGATTTGTCTGAAAAGGGGAAGTTGTCATGATCACGCTGTTCAGATCTTCCTTTCTTGTTCAGATCTACGTCTTCAAGTCTTCTTGATAACTATCATTCCAGAGAAGCTATTGTAATGTAGTTTAGGTATGGCGCTTTACGTACCCAAAACCATGATTTGATTGTGAGGCACGGTCGAATGGGAGACTTCTGATTAATTTTGATCACCAGGCGCTGCTGAACGTGACCGCAATGCACGGAATACAGGCGTTTCAACATTTCGGCCCCTCCAAAATGCGGCCGCCGTGGCGGGGATTTCATTCAACGCAGTCCGCACCTCCCATTGGATCAAGTTAGTTTCGAGATGCTGTGCACGCCCACGTGTGCGCTCAGAACGGGCACCGTCACCGGAATGATGGTTGCGTGTTAATTGTTAGATGAGCTGCATGAAAACCTTTTTATTTGCGGATGCCACTGAAATAAACCTGATTTCCCGTAATTTTCGGTTGAGGCGGCTGTGTTATCGCCATGTGACCAAATGTGGGCCAACATCTTTCAAAGTGTGACAGAAATGTTGCAAAATAAACATGCAACATCATACAAGCATGCAACGCCTGTAAACGTTGGCGGACTATTGCTGAACTTTGCCAAATGTTCCGTAACATTCGACAACAATCACAACATTGCAGCAATGTTGCATCGATAATTCGTGCTGCCAGGTTTATGAGTTGTTGCTGCTGTCTTTAAGGAGTATTGGTTGCTCATTGTCTACGTTGTACATTTCCTGCTTCAGGGACATCTGCGTCGCATGAAACAGTTATAGCTCGATTTTCTTCTAGCGGTAAAATGCATCATTAGCGCGTAGGGGGGAGCGGCTGTCGACGTTCTTGCCGTAATCGATTGCTCTGGTATCATTAGTTCTAGGGATATAGACATCGCCAGGTCGTTTTCTCGGGCCGGGACGACGAAGCATCTTTCTAAACAATGGCGTCAACCTCACACATCCATCCGCTCACTTAGCCTTCGAGCTCTTGCAGACCTTCGTGAAGTTGCGAATGCTAACTGTGATACGGTTACTGCGATCTTCAGCAGAATGGTGACTTTTGGCGGATGCCACTTGACAATGAATAATTAGCCTCTTGAAGCTTGGACCTCAATGGCCTAGTAGGTGGTGTTGAAATAAAATCTGTGGAGGTGGATTGATAACTTATGGAGAAGGCAACGCACATGAGGACTGTTTTCCCGAAGTCACCGCAACACGGTCCGCGCTTGACTGTCCGTCAAAATGTATTTGTTTGTCTTTTGGTATTTCGTGTGATTGGAGTTCGAAAGTATAGTTGAGCACATTGATTATTGCACAGAAGGGAACAAAACCGTCGCGAAAACGGAAGCCAGTGGGACAGGACAGATGCTGACTAGTAACTGAGAGTTTATTAAAGCTTTCCTATGAGAAATAGAAGCTCTCAAGCGCTTGAGAGCGCGGACTTACACCTCGTATGTAAAGGGCAATCGACAATCAGTATAGTGCCTGCATATATAGTTTGTGGCAAAGGCTTAGCTGACTTAAGACGTAGTATGATACAATGCACTCAACTCGCGGAGTTATTGCGCATCCCTGTGATTTTGCTGGAATGAGCTTGCCTATTCCCAGCCCGTGCGGTAGGCAGAAAGATTCTAACCTGTGAAGGAAGCGGCGAAGGAGGCGACGGAGGAAAGAACTTTGAGTTGAAGATAATCTCGCATCGGTCAAAGCACGAAGGAGCGCGCGTAGCGCGCGCAAAAGTACCACCACCTTGAGGATAAGTGTAATGAGGTTGAGCGAAGAGGTATTGAGAAACGAAGCGAAGCGTGGCGGAGGGGCAAGGTAGGCGGAGGTGCTCTGGGTTGACCTAGGCTGACTTCCTGTGGCATTTGCTACGGGTTGCGTTAGCGCTATCGAGGTACCAGGTTCGTCTCTTGATCGAGTGGCCGAGCGCTCAGCGAGAAAGATGGAGCAGCAAAAAAAGTGGCGGCAGGTCAACGGCGAGTCGACCGACCTCAAAGTCGTCACCAAGTGCTCGGCACAAACTTCAGAATTAAGAAAAAGGCACGGGCTTCGCGTGCTCAGGAGACTCCCAACTAACGTGCTAGGCGGCTTGCGACTATGCAGGTATATCAGGGAAGACGCCGTAGCTCAGGAACTCCTCAACAGCAGGAAGCCCGCTTGGAAGCCCAGTGCACTATCTTGCACGAAGCCCGGATGTGCAACACCTAAGAGGATGTTCGGCTTCCCGCGGGCGCCAACAAAATCTTTGACGGGGATTTTAGCAACAACCCGTTTTAGTACGTGTGTAGTGTGTGCGATCGTCTCTGGCATCTACGAGACATCAATCCCGCCGACGAGGTGCCGGTTAACGTGCTGAAGCAAGAGTTTTTGAGGCTGACATCACAATCTTCAACGTTTGCAACACCTGCCAAGGCTCGCTCCGGAAGGATCTAGTCCAGCATTTGTCCACTTCTAACGAGTATGTGTATCCGCCCAAGCCACCTCACTTCCCGAACTTTAACTCGGTGGTGGAGAGGCTGATATCCCCTCGGATGCTGTTTATGCAAATTCGGCGCAATTCTCATAAACGGCGGGCAATACGGCATTCTGGGGCCGGGTCTGAAAACTCGCGTAGAAACTGATGATGTCCTGGCGAAGCGCGACAGCAGCAGCAAGTGAAGTGACTTTCGTGCTGTCTATCGCTTCAACGCTAACTGGGTGGCAAGAACACATCACCCTTGTAGCTATGAACTGTCGGCGCCGTCGGTCCACCTTCACTTTGAAGATCGCATTAGAGATAACACGCCGCCGGCCGCGGAATACGCAGGTGCTGGCAAATTAGAACGCCTTCCCCCTCCCTGCACTCCCTGTGGGAGCATGCGCGCGACGGAAGACAGCGCGCTTACTCCCCGCTTTCCTATTTTGCACACGTGAGATTGAGCCGCGATCATCGGCTCACCGTCGCATGCTTTCGCTCGCACAGTAGCAGTGTAACTGTGTCTTACCAGTACTCACGTAAGGGGCAGAAACCTGGAGGCTTACGAAAAAGGTTCTACTTAAATTGAGGACGACGCAACGAGCTATTGATAGAAGAATGATGGGTGTAACGTTAAGGGATAAGAGCAGATTGCGTTAGGGAAGAAACGTGAGTTAATGACATCTCAGTTGAAATCAAGAAAACGAAATGGGCATGGGCAGAACATGTAATGAGGAGGGAAGATAACCGATGGTCATTAAGGGTTACGGACTGGATTCCAAGGGAAGGGAAGCGTAGCTGGGGGCGGCAGAAAGTTAGGTGGGCGGATGGAATGAAGTTTGCAGGGAGAACGTGACCACAATTAGCCCACCACCGCGGTAGATTGCGAAGTATGGGAGAGGCCTTTGCCCTGCAGTGGGCGTAAGGAGGCTGCTGCTGATGATGATGATGAGGATAGCACCGCCTGCACATACAGTATACGCCACGCAGGTACGATGGTACAGCCCTTAGACTTTATACAGAACATCAATGCGACGACACCCCCCGTGGTTGCTCAGTGGCTATGGTGTTGGGCTGCTGAGCACGAGGTCGCGGGATCGAATCCCGGCCACGGCGGCCGCATTTCGATGGGGGCGAAATGCGAAAACACCCGTGAACTTAGATTTAGGTGCACGTTAAAGAACCCGAGGTGGGCGCAATTTCCGGAGTTCTCCACTACGGTGTGCCTCAGTGGTTTTGAAGTGGTTTTGGCACGTAAAACCACATAATTTAATTTTTTAATCAAATCGACGACGACGGTAGAAATGCGCCTGCGTGTCCCTATGATTGCTGTCGCAAACATATAGGAACGGAACCCATTCGTTTGCGCGTAACCCGCGATCACGAAATGAAACTCCACTATAATATTTTTAAGTGTAACACGCTGTAAATCATGACAGCATAAAGCCAACAGGCAGTGAAGCCAAGGAATGAAACAATAAAGGGAAAATGAAGTTGCAATAAGAGATAACGTGCCACCGGTGGGAGCCAAACCCACAACGTCCGCATTAAGTTTGCAAGGTCGTGCCCTCTTTCCTAACATCGTGTGTTACGTCACGTCATCGTGCAACAAATGTTCCCCATCCGCCCAACAGGGCCCCGAGCGGCGCTGGCTAACACTCCTAGGGCTAGATCTATGAATACATATTTCCCGAAGTTAGTCGACGAGTTGGTAGACGTCGCCGTAGTACAATTGGTAGTGCAACACACGCCCAATGCAGAGGTTGCGAGTTCGGCTCCCATCGGCGAGACGTCATCTTTTCCTCAACTTTAATTTCGTGTTCGATTTTCATACAATATTTTCGCCATTCCAATTTTAACTACAGTTAATTTTACCAATGCTTACCTTGGCTTTATTTTCTGCTGGCATTATGTGGTCATGATTGACAAAATAAAGCCCCTCGGTACCCCTTCTCACATGTTGTAAATGTCGCATGTGTCACAAAGTGTTACGAAATGTCACAATGTGCAAATATCGTTGTTTGTCTATGAAGGAACAGGCATGTCTAATTTACCTCTCTCTTTTCTTTCTTTTCATTATCGTCTTTCTGCCAATGACTTCGGAAACGAAGTTCCCGCCAATGCAAACATCTTAGAGGTAAGAATATTCTTATTTATCAGCAAGTGAATCAATGAGTATTTAGGCGACGGACCTGAGCGCTAACTTACCCAACAACTGGGTGGCTGTTTGATCGATCACTTATGTAGCAGTCCTCCAAAAGACTACGCTGCAACCATAACACAACCCTTCACACGTTGCACTACCTATTTGTTGCCGAAGTCAATGAAATGCCACTAAAATCCAGGAGTATGCGGAACAAACTATCAGGAAACGTCAAAAAATTCGAGTTACAGTATTCCTATACGTAATTTAGCCCTCGAAATTTCTTGACTAATACAGTAGATGAGGTGGAAAAAATGCCCACATTAAGAGAAATTTCACTCTTAAGGCCCTTTTCGCGTGTCGATAGGTCACTTACTTGAGCCATTGATAAGGGTGTTTAAGCAACCTAATACACCCATTTAAAAGGGTGATTTCTTTTTCGGCATCGAACCCATTTACTCAATGTTTGTTGTACTGAAATGCACACTGCGTTTTACCTGTAGAACGATGTATTTTGTTCATTGCCAAACCTAGTGTTTCGGGCATCCGACGAAGTAACATTGAAGTGTTTTTCCACACATTTGCAAAAACTCTCAAAGAAAATATTGTGGCCGAAACCATCTCACGATGAGTGTCAACGGTAACTTCTTAGGATTGAATCAATGTAGGGACCTAGCGTATAGCCGCCGTCGAGACTAGTTATGTATCAGGAGTTTACAGCAGCGGGATCCCTCTTTCACGCTTCTCTTCGAGCATACGGTGCCATCTTGCTAACTCGAGGCCAGCACGAGGCAAATAAAATGCATTGCGGACCGGTGCGTGCAAACGCTCAGAAACACGTCACACGCCAACCGGGGTCTTCTCTCGCGCTTCTTTCTGGGCACTCGGCGCCATCTTGTGGTACTCCTGAGAAGTCCCCGCGTGGTCTCAGAGGCTAGAAGTGTGGAGCGGCGGTTCCTCCAAGCACTGCGATTTTTTCCATCGTTTGCCGCACACTCAGAACGAATAAGTGTTTTATTGCGATAGCTATTATGCAGACACTCCAAGCGCATTTCCGCTGTCAGCGTCAGCGTAGGTGTCGCCGTGAGGTTGCGTATAAAGTCAAGGGCGAGAACACCGTAGCCGTGTGCCCTACGCTGTATGCGCAAGTGAAGGCGTGTGATGTGAGCCAACTGCCGCGGCTCAATTGCAGCCCCGCAAAATAGACGAAATCCGGCAGGAAGCACGTAGTCTCCCGTCGTGCACGAGGCGCCCAATGTCGCGAGGCACTAGAGGGAGGGGAGAGAGAGGGGCGTGGTTGTACTCCGGTTGCAACTGCGCATGTGGCGGCTGCGCGTATTCGCGCGGCCGTGTCTTGAGAACGATGTGCGGTGGGGCAAAGCATGGGTGAGACGGTGGCTCGTAGCTTTTTGCGTGCTGTGTTTTCTCGGCGCTCACTTTGTCTTGAAGCGATAGGCAGCATGATGATTACATCGCTCGCCGCTGCTACCGCTTTTCCTCACGCCAGCGTTTTGACAACGAATTTCTGTCCTTATCGAGTTTGATGTGTTCATGTTTGCCTGTACACGCGTGGCACCATGCTTGCTAATTGAGGCAGTGTGCCGAAGTTTACCATTTTTTATGGCGGATAAAACTACTCTGGTTACTTCGTGTAGCTGTCCGCTAATTTGCTATCGCTTCGCAATCGAGCGAAACTGCTACTCTTCATGTGGTCAATTCATTCACCGGGCTTACAGCAGTAATCTATAGAGTAGGTGACGGGGACAGGTGGTTGCCCAGGTTACGAGTGCTGGAGATCAGGGAAAGGGTAAGGGGGCGTTCCCTCTTGCTAGGAAATTCATTGCATGACCACTTGCGAATAATGTTGCCTCCGATGAACGACTTGATGCCAAGGGGAGACCTAATTGTTTTAGTTCATGATTATACAAGAACGACGAAACGATATAGCAAGGGTTTTTGAGAGCAGAAGTGATGTAGAGAAAGCAATACACGTGGTCCACAGCCTGCTTGATGACGACGCAACGAGCACAGGCTACGGTAAGAGGAACAGGGCGTACTGTGGGAGATGTCACAGCCGAGGAAGATTGACGTAACACTCTGGCACTTGGAATCTTCGGTGAATATTCCGAGTATGGTCTAAAAACGATTCTTGGAAAACCCAGCTGGTCGCCAAAAAAGTTTTCTTATCTGAAGCTTTGGCGGTTCGGAATGCGCCGATGTTTGCGAACCCTAGGGGCGCTATGCGGAATGCGACGCGTCGCAATAGCTTTTTTACTATTGCGGCGTCTTGGTGCACCCTGGGTTCGAGTAATAAAGGGCGAATCGTAACAATGGGTAGAAAAGCTCCGCTGGCCTTAAAAGCACGACGGAGGCTGGATAATAGGGCATCTCTCGAACAGGCAAGCTGACGAGAGACGCGGACAGCACGAACATTAGGGGGTCGGTGGCTACACCGGTTGTGGTGGGGATGACCGCCCCTACCGGCTCCGTTTCGTATCCGCCACTTCTCTCGTCATGTTATCGCCGTCACTGCTTCGTTATACAGGCTCTGTGATAGTCTTGGTCATGTAATCGTCTTCCAAAACGCTCATCCCATTGCGATTATAGCATTGCCACGACATCGTTGTATCATCATCAAAGATTCGTCGTTATGCACTGATTGACAGGCCACTGTGATAGCATCGCCGTCATTCTATAACCTTCATTCTAACTTAGTCATCTGAGTATTGTCATGCAGTCAGCGTTACGCCATCGACTTAACAGAATCGTCATACAGCCATCGCCTTTGCATTGTCTTTATTGCGTCGTCTTCATATGGTCACCATCGCAGATTTGTTACCATACCGCCGTCGTAATGCCGTCACAGTCGCTCCGTCGTCCCCATTATAACATCAACATCCCACTGTTGTCATGCTGTCGTCAAGCCATAATTGTAACAGAGTCATGGTTCTATCATTGTTGTCATGTTCTTGTCGGCATTTCGTCATGTTCACACAGTCGTCATTATGTGATCGCTGTAATACAATCGGTCGTGATTCCTTCGCGGTTGTCGCATCGTCTTCATTCCAATTTTGACGTGCTACTCGCACGCTGCCAACCAGGTCATCCCATCGTCTTCAATCTAATTTCAACATTCTACTCTCACATGCTGCCATCGTCACACAGTCGTCATCGTTACATTTTGCAATGTTAGTACTGTCACGTGGTCGATAAACCATCGTCGTAAGTTCAGCAGCGTCAACCTATTGCGTAATGGCGTCGTCAACACGCTTTTTTCGTCATATAATTGTCATGATTTGGGAATCCTCACCTGATTGTCTTTATGCCGTCGTAGTCATAACGCCTAGGTTATTTCATTGCCATTATCGTCAATCATCGTCACTACGTTGGCGTCCTACAGCCTCCGTTATCCCGCATTCTACGAGGCGACATTGGCAAGCCAAGCTAAGTGGAATAGCGGCGCATGTCGCATGTCGCGTGTAGCCGAGGCAACGCAATTTTCAGAGTTACAAAAATGAATGCTGAAGGAAAATGAGAATCGAGATGAGTCGCTGCATATCTGCAATGCTAATACATTTATCCTGGATAGTTGTCGTCAGAAATGGCGTAGCCCGATGTTTTTATTTCTATATTTAAGTTACACGAACAGTTAATTTCATTTATGACATATTTAGCTTCATTGTCTGTAGGCTTTATACAGTTTTGACTAACAAAAATTGCACCGCTCAGTTTCCTTTATGACTCGCTATACCACTTGCACGATTCTACAGAGTAATTTGTCGGAACGGAATCTGCTATTCTAACTTGCCGAACACTGAGAACACTTATTGTGGAAGCTGCATGGCTGTAAAATTCTGCTTTCGATCATCAGGCTACCACTAAGAAACTTCAGTATGCTTGATATAGATGACAGTGAAATGTGAAAATTCTCAAGTACCGTAATTTTCCGAACTCAATTTAGCCCATGAGGTCACTACAAATTCGGGCTCTACAATACGGCGTTTACAGCCTACTCTGAATATTCTTGTCGGTAAATCGCATGATTCAATGTTCAGTCATTCCACTACTATGTGGTGAACAGGTGCTAATGAATGTAGCGTCATTCAATATTGCTAATCTAATGCCACCTGATGCGACGGATACGTATTGCATGTTTAAGCAGATGATAATTTCCTAATCTGCAAAGCAACACAAAGTGATGCTTGAAAGGCCACATCCAAGCCACCTCCACTGGATATTCTTGGATGTGGCCTGTCTGCGTCGGTTAAGTTGAAAGGACAGACAGCACCTAAGATAACCGTCCACTAGCGGCGTCTTCGCTTCCCAAGTCTTCTTCTGTCGTTTTAGAAATGCTGCTAAAAAGTGTTTGAATATATCAGTCTGCCATATTGGGCAAAGTGTCCTAGAATTCAGTTCAATGACAGCCAAATATACCTTCACAAATGATTTTGTACAGCTTTGTTTGACGGACGCAATTTCACAGAATGAATCTTTGCTCAGTTTAGTCACTGTATGCATGTCTACCTCAGTAAGTTTCACACGTAAGCATACTTATTGCCCGTGAGCATATTATCACCTTATCTGATGGAAGTAACGGCTTTGCTGCCGTATAGTCTTCACAAGAGGACGTCACCACCGTGTTGAGAAGACGGGCAGACGCGTGGCAAATGCGCCGGCTTTTATCCTGCTCAAAGCCCCAGCGCTCCTATTTAATAGCGTCGACTCTACAGAATGTTTTGCACTATAAAAAGTTGAAAGTGTCATCTGCGATCCCTTTCAAGATATGCCCAACGTTGTCGTCCTTCGGCATCTTGGCATCGGCCTTTCGGAATTGCGATAACACGTCTTCAATGTACGAGACGTAAGAGTCCGCAGACGTCTGCGCACGTGACGCGAGCATCATTTTCGCGACGATCTTCTGGCCAACGGGCTTCCGAAACAAGTCTCGCAGTTTTTCTTTGCAGGTGTCCGAGCTTCCGATCTCAACGTCACGGTTATTGAACCGTGCTTTTGTAGTGCCTTTGAGGAAGAAAATAATAGTTGCCAACATCAAGGCAGTGTCCCATCGGTTGTTGGCAATCACGCCTTCGTACTCCGTCAGCCAGTCTTCAACGTCCGCTTCACTGGAAACGCAGGACGTGCGAAGACTCCGGGGCTGCACCAGCCCGACAATTGAAGTGAGGGGGGAGGGGGGGCTGATGTAAGCGCCCCACCTTCCGCAATTGCAGACAGATATGCAACTTGATGGCCGTTGCTGAGTTCCGTTGCGAGGTGTGACGAACCCCAAGGTGTGGCATAGGCGAGATGTAAGTGAAGGATAAATTTACAAAATATTTATAAACGAAACGAGAGCACGAGAAAATGTCTCATACGACCCACGTGCAAGCAACCTCATCGTCGTCTTCATCGCTCTGCCAAACTTCGAGTTCATCGATATATCAATCGCTCCGTAACAATATAAAAACAAGCTGATGCTTCTCAGAACTATTTCAAACGGATGATCACTGCTTTTTAATACTAACGTAAGTAAAACCGTTCAAAGTCACACAACCTGGCAAGCGTTGCTAGGAAAAAGGGGCTTCACCTAAACTTCTATATGTTCGAGGTACATGCTCGACCCGATAGAACACTCTTCTCTTTTAATTTAGATACATCGCTATGAACCTTTTAACATACCGATACGTGGGTCGGACATTCTACACTTAACGTGGAGAGTTTAGCAGTGACTGTCATAAAATTAAACGAGAACGCGATGTATCATAGCTTCATTCTCTAAGCAGTTTGGACATTCTGTTAAATATACGTCTTGTTTGAAATGCAGGAACGTCGAAGACTTGAGACATATTTGCTAACAAAAGCATCTGGGACTGCATTATTTACAAGATTGGTGAAGTGCTTCCAAGCGCATGTTAACCCAATCTGGACAAAAATGTGGGGATGGACTGTCACGGTGAAGTTTCAACAAAGAAATGGAGAAATATCCATTCCAGAGGTTCGGTAAACACCATATTACTATTTTCGCTCGCTTGTTTATATCCGCTTTTGAACCTTTCGAATGCATTGTTTCTTCCGGCAAGATTTATTATTTATAGTTGTATTTTTTTACACCAGCACGGCGCCATCGAATAGTGAGTTTCAGGTGGTACATCTATTATGGCATTCAGTATAAGTAGTTCATGCTGTGTTGCCTCCATCGGGAGATTTCGACAGGCGGACCTCGCATACGTGGCTCAAAGCGTAGGAGAAGCCACATCAGCTGTGTTTTGTACTGTTGTCTTTGATGTAACCACTAGTGCGCACATAACCACTAGTGACCACTAGTGCGGAACCACTAGTGCGCATATAAGGCGAAGTGGACCCATCGCCTGGCCGTAAGGAAGACTGGAGACGGCACCACCTCAACGAAAGCAATCTGCTGTCTGAGAGTGACGAACAGGCCATCGCTTTTCTTGTGCTTACATATTGAAATTGAGGTGCAGTTCTGGCGACAGAAAAAGGGAGAAGAGATGCTCTTTAGAGCGTCTCTCCTCCCTTTTTGACGTTTGATACCATAGAATACCAACTAGGCCGTACCCAAACGTTGCTCTTTAGAGTCTTGACCTCCTGTTTTTCTAACCAGAATACGATTTCCTACATTTTTTCTTTATTCCCTGGCTCTGTATTGTCGATATTGTCCCGTCGTAGTGGCATAGCAGCAGTGAATTGAATTGCATTCTGGGGTTTTACGTGCCAAAATTACGATTTCACTTTGAGGCACGCCGCAGTGGGAGACACGGGAATAATTTTAGCCACTAGGGGTTCTTCACGTGCTGCCAATGCACGAGATACGCGTGTTTTTGCGTTTCGACTCCATCGAAATGCGGTCACCGCAGCCGGAATTCGAACCCGCGATTTCGTGTTCAGCAGCGCAATACCATACCCGCTAAGCTACCACGGCGGGTCGTCACTGGCTATGGCCTTACGCTTCTAGTCACGAAGTCGCGGGATCAAATCCCGGCCGCGGTGGCCGCATTTCGATGGGGGAGGAAATTCGAAAGCGCCCGCGTCCCGTGCTATGAGAAAGTGTGAAATATCCCCAGGTGATTAAAATATATCCGTTTTTCGCCACTACGGCGTGCGCCATAATCAAATCGTGGTTCTGGCACGTAAAACTTCAGAATTCTATTCAGTTCATTCGTACTGTCAATCTCTCACAATAGAATCACATTGGAAAAAAGCGTGCCTGATTCAGTTATAGGCAAGTGGTCAAGCTACGCTCTTGGCGCTGGTAACTTTAACATTTTGTACAATAAATCAATCGATTATTAATCAATCAATATATTCTTGAATAAATATATAAATGGTTTTATTTCTGACAATTTCGTTTCTATACACCCAGTTAAAAAGTAGCTGAATGGGGTTTGAAGGTACCTGCGGGCGCGAAAATACGCTAGCAAATAATTTTTCAAGACCACATTTCCCACAATGAGTACAGCCAAATTAACGAAAACTTAGCATCTGAAAAGGAGATGGAGAGTAACATAAATAATCAAAGCAGAGTGCTACACACAACCTAGCAGTATAACATATCAACTTACAGTGAAAATATCCATTATCTTCAATAGGCCTCTTCTACGTGCCTTTTCATATACTCCCACCTAATCGCTCTTAATCGCTCTTAAATTGGCTGGTGCTGTAGTGGTGACTGTTTTTGGCTACAACTTTTTTTCCCAGCATGTGGCCTTACCCAGGTGGCACTATCAGAGCACCATACAACACTTGACCACGGGCCACTGCAAATCTCCTCAAAAGATTCATATTACCACATTCACTGCGACATTTTTGAAGTCTCGATACCTGTGCGTGGTGACCCACCGGTGGGTCACTTGTCATATTTCTTAGACGGTCGGGACCAACCGTTGATTCGTCAGGACCTTGAGTTTATTTGAAACTTTCTCAAAGTGAAGAGCGATGGCGCCACGAGCCATCCAACCAGATGCAAAAAACAATGTTTCCTCTCTTTTGATTTCAAGCAAGGATTTTGCTTACGCACTGCAGGAATGCCTTACGCAGGCGTGGGAACAACTGCCGTGACACATAGGTGACCCACGCCACAGTGAGCGTATTATGCAGTCCTGTTCCAGACGGTTTAGAGCGGTGCTGTGGTCGAGCCCTCATTTTCAAAAGAAAAACAGCAGCACAGAAGGTGTTATATGGTTTTTCCGCAATCACAAACATAAAAATAGGCACTCTCACTCATACCTGCGTCGAATGAATAAACATTGCTGAATGCGCCTAGTTGGGCAGACATGCAAGGTATGGACAAATTTTAATTCACCACAGTTACTTATAGAGCGAATGCGATGGCTATACGGTGGCCAGATAGACGAGCTGTGTTTCTTTTTCTTATAAATATTTCCTTTGTTCGCACACTCGGTAAAAAAAAGGAAGGACAAGGATTCGATGCTATTCTCTTCAGGTGTAACTGATCCCTTTGATAACGCAGGAGAAGCGTCGGTGTGAACACCGCGAGGAAGTGCGAAAACCACAAAAAGGAATTGCATCGACAGAAAGTGGCTTTTTCACGGTAATTTGAAGGCTTGATGGCGAAAGCAAAATAATTGGCAGCCATAAAAAGAAATGATAGTAGCTTTATCGGTCGTATAAACTTGTGAAAATTGCGAAAGGAATTAGCATGAAAAGAGACGCACCATAGAAGTGCGGCCAAGACTTGTGCTTGTGTGACCTTGTAGAATCGCATTCATACTTCCAATGGAGCTGTTTCTTCTGAGCAGTAGCAATAGCGAATTCAATCACCTGTAAATAAGAGGCACACTTTTCAATGTTCTACGTCTATTACTAGCGAATTCAAAGGTCTTCAACACCTATAGCGCGTTTGAAACTCTACAAAGCGAAATGTATCATTTATTCAATAATGCATTATGTTATTTTAAGGCCTGATTTAGGTGCACGTTAAAGAACCCCAAGTGGTCAAAATTTCCGGAGTCCTCCACTACGGCGTGCCTCATAATCAGAAAGTGGTTTTGGCACGTAAAACCACAAATATTATTATTATTATTTTAAGGCCAACAACAGCGATGTGATTATGAGGCATGGCGCATTGGGAGGAATGCGAATTAATCTTGAGCCCATATGATTTTTTGAGCGTACACTAACTGTATATTACACATTACATTTTGCATTACCATGCTATCACCCGCCGTGGTTGCTCAGTGGCTATGGTTTTGCCATACTGAGCACGATGTCGCGGGATCGAATCTCGGCAATGGTGGCCGCAGTTCGATGAGGGCAAAATGCGAAAACGACCATCTACTTAGATTTAGGTGCGCGTTAAAGAACCCCAGAAGGTCGAAATTTCCGGAGTCCTCCATTACAGCGTGCCTAATAATCAAAAAGAGGTTTTGGCACGTAAAACCGCATAATTTATTTTAATTACCTTCTTATTGATGTGCGGTGCCCACGGCCACAATCCAACTCGCGACCTTGTGTTCAACGTCGCAAAGCCATACCTGCTGTGCTCATGTGACAAAATCGTAACTGTAGCTTCTCAAGTTTAACGCACTGTTCACACTAGGTTATCATTGCTGCAACGCTGGAGCGATGTTTCAGTAGCAGATACATAAGGAATGTGATCACACATGAATAATTTACACTAATTTTTCAGCTAATATACCCAGTGTGCAAACCATTCACTCATGGACCCAGGTAGCCGAGAAAATGGTTACATACAAACATACATGGATGCAAGCAAGCATAACCCTAGAAATTTCGGGAAGCACCTTAAGAAAGCGAACGCATTAAAGTTGATTCCTGCACTAGAGTAGCACATGAATTGCGCCGGCTTGAGAGACCCCATGTATGACTAGCTGGTGTCCTGCCACGTGCACTCAGGGGTCAGTCTCTTCTTCTTCTTTCGGTTCCCTCTCTCTTGTACTCTCGCGGTACAATAGCAAACCAGACGCATGAATGGTTGACCTCACTGTCTTTCCTGGTTTTCTCTCTCTGTTTACATGAACGCACTGTTCATGGTCGCAAGAAAGTGCGAATAACTTGATTCAGTTTATTATGCGCAATTGTACATGCCCCGCCTGTGAAATGAGCGATACTATGTTTGTCCCGCAAAGGGAAGGGAGCACTGTAGGAGGAAGGCGCCTGGAGATGGACAAGAGCATCGCGCGCCGCGTTACCAGGTGTCGCACCATCGATATCAATGTAGCGACCGCATTCGCGCCCTTTCCGTTTGTGCTTCGGTGACGTGGCGTTCGCTCTGCATATTCACCCCGTATCTTCTTTGCATGTGTAGCTATATACACTTTCTCTGTGGCACACCAGGTGTCGCATCGTCGACATCAATGTAGCATCCGCGACCGCGTTCGTAATCTTTCCGTTTGTGCTTCGACACCGCGGTACTCGCTGTGCGTCTTTGTGGCATCTCTTCGCATGCATAGCAATATAGTATCGACAAAGCAATGCCCCCTAGCGAAAAGTATAGGTGTCGTAGAGCGAAATGGTGAATGAGAAAGGAGGCGAAGCGTCGCAGAGAAGGAGCATACGTGGAGGCGCGCTGCGTTGACCTCCAGTCACGGGCTGATAAGGCTTGGTTGGCACTTGTGCTCGCCCTACTGAGCGCCAGCCTACCGGTTTGGTTCAACCCCGCCTTGGCGACAACTGCTCCCTCTTTATTTCCAACTTCTTTCCCTTCGGCTCTCCCGCACGCAGTGGCCCTTAGCCGTGCTTCCTCTAGGGCTGCAGAAGACAGTGCTAACTTTTCCCTTCACAAAGAACTACTCTCTGTGGGAGGTGCTACGGGTTTTGTGTGCGCCAAGATGGCTTCCGAGTTTCTCACGTGCCCAATGGTTTTGTTCCGGCCGTCTCATTCGATGCTTTCTCCAGCAAATATATATATATATATATATATATATATATATATATATATATATATATATATATATATATATATATATATATATATATATATATATATATATATATATATCGGTGGCGCTCGCGCAGTTAACCCGAGAGGGCGCTGTTAGCCAAGGCCCCCGTAGGTCGCTGTGCAATGAAGGCTGGCAGCTCTGACAAATTTTAAAGATTCTGACTTCTGACACCCGCTCATGCCCTATGTTCTTTTGTTTAATATTTCCCTTATCTATGTCTACAAAAGTCATTTGTTTCCTTTGAATCCTTCGCGTGTTTCCGGAAGCTGAGCAAAACCAAATAGCATTTGCTGTCAGGCTAGTTGGTGCAGCAACGAGCCCACCTGTTACAATCCCATTTGCTATCGGAAAAAAAAATCATAGAGAAACTGGCCACACCAACCAGCTGCTTCGATGCCATCTCCGTATAGGAATTCTGGACAGGGTGCCTCACCCTAAATTAGCTTTATTATCTCCGCGACCTTGGGAATGAACGCGCTGAGCCAAAAGGGGAATTCGATAGTTGGTATTTCATTGGTCAGAAAACTCACTTAAGAGTCCACTACGTTAGACTCCGACTTACCTTGATCCGCAAGTATGAGGCTGGTTGAGCAGAACTTTGGTCAGTCTGAGTCCGAGTGAATCTTAAGCAGAAAAACAAAGTATTCAGATTTTTTTTCTAACTATGTCATGAATGAAAAAAAAGGCATCGCTAAAATTGTTGCGACGGCGGCAACGTCAAAAGTTCATCCAAGCGCCACGCGCCATAGTCAGAACGACTTTATCGAGAGAAAAGAACTCACCACAAAACTGCGCGACCACAGCGTTATCTGCAGCACAATGCTCGCAAGTATACACTGAAATTACCCCCCCCCCCCCCACACACACACACGAGTTTTATGTACACACTGTTAAAGAATTCACACCCGTAAAGTGAAAATGATGTAAATATGTCTATAACTCACATCCATAGGGTGTCAGTTATATATATAAAACACGCTAAGGGTGTTAGCTATAGCCACATTTACACCCTTTTTCATTTTAAGGGTGGAAATTATTTTACAGTACACGCCTGTTGCTCCAGTACAAATCATCGCAGCTGCGACGACGCTCAGACTAGACGCACGGCTGCTTCCACTGCACTCACTGCCATGTGCTTCTACTCTTGCTCCTAAAATTGTGTGTCGAGATTTCGCGTCTCCGCGGCACAATGGAGTGAGTTTGCAAGTGGCATGCCTCGCAGTCGAGCGCCAAGTGTTGTGCGCCAATGCGAGCATAGATTTCACTTTCACTGCCGGCGCCGCACGGTCTGGCGATGTGTGACCCTCCTCACAAAGTTGACGTGAGAAGGGTCAGTCAGTGGCGTAGCTAGGTCGTCTGGTACCTGGGGCCCATAGGTCTTCTGTCACCCCTCCCCCCAGGTGTAGCCGGTGGAAAGAGGGGTGTCTTCAGGATTATATGACACCGCGCCCCCCCCCCACTGGCCTCTTGCACCCGGGGACACTGCGCCCCGGCCCCCCCTGTTGCTACGCCAATGGGGTCAGGTGTTGCGACACCTGGCGGCGCTGGCGACATAGCGAGAAGCGAGCATGTTCGATGCCGATGGCCAAGCTTGGTCGGTTCAGTTAGCGTCAGCTTGCACTCTATTTTTTTCTCTTGATAATGCGCGCATGCTGCTGAAACTGAGCGTTTGCGCTGTTGTCTTCTCCGAATGCGTTCAGCGTAAGTGAGAGGAAATGTAGAAGTCACCACCAGGAGTGTCTATACAATCGCTATCGCTTACAGAATTCTACGTGTATGGGCAAGAAAGCGAAAACAAAGAGAACAGCATGATTGTGAATCAAGCCTAGCGCGGAGCTCAGAAACAATTTCAACCACCCAGGGTTATCTCACGTGCACGTAAATCTCACGTCAATCTAAGTTCACTGCCGACTGTGGCAGCTATCTGTGGGAGGGTCGCGCTAAGCATTGCTTCACGCGGTAACACGACATCGAAATGCACAGACGAACGCAACCGCCGAGACCAACAGGGAAAACTGGTTGGTAAGCCTTTAAAACTAGCTCACAAAATGATAGACATATTCATACACCCGCAAATCTCGAAGTATGTGCGTTTCTAGCACATGACGGCCTATTACAGGGGCACTCCACTTCAATGTACCCACATGAATGTAGTGAGTGTATGTCTGCAAAAATAAGGCATTTTAGAAAATGAGCTCGAGACCCTACTACGACCATCGAGACCATCGAGCCTTCATTTCCAAATCAGTAAAAAATATTAAAGCAGCGAAAAAGCATCATTTCTCGCCTCATCCAAGCGATCGGCAAGAAAACCAGAGCCCCTAAAAGCCTCCCCGACGCCTCGTTTACGAGCGCCGCGGGTCGGAGGAGGAGTCTGCTACGCCTACTTCTGAAATTACGTTCTCTTCGTGCGATTAGGAGGGCGGTGAAAAACGGACCGGCGCGTGCAAATCTCGGAGACCATAGCGCTATGGACATACCGGGTTTGTCTCGGGATCAAGAGGCCGGGCGCTGAGGGTCGAGAGCAAACAGTGACACAAGCGGCTGCAGGCGGGGCGCAATTCGTCCGACCCTGTAGTTGTGTCGTCCTCAAGCGCCGGGCACGAGCTTAACTAGTGCGAGAGAAAGCGCGGGCTTCGCGTGCCCAACAGAGAGAGAGAGAGAGAGAGAATCAACTTTTAATGAGCCCTTAGTGAAGATTGGTGCACGCTGGCACCAGACGGGGCGGAACCTTCTTCTCAGGTCACATATGCGTCCAGCAGTTCCTGGCCCCTAGCCGCCAGCAGGAGCTGGGTCGGTAGGTCGGGGCTGGACAACAAGGTCTCCCATCGCTCGGGAGGGTTGGGGCTGCGGAGGGTGAGGGGGTTCTTGAGCTTAGTGTACTCTGCAAGGATGTTTGCTAAAGTGCCTTTTGATCGTCTGCAAAAGGGGCATGAAGTGTCATGCTCTGTTGGGAACATCTTGTGCAAGAGCACGGCATGCGCTAGCGACCCTGCTTGTGTGCGTCGCACGGTCGTTTGCTGCATTCGGCTGAGTTACGGATGCGGACGGGGAAGCCTACAACTGCCGCTTTTGTACATTAGGGTGATTTGTTTGTAACTTGTCACGGGATGCGGTAGCTCTGGTTCGTTCTCGGCCCGGAGTGACAGTTTTCGGGCAAAGTGGTCGGCGAGTGCGTTGCCTTCCACTTGCGAGTGAGCCGGGACCCACACGAGCTCAACGGCCCGTCCCGATGATTTGCATTTGGTGAGGATCGCTAGTGCCGCGGGAGACATGTACCCTTTGCCGTGTTCCCCTCGCACTCGCACAGACTCCCGGTTGTGCGAGTGCGAGGGCCATGGCCACTTCTTCGACCTCGGCTGTATTCGTCGCCCGTATTGACGCGCATGTGACCAGTTTATCGATGGTAGTGGCGACCGCCGTTGCTCTGGTGCCGTGCTTGGGAAGTGAGGCGTCCGCGTAGAGAACCTCGGGCTCCTCTTCGAGCTGTCGAGCCAGTGCCTTGGCTCGCACAGTGCGTCTCTCGTCTTTCCTTTCCTGCTGCATGTTCCGGGGAATTGCCTTGATCTTCATTATGTCTCTCCGCGTTGTGGGGAGCGGCCCGTTGTCAATTGCTGTTCAATTTGCCATCCTATGTTGCGTAGGACGGCCCGACCGTGCCGGCTCAGCCTTACTCTCTGGTGGGATAGGCGTGCTTCCACCAGCTCTTCCACCATGTTGTGGGCACCCATTTCTAGCAGCTTCTGCGTTGACGACTAGACTGGGATGCCTCGAGGAACGCGCCAGGCAGCTTGCCACAATACAAGATGGAGGAGGAGGAGGAGGAGGAAGCAACTTTGTTGACACCAAGACTTCGCTGAGGGGAGGGGGGTCAGGAAGTAGTAGACGGTGGGCACACGAGCTGCTCTAGAATGCGGGATGTCGTTGTGCTTTGGTGCCCCGATGGACCAGAATGGGTTACGGAGTTGGTCATCTCGCCGTGAGCTGCGAGGAGGAGCCTCCCGGGCCTCCTGTCGCTCAGCCCCTTCAGGAGGGAGCAGGTTTGTTTGGCAAACATTCGATGGACAATGCACAGAAAAGGAATAGCATCCATGAGCGTGCGTGTAACCCTCATTCACGAATTTTTTGCTTGTTCTGCTATCGTTCGTCGGCTTTGTGGGGTTAAGGAACGTTAACCAAATGCCCTTGTTTCACCTTCTCAGTTTACCTTTCCATGTGTATCAACCATAATATACCCCGATCTTTCGCACAATTTGTGATCTCGGTGGTTATCTTATTTCGCTCTGGACCACAGCCTCAATGCTGGGTCATGGCCAAAACACCGTTTTAGCGCTCCGAAGCGCTTCTATACATAATTTACTGGAAAAGATCTACATAACTCATATACTGTGATGCAGCAATTATCAGGACGTTTATTACTCGTCGGAGATGCGGCGAACCGACCATGCCCACAGCACGGATCACACGTAAGACAAAGCCCCACAAGCGATGATGTAGAAGAGCCCCATATGAACCCCACATGATGATGATCATGTACAGGTGACAAAGAGTAGCTTAATAAACGCTCACACTAATGCCACCCATTGTGAAAGCGCCCACCCTGGCCGTAATTCAAAGGGGAGGCGAACGCCTCCTGAACGGCTTCATACGGGAAACGTGGACAGCCTCAGCACTCAGCAGCGCGGCAGCGGCGGTCATTTGGAGCAATAACTGGTGTCACGCGACAGTTAGCCGGAGAGGTCTGCTCAAAGATTTTGTAGAGGCCGATGAACCGAAGCTTAAACATGTCACACAAGCCCGGAGTACGAAGTGGTGTCCACTTCGGTGCACTTCCTCACTAGCGCGGAAGCACACGACGCGATGAGAGGTGTCGTAATGCTGCTTGCGGTCCTGTTGCCTTGCTTCGGTGTTGATTTGTGCGAGCTGGTGACAACGCAGAATGAGTGAAACATATTCTTCACAGGAGCATGGACGTCAATTGACAGTTGGCGCGAAGAAAGAGACGTCACGACAGGAAGAGGGCGAACGACCATAGACAAGGTAGAATGGCAAGTAACCGGTCATGCACTGAACGGCGGTATTATAAGCAAAAGTCACGAATGGCAAAACTGCGAACCAGTTTCTGTGATCGGTCTAATGTAGATGGCTAGCATGTCTGACAGCGTGTGATGAAATCGCTCTGTTAAGCCGTTGGTTTGCGGATGGTAACTGGAGGCAGTCTTGTGGATGGTTCCGGAGGCTCTGAGTTCTTCGTCTACGAGTTGCAAGAGGAATTCATTTCCACGGTGACTCGGGAGGACGCCAGGAGCACCGTGACGCAGTATTAAGGCTTGAAGTGGCAAGTTCAGAGGCTGAGGTAGAACTCACAGAAGCTGTTTCGGCGTAGTGTGTCAACTGGTCAACGGCTAACGTAATCCATCGTTTACCGGTGAGAGTCACAGTGAGAGGACCATACAGGTCAATGTCAACAACTTGAAATGGTTGCGACGGACACGGCACCGGTTGCGGTTGTCCGTTTTAGAGCTATTCTAGGTAGCTTTCGACGCTGACATAGGGCGCAGCAAGCGACGTACCTCGCTAAACTGGCGAACAGCCAGGCCAGTAGAAGCGACCTTTGATGCGGTCATAGTGTTTTCGGGAAACCAAGGTGACCTGCAGTCATTTCATTGTGAGAAGCCAGCCGGACATGGGCATGTAGAGACCGTCACAGGACAGGAACCCAGCGTTGACCCTCAGGGTGCTAGACATGGCGGTACAGGACGCAGTAGTCAACCTTAAATTGTGTCAGCTGTCAACGAAGGCGGTCGTTAGGCCGGCGCTAAGCTCCTTCAAGGTGGTCTATGAAGCGCCGAGAGCAAGAGTTGACAAACACTGGAAGAATCTATTGTCGCGTGGAGGCATCTCGTCAACAGTGACCAATGAGAAAGTATGTGAAGAGGGATTGTGCAAAAACTTGTCACGGAAGGTAGTTGGAGGTGCATTGCATGGTGTCGTAGGATGTGGACAGCGAGAAAGCCCGTCTGCTTCCTGGTGTAGTTTGCCGCTCTTGTAGGTAATGGTAACGTCGTATTCGTGAAGACGAAGAATCCACCGACCAAGTCGTCCAGACAAGTTCTTCAGCGTTGAAAGCCAGCATAATGCATCATTGTCTGCAACGGTGGTAAAGTGGCGGCCGTGAAGATAAGGTCGAAATTCTTTCACAGACCAAAGGATAGCTAGGTATTTCTGCTCCGTGATGGTGTAATATTTAGGCGTTTGTCAGAACACGGCTTGCGTACGCGACGACCCTCTCACCTAAAGTGCCTCGCTGTAGGAGAATGCCACCAATGCCGTGACCACTAGGATCCGTATGCAGGAGCGTAGGAGTAGCTTCAGCAAAATGGCGAAGTACTGGTTCAAATGTGAGAGCGCGCTTTAGATGCGCGAACGCTGATTCACATTCGGGAGACCACACAAAGGGAGCATTAGAACCCTGTAATTTGTGCAGAGGTGACCCTATTGAGCCGTAGTCTCGTATGAGACGGCGAAAACAGGATGCGAGGCCTAGGAAACTACGCATATCTTTCGTCCTTTCGGGACGAGGGATGTGCCGAACTGCCGAAACCTTGTCAGGATCAGGACAAATACCGTCTTTGCTCACAATGAGCCCTAACACCTTGATCGTCTTGCTCGCAAAATGGCATTTTTTGGTGTTTAGCTGAAGTCCAGCGTTGGCAAGGCACGTGAGAACTTCATTCAGGCGTTTGGCGCGCTGAGAGAAGGTTGACGAGAAAACAACAATATCGTCCAGATAGCACAAGCAATTTTTCTCCTTCAGGACACGAAGAACGCTGTCAACCATGCGCTCGAACGTTGCGGGCTCATTGCAGAGGCCGAATGGCATGACATTAAACTCCTGGAGTCCATTTGGCGTCCAAAACGCTGTTTTCTCTTTATCGTCCTCATGCATAGGTATCTGTCAGTAGCCGGAACGCAGATCGAGGCTCTAGAAGTACTCTGCACCCTGCAGTGAATCCGAGGCATCGTCTCTTCGTGGCATAAGGTCTACATCCTTGCGTGTGATCTATTTAAATGCTCGGTAGTCGACACAAAATCTAACAGAGCCGTCCTTTTTGCTAACCAAAACAACGGGGAATGACCTAGGGCTAGCAGAGGGGCGTAATATGTTCCGTTGGAGCATATCGGTGACGGCGCACCATGGATGTACAATCTGTCTCTATCCGATGCGTCGTAATCGAAGTCTTTCCCAACGGAACTGAATGCGCGTCAAACGCAGCTTCATGTTTTTGAAGCAAAGCAAGCAGCTGTTGTGACTGCGGAGGTGCCAGGTCGGAACTGATGGCAGCTGCAAGAGCTGAAGGAGATGGGGCCCGTTCAATGCAAGGAACTTCAGAAGAAGCTGCTTTAAAGAAAACAACCGAGATAAACCCCGATTCAGTGGCGCAATCCAATGTAGTGCGTTTGGGGATGAGAATATTTTCGGATGTCGGGTTTGTAGCGTAGAGAAGTGCAGAGCCATGATCAAACTGAGCCAGCCCTGATGCAAAGGCTATCCCTTTTGCGAGACAGCGTGCAGACGGTAGCATGAGCACGTCGGCACGGTCAGCGACATCAGGCGTGATACTAACAATTGTTTGATTGCGGGGAGGTAGCACGGTATCTTCTGCAGCAAGCAAGTGAAGTGGTGCGTCATCTGCGTGAATTGAATAGGTCGTGTTGGTCATGTGGAGAACGCGTTGGCATTGGCAGATGGAGGCGTAGGCTGTAGAAAGAAAATCCCATCCGAGCATGAGTTGCTGGGCACACGAATTTCGCACTGCAAATTTTGCGTAATGCAGAAGTCCATCGATGGAAATACGAGCAGTGCACATGACGGTAGTTCGAGTAGCGTAGGTCCATCGTAGGGGGTCATGACTTCCCTAGTCGCCAACACAATTCACGGCACATAACTGAAACGCTAGCACCAGTATCTATCAAAGCTTCCACTTGTACATCTTCTACAACAACCAATATCATATTCCACGACGCCGTGGAGGAATTTGTCCTGTCGTTCGATGCAGCTTTTCCTCCAAAAGCTGCAGAATTTAGTTTTCCGGACGACGCTCGTCGAATTCAGAAGCAGGTCTAAGTGGGGACGAAGAGCCGCGAAGGGGTGACAGCGAGCGGCGTCTCGCAGAACGCTACGTCGGAGCCGTCTCGGATGCTTCAGTAGGCGATGGAGAGCGGTCGCGGGGTGGAGCATAAGGATGGCGTCGGTCATGTAGGCTCCCGGGACGTTCAAAAGTAGCTCCAGGTGCAAAGTAATCCCGTTCGTATACGTCATATCCGCGACGCTTGTCTTGCTGGCGTTTAAGGTAAAAACGTGCTATGTGGCCACAATAGCCGCAGTACTAGCAGATGGGACAAGGAGGACAACACTGCGGATAGCTGGTTTTAGTAGGTGCGCGGGTAGTCATGGAAGCCATGTGGGCCGGCGTTTGTTTTGGAGGAATCGGTTGAACGATGACTGGAGTAACTACGGCTATTTTCCATACGTTGGTGGGGCCCTAAGGGTTAGAGCGTCCGTGTACGCTGTACCAGCCATCAACGCCAATTCCTCCTTGACAACGTCTCGCAGATTGGTATCCGAGGCATGAGAAGGCATAAGCACTGCGGCGAAGCCAAGGTACTGTAGCTCTTCTCGAATTATTGCGTGGATCATTGCTCTTACCGTGGGGTCGTCGGCAGTAGTGTTTGCAGTGGTGTCTGGCTGCAACCGTACTGATTCGGTAACGGGGTCTTTGATGGCTAAAACATTGAAAACGACAGCACCGACGCCTTTGAGGATGTGGCGAAGCCTGTCTGATTCGGTGATGGCCATCTTCACGCGTCGACAAAGAGCAAGCACATCCACGATATATGACGTATAAGATTCCCCGAGGTGTTGCTTGCGAGCGTCAAACGCCTTTTTTGTGAGGGCGGAACCAACAGCCGGTTTGGCAGAACTGCTGTTTGAAAGCGCCGCAGTTTGTGAAATCATCCTAATAGTACAAAAACCAAGCCTTCGCTACTTTTGTCGGATAAAAGGCGACGTGGCGTAGCTTCGGCGCATCGTCCCAACGTTTAGCCGAACTCACTCGGTCGTGCTCAGCCAGCCAATCCTCGATGTCTTCACCGGGAAGTCCAGCAAACAGATGGGCATCGCGCTTGTGCCAACTTACACTCCAATACACCGAGGCCGAGAGGGTTGAAGTAGAAGTGCCTGTTCGCTCGTCCTGCGACATGCTGGCGGGCAGCTGCCACAACCGGCGACCTGATCGAAGCTCCAGGAGTTTGAGCGGCGAGTTAGAGGACGGAAGACCGAAGAGCACACTCCACCACTGGTGACGCAGCAGTTATCACGACGTTTATTATGCGTCGGAGATGCGGCGAATTGACCACGCACACAGCAACGATCACACTTAAGAGAAAGCCCCACAAACGATGACGAAGAAGAACGCCATGCGATGATCATGTACATATGACAGACAATAGCTAAATAAATGCCCACAGTACTTGGAACTTTTCCTACAGGTCACCCATGAAATGTACTTTTTCCCACGAAGCATGAAAAAGGATTGTTGGTTAGTTTATGGCGGACACTAAGGAAGCACACTACGAACCCTTTATTACGCTGAAAAACATGAACCAAGGCCTCACCAATTATTCGCAACACACATAATTAGGCCAGAAACGCAATGTTTCGTTATACACTATATATGCCCCAAATCTCTCATTTTTCATTTACCGAATGTACGCTCAGTGCTACGTAGGGTGTGTTACGGATAGTTTGAAACATAGCGAACTACAGCAGCATAATACTTCGTAGCACCTGTCAATGAAATGTTTTTAAACACGCTGTAATTTATCCATACACAATTACATTTAAATGCAGAATAACCACAGTAATCCCCTCGTGCATGTTCACTAAATTAATCTTAATTAAGGGAAAATCAGACCTCCACCTGTTCGTAGCAATCGCTACAAAAGAAACCCTTACGGGTTCCTCGAAAGAAAAGTCTCACAGTTGAAGAAACAATCGTCCTGGCCCTGGACTCGAACCCTTGACCACCGCCTTGCCGTCGCAGCCGCTCTACCATCTGAGCTAACCAGGCGGCTAGCAGATGGCTGAGCGAAGTTGAGTTTGTCATCAACTCGAAGCAAAGGCAAGAGTTTGACGTAGTAGTTCTACGGAAACCCGCAAGGTGGAGAGAAGTAATTCATGAAGAAAAATCAGACATCCACCCGTTCGTAGGAACTGCAACAAAGTAAAAGCCTCAACTGTGAGGCTTTTCTTTCAAGGAACCAGTGTTGGTTTCCTTTGTAGCAAATGCTGCGAACGGGTGGATGTCTGATTTTCCCATCATTGATTACTTCCCAGCAGCTGTGAAGCAACTGACCACGGTGGCGGTCAGACCTGTGACGCTGCAGAGGGTGCTAAAAATCCCTGGATCCGGACAGGCCGCCAATGGAATCTGAACCTGGCAACGTTCAACGCTCGAACGTTGTCTAGTGAGGCGAGTCTAGCAGTGCTATTGGAGGAATTAGAGGGCACTAAATGGGATGTATTAGGGCTTAATGAAGTAAGGAAGACAAAGGAAGCTTATACAGTGCTAAAAAGCGGGCACGTCCTCTGCTACCAGGGCTTAGCGGAGAGGCGAGAACTAGGAGTCGGATTCTATGATTAATCAGAATATAGCTGGTAACATACAGGAATTCTCTAGCATTAACGAGAGGGTGACAGGTCTTGTTGTGAACCTAATAAGAGGTACAAATTGAAGGTCGTATAGGTGTACGCCCCTACATCCAGTCATGATGACCAGGAAGTCGAAAGCTTCTATGAAGACGTGGAATTGGCGATGGGTAAGGTGAAAACAAAATACACTGTACTGATGGGCGACTTCAATGCCAAGGTAGGCACAAAGCAGGCTGGAGACAAGGCAGTGGGGGAATATGGCATAGGCACTAGGAATAGCAGGGGAGAGTTATTAGTAAACTTTGCAGAACAAAATCACATGCGGATAATGAATACCTTCTTCCGCAAATGGAATAGCCGAAAGCGGACGTGGAGGAGCCCGAATGACGAGACTAGAAATTAAATAGACTTTATACTCTGTGCTAACAATGGCATCATACAAGATGTGGACGCGCTCGGCAAGGTGCGCTGCAGTGAACATAGGATGGTAAGAACTGGAATTAGCCTAGACTTGAGGAGGGAACGGAAGAAACTGGTACATAAGAAGCCGATCAATGAGTTAGCGGGAAGAGGGAAAATAGAAGAATTCCGGATCAAGCTACGGAACAGTTCTTCGAATTTAACCCAGGAAGAGGACCTTAGTGTTGAAACCATGCACGACAACAGTATGGGCATCATTAAGGAGTGTGCAATAGAAGTCGGTGGTAACTCCGTTAGACAGGAGACCAGTAAGCTATCGCAGGAGACGAAAGATCTGATCAAGAAACACCCTACAGCTAGAATAGAACTGGCAGAACTTTTGAAGTCAATCAACAAGCGTAAGACAGCTGACATAAGGAACTATCATGTCGATGGAATTGAACATGCTCTCAGGAACGGAGGAAGCCTAAATGCAGTGAAGAAGAAACTAGGAATTGGCAAGAATCAGATGTATGCGTTAAGAGACAAAGCCGGCAATATCATTACTAATATGAATGAGATAGTTCAAGTGGCTGAGGAGTTCTATAGAGATTTAAAAAGTACCAGTAGCACCCACGACGCTAATGAAAGAGAGGAAAATCTAGAGAAATTTGACATTCCACATTTAAGGCCGGAAAAAGCAAAGATAGCTTTGGGAGCTATGCAAAGGGCGAAGGCTGCGGGGAAGGATCTGATAACAGCAGATTTGTTGAAGGATGGTGGGCAGATTGTTCTACAAAAACTGGGCACCCAGTATTCGCAATGTCTCATGAGCTCGAGCTTAAAGTATTCTGAGAAGAACGCTAACGTGATCCTAATCTATAAGAAAGGGTACGCCAAAGACATGAAAAATTATAGGCTGATCAGCTTACTGTCCGTTGCCAACAAATTATTTACTAAGGTAATCGCACATAAAATCAGAAACACCTTAGACTTCTGTCAACCAAAGGACCAGGCAGGATTCGGTAAAGGCTACTCAACAATAGACCATATTCACACTATCAACCAGGTGAGAGATAAATGTGCGGAATATAACCCACGATTATACATAGCTTTCATTCAATACGAGAAAGTCTTTGATCCAGTCGAAACCTCAGCAGTCATGGAGGCCTTTCGGAATCAGGGTGTAGACGAGCCGTATGTAAAAATACTGAAAGATATCTATAGCGGCTCCACAGCCACCGTAGTCCTCCATAAAGAAAGCAACAAAATCCCAATAGAAAAAGGCGCCAGGCCGGGAGATACGATCTATCCAAGGCTATTCACAGCGTGTTTACAGGAGGTACTCAGAGACCTGGATTGGGAAGAATTGGGGATAGGAGTTAATGAAGAATACCTTAGTAACTTGAGATTCGCTGATGATATTGCCTTGCTTAGTAACTCAGGGGACTAATTGCAAGGCATGCTCACTGACCTGGAGAGGCAAAGCAGAAAGTTGGGTCTAAAAATTAATCTGCAGAAAACTAAAAGAATGTTTAACAGTCTCGGAAGAGAACAGCAGTTTACGATAGGTAGCGAGGCACTGTAAGTGGTAAGGGAATACCTGTAGTTAGGGCAGGTAGTGACCGCGGATCCGGATCATGAGACTGAAATAATCAGAAGAATACGAATGTGCTGGGGTGCGTTTGGCAGGCATTCTCAGATCATGAACAGCACGTTGCCATTATCTCTCAAGAGAAAAGTGTATAACGGCTGTGTCTTACCAGTACTCACGTACGCGGCAGAAACCTGGAGGCTTACGAAAAGGGTTCTACTTAAATGGAGGACGACGCAACAAGCTATAGAAAGAAGAATGGTGGGTGTAACGTTAAGGGATAAGAAAAGAGCAGATTGGGTGAGGGAACAAACCCGAGGTAATGATATCTTAGTTGAAATCAAGAAAAAGCAATGGGGGGGGGCATGCGTAGGACATGTAATGAGGAAGAAAGATAACCCTCCTCTTTGAGGATAACCCTCCTAATGAGGAGGGAATAATTAAGGGTTACCAACTGGATTCCAAGGGAAGGGAAGCGTAGCAGGGGGCCGCAGAAAGTTAGGTGGGCGGATCAGATTAAGAAGTTTGCAGGGACGACATCACCACAATTAGCACATGAACGGGGTAGTTGTAGAAGTATGGGAGAGGCCTTTGCCTTGCAGTGAGCTTTACCAGGCTGATGATGGTGATGATGATGGTGATGATGATGATGAATTACTTCTCTCCACCTTGCGGGTTTCTGCACAACTACTACGTCAAATTGGTTTTGGTAGCTTGTATAATTCTTTTAGGATAGTGGCCTAATCTTATTGCCTAAGCTTTCCCTAGAGCGCGAATAGGTTATTTACTGTAGAAACAGCAATTTCCCAACACAAACCACACTTTACCTGCGCATCGTGGTCTATTATTTGTGTAGTGCATCGAGAGCATCGAGAAAACACTTGGCGAGCGCCAGTAAACCAATGAAACCATACAGAAAACGAATATTGCATCAACATTTGCAACGTTCATAATAAATTTCAAATGGTTCAGATTTCTGCACACACCATTCCTGCGTGGCCCTTGTTGGCACCAAATTCGTCTAGGACACTGGAAAACAAAGCGGATAACGGCCGTACAGGAGGTTGAAGAACTTCCTGAAGGATGTGGGGTCTCTCACCCATACTCTTGGGGCAAAGGAACGACAACACAGTAGTGCAAACAATTACAAGAGCATTTATTGCACCTTTCATAGATGAATGCCTGCTAGCCAAGTTGCTATCCACAAAACATGCCGATGGTTGCGCGTCAAATCTAGGAAGTCCGACTCACCGCGACCGGATAGCGAGCGAATATGTTCGCCCCATGCTGGATTCCAACGCCTGGTCGTTCGCGCGTACGGTCACGCGAACGGTGGCACGTTCGAAGGCGGCCACGCGAGGCGGTATCGCAGAAGCATGGATCGGCGCACGCACTGCACGGCACGTCCGCACTGCTTGCTGTCCCGAGCCAAACCACTCCGACTGCCGCGAGGCCAGGATCGGCGAAGCCGGATTACAGGAGACGCGCTATGCGAGAAAAACATATCAGGGGACGCGTGAGAGTCGCGCATCCCCACATCCCCCAACCTTAAATCACTACATATTCCGGCGAAACATGTCACACGGTCTAACATCAACGCGTGCTTCGCGAACAAGATAGTACATGCAACAGTGGCCGCGCTTAGGTAATGTCCACACGCTGTCCATAGCATGCGAGCCGACATTGTCCTTGGGTGCACCGCTTGCGTCCGCCGGTCACAGGAGCAGCTTTGCAGACTCGACGGCACGATTCCAGGCCAGGACTCTGGAAACGGTGACGCAGTAGACGGAACGAGCAAGCGTCGCTCGCGCCGACACGCCCTGCTGGCAAGAGCCACCGTAGCTGTCGGTGACCGCCGGCTCTTTTGTCCGCCGCCGAGGGTTGTGAGCTGGATACTGTAGGCCGCCGAAGTCACTGCGCCGCACCGGCGACAGCATCACAATTGCCCGGGGTGGCTCGATCCTATTCCGGGGCAGCAGCGCAGACCATGTGCAGGCGACAGAAAACGAGGCGTGACACCACTCACGCTGCGTACACTCGACACACTCGGCAAACCCTAACGTAGTGCAAGGGAGACGAAATCTGCATGCGCATCGCCCATGTGGTACGATGTACAACTCGGCTAGCAAAAGATCGGGCGGCTACTCAGTTGCTAAGTTCACGTGAACGAAGCTCGCTTCCTTGAGTCGAACGAGTAATTTCAATTCGTGCGAGGCTAACTAGAATGAGGGAAGCAAAGTGAAACACCTCAGCGCCATGGTCCACCAGGTTGTGTCCCTCCCCGTGCGACAGGCAGCTTCGTAAAGCCTTAGGCCTAAAGCATCGCTACCCTGACAACAATCGACATCCGAAAAACAACACCCAAAATGGGCGCAAAACAGGCAGTCGCGAGGAGACGTTAGCTCTGTTAGGTGGTCCTACTCCGCTCGGTGCACACAGCATCCGAGTTGACGACGCCCACCGTCCCAGACGGTGTCAGAGCGCCCGGTGCCAGGCCATAATACCAGTCAGCCCGTAGCGGCACCCGTGGCCCGCGGCCACCAGGCTCCCAGAGCCGCGACTTCATCAGAGTCAAAGAGATAGAAGAAGCTATTTACATAAGAAATTCGGACCACCCACGAGGCTTCCGTACTCACTAGCTTCAGACTTGCCAATTCTCCGCGGGCGCTAAGTCTCGCCCTCCCTGGATGCAGACCACGTGGCTCTCGTACCGACGAATGTCATTAAAAAACACTTGCGAAAAGGCTTAGCATGTTTACATGTTTAAACACACTACAGCCACCGTCGCCTCGCTCAAGAAAGCACGCCGCCAAAGCTAGTGATCAATATCTACGCTAGCCCTACGCTTCGGTTCAAACAAATGTCTCGAACGAAGCAAAACTTAAATTTATCGTCTGATGCCCCAAGAGCCCCACGTTGGGCGCCAGATGTGGGGTTTCTCACCCATACTCTTGGGACAAAGGAACGACAACACAGTAGTGCAAAAAATCACAAGGGCATTTATTGCACCTTTCATCGATCAATGCCTGCTAGCCGAGTTGCTATCCACAAAAGATGCGGATGGGCCATGGCTTCCGATGGAAACACCCCGTCGCCACCTATACATGCGGCGCCAACCATAATGTACATAGCGTTTCCTAGTCTCCGTGATCCTGGGACATTCTTCGCCCAAAATAACGTCGACATCGGCAACTGGCTCAGCATATACGAGCGCGTTAGCCAAAGGCACCACTGGGACCCTACCATCAGCTTGCCAATGTGATCTTTTACCTGAACGGGACACCGCGTGTCTGGTTTCGCACCCATGAGATCGAACTCTCCAGCTGAGCCATTTTCAAAGAGCGGCTTCACGACGTACTTGGCAACCCGTCAGCTTGCTAACAGGCGGCGCGAAAAGAGCTTCCCACCCCTGTCCTCCTTTTGTTGACCGAATCGTATGTCTCGTACCTACAGGAAGTGGTTGCACTTTGCCAGAAAGCCGACGAGAACCTGACCGAGGTTGACAAGGTGGCCCATATCCCAAAAGGCATCGCAGACGACACCTTCAATTTGCTCGTCTATAACGACGTTTCTACCGTCGACGCCATCGTCAATGAATGCTGCCGCTTCGAGGTAGCCAAAAGCCGCCGCGTCGTCCCAGTTTTCCCGGCTACCAAACACCCCTGCCAGGTCTTCTTGCTCCGCTCTTACCGCCAACCGACCATTTCAAGAGAAGGTCACACATATCGTTCGCCGTGAGATTGAAGCGGCAAATCCGGCCCTACTTCATGCACGACCACCTGATGGTACCCTTGACCAAGCGGCCCCCACTATTTCCGTTATCCAAGTAGTTGTGCGGCAAGGAATTTCAAACATTGGCATACCTACCGACTGCTCTGACCCATACGACAAACCGATCTGCTTCCCCTGCCACCGCGTTGGTCATGTATCTCGCTACTGCCGCACCACCTGGATGCCGCCGTACTGGAGCTCATTCCCTGTTTCTCGCCCATACGCCGACGCTCGCCGTTATTCACCTCGCCGTATGTACCCTACTTCTGATGCCCCTGACAGCCGCCCCTCGGTGCGATCGCCGTCGCCTCAACGCCGTCGTTCTCCGTCACCCCAGCCTTGTCGCTTTTCCTAGCCAAACCGACGTAAGGAAAACTAGGCCACGCAGCTCTTGGACGTACTGCTGCATCACATTCGTCCTGTGCAAATCCTCCTTCGACGCTCCTCACCAACACGAACCTAATTGAAGTAGACGTAGATGATGTTCCGTTGAAGGAAATTATTGATACCGGAGCCCAAGTGTCCATAATGAGCGCTAACCTATGTCGGCGTTCAAAAATGTTCTTACGCCTGCCATTCCTCGAGCCGTACGCGTCGCCAATGGCGCCACTGTTGCTATCAAAGGTATGTGCAGTGCTCGCATAAGAAATGCTTGCCGCCAAGTTCCAGCCATGTTACCATCCTGACCAGTTGCCCTTATGACCTAATCTTCGGGCTCGTCTTTCTGACGACGCATTCTGCCCTTATCGACTGTGCCACCGGTACGCTGTGCCACGAGCTTCCTCTTCTTTCAGACGTTCGCCCCGAACAACCGAACACCCTCTGCACTACAGCTTTTATTCTCTTACCTCCAAAAGCCCTAACCTTCATCGAATTGGCCTCAACAGCAAGCGTGCCTGATGGCGGCTATGCCATCGCCGTGATGTCCTCCTGGCGCGCGACATCTCTGTTCCACACTCCGTCGTAACCCTTGCTGCTAATCGGATGTGTCTCCCCGTTATCTATTTTGGTTTGACGAAGCAAATGTCACCTGAAGGCATAGCGGCGACCACGCTCCGGTCAGTGACAGACTACCACGTCACTGCTTTTGCAGCCGAGGCGTCTCCAGATCCTCCTGAGAACCCACCGTATGCCTTTAACATCGACGGCCAGTTTCGTCCCACGGTCGCTCCGCACCTCGCACCTAACAAAGCAGCCTCCCTATATCGCCTTTCGCATACCTATCGTGACATATTTAACACTGACAATCGACCACTTGGTCAGACGTCCCTTGTGAAGCTTCGGATAGACGCTGGTAATGCTGTTCCCATTCACCGCCGAGCGTATCGCGTGTCCACGGCAGAGCGGGAAGTTATTCAGCAGGAAGTAAACAGGATGCTTGCCAGAGAATGAGCCCTCGTCGAGTCCTTGGGTGTCGCTGGTCGTGCTGGTCAAAAAGAAAGATGGCATGTGGCATTTCTGCGTTGATCACCGCCATCTATACCGAATTACTAAAAATGACGTTTACCCTTTACCGCGAATCGACGGCGCTCTTGATTGTCGTCACGATGCCGATTACTTTTCGTCCATCGTCCTTCGATCTGGTTATTAGCAGATTTCCGTCGATGAGCAAGACCAAGAAAAGACCAGTTTCATCACTCCAGATGACATGTTCCGATTCAAGGTTGTGCCGTTCGGTTTTTTTTTCGAACAAGGCGCGTGGGGCCATCACTCGAGAAAAGAGGAGGAAGAACGAACTGTGCTCGCACTGTGAATCTAACCGGTCACTACTGCAACCGCTGATGTAAATATAACCTGTAAATTCTTGCTCGCCTTACTGACTCGTCCTTCGCGTAAAAATGTTGAATGATATTAGAAGTTACTAAAGGCATCGAGCCACCTGATGCGTCATTTGTAAAATGCTGTTGTAGACCTCTGTAGATCTTGCACAGTTATTAACTGCAATAGTCGGAAAAGATACGCACACATTGAGGCTGACCTTTGTATGACCCACAAAATGCCATTTACTTTCACTTGATATTAACAAGTGCTTCAATTAGCTCTCAGTAGACAGCCGGTAAACCTACTATTATGAGGCTCGCACATCGCATGAAACAGGGAGCAAAGAAAGGTTCAGCAATTATTTCTAAACCTCATGATTAAGGAAACTACATTGAATGCTCGCCGCACACTACACTTAATATGCGTATACATTCACCTAATGTAAATATGGTCAGACGCAGAGTTCCCTCAGAACACGCAAAACATATTACGGCCGTATAACGCTTTGGAGCAGTCGCTGAAAATCGTAGTGCTCAGCTCTTATGGGCCCGTTCCTGCGTTATGAGTGGACCTGCCTCGGTGGCGGCGTTACGCTTCTTAACCGAGCAAACGAGCACAGCCGAAAGATGAAAGCGAACGTGGAGCACACAGGTAGATGAAAAATAGTGCACGCGAGGAGAAAAGTGGAAGGGAAGGCTACAGTGAAAGCATGAGGCGGAAAGTAGACGAACGGAGGGGAAATGGCATGCTCATGCGCTGAGCTGGCGCCGGCATAGCTGCCCCATCGGCGATCTCATCTGCGCTTCCGAAGGTGGCGTGAGTTGGGTTGGGCTAAGCGCGTCCGTGGCATATGTTGTTGAGGTCAGTCCTCAATATCAGCGTGTGTGCCGTATACCTTTGCTGCTGCAAAGGCGATGGCGAGAGGCTTTGAGTAAGGGTAAGGGCGCACGTACCGGACGAAAGCGGAGAGGAAGCGCACCGGATTCCGTCGCGCGCAAGTCTTCGAAGGGAAGGGATAGCTGGAGGAGGGGGAGGGCCTTCTATTCCAGTTGGCTCGCTCGGGCGAGCGCGACCGCCCGTGCCGCGCCGCTGTACCTTAAAAGCCCTCTGCGACGGTACAGTCTGCGCTGCGCTGTGTTTTAACGCGACATCGTTAAGGAGCTCGTGTAGCAGAAAAGCCAGTGTCGTCGGCGTCGGTGTCGTTGCCTGTGAGCGATAAATCCCGGCAGGCACTTCATGAATAAAAAACAACTGGCAAGATGAGCTGTGTGGGAATCGAACCATGGTCTCCGGAGTGTGAGACGGAGACGCTACCACTCAGCCACGAGTTCGATGCTTCAAAGCGGTACAAAAGCGCCTCTAGTGAATGCGGTGCTGCCTTAGAAACGAGCCGTAGAAAGTTATACTGCGGTGTATATCAGTAATTATGAACATGTAACTTACAGAAGTCGCAGTTCGACGAGTAGCGAAGTGCGTTTCCGCTAAATTTCTTCAGCGCTTTCCGCACACGCAGAGCCATCTTGCGGCAAGCACAGAAGACCCCCTCCTCTCAATGTACGGCGCTGCCCCGACAGGTGGCGCGCCACGCGCGCATTGGGGCTGTGCGGGGACCGGTGTGAGGCGCGTCGCGGCCCGGACTCCCTCTCCCCTGACGACGCTTCGCCTTGTTCCCTCACGGGTTGCAGAATCAAGCGTCCTTCCTTTCTTTAGATCACTATCAGTCTATCACTATCACTATCAGTGCCGATCACGACGTTTGGCTGGCGTGCATCGTTTCCCCCTCCGAGACACCGAGTTCTTTGGTTCGTTCCGCTTGTTCAGGCGCACGTTTCGTTGCCGCGCCGAACGCTGCGTTGCTCGACGCTCACCGCGGCCGATGCGGGACACCTCGTAAGTGATCGCTGCACCGTAGACCATTGTCTTACACCCCTTGGCTGGTCGACGGGAACGCTGTCGCGTTTCACTCTTGAAGGGAAAGCGTAAGCGTCCTCCAATTTTTGGGGATTATTTCGCGTTCATGCGAGCGGCAACACGAAGGTCAATTACCTCGTTTCTGCTGCCGCGTTTCTTCACTACAGCGTTTCTAAAGCAAGTTTCCGCGGTCATCGAGTGAGATGTGTTCATGTTTGCTTCTGCGCGCATAAAACCATGCTTGTTAATTTAGTTAGTATGCCTATGTTTACAGTTTATACCGCCTATAGAACTACTCTTCTTACTTCGTATAGCTGCTCAATAATTTGCTATCGCAGTCGATGCCTCGCCTTTTGGGCGGAAGGGGGACTTTTTTCTAAGCATGAAAGAAGCCCGCGAATACACAAAAAATTGCCGCTCTACTGGCCGCTCGAGGCACTTGTGTATTCGCCTGGTTCTCCCATGCTTGGAAGCACACCTTTAGTAGTACGGACTAAGGAACGCAGAGCTATATAGGGATGTAGCTCAACAAATTTCTCATTGGCAGTTTTCTTTTAATTACTAAATTTGAGAAGTTGAATAATAAATTGGAACCTATTATACAATTAGGCGGAATGCCCAAAATAATATCAGTATCTCGAAGCGACTGCAAGCAACATTACCTTCGTTCTGTCTAGCTACCAGCCGTTTGCTTGATCTTAAAGTTCGGTTGAAGTTGCGTTCGACACTCGGTATAAACCGGGATCAAGTGACTCAGAAAGGGTGAGCAATGTTTAGGTAGGTGGGTCCACCTATGAAAACATTCATCAGCTACTTTTAGGCAATTTAGCATTATTTGTGCAACTTCTATACCAAAGTCTGGTCCTCCATCTCCCGCACCCCTTCTTGGTTTTGATTTCCATTAAGCATTATTTGAAGATGCATCAGGGATTAGGCTACATTTAAGAGCAGCCCGAATATTGGCTGGTGTCCGTTACAGGTTGGCGCTGAAGTCTAAGTGGCTGACGAGTGAAGGGTGCTGAGAGAATATTCACGAGGTGTAGTTCAAGAAATTGAACCACGGCTTCTATACCTCGATAGCATGACCCCTCCTGAAGTCAATGGCTGGGAATCGCCTCACACAATTTTTGATTTTTTTTTCACTGGCTTTGTCGACAGTGCCCTCTCCCAGCCGCAGCAACTCTGAAGCTTCTGCGCTTCACAGAGTAACGAGCCACAAAAATCGCGGCATTCAATAATCGTAACTTTTTGAGCAACGTATTTGCGCATTACTACACAATCCCTCTTTCCACCGTGCACATTAGGCAAGTTTTCATTGTGGTTACCTAAGCCTTGACTTTAAAACGAGGCAATATAGCGAATAAAATTTTGAAGATGAATTCTAAGTCGATATATAAGACGTGTGAAAAGCGGCAGTGAACACGGTGAATGAGCCAAGCCAGCTCGTTCTGTTTACCATACATTTGGAATGTTGATAAAGACATGAAATAAAGTAACGTTAAAGTTATCTAAAACATTTTAACAATTGCTCAGTTGCCTTCGTAGGTCTATGCTGCGAAAACATTATCAATAAAAATTTTCATGATGTAATAATAATTGTAATTGGCTACTTCCCTTTTCTGTAATCTGTACAAATCTGGTAAAGATCGTGGAACAAAGCAATTGCAAAACGGCGCCTGAACTTTGGGGGCATATCACTTAAAATAAAAGCTAATGCATATGTGAGTGATATTTGTGTGTCTTTGTATACCGTGGAGTATATTTTTTAAACGTTGCAAGTTATTTCGACCGTTTTCTTAAACGCACTCTATAGCGTGTCCGTGGTGGCTTATGTGGCTGCGCTGTCGAAGGAGTATCTATACCGTTGTTCATTACCCTTCCGAACAAAATTGTTAGTAACGCTTGTGACGGCGTTCTCTTTACGTTGTTTGTCGTTGTGTCCTCGCGCAACGCTAGGTCATAAAATAACATTATCGGAAACAGCATACAGTCGAGGTAGAACTAAGCGAGCTATGTTCCATAGCAATCTACGGTTTATTCTAGGGACATTTCAGTGCGTTGAATTTCGGCGTAAAAGTCAAGTTACGCGAGGTCAAACTAACAGGAGAGGGCTGCACGAGGTTTGTAGTTGGTTTCCGCAATCTCAACTATATTGTGAACAAGGAAATCTGTTACATTGGACAAAAACTCGGGAAATGGTATGGATACTGGCTTTGCTTATGGGAGCGTAAAAGTGCGCGATTTATGTTTTATCTAATGAATAACTTTTTTAGGGAAGCAGTTCGATGCGTTTCAAATCGGTTAACGGAAGGTTCAAAATTGATCGCTCTGCTCTGGCCTATATAAAAGTTCCACGAAGATCCAAATACGCCAATACGGCAAAACGCCCTAGCAAATTACTTGTAAAGTTAAGTGTGTCTTGACCAAATAGGAGGTGTGTGTTCCGAATGTGCCGAGGGAAGTTTATAGTTGGCTAAAATAAGCAAAATTTAATGGGCTAGGCATAGGCAAATATGAAATGTGCTTGGCATAATTGCAGTTTGAGGAATAAATTCCATATGGAAGGGCTTCGCGGCGTATAAAGAACGTTTGCAATCGCGAAAAATTTAGCACGCTGCCCTGACATATCTACAAATTTCACCAAGATCAAACTTTAAAAAATAAAGAGATCTCTGTGGCAAATCTATAAGCAATGTGTGAATCAAATATAGTCCTTGCAAAAAATATTTCAAAAAGGCGTTTGAAAGTATGCTACGGCTAGTGAATACATTTGTCGATGTCTGGAGAAACCTCTTCAATAATTAAGTTTATGGAAAACAACGGACATCCTACGTGTAACTTGTACTGAAATTTTAACGTTTCTGGCCTATTTAGGAGCTTTTCGAAAAACTGTTGAATAGATTTTTGTATTTGGCTCTATAATACGAGGCCCTTTGGAGCTTTCTTTGTGTTCTCGATGACTGACTGAGGCAACATATTTATATTTAGTGATAATAAGTGACAAGATATGGCTGGTACGTAGGAAATTTGAGTGCGCAGGAGTTTTTTACGGTCTTTTCAATACATTACGCATAGACGTGTTTTTTGGGTCTTTACGTGATTTTCATACTTTTTCCCGGTATTTTCATCCTATCTACGAACTCCTAGAATGTGCCACTTTGTTTAACTTTGGGTAAAGTAAGCGCCTCCGTTTGTGTAATTTGTAAGCAAAATTCCATGAGTGCGTACTAAACGCTGCCTTAAATCATTAAATGTAACTTGCATATACAAGACGATGAGCAAAACGGGAACAAGGTGAATGCTGGAGCCAACGTTTCAAAAAGTTGACTTTTTTTCAAGGCGACGTATGTTTTCCTCGCCACAGTATATATAGGTGGGGTTCTTCTAAAGGGGAGAGGGTGTGAGGCGGGAGGATGCGGAATCGAGCGAAAATGTGTTAGCGTGTCGAATTGAGAGTAAAGGAACGCTATGTACAAGGTCAAAGCCAGGGCACCCCCCCCAGCCTCCCCGGTCTGTCAACGCACGCGCGTTAGCCGGCGTGTAAAGGGCGTCTGACACGCCGGCTGACCAAAAAAAAAATGAAAAAAAGAAAGAAAAATAAAAAATAAAAGCGGGGGGGGATACGCCAAGAAATCAAACTAAGTGTTGTTGCCTATAGCTTGAAGTTTAGCATGGCGAATAGATTCTAAAGCTCCCTTTGAAACGTTTATGCCTATTGGTTGCAATGTCTTGAACTTATGGATAAGGTATGATTCTCTGTATTTTCTTTCTCGTTCAGAACGGAAATTTGACTGTAAGATGTAGAGATTAAGTTCATCAAAGTTGTGACCTGGGGTGCTATGCAGGATGCGCCGAGTTTCTCGTTCACCCGAGTTTTACCCGAGTTTGCTCGACGGCAGTCAGTGAACGGAGATAGCGTGAAACACGCAAAGCCGCGTATGACAACATGAGCGCACCCTGCGCGGCACGCTGCTTCCACGTTTCAAGCGCAGACGGCTGCACAACGAAATGCGCCAGCGCCGCGTATTGTTATCAACGGATTATCGCAACTTAGCAATACCGTGGCTGTCCCGCTGTCTGCCTGCACACTTGCCGTGAGCCGCTTGCCACGCCTTTCCCGGGCGCGTCAAGGGCGTGCCTCCTCTTTCGGCAACTATCTTTCTATCCTCGATCGAATGCGAATAAGGTACATGCGGCGCATTCTTGCACCTACGCTTTCGCTCAAACGAATACGTTAAAATACAACAAATAAAATAACGAACATTTTTATTTCGTTAAGTGTGTTTTTCGTTTTGAATGCTAGAAATTTCTGATGACAAACGGAGATTGAGCAAATTATTAAATTTTGCACTTCATGCAGTGAGTGGCGACAGTGAGGCGAAAGCTTAGAAGTGGATACATTGAAACGGGTCGCACGCACGAGGCAGTTCATACGGTGAGAAGTCGCCTAGGGGCGCTACAGTGCTATTCTCAATAATGTCAGTGATCACCACTCTTTCTCTATTAAGGGAATAGAAACGCAGCGCCGCAGTACGGCTATTCATCGCAGGCGCCTTAAGGCCCCCGCTTTTTAACTAAAAACGACACACTAGTCATAAATACGGAAGCAACGGCTGTCGCTGGAAAATGGCGGTCCGTAGTGCTCGTAGTGACGCAGTTTAGTGAAAATGTAGCAGTTTATCTTTGTGCGCGAAGCCTCGGCGATGCATTGCGAAGAAGTGCGTCCATCCCATCGACACAATTCATCGCTTGTCATCGCTTGCCCACTGAAAGTGCCTCTGAGCGCATGTACACAATATTTGAGCGTTTAGTGCGCACCAAGGTGCTTGCGGATTACTTATGCTGGAGCCCGGAGCGATCGCAGAAGGATATCGTAACGACACCGCAGCAATCGCATTTTGGCAGGTGAGGGCTCTTGTGTGCGGTTATGAAATGAGACTTCGAACTGAGGAAGGTGTTGGAACTGTTGAGTGCTCAGTGCTTGTGATCAAGAAATGCCATTGCACTGGGTCTAGAACAGCGAGCGATTCTCGGCCGCTGATCGTGTTTACGACGTTGTGGCTCCGATACATCACAGATGACAGAGCAGCCATCTGAAACGACTGCTGCGATACGCACTCCTCAGCATGGTCGTCACCCTTCGCGCATCGACGCCTTGCAAGCAGCTACAGTGACGTGCCGATAATTATTCACTGTGCGCTACGTCGCAACAATGCAGGCAATGAAACCGTGCTGTGGGGCCATCTCAGCCCGAGAAGATATATGCATAAGCCAGCGACAGTCAACGCTTTGTTTTTGATAGTAGTGCTACATCACCGATGACAGTGCGTTGTGCGTGTTTTATGTCGGTGGTGAATATTGTTGATGCCTCGCCGCTCTGCACCGCGTCGCTGTTGCCGAAAGATAAGTTGGGAGTGGCCCAACCGTGGTGGGTGCGCGCACAAGAGTTACATGCCTCGCGCGGGCGTGACCTCTGGCTTTGATTGACAGGCGAACTCGTGCTAAACTCGTACATCGGGAAACCCCCTCCGAGTTCAACTCGGGAACATGGCGGCGGCAGCAGCAGCAGCCTGTGTTATTGCAGCCAGCGGCAGCAAGCGTCAGTATGACCGTCTGGACCCGTTCACGTACATGACCGCCGTGGAGTTTCAGCGTCATTTTGGCCTGTCGAAGACATCAGTGCGCTGGCTGTGTGACGAGCTAGGCGAAGACTCTCGTCTGTGGAGACAGCGTGGCGGGCTTCATTCACTCACCGTCGAAGAGCAACTCCTCTGCGCCCTCCGTTTCTACGGGACTGGGAGTTTTCAGGGAAGCGTCGGCGCCGAGCGCTACATTGGACGTCATAAAACTACTGTGAGCCGCTGTGTCAGAGATGTCTGATGCGCTTAATGATGCGGCAGTGCGGAAGCGGTGGCTGGCTTTCCCGAAGACTGCGGCTGAGCGGGCATTGATAAAAGAACGCTTCTTACTTCGCGGAAACATTACGAACGTAGTCGGGTGTGTCGACGGAACGTACGTAGGAATTAAGGTGCCGTCAATGTCAGCGTTACTGTGATTAGCATTGAAGCAATGTGTAGACGCACCATATTGCCAAATTTGTCACTTCTGTGTAGCCGACTTAAATTTTGTGTTACCGACATCACACATGCGGCAGCCTATGATACTGACTTTTTCGCTGGTTGCTGAGTTTTTACCAATTGTTCTACTTGTCTATCAGGGTGCCTTCCAAATGGCTCACTTTTTGGGGAAAGAGGTTAATGATGTATAAATAGATAAATGGATATCAAAAATTGTGTGAAGTACCCTGTGAATGCTAATCTCATAAAGAACTTGGGGTTTTTTATGAGATTACTTAGTACTTAGTACAAGTTACTTAGTATGCATAATGCTGAATTTTGGTCATGCGTCATCTATCGGCCACACTATGAAACAGCAAGGCATTGCACAATTCATTGCAGTGCGAGGTGCGGATGTCGCGCCAAGCCAGTTGTGCCTATGCATTTATGACAAAATGAAAATGCATTGAGAATCTTAGTGTGCTGGCTTGCATGAAGAAAATACTTCAGAGGGTTTGCTGTGTTCACTGTTGGTGCATGTGCCAGTGGTTCAGTGTATTTTCTTGTAGGGGGGCTAGCGTTATTCTGTACGGACAAATCGTCTATTTTCCTCTCATAATGGGGCTCTAATTCTTCAGCAGTAGAACAATGCAGATCCGATGCTCTGCAGAACTCGGGTGTGCGTGAAGATGTCGTGAACCATCAAGACAAAATTACGTATCGGGGGAAATTTGGTGCAGATGCCAATGAAAAGTGGGTCTTTAACCCGCCATGATAAAAATAAAGATTGCAGAGCGAATAGACCTTTTGTACAGCTTCAGAGCAATGATTACACAAACTGTGACATGCTCAAATGTGTAAAAGCTTGCCACAATGCCAAAGTAGGATGAGCATATTTGGCATTGAACATGTCTTGTAACTGCTATTTTTATTGTAAGCCTCGCTGTCACGCCTTTCCCTCCGGCACTCCCTTTACTGAAGCGCAGCACTGTCTTTCTATTGGTGTCATGATGATGACGGTAACGGCAGCAGTAAGGCTGGTTAATGCTTGCCCCTTCGATTCCTGTGAGTTTAGTGGTACAGAATATGGCACGTGCATATACCTGTGTAACAAAATTTTATGCTTGTGGTGATTTGTTGGAGAGCTAATTCGTGTTGGGACATTTCAAAGGCGTGCGCCATTGTGGCTTAATAACTAGATCATTGGTGAGGTTGAAGACTCGTTGTATTGGTGTAGAAGCTTGAAGCTGAATTTGCACAACAATTCGAAGGGACACAACGAAGAGAAATACACACAGCAGAACGCTCTGCTGTGTGTCTTACTCTTCTTTGTGGGCCGTTGAATTGTTGCGCGATCCAACTTCAAATAGAGCATTGGGCCTCTTTGGTGATGGACCGAGGAAGAGAAATACACACAGCAGAACGCTCTGCTGTGTGTGTTACTCTTCTTCGTGTGCTGTCGAATTGTTGCATGATCCAACTTCAAGTAGAGCATTGGGCCTCTTTGGTGCAGCACCGAGGAAGCGTGAGCTATTCGACACCATGCCAGTGCCTTGCCACACAATTATGGAAGTCTGAAGGTTTGCAAACAAAGCTTTGCTTTCAAATCCACCCGCTCATGTAATACAAGCACTGATTCAAAGAACCGTCATAAAAAAATAATGGTGAAATGAATGGCCTTTGAAAATTTGTGTGTTGACACTAATGACATAATAGGTGCCACAGCGAACTCGACAATTGTGCTGCACGGAGCACTTTCTTTCCTATGTGAAGCACAAGCTTCCATTACATGCTGTGGAGATAACCAAGCTCAGTTTGTTTTAACGTGGTACACAACATTCACTGTAATTTGTTTTTGATTCTAAAGTGCCAAACACCACTTCTTTTTCAAGGATCATGGGAATATTTGGTGAGAACTGTTTACAGCCCCTCATAATGGAAGTGTGGCCAGCCAGCTTTGCTTGGATGCCTTTATAGATTTCTGTTCCTGATCATTGTGTGCTATCAAGTTGCTAAGGTCTATGCAACCAGTGCAAGGCATTACGTGATTCTATAGTCGGATACAACTTTAGGAGGCCGCAGAACCTGCACTTCAACGGCAGGTGAACACAAGCCTGCACCAATGGGCACACACTCTACACTGACGTCATGCCGCTGGACGCACTAATAGCCGCTCATTGGAGAGGGTCTATTTCTTTAGACGTGGAGGCAATCGGCTACAACGCTTTGGTCATCTGGGCGGGGCCTCTCCTGTCTTGTGAAGTTGTATCCGACTAGAGGATGCCGCTTTTCATACAACACAAAAGGACAAAGTGTACAATTATTTGGCCTATGAAATAGATGCATCACAAGTGAGCTATGCATGAGCTTAAGCTGTGTGAAAATTAGTACATGCAAATATATGACACTGTTAAAGAATATGTAGTATCGAACATGCATGTAATGGCACGTTTAAATCGGGGAGTGTTGCATTCATGTGCACAGTCTATAGGTGATAGCATTATTAAGGTCATGTCGTTACCTGACTTTTCATTGTGAAATACACACCGTTCATCTTGTGGCTAACCAACACCCACTGTATTCTTGCACACAGAAAGAACAAACAGCACAATGACGTATATGCTGCATTAGTGTCTTTTTCATTTACACGGTCCAATGGTAGCACAGGTTGTCTTACATTTTTGCCCATTTTGAAGAGACATCAAGTGCATGTTACAAATGTCCCAATATGCACAGCACATTGTTTACTGCAATAATTTTATTCATGCTCTTGAATAATAAGTAAAATAAGAAACTGATAGCTCCTTTATAAGGTGTGTTCTCGGGGTTCGACTAGAAAGCAGTGAGAGCACTGATCCTGCTGTTGCAGAGCAGCCCTCTGGACCTTGCCACACTCAAGAGCATGTGCCTGGCGCTCGCCTGCTGCCACCAGGCGGTTGAGTGCCTCCAGCAACAGAATGTTCTGCTGCCAAAAAATGTGGATTGTTGGAATGAATCAATCGCATATAAACCATTATGTACAAATAAAAAAGCTCATTGCACTATTGGTACTAACTGCCCTTAACTGTGGAAGCCTTTAGTGTATGCATTATAAAACAATTTGTCGGGACAACATTGCTTTATTTTTCATAACAGGTTCTTTTTTTCAGAGCCAATTGTAATCTTTATTATTGTGCTAACAGCTGAGGTGTCCTCGCACATTCACGAGTCTCTACTGTCAGCACCACAAACCTATTTCTGTTCACTCCAAAATCAATGGCGCCCCCTACCATCTCGTCTTATGCGAGCTGATTGCATCCTATGCCTACAAAAATCATATTTTTGTCCCATTACGCAATTTTCTACCATCCTCGGCTGCAGTTCTCTCTCCTTGACATCCATTCGATGGTTTAGATGCAGCGGTGAAGCCCGATGGAAGTTTGTCGTTGTATTTGATGATAGTTGTAGAGAATGATGATTGGTGCCTGTCTGAAGGTAGTGCTGCAAGGTGGTGATAGGTGGCACGTGCAAAATGTCTGATGTGCGTTCTCAGGGCTTCCACCGTAATGTGAGTTCGATACCCCCTTGGTGTCTTATCAGCCCCACAGTCCATCTCAGTGTACCAGGAATCGGGAAAAAGTCTGAACTGTCGTCTCCTGTGCTGAAACAACTGTCTCTGCTTCTTCTGCACGAGAGGTACGCGGACAGTGAACACATTTATACTGATGGTTCCACAAACATGCAGTGTTCTTCCGGTGCTGTGGTTGTCCCAGCAAAAGCTATTACCATCAGCTTTAGGACTGACCACCCAACATCATCGACATCTGCTGAACTAGCTGCTCTTTGCGCTGCACTTCGTTTCATCAATCGGGAGCCACCTCGACAATGGTCAATCTTCAGCGACTCAAGGGCAGCCCTACAATCTGTACAATCAGCTCTGCGTCGCGGGCCATTCGAACAGCTCGTATTCGATATTAGGTGCCTACTCCATACATCACAGGAGAAAGGACACCACGTGACGTTTCAGTGGCTGCCAAGTCACTGCGGCGTCACTGGAAACGAAGATGCCGATAATGCCGCTCGGGCAGCTCTTGAAGACGCACAAGAAGAGGCCATACCGCTTTCACGATCCGACGCAGCTAGCAGACTTCGAGTGCTTGCACAGGAGATCACGCTATCTCTATGGTGCACACCACACAGCCAGACCAACCAGAGCAACCGTCAATACCATCTGCCCTCGTTGGTGCATCTCTATATGCCAACTGGGCTCCGCCGAAGAGAGGCGACTCTGCTTTATCGCTTATGGCTAGGGGTGGCTTTCACAAAATCTTACTCCTTCCGCATTGGAATGGCCGACAACGCTCTCTGTAATGCCTGTCTTTGCGAGGAGACGCTGGAACATATTCTGTGCGACTGTCCTGAATATAATGTTCAGCGACAGTCCCTGGCATCTGTTCTAGCGCACCTTGACAGTATACCATTGTCCCTCGACACGATTTTCACATGCCGCCGACAGAAGACATCGCAGGTGAAGGCGACAAAGGGACTACTTCGGTTTTTGAAAGAGACTGGATTAGACAAGCGGCTGTGAGAGTGATGTCACGTACCAAGCCAGATTGATGGACTCCAACGGACGATGTGTGTGTGCTGTGCTATGTGCGCTCTCTCCCTCTCCCCCTTCCCCATCTTTAATCTCCCCCATCCCTTTCCCATGTGTAGGGTAGCAAACCGGTTAAGGTAAACTGGTTAACCTCCCTACCTTTCCTTCTCCACTTTTTCCTCCTCCCCTTGACATCCATTCTGTCACACTTATGTAATCACCTGTTATAAATTGGCAACAAGTGATCGAAGACGTGCATAGCCTGCGCAACGATTCTATTTTTTTTTCTTAATCTCAAGTAGCATATCAGTTGCCACGGTTTACCACGCCACTGTCTTCCTTCCTTAATGCTATCTCCAACAATTTTTGTTACTTCGCTTTCTGCACAGTCCTCGACTTCTCAAGTTTCTTTGTTAACCTCCAGGTTTATGTCCCATATTGCATAACCGGTAGAATGCAACGATTCTAAACATTTTTCAAGAATATCGGTAACGTGGCGATCACGATTCGGAAATGCCTCCCATGTGCAGTTCAACCCATGAAATTTTTGTGTAAGCTTCCTGCTTTATATCAGTACCTGCTATTGATATTTCACCTGGATAAAGATACTCTCATAGATTCTGCGGGCTCAATGCCACTGATTAATTTCTGTTATATCACTAAGTTAGTGAAGGTTACCTTTATCTTTTCCATATTTCCGCGGGCCCACGTACATGTAGAAGCACGAACACTCATTGGCTCTCAATGCCTTTTTTAAACTGCTGGAGATTCAGTTCGTTACTACGAAAGTGACTTAATCCATGCACTATTATTATACTAAATATGAAACAGTAGAAATATACTTATCTGCAGTTTGTCGATGCCTCCTTCACTGTGTTGGTTGCGAGATCCATCATCGGCACCACCTCCTTGTCGCATCGTAGCTATATCGGCTGTCTTCCTTTTGCACACACTATGCAATATTCGTGACGCTCGCAGTCACGCAGAGTGGAGGAACTCGGCGCACTCGCAGAAGCAGCACCGGACAAGTTGTTTCTTCAGCACTGCGCCGTGAATAGTAGGTGCGCGTTGCGATCTGTAAAATCGCCTAAGCTATTCGCAGCCTTTCAGGGTGCACGGAAAGATTGCTCACCGAAGAACAGAACTGTACAAGAAATAGTGGTCATCGTCGAGCCTTATCACTACGTCGCGCATTGCAAGCTCGTTGTACGAGTTTGTTTACGCTGGGCCTCTCCGATGCTTAGCCGCCATGCTCGCCCGATGAATGTATGTGATGACGCCACCACAGCGTTCCCTCGTGGTATAATGCGAAGCGTACTGAATTACAAATTAGTTGGATATACATTCAGTGTATATCTTGTAAGCTTTAAAATGCTTTTAAACAACGTTAAGCTAACTAATAATATTGTACCAAATGCATTTGTTTTATAACTCGCTTGTGCGTGTAATGCGCCTCGGTGGAACGACAAACAAGTGAAAGAAGGCGCGACCATGCACCGACGGTATGATCACGTGAGCCCCAGTTTGTCGACCGCCCAGAAGGCAACGCCCAAGGAATGATAGCCACCCAGAGTTAATCTAGATAAACCAATGAAACTGGAGGCTTGTCGAAAGATAAAGTGTGTCTAGGTACGATTTGTGCTTTCATCTTGGGGTGTCGCCAGAGCTCGTGAAGATACCGAGTTTCGCCAAACTCGGCGCATCCTGCATAGCACCCCTGGTTGGTTGAAATGCTCGGCGATGGCTTTGGGAAGCTTTTTAGCTGTGTCCGCGCGATGTCCGTTTAATCTGACGTTCATTGATTGTCCTGTTTCACCGATATATTTTTTCTTACAGAAGGAACATTCAAGCATATGAATCACATTCGAACTTATACAAGTGAAGCTAGATTGGACTTCATGTGTATAAGTATTTGCGGTGCTTTTAATTTTAATGTCACTTTGAAGGTGCCTGCAAGTTTAGCACCTCGGGCGAAAACATTCTTTTATTACAGGGGAATGCTGTTGGCTGACTTTTGCGTGCACTAACATGTCTTTAAAGTTCTTGTTTCGGCGATAGGTAACCCTGGGTACATCCGGGAACGCTTTTCGCAGACGCTCGTTACTTGATAATATTGCGTGGTATTTTCTTAGGATGTTGTTTATGTTTGGGAGTGCATTAGAGCATTTTCTTTTAAAGGCCGGCGCTCTGTCAGATTCTACTGTGGGCTGTTTCTTCGCCAATTCCGATTGTCTCTCCAATCTTGACGTGGCATCATAAGCTTTATCGAGAGCAACTTGCGGATAGTTCCTTTCTGCTAGAATTGATTTAAGGTCATTTATGTGGTGGATATAATCGTGGTCTGCGCTGCAGATTCTTCTTATACGTTTCGCTTGTCCGCCGAAAATTCCTTGCTTGCACTGTCGTGAGTGATGACTGTTGCAGTCTAAATATTGCTGGCTATATGTAGGCTTCCGGTAAAGTGTCGTTCTCAGTTTTCCGTTTTCAATTTAGACCGTCGCCACGGAGCAAGAAACATTTAGGAGAGGAAACTCCGCTGTTTGCGGCGACCAGAAAAGGTCACAAGCCCGCGGAGCCGTTATCGTGCTGGCGGCGCCTGGCGACGTGGAATGAAATTACCGCCGTTGAGAGCGCGCCGGAGCAGCCTGCCCGGACGCTGCATTTTTTTTTTCGCTGCGGCTTCTACGACGCGCCGCATGGCGCCGTCACTTTATACGGCCCCGTCGGCGCGTACAATTGTGACCTTATCTGGTCGCCCGCGCTCGCTCGCGCTGGCGGGAGTTTCACCTCCTAAATGTCTTACTCCGTGACCGTCGTGTCCAGGAAGTTGATCTGACTAGGAGAGTGTTGAGCAGTAAATTCACTACTCGGGTGAAAGCGATTGAAAGCCACCCGCGAAGCCTTCACGCAAACAGCTACATACACTAACAAGAAAATCGATACGCAGACAGACATCGGTGCAGGCCTCGACAAGAAAATTAAGCGTAAAAAGACACCACCTGAAGATTTTTCGCCCCGGAGGTCTGCCCGAACCAAACAGAAATGACTACCACGCACTAGGGATAGCACACGCAACAACAAATCTCGCCCTTTCCTCCAATCCCGCAAACTCGCCGACAAACAAACAAATTACAGATTTCACCTAAAAACTTAGACTAGCTGCATTAAAGAGAGGAAAATCCCAAAAGGTCTCAGTATTAAGGTTAGATGCGCCCTCGGTTCTTCACCCTCCAGGCTATTATTAAAGTGGAATGCTGTCCTAGAAAATGCATCGCTCTCCCTTATTGACATTCTCCAAGAACACTGCAAAGAACAACTTAAGATAATCTCTGATCAACTCGACAGCATAAAGTTAACTCAACCGGAAAGAAGAGAACTTAAACAATTCGTCCAAACTAAGGAGGAAAAATTACTAGATAAATACCAGCGCAAAGATAATAGAGCTGCAGATCCACCCAAAGAAACTAATGTAGCCCCTGCAGCACGTAGCTCCACCGACAGTCGTACAGGCGAGCATGCAGAGCACTGCAGCAATGTGGTAGACATATCCCAAGGTCTAAGCCCTGAAGAAGTTCATCTCCTGAAACGTGGTCTAGCGTTTTGTCCGACGAACAACGCAGTAAACGAATACGAACTCCACAGAGATATAACAGAGTTTGCACGACGCATGCGCATCAAGGAGTTCTTTTTCGGTAGACCAGATGTAGGAAAAGAAGATAAAGACTCTCTTAGAACACCTAGCACGTGGACACCGGAAACGGAACAGTGCCCAGACCTCGATTTATACTTAAAACTGATATCAAATGAAATTCTAGAGTCAACGCGGCATTGCCGGAAACGCAAAAATTTGACCCCCGCTCAACACCAAATCCTTAAAGAACTTGCGAAAAAGAATCATATGTTAATAAAACCAGCAGACAAAGGCGGCAGTATCGTAATCTGGCCTATCGAAAAGTACAAGAATGAGGCCTCTAAACAACTGAGCAACCACACCCATTACAGAAAATTCGACTCTAACCCAACTTCAGATTACAGCAATGTTGTGATAAGCACAAGAGCGGACCTCCTGTCCAGGGAACTAATCACGCAATCTGAATATCGCTTCATGATGCCCAAGAAGAAAACAGCAGGCCGCTTTTATCTTTTTCCTAAAATACATAAAATTTAGGTCGAAGAAATATTTACAGCAGAAATCTCAGGTCGGCCTATTGTATTTAATAACAACACACCTACTGAGTCACTATCTAAATTGTTAAGTCACCACCTGTCAAACATAACCACCACCTTCTCATCTTTCGTTCAAGACACGCCGCACTTCCTTCGAATTATCGACGGCAAATCCTTTCCGACCGCGCTATTCTAGTCACTTTGGATGTTTATGCCCTTTACACCAACATTCCCATGAGTGAAGGAATTGAAGCCATTTCTAGATCCCTCGCAATCAATCCCCAAGCGCACGCTCCTGAAGTTTACTTATCGCTCCTTAGGTTAGCTCTCACGCTCAACTATTTCGAATTCGATTCTATACACTAACTGCAAATTTTCGGCACTAGCATGGGTACGCCATTCGTTCCCACATATGCGAACATTTTCATGGGACAGCTTGAAGCAGACCTGCTGAAATCCTACCCTTTAAAACCCCACACCTATCTTCGTTACATTGACGACATATTTATAATATGGGAACACGGCAAAAGCGCGTTAACCGGCTTAATTAGCCATTTCAATCGCTTTCACCTGAGTATTAAATTTACTGCTCACCCCTCTCCTAGTCAGATCAACTTCCTGGACACGACGGTCTACATAGAAAACGGAAAACTGAGAACGACACTTTACCGGAAGCCTACAGATAGCCAGCAATAGTTAGACTACAACAGTCACCACCTGTGACATTGCAAGCAAGGAATTTTTGTCGGACAAGCGAAACGTATAAGAAGAATCTGCAGCAAAGACAACGATTATATCCACCACATAAATGACATTAAATCAACGCTAGCAGAAAGGAACTATCCCCAAGTTGCTCTCGATAGAGCTTGTGATGCCGCGTCAAGATTGGAGAGACAGTCGGAATTGGCGAAGAAACAGCCCGCAGTAGAATCTGACAGACCGCCGGCCTTTATAACAAAATATTCTAATGCACTCCCAAGCATAAACAACATCCTAAGAAAACACCACCCAATATTATCAAGTAGCGAGCGTCTGTGAAAAGCGTTCGCGGATGTACCCAGGGTTACCTATCGCCGAAACAAGAACTTTAAAGACATGTTAGTGCACGCAAAAGTCAGCCAACAGCATTCCCCCGTAATAAAAGCATGTTGTCGCTCTAGGTGCAAAACCTGCAGGCACCTTCAAAGTGACATTAAAATTAAAAGCACCAGAAATACTTATACACATGAAGTCAAATCTAGCTTCACTTGTACAAGTTCGGATGTGATTTATATGCTTGAATGTTCCTTCTGTAAAAAACAATATATCGGTGAAACAGGACAATCAATGAACGTCAGATTAAACGGACATCGCGCGGACACAGCTAAAGAGCTTGCCAAAGCTGTCGCCGAGCATTTCAACCAACCAGGTCATAACTTTGATGAACTTAAACTCTACATCTTACCGTCAAATTTCCGTTCTGAACGAGAAAGAAAATACAGAGAATCATACCTTATCCAGAAAGTTCAAAACATTGCAACCAATAGGCATAAACGTTTCAAAGGGAGCTTTAGAATCTATTCGCTATGCTAAACTTCAAGCTATAGGCAACAACACTTAGTTGGATTTCTTGGCGTATCCCCCCCCCCGCTTTTTTTTTATTTTTCTTTCTTTTTTTCATTTTTTCTTTTTGGTCGGCCGGCGTGTCAGACGCCCTTGACACGCCGGCTAACGCGCGTGCGTTGACAGACCGGAATGGGGGGGGGGAGCCCTGGCTTTGACCTTGTACGCAGCCTTCCTTTACGTTCAATTCGACACGCTAACACATTTTCCCTCGTTTCCGCATCCTGCCGCCTTACACCCTCTCCCCTTTACAAGAACCCCATCTATATATACTGTGGCGAGGAAAGCATACGTCGCCTTGAAGAAGACAAGTCCCCTTGTCGAAACGTTGGCTCCAGCGTTCACCTTGTTCACGTTTTGCTCATCGTCTTGAATTTCCATCTCCCGCATTCCCCGTCTTTTCTTTTCATATACAAGTGATAAAGAGCATTTCACGTTGGTTTTACTAAATAGGCTTTGCAAATAATAAAATCACTGCACTAGCACTCCGCACAGATGGTTAACTAGCGAAGCTCAAACATGCGGTCCTGGTGTTTATCAATCGTTTAGTCCCGATGATTCATTCAATGACGGCTTAAAGATCCAGATCCAAGACAGTTACTGCTTGCGCGCGGCTGCACGAGCCAGTTCTCATGGCCGGGCTCCAGAATCGGCACGGCGTAGACGAGCTCGTTGCTGGTTGTGCTTGCGGCATTGCTGATAGAAAGCTACCTGGTCCCATGGAGTAAGCATGACGCGTGGCCTACCAATTTCGGAGCCGGTGAGAAAGGGTTGCGCCCGCGCTAATCCAACACCACGCAGATAGCACAAGGCCCTTTGACTCCGATCCATGACATCATATTACCTTGCCCGACTGCCATCGAATCTGATGGGGATGCTCCCGAGTAGACAACAGTGATTCTGACGTCACAGCTTTTATCACGCCGGCCTTGTCAGCGGAAATTTTGAGCCAGGTAGCCTGAGCTCTTGGATCGGAGTAAACAGGCCTTGTGCTGTCTTGGTGGTGTTGGCTAATCCCGCGCCTCTCTTTCTCTCTTGTTCTTTTTTTTTTCGTGCATGCGCATGGGGTTGCGCAGGAGCAGTTTTCGGCGTGCAGGCGATCGAAAGACGGACGGACTGACAGACGGACGCATGCACGAATTACCTACACTCTAAGAACAGTTTACACCCTGTGGCGTGCCCTTTCTGCCACACAAAAATAATCGTCATCTGCCTTGATGCGTTTCCTTTCTTTATCGCTGCGAGCCCAGAACTTTCCAGTAACGAATGGCAGGCGCGTTATCAGCATAGAACAGTTTACACCCTTTGGAGTGTCCCTTCTGATAACGCGCGTGCTGTTCGTCACTGGAAAGTTCCGGGCTTGCAGCGATAAAGAAAGGAAACGCATCAAGGCAGATGATGATTATCTTTGTGTGGCAGAAGGGGCAAGCCAAAGGGTGTAAACTGTTCTTAGAGTGTAGGCTCGTTCTGATTCGCTGTAAAACACAAATATTTTACCGCTGCCTTGGGAGACTTATGAACGCAGCCAACGTCACATCAAGCGAAACCGATGCTAACTGGGAGCGTAGGAAACGGGACATCATGATTCTTGTTGTTACAAAGCAAAATGTACGTGAATAAGTTACTGTTAGCGCAAAAACGTTTTAACCAGAGCCCTTCAGCGTTATGCGAGAGCAAGGTTACAAACACTCAGTCTCATACTGGCAGTGGTTTAAACTGCGTGATTTAATAAGTGGCAAATGAAATTGTTTTTCGAAATTCGAAGGAATGGCGTCGTTCGAAATTCGAATTTGATTCAGTAATGTCGTACATGTCTGCTGCATTTATTTTCTTTTCACAGATTGTCCCGCCTGAGGAAACGACTGATGACCATGCTGGAGACAAACCGACCGACGGGGCGAAAGCACAAGACGAAAACAGTGCGTCTGACAGGGCGGACGAGCTGTTGCCCTGCGTTTGGTGTTCCGCACTCCGTCCTTTAGATACACCTATTGAGCCTGCGCAGGTGACCAATGATGGCAGCGTTAATTCTCGCAGCTTGGTGGAGAACGGGCTTCAAACGGCACCTCGGTCCGTGCACCAGTCGGTGAAGGAGAGAAGCGACTTCGCAGTAGACGAAACGGTGAGCATAACAGTATGCGCACGTTTCGAGATGGCAAATTTCTAAGATAATGCAGGCGATTTCATGTAGCGAAAGCATGCTTCTCGATACGTACCTGCATGGATTCCGTGTTGGTCAATGTCTGTAGGCGATGTAGCCTGGAACAAAACGTAAAGATTATTTGAACTGTATTGTTTAGGTAATTTTTCGTTTATTAAGGGCACAATACTTGCAGGGCAATCGACTTCCACTTACTTCAATTTCCTGTTTTCGGGTATTGGATGTGCATATTTTGTTATTGCTGGAAGCAGAGATGGCTTCTATGAATTGTAGCGCATTTTGGAGACATTCTAACAGGGTCAGAATTCATGTATGAAAAGCAAGTGAGAAGAACCTTGTAGTGTTAAACAATAATATCTTCACGTAAAGGTGATGAATGTGACAGAAAGTGCATCTGAAGCACCGGACGTACCCCCTCAAACAAGAAGACAGGGAACACTGCAATTTCTTTGAAGAGGTGTAGCTACCAAATCAACGTACCCTTCGCAAAAGTGTTTGACGAGACTGCTTTCAACAGCAGACCAAATTGCTATATATAAACACGATATGTTAGAATTCATCTGTCGCAAGCAAAGGCAGCTTAAGAACGTTGAATGCTGACGTAATGGTGACGTATACAGGGAGTACCACGTAACTTGATCAAATTATTTAAAAATGAAAGGCGCATCGGAAGCGAATTGAACCGAACGCATACTATTCGCACTGGCCCATAGTAACTCATACAATTTTTTGTCTTCCCCATAACTCACTAATATAATCAAAATTAATTGCCGAACTTTCTAATTATAGGCTGATGACCCCAAGTATGATACGCAGGTTTGTACAGCACCTTCAGAAACCACCAATCGAGTTGTTTCCTGTACGATACGTCTCACGTAGTTCATTTTTCCGGGTTGCAAAGAAGTTCCGCGAAATATGAAAAGATCCACGTGACGGATCGTCTGCGCCGTGGTATTGTGCTGCTCTCAAGCGTGTATTCAGCGAACAAGGTCAGCTGAATTTTGAGTGGCGACGAGGAAGCGACAAGGCGTTTTTCATCTCATCGGCAACGCTGGGCCAGCAGCATGCATTTTCGCCGTCATCCGACAGGAACCGACCTTGTTCACGAAACACGCATTTGAGAGCAGCACGATACCACTGCGCAAGCACTCCGCCACATGGCTTTTTTTATTATTTCTCGAGCATTCATTGCAACCCGGAGAAAAGGACTATGTGAGAAGTATCCTAATGAAAACAACTCGATCGTTGGTTCCTGGAGGTGCTCTAGAAATCTGCGTATCATGCTCGGGGTCCTCAGCCATTAATGAAAAAGTTGGGTAATTAACCTAATTAATTAGTGAGTTATGGGTACAACAAAAACTTCGCTGAGTTACAATAGGCTATTGCGAATAGTATGCGTTCGGTTCAATTCACTTCCGACGCACCTTGCATTTTTAAATTCTTGGCTCAAGTAGTGTGCAACACCCTGTATACAGATAAAAGGAATACCAGCTACATAATTGTGTGGATCGCGTAATGACGAATTTGAATGGCAGATTCGGAGTGCCTCAAGAGCAAGGATTTCTGCTCTTTCGTGGAGATAGTCTTACCCAATTAGTGTAGTAGTTGGGGGGCACATGTCGAACATTGCAACGAACTATGGAGAGCGGGTATGAATCCGAGGTAACGCTATGCGGCTGTAAGGACAGGTCTGCGAAAATCTGAAGAATGTACGGGAGGTTTACGTGATGCTTCAGCGGTGGTTCACTGGTATCGTTAAATTATAGAACGTATTGAGTAAATAGCAGCACACAGCACGGGCGCTATTACACGTTCTGTTGTAGGCACGGAAAACGATAAGTTCGCAGCACTGACATATCTTTAATGTGAATAGCTTTTCTTGTTTACACAGGTAGTGAGAGTGATTGAGAGCGAAGATAACTGAGAGAGAAACTGCTAAACGTAGACTCTGCTGTGCTTAGCGGGATAGAAAATTACCTCTGTCAGTGCCGAGTTTATGTTATATTAAAGGGCGAGAGCTCTGGGTACATCGATGTGATGTCGGGAGTCCCACAGGGGACTCTCTACGGGTACTGGGGCCACTTTTATTTTTAGTTTATAATAATGATATTTCAGTAGATATCACTGTAGATAGACTGTTTGCAGATGATGGCGTCGTATTCAGCATCGGTGCGCTATGTGGAAAATAATATAAATGGTACAAAGTGTGTGCACGTTTCTTTTATAAGGAAAACGAAAGCGAAAGGAGACTCAGCAGCTCTTAAACAATGAACCTGTAAAAAAGCAGTTAGATATAAATATCTAGGTGTAGACTGTTCATCCGATCGCTCATGGAATATGCATGTAAGCGACGTGGTTGGGAGAGCTGGAAGGTCACTAAATTTTATATAACGCAACTATAAAACTTCAGAACTGAACATATACCTATACTAAACTATGTATGTGACGTATGGGATCGTTTACAAATTACACTGATTGAGGAACTACAGGAGATTCAAAATCGGGCAGCTAGGTTCATCTTAAGGCGCTAAAAGAGGGACGAGAGCTGCACTCAAATAAAAAATGAACTTGAGTGGAAAGTACCTTCCTCGCGTCGACAAAAACTGCGGTTGAAATTCTTTTTTTCAATTTTTAATACTAGAACAGAAATTAACAATAAAAAATACCTTAAAAAACGTAATTACCATTCATATAAAACTGGCCATGTTTTCAAAATAAGGGAATTACTTAGCAGGACGGTCCTATTCGCGAAATTCTTTTTGGTAGAAAAAATATAGAGTGGAAGAAGTTGTCTAAACTACAGGTGTACTGTAACAATGAAGATTTGTTTATGTCAATGCTCTAACCACCCTGCTGGAGCTCCGTCTTCGGCAAGTGCGGGCTAATCTCTGAATAAAGAAAGAATAAAGAAAGGGGAAGAGAAGCCCCTGCTGCAGCGCTGGAATTCGAACGGGAGAAGCCACACTCTGCTGACCGGCGCACGGGGGCTCTCAAAGCTCGCTGCTTGTCGCGTTTGTCGCAAAATTTTCAGACCCAGATGTAAACATGTAAGACATTTCTAGCGGCGCAAGATTTCGATGCTATAGCGGGTGATCGCCCTGTGTGGCATTCCTTCGTCGTCTCAGCCACCGTATCTCAGCTAAAGGTTGCTGGGCGCATTCATTGCGAAAGTCCACTGCGCGGCTCTCGTCTATGAGCCGGTCAAGTCTTACCCGCTAACTGCGGCTTCGCTTGGATGTCGCACTGGCGTCACGCGTTGTCGTTGGTCCACGGTCTTGATGCCGTGTTGGTCATGTTGTCATCATCGTCGTGAGGCCATCATCTTCAACTCTATTATTGTGTTAATCTCAACGTCAATGTCACGCCGTAATCGACGCACTGTCAAGCCATGTACGAAAAACATATAGAGAGTAACTTGTGCCGCACCATCACCGTTTTGAAAGTCAGCAGAAAGTTTAGAAGTATTGCTGATGCGTACATAAATATCTGCGTTTAGCAGAAGCTATTCGCTTGCTTTCCCGTTTATGATTGGCGGTTTCTCAATACCTTGTCTCGACAAGATCACTTTTGTGAATGCAGTATTTTGGGCTTAAGTAGCGAATATTCAGGTTGGATCATTAAAGAGCCTTTGACGTTCGGCAGTATGTGGTCTTTGGCTATAGATATTGAATAACGAAATCAGGGGACAATGAATTCAGCCTTACAGAGCATTACCCTTTTGTCTACTCACACAAAAAGGAAAGAGTGAACTTTTTTTAATCAGCTTAAATTTTATCACAGTTCACAAAAGCGAGTTGTAAATGCGAGAAGTCCTGCGCACAATCAGGCCAATATAGGGCAGGTAGGAGCTTGCGCAGCGGACAAGCGTTGTTTCTTCCGTGCCAGGAAATTTGGTATTTCTATATGCGGTTGCACAACCCTACTTCATGTGGTAATTACGCATGAATTACTGACGCGAACATGAAATTAGTGAAGTCCGACGAAAGACGGCACAGTCTAGGAGTGCGTACGCCCCGCTCTGCTTCTCCCTTTGGAAACGAGCATCGATTACTGGTACATTGATTTGACCTTCCAAAACAGGGTGTGTCAACTGACTTTAGCCAGAGTTTAAAAATATTCCCATGAACTCTAAGACGACTTGACCAAACGCATGGTGCTGACTGTGGTATGAGCTACGTCACAATATTTCTGTATTGTTTAATTGCATAATTAGGCCAGACAATTAACCAACTTTATGAGCAGCGACTTAGGCAACAAATTCCAAATCAAAAGTTGAAGAGTGGCTTGCAAAACATCCGATTAAACAGTTCCTGCCGTTCTATCTATACAGTATTCGTTTTTTGCGCTCATTGCAGATGCCCGCGAAAAAAAAAAAAAAAAAAACACGGGACAAACCCACATGCGCGCTCTGATTTTAGTGCTCCCAAATGTTCTGCGTACAAGCGAACACAACATTTCAGCAGGGTCCGTTGCCGATTAAAAGGCGACTTATAATGCACACCTTAGTCATAAATAATTTTGAAATAAGATGCCATGAGCGTTATATTGAATGGAATAGTAGTAGTATAAGACTTCTTCGGACCGAAATTACAAGCTAAGGATCTCGACCACCTGAGCGGCCAGTAGACGCTGTTTATCTTGCCTTTCAGCACCAAGCGAGTTGAGCGAGGTGGTGATGGAAAGAGAGGGGGGCGAGAGGAATCTTATCGCTGAGCAGCCAGAGGGCAGAAGAAGCAATGACATATGTACGCATAGGTAGAGAGGCAGTTCGAACAGGAGGGGTCGGAGCGATAGCGACAGAGAAAGACGCGAGAAGGGGTAATCAATGCGTTTATTTGGATGAACGCATTGGACGAACGTTCGGCACACTGAGTGATGAGATGACGGGGTCGGTAGAGGCACTTATCAACACGGAGCTGGAGGTAAACATCCATGATGGTGCGGCGCAAGCAGTGGCTCCCACAGTCCTTCGAGTGCCTAGACCAAGGGATGAATGGTACCAGGTTAAAAGCGTCATGGGCCAGCTGATGGGCCAGCTCATTGCAGTCAATCCCCGAATGCCCAGGGACCCAGTGGAGGAAAACGGTGGAAGGCTGCAGTGCCGAGACATCTCGTCGAATGGGGTAGGGTGCGTTTCTGTATGTGGCGCATGCCAGCTTGAGAATTAAAATATATCGTATAATCTTGCTGTGAGGGAAGGGAGGGAAATTATTGTAGTGCATAAGCAACGGCAAGGACCTTAAGATAGAGTGCATCCGGAGGCTGTAGGTACGGCCCACTGGATTGACTTTTAAGGTTCTGGGAGGTCGGGATGGTAAATAGCGTAGCCGCAGGAAACTCGAGGCGCTACGAAAGAGGCATCCGTGTAGTAAAGAGGGGGGAATGGTGCTGCGCGGCCGCGTGACGACGGCCGGCATGCAGCACAGCGGACATATCGGATGCAAATGTAGGGAGCCGGGGTGGATATAGGGGAGGCAAAGGTGGAAACGGCAATGGGAGAGATGCCCATCTGAGCCAGCAACCACTAACCCTGACGTGTAAGGGAAATCCGAGAAGCTGGAAGTAACAATGGAGAGAGAGAAGTGAACGGACATGATGAATGAGACCTGTGGCAAAGAACTTAGCTGTAGAGGTGGTGACAGGGGGGTTGAGGGCTGCTTTGTAGAGGCCCTCAAGGGCGGCTTCCAGGGTGTTGAGTGGGGGTGAAGGAAACGTAAGGTAAAAAGTACAGGAACGTGTTCATTGTGCCTCCGCCTATTGAGACGAATTTCTTTCTTAGAATTTTGTCTGAGCCGATAATCTTGCTCACAAAGTGATTTACCGGTTCCACGTTGGAGGTAAGCTAGGAGAGAGTACAACTGCTGCGATAAAACTTGACAGCGTCGACACGCAGTGCAAACGGCGTGAGTGCGCTCACTGACAACAACCGGTCGCGACCGCGCTCCAAGATAGGAGTAGTGCAGCTGCGGCGTTGATGCTACGTTGGAGCGAGGCCAGGGTGCGCAAACTCCCTATACCTCCCGTGGGACACTGGGTCCCATGCCGAAACGCTGCCGCAGCGCCGCTTCCACCACTGGCGGTTGCCTGATATCCAACTAGAAATGATTCACAAACAAAACAATGAGTCCATGATGTCACTGATTAGGTCACAAGGTAGAGGGAGAGGGCGCGCCGCCGCGAAGTGAAGGCTTGCCGGGAGCCCTCTCTCCCCACTTCGCTTGCAAGCGGGCTGTGTTCGTGCTTTCTTGAAGGTCCGCTGCCCGCACGGGGACATTCGCCAAATGGCGGTGCTGAATCCCCTGAAGTGTGCAGCGTTTACGAAGCATTTTTTTTTTTGGCCGCGTTCACCTTGGAAGCTTCTGTTCATTTTTGAAAGCACTGGGACAGCGCTCGTACACACGAGTGCCAAGCAATTAAAATGAAAAAAAAATTATCTAGCAAGCCGCAGTCTACTACAAATATTCGCAGGAAATATATTAAATTTCGCCATTTCGTGAAAACAGTCGCTTTGAAATTCCTAACTTCTGGTTAAGAATATGGCTACGGTTCAACTAGTCCACAGATGTAGTCGGGGGCAGTGTAAAGAAAACTTTCTGGAACCATCAGTCGTTGACTTTGTTCGTGTGTTGTGAAGTGGATCAACTAAAGCTAGGCGATTTTTCAGTAAGCCAAAACTCAGCACAAGTTTAACGTTTTTGTTTTTATTCGCACATTCCGTACTGGAAAAAGACTGACCACCAGGCAGTGTTAAAGTGTCAATCTGCAGAAGCAATTTTCGTTGACAACGGAAATTTCTACGTTATGAGCGAACCTAGATTCCAGAAGATCCAAACCAATGCGAAAATTAATCAACACGGGCTGCTCACACAGAACTTTACTATCACGTACGTTATGACGGCGACGCATTTTGCGGCCTACAAAAAGAAGGCAGAGTGCGATACATGCATTTCATTCACAGTATGTAAGGATTCACAGAATTTTAAACTGGCTACATGCTTCCGCATGAACAGAAATTAACCTATAATTGCTCTCATTATTTGAACTACACGCTTAACGAGGGAGCATACTTCTAAAGAGCTTACAAGCGCAGATAATCTGCCTGTCCGCACATTTTGCGTGATTTTAATATGCACAGAAAAGCACGACGAGCATTAGAACACTATTTCGACATAACAGCAACACAAGCAACGAACCATTCATGAAAATAGCCTAGTAGCACTCTTCGTCGCAAGAGGGATTTGCAGTTCGTGCTTAACTCGCATTAAATATTCAATGCTTCTATTGCTGGTATTATTAAAAACATTTGGTCAGCAAAGCAATTAACGTTGCACTTCGTCTATAATACGCAGGAGTTCAAAAATTTGCACTCACCGAAGCTGAGCATAAATCAAGGTAACTGATATTATGGTACTGTCTACGCTCTATAATTAGGATAAGATAGAGAGCTTATAGAATCTTCAGTATGATATCTTAGTAAAGATGCATGAAAACGCAGCAATAAAATTTTGTGCGTGCATTCCTTTGCCATCATTGCTCCTAAAATTTGAAATATTACGACTGTGTAATTTTTTCCTTTACTTTAGCATTGCCTGTATTCGTCGACAAAGAAAAGAGTGCACAGTATGTACAGCCCGATATACACGCACTCACGCCCTTAAGTACAAGTATTTCTCTGACAGCACATGGGCTGCCGTCATGACGAATGCGTCGAGCCACACTGCTCCTGTGTCGATCAGTCCAAACAGGCTTGCGCAGAACTGGTTTGCTCATGCAAAATGAACACCTGCTCAGAAAAATAAAGCGAAATGCTTTTGCTAGCCAACTGTCATTCGGAAGCCTGAAAAACTTCGCAGAACTGGAATTCCCGGGGTTAGAACGCCACAGAGCCGCGCAACGCATGTGATAAACCGTTTTAGCCATCTTCGTCTAATGCTTGGTTGACCTCGTTTCCTGCGTCCTCCGCTCATTGCACGCTTGATCATGCTTCTCGATCTTATCTTTCCCATCTTCATACTTGGGACAAGAACCGAAGCAGATGACCAAGCGCCATCCGGCTTGTGATATCGCTAAGTGAGGGGCAAGGGCGAGCGGAGGTAAGATCGATGGACGCACAAAGACAGCCATTCTCCGCGCTTCGCCGGATTTCAAAATCACATAAAGAGAACTAAAGAAATATGAGTTAGGTTGTTCGGCATCCGATTCGAGCATGCATGTTCCTTCAAACCTAAAGTAACACTCACCTTCCTGCGGATGGCGAGACCGCCAGGCAACAAAACATACCCAAGGGCATAGGAACCCATTAAAACACCCTAAGCTGTCTGATGTATGTGAATTACGAGGTTTGCGTACATCTCTGACTGATTTTTAAAGTGTAGTTCTTCCGCTGTTTCTTCTATTATTTCTCTGCTGCTGCAGCTCCTGCTGCTCCTGTCAGGCAGGCCACGTCGGGGCGAGGGTGCTTGAAAGCCTGGATATACATGGTAGGTGGGCGGTAGAGACAAAATACTGCGTGAAAAACTAGTTTGTATCATTGTATGGGGTTTCCACATTGCCCTCTGGAGCTCTCTGCGTTGCCACAATGCCCTCTAGACTGCTATAATGATACGTGAACCCCTCGCAATGGCATCGCAGAAGCTGCAGCGCTTACCTTTGTGTTAATGCGCAAGAGCCCAGAGGGGAGGCAGATAGAATGGTAGAGAGCAGGTAGTGAGAGGGGGCAGACAATGGCGTAGAACCGACGCAGTCAAAGAACGAGTGAAAATAACAATCTTATCACTCTTTGCTCGTGCCAGGAAGCATACATTTTGGGAACGCGCGAGATAGAACAGGTGAGGTACGAAGGCAAGGAAACGTAACTGCTAGATAGGGCAACACGTGCGGATACAATTGATAAAGTGTCGTTAAATTTACGCTACGGTAAGTTTTTCTTACGTCTGAAAAATAAACACGATGGAAACTTCTTAAGCGGACAACTGACGTAAGTCGTACAAACGCTAAGCCGCACTAAAGCACTGCAGAACCTAGACGAATTTACAAAAGCGGCCACCCTCAAATCAACAATTCCGCACTAAGTATCGTTAATGAACGCAAACAACACAGAAAACTTCGCTCCCAACGACTCCCAGAGAGGATAGCATCCGCGTAATCTTTACTAATCGAAGCACTTTTGTCTTTTCCTTCGTCTTTATCTGTGCTTCTGCTGCTGCTGCAGATTAGCCGAACAGCTCGCACGTAAGACCACACTCCATTGTTTATTACTTCTACATATGATCATTCCTTCGCTGTCATGTCATCGTCACCATGCCACTATGCTCACACACTCGTGTTCACTTCGTTGTCATTTCGTCGTCATCATGCTGCCCCCGTTGGGTCATCGTCACCGTTACGTCATCATCGTCCCAACATCATGACGTTTTTGCTATGTAAGCGTTGAGACACGTTCGTCTTCATTAACTCCTCATTCGTGACGCATAGGTCGTCATGAAATCTTTGTCCCGACGCATTAGCTGTACAATTGAAATCCTTGCTGGCTGCAGGCTGCAGTTTTCCACGACTGACTGGTGCCAGAGAAAGTGGAAGCGAAGCACCGGATATGGTGCGAATGGAAACAGCCTATGCCAACAGGCGATGCCGCCAGGTGATACATGCAAGTACAGACGTCAGCTACAACACCTCGTCGTAATCATGGTGTCATCATTTCGTCGCTGTAATGCCATTAACATCAGGTCAGGTCATTATAACTTACTGAACCGCCTTGCCTCTGCCGTCGTCACATCGTCGTCATCACGCTGCCATCCTCAAGCCATCGAAACCCACACATAATTGTGATTTCCTCGACTCCCAGAGTTGTTTTGATGCCATATTGGTGTTTCCTTGACCGTAATTCTATTTTAGTGATTCCACTGTCGTCATACCATTCTCCGTATGCATTTGTCACAACCCCGTCGTCATCAATGGCAGTCGTGATTTCATCTTAATCACATGGTGGTCACGTCGTCGTCATTCTACAGTCGTCATACCAGCGCCATAATATTGTTGTCTCGCTGTCTTCGCCATACTATTGTAATCATTTTCATCGTCACTCAATTGTTGCCATTCTGTTGGCGTCGTTCCAGCTCCGTAATCCTTCATGCTTTCATCACAGCGTCGTCGTCTTGCTGACACCGTCATCACCATAAGCCTAGTGTACGTATGTCCAATGATAGAGGAAGACCTCTCCCTGCAACCTCCAATTGCCATTGACTTGTGCCAACTGATTCCAACTTTCCTCATTTCCAAATTACCCAATTTCATCACGCCCCTTGTTTTCTGCCGTCTTCGATAGCGCTTCACTTCTCTTCGTGCTCATTCTGTATCTATAAAGGTCCACCGGTTATACGCCCTACGTATTACATGCCCTGCCCAGTTTCATTTTTTTCTTAATGTCAATTAGAATATCAGCTATTCCCGTCTGCTCTCTGATCCACCCCGCACTCTTCGTATCTTCGAACATTACGCATAGCGTTTTTGTGCGATCACTTTTTACGCGGTCCTCAACTAGTTCTCGAGCTTCTTTGTCACTATACAAGTTTCTGCCCCATATGTTAGCGCTGGTAGAATGCATTGATTGTACACCTTTCTTGTTAATGATCTGGCAATGCCTGCCGTATGCCGTTTGTGGCCGTCATACCACCGACACTGTTCCTGCATTGGCCTCACGCCGTCGTTTTGTGTCGTCATGCCACCGTGGTAGTTTCATCGTCATCATTTTGTCGTAGTGCTTCCAGTTTTGTCTTGCTAGGGTGGTCATGCCGCCCTGATCATTCTATCGTTGTTAATGGGTCGCGCTCATGCAATTGTCCTTGTGCTGTCATGGTCGTTCTATTGCCCTCTTTCATTCTTCTCCAGCCATGGCATGTGCCTGATCGAGCGCCACATGTTTCTGGTGAGCGAGACGGTTCCTTGTGTAAATCCGTCGAACTTGGTTCTGTAGTCACTACTTGAAAATGGTCGTTGAGCAGGAACAGTATTCTCCAGAAACACCACTGAATGTTTTGCTTAAACCGATTTTGAGAACGCTTGCGGCGATAATTTCATTGACGATTATCTCGAGGTCGACAATTTGACAAAAAACACAGCATTGCTAGCCTAGGGTAATAGAAATGTCAGTGTAGATGACGATGTGCCTTTATCTTCTTGTTTGACAATGAGTTTATGCGCTTGTTACCAAGGCGTTAGTCCAAAAAGTACACATATGCAACGCACATATTGAAATGCATATTAAACGACCAATAGGTCATATGCCACAAACTGTGGCATGTACAATCCCGTTTCCAATTTATTTCATATGCAATGTTTATTCTCCTAGAAGCTTCATGGTATTCTACGCCACACGTCATTACCTTAATATCATGCAATGTTTATGCACTACAGCCTTCACAAGCTCTACCGAAATGCAAACAAATCAACACAGTACGCACAGTGTCAGATGTCAATGGCAAGTTCGAAGCAATGTTAAGTGGCGAAGTCAATCAATAATGCATGTTGAGGGCAGAATGGTGATAAAAGATTCATGCACAGGGGAGTACAACACGTGATTTTATGCTACAAGATGGATTTTTGTAGAACATGGATTTTATGCCACGTGTTACTTAAAGCCACATCTCCACTGTGCAGTGAGAGGACCCTAGACACTGACGCTGTTTCTGTTGTGTGCTTTAAATGAGCATGATAGCACACTGAGACCGTGGACCGGAGCATGCTAAGGGCAGTGTCGTTATTAGGCGACAAGAGAAATAGCGCAGCATCCCGTGCTTTCTGTCTGACGCGCCGCAACCCTCTCAACGAAACAAGAACAAAAATACATACAACACGTCCTCCTCTTCCACCAATAATGTCACACTGCCTCATATATCATTTGAGTTGGGGAATGCGTGACATGGGTGATCCGTTTATTCATGTGCAATTAAATCAAGTGCATTTGCTGCTTCAAGCGACGATTCTTGTCAATCTTCCGAGTGTCATCCACTTGCGGCAGTTACAACGACGTAATCACACACTGAAGTAACATCATCCTTCAATAAGGAACATTGCAATTGTTCTGTGGGCACAAAGCGTGTGTGTTTGTCCACATAAACAAAGTGTGTCACGGTGGACTTAACTGTCACACATCTTCCAGGGCGCAACTGCACACGCTCCCCCCATACAATATGGGCAAGCACAGTTACACATTTCAACGCTCTGCGTGTCCACCGTCAGCGTTCATTAGCGCGAAATACTTCCTTCTCCGAATTCACCTGCAATTGGCGTCTCATTTTGCTTCAGCAAAGTGAATCACGTGTGCAGCTTAATCTTGAAGAACAGTTCTCTTGGCTACTTTCCCATAAGAGTGTGCAGTGTTGCAGTATACACGACCAGAAAGTTATGCGCTCTGTGCTGAAGGGACCTCCAACTTTCGGTCCTATCGTCTTCTAACGGTTCTTTTAACAACATTTCTTTCTTCCATCTCTACTGCACCTTCTGCTACACCGTATTGTGCTGTTGACACAGCGGGGTGAAAGTGTGCTTGAGTCAATTAGCAGATAAAAATTAAGTTCTTTTGCTCGGAATTGGGATCGTTTAACTATCGCTACTTGAACAGATAGTCCGTGAGTTGCAAAGAGTGATCTGGATATTGTGTCAATTTTGGTGCTGTGATCAAAGCCATTATATTAAGTTCTATTATATTTGAGTGGGAATTAACACCAAGAAGAAATATCTTATTGTTGTTTCCGGGAAGTCTATGTTTACTCGCTTCCAGCTGTTCGTACGCCACCTCCAAAGTGGTTCTGGTTGTTAAGGAGGTTTCGCAAGCTTACAAACTACTAACTTGGAGAGAACACATTGCTTGACAGTTCTATAGAAATCTCCATCCCTTGCCGCTATACTATGGATCGTGCAAGAACCAACTGTTTCGGGATGCTTTGCAGAGTCTCCGCTAACAATGACGCTACCTCTTTCTGGATTCTCAGTGGCATCACGACTGCGTTGGCCAAAACATGATAGCCCTCGTCTGCTGGCAGTATAATTAGGGCTGCGAAGAAATGATGATTATATTCGTATACAACAGCCAACCATGCCAAGTCAACTAGTGACCGCAATTAACGGAGGATCCTTTTTCGTTTCATGCATTATACGTTTAGAAGTTAGTTTGATTTTGTTCACATTTGAGAAGTAAAAAAAAACAGCACTACCGGTAAGTCTGTCAGACAGCGGAAGTTGGGAAAATCCGTCGGCACTGCCAGCATTTCCACCTGCTCTGTGCACAATACTATAGCGGAAGTTAGAAAAATAACAGCCATGAATCAGGGCGGCAGCTACAGCATCTGTGTAATGTATACCTTCAAATTTAACACAAGCGGCTGGTGATCTGTGATTTCATTGTTATGTAATGATTTCTCATCAATATTTTTTAGCTGACCAGCAAATTGAGTTTATACCCTTTACTACTGAGCGTTTTGAGCAACAGAAGGAAATTTACAATTTTTCCAGGTAATACCTCCCCCGATCAGACTATTTTTGAACAGTATTTTGTTGGCCCTGCATCCAATGAATTTCTGTTTGGGCGTCTTGGGTTTTAGCGTTGCACAAAAAAGTAACATTTTGTAATTTTACTTAGTATTATCACGACCTAAAGCACTACAAGTATCCAAGTATGTGGGATATTTGTTTTAGGTAATCACGTCACTTCACTTGCCACAAGCAAAACCAAAATGACTCAATCATACAACATAGATCTGAAAAAAAAAAGATTGTTGTTCTGTATTATCTAGCTCAGTTGCACCGGAATATTTTCTCGCCAGAATGCAAGAAAATTGTTCGCACCACAAATAAGCATGCAGAACAAGGTTTCTATGTAAATAAACATGTTAAAATATTTATAAGTCTTATTGGCAATCATCAAAAAAATGCTGATTAAGTTGGCGTGAAACGTCCCACTATAAATACAGAAACTGTAGGCCCACAAAGCATCTGCTACTACTACTGTACTACCCTAATCTCATGGGCAAACCAAAGTGTACTTTGAGCAAGTACACTTAAGGGCGCTGAATGTCATTTTCTCGGCGCGCTGCTGCACGATAAATTTTTTGTCAAAATGGTTGAAATGGTGTTCTGGAATCAGAAGGTGAGGCTTATATTTGGTAAGTTAAATATACCTACACATAACAGCTTGTTATCATTACAAACATCATTTAGAATCAACTTAAGTTCCGCTAAAATAAATCATTGGAACCTCAACAACAAGATTTATGATCGTGAGCCAACACAAGACCTAACCAGTACTAGCCCAAATGACGCGTTCCACCAAACAACTGTGCGGCAACTATACAGCGTGGCTGTATAGTCCGAGCGAGCCCGAGAGCGAGAGTAGTTTCTACCAGATTTTTTTTCAGTGTTGCTCATTTTGTTACATTTTAAGGTTAGATTATAAAAATTATTAAAAATGACTTCTGACTCTACTTAAATATTGCTTTACTTACATGTTTTACCTTTTGTTAACGAGGCTACACACTTCTCACTTCACCGCCGCGAAGTGTGTTCGCCGAGCACTCTCGCCCACGAGTGCGCTCTCTATCGCTAAACATTGTCTTGTGCCAACCTGCGAATGACAACAGCGGCGAAGTGCATTCGCAAAGAGTGCACTTAAGTTTGCCCGTGCGACTGGTGTATAATTTTACTGTTTCCTGCCTCTCCGAAACGCTTTTGATGATGCTGGTTTACTAATTTGAGAAAGAAGTGAGGCGTTATACTCCCCATTTTTTCTCATAATTCAACTTCATATACAATTTTCTTCGAGAGGATCGTTTTCATCTCATGAGTAGCCCTACGATAAGGCTTATCGGGTGATAACCTTCCAGAATCATGCTTTTTTGATTGCCTAAACATTCTCTCAAGAGGATTCTGCTTTATACTGCTCTATAACTTACTTGTAACCATGTATATGGCTTGCATGAAAGTTTTAGCATGTAATTTTTACAATAGGTCAGCTCCTCCTCATTTGCTCTAAATGTCTGTGCTTCCTCTGGGCTTTTATAGCTATTTATGACTACAATATAAGTGCCCTTTGTCTGCTATTCTCTTCATGTAGTATTCTCACAAGGGTCATCCAGTGATAAATTAATATATAATGTACCTTTTTCTCGTTTCAGTTCACACCGTGGAAAAAAGTGTGAGTGCACAAAAACTATCTATCATTTGCGAAATTTTTCTTACAGATAACGCTAGTGATACCTAATTTTCGGGTGTTCCACTAAGGTTCCTTACATCCTGAGTCACTGCTCTCAATTTCTTAAGACATCTTCTACAACTCTGCTTTTTTATTGGACAGTTTCTTGCAAAAAAGTTGGTGCTCAAAATGTGCAACTGACTACCCCTTCACGACAGGGCGGCCGTCAATCGAACATTCTCCACGGAGAAACATGCTACGTCTAAAAGCACAAAACTGCTTTATTTCAGCCAGTCACAATTCAAAAAGAAGGTCAGACATTTTACGGAACACCGGGTAAAACAACGGCCTACGTGGTTTAATAACGCCAAAACACTGCCCGCGATGCGATGAACGATTTGCCACTGTATGCGTATAAAGGAAACACTTGAAAAGTCTACTTCTGCCGAGCGAACCCATTTCTCGAACCGAGTTTCCGCCAGGCCACAATCACTGCCATATCATGATTCATAGAACCCCGCTTCTGCACGTCGAATTCGGATTTTGCACAGTGCCTTGTCCTCTTTCTCCACTGGCTGTTGCAACTCCGTTATAAGATGTGCAAAATTTAGTATTACCAAGAACTCTATCTAGGATTCAGTATTAGTTTAGTATTAAAGCGACACTTCCTTTCCGGACCCTCATATATATATATATATATATATATATATATATATATATATATATATATATATATATATATATATTTATATATATATATAGGCTATATGGATGTACCCACAAATGCACTAATGTAAGCATTGTGTCCTGACCCCATAGGTCCCGCTCTGTCCTGGGTACCACGAAAGAACTCACTATAAGAAATCTATGTCTGACAGGCATCCTTAAAGTAGACCTATCAGTTCAGGAATCGGCAATAAGAATTGCAAATTTTGTTACTCATGCTATTGTGGTTGAATTGTTCTCTGAGTATGTGCCAGATGGTCCTTGGCAATTCCTCCAAATTAGGAATGTCCCCGTATGTAGATGAATATGATAAATATGAAGATAAGCCCGTTCACAATTCACTAAACCACGCTGATCCGGCAATTTCGCGGTTAATATATTTCGAGAATGTTCATTTATAATAAGTAGGTATTCCACACAACGTCTCATGTTACAATTATATTTATGTTAAATGTTTGCCCGTGTGTTCGTCAAATTACTCGTCTTTCCTTTTTCACTTTGTGTGCAATTACTATTATGGATTGCTCCCAACAAGCCCAAACCAGTACCGGTTTATTTATTTTACTTTCTCTGATTCGGCCATATGGGATGTGCCTACAGGAGTGTGACCGTGTGTTTATTCTTGAGAATGTATAGGGGGGGGGGGGCCCAGTAACACACGAGAGGTATATAATCCCTAAATGTTGTTTGACACGCCTGTCATCAAATTGTACGCGTCGCCGTTAGCTGCTAAGCATATATCTATATATGTATTTACTTATGCTTCGATTAGAATAGATTCAAATAGATGGGCTGAATCTGCATAAATTTTTATATCAAGATGCCAACCAGGCACCACGGCTACGGCGCTAGCGAATTTTGTTAATTTCAGGTGGAGGATTATCAAACTTTGCTTCCCAGTCCTCAGATTGGTCGCGAGATCTCTATTGAGAAATTAAAATGAGCTTGGAAGAAAATGCTGAGAACGATGTCAGAGTTCTGTTTAGTAAGCTTCATTGTGAAATTCTTTGCTGCCGCACAGAACGGGGCCTTATACAGCAGCTGGTGAATACTGTACTGAAAATAGTAAAGATCGACTACTGATTGATAGAATTCAGGATGTCAGCTTTACCCTTGCTTCCCACGTCCAAAGCACATTGTAAACATCCGAGCACCTCTTTTGGCCAGCTAAGAACCTAACGATATCACTCAGCGAAAGACGCGCCTGCACACAGTGTAAGTTTCTCGAACATTATCACTGATTGCATCTGTTTACGCTGTCGTCAAACCGGCCAACCTTGGCGTAATGAGATTATATACGTAATTGAAGTTGTATCGTACTTTCTGGAACGGCCGCATGATTACGCTAGAAAAATTCGACGAGTCATGTATAAATAGCCGACGTGTCTCACCTTTTGATCAGCCATCAATGATCAACGCATGTGATCGTCACTGTCGTTCTGCCCGAGTCTAATACGTTGTAGTGGGTACCCGTTCGGCCAAAAAGAATTGGTTTTCATTGAACTGTCAGAAACTAAATGCAGCAGATCCAAAAAGTAAGAATCTATAGAAAGGGAAGCTTTGCGTGAGTGTATATAAAGAGTCGAAACACAAGCAGACGCAATCACGTGCACAGACACGCACTCACACAAGCGGAGGGGCATCTAAATTCCACCGAGCTTTTTGTTAAGCGGATCGGAAGTTGCTGACTACTAGCGAGTACGACGGACGCCTTGAGCGCGTCATGGTTTTAGAGGCGGCACGCACACATGTGCACTGCGCAATTGCAATCTATGTTATCTGCAAGAAGTATTCAGCTGTTCATTACCGTGTGGCCGCGGATGCGCGAGGGCGAATTTTCTGGTTATTTTTTTTTCTTTCCCCCGCACCTCAGGGCCGCCGCTACCAGGGATTGATGGATGGATGGATGTTATGAGCGTACCCTTTGGAACGGGGTGGTGGGTTGTGCCACCAAGCTCTTGCTATTATACCGCCTAATGCCCTACCCAAGTTAAATATAAAAAAAACACTATAAACTATTTCAACCGCATTTTCTGACCCCCTATTGCGAACTTTGCTTTTATACGTCTCAGTTTTTTGTCTTCCCCTACTTTTTATCTACCAATCTCTCTAGTAATCTCTACTAGTCGTCCTCTAAATGTCCTGTAGGGGACGCGCTGTGGCGAGCGCCGCCTGGTGTTGAGGCATGGAGCCCCGCGGCGGGCGCGGCCTACGTACTCCTTTGGGAGTAGTGTGCCCATTCGGCAATAGCCACGACGGAGCATCCACAGTCACGAAAGCCATAAAAATAAATATGGTTTAATGTTCCATAAAATAAAGGTAGCGAGACGAAGAGAGAAAAAAAGCATACGCTGGCCAGCATATCTTGTACAGCCATGAAAAAAATTCAAGCATCAACTGCTACCTCTGGTACGCATTCTATTCGTTAGTCAAGGAAGGAACATTAACCTCTGAATCTATTACTGCGACACTTGTGAATACGCAGTTTTCCAATCGTCTCTTTGGTGGAAATGTTGTGTTTCGATGTAAAATATTTCTATCAATATCAGGAACTTTGTGGTAGGCCTGATATAAAGCGTAACGTCTGTGTATGTGTGGCTTTGAATTTCATATTTTCTTTGATGAACCTAGTAGAGCGCTTTTCAACTTTATCTCACTTGTCTACACAGAAACCTTCTTAGCATATGCTAAAGTGACTGACTTTCGCAGTTGTGGCCACGCCATTTCGGTCATTCTATTGTCCTAATATTGCCGTTCTGATTCGAGTGTCTTCAAGCCATGATACCCATGCTATCCTCGGCAGTGAACCTTCGTCATTGCTTTGTCGCGATGACATGTGCTTCATTCTGTTGTGGTGCGTGGTTGGTGGATGATCAAATGCCACAAATTTATGTTGGGGATGGCAATTCCGCAGAAAATGAGTAAAACTGTGCCGTGTGGTCTACACTTAACAATACTCGCTAAGTAGGAGCACCATTTTTTGAGAAACATCTATCACAGTTGGGCCTATACCTATTTCCACTGTGCATATCTGTCAAACGTTTGTGAGCAAACCTGTCATTGCCATTCTTCTCTCGTAAACCTTCACATGTCGCCTTCTTTCAGGTCACATCACTGCATACGCGTCTGATATTGTACACCTGCCTGATTTATAGTTTAAATATCGGCCTAGCTTGTGAGCAGTGTAGCCGACAATCATAAAGCCGTTGTTTCGCCGGAGAGGGGAGAATCGATTGCGATAGCAAATTAGTATGCAGCTATACAAAGTAAGGATGCGAATCCAGAGAAAAGTTGCTTTATCACACTGGAAAGTCATTCAAGGACAACCAGGGGAGTAGGCAACGCTCGCCGGATGCGGCCACCGGAGCATAGGCCCAGGGAGTGTCCCTATTGGCCGAGCGTGACACCGCTTGCAAGGGCCCTACGATTGGTTGAAACTTACGACACCCGTGCGGCTTCGCTGATTGGATGAAAATTACGACACCCGCTTGGGTCGATGATTGGCTGAAAATGACGTGACATCGACGGACTGAAGAGGTTTTAAGCCAGAGAACCATCGGAAACATACACATGTTGTTTTTGCCACGCGCCGCAGCATACGACTAGCTGCCGGCCGTCGATGAACTTTTACTGTTATTTCAAGTTTCTAATCCTGCACATAATGTAAATGCTCCTACTTTTCTTCAAGTCGCCCTCAACTGCTACACTTAATGACAATATCCAACAATGTTGCAAGGATCGTTGTCAGCTTTGAGGTACTTTAATTTCGTCTTGACTAAAGCTTTTCTTCGCGTTGATTTCAATGTAGGCATTGGATCTGCGCAAACTTTCGATTGCAAAGAACATGAAATTTGTACTGACAGATTAGGATGCAGTAGTCATGTAATAGCACAAGTGTAATGTGCAGAACATTGCATGATGTTCTGAACTCTGAAATGTAATATTTTCCATGGTGATACAACGAACAGGAGAAGAAATCTCAAAAGAGAAGGTCAATAGACTCAAAATGTTGCAAACAGATCTCTCTATTCAGTTAGCTCCTGACAAACTTGACGATGGTGTTCAAGCAACATTAGGATTAATTATATTTTTGTTCATTCAGTATCAGGTAGCATATTTTAACATGTTATGCTAGAGAGGGCGGAATGCGCAGAGCAGAGAAATCACAATTCTGTGGTTGCTTTTGGGTGGTCAACAGAAGCGAGATCTGAAAGTACTGAAATTTCCGCAGAGACACTGAAGACGTGTGGGAATGCTAAAGTATTGGAGTGCGTTTTGTGAAATGTTTATTTCCGCGCATCCCTTGTGCGCGCATGCACTTGCCTGTGCTTTAACTGCGCCTCGGTATGGCCAAATGGAAACGCCCCCCGTCTCTCAACACGCTCGCTGTCCGGCGAGTTCATAACTCGAAACACCGCTCAACTGAACATTAATGCTTTTTATTTTGTACGCTCATTTTATACATGCATGACGTGACGCCACGTTCACCCTATCGGTAGCGCTGTTGCGTGCCCAACGACGCGTGCACTATGCCACGCGATTCGTCAACCAGATGGCTGCGACGTGACGTCTGTGATGACGCACGCACTAGGGACACCTAGGCACACCATGTAGCCGCCGTGGCACCGGGGAAGCGTGCTGGTCTTGCAACCCGGAGAGTCGGGTTTGGTACTCACCCAGAGCGAACTTTATTAATTTGTTTTTCAATGTCAGAAATTTGTTTACATGAACCTCTGAGAAATTTGGCGTCATACCGAGCATTTTTGACGTGTTTCTTACTCGTTGTTCCGGCGGCCACATTTGGTGCAATCATCTAGTCCCTTGTGGCGCCATCATTCCGTAATGGGGTACATATATTGCTTCCAATAATCGCAATGTTGTTTTCTACTCTTTTTATCGAGTCAAATAATGCCAATGCTAGAATGACGCCGAAAACTGCACTACCGGCAATGATTTTTAGTGCTAGTCAAGTATTATATTAATGACTACAAAAATTGGACGCTGAAATGTACGTGATGAGGGGGATACATGGATGGGCGCACTATGTGAGTGCACGACAACGTGTGCGGTACTCGCGTATGTCCTCACAGAATATCGTGTACGCAATCTGCAATGTAAGAACAGGCAATTTAAAAAAAATGTCGAGCTCTTCTAATCGAATAAAACCAAGAGCACAGCATTAAAATTACCATTTATCGCAAAACAAGGCGGGGATTGTTAAGTATCGCAATATGCACAGTTGTTCCCACTTCAAACACTCATAAACAAAGGAGCACTCGTTTAAGCACAATTATTGTTTTACACACAAGAACTGTTCTACACGAGAGGTGTTACCAAAATATTTGTGTTTTGTTATAGCGCAGTAGCTCGTAGACGTGAATACCTCATACACAACTTGTACGTTCTGTTTACTGGATATAAATTACTTTGAATTGCACGTTGTAACTGTCACATAAAATTTCACATTCTGAATTCCTTTTTTGTTAAAGGCAACTTGACTTCGACGTGGTTCGTCTAAGTTATGGAAAGTATGTCCTCCAGCTACGTCAGCCCGGTAAGAGATCAATCTTTTTCTAACACTTTGTTTTATTCAGTTTGAGTCTATGGCTTTTTATTTATGACTACTACTGAAGCCTACTAAAAATATATAGGCGGACGTATAGAACGTCCATAAACTTCTTACAGCAAAATGTAGGTTCTAAATATGTGCTCACACAGAGCACAGACTGCGAGATGTCGAATTACTATAAACTTATAACGCTGCTTCTCGCGTGCTTTTCGTGCGATGAACTTATTCATTATGCATATTGTTACGCTGTGTTTGCGCATATACGCGACAAAGGTGCTTTTACTGCGAGAAACACGATATGACGGAGAGGCGAAGCACCAGATGGCGATCGGCTTCGCTTTTTGATGCCTTTGCATATACTGCATACTTACTCACTTGGTTTTCTTTTACGTATGCGTAATACCGGCGTAAGTTTGGAGGTGCTTGCGGGTTGCCACTCACCTGAGCACGTGGTCGTGGCTTGGGTGTTTTGCATGATCCCGGACTAGTCGGCGAGAGCGAGGTCAACGGCCGGAGAACATGAAGGATTGTCGGTTCGCACCCTCCCGACCCGAGACAGTCTGCGGTACAGATGACTTTGACAATGAATATTAGTTGCATTACTACGAGCGTGGGAGTCACCACAACTAAGGGGATTCCACATTTAAGCTCGCGAACGTGTTATTTTGCCTCAACAGGACTGCAAATGTACATATTCACATCCACTAGGCGAATCTGTGAAGCTGAGGCGCCTGCAAGGAAAAACTGCGCAAAATAATAATTATTCCATTAAAAATGAATGCATCAAAGGCTATAATGACATGTATTACCACGATCTGTGCAGTTATGTCGCTCCTACATTAAGAGACAAAGGTGTTTCTTTTGAGCAGTTGCGATAAGAAGTTGAGTTGTCTTTAAATACACTGCATACATTAAGCTGTTTTCCCTTATATGACTGATAATTTTGTAACCTTCGCTGCATGTAGCGCTTTCGAGCCCCTTAAAAAGAAAACTTCACAAATGCAGTACTTTATCGACAAACATTTCACTTCGCTAGAATATTGCTCATATTTATTCTACCCTCCACCTATCCCCCACCCCACAGACACACCAGAGGCTGTACAAACCAGTTTTCACTAAATGTGACCTCAGTGATGTTCAACCTTCTCTCAGGGTGGCGGAATAAATTCTGCGTTGTTCGTAAACACACAAACATCCCGGACTGCTTACTTACATGAATTACTACAAAGGGTGCATTTGGCGTTAGTGTCTAGTTCGAACCTCGGACCAGGACGAATACTTCTTTACCTGCGAAACTTCGTTTCACAGAAGCTGCATTGGCTTTCTCTTTATCTCCGTGCTACAGTTGGGGGAAGGAGATTTTGTCCCGTTTTATAACGTTTATGTAGCGCAACGTTCTCAATGGTTAATGGAAAACGTAAGTGATATCGGCTCGTGTGACATGTTCTAAAAGTTGCACAGGGGATTGGAGAAGCTGTATTTGATCCACATATATTTGACGTCACACATAGATTTGTCATTGCAGTTAGCCTGAGTCTGCTGGGTTTTACTTGGTGGCAGTTGTAGTTTTTGCAGGTCAGTGTGCTCAATCGGGCGCCGCTTGTAAACCACAGTGATTACACAGCGGATGACCTACACATGTAATGTATTGCAAAGCTCAGGAAATTGCCCAGAAAATTAATTAAGATATGTGGGTTAAAGAGCCAAAACCACTTCCTGATTATGAGGCACGCCACAGTGGGGGACTCCCGAAGTTTTGACCGCCTGGGGTTCTTTAACGTCCACCTAACTCTAAGTACATGGGTGTTTACGCATTTCGCCCCCATCGAAATGCGGCCACCATGGCCGGCATTCGATCCCGCGACCTTGTGCTCAGCAGCCCAACACCACAGCCACTGAGCAACCACGGCGCGTAATTGCCCACATACATGTATGTTTGTGTTAGTGCACTACATAAATTTCTTGTTATTTTCACTATATGTAAACTAGGTATCTTGTTCCGTTTATTGGGGACAACAGACAAAGCAACTAAGAACCCCTCATGACTAGCGCAAACTGGCTGCAGACGAGGGTTACATTGTTATGAACAAATATTCTAATTGAGCCAGGAACATGAAAGTTCCGGCTTAGAAGTTCCTTCTATATTCACCCTCCTTTAAGTTGGCGTCTTATGCAGTCGTTTTCATAATAATAATGATGATCATCATCAGCAGCAGCAGCAGCAGCCTGGTTACGCCCACGGCAGGGCAAATGCTTCTCCCATACTTCGCCAACCACCCCGGTCATGTGCTGATTGTGGCCATGCTGTCCCTGCAAACTTCTTAATCTCATCCGCCCACCTAACGTTCTGCCGCCCCCTGCTACGCTTTCCTTCCCTTCGAATCGAGTCCGTTACCTTCAATGACCATCGGTTATCTTCCCTCCTCATTACATGCCCTGCCCATGCCCATTCTTTTCCTTGATTTCAACTAAGATGTCATTAACTCGCGTTTGTTCCCTCACTCAATCTGCTCTTATCGCTTAGCGTTAAACCTATCATTCTTCTTTCCATACCTCGTTCCGTCGTCTTCAATTTAAGTAGAACCCTTTTCGTAAGCTTGCAGGTTTCTGCCCCATACGTGAGTACTGGTACGACACAGCTGTTACACACTTTTTATTTGAGGGATGATAGCAACGTGCTGCTCATGACCTGAGAATTCCTGCCAAACACTCCTCAGCCCATTCTTATTCTTCTGATTATTTCAGTCTCATGATCCCGATCCGCGGTCACTACCTGCCTTAAGTAGATGTATCCCTTACCACTTCCAGTGCCTCGATACTATCGTAAACTGCTGTTCTCTTGCGTTGCTTTAGAACTTAGGATCCGCAGTCGTTTGAGGACTCCGGAAAACATGGCAGATAGCATCAGTATGACACTTCCAAACACTTGAATAAAAATTTTACGGTAGATGTACTATTAGACCAAATACATTAACCTTTGCAGACTTATTTGCTTTAGATTTCCTCAGTAATTGTAAAGTTGAACTTGGCGGTACTTGTAGTTATGCAGCATTGCGTGCTTAATTTTGGGCAATTATATAAGAGGGTTTCAGTACGTAACCCACTGTACAGGCAACACAAGTGACAACATGCCCTCGAATTGTCATTGCGATAGCAATTATATGGACACTCCAAGCGCTTCTTTGTTGTCGCCGTGACGTCAAGTATAAAGCCTAAAGGCGACGAAATCGTCCCCGCACGCCGTATGCTGTATGTGCGATTCAAAGCTTGCGAGGGCGAGGCAGCTATCGCGACTCAATGTCGCGCACAAAAGAGAGGAAGCGCACCGTCTTCCGCAACGCACTAGGCTCCGGGGGGAGGGAAGGGCGCTTCTCCTTGGGGACCGCTATATTTTGCAAGCCATCTGCGACGTGCCAATATTCGCCGTTGGTAGGGAGAAGGGGGGGGGGGCAGTCGTTTTATTCAGGGCGGCGTCCCCTCCTGGCTGCTGTGCCTTGAAAGTTATCTGCGACGCGTGGAGAGTCTACCGGGCGCAAGGGCAACTAACGATCACGGCTCAATCTCGCGCGCCATGCGGCAATGCAGCAGGGCAGGGAGGAGGACGGCTTCGACTCCGCCAAGTGCGTAGTTTGCACAGCCGCGCGCGGTTGCGGGCGCCGTTCCTTGATAAGGGTCTGCAGACGGCTGATACCTTTGTGCGCGTTGATTTCTCGCCGCTCTTGCGCTAAAGCGACAGACAGCGAAACAGTCACTTCGGGAGCTACTGCTGCCGCGCTTGCTTCACGGCTACTGTCCGCTGTCACAGATCGTGGTGCGTTCATGTTTGCTTCTGCACGCCGACATTATGCTTGTTAATTCATTTAGTAAGAGAATGTTTCCAAGCTTATAGTGCCGATAAAATTACTATGCTTATTTCCTATACCTGTCCACTAATCTGCTATCGCAATCAACGCTTCAAATTTAGGGCGAGACTGCTACTTTTTTTTTAAGATATGAACCATGTGGAATCTATTATGCCTTCGGCGGACTTAGAAACATGGTCTGGCATGGCTCATATCGCTTTCCATGGCTAGCTCCAGTAATTTTCACAAAGGCTGTATCACTTCCGCATACACTGAACGTCGCACATAATTGCTTATATTTATCAATACTCTAAGCCTTGAAAGGCTCATACAGGAGTGGACATACAAGCAGTAAAGGCGTAGCGTTCGGACGATGGACAAAACGATAGAAATACGTATATATCGACTACAACTGGCACTCGACGACACACAACGCAGATTATCAAGCACCCTGCTTGAGTTATCTGCGGGAGACGACAAGGGCAGTTTTGTGAGAAAAACTCCGGAAGGTGTTAATAAAAAAACGGTAAACACGAATACGAAGTTGAAGGAACACATACGACAGGAGTGGCGCTTCTTAAATAGCATTTTCAGGCTTTTCGAGCCATCCTGGGGACACGGGAGAAGAATGTCCAAAGTCTTGAAATCGGAGAAGTGGCGCCAAAGCCGAATCTACAATGACTGCTTGAAGGTGTTAGATCATGAGGGTGACGACCCGAACAAAGACATGAGGAAGCTGAGATACTACAAAATGTTAGCAGGACAGACTACGGAGTACATTTGGCAACGTACAAGGGTCAGGATACGTAAACAGCCGGCAAGAAGTTCGAAAGCATACACGGTCATCATCTTTGGAAAGGCTAGTCTACCTGGCACCATAAGGAAGATCCTGGAGAAAGGCCCGAAATACAGTTTCGAGCCGCACCTCAGCGGGCTGCAGCTCTTGGCTCTTGCAAGAAACGTAGGCGTTAGAGCCGAAGAAAGTGAGCGTGATCGAGTCATCAGTGAAGCCATGGACTGCGTCTATGGCTGGCGCTTAGCTAAGGTTAAGCTAAGGTTAAAATTGGCTGGGGCTTAGCTAAGGTTAATCCTGGATATCTCGAAGCGAAAAGGTTCGGTGATGCTTATGATTTAGCTTATGGTTATGCTGTATGTTCTAGCCTATGGTTATGCTTACGGTTTAAAGGGAAGCTGAAAGGTTTTCCAGAAAAAATGAGTGAGCATGTGTACATAATGGTTTTCAACCCTCCGAATTCGAATATCGTATGGAAATTGAGCGAAAGAAAGCGCAAATATAGTTTATTTCGACGAAAAGTGCAGCAGCGGACACGCCCAGTTCGCGCGTCTCGTTTCCGCCTGTGATTGGTCGGGCGCCTCGTGACGTTAACTCTAGTGACCGACCGCTGCCGCTACACATGAAGCGCGGTGCCAGGTAGTTTGGTGCTGTAATGGAAAATTAAGAGGTAATGGAAAATTTAGAGAAACTGCGTTTTTCTGAGGAGTTCGGCGTTACTCCCTACATGTACGAGCCGATTGCGAAGAGCCGGTTTCTCGAAGGAGCAAACGAAGCTCGTGCGAGCAGTGCTTTAGACGCAAAACGAAGGCGAAGTCTTGGGATCTCCTCGTGTTGGAAATGCTCTTTGGTGAGTATGTTTTTGCAAAGCGATCTAGTGATCTCGCCGATCTTTCGCCGATCTAGTGAGCTCGTTTCCGGTCAAACAACTGTAGTGTTGTGTTCCTGCATGCCTCCTCGTGGAGCGTAAGCGGGGATTCGATCGTCGGCATTTGTGCGCTGTCCAAAGCTGTCGGCAATCTACAAAGACGGTTTAAACGCGTGAAAAGCTTCCCGGTTCATGCAGTACGTGTAGTGACCTTCATCTGCGCGCCATCCGCACACTACTCGTAACCGAATTCGTAAAGGCGGCGAATTCCGTCGGCTACGTGAGACGGTCGGTTTCTCGCTGTGCGCGAAAGAAGGGGGGAGCGTGTGCCGGTTTTCCAGCACCTGCAAACTCTACATTTGCACTGCGTTATGGTAGCTGCATGCAGGCTGTTTTACAACACACGTGCAAATAGAAAATTCGCGGCGCTTTGCGACGAAACGTGCGTCAAGGGCGGGAGATAAACATGCACTTTCCGTTCAGCGTGCTAACACGAAGGAGCTCGCAGTAAATCAAAATCCAGGTTTGGGCGAGTTCGTGTGTACGCTCCGTGTGTGCGCGAACACTGACGGCACTGCGCCGGGCCTTAGACGAGCCGACTTGACTGGCAAACCAAACGCACGTTTTAATGATAAATTCTCGTGATAATCGTCGTCACGGAAGTGGTTGGAGCACAGCACTGTTGTTCTCGGGGCTTGAAATTCTTTCGCTTCACAGGAGCCTCCCACTTCGTTAAAAGGTTCTTGTCTTGTGGGAAGCAATGGAAGACAACATCGTCACGGCCGCTGGTGCTCGTGCAACCGTAGGCTGCACAGAAAGCCGGCATGATCGGCCCATCACTTCAGTTGATGCTGCGCAAGTTGACTACCACTCTACATACACGCAGACGCACCAACAAAGGAATGCATAGTCGATCGAAGCAGATTACGATGGCACGCACGCAGAAACAAGCACGGTCAGGCACGGTCGCGCAGGCTGCGAAGGAGCAAAACACTAGAGTTGACGTCACAACACCGCGGTTTCCGGTCTCCGCTCGCATCGTCAGCGTCAGCAGCAGCGCGCGGCATTCGACGGGGGGCGGAGCTACAGCGCAATTTCAACCGACGATTACGTCGCTCCTAATTGAAAAAAAAATCCCCAAATTTTACCTACATGGTTTATAAGGTTCCCGCATCCGTATATGAGCGTCTTATTGAATTGGACAGACTCTTCAGCTTCCCTTTAACTTATGGATGTGCTTATGGTTAGGTAAGAACTTCAAGGCTACCGACTTTAACCCGGCGAAACAAAAGAAAGCAGCACTAAAACTGTTGAAAGATGCGCAATTCGACTCTGTAAAAAGAGAGTGAAATCTGCAAAAAAGAATGTCGTATGTGTTCCTTCGACTTCGTCTTTTTCATGAAAACTGTCAAGATGAACCAACTCGCCCAAATCAAGATCTTCCGGAAGGCCTTTCCAGTGTCTCCCCCCTAAGTTAGTTCGATCGCTGACGCAGTTCGACAAAAAAGTCAGCGTTCACTGGGAGTACCAGAATTTCTGGCACCGCCGGATCCACAAGCGGAAGGGATGACCTAAAACGCGGTTGCCCACCGTCCACGTCCCCTCTGCGAACACGCCAGGGCCCCGTAATGCCGCAGTTCCATCTTCCACGGCTGCCGCCGCCAGCACGCCCGCCCGTGCTATCCGAGGAAGACGGACATTTGGCGCACCCACTACCTCTGCCCGCTCTGCTATCATAGCGGAGAAGCCATCCATGTCTACAGCCGATGCCCATACCGTGACTTGGCACTGATATGGTTTACTGTTAAGCCTCCGCGCCGGCAGCAAGGTGAACAGCCGCCTGATATCACCGACTACGTCGCCGACACTCAGTGGAGTCCTCATCTACAACCTTGTTCGCAATCACCAGGCCGCTACCTGTCCGCGAAACCCCGACTATACGCCGCCCCTGCTAGCGACCTGTCTAACAGCCTATAATTGCAAAAAGTAAAAGCCCAACCAATGCAGGGGCGGTTGCTGTTCGACGAACTGACGAAGATTCTGCACCACCGACGAAGACGCCAAAGGGGCTATCTCGAAGATATAACAACACGCCGCCATCCCGACGAAGCCTGGAAGCAAGGAATGCAATAAAGACCTGACAACGAGACATTCCAGCTACAAATGAACATGATACCGCCGTTATGCGACGCCAAGACGGCGCTGCAACGCAAGAGAAATAACGACCAACCTCGACGTGTTTCTCGCCGACCATGCCACGCAGTCACCGCCTTAGTGGACACAGGAGCCGATTACTCTGTCATGAGGGGACCTATTGCCAAAGAGTTGATGAAATTTAAGCCTGCACGGGAACGTCATCAAATCCAGACAGCTGGGGGACACCTAAGAACACAGACCAGAATCTGCACGGCAAGATTACCATTCATGACCGAACGTACCCTGCGAACTTCGTTATCCAGCGATAACGGAATCTATGTTCACGGAACGTAATTCTCGCCTTGGATTTCCTGAACCAACACTGCGCAATCATTCACGTGAAGTCGAAGTCGATAACGCTATCCAAAAATCCCGCGATAGCCCAGAGGAGCTCTCGTAGTCACCACACCTTCAGAGCTCTAGAAGATCAAGTGTGCATCCAGCCTCGCTCCAGCACTTATTTCTGTCGCCAGCGAAACATGCGCAGACGTAGAAGACATCACTGGGGGCGAGCAGCGTCTACAGCTTAATCGTGAAATATGCGTGACAAGAGGGAACGGTTGACTGCACGAAGTAAAAGCGAAAGTAATGCTGACCAACTTCAGCTAGGAGTTCACGCACGAATACAAGCGAAGGACGGAAATTGTAGAAATCAGCAATGAGTTTGACCTCTTGGATTCTGCCGCATCTGCCTTGACGACCGTAGTTCCAGATTCAGTCTTCGACATAAATGAAAGTTTCACCATGAGTGAGCAACAACAGCTCGAAATTCTTCTCCGACAATACAAAGACTGGTTTTCTACGTCATTGAGGATTCTACAAACACTAGTTTTAAAGCGTCGCATAATAACTAATATTCCGCTTGAATACTCCGCCAGAGCCCTTGCGAAGTGTCGACTCGAGAACGGGATGTTATAAGGCAATCAGCGAAAGAAGTATTTCGTGACGACATTATCCAGCCGTTGAAAAGCCCGTGAACTATACTTCTGCGTCGATTATCGCCGCTTGAACAAAATAACGAACAAGGACGTATACGCCCGCCCACTGATACACGACGCATTAGACAAACTCCGCAACATTAAGTGCGCCTCGTTGATGGATCTCAAGACTGCTCATTGCCAAATTGAAGCCTACGAAAGCGATCGAGAGAAGACAGCGTTTTTCATACCAGACTTCGAGTTCAAGGTGACGTCATTCGGACTTTGCACCCGTAACGTTCCAGCGTCTGATGGACACGGTCTTGGTAGTACTGAAGGGGCAGTCTGGTATACTTGAGCGAAGTTTTAGTTGTTCCCAAGAATTTCGCACATCACCTGAGGCGACTTCAGCCAGTACTAGAAGTGATCAAACCGTCTGGACTCACCCTGAAGCTGAAAAAGTGCAGTTTCACTTACGAATGACACCTGTAATCAACAGACACACGCGAATAACAAAAAAATGTTTTTCTGCGGACGTCCGACAACGAATGCTGATAGTAAAGCCCACTTTAATTTGGTGAAAATAAATGGTCTAAAAACAATAACGCAGACTGCGGAAAATCTCAGACAGGAATACTAACAAGGTCATGCAGTTTGTACAAAGTGGTAAGGGTACACTAGACGATAGATGGGTTTTTGGAGGTGGGATGATGGGAGGCGGCAGTAGATAACATGCACAGAACAGTGTGTTATTGGTTCAGATGAACATGAATAAAATAAAATTATAAAGGTGTCGTAAGTGCAATTTTATTAGACCCTATATTGTCACAGACGGCAATTAAAACGTTACGTGATTTTAGGCCCTCTCATCAGTTAAAACAACATAATTCTTTTCAGAGGGGAAGAGCCCTTCGTTGAAAACTTTGTCCACCAACCAAGTCTCTGTCGATTCAATCACGTCAGCGGCACGTGAATCCTATATAGATGCTAGAGCTTCACCTTTATTAACTGCAGTTCGCACATTCGACAATAAAGTTGATAAATCGCGACAAGATTGAATGCGCGCTGGTGCCTAATTTCTGTAAAGAAAAAGACGCACCAGAATGGTGGTTTTAGTTGCATAATATAAGTCAGCACTACAGGGAACATTGCCAAATTGAAGTTCATAGACATTACAAGTATCAGGGGAGTAAATAAGACATATTTGCATATATACAGGTTGTTGTACTTCAGAGGCACTACTCGCCGTGGTTGGTCAGTGGCTATGGTGTTGGGATGCAGAGCACGAGGTCGTGGGAACGAATCCCGGCCACGGCGGCCACATTTCGATGGGGGCGAAATGCAAAAGCGCCAGTGTTGCTTCGATTTAGGCACACGTTAAAAAAGCCCAGGTGGTCGGAATTTCCGTAGTCCTCCACTACGGCGTGCCTCCTAATCAGAAAGTGGTTTTAGCACGTAAAACACCATAATTTAATTTTTAACTTTTTTCAGAGGCACTAGTTGACTGCTTTCCTTGCCAAATTCGTACAGATTAGTTGTGACAGCTCTAGTTGCCTTACCAAAAAAATTAACTTCCGGTTCTCTTTAACTTTTTTATTAAAGAAAGGATCGTTGCACTTAGCTTAGACGATAAATAGCTGACAATAACAGGCTTGGACTGGTTAGGGACAAAACGGTCAAGTCCATGCAACCTGGAGATGCAGTCATCGCTGTTGCTTAGGTTAGGTTCAATTGTGTTTAATTTATTAGCGAGTAAATTTTCTCTTGTGACTGCGCGCAAGTTCCAGCAGCGCTATCTGCTACTCCAGGAATTATTAAAATTTGTCGACGTAAATGATCTCCAGATTCATTGAGCCGTTGGTTCAATACGGCCACTTCCGGCACAGCGCTTTCACCCTGTTACCATTCAGACGCTCGAATGCATTGTTTAACTGCCAAAAGCCGGTTTCCGATATCGGCAATTTGTTGCTTCATTGAATGTTGCATCTCTTTCACTTACCTCACTTCATGTTTAGAATAAAATTTGTTGTGTAGCCATTTCACAAGCTGTAGTAACTCTGTGCAGCAAGTTAAGATTGTTTCTAGGGGTCGATGATTTGACTCCACGTTGCCTGACATGAATAATAACATAGCGAAAAACACATTGTGATGTTAATTGAAGCAATGCTTGTCTGCCTGAAAACTCTAGCAGCCAAACATTGACTTTTTTAGAGCAAAGTTCAGGTCCTGCACTGACCGGCACCCAAAAATGAAAATGTCTTTGAAGCATGTTGCCGGCTGCAGTGCTTCCATTCCCACTAGCGAGGAGCCAGTTATTCCAGTGCCTTTCAGACCTGCCGACGTTGATGCGTCTGTTGACTTAGTAGCCGGAAATGACAGCACTGCGGTGGGACGTGGCCCGCTTTTCATCAAGGATGGCTTCGGTGAACGCACAGCAAAACATGTCCTCAGTTGGTCGGTCGCGCGTGTTGATGCTTCCTTCGTTTGCTGCCGGAATAGTGAGCACTTGCGCATGCGTAGGGCTGGTTAGGTTGTCCCACGCAGCAAATCCGATCTGCACCGCAGAACGAAAACGAGTTTGAAGCATGTTCGCGGACGAAGTGCTTTCTTTCTCACTTTCGCTTGTCACGATATATGTGTAATCTGATCTCGGTAATGGCGCTTGCTTTCTTTTGTTTGCGACGCTCGCATGCACCACTACCGCATATGCTACTACAGGATTTTCACCTTTCTTCCTCTTTGGTGCATCGGAGATTTCGTATATCACTGATATGCTGCTTCCATAGCATTACCATGCTTCCGAGTGGCCACCGGTCTCAAAAGCTGCAAAACAGGCTGCAAACGTCACCGGCTGCAGTGATGCAAACGACGATTTAGCGGACTTGTTCGCGGCCTGCAGATGTGACAGAAATGGATTGCTTCCTCTACCTGCTTATACAAACGTGGCCACTAGGAAAGGTCACGTAATCTCTGCTTCATCCTCACAATTCCTGGGTGACCTTCGTGCGCAAAACCAACAAGGAGCGAGGTTATTTCACTCGGAACAACTACCTGCTCGCCGCGCATCAAAAGGCCATCAACAAAAGAGAGCTCTTCCCGCATGTTAAAGTACGGCATTATTTCTGCTGGCAAACCGTTCTTAGGCGCCCAAGCATGTACCGCGTATACAAAAACCTGTTGCAGTGCGCTGTCTGCAGCAGTGGCCAACTGCATCCGTTTCTTTGTTACGCACTCTGATACAATGGACACAATTTCTTCCTACATCGACTGCGAAACACACTCAAGAGGTAGGTGTGAAACCGCATCAGCCACGACATTCTGCGATCCCTTTTGGTACTCTATGTCGAAGTTATAATACAACAGTCGAGTTGACTATGTGGACATACGTAAAGCCTTTCATATGCCCTGACTGTTCCGTGAACAAATGCGTAAACTGGTGCGTGAGTTCTGAAATCAGTGAGTCAGGGGATGCCACCTGGCAGCAATTCAAGGTTGAATCATTCATAGTGAACCCCATACTCCGAACGGCAAGAAGCCCCAGCAGCGATGTGCTCTTGGCTGTGACATGAACTAGCACACTGGCTGTCTTTCCCTCGTAATATACGTCAGCAAGAAAGCAACCGCTTAACTTGATTTGTTTTCCGGAATAGTTACACAAATTAGCGGTCGGTGGTCTGAACGAGTAGCTGTTGGCTAGATATCTGTGGTAGTGATCTTCACTGAGCAAAGCAACCGTAGCGCCGGTGTCGATAATCAAGGACTGTCTTCTCTTCCCGATGAAAATGTTGGTTCGAATATCTTTCGCCAAGGCATTACGGTCATCGATTTGAAGGACCGTGATGGCGTTGGCCTTCTTAGGCTTTCGAACGGTATATTTCTTTTTGTTCGATTTGCACATGCTTGAAAAGTGACCAATTTTTTCACAAGAAACACAACGCTTGTTCCTCGCCGGACATGCAGTCGAGTTAGCCATATGCGATGACGAGCCGCACCTGTAGCAGCTTCCTTGCTGAAAGTCTGATCTTTTTCGCGCACCTTGAATGTTGTTCACAGAGCTATGCGCCAATTCCCCGGGCTTCTGTTCCAGTTGCTCAATTTGCTTCCCGATGTCAACACCACGCTGCAGCGTAAGCGAAGACCCTATATAAAGGTTGCGTTTAAAGCGTGGTTCGTCACGAAGTGCCTTCCAGTAATTGATCTCAAATCATGCTATCGCTAGCACTGCCGAAATTGCAAGTAGACACAAAGTCCCGAAGACTGTTTGTAAATACTTGAAAGGTCTCACGAGGCAGTTGTCATCTTTGGCGACACCGGTGCCGCTCCACCAAGTCATTCGTAGCGCTCGCGAAATGCGCGTCCAGTGCAGCGAGCGTGTCTATGAAATGGTGCACCGTGTCCTCGGCCTTGGCGTCCGCGGTCACGCCTGCTTCTTGTGCAGGGATGCTCTAGAATATTTTCTGGCTTTCAACACCGAGCGAGTTTAGCAGAATTGCCCTGCAACGCTTGGGCTGCAGTTCATCGCTGACAATGGCCTCCAGGAAATTCAGGAATACGCGTTTCTATTGCTGCCAAGGCACAGCCGGGTCACCTGGTGCAGGCAAGAAAAAGGGCGGTGCTGGAAAACACCCGATCGGCATAGCTCCGATGCTGACCTTCGTCTCCAATACGTAGACCAGACGCATGGAACTAGACCACGCAAGCGCAGTATGTACATTCCCTTTATTCGTCAAAGTGAAGCCACTTATATACCACAAATATTGAACGACGACGATATGTACACTGAAACAAACGAAAATGAAATAAAGAAGGATACAACAAGCTTGTGAGATCGCAGTGTACCTAGAGGCAGCGCAAGACACTTCAAAGCGGTATTAGCTAAGAAATGTGAGAACGCGATCATTTAACACTGGTGACAAAGGGAAGATCTTGCTGCCAAATCGCCCAAATATATTTGGAGTACATTGGGATGGACCCGCCGAGGTTGTTTATCGCATTTCAGAGGGGAGTTACACCGTGAGCTTCCCTGGTCTGAGACGAGTAAAGGGTTTATCATGTAAATTTAATGATACCTTTCTTGGAGCGAACAGCTATTGTTAGCGTAGCTATGAATGCTTCAGAGGACGTTCCTCTAGAGTTACCTAGTTCGTTTTACGGTGGCTCGTTTTAAGTCCAAAGCATACCGCCTGTTCTCGCGGCAGCTAGACAAAGAATGCAGACATAAAAAGGTGGCTTCGTCTAGGGGTGATCAAGGAAGCACATAGTAAACATTGCTAGCGTCTAATGGTAGTTGAGGTAACAAGGAAAGAGTCACGGCTATGCGTGTTTTAATGAAGGTAAATGCCATCACGACAGACAATATCTGCCTGTTGCCGAATACAGAGGAAACGGTAGAACTCGTTGGCAGGACTACATGCATTTCAACCCTAGACTTAGTGAGGGGTATTGGCAGGTCCCCTCAACAGAACGAGCAAGCCGGTGCGTGGCCTTTGTAACCCCTTTCGGGTTTACCAGCCAGTTACCATGAGCTTTGGCTTGAAGAACGCACCGTTCTATTTTTCAATGCTTATGGATCAGGTGCTTGAAGGACTAGTAGAATTCGAGCTGCCTCTCTGGATGGTATGGCCACGTTTTCTAATGACTGCGAGTCTCACTTGCAACATACCCAAACGGTGCTTGAAAAAATCCGAGAGGCGTTCTTGACAATCAAAGCGGGGAAGTTTCAGTTCTGCCAGGCTCATGTCACGTGTTTGGGGCACGAAATAGGACACGGGAAGCGGAAACCAATGAAAGCCAAAGAGGCGGCCATGGTTAACTTTCCGAGGCCCGTAACAAAAAGGACGTGCGGTCATTTCTGGGAATGACTGGATATTACCAGCACCACGAGAAGCTCCAAATTATTCGGAGCTTGCGGTCCGCTAACTGACACCCTCCGGAAGCGAGAATGAGAAGGGATGACTAGGAGCGGCGATAGGGAAGAGGCTTTCCAGCATCTGGAGAAAGCTTTGTATTCACGGCCTGTACTTGTCTCGCCAGACTTTTGCAGAGAATTCTTTCTCCAATGTGACGCCACAAAGCGCGGCCTAGGTGTCGTCCTTGCCCAAATAAGTGAAGGCGGAGAAGGGCATCCTGTGCTGTACCTCAGCTGGAAACTGACACCGCGAGAAGAGGTGTTTAGCGCCTCGGAGAAAGAGTGTGCATAGTATGGCTCACTCAAGCGATAAGATCATATATGCAAGGCACTAAAAGCACGGTCGAGAGCGACCATTGCCCTCTTGCATTGCTGAAGCAAATGCCAGGAAAAAAAAAACGTCAGACTGCTGTGATAGAGTCTCATCTTGGAGCAATACAGCTTTGAGGTCAAGTATAAGAAATGGAGCCAGAAAAAGAATGCAGACGGCATGAGCCAGGGATTTTGAGCAATGAACTTAGAGTAAATTTTTTAGGAACGTGGTTTGTACGTATCGATAACGATGTTATTGAGCTAGGCAACCTATTTCCGTCTTGTCGAGAGTTGACCACAGCTAGAAAGGGGAGAGACGGAGAGAGGGGTAGAACATTGTAAAATGTTACAGAGATCAGCGTCGCTCGGCACGCTGACGAGTGTCTGTCAGTGCCTCTGTATTCCCAGAGAGGCAGACACAACGAAGCGAGGACTGGGCCCTCGAGCTGCCCTGTGAGATCAGCCATCACCTCTAGAACAATCCACGAGGCCGCGACCGAACATCGACGCTTCGTGCAACTTGACATCTGGTCACCCCCAAGGTCCAATCTCTTGGCGGCGGAGGTGTTTGATACGTCTCAGCACCACAAACGCGTTAATTGTACGTTTGCCACAAGGAAGCCACTCAAGCATCCATCTGTGCCTATCGAGACGTCAACACAGCGGGGACACTGACTCTTGACGTGTCCACGAAAGGACACCACCCTTTTCATTACCTGAAAACCTGAACTAAAGATGAAGTGAGGCGACCCATCCAATGCCACCGAACAATGACGTAGAACATGTTTGCTATCCTGCCGCATATTGCATACCATCGCGCTTCCGAAGCGGGGTTACTGCGTAATGTTGCGAGCATGGGCGCGGCATCCCAGCTAATTCGGCGATTCTCATTTGATGCTAGACAGCGTTCAGATTCCGTAGTTGGCTCGCCTACAGAATACGACGGCTTAAAAGCGGTGACATTTGGAGCAGTGGGACAGAGGGTACTTGCGCATCAATTGGGCATGGAGTGGGCTTCCTTAACTAGAGCCGTGTAAGTCAGCCAATAAACATTTTTTTTTCTTCACTCTCACAACTTGACGTAGCCGTCGATGGGCTTGGTGGATTCCTTGGCCGAACGCCAGCTTCGAATGTCCATAGCTCTGTATAATGGTCACTGTGAAGCTGCATCCCAGATGATTTCGTACAATTTCGTTGGTTTTGCAGAAAACAGATAACCATTGGAATAACAAACATTCGAAAAACACACATTGGCTTCGACCTCTTTAAAAATCGATGAATAGTTACCCGCATGCTCTTACTACTGGTCCGATATTCTAGTGATGAGTGACTCGGGTCAGAAAACAAAGGAAGCACTTCACAACCTGTGACAGATCTAGTCCCCTGTATTTTCCACGCATAAACAGATTCTATTGGCTTCGACATTCCTTATTAAAGGCTCACAAAAGAAGGTGCACAGACTCTAAGATTCTTCGGCACATTGGCTTGCAATCATACCATAATTTGCTGGTAGAAAAATGATTACACACAGCAGCCTTGGAGAATTTCGAGAAGAATGTGCTTTTCTACCTGTCTTAATTTCCCGTATTTAATTAGGCTCATTTTTCAAGAAATCATCATGTCTGTAACTGCGAAGGGGCAATGCAAGGTCACGAGTGGAAACGTGTGAGTTTCACCCTTCCATGACTCTTGACAGATAACGCTTTGAGACGGGGTAATATACTGCAGTGCTTTCGGGTTCGACATGCATTTATCAGTTCTTTCCATCAAGCAGAACCCTACCAAGACGCAGCTCGATATTTCACTACCTTCAGAATTTGTGGAAGCCAGAAGAGGCCGGGTTGTAAAGTTTCGCTGTGGTACTGTCGTCGTCATTGTGCTGCTTCTGTCGTCACCCACCGACTCACGTCACACACAACTGCTTGCTTTACACAACCATGTTAGTCCATTGGTTAACTCTTCGAAGTACACCCAATGATGCTGGATAGCAAGCTAGCTGCAAATTGTTTTGCGTAATCTAGATTCCCATAGTGCGTTGAGTCTGCATAATTTTGTTTCAGTACTGCCCAGAGTGCCGGTGCACTGCCTGGCATGGCAGTTATGTTAGAAAGTTGCTTGATGTTATCAGCATAAAATGCTGAGAAGGAGTGCTTCATAAGCTGTGAGAAATCCAGAAGATGAAAATTCGCAGTCATAACTGTATTTCTCCAGCGCTATCTTAAGGAACTAAAAAAATATATTATGGGGTTTTACGTGCCAAAACCACTTTCCGGAGGACTCCGGAAATTTCGCCCACCTGGGCTTCTCTAACGTGCAGCTAAATCTAAGTACACGGGTGTTTTCGCATTTCGCCCCAACCGAAATGCGGCCGCTGTGGCCGGGATTCGACCCCGCGACCTTGTGCTCAGCAGCCCAACATTTTAGGGAAATATGTCAACCTTTAAATAACATTGATATTTGCACTACTTGCTAGTGACAAGGTGTACACGTGTAAGTTTGACGCGCAGGTGTAACGCCTAAATACGGATGGCAAGCCTGCCAATCTAATGAAGTTACACAAGTAAGATTTGCAGAACTCGTTCACCACTAATTTTCATATACATATTATTAAACACGTAAAAGATATGTACCAGTTAAGGGAAGCTGGAAGCATAGGAACATCGATGATGCTCACCATCACCAGCATAGCCATATAATCCAAGAAGCGAAGAGGCCTGAAAAAGTTGAGTTTCACACTGACAGTGATATTTCGTAACGGGGACGCTGCTCGCGTGTTGTTTTCAGGAGAGATTCACGTTTTCTAGAAGGCCTCATGGCAGTTTAGGTGCACATTTGTTTCACCATAGAGAAATAAGCTGGAAAACGCTTGCCTATCTTGACGTACATGTGGCATGCATTGTTCACCAGATCGGCTTCTCAGAATTGACAAAGTAGAGTGCTGACACATGCCAGTTTTATTTCCACCTAAGAGGCCGTTCATAAGCAATCGCTAGGATTACACTTCATTTTCGAACTACCCAGGCTTGATCGACTGAAGCATAGGCAAAATATTTGCAGAAAAACAGTGCATAGCCGCCCAGTTCGGTCGTTTTGCGAGAATACGGCACAGATCATTCTTTTACAAAACAAACTGAATGCATTATGGCTCATAGGAAGCATTATATATACGTTGGGCGCATAATGTATGTCTTGGCGCCCATAGGAAGCACTGCCCATATACTCGGTCAAGCACTCCAAAGACTCAGTTATGTTATGTCGAAGAAGGCTTGCGTTAAGATCAGGCCAAACGAAGCGTTCACCCCAAATTTACAGCCGACGTCCATCAAGTAATTGCGCCTTTTGTTAGGGCTTTCTCCTTCCAAACTTTCATTCAATATCGATTCGCTCAAGCGTGCGTGGGCTCTCTAGTACTATTCAAGTGCACATCTCTGGTGAATTGTGCGATTCAACCCGTCACGTCAACTTCCCTTCCGCGCCGTCGGGGACGCGACATTACTGCTATGCGCTTGTCGTCGCGACCTGTGGTGTCACCGGTGCTGTACTCTTGTTGTCCCCCAGGTTATCTTGTATAGTGATACCAACCACATGAACAACCCACGTGAATTTCCGCCGTCATCGTCAGCGTCAGCGTCACTTTGACGTTGCGTATAAGCGCGGTAACCTCGTGGCCGCGCAGCTTGTGCTGTAAGTGCGAGGGAAAACGTGCGATGGTGAGCTGAGGAGGATGGTGGCTTGGTGGGGCGGCGTCTCCTGTCGTATGCATGAGAGGAAAGCCCGGTGAGTGCACGCCCAGTGATGACGCACCCATTGGGGGAGCGGGCAAATGGACGCGCGCTAGTAGGTGAGAGCGAAGAGGCGCAGAGTTGCGCAGGTATCCGCTTCTAATCCGGCCGCGGCTGCGCATGGCGTGGCAGTGCACAGCCGTACGCCTCTTATCTTGGAAGCAATATGCGCTGGGTTCGAAGGCTAAGCTACCCAAGATAAATGACGGCTTCGTATGCGCAATGTGTGCCCGGGTCTGCTTCGGCTTAAAGCGAGAGGCAGGATGAGGAGGAATTTGCTCGCCGCTGCGGCCGCTCTTCATCCCGGCAGTGTTCTGAGACCGAGTGTCCGCGGTCATCTAGAGAGAAGCGCTTATGTTTGCCTATGCACGCGTCACACCGCACTTGTTTATTCTTAGAGCCCCTTTTACAGCTAATAAAACTGCTACACTCACAGCCTCTTATTGTCCGAGCGAAACTACCACGTTTTACAAGGCAAAAAGTAGCCTTAGCTATGGTGCTCAAGTGATTCAGAAATCTGTGACAAACTGTGCACTTTTCGAAATCTTCAGTACCATAACTCTTATTATTATTATTATTATTATTATTATTATTATTATTATTATTATTATTATTATTATTATTATTATTATTATTATTAGAAGATTCATGCCTAGAGACGTTAGCAGCGTGCCCTGTAGCGTCCTACTTGTGCCGTGTCCCGGATCACACCTCCTACTTCAAACTTCGCTTTGTTGCAAACTAAATGTTTCTTAATGTTCGCAACCATCACATATATCATATTATTGAAGCGAATAATTCTGCACTCTAATGTAAATAAAATAAACTCCCTAGTGGGACATGTCGCATTGTGTGTAAGGATTCTGTCCAGTTTGATATGTATGTTTCAAATATGTATAAATCTGCAGCGCTGCCATCAACAGAGGCCATCAACATCATGATGTCCGCGACGTGCAAGCGCCCTTGGCACGCAGCTGAGCTTGTCCGGGGAGCTGGAAAGAAAGCGCGGCAGTTGGTACATGGATTAGGTCAAGTGAAGGTAGTGCTCCATGGTTGTCTGCCTCTGTTGGTCTCTCAGACCCTCAACTGGACGCGGGCCTTAGAAACCATGGCCCTGATTCCACCTTGACTCCCACAGTGGGGCCAGCTGAGGATTTCAGAGAGCCACACAGGCAGGCAAGCATGGAGCACCAACTTTACTTCGTCTAACAAGACTGCCACGACTGCTTTCCAGCTCCCTGCTCCGGCGTGTGCCACGGGTGCTCGGCCCGGAGGAGGCATCATGCTGGATGTGCCCGAGGCCCGAGGTTGGTGGCCGCATCCCACATCATTGCACCTCCATTTATATGTCTATATATGTTCATAATTATAAATATCCGTAGTCGTTCGTAGGCGACAAGGAATTCCTATATATAGCCCCCACAGGGCTCCACGTATACCTATGGAGCGCATCGTGCATTGTGGCACAGACAGACGGAGAGACGGCCATATTTCCTTGCGAAGTAGCCGTAGTATGAATAGGGATTAAAAATCTACAACTGAAGTAGTACGACACAACGTACGACACGAAGACAAAAGTACGACGCAAGGCGGGGACTAAATTCATGAGCAATGTTCCGTAGTATTCCAAGTGATGCAAGGACTCAAGAAGCAGATTATATTTTCTGCTGAAGAAGGAGCATTTCGAAATATAACCCAAACAATGATAAGGACCATAACGCAAACGTGACAATTAGAATGCCATATTGCACTGAGAGCGTATGTGCAAACATCAAATGGACGCATCAAGCATGCTGAAATTAGAGTTACTATATACCACACACAACATATTTGGTAAGACACATAGAAATGGTCAAGCGTATCAAAATGGGGGGAAACTGAGCTCTACTCGAGGACTCTTACGCAACTGCTTTTTTATTGTCGCCTGTTCACCGAGACATTACTCTAAATCGAGAACCTTATCTTTGTAGCGCCTGAAAGCCTACCTGCCGGTGTTGCCGCACAGTACAATGTTTTGTTCTGGAATAAACACTGCGTCATTATCCTTGACGGGGAATATCCGCCGCCAGGAGGTAAGCACCTACCGTTTAAACAGCAGTCAGCATTCTTTTACAATGCCTTCAATGTGAAAATATTAGTAAGTGTATTAGGGCTACAAGAGTTGTGGCCCCGATGCTTCTTGTAGATGTGGTTTATACGTCTCGGTGGCCACAGGTTTTCAGAAGGGAAGTGCAGTCACCAGATGTGCACTGAAGATAACATTTTACTTGCCTTAAAATGTCACACTTACGACGCATGAGTATTTTTATGTAGATTACCAGGAAAAATCGCATTCAACGACCTGTTGGCCAAATGTGCAAATTCTACAACGCTCGTGTTTTGACATATTCGTCTGAACATTTAACGCTCAGCAAAATAAGCGTCAAGACAAATAAAGATCAACGCAATATACAGTATCGTATGCCGTATAGAAGGCTAATCTGGAAGCGAATTGGAGATGAGTACAACTTCGTTCCCTCATGTGGAGTCGCAAAGGGTAACAGGGCTGGCTTCTCCCTTTCTCAGACAATCAACTGTCGCATGGGCGAGGGCATTCTTTCTGCGTTGAGACTCATCCCTTCGAACGGAAAAAGCTACAAAGCTAGAAATTTGATCTGCAATGTGTCTGACCACAAACGCTGTTGAAGTGTCTGAAAGAATGCAACTATCTTCGAATGAGATTTTCTTCCACAATACATAAGTGCACTGGTATAGTATAATCGTGAAATACAAAAGGAAAGTCATGATATTTTCAAGAAGTATCTGCCGTCTACACTTGTCTTATGAAAAATTCAACCCACCGAGAGGCGCAAACAACCAGGGCAAGCGTCTCAAGTAAAACATTCTAGAATCATCCAAGAAAAAAATGCCGATCCCACGCATTGTGGGAATCGATGTAAGAGAAGCTTTCGGTGATGTTTTCTTTGATTGATGATAATAATGTTGATCTTGACGGGGAATATTTCATTTATTCAACGTTTAGTGCAGCACGAGAGTGGGGAAGTGATGTTAAACGTTACTTTGCGTGCACAACAGCCGTTTCTCTGTGTAGTACACAGACCACACAGGGGGAGGGTTTTGCTTAAGGCGTTGTTGTGCACCCTACTTCATAAGCTCTGAGATGGTTGAGCATATTCATTGGATCACATGACAGATCGGATGATGACAGGAGCGTTATGCCCTAATTTACTAATGGAGCTGCATTTGCGAAAACCACAATCGGATTATGACGCACGCCGTAGTGGCAGACAGCGGAATAACTTTGATACCGTAGTGGTCTTTGATGAGCCCCTAAATGTAACTACAAGTGCGTTTCTCATTTCGCCTGCGTGGAAATGCGGCACCCGCCGTCAGGATCAAAGCCGCGACCTCAAGCAATGCCATAGGAGCAAAGCTACCGCGGCAGGCACAGAAGCGTTGATTAGCCGTGTGACCGCTTCCACAGTGTCACCTAGACCCTGCGGTGCGTTTTAATGCAGCTCTGCTTCTGCATGCCCTGCGTAAGTTGTCCCCTTGAGAAATTTACAGCGTGTTCATATTTTAGAAATAGCAGAAACGTACCGTACCGTGCCTTTAACTTAAATTTATTCCATTTGTCCCCAACCGCTGTCGTGCCTGGAATTGTAGGGTTTCCTCGCCTTTTCACGTCACCATTTTTTCTATCCCCCCTTGGATGGAACTGCGAGGAAAGAATGGGAAGACTTATTCACACGTTTCGCGACTGCGCCGCTTCTATCAATTCTCTTCATCCTGTCCTCCGTCTCTCTACCATTCTATCTAGCTTCTCTATGGACTTGCACGTTAGTAGAAAGGTAAGCACTGCAATTTCTACAATGCTCTTGCCGGCAGTCACAGAGAATTACTGCTGTCAAGGGGCTAGTATTTCAACGGCCAGGGAGCTCCACAGGGTATTGTGCACCGTGAACACTATGCAAAGGTCCAAGCGAGTTTCGCGCATCCCTTTTCCTCTCTACCGCACTCCTTCCTAGTATACCCGCGCCATGAACACCCCCCCCCCCCCGACGCGGTGTGCGAGACAGCAGCAGTAACAGTAGAGGCACACAGATCTTCGCGTTAAAGAACTCCTAGGATGGTTACGAGTGCGTAACCATTGTTTAACCGTTGAGGCCAAACTACAGGTGCCCTTGCAGGCACGCCTACGCATGCGCACATGGTGCGGGAAGGATGGTCGGTCCCGAAAGGCGGCGCGAGCGCGGATACCTACGCCAAACAGATATCCGGCTCTGGCATGCCGACAAGGTTGCGTGCGGCCTTTAGTCGTGGCGCGAGATGGCACTTTAGCTCGCCATGTAGAGCAGAACGAATCACCTGGGAGTTTTAACGACGTCCCTCCTGCATGGTGTTTGGACGTAATTGGTGTTTTGTTGCGCTCCTACTTAAACTGCTACGCTTATCTTTCATGCCCCTGTCATCACCGGCATTCTAAGCATACAGTGGCCCACACGGGCGCGGGGAAGTGCACCGGGCAAAGCACCGCCTCCTGCTCTGCGGGTTCCGTGATGAGCACAGTCTGGCAAACGCGACGCGGGAGCAAGCGCCCGCCGCCGATTGATAAGGGAAAGCGAGGAGTGTCGGGGACGCGAATTAACTTCCACAGTACGGCGCGAGCAATGGGTGTTTGCCGCCACCCGTGAGTATGATGGCGATGATCTGGTGGCGATGAATTTTTATTGGCTACTCTTTTGAAACGGAGCGGGGGCAAAACGTAACTGAGGCCGCCGTAGTTAATCAGGTTTTAATACAGTTATCTCAGTTTAGCATTTTCCTATATCTCCCTAATGTGTTCTTTCTTGAATAAAACCTATATCTCTATATCATAGAATTATCTAGGCCTGTGATGACTCCCGTACTTTCAATCACTTCCCTTGTTTTTTCCACCGATACTCTAAACGCGTCTTCCTTAAATCGACTGCTGACCCGTTAAAGCTTCCAATCACCAATAAATTCAGCGTAGCTGGAACGTGCACGTTTCCTTCCGGTCATTCTCGGATCTTGACATTATATTAAAACGTGATAAATGATTTCTGGTCTTTTGCTGCACCAGATAAATGCGTCATATTGTTGCGAATATTTTATCTTATATAATTTAGTCCTCAAACAGCCAACTCGTTAATCAGATAGATAGATAGATAGATAGATAGATAGATAGATAGATAGATAGATAGATAGATAGATAGATAGATAGATAGATAGATAGATAGATAGATAGATAGATAGATAGACCGTGTTTTTTTTTTTGCTGCAGAAGTTTTCACTCCGGATAAATTTCCGGAAGCATTAGTTAATATCCATGGTCTTTTTGCAAACATCCTTCGCATCCAATTTACCGTGCTTCCCCCCCTTTCCCTCTGACGACCCATGGTTGTTTACTTACACTTCGATTTCCGTTGTAATTGTCTGTAAACTTGCTTCACCTTTTTCTTTTTTTCCTTTTTTCCATTTTATTATAGCCCTCAGGGCCCAGGCAATTACAGAGGGGGAGTGGTAAATACAAAAGAATGAATAACACATACAATTGGTTACATGAGTGTTTAAACGGCACTTCTATATGAAATATTAGCTAAGGCTTGACGGAACTATTCATAATTAGTAAGGTCTGCAACTTGGGAAAATGGTTCCAGTCACGTGAGGTTCGCGACAGGAATGAATGTGAGAAAGTTTTAGTGATGCATGACAAAATGCCGAATTTGTACTGATGATTGGTGCTACAGGATACATAATTTGGATGGGGGATGATGTTATCTCCTAGAGTATGGTACAACTTGTGGAAGAAGACAGTACGAGACACTTTTCCGCGAGATGCCAGCGATGGGAGGCAAAGATTAGATTTCATGTTAGGTATACTCGCTGTGCGGTTGTCGTTAGCAATAATAAATTGTGCAGAGTTATTTTGAACCATCTCAATGTCAGTTATAAGGTTTTCATGAAGAGGCTTCCAAACCGGAGTCGTGTATTCGAGTTCGGGTCATATTAAAGTTTTTATCACAAAAGTTTCAAATTAGTAGGTACGTTGAAAACGTTACGACGTAGGTAGCCAAGCATGCGATTAGAGTTCTTAATTATGTTCTCAGTATGAAGAGGCGAGCTGAGGTTAGAAGTTATGTAAACACCAAGATAAGTATATGAAGAAACTGATTCCACTGACATGTTGTCCATGTAGTACGATGGTAAGGTAGATGTTTTCCTAGACACACGCATGAATTTCATTTGTTAATATTTAGCTCAATTACCCATTCATTGCACCTGTTCCCTATAGTAGTAAGGTCTGACTGAAGTAATTCAATATTGTTACAATTGGAAAATTGTCTGAATATGACGCAATCATCACCGAACAGATGAATATAAGAGTTGATAAGCGAGGGCAGATAATTAATGTAAATTGGAAACAATAGGGGTCCAAGGACGGAACCCTGTGCAACACCTGAACGGCTTCTGTAATATCATGAGTTAATGCCGTTAGCACAAACAAATTTCAAGCGGTTGAGAAGAAAACACTCAATCCATTTCAAAAGGTTACAGTCAATGTTAAGTTGTTTAAGTTTGTGAAGCAATAGTTTGTGACACACCTTGTCGAATGCTTCGAAAAATCTAAGAATATGCATTCGGCGAGTGATCATTGGTCAAGAACATGGTGTAGTGCATGTGTGAAGAATATTTCACAGGAGTAAGAATTCTGGAAACTGTTTTGTGCTTACGTAAAAATGAGTTCAATTTAGGAAAATTAACCAGGCTGGTAAAAATATTATGTTCGAGCATATTGCAGAACGTCCTGGTGGGACAGATTGGACGATAATTATGAGGGGATGCTTTGCTGCCGGATTTATACACTGGAATCATTCACCTTGCCTATTTTCCACTCTATAGGTAGTGTACAATGGTCAAGGGATTGCTGGAAAAGTTTGGATAGTATGACAGAAGAATAATCTGAAGTGTTTTTTTTTTAATTTTGAGTTAATGCAATCGAATCCGGGAGCCAAATGAATGCATAGTCCATCAATAAGCTTGCTGATACCGGATGGAGCAACAATTATACAGGGTATGCTAACATGATTTAAGTGCTGTGTACTTGGCATATGTACGCTAGATGTGGCTGTGAAATGTTCTGGAAATGTTTGGTTTAGTATGGTGGCATATTGGTCGGAGGGAATCGGAACACCGGAAGAGTCGGTTAAGACAATGCTGTTGTCAGTCGAAGGAATAATTTCACGCCAAAATTTTTTACATTGGTAGTAAGCATTGAACGGAAAAGTGCTTTTTGGCGTCTTTGAGCGCTTCCACACATGCGTTTGACGCCGCAGTATACGAGGCCCAGCGTTCAATTGTGAATGAAAGCTCTGCAATTCGGTAGAAGCGCTTCTTTTTATTTCATAAACGCTTAATGTAATTATTGTAACAGGGAGAGTTTGTGTGAGTTGTAATGGTGCGTTCAGGAATCTACTGTTCAGTTAGATGGGTGACCGTAGCTGTGCACATGTTCCAATTAGTTTATACACTAAGATGTTCAAAGACATCAAGGAAAGCGCCGATAAAAGAAGATAGGGCATTATTTATGGCGTGAAAATTTGCTCTGTAATATTCTCGTAGCATTTTTTCATTCTTGTAAGTTTTCGGACGGTCTAGTTTATTATCAAACTCTACAAGCAAGTGGTCGCTAATTCCTGGCAGGTACGTTACAGGCGATACAATGTTGGGTCGATTAGTGAGGATTAAATCTAATGTATTAATCGTGTTAGCTGTTATTCTAGTTGCCTGAGCGCACATCTGCACGAGTGAGAATACGGAACACAAATCTAAAACGTCCCGAGCTTAAGATGAGAGTGGGGATATTAAACGGGGTCGGTATTCCATGTTATGTTTGGTAAATTAAAATCGTCAAGCAGGAAAGCGGTGTTGAAAAAAAAGCCTGTTGCAACGATGTTAACAGCTTCATAAAGTTCGTTACAGAAGTTAGCTGACGACGAAGATGGACGGTAGTATACTCCATATTACAACTTTCTGATGACTAAATGTTATTGCTGATCATACCAATTCTAGATCACTCTGCACGTGTATGCATGATGATGGTATGTCATTGGGAATTGCGAGAAGCAGCCAGCCGCCTCTCTGCGTGCTACAATCACAACGATAGAATGAGAAGCGATTGCATTGAAAAAGATAGCGTTGCAGACATGCGCAGTGAGCCATGTTTCCGTTAGCGCGATTATTTTAGCGGAACATGTATCGATTGCTGATGTGGGGGAGTTGTACTTGTTAAGGTTGCTTTTGTATTTGTAAATAGATAGATCGATTGATCGATCCATCGATCGACAGATAGATAGATAGATAGATAGATAGATAGATAGATAGATAGATAGATAGCTAGCTAGCTAGCTAGCTAGCTAGCTAGCTAGATAGATAGATAGATAGATAGATAGATAGATAGATAGATAGATAGATAGATAGATAGATAGATAGATAGATAGATAGATAGATAGATAGATAGATAGATAGATCTATTCTTGAGCTGTTGAGCCCCAGACAATTAATACACCGTTTCGTGACGCTTTTGCGCTACAGATATGTGCGCCCTTAAGCCACTGATTTTGTTTCAAGTATACGGCAGCCCCATCTGATGGCGTTACTGGGAACCGAGCGTGCACTTTTACCTATAGAGCCGAAGTACCTTCTCGCTGTGAACGCCGCCAACGCCGAGAAACTGAGCAAGGACCTAAGAAACGCTTAGGCTTTAAAAAAGAGTCGTTTTCGCAAATCAGTGTCTTTAAATACCGATAGAAACGTAAACCATAATGAATAAATGAAAAAAATATTTTCAGAATTCCTCTTACGGATGTCTTAACCTTACGGATGTTACGGAACACCAATAACGTCCCACGAGGACGTTATTGGTGTTCACACTGTTTTCCTTCAATAGCTGTATTCATGGATCGCATGAAAACCATTGCATTTCAAATTATTCGCTCAACTGTCGAATCATTTGCGTCTCTGATATCCGGTAAAATACAAGGAGTAAGCTATGCTTTTTCATTTCGACGTTTGTCTCTTTGAAATTTTAATAATTATGCATTCATTTTGCAGTGACGACAGAATGCTATTTCTGGACCATTGACGAAAAGCTTGGAGAGAGCAATTATGATTGCGAGTTTATTTGGCGTCACTATTGTCATTTCTCTACTGAGGTGTCATTTGATAAGACCGAGTGTAAGTAGCTGTATGATGTGCCAATAAATGCGATACAGCAACTGCGCAGTGCATTGACAAGTTGCATTTCCTATTCAACTGCACCTTGATTTTATTGTCTCTGAAAGAGCAGTTGGCCATTGTAAGAATTTCTTGCTAACATAAACGTATTGTTGATATATTTCTAAGCCTTGCAGAACTAAACTTTGATTGTCTGAAATGTCGTGACTTTTCAGCACGTGTCATTAATTCCCACTTGCATCATAAACACGGCACGGAAAGCAGCTCAAATTCATAAATATGGCGCCTGAACAACCACAGTGACAGTGTTCACAGCTAGGTTTCATTTTCCCTTTTCGATGGAAGTGGGGGCAAGATCGAAGCAATCTTCATGGACGCAGCTGCATACCTAGATGGCAAGGCTTTTTTGGTTTCCGTCGTGGGCAAAGTCATCAACTGTGCTTCCGTCCGGACGACGAACCCCCAGGTGGCCGATCAAGTGGCCATTGCGCTCGCCGTGCAAAATGGTCGGAGAGAAAGGGTGTATAGCGATTAAACAGTGGCCGCCAGACCACTCCAGAAAGGCCGGGTAGCCCGGCAGGCAATTCAAATTATCAAAGGTGCCAAACACGGCGACACCTCCATACACTCCATCCTTTGGTTCCCTGCACATGTTGGGGCGGTTGGCGGGGTTGCTCTGAACCTCAATGAGCCTGCCAACGAGGCTGTGCGTGGCTTTACTGACCGCGCTGCCCTACGGTCGGGTGACTCCCTCCCCGGACACAGAGACTCTCCTATAATGCACAAAGAACTTACTAAATTATTTTACTTAGAGAGTAGGGTTTTCCCGCCGCCTCAGTCCAAGCTAAGCAGGCCACAGGCGGTCACACTCGGACTCCTGCAAACGAACTCCTATGTAAATCCGGCGTCCATTAACAGCATATATCCCGAGATTTATCCGAAGTGTTTTTGCGTGGCCGTGGTGAGGTTGCTACTTTGCTCATATGCTCTGGGAGTGCGGGTCGCTGCGCCCGCTGGGCGCTCCTGCGAAGTCCCGTCTTTGAGGACCAAATCCTGGCCGTGCAGCGCCCCCACGATCGGGCCGGCAGACTAGATCTGTCAGTTGCGTCGTGGGATTAGCCGGGAGTGCGTTTTATCGCGTTTTTCTGGACCAAATAAAAGTTTATTCAGTCCCTCACTCACCCCTAGCTGCCCGAGAGCTATTCGGGTAAATCTTGTGCACCAGGTTTCCCGCAGCGCTCTGCAACAAGCGAGCCATTTATGTAGGGCCGGATATCTCGATAACACCTTAGTGTGAGTTACTGGGAGCCTCATTAAACAGGTAAAAACTGATTTGGCAGCCGCTCGGTGCAATAACGCACGTTCCAGTGGGTGTCTTGTGGCTGTGCCATGTGTACATGGGGCGACCCACCACCTAAAGAAAGGTTGCAAATAAGTGCGGTGTTGGTGTTCTCTTCAGCGCCACTAATGCTCGCAAGAATGTGCACGTTGATAAGCAACGTCGCGAATCAGAGTACATGCACTAAGGAGCATGTCACCCACTTTCTTAACTGCAATTTGGAGGTGGTATACAAGGTTTCACTGCCCTGTAGAAAGGTATATATTGGACAAACAAGCAGCTGCCTGAATGACAGGCTTAGGGAGCACTGGAACGTTGTACACGCTCTAGCAGGCGCTGCCCATTTGGCTGACCACTGCCGAAGATGTGCTCGTAAATGCTACGTGTGTTTTCAAAACAAGCAAGTGCTCAAGACGGTTTGCCAGGCAGTTAGATAGAGAAATATTTGAGGTGTTCCGCATTTCAAAAGCGGCTCATGAAAGTGTAAGTGCTCTTTCACTGGAACTCACTGACGACGGAGTGTTTGTTGTACCTTAAGAATAACCTGGTGAATGTTTTGTAATGGCTTGTTGTGGGCAGTATTGGCTTCGTTGCGCATTTGGTTGTCTCCCGCGGGGCACATTCATTTATGCTTCTGTCTGCACATTTATTTGAGCATATGGTGGCCTCCTTGCCTATTTTTCAGAATAAAGCTTGTAAGTTGAAGTCTAGCACCCTGTCCTGTTCCACATTTTTTCACTTGGCCTTCTTGTTGCAAGTAACCGTCACAATAACTGCAGAGATCAATGTTAAACAATGGTAAGCATGCTGCATGATTAGACCTGTGACATATTTGGCCCATTACACTTTGAATCCTTACAGGTGCAGACACGCCACAAACGTTTAGCATAATCTAAAAATCTGTGGATATAGAAGCTACAACATAGGAAAGTGTGAAAGCAATAAAACAAAATAACAAGAGGTAGATATTATGTGTACTAAGCAAAAATAAACTGTAACTCGTGGCAAAGCGATTGATGCAAGAAAAAATAAACATCAAGACACGTTAGGTCTAGTTTTATAGTGAACAAAGTAAAGTGTACACAACGTCTACAAGCACAAATAAGTAGCAAGTTGAATAAAGTTGAACAAATCTTTAGCCTATTTAGTAAGCAGTGCTGAGTAATATGTCCATAAACTTATCGATGAGCGATACCGAGATCCTACTTTTACAAACACATAAACTTCAGTAATACCTGACCAGACCATCCCATTACACACCGTGCTGCTGCAGCCATAGCTCCTCCGTGACATGGACAGAGTCGTTGGTCACGGCCTCGCCCCTACAAGATAAGTTTTGGGTTAATTTATGGCAGTGACACTTTAAAGAAGTCACATTGTCAACACATGCAAGGAGCACCTAAAAATATTCACAGGGACAATGCATGCACCCCTGCAGGGTGGAAACAGAGCACAAGGACGAAGTCACTGATGAATATCGTGTAGATAGGGACCCGTTCATGACAGTAAAATTTTTAAGACATGCAGCTACTGTGCACTGAAAACAAATGTTTGTTTACGTAACAATTCATTCTTCTATCACTTAGTTAAAGCAACTTTGCCTTCTCATATTTAGTTACGTCAGAGTTATGTCAACATCCCTTGTCTCAAAACGTAAGCTGTAGTAGTAGCAGCAAACAGTGATTGCGCACATTTTTTAGCCCGAAATATATGAGAGAGATATCGTGCGCGACGGCGACGAGCAATGGCTTTGAGCAAGAAAAAGGAACATCGCGCGAACAGATCGCTTGGTCTTCTCGCCTGGTTCTGGAAATCTAGAATTCGTCGCTCGCCACGCAGAACCGTTATGAGCGACTAGACAATAGCGCGAAGCAAGAACTGGATGTGCATCTGTCAAGTACTACCGATTGTTGCACGGAACGAACAAACGACTATTTTGATAGGTGCAAGGATAAGAACCTACTGCAAGACTTTAAAGAAATGTGTTACGGTGCTCCTTAAGTAAAACATAGCAACATAAATTATTAAAGCACGCGTTTGACCACTTTCGGCGCGTTTGCTGCCCTCATACCGACAACACTGGGGAGACGGCGTTCAAAGTTGTCGCTCACATGGGGTACGACTTGTAGGGAACGAGCAAGCGCGACAACGATCTACATCGCCTCGCTGTCGCGCGCAAGATCACTTGCATGGTGTTTATGCTTTTTCTCTGTAAGTGCTCGCAAATCGACAATCGCGTAAACAGAGATTATTTACAACGTCGAAGCATACGTAAGAGCAGAAACGTCATTGCAGTAAGAACGGGTGAAAGTCAGATGAGTCATCATTATCCAACTTCATCAGAAACGCGGCAGCACGCGCAAACGAGGACTGTTGCCGAACCTTATCCGTCTCACTGGAAGGAAACGCTCATCAAGATTTTCAATTTAGCATTAAGCCAATTACCTTCCACCACCAAATTATGTCAACCAGCGCTTAGCAAGCATCAGCACAGTCACTGTCGTCGTGGGAGCTATATTTCCTACGTTCGCAAGGCACTGTCTGCACACGCGACAAGCACGCACAATATGCGTGTAGTTACCAAGCACGAGTACTCACATTTTAAATGGCACGACGGGTTCAAAAAGCGCCCTCTATGTTGCCGGTACAGCAAAGATATTCCCGCATGCATGTCGTTGCTTACACACTAAGCAAAAAAAAGAGTATCTCTTACTCTTTTCGGAGAGTCTACACTCGCCACGTATACGACAGATTTTGTGGGAGACACGCGAACACTCTTTCAGCAGAGAGTCCCGAGACTATCTGTGCTTGATACAAGGTGGTTACGTGACTCCACACACAACAGTCATGCACACTCTGTTGTAGTAGTCTCCTAACCCTCTCAAAAGGGTTACAAGACTAGTGCTGAGGGAGTCCGTTAACTATTCTACATGAGTCAGACGACTCAAGATAAAGGGTTACTTGACCACTGCTGAAGGGTTCAGATAACTATTCTTGATGAGTCTGATGACTCCAACAGTGTGTGTCAAGTTACCCTTAGTGCGAGGTGCAGGACTCTTGTAGATAGAGTAAAATAACTAATCCATGTAAGTCGTTTGACTCTCAGATGGTAGTGTCGAGCCGCTTTTCAAGAAGTGCCAACAACTTTTGCTGTAAGTACACAAGACTACGGCTAGTTCTCAAGATGAATACTGTAAATAGTCAACAACATATTGTAAGAAAGAATCCATGACAAGCTTGCCGAAAAGAACATGACAGGTTAGCAAAAAAAAGTTAATATTTCATGACCCTTTGTTACTGTCTTCTGGAAAATTCAAATGCATCAGTCAGCACAAAATCACCATGAAAGCAAGACAGTTCTCATTACTATTGAACTGGAATCAATAGCCAACCAAGCAAAACAGTCTTAAATAAACATCCAATGTGTAGCCTGCAGGTGTGTATGCATGACACTGCAATGCCACTCAGAACCATTATGAGACCCCAAAAATATTATGTAACTCATGTAGAAGTTCAATTCACCACAGCACAAGTCTATTATAACATGTCAAAAGATTTATAAGTTAAAGATATTTCACTTTTCTGTGAGGCGTGTTTTTTTTTTATTTAGAACCGACGATTTAACATCCTAAAAAAGTAAGCTACACATAAGAAATAAAAAAGGCTGCACTTATGTACAAAGGAGAACGAGATAATGAAGTGCAATAAAAACAATATTCCAACGTAGATTACACAATCTATGCGTTATACTACGCTTGCTGAAAAGAACTGGTTGGCAATTGATAATCCAATATAATAGTAAAAACAGGTGCTTTACCTCATGGTACTCTTGTTGGCACTTTTCCCACACAATTTGTGCGCGTTAGCGTCAGTTGAAAATTGATCTGAAAAATACCACAGTCAAAAGTTGTGCATCAATTTTATTCTGTCATGCAAAATGCAACAGTGTATAAAAACTTCATCACTGACAATATTAGAAAAATAAGTACAGCAACATATATAGTAATCATTTATTTATGTTGACAAACATACTTTTCCAAGACGAAGTTTAATAGCTGACACAGACAATTTTACACATTGCAATAACCACTAATACAAAACTTGCCATAATGCAAACAGGCCGACAAAATATGTAGCACAGGTAGCTGTATTTTGTTACGGGAGAGATAGAACATGTATAATGAGGAGAAGGGAGGAAGCAGAACCCATAAACAAACTATACCCAGCTGCATGCACGCAACTGTAACAATACACATGGTGCACCAAGATCCAAAAGAAACATAGGAAGACGTGAGGAAGGCTTCATTTACACATCACAAGTCATCCTGTAAGAGCAGATTATGCACTGGCTGTAATCTACCCTCAGCACATACATGAATAAGTTACATTAGGTGCCACATTTACAAATCACTCATACAATCTTCGTGTCATTGTCCTTATTCCAATTTTAACTTAGAAAGCTTGATTCAGTTACATAAAGCCTTCCTACGGCTTGGTACATGTACAGAATGAAGTGTTCCCATAAGCACTGGAGGTCATCGAAGGATGACTGACACATACCTCTTTTAATTCTTTCGTCTTTATCTTTATGTTTATGTGCCGCAGTAGCCTTTTGTAAAGTGAAACACATCCAGATAATACACTGTGGGCAACCAAGTGTGAACACCTGTTCTTGATTTCTACCTTTCTCTGGTGTCCCGCTAAGGTAACATTAGCGCAAAAAAATTGTCTTCCCAATGCATGCGTTCTCACAAAACAAGCAGATGATGAGCCACATTAATGGTGCGTGAAATAAAACATCTGGGCTTAACTTACCACTGCCCCTCCAATCTGGCATGATTTTCTGCTTTGTTGTGTACTCTACCACAGGTGCTACGCAGTTCACTTGGTGCCCAAAGCAACTCTCAAACCATAGCAGGATGTAAATTTTTTTTCTCAAATTCTAAGGCAAAACTCTGGTTATGGGCGACAATTCAAAACATATAGTTTTGCTTTGTATCTTCATTAGGTTGTTCACCTTTAACTTTAACCACTTCCCTACTTTTCTGCAGGTGCAGACAGGCCATTGCACCATTGCTAGGTGACGAAAACACCAGAGCAGGGTAGAAAGCAAGAACAGATATTTAGAATTTGGGTTCCCACTGTACATTGCATGGATATGTTTCAATGAACGATAAAACTACTTTGTAGATAAACATATGAAAGATAAGGGAATTAAGGTCGAAGCCAACCATTTTAGTTTCTCGGAATTTTATCTCTAAATGAACTTTCGTGATTCCCAGTGATCATGAAATTTTTGAAAATATGTGCCAAGGCAACCAAGTCACTCACTCTCACAAAAGAAACAAAATAAAAACAAGCAAAATTAGAAGAACTTCGAACTTGAAACCTAAAGCGAGACATCTCACATGACTGATTCATGTATTTACTGAGCATAAATTGAATCTGGCGCATAATCTGCTTGTACAAGACGACGAAAAATGAGTTACTGTTGCTTTCTCTCTGGGGCATTTGGCTATTCTGAACACATGCACATTGTATGGCACAGCGGCGTGTATTTAGCTGGACATAGCTGTTAGTCGGCATCAATCTGTTTTTGTGGTCCTGTACGTTTATCGTTGTAATTTAAAATTAGAAAATAGCCCAACTATTGGGTTGATCAGCTGTACTTTAAACAAAACATACTGACAGATTTTCCTGTTTATCCCCAACAAAGAGATGGGTACACCATTTGAGACGTGTGGGTGCACCCTCACGCCTGACACCCTCTCCTCTTTAGAGAAACCTCACCTATGTATACTGTGGCGAGGAAAGCGTACGTTGCCTTGAAGAAGACAAGTCCACTTGTCGTAACGTTGGCTCCTGCATGCACCATGTTCACGTCTTGCTCATCGACTCGTTACCAGTTACTTATACATCCCTTGTTTTGAGTTCTGTAATCTATTAGATACTGGCCACTTTCCACCATTTTATTGTAGTAGAACAGGCGTTTCATTTTCCCTTATTGGTGCTTTCATCGTCGCTGCTTTGTGTTAATAAGGCTGCGTATCCTTTAAGAAATATCTCACCGTAATTGAAATAAAATATGTGTACCGGAGAAGATCGAGCAGCAGGCACTGCTTCGAGAAACACGACGACAACGTGTGGTTGGAAGCGTTGTGCCAGCGTTGCCGAAGCTCTGTGTCCTCTCGCTACGTGCTCTGCTATCCGACCGTTTAATCAATTGAATTATAACGCCTCTTGACAGTTGGTGGACGTGCTGGACCCTTCCCGAACCTCGAACTCCGCAGCCGGACGCTCCCTACAGTTGCTGCCATGCCTCAGGACGCTGCGCAGCCCGATCCTCCTCCGGTATCGCCTGTAGTCTGCTCCGGTGCTCTACGCCAACGAGATCCTCCGGTCTTAAGCTGCAACGACGACCATGACGTGGAGGATTGGCTCTCGTCATACGATCGCGTGAGTGCGCATAACAGGTTGGATGACAAAGCTAAACTGACTAACGTCATCTTCTATCTTTCTGGAGTCGCTAATATCTTGTTCCAGAATCATGAATCCAACCTTTCCACCTAGAAAGCATTTACCCATTGTTTCAAAGAAGTCTTCGGTCGCCCTGCTGTGCGCAAGCTACGCGCAGAACAACGCTTGCGTGGTCGCGCTCAGCAAAAGGGTAAAAACTTCACAAGCTACATTAGAGACGTAGTTCACCTTTGCCGGCGCATTAATCCCGCCATGGCCGACTCTGAAAAGATCAAGAATGTCATGAAGGGCATAGAGGACGACGCCTTCCAAATGTTCTTGGCTAAAAATCCTCAAACGATTGACTAGGTCATTACACTGTGCCAGAGCTACGATGAGCTCCGCAAACAACGCCTTACCACTCACCGAGCCGCCGCGCCGGACGACACGGTTTCGGCTTTAACTGACAGTTCTAGTGCTGCTCCCGCCAACTCTTCGTTCCCCGACCAAATCAAGCAATTCGTTCGCGAAGAAGTGGCGCGACAACTGTCACTGCTGCCTGCTACCCAGTCGTCAGAGTCCTCTTTGTCCCCGGAACTGCGTTGCGTCATCCATGAACAAGTCAGCGACGCGCTACATCTCGTTAATCAGCCACCTTCAGCGACGGTTCCGCTCACGCATGATGCCGTCGTCGCCAGGCCAAGACCTCCGTCTGAAGTTGCGCACTACACCCCCCCAAGCGGCTTCTACGCCTCGCCTTCTGCAGCTGCAGCAGCTTCTGGGCAACTACTTGCCCATAAGCGGCTTCTGCTCGCCTCCACAGCCCCTACGCCTAGCTCTAAACTGTGCACCGCTACCTAGGCTCCTTGTTGATAATCCGTGGCGTACCCAAGACAACCGGCCGATCTGTTTCTCGTGTGGCTTTGCTGGCCACGTGGCACGGTGCTGCCGCCGGCGAGGTTGGTATGCTCCCGATACTTCGAGACTTCGAGGGAATGCTTCTGACTCCCAGTCCCGCTATTCACCACCACTTCCGCACTTCGCTCCTTCATCTCCTGTTACCTAGAGCTTCCACACACGTCGGTCTCCATCTCCCCATCGACGTTCCCTGTCCCCCATCGTCCGCCGCCCTCCAGCTGTGGAGGAAAACTAAAAGGTGCAGTTCCCGAGGCAAGAACTGCGATCTCTTCGAACTGCTCAAGCCCTCGTTTATCTCCTACGAACGTAATTGAAGTTTTCGCCGAAGGTATCGCCGTTCACGCGCTTGTCGACATGGAGCCCGCAGTGTCCGTGATTGCCGACCAGCTTTGCCGTACGCTCCGAAACGTCGCGACGCCGTTTTCTGCTATTTCGCTACGCGCAGCAAGCACTGAGCCAATTGGGCCCTTAGGAACACGTACCTTCCGTGTCGCCATTCAAGACAGTATATACCACACTGAATTTGTTGTTCTTCCCGCTGCTCTCATGCCATCGTTCTAAGACGAGACTTCCTCGCATCTCATCACGCTATTATTGATTGTGCCCGTGCAGAACTTGCACCGACTCCAATTTGCGGCAGTCTTTCTGAAGATTTGCCTCCAGCTTCTTCTCGAGTGTTCATCGCCACCGCCACTGATATTCCTCCTTTCTCTACCGCCCTTGTACCCGTTTCCTGTGCTGCTTTATACGATTCCACAGTTCTTTTCACGCCATCTCAACTTGCTGCACGCCGTCATCCCTTCTTGCGTCCCTTTGCCCTCCTTCTCTTTCGCCAGGGCTCCAGCAAACTTTATGTTTCGAATACGTTTTCGTGTCCATCAAGCTTACATCATGGCGATTGCCTCGGTTTTGCTGATGAATTCGACACGAGCTCCTTCTATGATGTGCCTGATGATCCTCTTCACGTGGACACCATGACTCGCCTTGTCTCTGCGCCTCCGCCTGCATGTGACCGACAGTTTGCTCCGTCTATCGATCCCAACCTCACTCTGAGTAAGCGCACGCAGATCCTCGACCTCCTTAAGCAATTTCGAACTTCTTTCACCCTCCAGAAACAATGTTTCAGCCGTAGCTGGACAGTCGGACAGTCGCACAGTCGGACAGACGCGCCGCTACGCCAACGTCCATACCGTGTGTCCGCGACGGAGCGCCGTGTCATCGATGAGCACATAGGAGGCATGCTCCGACGTGGCGTGATACAGCCATCACACAATCCCTGGGCTTCTCCGCTAGTGCTGGTCAAAAAGAAAGATGGGACAATTCGTTTTTGTGTGGACTATGGACGACTCAACAAGATGACCCGTAATGATGTCTATCCTCTTCCCCGTATCGACGACGCCTCCAAGGCGTTGAATTATTTTCGTCCTTAGACTTACGATCCGGTTATTGCCAGGTCCCGGTGGCTGATGCAGACCGTCCGAAAACGGCATGTGTTACGCCTGACGGCTTATATGAATTTACCGTGATGCCAATTGGCCTCTGTAATGCACCTGCAACTTTTGCAAGAATGATGGATAACATCCTCCGGGGCCTCAAATGGCAAACATGCCTTTATTATTTCGATGACATTGTCATCTTTTTCCGGACTTCTCACCTGTTCCAACTCAAACGTGTGCTCACTTGCCTTGCCGATGCTGGACTCCAGCTCAACTTGAAGAAGTGTCGCTTCGCCGCCCGGCAGCTAGTCATCCTCGGCCACGTTGTTTCGAAAGATGGTCTGCTACCAGGTGCAGCCAAACTCCAAGCCGTTGCCGAATTTGCACGACCAAAGACCACAAAAGAACTCCGCAGCTTTATCGAATTATGCTCCTATTTTCGTCGTTTCATCCGCAGCTTCGCCACCATATAAACGCCTTTGACACAGCTTCTCGCGGGTAACCACGACCCCTTGGCTTGGCCGCCAGTTTGCGATGCCGCATTCACGACGCTGCGCCGTCTTCTAGCCTCACCCCCCACACTTCGACATTTTGACCCCAGTGCACCGACAGAAATACACATGGATGCCAGGGGCGTCGGCATTGGCGCTGGTCTTGCAGAACGAAATACTGGCTTCGATGTATACGTTGTCGCCTTCGCTAGCCGCGCGCTCACGAAAACGGAAGCCAATTATTGCGTTACAGAAAAAGAATGTCTGGCTATCATTTGTGCCATAACTAAGTTTCGCCCTTACCTCTACGGCCGCCCGTTCGACGTCATCACGAACCACCATGAATACTGCTGGCTGTCACCCTTGAAAGATCCTTCAGGTCGCCTCGCCCGATGGGCGCTTCGCCACCAAGAGTATGATATTCGAGTGCTGTACCGCTCGGGTCGTAAAAATTCGGACGCGGATGACTTATCTCGCTCCCCAGTGGCAGGCCAGGCCAATTATCAGAAAGTACGAATATGCGAGTCCTCCCTCGCCGCCAGGGATATGCTTTCGGAGCAGCAGAAGGATCCATGGATTGTTGCTATGGTGGATTTTCTGTCAGACCCATCAGTGCCTTCTAGTGGCCGTGCGTTGCGTCACCAAGCACACCACTTTGCTCTTCGTGACGGTCTCCTGTACCGCCGTAACTACCTCTCGGACGGACGCAAATGGTTACTCCTGGTTCGTCGGCATCTACGTTCGGACATATGTACAGCGTTTCACGATGGCCCGCAATGCGCACATACAGGGGTACTGAAAACATACCCGCGCCTGCGAATTCCTTATTACTGGCACGGGATGTGCCGATTTGTCCGCCAATATGTCCGCCCCTGCCTTGCTTCGCAACGCCGCAAGAATACCCCCTCATGCCTTAGCTGCTCCACTTTAACCATTGCCTTGTCCAGGACGGGCCTTTGACCTGGTCGGAGTTGATCTTTATGGGCCCCTTCAAAGTACTTCAGATGGCAACCACTGGGTGATAGTGGCGAAATACCATCTCACACGCTACGCCGAAACTTTGCCTCTGCCCAACGCATCTGCGCGGGATGTTGCCGGGTTCCTTCTGCGTAACATCGTACTTCGCCATGGAGCCCCCGGAGAGTTGCTGAGCGACAGAGGCCGCGTCTTTCTGTCTGATGTTATAGAAGCCCTGCTCAAGGAATGCAACGTAATTCACCGTACTACTACTGCATACCACCCGTAAACTAATGGCATGACTGAGCGCTTTAACCGCATTCTTGACGATATGTTAGTCATGTACGTCGCATCTGACAAAACAATTGGGACCGAATTTTACCCTTCGTGACGTACACTTATAATACCGCCACACAGACCCCTACAGGATTTCCCCGTTCCTTCTTCTTTACGGACGCGAGCCTTCCTGCACAATGGACACCATCCTTCCGTATCGCCCTGACAGAACGGAGGCTACTACCTTGTCCGAAGGTGCGGCACACGCGGAAGAGGGCCGAAAGCTCGCCCGCACATGTACTTTGGAAGATCAGCAGCGACAGAAGCACCTTCGGGATATTCCCTCTTCTGCGGCACCCTATGCCCCTGACTCACTAGTCTGGCTTTACGTTCCCGCTACCAGCCCTGGACTTTCATCCAAGCTTCTTTCCAAGTACCAGGGTCCCTATCGTGTCGTCAGTCAAACGTCTCCTGTGAACTATTTGGTAGAACCCCTTGAGCCGCCTTCCGATAAGCACCGCTGATGGCGCGAAATCGCGTACGTTCAGCAGCTCAAGCCGTACTTTGATCCACCTGTGCTACCTTGCCCGTAGCTCGCCGAGACGGCTCCTCTTCTCCGGGGAGGTAATTGTACTGGAGAAGGACGAGCAGCAGGCACTGCTTCGAGAAAGACGACAACAACGTGTGGTTGGAAGCCCTGTGCCTGCGTTGCCGAAGCTCTGTGTCCTCTCGCTATGTGCTCTGCTATGCGACCGTTTAATCAATTGAACTATAACGACTCTTGGTGATATAATACTAAAAAGAATACTACAATTTTCGCTATAGAAACTGTAACACTTCATATGCACATCTCTGCAATCGCTCAGTGTTTAGGTTGCAGGCAACATTGACAAGTAGCCTTTGTACAAATGCACAAAGTATAATTCTTTATAACTCTTGCTCCCATTCGATAATTACGAAATTCACATTAGAATGGCGCGTGCAGTGCTATAGGTGCGTACAACGCGTAGTGTTGAGTCTTGGCCATCAAGTATCAAGGTTTGCCTTTCAGCAGGCACCTTGCCTTTCAAAAGAGCGTTGTTGCAATATTGCAGCCCTGTAGGATTAGCTTGACAGAGGGGCACGTCATTCGATTTGTAGGGCAACTGGTGACCTATTGTAATATAAGAAATGGACGTTTCGGACAATGTGGAGGGCAGACTATTTGTGGTCTATTGCAATAACAGATTTTGGTTTTCAAAAACATGGAAATGCAGTCAAAGTTAACGGCATTGCACAGAATGGTGTTATGAGATTGGGATATAAGAAAATTCGTGGCCATTGGGGAGGTTTGGTTTATGCATGAGAGTAATTAGATGTTGCAGAGGCATGTATGTACTACGGTGGACTCTGCCTAATCAAGATGTATACAAAAATATTACAAAAAAGGCAGATTAATTAGTGCTTTGTTGGAAAATACATGATGGTATGTCTAGTCAGTTTAATAAGAGAAATGGAAGCAGGAAAACATATGCGATTATCCTACACCCGGGAAAAATTCTTATACAATTAATTATATATTTCCTAAATGTGTCGCACTTGAATAATAACTAATATTCTCTTTGCATACGCAGCTACTTAATATTGCCAATTGGGCTTTGCGAAAACTGTCTATTATAATTCAAAAATATTTCTACTCACGTTCACTTACAATTACATGGTATATATTTGACAAAATATTATAGGATGTGTGCTAAACTCACTCTACAAGGCCTATTTATCATTACATGTTATTTCATTAACTCTGGTTCTATAGTTCGCATACTGCACAATAGAAGGTGCTGGATTTGCTTTAATGTGTGCCTTAATAAACTTTTTTTCTGGTGAGATTCTTTTTTTCTTTCTTAATTAGTGCAATCCACTACAACTACATTATAATGTAGTGCTTAGTTAAATAGCACACGCCTAACCTCTCAAAACAATTCCTTAATGCATAAGAGTTATAGCGTAATGTCTTTTCTTCTAGAATGTATGTCGTATAACTTGTTGATTGGCACATTCCTACTGCACAGGAAAAGCTACTCCAATATCTGGTCCCTCCTCCACTGCATCGGATAGAGCAAGATTCAGTCATTTAAAATGTAGCATACTTGAATTCTGCATAATTACTGGAGAAAATAAAGCACTTAAGAGCTTCAATACATGACAATATATGTCCAAAGATAAACATCCTTGCTAGAACTTTGTCCTTTCGATACCTTGAAAGTACACACATGTAGAGGCTCAGGCAGTGCACTGAAAGAAACACATTGTAAATAACATTATTTATGCAATTTTGCTGATCTACAGCTTGTAGAACGATTTGACAACACAATTTTCACTATAATGGCTGCCTTGATCCGCGCTCACTTAGGTAGTGACCGCGGATCGTGAACATGAGACTGAAATAATCAGAAGACTAAGAATGGGCTGGGGTACGTCTTGAAGGCATTCTCAGATCATGAACAGCAGGTTGCCATTATCCCTCAAGAGAAAAGTTTATAACAGCTGGTGTCTTACGTGTACTCGCGTACGGGGCAGAAACCTGGAGGCTTACAAAAAGGGTTCTACTTAAATTGAGGACGACACAACGAGCTATGGAAAGAAGAATGATAGGTGTAACGTTAAGGGGTAAGAAAAGAGCTGATTGGGTGAGGGAACAAACGCGAGTTAATGATATCTTGGTTAAAATCAAGAAAAATAAATGGGCATGGGCAGGACACGTAATGAGAAGGGAAGTTAACCGATGGTCATTAAGTGTTACGGAATGGATTCCAAGGGAAGGGAAGTGTAGCAGAGGGCGGCAGAAAGTTAGGTGGGCGGATGAGATTAAGAAGTTTGCAAGGACAACATCGGCACAATTAGTACTTGAGCGGGGCAGTTGGAGTAGTATGGGAGAGGCCTTTGCCCTGCAGTGTGCGTAAGCAGGCTGATGATGATGACTATGCTGACGGCCATATGCAATTTATCATAGCTAGTACAGTATAGTAACACAGACATATCTATCATAGTTTGCCATCACTATCAATGTTCAAGTTGAATTAAACTCGATATACCTTTACACTCAATTTCTTAGAATAATGAAAACAGCACCATGAATACTACAGACAAATTTAGCAGGATAATAATTTAGTTAATAATAGGCACTCTTCATGAAATAATATGCTAATAATAAAATCAGGCCAAAACTTGAGTATGCATCCGCCATCTGGAATCCACAGCAAGCTTACCTCATGGACTCATTAGACGCTGTGCAAAACAGAGCCGCCCGTTTCATTCACCACTCATACCCATCCTATATTAGTGTTTCATCTCTCAAGCTTCCGTCCCAATCATGCAGTGTTTCCCTCCGTCGCCGTATTTCTAGACTGTGCCTATTTCACAAATTTTATTATTCGCAGCTCAAACAGCAACCATACATCTGCGCACCGCCATCGGGCACGTCTCGCCGAATTGGTCATCCGCTGAAAGTCTCACGCCAACGTGCCCGTACGACTACATTTTCCAAGTCATTCTTCCTCCGAACAGCAAGCGACTGGAACGACCTTCCCCATGAAATTGCAGCCATCACCTGTCCATCAACCTTCCTAGAAAAAGTTACATCCCACCTGTAATCACGAAAAAAAATATTTTACTTTCTCACGTTAACCCCACCCCTTATGTAAAACCCCCTGCAGGGGGTCTTTAAGGAAATAAAAATGAAATGAAATGAAATGGAAAATTTGAACAAATGTTATAATAGCAAAGTATATATGCATGCATGTTTATATGCGCAAAAATGGGACTACACGCAGTGGTACCATTTGGCAAATCAAAGAAACATGCACACATTAGGCACACACCAACATCACTCCCCATGTTACTACCATTGACACACACACTGTCATGTTCTGGCTGTCACATATGTTCGCTCATTTTCCTTCCAGTATGCGTTTCAGGATCCACCGAGTGCGCCCACCATTCACCCAGCATGCACACCATTTACCCACCATCTCCCAGTACGTACATGCACCATTCACCCAGCACATCCATCATTCACCCACCATCCCCCCGGTCACCCAGTATGTACCCACCATCCCCCCCCGCACGCCCTGCCTTCACCCACCATTTAAACAGGTCACCCAGTATATACCCCACCATCCACCCACTACACACGCCATTAACTCAGCACGGCTACTCTTGAGAGAAGTCACCCAGTATGTATCCCACCAATACATCCCACCATCTACCACTTTGCCCACCATGCACCCAATACACCCACGATGAATTCCATCATACCCACCATGTTATCCACAATGCCCAGCATAAAATTCATGATGGACAATGTTGAGATTTTCAATAGCATTGTGGTTTGAAAATCTATTCTTTTCGTACTATAAAAGAAGACTGAAATATTCCACATTTACTACTATGTGGGTGCAAAGTAAAGTATCGATGGAGGCCTGCCAAATACAAACCACTGTTTGTTAAATATATTCCTGAGCACAAAAGATGGATGAAGTGTTTTAAAATACTATAAAAATTTGGAAATCATTTGTACTTAGGTGCGTTAGTGCAAGATTAGGGCTCACTTTAGCATGGGAGTATGCAAATGATTATATATGCGTTATTAAATCAGCAATATTCTGGTTACTAAAAGAAGCTTCGAAGTGTAAGTTCTAAAATTTTTAAACACAGGCAGTCATGCATAACTTCATGTTAAACATCACACTTCTCACATTTGCCAGCAAGAAATGGTTGTATCATACAGTATAAATATACTGAACAGTGTATATTAATTATTTCAAAATTAGAAAAAAAACAGTACTCACTTCAGCTGGAAAAACGGCACTGGGGCCGCAAATGGCGTTTAGCTTTAAAAAACACTGTTCACAGTTAACCACAAGCCACAGGGACTCTATTCTAAGAGCAGCTTGACCAACAAATTCAGTGCTTGGCTACGCTGGAATCTTGCATCCTGCATTAGCAAAATAAGAACAGTCGTCTGCAATTACACATGTACATTGTGGAAAATTTAATAAGGCAACAAGCTCCCGAAAATAACAGTCTTATTGTGAACGGGCCCAGTGCACGGCTTAGATAACTAGGCAAGAGAAATGAAAGGTATGAAAAACTATTATTTTGCAAATTTAGGAATTGCATGTAACCATGAACACTAAACCACCATGTGAATCTGAATACAAAATGGGACATACAGCAGGAAAAGTAAACAAATTTACAGTAGCCTTTTCACCATTGAAAATAAAAGTACGTACATTTTAAGGACACTACCAACATCTCTCAACAGCAGACATTTGTCGAGGAGCGTGTATGTGACATTAATATAAAACGGACTTTATCAAATTTGCGATAGATGTGTGTCACACTTTATGAACGCTTCAGCTGACAACCTTTTGGGACACGGCGCATTAAGACTGACATGCGCAACAAAAGAAAAAATATGTTTTGACACATTATTACACTAGGAGACAAAGTGTACTGTTTTACAGGCTTCCACAGGCATTCTCACCTGCCCTGCAATACATGCATCCAGCCCAACAATCTTCAACTCTCCAATGTAATTTTCAGGCCGTTTTTGTATCCTAAATATTGTTATTGCGTATTTCTTATTTGGTAATTTAGTAAGAATTCGCATTTTGGGACTCATTCCTGGAATATTTTGCATGTGTTGTCAAATATTTTTCTTAGAGCACACCATCTTTATCCAATGGGTTAGCTTGGTAATACGCTGACAAGTATAATTCCATTAAACTTGTGGATCTTCCTCATGCTCCATGTTTGTACTTCATGCTTTAAACAGTGATGTCACACTTACACAGTTGATGTTGGTCTCCTACTATTTACATGGTCCTTCTTGCTGTAGCCTATCAACTGCAGCCTGAAATTTCTCGTTTCCTAACACTATCACCTTTACCGCCCAACATATCTTGCACGTTCCCCCTCACTAGGGGGCGACTGTAATAAATGTTCACCTATCCAATCGATCGCAGAGCCACAACCATTTCTCATCCTGTGTTGCCACTATACGCATGAGTCGCAATGACTGTAAATTGGCTACCGACCCTTTCTCACTTAAAAGTACATTTCGCAACCTGAAAAATGACCTCAAGCACTGCATTGATTGAATAAGTGCTCCTGTGCATCTGCTTTTTTTGTTGTCTTGTAATGGGTAGGTTTAACACGGTAAAGTTGCCTGAAAACTGACTAGCTCCAACCAATACTTTGTGCAGTTTCAAAATGATGGAGCATTCATTTTTCAAGACCTGTCCAAAATTAAGCGCGAGACAGATTTTCACGACGCGAAAACGGAAAGGTTGTGCTTGGAGACATTCATAGGACTGTTATTTACTGAAACTCTATGTGAAATGAAATAAGCTTGCAATTCTCATAAGCAGCTGGTTCAATACAAGAAATAGGCGCATCGCCTGCTGAAACGTTTCTTTAACGTCCATGCGAAGTACTGCTTTCCTGTAATTTCTTGAATTCCCTTGCAGTCTAGGTTGCAATCCGGCGCAATTTGATATTGATACCGTATGAAAAGATGAAAATAGCTCAAATTTTAATATTGTGCGAATTAGGTGGAAATAAATTATTGGTTGGTGTATTTAATGAAATGAGAAAAACCAAGTTCATTGAATAGTGTACACAAATATTCCATTCCTAAAAATAAATTGGTAGCGGGAAGATCATACGAAATTAGCAATGAGTGCACAATGCAGAATATGGTGCTGCAATCGCCCAATTTGTGAATAACCTTCCACAAACGAAAATCCTCATTATAAACGGCCATCAACAAGTGTATACGTCAGATCAGCAGTCATACCTGCAGTGTGATTGTAACATCGCCAATATTTAAAACTAAGCACAACTACACATGATATCAACCTTGGACCATCAAGGAGCCTGACAGTTTTTAAACACTTGGCTGTGATTATATTAAAGTACGGGCCTATATCTATTTACAATGTTGTCAATTGCGTCGAACAAGACGTCAACCATCTCTATAAAGGCGAATGCAAGTGACTTTCTCTTGATCGAGGGCACCAATGCTCTACATTGTGAAACTGCTGCTGCCACTTGGACGTGCGAGAACAGATGCTTTAAATTCCAGATAAACAAAGGCAATTAGAACAGAAGACAAGATCGCTGACAATGAGCCGCATTTTGGTTTCCACGAAAAGAGCCAAAATATGGACTTTGTGCTGCTTAGTGAAAACGAAGCAAGCCTCCTTCCAGATGTTGCACTCATGCAATAAAATTTTCCCGCAGCTGCATGTTTGTATGCTAATACATCAATCTGCCGGCATGCCTTGCATAGTTTATTATTTGAAATTTAATTGAGTAATGTGTTGTCTTGCCAATTCTTGGAAAACGGCACCAGTGAGTAAAAAGTCAGCCGCTATATAGCGGAAAATTCGAGAGAAATGCGTTGGCTCTACATTGCAGCCGTTTGGGGTCCCTAATCTACGTTAGACTACTTTCACCACATTGCGAAGTGTTGGTCCGCAGTCCACTTACACACGTATTCCCTTTTGAGGATCAAATAGACACACGCACGCACGCACGCACGCACACGTACACGCGCACACAAAAACGAGATAAGCGTACGAACACACGAAGCGAGCCGAAAACATGCAGAAGTCAACCGGCAAGCAGCAACAGCAACACGCTACCGCGCTAGGGAGGGTAACTCTGAGCTTGGTGTCACACATTACTCCCCCTCTTCCTCTGGATTGGCTTGGCACGGCTTGCAATGTCTTATTGCTCTCGTTTTCTTATTATGTATGTATTCAATTTCTTCAATTGTATGCTTTATCAACGAGTTCAGTACTAATCGATATTGCCTGCAATTTTTTGTGGGATACTTAAAAGAAATTGACATCATAGTACGCATCTTTACATAGCGATATGTATTCCCCTGTATTTGAACTGTGCCCCTTAGACTGTTATTTGGTACTCTGCTGTATAACCTTCCTTTTATTTGACTTGTGAATCAACATCCAACACCTTTGTATATACAGTTACTGTTGCTCTTTTTTTATTCCTGCTATGCTAGGATTTCCTTTATATTTTTTGTATCGGACCTTTAACTAGCCTTCGGCTACAGGTCCGAGAAATGATTGTTACTTGTGTATAATAAATAACCTGGAAAAAATAAACATCTTTCTTTCTTTAAAGCATCTTTCTTTAAGCAGTACATGCTTACAATTTTGGTACAGGTCAGGTGGAGTAAATGCTGTCGGTCACCGAGTTTACAACATACAGAAACAGAGAGAATCCTCCACTGAGTTTTCTCATAGTCTCCGTCTAAAGCTGGGAGAACGAAGCTACAGAGAACGATATTTATTCTTGGATACCCTCGTACTTGTATTGCGTACTGCGCTGCTTGACGTGTATTGTCTTTGTCCAACGATTTCTTCTATATTAAGGAAGAAACATAACAAACGCTGGGCAAACATGTACTGCCAGCAAGGTAAGCTCGAGCTGAAGTGTTTGTTTGTTTTATTAACACATTGGCGGGAGGCACGAAGTGTAAGGGGGAAAACATGCTAAATTTTAAATCACACATTGCATCCTTTCGATATTTCGGCTGCACATTTAGGGTTCAGGTGCGGCAGTAAAGGCTTCGACACAAGGGCAACACTCGTAGGAAAGCGAGGAACGTTGTGGAGACAGCTATGCTTACAGGGACCTCTGCAAATATTGTGTGAATAAACAAGGACACTAAATAAACCTTTTCCCGCATCCTTGGGAAATACAATTTAAAGCTCAAGTTGATAAAAAACGTCTCGCTTTGTGTATTCAAAGAAGCCAAAGAGGTTGCAAGGAGATGAACATTGAAATTGAGTAACAGAGGTGAGCATGGAAAGCTTCAGCCTCGAACTAACGTTTCAATAAGCAAACATATCTGTTAGGGCCATGACAACGACACGTTCCAACGCATAGCCTTCCCTCGCTCGTCCACTGTTGACTGGCGGAATGTTGAGCCGAACTTAATATGAGAGTATATTTCAAAAATGTTTCCGGGAACACACTGCTGAGGTTTGTCATCTGGTGTTTTGAAGAGACTGAAAAAAAGATGTTCTTAGTGATTTCTTATGTTTGTGAAGTGTGGAGTAAATTGGTTGTCTGCTTTTGCCTTTTCTAGCTACACCTTACGATGCAGGTCTAGGCTAGTTGTTGGTTGCCTGCAAACTGTACATTAGGCTTTTTTTGTTCGAAATGTGAAATAATGCACTTATCCAGATCTAATTCAATTCCTACCACTTACCATCCTAAAAACGTTCTCTTAGATTTCATGATGTCATAAATATCTTGCGTAACCATGACAAATAACCTAACTTCGACTATTAATATAAAGTATGTCATTAACAATGCTAAGCGCATGCTCAAGTACTTATGGTGCAACTTTTCTAATGCACCGTCTACTTTAAAACTACAGCTCTACAAGACTCTAATATGTTCGACACATGAATGTACATCTGAACAAAGGGGTACCAATATCGCTAATCCTATTACTTGCACTAGTACAAAATAATTATACTCGTTTTATTCTTCCTCATTGTAAGACCCACCAGGCTGTCTTGGACGCTTGGCTTCACGTTCACAAGAGTACATGTCTGCGTCCTATTAATCTGGCCGGGAGCATAAGGACGCCAACTACCTCTCCCGCGACTCGACCGCTCCATCCGGCGCCAAAGAACTTGAAGCCAATCCCTGTGTTTTCTTAACTATCGGCTTCCTCAACGTCACCTGCGAACAGCGTCCCGACCCGCGTTTACAATCCCTAATTGAGCACCTCACCTAGAAAAAGTACGACGATTCCCTGCGCCTGCTCGTACTGCTAGATGACACCTTAAACCGGCGCAACATGCAAGCCGATTGCACTGACCCACTGCACTGGCCCAGCATCTACGCTCTACTGTTCTTGCGCACTTGTATGATGCACCCACCGCTTGCCACTTGGGCGTCTCCTACACTTACGATCGCGTTTATGGACGCTTCTTCTGGCCAAACCTATACTGTTCAATTTGACGCTACGTCGCGGCTTGCGAACTCTGTCAACACCTGCAAGAAGCCTTCTTTGCTGCCTGCTGGTCACCTTCTGCCGATAAACATGACAAGTAAATATTTTTCGCGCGCCGATTTTTACCCCCTTGTCTCTTTTCCAACGTCACTCTCGGGTAACAAGAGGGCCGCCGTCGCGATGCACTATGCCGCGCGTTATGACTTCACGACCACTTCACACTAGTTTTGCAGTAGATGCCGCCAATTTTCTTCCTCATGAAGTGATCCTTCGCGTCGCATCGGCCTGTGCCAAAAGCTACTGCGGCACAGACGTCGGCCCTTGCCGGATCCTGCCCGAAGTGACGAAACTAACGTATGATATCTCACCATTGAAACCAAAGTCTTCCTCAGATCCACCAGATCGACATTAAACATGTCCCCGACGGAAGCCTTATAATTGGAACACTGATTCACCACATTAACATCCAGCGAGACTGTGCTGCTGCCACCGGGAGTTGATCTTACGTAGTAGTTTGTGCCGCTATAGAAAGACGCTGTCAGGAGAAGACGAAAATGTGACGCTGACATTGATCACTGTCAAACTATATGGCGCATATACCGAGGCGCATGGTCAGAATAAAAAAAATTCCACGCTGAACCATTCATACGCTGTTGGAATAGCGAACAAAGCTGCTTCTGCCGCTCGGATGCAGACTCGAACGACCTAGCTTGACTCGTACGAGCGGCCTCCTGTGCGCTACCTTCATCGGTAGCTTACGGTAGTATACATACTACATGTATATTTTACTTCGCAACCCTCATGAGGTATTGAGTAGTCCGGATTATAAAGGATTCCAGATTTTGCTCGGAAGACAGATTTTATTCCACTGAAGAAATGGCATCATGCAAATGATTCTTGCATTGGTGCTATAGTTATTTGTATTTATTTCAGTTCGAATGTGTATGCATATTGAGCGATATCACTTGAAATGTTTTCGATTGAATGTTCTTCCAATTTAGGTAAATTTGTACTCACAAATAACCTTGTGCATGATAGCAAGAACTCGTTTAGCCGAGTCTACCTTTAGCATTTGCAAGATACGAGGCTCTTGAATGCACATCTAAGCCTGGGACGCATGCCTGCCTATAATCTCATGAGAAATTTTCCGGAAATCATCTATAAGGTTTCTTATGAAGAATGTAAGTTTGCTTGTACGGGAAAAACAGAGAATTGAAACCGGTGAAATATGCACCATAAGAATGGTTTCAGCAACAAGCATCAAGAAGCGCTGTAGCTCGGCACACACAGAATATCGAACAAGAATTCTTGGGATGATTTAAAATTCTGCCAGTGGAATTAATTCTTATTTCTAATCTATATGTGAATTCTTAGATTATTCAGTCTACTACCACTAAGTTGACCAGAAACAGTCATAATCATTATCCTACTTAGGCGAAATCATGCTCGGTGCATACTAAGTCCTTCATAAGCTTTTTGTCTCACTGCTGATTCTCTGCGAGAAAGAGGTATCGATATGAAGACCATACTACCTACTTATTTCCCGTTTTTTATTAACGACAAGGGAAGCATTTCACAATTAAACTGAATTGAGTTTGAGCAAGTTCTATGTTTAAAGCTGTTTATTCCCTTTCCCTTTGCCATCTTTGACCCACCTGGTCAGCTAAGTAGTTAGAAAAGCTGCAGGAGAAACAACATGGCACCAAATTACACTTGTGCCCCAGGGGACCTTTTCACGGTCACTGGAGGAACTGCTGTGGCCTCGGCACCTTTCTTGAGGGCCATGGCCATGTCTAAGAAACTTTGTTTCCACAGGCTGCACAAAAAGGACAATTTTATGAGCTAAGTCTCTTTCTTAAAAGAACTCTGAGTTCTATTTGTAGCTTTGCGACACAAGATCTCCGTGTGACTGGTCGCTCAAGGCACCTTACGTCTATTCCCGTGGCTCTTTCTTGGAAAAACAGTTTTATGTAGCGCACAATGGGCAAGAGAAACCTTTATCAGGAGGGTTTCATATTGCTCTACAATTTTCTTATTGACACTTTTCATCTAAATATTTCATAAGTTTGTTAGCTAATTAAGGTTACTTATGTAATTGGGCAGAATGCAAAACATATTCTGAGCATCTCCAAGCTATCGCAAACAACATCACCTTTGTTCTGTCAAGTTATATGGCATTTACATTTTCTAAACCTTGGTGAGAGACTGTTGCGACACCCTGTAGATCGAAAAACAATATTGCGATTTTCATAATCATCTGCGTGTTACTGGTGGCTATGGCAGCTTCAAAATGATTCTTTCAGTGAGGTGCAAGCAATTGAAGGTAAACTCTTTTGCAGCAAGGGCATGCAATCTAGAAAATCAAGCAAAAGGCCAAGTTGTGTTCAGTATTCAGATGTTTAACAAAGAAGCTGTAGATGAAGGAAGCAGGACAGACCTAGGAAACAATGCGAAATTTGAAAACCTCAAGTGATAAGAAGCCAATTTTTGAAGATGCAGCAGAAAACCACCAGCCTAAGTGGAGTACACCCTTGCAATGTACTCCAAGTGTAGTTGCTTGGCCACCATATGAACGTGACAATCAACGACTTTCAGCAGAATATTAACACCACTAAACGAATAGGGCTTTGATTATCGCTCTGAAATAATGAAATTTTTCTAACATTTAACGTGTCGAGCTCATTATGTATTCTCAGAAACCAGCTCTCACAAAGCAAGCTCGCATCAACAATTTCTTTAACGGCAACATCAGCTTAAGTCTCAAGATTAGGTTGACCTGCAAATAAAGTGGATCATGCATGGAAAAAATCATGAACAGTTTTACATGCTATCCAGTGGGGTTAAATTTTTTTTATTAAATTATGGGGTTTAACGTGCCAAAACCACTTCCTGATTATGAGGCACGCCGTAGTGGAGGACTCCGGAAATTTCGATCACCTGGGGTTCTTTAACGTGCACCTAAATCTAAGTACACGGGTGTTTTCGCATTTCGCCCCCATCAAAATGCGGCCGCCGCGGCCGGGATTCGATGCCGCGATCTCGTGCTCAGCAACATAGGCATAGCCACTGAGCAACCTCGGCGGGTGTCCAGTGGGGTCACCGACGCAGTCACGAAATTATGTGATGCAGACACATGATATATTGAAGATGCATTTGTGAAGTGTTTCATGCTTGCAAGGCTTCTTCTACAGTTGTGAAGGTTCTCTCCTCTACACAAATAAGTGATAACAATAAAAAAAATAGCTTCACCATGCTAAGAATACGTTGACCACTTGCAAGAAACCAGAAGTCTTTTTGGCTCCTAGCTTGCCATGGTGCAAATCTTCTATGCTACAGTACTTGCTTTTCCCAGTACCAGCCACTTTAAATGCAATGTATTCAGAGCCTTTGCCTTGTGTTTTTCGGCTTTCGAAACAGTTTACCATGTGTTGAGTTGGCGTGGAGAATGGGGACACTAAACATTGTGCACCACTGCTCTCTAATATGTTTTTCTTGATGTCTCTCGCCGCTCCGGACGCAGATCAAGGCAGTGGGAATGCGGTGTCATGGAGCGGCTTGTCCTGGAAGCGGTGCGTATGGTGCACTAACTTTTGCGTGTGACCAAGTAATACTTCTACAGTAAAAAATTTTTCTCCTGGTTCCGCACATTTTAGGAGACGTCTCTGAATGTTTGTTACGTGTTTTTACGACAATCTGAACCGGTATACGATAATGTTGTCTTACATAAAGTATTTTCTTATTTACCAGTGTTTCCAGTGCACGACACTTAGGCTAGCGACGCTGTGTGCGCTGCAATGGGAAAGTTCTGGACATCTTTTGGAAACGCTGCTCTGGCCTGCTTAGGTAGCTTAAGGGAAAACTGGAAGATATTTTAGGGTAAGGAATGCCACACACCCGTACAGTAAGTGCTGCTGTAAAATCGTGAAGCGCCAACTACTGGGACTAGGTTGGCTTCAGCTGAGGGCGCTCGATGTGCTATCCACCCCCTGAAATAGAGATCATTGGTGGGGACCCTTCTATACTGGCTTTGATTTCTGGTCAGAACCTTCGCAACATCTCCCACTTTACTCTTTTGAACTTACAGCACATGCAGAGAATTTCACATCACTCTGCATTGAATATGGCTTTATTTTTATACACGAACTGCCTCCATATTTTGTGAAATCATTAAAAACAGTTGGCACATTTTTACTGCGGTTGCTAGACGTGTGAAACATGTCACCAGCCATCTGACAGAATGCAACAATAGATACATACACTGGAAAGCTACACTACAATTTAAATTTAGGCGACACTGTATGAGCAAACAGTATGGTTACTGCATGCTTAAGCCTTCTGTGAAGTAAAGGGGAATTGTCAATTCTTTATGGTGTATTTCTACTTATTCTGAGTCATTGAATCGCACAATCAATGTTCCTAGTTTCGATATTGGTGGCTTTTGATTGCCTACGTGAGTCCTTTCCTACTTACACATGCAGTAATCCCACTGCTATATGAAAAATGAGTTAGAAAAAAAAATACAATGATAATCTTCCACATTTGCTGACGGAAGCAGCAATGGCCAAAAGCACATGGTTGAAGCTACATAATTATACAGGTTTCACACAGCTTAATTGTTCAGCAAGTAGTAAAGAGGACTATGTCTACCTCTTTATGGCCAGTGCAATTTGTCTACATGAGACTGGGCTGAGACTGCTGCTTGGTACTGTTCGGCAGTTCAGCTTTCATTTCCCGCTATACAGAATTGTTTAGGTAGTAGTAGCCTACTTACAGATAAGGTGGAACTTGGAGCACTTATCATTTCCGCATGAATAATGCGACCTATGGACCTTTTATAAAAGGACATATATTGTGATGCGATTCCACAATGAAACATACAGCAACGCATCGAAGTAGACGGCGCTTCCATGCCACCAAGCTTATTGGGCAGGCAGAACTTCAGAAGTGCCCGCGCCACAGTCAAGCAAGGCAAAGCCGTGTTTCCTCGTATGTGATTGAACACAGCTCCACACGCCTGCGTGATTCCAGTATTGCTATCCAGTTGTTCAACTGCTTTGAAAGCTTCTTCACGCTCTGTTAATTTCACTCATGAACTTCCTAGCAATCATTCTATCAGATTCTTAGAACTGTACCTAATAATATTTGACGACGGGGCATTTATGCTGGATGTTTTCACCTAGATGCAAGAAAGCTTTTACCATTTGGGCCTGCACATTCGAAGATTCTAAAAAGAGGGATTACAATGAATTGTTCCCGCAATGCACTCGGAAGATGTTTTCACCACGCTATTAAAAGTAGCTGTGACGCACACTTCGAACGTTTGGAAGCAACAGGGTTCCCTCAGCCCCTTTTGAAAGCGGTGGATGAATCGCTGCTTCAGAGGCTAAAGTAGGAACGCACGAAGCTGGCAGATGCTGGGGCAACTGAACGTAGGAAACTTGATGTCATGCCGTATGTGCATAATAGCCACAACATCAAGAAGGTTGCCGCCAAGCTGGGAGTAATTGTTGTGTCTTCTGCCCCTTGCAAGCTTTCGGGTCTGTGCTCGCGCATTTCTCGAGGCAGGGCAAGGAACCACGTTTGCACAAATCAGAATGAAAATCGTTTTATGGCATGTGTCGCCAGGGTTGTGTATCTGTTCCCTCTGACATGCGAAACAGTTTACATAGGTCAAACCGGTCGATGTATTAATGACCGCCCGCATGAGCACAACTCCTCCCTGGGGTCACATACCTGTGCAAACTTGCCTCGCCATTGCAATGAATATGGCTGTTATCTTTTGTTCAGCGATGTGAGGTTTCTTGGTAGGGGCAAGGACAAAAAAGAGCGAGAAATCCCGGAAGCGTACTACATCAGTTTATTAGGTGACGATTGCAGGTAGATAGATGCGATATCTATCACCTGCCATCACAATAGATGCGATATCTTGTCTTTTCATGCTGTGTGATTAGCGATGCTGTGCATGCGCATGCTCTCCTGGCCTTGCTTGGACTACGCCATTTCTAATAAAGCTCAGTTGATAGTCCAGTCGTTGTGGTGTGAAACTCTCATCTTGTCCTCTGTGTTTTGTGACTGGTTTTTTCCTTCAACTATGTACCAACTGCCACGAATTTCAACCCTTCTCCAAAGGAGGGTCGAATGTACATAATTTTTATTACATGTGCTCGTATCCCAGCCCGGCTTTATTCCACAAGATTTATCCCGACACCTATGCCACTAGTTCTTGCAGGCACTGCAATGACATCGCTAGCCTAGACCCCATGCTCTGGCGTTGCCCCTCGTTACGAGGCACAGAACAAATCAATGAAGACAAGTGGCTCTCCGCTATCAAAAGCCCCGATGCCGGGGCGCAACTATGGGCTTTCCAGAGGGCCCACGATGCGGCGGTCGGGCATGGCCTGACTGTCCTAACGTGGGTGCGGCCCGCAGCGCGCGTAGTCGCGTACCTCAGGACCTTTATTAATGTTTTGCATCCATCCATCCATCCATGTCTCATCGAACATTCCAAGAATATTATTTGATGTTCGCTTGTATTCGAGTAAGTACAAAACTACTTGTGACGTGTGTGCAAGGTGAACAGACACTAACTTTTGGTACGGTATTGTCTACCTCGTTCAAGTAATTTATGATACAAATAGTGCTTTTCGCCCAGTGACAGCACCACTGAAACGACAATTTATTGAATGTGAACGAAGACTCAAAGCAAAACCAACGGAACTTGTCACTCTTTTCTTTTTCAAAGTCTTATTTCATCTTTTATCAATGCATCCCTCTCCTTTGGCACGAAGTAGCCAGCCAAGTTTTCACCCGCTAGCCCCCTTGATTTCTCTGTTAGAAGTTGACGCCTTGCCGTCCATACACGTGTATTTGCCGTAAGTGTTGCAAGTTTTACAGAAGCAATTCCGAAGAAATCTGGAAAGGAAGGTAGCGTTTTCTTATGAAAGATGCTTAGTAAAATATCTCCCTTCTGAAACATTAAACATCATACACATTGCTGCACCAGCTCAACCAGTGTATTTCGGGAATGTGGCTGTGTGGGTTTGTAGGTAGAACGCATTGGTGAATTGCAGCGGAGATATACACACGGAAATACGATAAGCTCGTCCGTTCTCTTCTTTGTTCTGTGTTTGCGTGCGTCTGTGTCGCTATCTCCAAGTATATTTCAATTTAAGGTTGTCTCCTCAGAAAAGAACCTTTTCCAACCGAACCCTGTGCCAGTCTTTGGCCTTGCTGGCGGTTCGCAGCTGCCCAATAATGTGCATCACGTAGATTGAAAATTTGTGTGCAGTGCAGTTCTACACCTGGTAGCCTATTCCTTCATATGACGAATATTCTTTCACATAGCTTACGGCAGAGACGGTTCCACGAAAAACACTGACATTTAACGATGTGCTCGGCGGCTCCAGGTTTCTGGGAAGAAATTATACAATGTGGCCACAAATAAGATGAAATCTGTCGTTGCACGTGGATCTTTTCTTGGTTATTGCTTTAGCTGCTGCAGTGAAAGCGGCGTAGCTAAAGATGATATTTGTAGCAAGCTTTACGATGAGAGGAACGAATGCATTTAAAAAGCAATTAAATTTCCCCTCAGTAGATATTAAACGAGACCTGAAAGACCCTAACGACAGGCCTCACAACTATATGGCAATAACATCGCCAAGACACAGTTCGTCATTTGACATAAGTAAGACATATTCTCATCGCAGTCATGTATAAATAAAGATAATTATATTCAACCCATGTCGCGTGCTTTCGAGGTCCATATATGGAGTTCCTACAATAGGCCACGCTTAGCCCGACATTTTTCTTCGCACTGATAAATATATCCATGAAGCCGTCATTAAGATACATATAACTATTTCGGCTTGTAGAGGTCGTAGCCGGTGCGGAACGCGTCATAGAAGAGCGTAGGGGTTCTTGAATAAACTGGCACTTCGAATATATTCAGGTAAGCAAGTTATTCGTCTATTGAATATATTATTTTACATTGTAGTTCTACTAGCTACGACACACGTTTGGTACTTAATATTTACTCTGTTCTCGTCAACTCATTGTGACACAAATTGCAGTTAACCTTTAACCCAAGGAGCGCACAACTTTACTCCTGTGTATTACCCTAATGAATATTATTGAGCCAAAATAAATGTTGCCCTTCGCGTAACACTGCGTACAGCCTCACTAAGGGGGCTTGCAACATGGTGAAAATTATCTTGCTCATCACCTGTACAAAACACTTCAACATAAACTTGCTAGGTAAAATTATCACCCCTTATGAACTGCCATTTGGGGAAAAAGGTATTTGAATAATGTATTTCTCCTTATTGAGTTTTACATATTGCTTATACAATACTAGTGATGCCTTGGCGCCCAAACAGTCATTGTCATGCGGTCGTGGTGATTCCAGCGTCTTCATCTCATTCTGGCCACGCCTTCGTCGCGCCGTCACCATGATGCCACAATTTTTTCATGACATGATTGTGATGCCGGCATCATCATAGCGCTGTTTTGGCTCCATCAGCGCCATATCTTGGTTATCAAATGTCGTATCCGCATGTTCAAACACTATGCTTGCCAGGTTCTTCGTCAAAGACAAACTCTGCATCAGTATAAAGTTCTGACCTTTCTGTGAACTAACGTAAATATTGCATAACATTTCGCCGTGCATGAGGTGAAAGTATACACTAATGTACGCATCAGGCAATCACTCTAACATCTGCGTTGAATTTGCGCAATTTTTGTAGGTTAGCTTATCGCAGTCATTAGGGTGCCACGTAACTGAACCCATAAACATGAACTGCTGCTATGGTTACCTACTCTGTTTCTGTGTTCTTACCTTTTCGCGTCTTCTAATTCTGACATGCACAACATCTTTCCTTTGCTGGTTTTTGCGTATCTACAAGTTATCGTTTTCTGTCTACCGGAATGAAACGGACTTTCGATGAAAACTACCATTTCATTGACACAGACGTCTCTTTGAGGCCCAGGCCTTCTTGCTATACAAATTACAGCACACATCGCGTCGTCTTGATTTTGGATGAGTACAATTATGAAATTGGTATCAGGCCAAGTAATCCCTGCTTCTAAACTGGATACGCAGTTGGGATTTCTTTGCTGTAGCGAAGGTTGCCAGAAATATTCAGGCCCGACCTACCCCGTAATGGATGTTTATGCTGTATACTTGTTTTCGTCGTCAGATATTTATGTTTGATAAGATTGGTAAAGATAGTCAATATATCACTATTAAAGTATCGTATGGCTGGATCCGATGTTAAGGTCGATGAAGAGAACTGAAAGAGCCGCTGGCGAAACGCTCACATATGAGCCTCGTAGTGCTGCTCGGCCACTATCTCGGCCTTCCATTTGCAGGCACCGCGCCAACTAAAGGGGAGCGCGCGAGATCCACCTAAATTTTCGTCCACTCTAAAATTGCACCAGCGCCACGCTATTATGTGCTGTTAGATACGGGACCGTTTCCAGAGCCTACATCGAGTTCAGCAGACCACATCGCATCGCACCACAGCTAATTAAGGAGCGCAGAAGCACGGATACCACATTGCTGAGGCGCGGCACGTGGAAACAAGTTGGCGTTCCCACTTCGTGTGCCGCAGGTAGAGATATTCACTGTTTGACTCTTCCCGAAATTGAAGCGAGAGCTTAGCACTGTTGCGGGCAAAGTGGGTCCCGAAGCAAGACGGCTGTAATGCGCCGTGAAAACCTGGCAGGGTCGCCCCCATCCACCTATTGTGACTGCGCATTGCAAGTCAGCAAGGCAAGACCGCAGGGAGAAGTAAGCCCTCGCCGATCGGCCGAAGATGGCGTCACCTGAGTGGGCTCTCCCATTGGTAGAACGTGACGTGTCTTCGAGACACCGAAGGGCTTAAAAAGACACACAGCGGGAGCAGCAGGAGAGCATTCCTAGAGCTTTCCTTGATTCATCTCGTTCGAGCTTCTTGCCACAGGCCGCAGCGTCGGAGTTGCTGCCGGCCCGTAATGATATTTAAGACTGTTAATTGACTCTCACTGTAAATAATGTAAATAAACCTCCCAAGTGTTTCATCCCGAATCCTCCTCAACTCTTACAACTGGTTGCCAGCGGTGCGATCACCTCAAATGCAACAACTGGTGGCAGCGCTACGGATCAACCTTCGTCGAGAGAAATCCTGAGTAACCCAGAACAGCGAAAAAGAGCCTTCGTCCAAAGGAGTCCCGAAGAACTAGGAACAGCAAAGAAGAGAGAGCCTTCGTCCAAGTAGTCCTGAGGAACTGGGAGTAGCGAAGAAGAGCGAGCCTTCGACCCAGGGTGTCCTGAGGAACCGGGAACAGCGTACCAATGAACCAGATGGCAGGGTGCTGCAACCGTAAGTGAGCGCGTGGTTTTTTTCCTTTTGATTCGCCAGACTCACATGTTGTGTGTTCATTTTGATAGTTCTGGGAATCAGGAATTCGTTGCATTGTGTGTTTGCACGAATTAATTAAGGAAAACAGTTCTAGCCACCAGTCGGGGCAGCTGCCATGGATCTTAGAAGGTTGACGAGGTTAGCCTTGTTGTTGGTGTGCGACGATTTGGGAGTTGAGGCGGACGAACAGATGAAAACGCCAGCTATCATAAAGGCTATTCAAGATAGTGGCAATGATGATGAAAGCATTAAGATTGCTTGGGAGGTGATACAAGAGCCATGGGAGCGTGAGCGTCGTGAACGTAAGCGTGAGCTCAAAGAACTTAAGATTAAGGATGAGCGTCAAGAACGTGAGCGTAAGCAAAAGTACGAGAAAGAGATAGCAGCATTGCTAAAAGAGATACAATATTGTGAGCAGTTAAAGGCACAGAGACAACGGCTGTCTGAAAATTCTGTAGGTAGTATAGAGCAAAAGAATGAGGAAGTATCTGCCGAATTTTCACCAAAAGCCGACGAGAATAGTAGTGCCTGTGAGGTTGGCTGCACATTCATAGGCGAACAGAAACGACTAGCCGCTAACGATGCCTTAGTGGCAACAGAGGCCGTTAAAATGCCAGAGTGAGAGCGACGAGGTGATGTGCCAACACAATATTGTAGAGACAGCTAGGCCAGCTGCGAACAAATTGGCGCAGTTACCGCGCGTGTGCGTCACATCTCATGGTATCGAGGTCATTATCGAGGTACAGGGTACTGTTGACCCGACAGGCAAGGGCACCCATGTCAGGTCAGATCTGCGCGCCGAAGTGCCAGCTGGACGATGCAGTTGAGAATAGTTCTAAGAATGGCGAGCTCCGTAGCTCAAGAGAAGACAACTGCATTGTTCAGGGATCGGTGCAGCTCTCCGGCAGTCTAGGTAGCCTAGATAGGGATGATTCAGTTATTAATAATTCGGACTGTGCGCGTGAGACAGCGATCGATACCGACGGGCTTTGTGCTGATGCACAGCGTGAGCTGGGCAATGCAGTAGAGGGCAGTTCACAAAAGTGCGAGTTGCATAACTCGAGTAAAGCCTGCTGCATTGTTCCATAGTCGGTTGAGCTGTCCACCAGTCGAGGCAAAGTGAGAGTAGATTTAAATGTAAATCACTCATATTGTTCGGGTAAGAGAGCAATCCGGGCCGACGAAATGTGTAACGGCCAGCACGAGGCGCCAGAGGGCGGCATAAAAGGGAATTCCAAGAGAAAGCGCCCCAAGAAGAAGCGCCGTAAAGATCGGAATGCGGTGGCTAATTAGCGAAGCCAAAAACGGCGACGGGCGCGAAGAACAGAAAGATGCGGACGTAGGTGACGATGTTGACGCATCAAACACGTTCACGCCACCGGTCAAAGAGAGACCGAGAGCATGTTCTGTATGGCCGCGGACAAAGGGCATGGGGCAGTTAAATTCCTCGTCGTTCCGTTGTTCTTTTCGAAGCTCAGCGTGTAGTACGAAGAAGTGCAAGGTGGCAAGACGAGACCAGGTGAGGAGTAGCGATGCGGTCAATCGAGTTCGTGAAGAAAAAGGGGCGCCAGGACGCAAATTGGCAGGAGACTGTAACGTCTTGGAGGAGCTGATAGTGAGTCAGCCCTCCAATCGTAGATTATCGTAGATTCCGAATACAGTGTGTTCCGCGAACATGCTCAGCGTTGAAACACATTCAGACAGGGCGTGAACGCGGTCGCTACATTGATCTCGGCAGTGCGGCGCCTGCTGCAATTCGGACCCTCTCCAGTGAAGCCGCTCGCCGGGCGATATCCGTGGGGTGTTCAGACACCGCTTGATGACGACGGCTGAAAGCCTGCCGCTCCTGCACAATGCGCAGAGAAGACGGCCCGGCTTAGCTGTCATCCATGGTCAAGCTGGCGCCATAGGGCAAACAATGAACATGAGAACAGGGAAATTGTACCTTCCGCAGTGGTACGAAAATAAGCAGCGACAGCACATGGAACTTACTTAGGTGGATGGCAGATGGCCCTGTTCAACCAGGAAGTGGAAGGGCATTCTCTTACAGCAAAATCCAATAAGGCCGCTTTTCACCGGTAGCGTACGCTGGTATGCGCCGTGCTTGCCCTGCCGGCTATACGGCATGCCTCATTGCCTTAGCTGCGCGTAGCTGGTGCGCTCGAATTGCCAGGAGACGAAAGAGCCTCTACTGACGCCCATACAAACAAGCTAGAAGTGAGTGAACAGAACGCGCGACTTTATTGGCAGAAGACAAGCAGTGTGCATTCTCCTGCAAGAACAGAAATAAAATTTCCGTGTCGAGTTCAGCTGGAATCACTGACGCGAGCTCGTAAACGGCTCACCATCGGCGTCGCACATGGCGTTCTGGTGACGAGCGACAACCGTCGGCGCAAGAAGATGGGAGAGTGTGTCCCACCTGTTTGCAGCGACAGTCGCCCTTAAAGGTGAGCAACTTGCATTGCGAAGCAATCGGATGATGCAGGCATCTGCTGCCGCAGCCAACACAGTGACTTTTGGACTACCCGGCATTTTCGCGTTAACTTCTTTCCAACCTGCAGTTTCTTTTTATTTGGGGGCCGCTAATGTGGTTCACACTTGGTCTCCCGCTATGCCTGAACATGGGCAAGTCGCTCTCGTGGGCATCACTTTCATCAGCCAATTTTGCGGGCCTTTCCACCCATGTGGCTATTAACTTCACAGACATCGGACCATGCGAGCACGTATTCTGGTACCCGTTCAAGCTTGATTGCTGCCGAGAAAGGCCAGAGGCACAATTTGCCCATGGCTGCAGCACCAAAAGGTGAATGGGGAGCACGAATCACAGTGTGTGTAAATTAGGAGTGTACGCCGCTGTGCGGGCTGCAGGAGCAAATGCTTACTTCGAGAGACTCCTTCCCTATGCAACTAACCGCCGTCATACTCGAGAAGCATAACACGGCGATCGTAACCAAATGGCAACAGCGAAATTAAACAGCAATGGAACAACGGATGAGGTTCAGACAATACAATATACATTGGCTGCAAACCGTATGGCAACAGTGAGAATTCACGTGCACGGGTCTCTTACGACACATTTCAGCCGCCTACTTAAAGGCATAGTGTTGCCTTCTTCGCTCGTGGTGGTCAGGTTACGAGCCAGAAGCAGCAGCGCAAATAGATTGGACAGAGCGTTGCACATGTTTGAACCAAATGTTGCAATTTAAGATGAGCAACTTCCATTAAGAAGAAGTCAGGTGACGCAGGCACATACTGCAGCAACCAACACAGCGACATGGACCCCCGGCATTTTAGCGTTAACTCCTTTCCAACCTTCACGTTTCTTTTCTTTCAGAGGCCACTAACGTGTGGCTCGCACTTGGTGCCCCACTTTGTCACAATATGGACAAATCGGTTCCGTGGCCATCACCTTCGGCGACGACGACAATGAACGGGCGAGCAGGGGCTCGTGTGGGTACCTGCGTGAGGCAAGCTCCAATGACTTTCTGTATCGCACGCCACGTTCTGCAGATCATCGGGGGCACGACCCACTTAAGGCATTTGCCTCAATAATGGGTGACCGCTAAAGTTTTCCAGCTTTCTTCACCATCACTACTACTTTACAATTTCATCAATATTGCATTTCATGTTCTCTAATCTAGATTTTCATAGATTTCTTAGGTAAATTACTGCAATCAGTTAAATTGAGGTAATTTTTTAATTGAGGATTCTGGCGATTCAAATGCAGTCAGCGATAGATTGTTCTGCAATTTTGGACTTTCCTTAGCTTTTCGCATAGCCAAAAGTGAGGTTTTGATGTATACAGCTTGCTAGTTTATACATGATACAATAACCGATAGTAGCATATCTGCTTCGCTTTGAGCTTAGTTTGATTAATCAATGGAGTACGCGTTCTCAAATCGTGATGTCTACTCCTGCAGTTTTCGAAGCATCTAAGGATTTTTTTTGTAAGGATATCAATTGTCGGTAATTTTGTGAATATGCTGTACCCTATACAAGCGAACAATTTGTAAGCCGGGAATAAAACATGGAGGTATATAGTACTTCGTTAAGCCAAAGTGAAATGAAAACCCGGTTTCTATTAAAACATACTGTGATTTGGCTATGTTCGGAAAACAATTTTTCGACGCGTGTATTCTAGGTTTGCAGGACATATCACCTTTAAACCGGATACACAGAAACCTATGAGCTTCTGCTTGTTTCATTTGTTAGTCGCGAAACCATATTGCTAACTTAAATTCATCTGTTTGTTAATTGGAGCAAGTATTAAATATTTAGCTGTGTTCCCGTCTTATTGCCATTTGCTACTGTGTAACCGTGAAGACAGCAGATTTAAGCGATTATTTAATGAAATCTACAACGTTTGTGATGACTTGCTTGCGAGAAACACATTTGTGTCATCAGCATACATGATTAAATTTCCAGCATTTGGTATGTAAGATATATAATTGATATATAGGTGAAATACCAAAAGTCCAAGTATAGAGCCTTCTTGGACACCCTGTAATGTCTTTAATTTCGGAGATTTACAATTGTTAACTCATACTTACTGATACCAGTCTTGTAGATAACTATGAATTAGGTCATATTCTTTCTTCAATGTTATTTATTATTTCATGTTTAATAGAGAGTAATGCATCTTCACAGGATATTTCCTTTCCAAACCCTTGACACGTATCGGACACCACAGAGTATCCACATGTTCCCGTTGTCAAAGAATGTAGCAGGCCTGTGCGGCACCCGCAACACTGTCACAGCGTAAGTTGGAGGACCTGCTACACGGGGGCTGCATTTTCGGCACAACGCAGTTGAGGTCTTCGCGGCCAAGTAGCGTCGCGTCGTTTTCATGAAAACGTTCTGATCGATCCGCCCGGCGCCGACGTCGCGCTGCGGCTTGTCCTGATCTCCGCACAGCGTTCTGCTGAGACAGCTGTTGACTGGTTGCAGCCGTGGGCGTAGCTCTACGAATCGCTTCTTCAGGTTCGTTCCTAGAAAGGAGGCCCCATAACGTGTACCGAAGAGTAAACACAGGTATCTAGCTTACATGGCCCGCATGTCACATCCCTTGAGCCATGGGACAGTACGTTGCTGTTGACGATCGCGATGGTAATGATGGCATCCCCTTCGAATCTGGAATACATGCTGCACATGTCGCATCGCTTGATCTATAGGATGGTACGATACTGTGGATGGTAGTCAGGATAAGGCTGACATGCGATTCCAAACGGTATGGTGACAAATAGTCACCCAGCCTGCAACACCCAGGGTCAGCTACATGCAGCATGCCACTGCATATGCAATTGCTACGAGTCAGGACACGTTGTGGTATATAAAGGAACTGCAATGCCAAATTTGTACGTATGGACGCTACGCGGTGCGCATGCCAAATGGCACAATGTGATGGTAACAATGATGATCCTAACTTAATGGCATTCCCTTTGAAACGGGACCGCGACAAGTAGCCACCTAGCCTGCCTGAATTATTGAGCTAATATTTTGTTTCATTAGATCAATATTTACGCATCCCAATAATCTTCCTCTCCTTCTTGAATGGTTTACTGTGCACCTTGCGCCACTAACTATGCAGCTGCTACATGGCTTGACACCTGGTGTAATAATGTGCAACTCCAATGCAAATGGCGCACATAGAGACGCTACATGGCATGAATCTCAAATTACAAGGCAAGTGGCACGATACGATGCAAATGATGATGATGATTTATTGTCATCCCCTTTGAAACGCGGCGGTGACGTAGTCACCTAGACAGCTTGATTTAATCAAGTAAAGAATCCCTATTATTTCTAGCTTTCGTGTATACTTCTCTTTAAATGCTCTTTCTTCCTCATACCTGTACCAGATGCCCATGTACCGTTACATGTGCCTCTTCTACATGAATTTCTACCAGGTGTGATATTGTGAACTCTAGCCGTGAGGCCAGCTAGGTGGCTTTATTTGGATTCCTCTAACAGCTGTGGCTACTCGTTCTGTGATCGACGTTCTTCCGTGGAACCATGGCGAGCGCCTTTTCAGGCAGCGTCAGTCGATGTGTCACTGAGTGAGGCGCATATAAACAGGCCGTTCACAGCAGCACGTGTCAGTGGGCATGGCAGTACACCCATTCAGTAGTCTCTTCTGAGAGCATTTTTCTTTTACAGCAAGGTCTGCAACTCAATTTTAGTTCACTGCAACCACTCTAGGAACCACTGTTTGCTGGTCATGCATTGTCCAGACGTGGTGTTGCGTTTACTCACTAATTGTGGACTTGTTGCAAAGTTAATTACGGCAGCCAGTGAGGTTCAGTTGAAGCTTGGCATTCTTAGGCTTCATCCAAATTCTAATACTAATGAAGTTCATCCTGCCTTTACCACCCATCCTATTAAAATGAAAGCACGCCACACAGAGCCAAACTCAAGGCTCATTAATTTGACTGCCAAGCCAAAACTGATTGATGAACGATGTATTGTATGAAAGCGAGATTTGCGTCTGTACAGAAAAATGTTACCGCTCTTGAAACCCTGCTGTAATACTTTGATATTCAACAAATCATTATCGAAGCCACGAAAAATTAAGATACATCGGAGAGGTCCAGCTTGAAATATTTTGAGGACACGTGGCGGAGGGATGACCTAGTTATCCACAGTGTCAATCATAGTGCTACAGAAAATTGGGCTGAGACTGAAAAGAAAGGTGCGTTCAAGTTTTATGGAGTTGCTATCGCGGCAGTTACGGGAAGAGGTGATCTATTCAGCACATCATTCTGGGGCTTTTGTTCCAAACAAATGTTGACCCGCGGTCGGTAAAGAGACGTCATACAAAGTAAATAAGAATACCAGCCGTTTTAGGATTTTAAGTACTGTTTAACTACAACCGTTTTGAAATAAAACGATGGTTCATTTGAACGCATGCCGTAAGTTGTGGCAACCACGGAGTTGCCGGCGATATGTAGGCATTTCTGTTAGATGAAGGAACGCTTAAATTTTGAAGGCGCATATAAACTGGCGCTAGAGAAAGAACTGGAGCACCGAAAACCAAAGTGCTGCGCATAGAAAAGGCTAGGCGCACTGAAGTTAATGCGGTGCGGGGAAGCGTGATAGGAAAATAATATGCATCTGAAGCTAAGCCAGACTGCTCAGCAAAGAAAAAGAGCATTTGTTATCATTGTGCAAAAGCGCATGGTGCCGACAGATGCTAGAGCCGAAACGCGAAAAATCGAGCGTGCGGAAGGACTTGGCACTTGCAAGTGCTGTGTCAAGCCAAATGCTCGGTAAAATGTGGCGGAAATTGTGACGAAGAGTCTGATGAATCCCAGATTTGCCATGCCATGTCGTATTATGTTCGTCAGTAGAAAAGCATGGATAGAAGGTTTCAGTAAACATTGAAGGGATGCCCATCCCAGTGCCCTTGGACACTGGCGCAGTAGTTAGTGTCATGGCAGAAAGCGCTTACAAGGAGCATTTCGCGCAAATAAAATGGAAGTCTACAAAGACTGCACTCTGGACGTATACAGGAGAACCATTAAAGCTGAAAGGGAAAGCAGACGTCACGGTAGATCATAACAGATGCAGGTGAACTCTGCCTCTATAGGTGGGAGAGGACAAGAACACGGATCTACCAACGCTTCTCGGTAGCGACTGAATAGAAAAATTGCAGCTTGACTGGAAAACAGTGCACGCGATTGGAGAAGGGATAAAGGCGAAATTTCAACGAGAGAGGTTTAAACAGATATTCCATAGCACGCCGGGAGCAGTGCAGACCTTTGAAGCTAAAACTGCCATAAAAGCAAGCTGGAAGCCGGTATACTGTAAAGCATAGATAGATAGATAGATAAACTTTAATAAAATAGTAATAAAAAAGAGCTAATGGTCGGGGCCCTTAGTCCAGGGCTCGGCTGGCTCTTGCCATCTTCTCAGCTCTCTTTATCAGCTTGAGCTGGTCGTCGAGGGCCGAGCTGGACAGCAGTGCCTCCCATTGCTCCCTCGTGGTGTTCGTGTCTGGGTGTACTATGTTGTGCAGTGCGCACTCCCACGTCATGTGGTATAGGGTTGGTGTGGCCCCACACCATGGGCATTCGTCCCTGTAGGCTGTGGGGTGTATCCTATGTAATATGTGTAAGTTCGTGTAAGTGCCTGTCTGGAGCCTACGCCAGGCAGCGGCATCTTCTGTGTTTAGATTTCGATGGGGTGGTGGCTATAGCAAGCGACGCCCTCTGTGGTAGTTCACGATGGCTGAATACTCGAGGTAGACAGGGTCCAGGTCTTTTGCAGCCGGCGTGTTGAGTGCTCGGTTATGTACGAATGCTCGAGCTGCTCTGTCGGCCTGCAGGTTGCCCGTGATGCCAGTGTGGCCCGGTATCCAGATGATGGTTTGGGTGGTGAAATCCTCAGGGTCCTCCTTGAGTATTCCGGCTAGGACTTGTGCAGCAGGTCTTCCAATTCTTCCCTGTAGGAAGTTGCGGCAGGCCTGCTGGGAATCCGTGAGGATCGTCAGTGGTTGGTTTGCGTGTAGGCCCTCGCGGATGGCTAACGCGATGGCCAGCTCCTCGGCTTCCGTAATCGTGCAGGGGCGGGTCGATGCAGCGGAGGTAACGTGGCCTCGGTAGTCGCATGCCACTGCAACTGCGCCCTTGTTGTTCGTGCCATACATGGCAGCGTCCGTAAAACGGGCCGTTGTATTGAATCTGAACGCTTCCTCCATGTACTGGGCCCTTGCTCTCCTCCTGCCGGAGTGTAGGTTACTGTCTATGTTGCGTGGTATCGGGGCAACGTGAAACCTGTCCTGGACGTGACGAGGTATGGAACAGGTTTCTTGGGTTCGTGTTGTTATTGCTGGGAACCCCAAGGTTTGTAGGACCTGCCGGCCCGTGCCAGTCCGCGCAAGTCTCTGTTGTTGCGAGACGCAATGGGCTTCTGCCAGTTCGCTGAGGGTGTTCTGCAACCCTAGCGCCAATAATTTTTCAGTCGATGTACTCATCGGCAGGCGGAGAGCGGTCTTCAAAGCCATCCTTAAAAGTTTGTCGGCCTGCTTCGCCTCGGACTGTGTGAGGTGGTAGTAAGGCAGGCTGTATGTGATTCTGCTCACCACCAGGCTACTGACCAGTCGCAGGGTGTCGCTTTCCTTCATGCCTGTGTTCTTGGATGTTACGCGGGAGATCATGCGTGATATCGCCTTGACACTGGTTTTGAGGAGTGTAAGGGTGTGTGTGGCCCGCTGGTTGGACTGCAGCCACATGCCCAGCACTCTCAGCAATCGCTTCTCTGGTATGAGGCCCCCGTTGAGGCGTACCTCGAGTCTTCTTGTTGGGTCTGTGGGGACTGTGTGGTTACCCCGGCCTCGCCAGACTCGTAGGAGCTCAGATTTCTCGGGGGAGCATTGTAGTCCCCGTTGGCTGACGTATTCCTGGATGACATTTGCTGCAGTTTGCAGCCGTTCTTCTTTTTCAACGAGGGACCCTGTTCTGGTCCAGAGTGTTATATCATCTGCGTAGATTGCGTGTCGAAGACCTGCTACATCCTGCAGCTTGCTTGCGAGACCGATCATGGCGACGTTGAACAGCGTGGGAGAGATGACAGCACCTTGTGGTGTGTCCTTGTTGGGAGGGTGGTACACTGGAGTCTGGATCTCTCCCATCTTCAGCTCCGCCGTGCGGTGGCTCAGGAATCTCTGAACATACTTGTACGTTCGCTCGCCGCAGTTGGGGTTGGCCAGCCCTTCTAGGATTGCTTGGTGGCTGACGTTGTCGAAAGCCCCTTTGATGTCGATTGCTAGGAGGACGTGTTCGCCGCTTCGGGAAACGTTACTGAGGACTTCCTTGATTTGGAGTGGCACATATTGTGTGGACAAGCCTGCGCGGAAACCGAACATGGTGTCCGGCAGGTGTTTAATATTTTCCAAGTGTCTCTGTAGTCTCGCGTTTATAAATTTTTCCTACACCTTGCCAAGGCAGGACGTGAGCGATATGGGCCTAAGGTTTTCAATTGCCAATTTCTTGCCCGGTTTGGGGATCACGATCATTCGTGCGTGTTTCCACATCACCGGCACCGTACCTTGTTCCCAGTGTTGGTTGACAAAGGCCGTGAGCGCGGAGATAGACTTGTCGCTCAGGTTTCTGCTCATCGAAATCGTGATCTGGTCCGTGCCCGCCGCTGTGTTACGGGTGGTGGCTGCGATGACCGCTCTCATTTCGTTTTCGGTGATAGGTTCGTCCATTAGCGGGTTGGGTTGTCCTGTGCAGGGTGTTCTACATGCTTGTGTGGGAGTGGGATCTCCATAGCACTTGGTCTTGATGGCATCGATGAGGTCTTCTTGGCTACCTGGGTAGGTGTGTAGTAACCGTTCCAGAGCCCTGTGTCCCTCTCTGGTTTTGGTGGGGTCCAGGATGGCTTTGAGGATGTGCCACGTCTTGGCCGTGTCCAGCGTGCCACCGAAGGAGTCACAGAATCTATACGAGTTCGCGGAGGCGAGTTGCATGGCATATTCTTCTGCTTCCGCTGTTATTTGTGCTATGCGTGTCTTCAGTTTGCTGTTATATTTCTGTTTTTCCAGCGGCGGGTAAGGCCCGTTTGGCATCTCAGAGGTGTAAGTGGGGATCCACCTCTGGGATCTCTTCCGTTCTTGCGATCTCCTTTGTGTGGCGTTGTTTATGTCGAAGGAGGTTGTCGCACCAGTCCTCCAGGTTCGTGATTGTGTCGGCGTCGCGTTCTTGGGCTTCCCTGATTTTTCACCAGTCAGTGAGTTTAGCTGTGCCAATGTGCCTGCGTAGGCGTCCAGTCTGTAGTGTTATGTTTAATATGTAGTGATCGCTGCCTAGGTTCTCGAGTGTGTTGAGCCATTCGGCTCGCGTGGTTTGAGTGATGAAGGCGAGGTCGGGAGTGGTGTCGCGTGTTACGCTGTTTCCTTCCCTCGTCGGTATGTTCGGGTCTGTGATGAGTGTGAGGTGACACTGTTCAATTAGTGTTTGTAGCTGGAGACCTTTCCAATCCTGCCTCTGGTATCCCCACAGCGTGTTCTGTGCGTTGAAGTCGCCTATGATTACCAGGGGACTGTCTTTAGCGAGGCGGAGGGTGTCCTCAAAGAGTTTACCTATGTTTGCCGGCCTTTGGCTGGGGGGGGGGGGCAATAAATGTTGAGAACGAAGGCGCTCTGTTTCTGGTTGCCTTTGTATATTATTTCGAGAAGTACATGTAGTACGTCCACGTCGTCGATGGGTTTGTGTTGTATGGTTGTGATGATTCGGTCTACTAGTGTGGCTACCTTCCACTTGTCGTCTTGACTTGTGTGGTATTCTTCGTAGCCATGTAGTGTTGGTCGGGTACCGGGCTCTTGTAGGGCTATGACCCCAGGTGGCTTCGAGGAATGAGCGATAAATTGTGTCAGCAGCCCTTTCTTCCTCCGGTACCCACGACAGTTCCATTGCCAAATATCTAAGTTTTCTTTGACTTGCCTGTATGGTCTAGGCATTGTTGGACGTGGTGGTCGGTGATGTTACAATTTGGTTCGGTGCTGCTACAGGTGTGGCCTTCTAAAGGTTCTGTCGTAGCGTCTTACGTAGTTTTATGGAGTGAAGCTGGTTCTTAAGCTTGCTGTCTACAGTGGCTTCCATGTGTTTTGTTGCTGCATCTGTGCGTTTTATTGCAGTCTGTGTGATTTGTTCCAATTGGGTGCGTGTAGCGTTCATGAAGGCTTGCATCTGGGTGCTGATGGCATCGACATTGGTTTGTAGGTCAATGCTGTCCTTGTGTGGAGCCATCTCTTGTGGTATTTGTGTGAGCTGTAACACTTGTTGTTTGAGTTGTCTGTTTTCTGGTGCGAGTGTTTGTATCTGTGCGCGCATGGCCGCGAGTTCCTGTTCCAAGTTTACAGATGGTGGCGCCTGTGGTTTTTGATACGAAGGCGAGGCTACTGCTGCCCAGCTTACCTCGTGTTATTTGGTGGTAGTCCTCCTGAGCGAGGCCTCCTTGGTCTTTCGGTTATGTTGCTGGGGCCCCTTGCCTTTGAGTGCCGCGGTCGCTGGTGCTGCCTGCTGTCCTTGTTTGGGCGTCGACCGGGATCGCCGTCTGGGCGACCGAAAGTGAGACCGGGGGCGAGAGCAGGAGCGGGACCTGGACCTCGGGTTGGAACCGGACCGGGATCCGTAGATGCTCGGAGACTCCGAGTAGTCGAAGTCGGAGTCGTCCTGCTCGGAGCTGAACCATCGCGGGAGAAGGTCAGCCGCCTTGGTCGACTGAGTGACCGGGCGGGGCTGTCGTTGGGTTTTGGGTGTGGTGGTGGAGGCAGGCTTCCATCTTTGTGGAATGCGCTTGAGCTTGTTGTTGCACCCTGTTTCGGCCGCGAGATGGGCCCCTCCGCACAGGGCGCACTTCGGAACTCAAGTGTGTCTGCCGTCTGGGTTAATGTTGTCGCAAACGTTGCACGCACGAACTGTTGGGTTGGGGCAGACGTCTGGTCGGTGTCCGATGATTCTACAGATGGAGCAGAACTGCCTTGTTGGCTGGTAGCCTCGGCAAGGCATCTCCCCTCCGTAATAGTATACAAATCTAGGCACCTGGAGTCCCTCGAAGTGGAGTAGGGCTGTCTGGGATTGTCCGAGCATATGGACCGGCACGATGCGGACCCGAAGATTCGCCATAAGCTCTTCTTCGCCGGTGCCTGCGCCGATGCCGTGTACGACACCTTTAAGCAGGCCCTCGGGTGTCGATAGATACACCTTCACAGGATGTGATCGTCCGTGAAAGGTGAGGCTTATAATTTTCATGAGGGTGGCCGCCGTGGCCTCGTGAGGGGTGCTCACAATGATGATGTTCGAGCCGTGTCGCAGGCGGACGATGAAGTCATCCCCCTTGCAGGTCGGCGCACCTCCGCTGGCTTGTACGATCGCCTTGGCCACTTGGTGGGTCTGTAGTTTTCGAACAATGAGGACCGGGGTCGGTCGGATAATGATTTTCATGTCAGTGCGCGGTAGCGGAGGCGCGCGTCGGCGAGGCCTGCTCTTTGCAGCCGCGTCTTCAGAAATAGGTGTTCCGGCTCCGCGCTCTTCGCAGGTAGCTTGCGACGTGGCTTTCGCGGCGGCAGCTGGCGCCTGGGTTAGAGCTAGCCCTAACGGTGTGGTTTTCGATGGCGGGGTTTGCCCGACTGGGTCTTGCTCACCAGTGGATCGTTGTTTTTGCAGACGGCGTTTCCGATGGAGGGAAACGAACATTTGCCACTGGGATTCTTGATTGTGGAGCCGCTCCGAGAGGACGGGAGACGGCCCGGGCAAGGCCTCGTCAGGCAGGGGTCTCGGGTCACTCTCGGATACAACTTCCATGGCTTCGCTGTCGATGGGTTGGTGGGCAATGGTGCCTGGGTTTCCCACGATCGTAGCGGTCTGGGCTGGGTCGCCCCCACAGCTCACCGTAGACACGGTGGCTGCTTGCGGGTCTCTGAGCTCCCGCGCGCCAGCGTTCGGCGTTAGGGCTAACTGTACCGTCGGCGTGGCCGAACGAATAGGGCTCTCGTTGGTCTTAAAACTGCGGCTCACCGAAGTTCGTCTCCGTTGAATCCCCTTGATGTTTACAAATATTCCGCTGATAACGGTGGTACCAGGAGATTTTGGGCGCTTGGAAAAGTTGAAATCACGGAGCCGATGCAAAGCACGTCTGCACGCTTCGAGCTTCTTCTTCTTCTCCCTCTACTGTAAGGCACGACCAATTCCATTTGCAACCAAGAAAATAGTTGCCACGGAATTGCGAAGGTTGGAGGGGAACGGAATCATAAAACGAGTAATGCAGAGCGACTAGCCCACATATATACTGTGTTAAGCGCAAAAAGACAGACACAAGAAAGACGACAGGACAAGCGCCTTGTCCTGTCGTCTTTCTTGTGTCTGTCTTTTTGCGCTTAACACAGTATTCATGGATTCGCACCAACTAGCCCGCCAACGCATTGTAGCCCACATATGTTGTAGTTACGAAGGAGGAATGTGGATTGAGGCTTTGCGGAAGCTAAAAGGCGGCCATCAACCAAACCCTCAAGGCAGATTCTTATCCACATCCTCTTCCAGTAGATTTGTACTCAATTATTGCGGGTGGCAAGGTCATTTGCGTGTCAGACCTATATTTTGTTGACAAGCAAGTGCCGCTTAGTGACGACGCGAAGTGAAATTTTAACATTTCACGATGTAATGAAGACCCATGAATTAAGCTGTGACTCGTCAGCATACGGTCTCGGTGCAGTAATTCTTCACGAGAAGTCCGACGGAAACGAGAGGCCAATAGGGATTTCCTCTCGGAGACTTACAAGGAGCTAACGCAATTACGCGCAAGGTTAAAGTGAAGTTCTCGGAATCACCTTTGGCTTGAGACGTTTGCGTGTCGCTACGTGTAAGGCCATCGCCTCAAAATTTACACGCATCACCAGCCTCTTCTAAGGCTGCTCGGACGAATTAAGCCGGTGGCCCGACTTGCTGCAGCGAGGATTAAACGCTTGACGATGACGCTTTCCGCATATGAATAAAACTTGAAGTTTAAAAGCGGTAGAAACATGTTAATGGCGGATGCATTATTCAGTTGCCCCTATCTGAAGAAACGAATAAAGAGAACCTGAATGCTCGGGTGTTTTAGATGCAGAGCCACTTACGGCGGCAGAGGTTGCAAAAGAAGCCAAACGCGAACTTGTTCTGAGTTCGGTTGCTAAATAGACGCTACAAGATGGCCAGCAAAGTACTCTGGATATCCGCAAGCATTTTTCATGCGCTAAGATGAGCTTTGAATAGAAAAACACTGTATGACGTGGGGTCATCGAGCCATTCTCCACAAGAGTTTGCAACCGATGGTTCTCGCACTGCCGCACGATTGACACCCCGATATGACACGGATGATGATGCTAGCTCGATCTTATGTTTCGCGGCCTTCCTTTCTCAAGGACACCGAAAACACAGTACTTAACTGACGCATTTGTCTCAGTGTTCGCATAGATAAAACTTAGGTCCATTAGAACGCTGGCCTTCTCCAAGAGTTTGGAAACGCGTTCATGTAGCTTACGCTACGAAAGATGGCTCAAATCTGCTTGTGCTTGTCGACGATTACTCAAAGTGAATCAAAGCGTTTTGCATGCCTGCAAGAATTAGTGCGAAAACTGCGCAGTGCTTGAAAAATCTCTTCGCAGCCTACGGCTACTTCAAGGAATTAGAGACAGATAACGGTCTCCAATTTACCTCGGACGAATTTCAGGAGTTCATGCGAATGCAGGGATTCTAGCATACGAGGCAGCCTCCATACCACACCTCATCCAACAGAGCTGCTCAAAAGTTCGTGAGAGAAACGATTTCGTGTTGAGAATGCTCTGTCATGCTGATAACGCGCATGCCATTCGTGACTTGAAAGTACCGGTCGCACCGTACACTCTCCTCACAGCCTACGGCTACCCCGAAGAATTAGTGATAGATAACGGTCCGCAGTGTACCTCGGACGACTTTCAGGAGTGCCTGCGACAGTGGCACACGAGGACGCCTCCAAACCACACCTCATCCAATGATGCTGCAGGGAAGCCTGATCCATGAATAACCAAAAGGACAGCTAATGACGCAGGCACAGCACCACTGCTACGGAAGAACAACTGTACTTAAATACCTCCCGATCGATATCGGCCAGAAGACCTCAACAAAAGGCCAAGTAGTCTAACAAGCCTTTGTTAAGGACGGAAGAGTAATCTGCCAAATAAAGCGCATGGCGCGTTGTTGTGACGTCGCAGCATTGCTTCCGTGAGCTCTTCAAGAGGCGCGTTCCATGTGAATAAAGGTTTATGCTTGTTCGCATCACGCGCCTGTTCGGACTCTCCTGTCTGTTGCGTTCGACACGAACGCCTTCTCGGACACCTCCGTCTGGGCCGCGCACGAACCATAGGCCGACTCGGAAGCATGTCTCGGCCGTGATAGGATATGATCAAATTGTGGTACCCTGTTGCTTAGACGCCAGGATGTTTGTTTTAATTTCTTCCCGGGGTACAGCTGTAACGAAAAATAAAACAGTCGCAGTTCCGCCCGAAAGGTGAAGCGCCGATTGCGTTAGCAAATTAGTAGATAGCTGCACAAAATAAGGAGAGTAGTTTTATCGGCCGTGTAAACTTTTAAACATTCTCTTACTAACTAAATTAAGAATAGTTTAATGTGTAAGTGTGACTCAACGAGGACGTAGAAAGAAACAGACACACAAAGACAGCGTTGCCTTTGTATGCCTGCTTCTTGCTGCGTCCTTGTTCAGTCACACTTACACATTCTATCATGGATTCAAGATAACGAGCGCGCGAACGTGTTTAAACTAAATTTACCAGCACGGTGTTACGCGAGCACCGGTAAACGTCAACTCATCTCGCTCGATGAGCGAAGAAGCTCGTTGTCAAAATTCTCGAATGAGGAATTGTGGCACCAGCTAGCAAATTTACCTTCGCCCCCCTCCCATCTTTCGCTTCAACGCGAACGAAACTTCGAAAGCAGAGCGGCGTACCAAGCTACCAACAATACGCGTGCTCAGAAGACATCGCAGATCGCTTACAAGATGAGGCCAGCACGGGCGCGCACTTTGGCCACATCGCATATCGCTGTCACGACACTCAGCACCGGCAACGCGTCCCTGCGGCGTCCGCCAAGGGTGTCTACGGCTGCGTCCGCGATTCGCGTGGCCAACGCCGTAGTGGACGCCGAGGTTGTCTCCACTCTGTATGGAGCTGCGGGCGAATAGGACATCGAGGCCCCCTAGGAGCCGCCGGACCACCCTGCCTATGCGTGACAGGAGAGGGCATGCATCCGGACCACGTTCCTCGATCGCGCACGCGAGATTCAACCGTTTCGCCGGCTCACCATCACACGTCTACAATCATACGGCAATGCAACTGAGCTCGCGGAGCCGCACCTGGCTGCCGACCTCCTTGCTGAGCATCCTCCCTACCAGCCGGTGGCGATGGTGTGCGACTCGAAGCCAGTGCTCCAGGCCTTCGTGACCCACGGCGGGCAGAACTTACAGGGGTGCTGCTGTTTGCCACGTTAAGGGCTCTAGCCACCACCGGAATCCCAATATTCTTTCAATGGCTACCCTCACACGTCAGGGTAGCCGGTAACGAGGAGGCGGATACCTACGCCAAAGCTGCCCATAGGATATAGTCCTGGTTACCAGAGCGGTAGCGGCTTCGCACTACACGAGATATCGGCTACGGTGCCTGTTCACCTCCACTCCACCGGACCCCCGAGAGACTAGTGGCAGGGCCCCCAAGCCGCTTCCAAAGTACGGCCTCTCCAGAAGATACCGTCCCACACTCCTTGCTTGCGGACTGGCTGCACCTGGGCTGCGTGCCGGCTGTACGCCAAGGGCCGCGCCACGTCACCTGCCTGCAAGAGGTGCGGGGACCCCAAGGCTCTGGAGCACCTTCTCTGTACCTGCCCATCGTTGGCACAGGAACGCTCCATAGTGATCAACACTAACAGACGCCACGGCCTTCCAGCGGCCACAGAGACGGACTTGCTGTTCCCGGTGTGTCCCGAGCTCCCTGCCCTGCGAAGCCGGTTGGAGTTTATAAATTCCATTCGAAATGGAATTTACAGCGCCCGCTACAACGCTGGCAAGTTTACTGAGGATTGCAACTTGTCGAGCAAAGTGGTGTCTATTAGACCACATCCTCCCTCTTTCTCTATCATCTTTCAGTTCCACCTCCCTCTCCCCTGACGACGCTTCGCCGTGCTCCCTCACGGCTTGCAGAATCACACGTCTCCTTTCTTCAGATCACTGTCATCATCATCATCATCATCATCATCATCATATGGAAGCTCACGGGAATGCCGACGGCAGAAATGTGCAAGGAGTGTCCATGTAATTGATATTGTAATAAAAGCAGTATAGTAAGCGGCATCGCGAACGCGTCTCGAAAAGGAAAGCTCGCCATTCGAATCAACGTTAGGGTTTTTACCAGCAGCTACTAAACCGCTGCAATAAAGTTCATTATATTGCGAATACTTATATGGAATGGCTATATTGCCGATGCCTCATCGTTCTGTGAGGCGTCCGTTGGCATTACCACATTTAGCGTATCGTTTGTCGACAGTGCAAACTTAATAATTCTATCGTCATGAATATGAAGCTGAGTAACAACAATATGGCGTCGATGAGAAGGTGTCTGATGGGCTTTTCATGTTGTATTATGAAAACTAGGAAGCAGCATATTGCCATGTACTAGTCATGGCGAAGAAGACAATGGCAAAATTATCAATGAGGAAACTAAGTTTTTCTGGGCGGCGAACCTGTGCTCACAATTGAAGACTACATACAAGGCACCACGATGGTGGGGAAGACAGTCGGCAATCACCGAAAATAGATCAGCGGCTAAAACTGGTAAAGCGCGTCGCCTGTTATAGATCACTTGTCGAAAGCTCCATTGTTATCACTGTGCCCGCGTGGTTTCTAGTAAGTACTACACGATTCGTGTCGCGCATGCAATCTGATTGTACAAGGTTCACATGCAGAAGGGTTACTACAATAAACGGTAAGAACATACATACATACATACATACATACATACATACATACATACATACATACATACATACATACATACATACATACATACATACATGCATACAGGATCAGTTCATAAGAAGTCAACAAACAATGACCCGAAAGGCCGCATAGGAGAAATTATTTGTAATTCTGAATTCCCCATAATAAATTATAAATAAATAAAAATGAAAGTTGATGAAAAGATATCATAAGCCATTCCAATCTGTGAAGGTGGTTGAACAGCGAAGCTTTTTAGCAGACGACACAGAAGGGACACATAATTTTGAATAACGGTACAAACTCATTTATTGCCTTGATGGGTGGTGCTCGTGGCGAAAGATACGCAAACCCCTTTATTGTCTTCATGGGTGGTCATGATTTCAGTCGCAACTGCAATCGCATTCTTTGATAATGTCAAATCGATGCACGTATGCCGCTGAGTGGTCCGTTGGGCTGGATTGACATGACATCGCAAACGATACGTCTGCAACACGGAACACGTAAACTGCTGCCTTTTCGGTACCGACTCATCCACATTAAAATAACCGACAACGACAACAGGGGTAGCGTCTGTGTGAGCTAGCTAATTCATGCAAAGTGAGTAGCCATGAACCTTGTGAAACAAAGAGTCATTGCATTTTTCGCTTGCTTACGGGGGTATGAGGCATTTTTCACGGGGGCATGGGCCATTGCTCCCAGGGGTATGAGCCAGTGATGACAGTTATTGACATGCTCTTCTGTATGTTGTATGCGTGATTAGAAAGAACTTAAGCACTGTTCGCTTCACTTTGCTGAGCGCTTGTAGCCTCTGCCTTACGTGGCTATGAGCCATTCCATTATTTGCTTGCTTACGGCAGCATGAATGCGTATCCGCGTATGAGCCATTGAAGATGATAGTTTTACTTCAAAGGGAACGAAAATGCACAGAACCCTTGCCATATACAGCTTTGCTGTAGTAAGTCAGGCCCAAACAACATACTATAATTGTTTCCAGGTGTTTACACAAGTGTCAACAATATGTCGTGGAGTCGCAAAATTCAAGAATACATGTGATGCAGAGATACTGTAACATCAATTGTGCCCTTTCGTCATGCTGTGCCGTACCTCCTTGCGTGGCACCTCCTCCACCATGCATAGCCCGCCAGAATGTCATTGTATCGCGCCATGTTACATCACACCCACAAGTGCGTATTCCCATACAGTTGCCGAAGCAACGCATTCCCCTAAGTGGCATTCTGCAGCCTATCCTAATGATGAGCGGCTCATTGCTGCACATATAAATACATATAAACGGTTCGGCTGCGCATTAGGCTATGTCCCGGTGTCTGTGAGCGTCGAATCGCAACGCCATATGGCAATCCCAACCTTTGGGATCGGCTTGTGCACTATGGTGTGGCGATTTAAACTGAGGCATTAGCATATCTTTGGTCTCAATTCTTCAATTACTTTGTTCGATACCTGTCATCCTGTACGAATGCACGCGGAAAAAAGGCAACGTCAAAAATCTTATCGAATGAAACATGATCTCTGATCTCACTAACTTATGGAATGAGCTCCTTACCCTACATGGCTCCTGTACATCGGCATACATTTACGATTGCGAAATAGAATATCTGATGGGCTGTTTGTGCAACGTTTGAGCGATCGGTATCGAAAACATGAGAACAGTCTGTTCTGAGGTGTCTCCATGTTACTCTTGATTTTTCTTTCGTGTTTGTCCTGCCTAATACATTTGAAGTGTCTAGTATTTATATTTGTTTCCTGAGCATTCTCGTTTACGACCACCAACTGCAGCAAATTCCACTCGCTCAAGCACCCCTTGAGTAACGCTCCGGTATAAAGGAAAAACACAGAGAAGTCGGGGGATGGAACTTCAAGACGAGTTCTTTTTTCTAGTTTTTTTCTTTCAATTGTAGTCTTCATATATATTTCTCGTTTGTTCTGTTGCGAATGCCTTAACTACTGATATAATTCTACCACTAGTTATTGACTATATTATTTGCAGTTTCTCCTACATACACATTGCATAATCCTCCACTTAGTCAATACTATTGTGCTGTTTTATTTTGTCTATTTGCACAAATGTACATATTTTCTGACAGGAGATTCCCTTTCAGCCGCATGCTCTGGGACCTCCTTCTGTATACTAATGTAAGCATATGTCCACCTATTAAATAACCAAACTGAAACTGAAACCAGAACATGCTAAAAGCGGCAGGTAATTTTTAGACAAGTGGACCTTACTTTTTAAAGGCGACATATCGTCCCCTTAAAAATGACATATGTCACCTTGAAAAAGGCAATTCCACTTGTCAAAACGTTGGTTCCCGCTTTTACCATGTTTTCATTTTGCGCTTCGCTATAAAAAGATTGTGTAATGCCCATGCAATATTTCATTTATTGTGCTGCACACGTAATAACGCAGAGCACGATTTTCCATGGCCTTGATTTTTGCATGCACACGCTTCGTCACTTTCCCTGCGCTTCTAAGGAATAACATATTGCTCCACGGCGACTTTATCGAGGCGCCTCTGCACTAGTTGAGCATTTTGGTGCTGTCAATTGGGTTTTTCCTCAGGCACGACCTTCCTAGTTCATAGTACTATAAAAGTTATTGAGTTCTGGCTCATTTCGTCCATTATTTATCAAATCGCTAGCCGAAAACAACCTGATAATGTTACAATACCAAACTATTTTTCATAATACTGCCCGGTAACTATGCGCTGCACTCGCGCTACACTAACGTTGGTAAATTGTCTCATTTTGTAGAATTTAATGCTTAGTCTGTCAGCGCTTCCAAACGGGCACTTTTGATAGAAGTTCCTACAAATAATTATTCGCTGTTATATACAACGGGACGCTTCTTTATTGTCAATTTTTGCGGTGTATAGCAACCAAAGAAGAGTACGGCACCTATTTGTGAGAAAAATCGAGAAAAAGAAACCACTTTTGGAGGCGTAAAGTTAGCTTTCCTTCCTAATGAATGTCCGCAAACAATTCGAAGTCTATAAAAGGTGGTTGTGCAGACTGACTGCTGATCACTTTGACCAGGTCGACCCTGTACTCGCTGAACTACTCTCACTTCACATACTGATCTCTCAGTGTCTTTTTGACACATCGAAGTTGCTGTAAACTTAATCTATAACAAAATTTTCTTCATTCGGCAATTCTTAACGCTAAACATTTCTGTAAGACATCGCTGAGAAATCGACTCAAACAATTGCTCTGCAAGACCAATGATAAAAAGCTTCGATACAATCGCGCCCACTATTTCTCAGTCGATGAAGAACGATGACAGGTGCTGGCATTTGGAACAAAGCAAATTTTTACGATGAAGCCTTAATCTTAAGATGCGTTTGTTTTCCGCATATGTGGAGAATGTTCATGCTTCTCAAGAAACCTATAATGGCGCAGGCACCCAGGTGCATGGGCAGAAAAAAATACCTCTCTTTAGGCCACTTTAAGACGCAGCCACAATGATATGCCGCTTAGCTTATTTTCATGAGTCACGACAAAAGCTGAGAACCGACATAATCGCGGGTGGAGCCGAGCCAGCAGGTTTGTTGTGGGCATGTAGTGGGCATCTCTATATCGTCATACCCAGGAGCAGGTGTACACTGCCAACTATTTAAAAAACCTGAGTGACTTATTCATGATGACACTGTTCATGTTTCGCAGGAGTAACTGCGGCTTCTTCTGAATTGTCCGACAGCTCTAGCAATTCGTAGTAGATGACTCAAATAAAGATGTATTAGAGTGCCTTCTTAACTGCAGCAAGCTAATTAACCTTTATTGAATTGCAAGTGCGCACAATCACCCCAATTTACAATGGTTTTTGGTATTTTTCCTGCTTGTTGTAGTTTGTAATTGGATTGGACCACCGCATTGGCTTAACACCGAGACAGGACGCTTTGCGTGATGAATGATCATTAAGACACAAAATGGAATAGTTCTTATTAGGTGCGGGTCCAAGGCTCTTCTATCATTCAAACACTCTCGCTCGTGCGCAAGCAGTGACGCACGCACAATTACTGAAGAAGCAGAAATTAATCACATTTATTATATCTTAGAAGCAATGAGCTTGATGCTATTGTCACATAGTAGTCATTGTCACTAACGCAGTAGCAAAGCTGTAAATGGTGAAAAGAAATCTTTAATAGGTGAACCTGTGCCCAGAAAAAAAAACAGGCTGCACTCAAAGCACAACGATAGCGGCCAATACAGTCGGGAACCGTCGAAAACCTGATCTGCCAGTCAAGAGCCTTGGATTTTATACAGAAGTTATCGAAAGTTCCAGAGTAGTCGTTCGTGCCCGCGTGTGTTCAAGAAAGTTCTACACCATACGCGTCGCGCTTAATATGAGGTTACACAAGGTTCGGTGATAACAGACAGCAGATAGAATCATCGATAACGTTCTGTTAAATATTATGCTCCGAAAAAAGAAGTCGAGAAGCCGAAGTGAGAAACGAGAGTGGAGCCGCACGCGCGCCTGCATTTTTGTTGTTGTTTTGACAAGCGTCTGTTAAGGAAGACGTTCTCTACTTCGGCTCTGCTTCCTGGTTTTCAACACATTCTATAAACTTCCGATACATGCAGGCTGAGCCATAACATTTGTTAGACGGTGAAGCGTGGTCCGCCAAAAAAGTCAAACATGTACAAGGGGCAATGCCTCCTTCACACTAGACGAGAAGTTTCTTACTAAGACATCGTCGGCGTATTTGGGTTCAAACCCGAGGGAAGATCTACCCTAAGGCATATAGGTTGCAACGCTGCATGCTATAGGAGATGACCACGTCACGACGTTTGCTGTACACGTCGGTCCAGATTCTTCACCATGTCCACAGGATGTTATTGGCCCTGCCGTAACATTTGGTCCCATGATCCCTGCGGAGTTTTTGCCTGAACATGAAGCACCTCTGTATCTCCTTTTCGTTTCCTACCACGGCATCTTCGACCTCAACAGTCGCCAATCGGGCCAGACCTAAATTGGTAAGCATGACATAAATACTGGTGATGCCATTCCTATTCATCACCGGCCAACCGAGTTTCTGCTTCAGAGCGTAATGTTATTCAAGATGAAGGCAACAAGATGCTTGCCAAAGGCATTGTTGAACCTTTGTCAAGCACTTGGGCTTCGCACATGGTGCTTGTTAAAAAGAAAGATGGCACATGGCGTTTTTGCGTAGATTATGGTCATCTAAACCGCATTACCAAGAAAGACGTGTACCCCTTGCCTCGCATTGACGATGCCGTCGATTGTCTCCACGGCGGCAACTACTTATCATCAATAGCCCTTCGGTCTGGTTATGGGCAAATTTCTGCGGATGAACAGGACCAAGAGGAGACAAGGTTCGCCATCCCTGATGGTCTGTATCAATTCAAACTTATGCCATTCGGTCTATGAAACACTACAGCAACGTTCGAACGTATGATGGACTCTGTTTCAAAGGCTCAGATGGTTAACACGCCTCTACTACGTAGACGACGTTCTTCTATTTTCGCTTACATTTGAGACACACCTTGAGCACTTATCAGCTGTTGTTCAAGTCATCAGCGAGGCAGGGCTCCAACTATATCGGGCTCCAACGAAGTGTCACTTCGGTCGTCAGCAGATTACAGCCCTGGGCCACCTCATCAGCGGCTCCGGTATCTAACCAGACCCGGACAAACTTCGTGCTGTCCCGCCTTTTCCTGTACCTTAGTCCGTCAAAGACGTCCGAAGTTTTGTAGGACTCTGCTCCTACATCCGGCGCATCGTTAAAGACTTCGCAGCAATTGCACGACCACTTACTGTTCTTCTGACAAAAGACGTGCCGTTTACGTGGCGCCGCACTAAAACTGAAACGTTTGCCAACATCGCCAACATTCTCACTACGCCACCTATACTGGCCCACTTTGACCCGTCCTCTCCTACAGAGGTGCGTACTGATTCCAGTGGTCACGGTATATTTGAGCCGTCTTAGCACAGCGCCAACAGGGTCAATATAGTGTTATCCCCTACGCTAGCCGCCTCCTCACAGCAGCGGATCGCAACTATTAGATAACAGATCGTGAATGCCTGGGTCTTGTCTGGACGGTTTGAAATTCTGCCCGTACTTGTATGGCACGCACTTCTCTGTAATCACGCACCATCACGCGCTCTGCTGGCTTTCCTCACTCAAGGATCTTGCCAGCCGGCTTGGTTGCTGGGCTCTCGGGCTGCAAGAATATTCCTATGCAGTAGTGTGCAAGCCGCGCCGATTACATCAAGACGCAGACTGTTTCTCATGCTATCCACTGGACGAACCATCCACCGACACTGACCTCGATGGCGACGCTTGCGTTTCCTCCGTCTCTCAGCTGCTACACGTTGCCGACGAACAACGCCGGGAAGCCACCTTGCACCGCATAATCCATGGCTTGGAATATCCGTCTTCTCATTCGTCGTTTCAGCTGTTTATACTCCGAGAAGGTGTATTTTACGGCCACAATGTATGCCCCGATCGTCCTGCCCTACTCCTCGTCATTCCTAAGCACCTCAGATCAGCTGTTCTACAAGAACTTCAAGATTTACCAACGGCAGCTCACCTTGGCGTCTCCCGCATCTACGAACGGATTCGCCGGCGATTTTTTTTTCCATGCCTTGCCCGCTCCTTCCCGAAATGCGTTGAAGCGGGTGAGAAATGCCAGCGCCACAAAACACCATCGACGCTCCCTGCCGGCTGCTTTCAACCGCTCGACATTTCTTTGGAGCCGTTCTTTCGCGTTAGCTTGAACTTACTTTGCCCTTTCCCTATATTCACCCCTGCCAACAAGTGGGTCGCTGTGGCGACAGATTACGCCACGCGCTGCGCCATCACCAGAGCGCTTCCAACAAGCTGCGCCACCGCTTTTGCCGATTTTCTTTAACGCGACGTGATTCTGCAGCATGGTGCTCCACACCAACTGCTAGCTGACCGCGGTCGCCATTCCTTTCTAAAATCATCGCCAACATCCTGCCGTCTTGCTCAAGCAAGCACAAGCTGACTACGCCTTACGATCCAAAGAATAATGATCTCACTTAACATCTGAATCGCACCCTAACAGACATACTTGCAAACTATGGCTCGTCCGACCATACTGATTGGGACCTTGCCCTAGCCTATGTCACTCTTGCATAAAATTATTTGTGTAACGAGACTGCCGCTTATACTCGGTTCTTTCTGTTCTTTGGCTGAAAACCCACATTGCCACTGGACGCATCTCTTCCATCCGATGCAGCAGAGACCAGCGAGTACGCACTTGACGCCCTCGCCAGGGCAGGCCAAGCACGTGAAATATGCTTGTATTCTCCAAACGTATATATTCTCCAAACGCATTTGCTTCTCTTCCGACCTCGGAAGAGAAGCAAAGGCGTTTGTACGATCGCCAACACAGAGACGTCCACTTTTCGCCTGGATCTCCGGTACTCCTCTGGTCCCCGACTCGTCACGTTGGCCTGTAAGAAAAAGCTCATTTCTCGGTACACAGGCCCTATCGATTGCTGCGTGCCGTGAATTCAGTTGCGTACGAAATCGTCCCAGTCGGTATCAGTAACTCATCTCCCCCGAATTCCACTGACGTTGTGCATGTCGTACGCCTCAAACAGGATAACTCTAAAGTTATCACCGATATTTAGACGCACTGGGACGGTGCTCCTGCCGCCGGGGATAATACACGCATATTGCGTGTTTCTTGTGGACGACGCACGCCAGCGCCCCGACGAAGACGACGAACGCTCTCTGGCTCTGGAGCTGTCAGCTGAACTGGCCAGCGCTGGAGTTATCCTTTGTAAATATACTCTGTATATATTCTCCAGTTCATAATCCTTCGTTGGCAAAACAACATTACGCCTTCTACTTTCTTGTTGCACAGGTAGAATGAGAAGGACAGGGAAAGGCAGATTCAATTAACAGACAGCGTTAACTTTCTACACCAGATATATTTCCATTTAACACAGGCGTACTTATATTCCTCGAAACATCACATGACACATGTAGATCGGCAAAAATATGAAACCGGGAAAACCGCTCGCACACGCTTTTGTTGTCGCACTGATTATTTAGAACGATGCTCACTAAGTGCAAAGCTACACGATCGAGCTCTATTTTGGTTGCGGTAGCAATTATATGGACCCTTCAGGAACATTTTCGCTGTCGGCTTCACCCTTATGTTCCGTACAAAGTGCAAGGGCGATAACACCGTTATTGCGGGCCATATGCTGTATGTGGGAGTGAAAGCACGCTAGGGTAGCCGACGATCGCGGTGGAATCTGGCCTGCACGTAGGAAGAAAGCGCAGCGCAACTGCGCTGTTTTCTGTTGCGCGAAAAGACGTGGAGGGAGGGAGAAGGGTCGTGTTGCGCTCCGGCAGCAGCTGCGCATTTTGCGACCGCGCGCCAGGGAAACTGACGATCTTGGCTCAGTCCCCGACGCTATATATATGGAGGAAAGTGGGGAGGCCACGCTGGAAGTAGGCGGTGGGGGGGTGGGGGGTGGGGTTGGCTTCTACTCCGGCAACAGGTGCGTAGTTTTCACGGCCGTGCGTGGTCGCGCGCGCTGTATCTTGAAATGTATTCGCAGACAGCGCATGCCTTGATGCGCGCTGTGTTCTCTACGCTCTTGCGTTAAACCGATAGACAGCACGAAGGTCACGTCACTCGCTGCTGCTGCCGCGTTTGCTCACACCAGCGTTTTCACAGCGAGTGTCCGCGCTCATCTAGTGTGTTTTGCTCATGTTTGCTTCAGAGTGCTGACACCATGTTTGCTAATTCAATTAGTAAGCAGATGTCTCCAAGTTAATAAGATCGATGAAATTACTTTCCTTACTTCGCAGAGCTGTCCAATAATTTGCTATCGCAATCGACGCTTCGCGTTTCGGAGGAAACTGCGAGTTCTTTTTAATATTAAGATATACAGACACATGCGCTTAAATTTTGATTCCATAACGCCAGGCGGCCAATTTTCCGACCCGTGATCTATCTATTGCTCTCGCCTTAAAGAGAAGCGCGTATGGAAAGCAGGTACGCATGTGAGAAGGCCGAGCTGATTAGCCCCGGGAAGGCATGCTGATCATCGGTTACGCGTGTTCCGTGTTAACGCACGTAGATTGGCGCTGTTTGGAGCTCATGTTTGGAGCTCTCTGTTGGAGCACTCTGTTGTAGCGCTCTGTTTCGAGCGGCGAAATTTCATCATGGCTATGCCATTTGCCACATTGTCTAATCTGCTTCGCCTAACTGGAGCTATGTCGTCAGATGCCACTAAAGTCATTGTTTCGCATGGTATCGATGCAGATGCACTGAAAGTGGTCTCACAATCCTCAGAACGCCCACAAACTGCCTCGGCAACGAAAGCGACTGTGTGGGATGGCCGTTCGTCGTTCACCATCAGCATGTTTGCGAAACGCCATGCGGTGGCCCCTGGTTCGGAACACAATTCATAGGAGCATAATGGTCCTTTTCGAAGCTTTTAGCTACGTGTCACTATACTAGCTTCGGAGTTACATGAAGCGCTCGAACATGTCCTGAGACCAGTGCGCTAAAACCCGTCTGCCGATGCATTTACACTGATGGCAGATGGTCGCTGACGAAAGGAGAAAAAAAGGGTTTTCGAACTTGCCGCAGATGCCGATCGTGGTCGACGCGTACTGTGCCGATGATCGCGTGGAGCGATGCCGAGTGACGGGATGCCCATTGTTAGGATCGGCCTGCAGGGGTACTGCTCTGCAAAGCTATTTCAGCCCGCTGCACGTGTTTTGATCGACCCGCGGTGGGGGCGCCCTTCAGAGAGCCAGCGAGGACAGCGCTAACCAACCATGAACTTACTTCCGAGAACTGCGGACTACGGCAGCAAGAAGAGTTCCCCCCTTCCCCCAAGAAAGGGTACTTTGAGGTGCGGGGGCCCAGGATTCGTCACAGTCTGCTGACACACGTGGCGACTACAGGAGAAAGGCAGCTCTGGAATGCAGAGGCGCCGGCTGGGGTCGGGTGTGACCACCTGGCTACGGGGACGCAAGACAATGGACACCACGACGGCCGCGTTGCGAAGGTCAGCTCCGAGTGCTGCGAAGGTCCTCTGCCCTCGGAGGGGGGCAGTGAAAATGCGTACGTGTGTGTGTGAGCCCTCCTCCTCCAAAAAGGCGGGTAGCCTACGATGCCATCGAACGATGACGTCGAACGGAGTGTTTATAAGCAGCTGTTTGTCGCTACTAGGGGTGCTCGTCGTCGTGTTCTGTACTCGAGAGCTTCGTGCTCGTGAGCTGCGTGCTCGTATGCTGCATGCTTCGTTTTGCGGGCTCCATTTGGGAGTCACGCTAGACTGGGAGAATGTGTCACCTGTTTAAAATGCAAATACTAAAAATAAACCCTGTTCAACTAGTTCCTCCCAAGTTCCTCTCTACGACCTTCCAGGCCAATCCTAACACCATTCCCCACTTTTGTTTGTCACGAAGATTAGCCTCCACGACCTGATAACCAACAGAAACTACCTGCCAAAAAGTCGGTAAAACCCTTCTGTTTGCTGGAAGAAACTAGCAAGCAAAGTTATCTAAGCAATCCAAGAGAGAGAGAGAGAGAAAGAAAAGGTTGCATAGAAATGTAAAGAGGTTAACCAGAGATAGTTCCTGTTGGCTACCCTGCACGGGGGGAAGGATGAAGGGGGATAAAAAGAGAAAGAGAGTGGAAGGAGGAGATAGAGAGAAAGAGACACGAAAACGGACAAACCGCGTACACAAAGAGCGGTAGGGGCCGGCGTGCACTTCACCGCACTTCACTACACCACACATATCTTCACTTCGCCCTTTCTTCATTCACACATCACTGCATTTCACCACACTTTACTGCACATCACGTACGTTTTCGTCGAGTCTCAACACTTCATTAATGTCAACGACAGCACTATTCACAAAGCATTGTATTCCGCGAGTGCTTGAGGAAGACTCCTCAGAAGCTCTAGAAACTATATGCATGCGCAGCATGCTCTTCCCAAGTATGATTGCATACCTCTTCAGTGTTATCAACGAAAACGAACATATTCAGCACAGCCCGTAATGTACTACGTGGTGCGTTCACTCACGTAGTCCGCGAATTCCTGCCTACCATTTCTTGTCTCAGATGGATACAGTCAGACAGGAAGCTGTGGACTGGCTCTGGCTCTCACGCCGGTGCCTCATCTAGACATGACCTCGAGCAGAACTATTTAGATGACACCAGGAGTTGGCGCGGGACCCATACCTGCATGCCAAGGGCTTCTCAATGTTGTCGGACACAGTCATGACACGTCCATTGCACTTCAATTCTTGAGCCCGTCTTTTCTCACGTATGCTCAGTTTAGACACCATGCTTGTCATCTTCACTTGCTGAGGGATTATTTTTGTTGTTGAGCTGTCTGCTTGGTATGGACATTCAGCAACCAACTCTGTGATGACCATTCCTGTGTCCTTTTGAAACGGTTGCTCAATAATAGTTGTAGTCCCTAGAGGTACCTTTGATATCAACCCTTTTGGTGTGGTTCTCTGGCGTATGTCGCAAGATCGCACGAACCGTTTAATGTCATTTTGCATGCACGGCCAAAAGAATTCTTCTGATACTCGGCTGGTCGTCTTCCTTACTCCTTCATGGCCCACCGTTATACAGTCGTGTGCCAGCTCGAGGACTGCTCTTCGTAAACTCACTGGCAATACTAACTCTCTTGTTTCTCTTCCATCGTGGGTTCCGACTATTCGGTGCAGTAATTCTCCAACCTTCAAAAACTTATGTATGACCCGGACCTTCTTACTCTGAACACATTTCCCTAAAATTTCAAAATAACGTCGCAAAGTACTGTCCGCGTTTTTCATTTTTTTTCATTTCCGTCGCGGTTATATCACTGCCTGTGCCTGAAGTATTCTTTATATACTCTGAAGTATTCTTTATATATTCTTCCCTGGTATACGGATCCGAACTTCTTTCGTTGTCACTGCCACAGGCTTCGGTGGATTCATGCTCCGTCCTACTTGTAATTTGGATATTGGGAAAACTCCAGGGAGCATCTGGATCATAAACTCTTCTGACTCCTGGCACATTCCCAAAGAATGACCTGGTAAAGCGGTTCTTTGACGCATTGGGCTTCAATCCAACCGCAGTAATAAGTCGTCAAAAGCAATACACGAGTCACAGGCATTCGCAGTACCGTACCATGCGCCAATCGAACTGGCGTTTCTGTACCGGTGATGTCTCTTTCCGACATCATGGATTGCCTTACCAGAACAATGTTGTACCCAGTGTGTCTGAGTAAACACTTGTCGTCCCTGCAGCATTCCCACTACTACTGGCATCGAAGTTTCCGGGTCTTCCGACCTCGGAGCCGTCGTTACAGTGCTTGCCTTGTCGCTGGGCTGCTTGTGTTCCATTTGCGTCCTGTCACCATCGCTGTGACTTTCGCTCGCAACAATGCAGGAAGTCTTACTTTCTGACTTAGATCGGCAGGTTTGCATTGTATGTCAATGCCGTCCGCACCCCTCGTTCTTCAACGTCGAACAGCGAGTGCGACCCAAGGGACAATTAACAGACAGATGCCCCATCCTGTCACACATGAAACATTTGATTGTGCTCTTCCTTCACCCGCTATTACTAGAAGTCCCCCGTTAGGGAACCCCGTTAGGGAACAAGTCCCCCGTTAGGGAAACAGAACTTTGAGCTGCAATTTGCGCTGAGAAATCACTCTCGAGATTCAGAATTTCAATGTGAAATTCGGAAGTATTAGAAACGCTGGCCAAGAACATGCCGGCTGGAAGACTTGAGGGCACAGGCTGAAATTCAGAAGCGGATGAACGACGCTGTTTTTAGTAATCGTCAATAAAGTGGCGTTGCATTGGATAGGAAATGGCTGAAGTCATGAGATGAAGTGCCTGGTTCTGCAGGCGTTGAAGTTGGGTGAGGTGTGCGAAGTATGTGTTACTCCAGGCTGATACTCACTGAGATAAATGGCTGTGAATGTATGCATGATAAAGGGAAGCGATGATGTGTGGCTGAAAATATGAGCGGGTTTTGGGAATGGTGCGTATTCCAAAAGAAATCTTATGGAAAAGTGACTGCACATTAAGAATGAATGTCAGGTGCCTGTCTAAAACTACGCCACGAAACTTTGTGCTATCAGATGTTGGTATTGAGTTGTCGTCAAGACACACATATATAGATGTTTAAATTAGTGTCGGGAAGGAACGAAAAACCATAAGCACCGTTTTTAGCGCATTGATGCACAACATGTTATTCAACACCAGGAAGTTATCTTATGAAGATCCATGTTAACATTTCGCTGTAGCTTGCCGACATTATTAGCGCAACTAAAAATAGTTGTGTCGTCTGCATACAGTATACAGTCGGCAGTAGTTAGAACATTAGGTAGGTCGTTAATAAATAGTAGAAACAGCAGCGGGGCCAAGAATCGAGCTCTGAGCAATGCCTTGATATATGTTCTGAGCAGATAAGACTTTGCCGTCAGTCTGAACTTGAGTACGATTGGTTAAATACATAGAGATATACTGAAGTGGTGGTCCAGTTATCGTGTAAGATTCATGTTTATGTATTAGAATTTTGAGACTAATGGTGTCAAAACCTTTTGTTAAATCTATAAGTACACTTAGAATCTGCGAGCCTTGGTAGACTGCCTTCTTGACTTTATCGGTGAAGGTAAGAATATAGTAGAATAATTTTTGCTGGGTAGGATGATAAACGTCTATGAACTAGTGGTTCAAGTATTTTACTCCAAAATGAAAGAACACAAATAGGCCTGTAGTCATTCAGAAGTTGCCGATTGCCATTTTATAAGCAGGTGTTATTTTAACAACTTTCAGGGAATTGAGAAATATGCCTACTTTGAATATATTGTGAACAGTATTTACAATGTTAGGAGAAAGTTTATTAGAAACTAACTTCATACGAGAGGGGTGAACAGAGTCTAGGCCAGGTCCCGCAGACTCAAGCAAGCGAAGATTTAACATCAACAATTTGCTTTGCACTCGTAGGTCGCAAGTAGAAAGAATGAATATGACGAGGCTATGTCGGTAAGGAGAGATCTGTTTGGGAATCGGAAGCACAACTAAAATTCTCACTGAAGGCATTCGCGATATCAGCTGAGTGGCAGTATGTTTTGGTCGCTGTTCTTATTTTTATTAATTGCTCACGACATTTATTTCGTAAGAATTCGTTGATGACCGGCCGGCTGTGCCTCTCATTATTGCCATTATTTAAAATCTTCTTCTGAAAGTTCTCATTTGCCACATCTAAATGCAGCTGCGAGCGTGTTAGAATATATCTTGAAACATGATTTAGGTGCACAATAAGATGGCTCACAAACAACCCTTTTGTCCAGCCGTTTTTCATCAAAATACATCAAAGAAGCGCCCTCGTGACCCAAGGTTTTGGAAGGGAAATGGAAAAACGACTTATGGTAAATGTTGTAGTGTATCAATTAATTAAGCGTGTAACTTTAGCCAAAAACAACTGATAAGCCTCTTCAGTGCGAGATTCACATACTATGGCTGTCCAGAAATTTTCTGTGTCACATAGATAAATTCTTGAGTGTCAAAATGTGCTTTCGCTTGCTTTTCAGTCGCTTTACAATTTTCTGTACATAAGGTCAGCAATATATCGTAGTGGGCGGTTATACTGGGCTCGAGCACTCCTGGTGTATCATCTGTAGTAAAGTTGGTTATTGTGTGATCAAGTAACGTATTAGATCCTGCCATTGTCACATTTAGTTGGAGAAGTAATTGAAGAAAGCCCGTAGCTAATGAAACACCCAAGATAATCAGAACCTCATGGTTTATTAGGGTCGTGATCCCTCCATATAATGAATATTCTTTCGCACATCTCATAGCCGACGTTTCCACGAAAAGCACTGAAACTTAACGACGACACCGTGCCTTCACCTTTATAGCAATAAATTATATTAATAAGATGAAGTTCGTCGTTACTTGTGGAGCGTTTTATGCAAACTGCTTTAGCTGTAGCAGGGGTAAAGCGGGTAATTAAAGAGGACCTGCTTAGATGGACGTCAGGATGGCAAGAACGAATGCCTTCAAGGTTAAATGAAATAATCCTTCACTACATACTAAACACAATCTCAACGGCAGGCTACACAAGTATATCGCACTAATATAGCCAAAAGACCGCACGACTGCAACCACAAAAATATGGGTGATCTCATCTCCGGCGACCGTAATGAACAAAACTGGTAAAGATGTTCTCGCGTACACACATATGGACAGACATACGGAGTTTCGAAAGTAGGCCTCGTTTAGCCCGACTTCCTTCCGTCGCACGTACACCAATACGCGTGAACCCATTAATGACACACACATGCACACACACACACACACATATATATACATATATATATATATATATATATATATGTTATGGCAAAGAAGTCCGACACGGCTGTGGACGACACGAAGGACGCGGACAAGAAGACGCAACAACGTAGGCTTAGCCAGTCACAACCGGAACAGCGTCTAGCCCGAGCCCCACTTCAGTAGCGCTGGCGATCCGGCTGCGGAGCTCGGCACGGCGCACTTCTTCTTCCTTACAACTTCCCCCCTCTCTGAATACGGAGCCGCACAGGAGGCCTAAGGCGTCGTGAGGACGAAGGGCTCGTGATACAGCTTGAGCCGATCTACGTGCACAATTTCGCGGCCTCGGCGACGCAGGTTCGTAGGGGGCGTCAGAGGTTCGATGACGTAGTTCACCGGAGAAGTTTGGCGTAGAACCCGGTAAGGTCCATGGTATCGGGATACAAACTTGGAGGAGACACCTTGTGTCGAAGTAGGAGGCACCCACAACCAAATAAGAGCGTCAGGCGAAAACTGGTGGTGGGGGCGCCCGTCGTCATGACGAAATTTCTGTAGCGCTTGTTCTTGCCTTGTAAGGAAGCGAGCGAGTTGCCGACATTCTTCTGCATACCGGGCGGCTTCGAAAACCGGTGTACCCTCTGATAAGTCGGGACGGTAAGGGAGAATAGTGTCAATGGGAAACGATGGTTCGCGGCCATATAGAAGAAAGAAGGGAGAAAAGCCCGTCGTTTACTGGGGTGCCGTGTTGTAGGCGTACGTGACATGGGGAAGGATGAGGTCCCAGTTGATGTGGTTGGAGGCGACATACATCGAAAGCATGTCTCCAAGAGTCCGGTTAAAGCGTTCTGTCAATCCGTTTGTTTGCGGGTGATATGCGGTGGTACAGCGATGAATAATGCGGCATTCAGCGAGAAGTTCTTGAATGACGTCGGCAAGAAAGACGCGGCCACAATCGCTGAGGAGTTCGCGGGGAGCGCCGTGACGTAGAATGAAGCGTTGAAGGAGGAAGGAGGCAACGTCACGAGCCGTCGCGGCTGGCAGAGCGGCCGTTTCTGCATACCTCGTGAGATGGTCCACAGCTACAATGACCCAGCGATTGCCAGCAGCTGTGTATTGCAGAGGCCCGTAGAGGTCTATCCCAACCCGGTCAAAGGGTCGCGAAGGGCACGGCAAAGGTTGCATTGGTCCAGAAGGGCGGCAAGGATCAGGCTTCCGGCGTTGACATTCTGTGCAAGAGCGAATGTACTTTTGCCGAAATGTCTACATACCACGCCAATAAAACCTATGACGTAGTCTGGTGTAGGTCTTGAAGAGACCAGCGTGTGCGCACTGAGGGTCGGCGTGGAAAGCGGCGCATACATCAGTGCGGAGCTGCCGAGGTATTACAAGCAGCCATTTGCGGCCGTCGGAACTGTAGTTACGGAGATAGACAATTCCGTCGCGGATGGCGAAGTGCGAAGCTTGTCGGCGTAATGCTCGGGATGGTGGGCGTGTAGGTGAATTAGAGATGTAATCTATCAAAGATGAAATCCAGGAGTCCTTGCGCTGCTCCAAAGCCATGTCGACAGAAGCGAATGGGAGAAGTGGGTCGTCTAGGACGGACACACTGACAATTTCGGCGTGGACAGGCGAGCGCGAAAGAGCATCGGCATCGGCGTGCCTCTTGCCTGAGCGGTAGACAACCCGGATATCGTACTCTTGGAGCCTCAGTGCCCACCGGGCTAGGCCGCCGCAGGGATCCTTGAGAGACGACAACCAGCAAAGTGCGTGGTGATCGGTAACGACATCGAAGGACCGGCCGTACAGGTATGGGCGAAATTTGGTGATGGCCCAGATGATCGCGAGACACTCTTTTTCCGTGACGGAATAGTTGGCTTCAGCTTTCGTCAGAGTGCGGCTCGCGTAAGCAACAATATATTCTTGGCAGCCGGGCTTTCGCTGGGCGAGCACAGCGCCAAGACCAACACCGCTAGCATCCGTATGGATTTCCGTGGGAGCAGTTGGATCGAAATGGCGCAGTATCGATGGTGTTGTGAGCAGGCGACGTAGCGTCGCAAAGGCATCATCGCAAGCCGGGGACCATGAGGAAAGATTGGGGTCTCCTCGCAGAAGCTCTGTCAGTAGTGCCATAATCGAAGCGAAATTTCGAATAAAGCGGCGGAGGTACGAGCAGAGGCCAATGAAACTGCGCAAGTCTTTTAGTGACGTTGGCCTCGGGAATTCTGTAACAGCAAGGAGCTTAGCGGCATCAGGGAGAACGCCGTCCTTCGACACGACATGTCCGAGAATAGTGAGCTTGCGTGTGCCAAAGTGACATTTTTTCAGGTTTAGTTGGAGGCCAGCGTCACTGAGACAGCGTAAAACCTGCTCCAAGCGATGAAGGTGAGTAGGAAAATCTGGTGCAAACACTACATCATCCAAATAACACAAGCACGTGTTCCATTTGAGGCCTCGCAGAATAGTGTCCATCATCCGCTCAAAAGTCGCGGGCGCGTTGCAAAGTCCGAATGGCATAACACGAAATTCGTATAGGCCATCTGGTGTGATGAAAGCAGTTTTAGGCTTATCGTCTGCAGCCATAGGCACCTGCCAATAACCAGAGCGCAGATCGAGGGAGGAAAAGAACTCTGCACCTTGTAAGCAGTCTAGGGCGTCGTCGATCCGCGGCAATGGATAAACATCCTTTCGGGTTATTTTGTTTAGGCGACGGTAATCCACACAAAAGCGGATCGAGCCATCTTTCTTTTTAACTAAAACTACTGTCGATGCCCATGGGCTGTCGGATGGTTTAATGACACCACGCTTTAGCATGTCACCTACTTGCTCATCAATGACGCGCCGTTCGGTCGACGATACGCGGTATGGGCGCTGCCGTAGCGGTGAGTGAGAACCGGTGTCAATCCGGTGACATACAGTCGCCGTTCGGCCCAGAGAAGTGGTATGGCTGTCAAAAGCAGGGCGAAATTTCTCGAGGAGACGAAGAAGGTCATGGCGTTGCTTGGGGTTTAAGGCATTGTCGATGACATGGTTGAAAACGTCTTCAGGCGATGTGGACGTCATGGGACTACAGTAGAGGGTGTTGACCTCTGACGATCCAATAGGAAGTTGCAACGAGGTAATGGCGTCGTAAGGCTCTACAGTGCCGAGAGATTCACCGCGAAGCAACGTAATCGGGAATGGGAAGTAATTGTACACAGGAAGGTGAGTCGCGCCAGCTTGAAGGCTAAGCAGGGCATTTGGGAGTGGTGAGAGGTGGCGATGAACGAAAACAGTCGAAGGTGTGAAGAGTACGGTAGCGTCGGAGGCAACGGAACAGGATACAGGTGTCAGAACGGATGCGTGTGGTGGTATTTGGATGTCGTCAGTGAGGGACAACTTGGTACAGCAAAGCGAAACGTCATCAGATATGGCATTGCCAAGCGAAGAAAAGGCGACTTCTGCATGGGAGCAACCAATGACAGCTTGGTGACGGGAGAGAAAATCCCAACCTAAAATAATATCGTGGGAACAGTTGGGAAGAACGACGAACTCGACTGCATAGAGCACTCCTTGAATTTCAAGTCTGGCGGTGCACACAGCCACCGGCTGGACGTGCTGTGCTGTGGCCGTGCGGAGTAAAGGACCGAAGAAAGGCGTCGTGACTTTTCGTATTGAGCGGCAAAGTTTTTCGGCAATTACAGATATGGCGGCACCTGTGTCAATGAGGGCAAGCACAGAGACACCTTCAACAGCGACATCAATAACGTTGGTCGGCGAAAGAAGAGGGCTTGAGCGTTGCGGCGATGACGCAGTTCTTGCCTCAGGAACTGCGCCATCTAGTTTTCCGTGTCAGCAGGAGAGGGACGTCGACGCATCGGGGAGGGCGAGTGACGACGAGGAGAAGGAGAACGGCGGTCAGAAACTTGGCGAAGGCTTGGGCGGGGAAGGGGTAAATCGCGGTCCTGAGCGTAAGGCAACGGATGGTCGTACGCTGCTATGCGTGGGTCGTCACATGGATGAAGTGGACGGCGGCGGCACAGGCGTGCAACGTGACCGGGAATACCGCACGAATAGCAGATGGGCCGATTGTCCGCTGTAGGCCAGGGATTAATTACTCGATTAACTGAAGGTCGTGGCGGCGTGGGGGCAAAAACAGGGCTAGACATCGGAGGCGGAGCCCGGAAGGTCTGTGGTCGTGGTCGTGCGACGGCGTCGGCGTAAGTCAATGGGGCGGTGAGTTGAGGCGCCCGTTCCAGAGGAAGGACCTCGGACACTTGTTCTTCTATAACGTGTCGTAGGGTCGGACTAAGGGACGAACTTGACTCCGGTGGGTTGGAGATGAGGGAGAGCTGGCGAGCAACTTCTTCCCGGACGAAAGCCTTGATTTGCGAGAGGAGGGTGGCATCTGGTAAAGGAGAGGTCAAGCCGGACAACGATTCCTGATGGGGAACCCGACGGCGGGTGAGGAGGCGTTGACGGCGGAGCTCGTCATAGCTTTGGCGCAGTTCAATAACTTGGGCAACAGTAGAGGGGCTCTTTGAAATGAGCATCTGAAACGTGTCCTCGTCGATACCCTTCATGATATGCTTGATTTTATTGCCCTCAGTCATGGATGCACCGACGCGTTTACAGAGATCGATGACATCTTCGATATAGCTGGTAACGTTCTCACCAGGCTGCTGAGAGCGCGACTGCAGACGCTAATCGGCACGAAGCTTTTGAACAGCAGGGCGGCCGAAGACCTCGCTGAACTTTGTCTTGAACACCGTCCAGCTTGGGACTTCGCTTTCGTGGTTCCGAAACCACAAGTGGGCAATTCCGGTGAGGTAGAAAGGGACGGTGGTCAATTTCGTGATGTCATCCCATTTGTTGTTCCGACTGACGCGTTCGTATGATGAGAGCCAGTCATCAACGTCGTGGTCGTCAGAGCCGCTGAAGATAGGCGGGTCCCGCTGGCGGAACGTGCCGGGACATACGGTAGACTGGGGAGCAGGTGGTGGTAAGCTCGTGGCGCTTTCGGTGGTCATGATGGCAGGGAGACTCCGGCTGCGCAATTCCAGGATTGCAGGAGACGCAGCAAACCTCCACCAATTATGGCAAAGAAGTCTGACACGGCTGTGGACGACACGAAGTACGCGGACAAGAAGACGCAACAACGTAGGCTTAGCCAGTCACAACCGGAACAGCGTCCAGCCCGAACCCCACTTCAGTAACGCTGGCGATCCGGCTGCGGAGCTCGGCACGGCGCACTTCTTCTTCCTTACAATATATATATACATATATATATATATATATATATATATATATATATATATATATATATATATATATATATATATATATATATATATATATATATATATATATATATATACCCGGCTTCTAGAGGTTTTAGCAAGTGCGAAACGGTCCCTAAGGTGGTTCTTGGCTAAACAAGCACTTGAAGCGTCAGGTAAGCAAGTTATTCGCATATTTATGCCAGAATATTACGTTCTACTTATATTAAGTAATACACGCCATCAGTACTTATTATTTAAGGCAATTTGCCTCACTATCCGTTATGACACACGTTGTTATTAACCCAACGGAGAAGTGTTTTTCCTTCTTGTATATTCCGAAAAATCGTAAAGGATATTATTGGACCCAAGTAAAAGAGAAAAGCGGTTAGCTATAGAAAACGCCTCAAAATGAAATTGCGAGCTGAAATTCTGACCTCCTATTGACCGCCATTTCATAGCAAAATTCACGGCTTCATGTCTTTCTCTATATTGGGTGGTCTTCATACAGCATTGCTGATGCCTTTGAGACCATACCTTCATCGCCATAGTCACTCACCTAAAAAAATGATAAAACATGTGACCGCGCGAGAAATGAACCACTTGACAAACAATGAAATTGGCAGAAGAGTTGAACGGTAAAGGTCTAAAGAACAGCGTCTGCGTCAAAAAAAGCAACAAAAGCTTAAGAGCCACAAGAATATCATCAACAATATAAAAACTAGTTAAATTTTGTTGACGATTTTCTAGTGGCTCTGAAGATTTTGTTGCTTTTTTTGACGGAGCCGCTGTTCTTTAGACCTTTATCGCTGAACTCTTATATCCATTTAATTCTTTGTCACGTGGTTCATTTTTTGCGTGGTCACATTGTTTTATCAATTTTTTAGGTGAGTGCCTATTAGAGAGATTTTAGTTTTGACGCAGACGCTGTACTTAGATGCCTTTTTCATGTTTTTTCCGTGTTAGTCGTTGGTGATTATTCCCATAGTCGTGCGGGTTTTATGGCTGAATGTGCCTTAGGCGTTTGAAGTGTGTTATGTTGTGGATAGTTCGATAGTGAAGCGTAGACGGTACTTTTATGTCTCGTTTTTTGTCCCCGTTGGCTTGGAAAAGACTATATTAGATCAATTGCCTCCCGTGCTCATCGACGTGGGGTTCTTGTTTGCTCTTTCGATATTATGTGCCAGATATGGTTCCTGAGTGGTGGATCGATTGCTGTTTTTTACTTCTAAAGTTTCGTGTGTGACTCGGCGTGAATAACCTACATAAGGCAGGCTTGTTGCGGAAATCAACTTAGTTGTGAGTGGTGCCGGTCCTGTTGTTTGTGTTCTTCTTGAGTCCTGGGCTTCTGCGCCTTGCCTTTACTACTTCAAGCATGAACCAACTAGCCCAAGCAAGAGTTTTACTTACATTACAAAAGCCGAGAGACATGAGATTAAACTTGTACGAGTTGTCCCATGTGACAAATAGGTCTTGCATCGATCACCCTCGGTATCGGCACATGTCAGTAAGCAGAGTAAAGATCTAAGGAATAAAAAAATGCTCTCCATGTAAGCAGTGAAGTGTATCGTCTACGAGCGGTAGAGGATAGACATCCTTTTCTGTGATCTTATTCAAACGACAATAATGTAATCGAGAGTTCGACAGAAGCCCGTCTTGTCGGTATAGGACCTGACAAAGAATGGTGTACACCAACCAAATAACATTATTAAAAGACAAGTCGTTTGGCCTTCCCTACGGAAGGCTTCTTTAAGGCTTCCCTAAGGAAGCAGAAACGTTTTGTCTTTTACTAAGTTTTACTTGACCGGTGTACGTCTGTCTTTGTCAAAAGACAATATTGGACAGAAAATCGGATGGAACAAGACCCTCTTTAATAGGAACGTTGGAGAAGCCCGTAGACTGCTTGATGGCTTAATAACACCGCGACTGAGTATGTCGGACAACTGCTTGTCGATAACCCCCCTCTCGAGGCCGAAACCAGGTGAGGCTCCTGCCGCGGAAGAGCACGAAAGCCAGTGTCGATGGCATGGAAGACAGGTCTCGCTCGACCCAGAGGAGTACTGTGACATTCTAATGAATACCTGAATTGATGAAGGAGACGCAAAACGTCGTCCCGCTACGCCGGAGTAAAGTTACGGTCGATAGATGCGACAGAAGGGTGCACTCAATCGTCTACGGGCAGGTGACCCTGTGTAAGCAACACAGGGTCATGGTGTAAGCGGCAGGTGAGTCTTCGTGCGCGTTGAAAACTAAGTGCACTGGCTCAGTACGGCATCACAGATGAAGAGGGAGTGACGTTGGGTTAGAAAGACATGTTGAAGTGACACCAGTATGGGAATCGAGCATATAAAATGACAGAGGAACCATTCGGTGACGGATGAAGAGGTCAGACGGCACAAAAAGCACGCTCAAAAACTGAAAAGGAGTCGCATGACAACGGGACGATCAAAGATAACCACAGTATGTCGATGTCTTCCCTGCCAAGAAGTCTGTCAGGAGGCTGCTCTTCAGATGACGTGTCACAAAGAGGAAGGAATGCAACCTCGGCGCGGGCGCTGTCAATGATCGCATGATGGATTGACAGAAAATCCAATCGCGAGATGATGTCGTGAGAAGAAGCAAAAAAAATCTAATTAAGCTCATCTTGAATGACAACTAGGGCTATGCATGCTCCTAACGACTCAATGTGTTGCATGCTAGCTGTGCATAGCGAAAGACCTGAAAGCGACGTCACCACCTTCTGAAGCCTGCGGCAGTGGTGCGTATGCATTACCGAATTTGTGGCTCCTGTCTGTACGGGTGCTAGTGTGTGTACTTTTCCCATTGACCACATCAATCAAGTGAAGAGGGGAAATCGGAGGCGTTGAATATTTATTAGGAAACGCAGTTCTCACCTCCCACACTGCAGTGACTAGTTTTACGGGGGACGAGTGTTAGGCCAACAACTCATCGGCGATATTGAGCGGCGCCGAGGGGAACGCGGTTGAAGATTGGCGAAAGAGGACTCTTCCGATGGGTTTTGATAATCAAAAAGCGAATCCACTGAAACACGGCGTTGACATTTTCTTGGCGAGAAGTTGAAAATTGTATTGCCAGAAGCGCGCATACAGTTCCTACAAAAACGTGCCACGTGGCCAGCAATTCCGCAGGAGTAAGAAATTGGCCAGTTGTTTGGTGCGCACCATGGACACATAAAAAACTATAAAAGCTATATGCATGCGCAGCATGCTCTTTCCAAGTATGATTGCATACCTCTTCAGTGTTATTAACAAGAACGAACATATTCAGCACAGTCAGTAATGTACTTCGTGGCACGTTCACTCACGTAGTCCGCGAATTCCTGCCTACCAGTTTTTGTCTGACATGGATACAGTCAGACAGGACTCTGTGGACTGGTTCTGGCTCTCGACGCTGGTGCCTCATCTAGACATAACCTCGAGCAGAACAATTTAGATGACACCAGGAGTTGGCGCGGGACCTATACCTGCATGCCAAGGGCTTGTCAATGTTGTCGGACACAGTCATGACACGTCCATTGCACTTCAATTCTTGAGCCCGTCTTTTCTCACGTATGCTCAGTTTAGACACCATGCTTGTCATCTTCACTTTCTGAGGGATCATTTTTGTTGTTGAGATGTCTGCTTGGTATGGCCTTTCAGCAACCAACTTTGTGATGACCATTCCTGTGTCCTTTTGAAACACTTGCTCAATAATAGGTGTAGTCCCTAGAGGTACCTTTGATATTGTGATGACCCTAATATGGGGCAAAGGTTCGTGTACTCAACGGTTCGGTTGGTTCTCTGAGGCGGAGCCTCCGAGAACACAATTGTGGACAAAGCCGCTGGTTTGAACACACACACAAAGACTTTTAATCAAACTAAAAAGAGGCATAAAGCAAATAGAAGAAAATAGATAGGATGCCTAAAATAAACACTCAAGAAGACATTGCGGCAAAGAACACACATAGGGCTTGCATGTGGTTAACGGGTGAGCGAGTCCGGGCTTGCCACGAGGGCGGGTACGCGTAACAGTCTCGACGCGACGAATTGGTTTGCTTTTGTTTTTGTTTTTCATGCGCCGCGCGTTCTCGTGCCGGACGCTCTTCGGCGTCGTTGTTTTCCTTCTTCCAGCACGGAATCCGCCTCGGCGCGCGTGCACTCATTGTCGTCTGCTCCTGACCGTCCCAATCACCGCACCGTGTCGCGCACCACACATCACAGATATCAACCCTTTTGGTGTGGTTCTCTGGCGTATGTCGCAAGATCGCACGAACCGTTTAATGTCACTTAGCATGCACGGCCAAAAGAATTCTTCTGATACTCGGCTGGTCGTCTTCCTTACTCCTTCATGGCCAGCCGTTAGAAAGTCGTGTGCCATCTCGAGGACTGCTCTCCGTAAACTCACTGGCACTACTAACTGTCTTGTTTCTCTTCCATCGTTGGTTCGGACTATTCGGTGCAATAATTTTCCAACCTTCTCAAACTTATGTATGACCCGGCTCTTCTTACTCTGAACCCATTTGCCTAAAATTTCAAAATAACGTCGCAAAGTACTGCCCGCTTTTCGCATTTTTTTTTCATTTCCGTCGCGGTTATATCCATGGCTGTGCCTGAAGTATTCTTCATATGAACATCTTTCATATCCTCGTTCCTTGTGTTTTTCTCCACTGACAATACGGTATCTTCCCTGGTATACGGATCCGAACTTCTTTCGTTGTCGCTGCCACAGGCTTCAGTGGATTCATGCTTCGTCCTACATGTAATTTGGATATTAGGAAAACTCCAGGGGCGATCTTGATCATCCACTCATCTGACTCCGGGCACATTCCCAAGAATGACATGGTAAAGTGGTTCTTTGACGCATTGGGCTTCAATCCAACCGCAGTTATAAGTCGTCAAAAGCAATACATCAGTCCCAGGCATTCGCCAAACCGTACCATCCGCCAATCGAACTGGCGTTTCTGTACCGGTGATGTCTCTTTGCGACACCATGGATTGCCTTACCAGAACAATGTTGTACCCAGTGTGTCTAAGTAAACACACTTTTCGTCCCTGCAGCATTCCCACTGCTACTGGCATCGAAGTTTCCGGGTCTTCCGACCTCGGAGCCGTCGTTACAGTGCTTGCCTTGTCGCTGGGCATTTGCGTCCTGTCACCATCGCTGTGACTTTCGCTGGCAACAATGCAGGAAGTCTTACTTTCTGACTTCGATCGGCAGGTTTGCATTGTATGTCAATGCCGTCCGCACCCCTCGTACTTCAACGTCGAACAGCGAGTGCGACCCAAGGGACAATTCACAGTCAGATGCCCTATCCTGTCACACATGAAACATTTGATTGTGCTCTTCCTTCACCCGCTACTATTAGAAGTCCCCCGTTAGGGAACCCCGTTAGGGAACAAGTCCCCCGTTATGGAAACAGAACTTTCAGCTGCAATTGGCGCTAAGAAATCACTCTCGACATTCCGAATTTCAATGTGAAATTCGGAAGTATTAGAAACGCTGGCCAAGAACATGCCGGCTGGAAGACTTGAGGGCACAGGCTGAAATTCAGAAGCCGAAGAACGACGCTGTTTTTGTAATCATCAATAAAGTGGCATTGCATTGGATAGGAAATGGCTGAAGTCATGAGATGAAGCGCCTGGTTCTGCAGGCGTTGAAGTTGGGTGAGGTGTGCGAAGTATGTGTTACTCCAGGCTGATACTCACTGAGATAAATGGCTGTGAATGTATGCATGATAAAGGGAATCGATAATGTGTGGCTGAAAATATGAGCGGGTTTTGGGTATGGTGCGTATTCCAAAAGAAATCTTATGGAAAAGTGACTGAACATTAAGGATGAATGTCAGTTGCCTGTCTAAAACTACGCCACGAAACTTTGTGCTATCAGATGTTGGTATTGAGTTGTTGTCAAGACACACATATATAGATTTTTATATTAGTGTCGGGAAGGAACGAAAAACCATAAACACCGTTTCTAGCGCATTGATGCAGAACATGTTATTCAACACCAGGGGGTTATCTTATGCAGATCAATGTTAACATTTCGCTGTAGCTCGTCGACATTATTAGCGCAAGTAGAAATAGTGTTGTCGTCTGCATACAGTATACAGTCGGCAGTAGTCAGAACATTAGGTAGGTCGTTAATAAATAGTAGGAAGAGCAGCGCGGCCAAGAATCGAGCCCTGAGCAATGCCTTGATATATGTTCTGAGCAGATAAGAGTTTGCCGTCAGTCTGAACTTGAGTACGATTGGTTAAATACGTAGAGATATACTGAAGTGGTGGGCCAGTTATCGTGTAAAATTCATGTTTATGTATTAGAATTTTGAGACTAATGGTGTCAAAAGCTTTTGTTAAATCTATAACTACACTTAGAATCTGTGAGCCTTGGTAGACTGCCTTCTTGGCTTTATCGGTGAAGGTAAGAATATAGTAGATTAATTTTTGCTGGGTAGGATGATAAACGTCTATGAACTAGTGGTTCAAGTATTTTACTGCAAAATAAAAGAACACAAATAGGTCTGTTGTCATTCAGAAGTTCCCGATTGCCATTTGATAAGCAGGTGTTATTTTAGCAACTTTCAGAGAATTGAGAAATATGCCTACTTTGAATATATTGTGAACAGTATTTGCAATATTAGGAGACAGTTCATTAGAAACTAACTTCATACGAGAGGGGTGAACAGAGTCTAGGCCAGGTCCCGCAGACTCAAGGAAGCGAAGATTTAACATCAACAATTTCCTTTGCACTCGTAGGTCGCAAGTAGAAAGAATGAATATGACGAGGCTATGTCGGTAAGAAGAGATCTGTTTGGGAATCGGAAGCACAACTAAAATTCTCACTGAAGGCATTCGCGATATCAGCTGCGTAACAGTATGTCTTGGTCGCTGTTCTTGTTTTTATTAATTGCTCACGACATTTATTTCGGAAGAATTCGTTAATGGGGGGGGGGGGACCGGCCGGTTGTGCCTCTCATTATTGCCATTATTCAAAATCTTCTTCTGAAAGTTGTCATTTGCCACATCTAAATGCAGCTGCGAGCGTGTTAGAATATATCTTGAAACAAGATTTAGGGGCACAATAAAAGGGCTCACAAACAACCCTTTTGTCCAGCCGTTTTTCATCAAATACATCAAAGAAGCGCCCTCGTGACCCAAGGTTTTGGAAGGGAACTGGAAAAAAATGACTTATGGTAAATGTTGTAGTGCATTCATTAATTAAGCGTGTAACTTTAGCCAAAACAACTGATAAGCCTCTTCAGTGCGAGATTCACATACTATGGCTGTCCAGAAATTTTCTGTATCACATAGATAAATTCTTGAGAGTCAAAATATGCTTTCGCTTGCTTTTCGGTCGCTTTAGAATATTCTGTACATAAGGTAAGCAATATATCGTAGTGGGCGGTTATACTGGGCTCGAGCACTCCTGCTGTATCATCTGTAGTAAAGTTAGTTATTGTTTGATCAAGTAACCTATAAGATCCTGCCATGGTCACATATAGTTGGAGAAGTAATTGGAGAAAGCCCGTAGCTAAGGAAACACCCAAGATAATCAGAACCTCATGAATTATCGGGGTCGTGATCCCTCCATATAATGAATACTCTTTCGCACATCTCATAGCCGACGTTTCCACGAAAATCACTGAAACTTAACGACGACACCGTGCCTTCACCTTTATAGCAATAAATTATAAGAAGCTACTAATTAGTAAGATGAAGTTCGTCCTTACTTATGGCGCGTTTTATGCAAACTGCTTTAGCTGTAGCAGGGATAAAGCGGGTAATTAAAGAGGACCTGCTTAGATGGACGTCAGGATGTCAAGAATGAATGCCTTTAAGGTTAAATGAAATTATCCTTCACTACATACTAAACACGATCTCAACGCAGCAGGCAGGCTACGCAAGTATATCGCACTAATAATGCCAAAAGACCGCACGATTGCAACCTCAAAAATAAGGGCGATCTCATCTCCGGCGACCGTAAGCAACAAAATTGGTAAAGATGTAGTCGCGTACACACATATGGACGCACATATGGAGTTTCCATATTAGGCCTCGCTTAGCCCGACTTCCTTGCTTCGCACGTACACAAATACGCATGAACCCATTAATAACACACACACACACACACACACACACACACACACACACACACACACACACACACACACACACACACACACACACACACACACACACACATATATATATATATATATATATATATATATATATATATATATATATATATATATATATATATATATATATATTTAACCGGCTTCTAGAGGCTATAAAAAGTGCGAAACGGTCCCTAAGGCAGCTTGGTGGTTCTTGGCTAAACAAGAACTTGAAACGTCAGGTAATCAAGTTATTCGCATATTTATGCCAGAATATTGCGTTCTACTTATATTAAATAATACACGCCATCGGTACTCATTATTTAAGGGAATTTGCCTCACTATCCGTTATGATACACATTGTTATTACAATTAACCCAAGAGACAAGTTTTTTTCCTTCTTGAATATTCCGGAAAATCGTGATGGATATTATTGGACCCACGTAAAAAAAAAGAAGTAGTTAGCTATAGAAAACGCCCCAAAATGAAATTGCGAGCTGAAATTCTGACCTCCTATAGACTGCCATTTGAAAGCAAGATTCATGGCTTCATGTCTTTCTCTGTATTAGGTGGTCTTCATACAGCATTGCTGATGCCTTTGGGACCATACCTTCATCGTCATAGTCACTCACCTAAAAATTGCTAAAACATGTGACCGCGCGAATTGAACCACGTGACAAACAGTGAAATGGGCAGAAGAGTTGCGTCTGCGTCAAAAAAAAGGAACAAAAGCTTAAGAGCCACTAGAATATCATCAACAAAATAAAAACTAGTTAAATTTTGTTGACGATTTTCTAGTGGCTCTTAAGCTTTTGTTGCTTTTTTTGACGGAGCCGCTGTTCTTTAGACCTTTTTCGTTGAACTATTCTGTCCATTTAATTGTTTGTCACGTGGTTCATTTTTCGCGCGGTCACATGTTTTATCAATTTTTTAGATGAGTGACTATTACAGACTTTAGTTTTGATGCAGACACTGTACTTAGATACCTTTTTCATGTTTTTTCCGTGTTATTCGTTGGTGATTATTCCCATAGTCGTGCGGGTTTTATCACTGACTGTGCCTTAGGCGTTTGAAGTGTGCTATGTTGCGAATAGTTTGATAGTGAAGCGTGGACGGTACTTTTATGTCTCGTTTTTTGTCCCCGTTGGCTTGGAAAAGACTATATTAGATCAATTGCCTCCCGTGGTGATCGACGTGTGGTTCTTGTTTGCTCATTCGATTTTATGTGCCAGAGATGATTCCTGAGTGGTGGATAGATTGCTGTTTTTTACTTCTAAAGTTTTGTGTGTGACTCGGCGCGAATAACCTACATAAGGCAGGCTTGTTGCGGAAATAAACTTAGTTGTGAGTGGTGCTGGTCCTGTTGTTTGTGTTCTTCTTCTTGAGTACTGGGCTTCTGCGCCTTGCCTTTACTACTTCAAGCATGAACCAACTAGCCCAAGCAAGAGTTTTACCTACATTACAAAAGCCGAGAGGCATGAGATTAAACTTGTACAAGTTGTCCCATGTGACAAATAGGTATTGCATCGATCACCCTTGCCAGTAAGCAGAGTAAAGATCTAAGGAATAAAAATAAAATTGCTCTCCATGTAAGCAGTGAAGTGTATCGTCTACGAGCGGTAAAGGATAGACATCCTTTTCAGTGATCTTATTCAAACGACGATAATGTAATCGAGAGTTTGACAGGAGCCCGTCTTGTCGGTATGGGACCTGACAAAGAATGGTGTACACCGACCAAATAAAATTATTAAAAGACAAGTCGTTTGGCCTTCCCTACGGAAGCCTGCTTCAAGACTTCCCTAAGGAAGCAGAAACGTTTTGTCTTTTACTAAGTTTTACTTGGACTGTGTACGTCTTTCTTTGTCAAAAGACAATATTGGACAGAAAATCGGATGGAACAACATCTCTCTGTAATAGGAACGTTGGAGAAGCCCGTAGACTGCCTGATGGCTTAATAACGCCGCGACTGAGTATGTCGGACAACTGCTTGTCGATAACCCCCCTCTCAGTGCCGAAACCAGGTGAGGCTCCTGCCGCAGAAGAGCACGAAAGCCAGTGTCGACGGCATGGAAGACAGCTCTCGCTCGACCCAGAGGAGTACTGTGACAATCTAATGAAGACCTGAATTGATGAAGGAGACGCCAAACATCGTCCCGCTACGCCGGAGTAAGATTACGGTCGATAGATGCGACAGAAGGGTGCGCTGAATCGTCCACGGGCAGGTGACCCTCTGTGAGCGGCACAGGGTCATGGTGTAAGCGGCAGGTGAGTCTTCGTGCGCGTTCAAAACTAAGTGCACTGGCTCAGTACGGCATCACAAATGAAGCGGGAGTGACGTTGGGTTAGAAAGACACGTTGAAGTGACACCAGTATGGGAATCGAGCATATCAAATGACAGAGGAACCATTCGGTGACGGATGAAGAGGTCAGACGGCACAAAAAGCACGCTCAAAAACTGAAAAGGAGTCGCATGACAACGGGACGATCACAGATAAACACAGTATGTCGATGTCTTCCCTGCCAAGAAGTCTGTCAGGAGGCTGCTCTTCAGATGACGTGTCACAAAGAGGAAGGAATGCAACCTCGGCGCGTACGCTGTCAATGATCGCATGATGGATTGACAGAAAATCCAATCGCGAGATGATGTCGTGAGAAGAAGCGGAAAAAAATGTAATTGAGCTCATCTTGAATGACAACTCGGGCTGTGCATGCTCCTAACGACTCAATGTGTTGTATGCTAGCTTTGCATAGCGAAAGACCTGAGAGCTACGTCACCACCTTCCGAAGTCTGCGGCAGTGGTGCGTATGCATTACCGAATTTGTGGCTCTTGTCTGTACGGGTGCTAGGTTGCGTACTTTTCCCATGACCACATCAATCAAGATAAGAGGGGAAATCGGAGGCGTTGAATATTTATCAGGAAACGCAGTTCTCACCTCCCACACTGCAGTGACTAGTTTTACGGGGGACGAGTGTTAGGCCAACAACTCATCGGCGATAACAACTCAACGCGGTCGACGACTGGCGAAAGAGAGACTCGTCCGATGCGTTCTGATGATCAAAAAGCGAATCTACTGAAACACGGCGTTGACATTTTGTTGGCGAGAAGTTGCAAATTTTGTTGCCAGAAGCGCTCATACAGTTCCTACAAAAACGTGCCACGTGGCCAGCAATTCCGCAGGAGTAACAAATCGGCCAGTTGTTTGGTGCGCACCATGGACATTGACCGCGGGGATACTGTGGAACTAACCGAATGGGTGACGCTGGCGTGAACGTTGGTGCATAAAACGTGGCTCCGTTCGGCGTTGCGCGCATCCTAGCGACCTACGCATGGTTGGTTTGTGCAGCAACAGATGTGTTGTGAAAGGCAGCGAGAATTCACTCAGCGAATTGTTCTTGGACGATTAGCTGCAGCGCGGACCTCAACAAAGAGGACGACATCAAATCGCGGCTGCGATGGCCGCATTTCATTGGGTGCGAAATAAAAATCGCTCTAGTCCCATGCATTAAGGGTACATTATATTGTCCCTGGTGGCCAATATTGATCCGGAGTCCTCGACTATGGCGTTACTCATAAGCAAATCATGATTTTGCCACATAAAACGCAAGAACTGATTCAAGGAAGAGGAGGGCATCTCTTAAGTCGAAGACACCAGTGAAGGTTGGTGGGCTTCGCCATAGCAAACAAACTGCTTAATATGCACTATCAGCGAAGAGTTATCGGCGGCAACAATCAAACCGTAGAGAGAGCCTACCAGAGAATTTCGCGTGGCTTAGCGCTGCTTGCGCAACTCTTCACAGTTCTGGCAGAGAGTCCCTACTTCACAGATAGTGCTGAGGTCCTCAATACCCTTTAAATTATGCCTGATCTTGTCGCTCTGCGCCATTGGCGCTTCGAACGCTTGCAGAGATCTATAATGGCCTCTGCATATCTTGCGAGTGTCTCACCACTATGCTGCGCCCGTTCTCGCTAACGTTGCTCGGTGCGAGCATCGGACTGTCGGCCGCCCAAACAGCTATATGAATCTGCTCTTCACCGCCACCCAAGTCAATGTGTCAGGTTTGTGGTTGCGGTAACACAAACTCGCAACGTCGCACAGATAAAATGTGGCGTTGTTCAGTTTAGTAACCTCGTCACACTTTCTGTGGTCGCTCGTCCTTTCATAGGAGGCGAGCCGTTTCTCCAGATTATGGTCTCCGACGCCGCTGAACATGACACAGTCGTGCTGAGGCAATGTACCCAAGCAGGCCACGGCAGGCATCGTGGCCGTTGAACGCGGTTACGCTTCTTCCACAATTATTGGAATAGATGGCAGCAGATTGCTTCGACCTTTAGATTTCAGGCTTTACTCTGCACTTCCGCCCAATGTGACGAGGTTTATTGGAGCCGTCGAGCGACAGCGAGAAACACAAAGATTGCAATGATAGCTCAGCAGGACAGGCAAACTGGCCGCGAGATGCCACGGCGACGGAACTTTTTAGTGCTGTTCTTCACCCTTACCGATAAGTTACGATGAATTATTACAGCAATTGGTGAACATAACGGCGGCGTCTGTTGCGATGACAGTCGATATCTTTTGCATTAGTTTTGTTATAGGATTTACTCGCTGGTTGTTTTCTTGAATATTTTTGATATATCAAGAGGTGGGGCCCTTCTTTGCATCCTGGAAGAGGGTTCTTCTTTTTATTTTATTCTCGAGCCAATCTTGCCTGAAATTGGAATATACTACTGCAATGTCTTTGTAGATTTATGGTTTCTGATGCTTTGTAGGTTGTCATAAATTCGTCGATAACATTTACAATATATATATATATATATATATGAATAACTTTTTCGTACATTTAAAGCAGCGGTCACATCCGACAATAATTAATGGAAAGACACGATCACGGTCACTTTTGTCAGCGGCAAGAAAGGAACCGGGGCCAAATTTAAAGTGTTCGTGTGATTGTTATATTTTATACCGGCTAACGTTTGTGAATATGTTTAGCCAAGACAAAACGTTTTGTCGAATAACTGGGAAAATATGATCACCCGTGCACTGGAGTTCTAAAATACGGTAAATGCGTTCAACACTTTATTTCTGCTAATAAAATGTGTTCATGTTTCTCCATGTCTTCATTCTCCTCTACTTCGTCATTTTTGCCACTTTCGTTATCAGTTCATTCAGATTGGCTACATGTGTGTTGAGAAGAAGTAAAATTTTCTAGTGCACACATAGGCCCAGTGCATCCTATACAGTATATCTGGATTGCACGAGCATGCTTAACTGGGCTGGTTGGTTGGAATGGCCGGCTGGGAGATCATGCGCACTTGCTAAGGGGCTATGTACCCAGACATTCAGCCCAATACTGCAAAGAATGTGGTGGTCAATCTATTCTTCATCAGTGTGCTGCCTTAAAGAGGCATAAAGAGCAAAGATCACATCAGATCAGCTAAATGTATTTCATCCATGCACACAGAAACTCCTGCTCTGTGAACCTTGCATATGCCTTCATAGCTGTGAGATTAGCTATTCGTTCAAAACGTGAAAGTCTGCTGTAACGACGCATATGATGTGGTTATTTCGATGGTTGTTCTTTCTCTGCGCAGACAGCATGATTCAAATGCGCAAGCACTTGTATGCCTACCGCTGAAAAAAAAACCCGTGCGTATGTGCGTCCGTCTGTCACGTTAGACGAATTGCTACAACGAAATATTGCATACAACAGAATAAATTAAAAAGGAAAAACGTTGCTGATGATAATGAGCAGTCAATTATTTCTTAAGAATAGTGAATGATGATGATGACGGTTCATAATGGTTCCATGCGCATTGATAAAGAGCGCTAAGGGCGTATAATGATAGGAGCATTCCAAATAAGGTTAATAAGCACTTGTAAGGTTCGATAAGGTTGGTAAGAACCTTACCTTGAGTAATGTTCATAAGAACCGAGGAGAACTTATAATGGTTGTATCACGCCAGATAAAGAGAGATAATTATTGATAAGGATTTGATCAATTTTGATAAGGTCGATATAAACCGATAACTGTTGAGAGGGGTTTATAATGGCTGGGTGATGTTCATCAAGATTGATAAAGACTTCGGGCGGCGGGGAGATGACCAAGTGGCACAACGCTTACGCATATTTATACAACTCCCTGAGGAACTTCTGCGCGAGTGTTATTGTTCATTTGAACTGTATATGCTTATTCCTGTATATTGTATTCGACACAATAAAGCAGCGGCGGCTAAACAGCGCGTTGTCTTTCGTGCTCTCACGATGCCATTTTAAGCGATATCTGTTCGCACCCTAATGCTTAAATTAATAACAATGCAATAACATTGCATCGCATACATAATGACGTGAATTCATCGTTTGCGGCCTTCTATTTTTGAACAACAGCACCAGAATCATCTTCATCAAGCAAATACTAAGCACGATAAAAAGTAAATGAGCTACTTACGCAGCAGCACTTGCAATGTCAGGCATTTCTTAAATTTTGACGAAATTCAGAAACATAATGCATCCGAGATAAACATATACAACGTGGTTTTCTTGGCAAGACCATTCTTATAAAATGGTTTGATAAGCAAAACAGTACGCTCTTTCTTTCATTATTTGTGAATATTCGGGTGCTGTACTATCACAACTACACTCGACACTATTAGGTTAGGCTAAAATGAGTGATTAAGGTTACTTTCCATTTAAACAGCGAACTTGCAGTTTTGCGTAGAAGGAGCAAAATTACTAGTATATTTCAGGTGCAGTCCTTTTCAGCAGCGTATGCTCATTGTAATTGTTCCCACAAGCTTGATACCACATGTTTAATCCTAAACAGTGTCATTCGTGAACTTTGTTTCTTTGAATGTGAGAAATGTGACACTTCACTGCAGCAAAATCACAATTTTGCGACATCAGCAAGCAGATGTGCAACATATTTTTGTAGGAAAGCTCGCATTGTCAACCTGACGAGCATATTGTACAAGTGCGACTGCCTGAAAATGGCATGTTATCATGGTAATCACTGGCATGGAATGAAGGACAAATGCATCTAATAATAAATGCATGCTTTAGATTACATAAATCAGTGCATAAATTGAAGAAACGGCAGCGATAACGCGTGCCGGGGCAGTTTAACACAACTGAAATATAAAACAACTAAATAACTTAACGTAAAAGAAGCGCTTCTCTACACCAGCAATCAATAACACACCATGGCAGGCAAGTAACGCATCGCTCACTGCCAACACTTTCCAACAATGTCCTTTAGGCCTGCAACAGCAATGCCCGTTTCGGCAGCCATGTGTGTAGGTGTACAAATGCGTACAATTCCTTATTGCCAAGCTTTCTTAAAGCAACGTCGAGTGTCAAATCAACATAAAATTCAAAGCATACTCATCAATGTGTAGCTGCTCCGCGGACCTAAAATACATAATCTTCGTTTCCCCCCCGCCTCCCTCACAGTAAAGTGGTGGAACAACGTAGATACCTCGCCTGCACAAATCCCAGGATCGGTCGCTCACATTTTTTTTTCAGTCAAGAGATACCGCACAACCCTTCGAGCAGTATGTGCTACAGCGAAAATCTGGTGTGTCAGAGCAGGTGGTGAGAAAACTGCGCATGCGCGTTGTGCAAGCGGCCATGATTATATTTTTATCCATTTGTTCCGTCCTCTCTCTTTCCCTCTTCAGAAGTGCGCGAGCGGATGACTTGATTAACGGGATCTCTCCACTTTCTCTTACTAAAGGCATGATGCCGCAATTTTCAAGGGAAAAAAATGCATAAATACAGCGAGCACATTTTAAAGGGCACGCGTGTTCAATTGGTTTATCCATCGTACTTTGTGTCGTCTGGGATGCGCCGATTTTATGTCAACCTAATGCACAGTGTGATTAGGCAACGAAGAAATATTTGGAATATGTGCTTAAAAGTTAATAAGTTATGGTATGGTACATCCCCGCAAGAACCAAGGTAGAAGTTCCGCGAACAACGCACTGCCATATTTATTCGGATTTAAAATGTCAGCAAGAAATTGTGTAATATATCTGCTTCAAAAACACGAATATGTTTTTTTCTGTTTTGTTGTATATGGAAGAAGATCAATATATGTCTGAGCATTGTATTAGAGCGTTGGAGCCTTAGCAAAATTAATCTGTCATAGAAACACAGTGATTATAAAACATATTTTTCTTTGTAGACCTATGCTTTCCCAGTTACACAAGTTTCACAGCTGTCGTAGCACAAATAATATAGCAAGATTACGTGCGGCACCGTTGCTTGCGTCATTGAAAACAACGAGACAAAAAATTGAGATCTTATGCATAGCTGAGTAAAGGGTTGCTTGACCTAGTTGGTGAGGCAGCCTCAAGGCTTTACAGCGCAACGGTAACAACAGGTACAAAAGAAGGAGGCGCGCATGAGCACCAACTTTCAAATGAGCTTTGTTATCGAGAGCAATGAAAGATATACAGAGGGAAGCTTTGGTTCTCACGAACAAACCAGATAAACTGAGGCAAGAAGCTTCTTATCGGACAGAACAATCGATCGTTTTGTGACACTCTAAACGACTGGACGCGTCATATTTGCTGCCTCCTAAATTATTCGAGTGCGTTCATCTCGGAGTTTGTGTAGCGCAGCAGTATTCTCAAAGGCAGTAGAACAGCCAAGCAAGCTCAGTTTAATGGCCAAAAAGTCCCCCTTTCCCGTTTCCCGCGTTTTATGCATGCTTGCATAACGATTCATAAAGGCATCTGCTTCTTCTGTGCCAAATAAGAAGCTCCGCATGCAGAGGATCCTGTAAGTGATGATTCTTTCAGTAATGTTTCAATCTCTTCGGTGTTTATATTTTGATGCTTGCTCTTTCTACATTAGTTTGTCTGGTTTGTTCATGATAGCTAGAACACTGTTGTATAATTTCAATGCTTTCAATAATAAAGTTCAATTGAAAGTCAGCGCATATCCTATCCTATGGTCCGTGTTGTTCGATTAGGAATATCAGCGCTTTTCGCATCACTCTCGGCACTTGCCGCGGTGCCCGGTGGACCCCCTCCCCCCATTCTTGTACATTCTGCCTCACTGCCGTTATAAAGTGCCGGAACCGCGCTATTATTGCACTGTACCCTCTCAAATATAGGCAATCTATAGTTGCTAATTGAATTGAATTCTGGGATTTTACGTGCCAAAACCACGTTTTTGTTCTGAGACACGCCGTTGTGGGGCCTCCGGAATAATGTTGACCAGCAGGAAATTTTAGCGTGTCCCCAATGCAAGTGAAACGGGCGTTTTTGCATTTTCAACTCTATTGAACTATGGTCATCACGGCGAGGATGACCAAGGCCATTCTGTGTCCTGTGGATATCACTTCTACTGGACGAGGCTCCTGTCCTACTGGCCGTTTTCGCGAGAAAGACAGACCGCATCCCGGTTTCGTCACGGGTATTTTGTTTTGCGATAACAACGCACCGCTTTGAGAGGAGAATGCTTGTTTTAGTAAAAGCAACAGCTATTCTCCTAATTACAATGTAGACTAAGACGTTTCGTGTTCCATGCCTTAGATACAATGAAAAATGGCACGGGAGGTTTTTGACATTCTTTATTATTTGCTTGATCACGGAATATTTATCTTTGTTGTTTATATTTTGCAGATTGTACGAGAATAAATAATGATAGGTTAATATTTTCTATCAACGGCTAAAAACGCCGACGAATCGAAAATGGGGTTTGTGCATCATTTGGTAATTGTGACCGTCATGATCTGTGAAGCGTCTGCAAAGAATTGTAAGTCTGCTATTTGTGTATCTCTTTCTGCACTCGAGCATTCTTACAGCAATATTTTCTCCATTTAGGAAATGAAATTTATATTATATTAAACAATTAATGCAAAGGCATTACTATTGACAAAAACACTAGGATTTTTCTACTGATGATTGCATTACGAATTTTTGTACACTTTTGAGAATTTCAAGCAGAATATATAACACTAAAAGGAAGGGCACGATGACACTTTCAACTGTTCGAAAGAAAGCGATAAGTGTATTCAAGCTCTCATTCGCCATTTAGGAAGGAAGAAAAGGGAAAACCAGAAGGCAGGGATGTTAACCAGAATAACGTCCGGTTGGCTACCTACACCGGCGGAATAGAAAAAGGGAAAAGAAAGATGGCAGGGAGAGAACGGAGGAAAGGAAAGAAGGAAATTTGCGGTGAGTTGGCTGATGCGTGTGGTCTAATAGTAATTACATTAATATTCACAGATGTTCACACAAGCCCGTCGTCCTCAAGAAGCACAAAAGTGCCTTCGCTGCTTTACAAGCCGACGAGCGATGGGGGCGGTGTTCCAGCAGTGTCTGGACGGAAAGCAGCGGATTGTTGAGTTTTTGGAGAGTATTAGCAAGTTCTTCTTTTTCGGGGGCATATCCTGGACAGTGGCACAGCAGGTCGTCGATATTTTTTGCGGTGCCGCAGAACTCGCATGCTGCACTATCAGTCACTCAAATTATAGTACAATATGCCTTTGCGAAGGCAACTCCTAACCAAAGGTTACAGAACAGCATAGCTTGAAGGCGAGGAGGTCCAAATGAAGGTCACAGTTGCAGTGAGGGGTTTAATCTATTTGCCATTTTGGAGCTTTTTGCATAGGCATACAAATAAAATGATGCGTTAGAGTTAACGCGTAAGATGCTTTGCTGGCCCTGGACAAAATATGATTCGTAGGTATTTGCCACTCCCGTCATCTTATACACAACCAAACTACACAAGGGACTTGTCGCACCAAGTGGATATCATTCGCCCTTGCTTTCGCACCGGCCCAAAATCTAACAACTATATTAGAACAGTTCGCTGTATCCTCTGCGAATACTTGCCTAATATCGAGCTATTTGTAATGCTTATGCTGTCCAAGGCCGTTTCTTGTAGAGTCATAGGATGAGTGAGTGAATGAGTGAGTAAAAAGTTTATTGAAAATAAACTTATTAAGGCACGATAGTTGGGGCCCCTATTCTAGGCCCCATTGGCACGAGCCGCTAGATAGGCTTGGCACAGAAGAGCCAACTGGCTCTCCCGACCCTCTTCCGCAAGCCACGCCTCCCACTGCCTATTCCTCTTTAGTCAATGTTAGTGTATATGGGACAAGCAGTTACTTTCTCAAAGAGAGTGCCCGGAAATCTCATTGTTTTTAGAGTGTACGCGCACTTTGCAAGCATCGCAGATAGCTTTCGAGATGAGACCCGCGCGGGCGCGCACTTTGGACACCTCGCAGATGGCTTGCAAGATACGCCGCCCGCACGTTAATCCGGGAAGCAGCAGCCGCCGGAGAAGAACGTCCGCCTCCCTCACTTCACCAGGGTGCCTCGCGTGCGACAAGAGAGGGCTTGCTTTGCTTTGCTTTGCTTTCTGTTGCTCGCTTGCTTGCTTGCTTGTTTGCGCACGCGTGGTTAAGCTGCGTCTGCCGACTCACCTTAGCACGGTTTCCGTCGCACCTACAGTGTACGTCGCGCGGTGACGAATTTATAACCCTTAGACTTCATACGTAACCTGACGGCGCCGCCGTCGTCGCCGGCAGACATTCGCCCGGAGTGCCCATATTTACTGCTACTGCAATAAAACGAAAATTTGTCTAGGAGTATTGGTGACGCAGCCTAGGTCGGGTGCGTGAAACGTATTGTGTTTTCTGCTGACGGTGTACGGACACCAAATTTCAGAAACGACGTAACCTAACACGCAAGTGGCATTTCACATATTACATATTACGTGCTTAGCCCATCACACAGGTAGCAGACGTTATGCAGCCTAGACTTGCATTCCTTGTGACTCCTTAGTCGTAATAGGCCCACTGTGATCAAAGGTAGTGGCTGCAAATGGTTTGCGGAAGACACGCACGGCACTTCCAGTCAATTTCCATTGATGTTTTCTATTCTGACAAATCTACAATCGCATTTTAGTACCTCTGCTCTAGCGTAAGGTCGCCACTTGAGCGAGACAGGTAACGCTCATGGCTTTAGGCAGCACATAAAGTGGAAGACGAGTGCAAATTCCAATAGAAGAGCGTTCTACAAACAAAGCTCAGCGGAAAGCTATGACGTGGAACTCCTCCAATGTATCCTAATTCGCTGTGCAAGTTACATTGTCGAATTTTTAATGGTTGTAGAATGGTGAAGTAGCACAACAATTAGGGACAAATATCGAGGTAATTTTCAAGACTAAGTGTTCTTTGCTGTCTTCTCATGGGTTTGGTGCATCTGGGATGTAGTTCTGCTCGAACTAGCGCCGCAGCCAGTCGGGGGGGGGGGAGGTGCTTATGGGGCTTCAGCCCCTCCCCGAAATACTTACATGCGGTCATACACCGCCGAAGAAAAGAACACCTGGCGCCGGAAATCGTTCTGAATTTTTCAAGCCTGTCAGTGTCACGCTCCAAAAGAAATGTCAGCGCGATGATTGTGAACTTGGACCGGATTTCGCGGCAACGCCCATGCACTGCGAGCCGCATGACACGATGAACCCTAAGCGAGCACTGTTTCAAGGGCGTTTTGATGGCGAGCGGGCTTGGGGCATCTCCCGGAGGCCGCGGAATACGCAGCGCATGAATTTCAACTCCGAAACCTGGTAGGTGTAATGTTCTTATAAACTTTTCATTCGAAAGGTGCAGTGACATTTCCAAAGTCGTGCTTTAGATTTTCTATTCGGGAACTTCTTGAGTTTATTGTTGCTATAAACATTTGACGGCAAAGTGCAGTGACTTTTCGAAAGTGGTACATCGGACCATACAACGAGAAAAGTCAAATCAACACATTCTCAGACAAGTTGACAAAGCACGCGGCGAGGCCGGATGACACGAAGCCTTGTGGTGGTTCATTTGTGTCGTAATGTCACAGAAAACATTATCGACATTTTGTTTACCTGCTCCAAAACATCCATGTCAAGAAACTAAAGCCAGCAAAGGTAACTACGTTCTTATTTATTCCTATTTATTTACTTTGACTTTAATTCGCACGAACACATTGAGCCTCTTGAATTTTCTTGTTCTCGATAGCCGCAGGCTGGCAGAGCCAGCCGGACCGCTTGCGTTTTTCTCGTGTTGCCTTGACCACTGCGCAGCGCACTTCTGTGCGCGTTAGTTTTTCTCTGACCGACTGGATTTTCTTCTGGCGGAGGTTTGGGCGCTTTCTGGCTAGCAGACGAGAAAAAACTATGGTCGGTCGTCGGCATCACTGTGGGGACTAGACGGATTAAAACGTGTTCACTTGAGGGCAAGCTCTCCGGAAAACCTTGTGTCGCTCGTGTGGGATACCGAACCCGAGGGTTCGACGGAAGCCCGTCGGGTCGGGAGGAAGCATGAAGTAATAAAACGAAGGACACCGACCAACAGAAGTGCTCAAGAATGAATAAATCTAAAAGACGTTTCGGCTTCTCTACGGAAGCCTTGTTCACAATGGTATGACGGAAGGTTCATGGAAGCTTATGTATGCTTCAGAACGTGACGTAAGCAGCGCGGGTATGAATCCAAACGAATCGAAAGCGCTGCGCCGAATTCGTTCACTGCGCACTTAAACAGTCAGGAAAAGGCCCTCGAATTCACAGTTGAGACAGAGGTCGACAGCAAACTACCTTTTATAGACGTACTTGTCACCAGACGCGATGGACGGCTCTCGTTCAGCGTATACCGTAAGGACACACACACTGGCCGCTACCTGAACTTTAGATCAGTTCATCCAGACGCTCACAAAAGGTCGGATGCTGCCTCACTGCTCAACCGTACGAACCGCATTTGCACCACAGCAGAAAGTCGTTCCACTGACTTGGACCACGTGCGAGGTGATCTCTCGGCAAGCGGCTATCCCACATCCTTTTTGAGTGCTGTGGAACGCCGTCTGTCCAATGCAGCTCGTCCGGCTAATCCCCGACCAAGAAAGCTTGCTGCCTTACCTTACGTTCCAGGGACAAGCGATACCTTGTCTCGCATTCTACGCAGTTATGACGTTGAGGTGGCGCACGTGCCCGTGTGTGTGCTGAGGCAAGCACTCATTTATGGTGTTGGGCTGCTGAGCACAAGGTCGCGGGATCGAATCCCGGCCACTGCGGCCGCATTTCGATGGGTGCGAAATGCGAAAACACCCTTGTCCTTAGATTTAGGTGCACGTTAAAGAACCCCAGGTATTCAAAATTTCCGGGCTCCTCCACTACGGCGTGCCTCATAATCAGAAAGTGGTTTTGGCACGTAAAACCCCATAATTTAATTTTTTAAGCACTCGTTGGCTTCCGAGAGAATTGTTTCCCGGAGTGGTCTCTAAGATACCCTGCACAGACTGCGACTACGCATACACCGGTGAATCGGGCAACATTAAACGGAGACTGAGGCAGCATCAGAAAGATGTCGAAAAGAAAGGTACAGTTTCGAATGCCCTTGCCGACCACACGGATGCAACGGGCCACAAGATTGACTGGTATCGCTCGAGAATTATCGGCCAAGAAAGAAACCTGAATTTGTGGCTGTATCTGGAATCGCTGGAGATACAAAAAACACGTCACACGCCCAATCAAAATGAGGGAACCCTCCCCCCGTCATACACGCGCTGCTGACGTCATCTTCTGAAGCATACATAAGCTTCCATGAACCTTCCGTCCTTCTATTTTGTACAAGCCTTGCGTAGCGAAGCCGAAACGTCTTTTAGATTTATTCTTTTTAGCACTTCTGCTGGTTGGTGTCCTTCGTTTTATTACATCGGGATACCGAACAGTATGCGTATGCTTCTCTGTGGACCAAGCGTCTCACGTTTTCGTCGATATCCCTTCGGTAGTCAAACCATAGGTGCCCAAAGTAAGGGTTAGACAGTGGCCAACATGCTTTCCATTGCGTTTTTTCCCTGTCTGTACCCGTGCCTCACAAAAGAAAAAAAAAGCACTGTTGCGGCGCAGCTAATAGTCGCAAAGTGAAACTTCGATTTTGTTACCTCTTCCCTTGCGGAAAGTAATGGCTCACGGGATACTTAATTTGCCAGATACTCGTAATATATTATTGCAATATAGCAATTATATGGACACTCCAGGTGCATTCCTGCCGTCGCCATCGCTTTCATGTTCCGTATAAAGTCATATGCGATAACATCGTGATCGCCCGCCGTGTTCTGTATGTGCGAGTGAAAACCGAGGAGGGTGGCACTGGCATGGGTGAGCCGACGATGGTGAGTCTTGTGTGCGCAAGGCAGAGAAGCGGGGAGGAAGCGCGCCTTCTTCCGTCGCGCGCGATACATCAAGGGTAGTGCAAGGAGGGGGGGGGGTCGGCACTTAGGATTCTGTGATCTGTGAATCTGTGATTGTGCAACTTGCTTATTTGCCTTGTTTGACTCATTACATACAGTCAATTTTTCTTAGATACGTAGATTTTTTTAGACTTATACCTGTAGTTAAATAACTTCTTGCTAGGTTTACTGTATACGTGCAGTGAACTTTGATGTCAATGACACTTTTCGCCCTCTAATCAAGCTGTTTCTTCGCATTTGTATATTCCATTTTATCTTCGCATTTCTAATGCACGAGGCGCCAGCCCAACGAAAGGGAACCAACCCTCCCCGCGCAGTAATGGTTCGGTTCATTATCTGCGAGGCATGCGCGTAGTACACAGGCATCTCACACTTACAAAAGTTACACAAAGGTGTGAGGATAAATGTTCATTAATGCTCTTATACACTGGGTTGAACATAGTTGCATGTCATAATGGACGCTCCAAAAATTGAACAGCGTAGTTTCGTGAGGTTTTACGCAGCTGAAGGTGTTTCACACAAAGAAATCAGTCGCCATATGGCGGTCCTGTACGTTGAAAATTGCATTTCATTGGCCACTGTGAAGTGTTGGAGCAAACTTTTCGAAGAAGGACGTGAAAGTTGCAAAGACGATCCAAGACCACAACAAATCCGCCGTGCAATCACCCCCAACTCAATTGCAAAGGTTGATGAGCTCATTAGGCAAGAACTGGGGATAAGCATCAAAGAACTAGCTGAGCGTGTGAACACGAGTCACGGTTCGGTTCAAACCCTAATTCACGAATATCTCGGTTACTGGCTCTTGTGTGCGCATTGGATGCCCAAGATTTTGAACCACCGCAAGAAGACGGAAAGATTCCGTGCTGCCTTGACTCATGTGATCCGGTACCGCAATGACGGTGACGACTTCTTGTCTGCAATTGTGACTGGGGACGAATCATTGTGCCACTATACTACGTTCCTGAAGCACGGCAGCAAGGCCTAAAGTGCAAAAAATTCAATTCACCACCCCCATAGAAAGCAAAGGCCGTCATTTCCACCGGAACGGTGTTTACTTTTTTTTATCGTCACCATACAGAGCAAGCCTGTCGCCTTGTGACCTCCACATTTTGGGTCAACTGAAGAAACAGCTCAAGGGAATTATATTCAGGTCGAACGATGATTTGAGAGTTGCGATGGTGGGATGTAACATGGCTGTAAAGTGGCCTAAAATCAATTTGTATGATAGAAGCCTAAAATTATATATAGTATAAAATTAGGACAGTGATACCTGTAGTTGTCTATGGATATAGTACGCATGATAAGTGATCATGGAGCTAAAATGCAAGAATATGGAAATAGCACCTATGCCTCCGGGAGGCCTTTGAGCCCAAAGGCAGGGAGGCAGCTGCTTTCTCTTAATGCAGTTACCGCAGCAGAGGCCTCAGTTAAGAGGCCGTGCTAGGGATTTCGTGGTGATATAACATGAAAACTATGTACACCTTTTAAAAATACGAACAAGGATTGATATATAAAGAGCGGTTCTATATCTATGATCATTAAAGGATGAAGTGGAATTTATTGCCGGTGTGGTAATGGAAAATGATTTTTCCTCTTAGCGCTTAATTCAGTGCATTGCAGCAGGATGTGAAGCACGGTACGTGGCTCGCCACATTTATCACACATGGGTGGATACCCATGTATGATAAATGTGGTGACCCATGCATGATAAATGTGGTGACACATGTGGATACCCATGCATGCTTGCTGTGTTCACCTCGCAATAACATGTCATTACATTCGCGGCGAGGCTGCACGAAGGAGACACCCAAGCAATTTTTCTGGCGTCTGGTGCTATAGTGACTGAGGTACCGTTCTTGTAACTTTTGTGTTGTTCCATTCGCATATAGTGAGCACTTAGGCCTCAAATGACTGTGGAAACCAGTGTTACTAAGCACAGCAAGATACGAACTTAGAAGACCATGATTTTGGCTGATGTCGCACGAATTGGCTTCCATCTTGTATGCCAGTGAAGGCTTTCTAAGTATTCTGAAAATACATTGGAGCGCAGCTCTTAGGCGCCCGTTCCTGCGAGGAGCGCGGGCGCACTTTCAAAACCACTGTGAATTCAAGCGGATCTTTGGGCACAGGGAATCGTTTATTCCCCAGGAGTGAGAGAGTAAAACTTTATTCAATGTAAATAAAATAAGGCACGATGGTTGGAGCCCCTATTCCAGGGCCCCACTGGCACGAGTGGCTCGCTGGGCTTGGTCCAGAAGAGCCAACTGGCTCTCCCGACCCTCGTCCGCAAGCCATGCCTCCCACTGCCTATTCCTCATTAGTGGATGTTGGTGTAATATGGGACTGTCTATGTGGGGAGGCCTCCTGGGGCACTCCCATGTGATGTGTTTTAATGTGGGTATGTCTGTGCACCACGGGCACTCGTCAGTGAACCTCGTGGGGTGTATTCTGTGTAGGTGGTGCAGGTTGGGGTATGTATTCGTCTGAATACGACGCCAGTCCCTCTCCTGTTCGCTGTTTAAATCGGAGTGAGGATGTCGAAAACGTCTCCGCTCCGGCCTTTGCTGTAGGAGGATGTCACGAAAATTCGGTTGAAGGTCGTCGCTAGGCCATGCCGTTGCTCGGACGTTCAAAACTCGTGCAATACGGTCTGCCCTAGCGTTTCCTGCCAGTCGCTCGTGTGCCCGACACCAGACGATAGTGTGGTGCCCCTCTAGTTGAGTGCCTAAAATTTTGATTATTGATTTGGGTGCCGTTTCTTGTAAAAACAGGCGGAAAGCCGCTTGTGAGTCGGATAATATGACAGCCGAATTGGTTTGGCGCTCGGCGTCCTGAATGGCCAAGGCGATGGCTGCAGCCTCTGCCACGCATGCCGAGGCAGTTTTGAAGTATGCCATTGTTATGTTGTTGTTGCATGTAGAGACTATGGTGAAAGTGTCTGAGCTGGCTCGACTGGCATCCGTATAACACCCCCGGTCCCATGCCGAAACGTTTGTGAAGGGTCTTTGCCCTTGCTCTGCGTCGTCCGGGATGGTACTTAGGGTGCATGTTTTTGGGAATTGGGGCCACCGCGAGGTGCGATCGAACATTGCGGTCTATCTGTGCCGTTTCCTCTCCGCAATACTTGGGTCTCCGGGGAAAGCCTAACCTCGCCAATACTTCCCTGCCCTGAGTTGAAGAGCAAAGTCTTTCTTTCTGGGCATATAACGTCGCGACTTCGTACTCGTCAAAAGTATTGTGCAGGCCCAGTCCCTCGAATCTCTCTGTGCTAGCGCATTCGGGAAGACCAAGGGCGGCTTTGAAGGCTTTCCTTATTATTGCGTTTGCGTGTTTAATCTCTTGGTTTGTCATGGCCTGATACGGAAGGGCGTATGTGAGTCGGCTAATTACGAATGCGTGAACCAGGCTGATGGTCTCTCCCTCAGTTAGGCCGTCTCTGCTTCTTGCCACTCTCCTTATCGTTTTGGCCACGTTTCCTGTGAGCGCCTTTAGATTTCGTAGGATGTGAGATGTTCCAGCATTCTGCTGTATCCACATCCCCAATATTCTGAGTGTCTCCACTTCACGAATTGGCGCCCCGTCGAGAGTCAGAGTGAGCGGCACCCAGTCCTTCTTTCTTGCGTATTTCGCACGCACCCGAATGAATTCCGATTTTTCGGGTGCGCATGCCATATCCGCCGCCCTCGCGTATTCCACGGCTGCGTCTATGGCCTTTTGAAGGGTTTCTTGCTTGTACCCGTAGGACCCCTGGTGAGCCCAGAACGTGATATCATCGGCATATATCGCACAACCGAGATTCAGGTGTTTATCTAGCTCCAGGGCTAGCTTTCTCATCCCTACATTGAATAGCAGTGGAGAGAGTATAGCTCCCTGAGGGGTACCTCTGTCGGGACAGTTGAAGGTGTCGGACCTCGTGGAGCCTAATCCGATTGTGACCGTGTGGTGGCTGAGGAACGAGCGCACGTAGTTATAAATTCGCGTTCCGCAGTTCACCGCTTCCAGTCCCTCCAGAATAGCGTGGTGGGAGATGCTGTCGAAAGCCTTTTTGATGTCGAATGCCAGTACAAATTTATCTTCCGACCCTATGTTGGGGTGCAGGACCTCGTGCTTTAGTAGTAGAAAAACGTCATGCGCTGACACGTGGGGTCGGAAACCGAACATGTTGGAGGGGAACATGTTGTTTAGCTCTATGTGGTTCGAGAGCCGGACCTGCACAACCTTTTCAAAGAGTTTCCCAGCGCACGACGTTAGGGAGATGGGTCGAAGGTTGTTGATGTTACGAGGCTTACCTGGTTTTGGAATAAGAATAATTTTGCTTCCTTCCATTCTTTTGGAAGGACGCCGCCCTCTGTCCAGACCGTGTCGTTAAAGAATTTGGTCAAGCTCTTTAGCGTGTCGTCACTTAGATTGCGAATCATTGTGTTCGCGACCTGATCTACCCCTGGGGTCGTGTTTTTTTTAAAGGAGCGTGCCGCTGCGTAAACCTCTTCAAAGGTTATGGGGGCGTCCAGTTCCGGTTGGTCCTGACCTTCGTAAACGGGTTTGGTGGATTGCCCGGTCGGTACAGTTCCTACGTATATCTCTTTAATTTTGTCTATCATGTCAGCTTCCCGACCTTCAAACTCGTTTTCAAGCAGCTTGAGTGTGCGATTCGCCACTGTTTTTGTTCCTCCCGGGTCAATCATACTTCGAAGAATGCGCCATGTTTTCCTTGTAGTCAACGTGCCCCGAAGCGAGTCGCTGAACTGACGCCAATTGCTGTCGCTTAACTTTTGTGCGTATTCGTTAGCTGCCTGCGCTAGCTGAGCTATCCGTATCCTGAGTTTACGATTAAGCTTCTGCCTTTTCCATCTTTTTGTGAGGCCTCTCCGGGCTTCCCAGAGATGCAAGAGGTGACGATCCACGGCTGGAGCCTCCGTTGTCGTTTCACTTGTTTTTGTGACCCTAGAGTGAATAACTCGGATCTGCTCGGCCCATTCTCCTACGTCTGTTATGCTGCCGATTGTTTTCTGTTTTTTACGAAATTTGGTCCCGTCGGATAGCCTTGCCTTGCCAATAGCTCTTCGAATCCTGGCTGCATTAACCGATATGCTTAAGATATAGTGATCGCTTCCTAGGTTTTCACCTAGGTTCGTCCATCGCGTCTCACTTTCGTTGTTGGTGAACGTGATGTCGGGGGAAGTGTCCTGGGACACGCTGTTCCCGATTCGCGTTGGGAGATCCGGTTGAGTTAGTTGGAAAAGTCCGTAGCGCTCTACAACGTCTGCCAACAATATGCCCTTGGGATTGACTCTACTGTAGCCCCAGTTTGAGTGTTGTGCGTTAAAGTCGCCTAACAATATTAATTTGTCCCTACCTTGAGCGAGTCGCACCGCGGTGGCCACCACGTTTTCAAAATCCGCCTGTTTTTCTCTGGGAGAACTATAAACGTTGACAATAATTGTTTTAGGTTTGCCCCTTTTCTGCGGCCAAATCGTGATTATCTGGTGCTGAATAGGTTCCCGAAACAAATAATTTTCGCTAATCGAGACATCCTTCTTGGCAAAGGTGGCTACTTGAGGGTAGCCAGGATGAGCATAAAGCTCGTACCCTTTGAGTTTTTGATTTCGTTTCCCTATTTCCTGAATAAAGATAACGTCGGGAGGGATTGGCGCCGATTCTATGTAGTGCGTGAAATTAGCCTATTTAGTGCGTAGCGTGCCGCAATTCCATTGCCAGATTTCAATGTGTCCGGTCTTTGTGTTGTTTGTCATATTATCCATGGATATTGCTGTCGCTATCAGTGTGCTCTATAGCTTTCGGTGTCCTGGTAGGAGCTCCCGGACTTTGACTGACCCTCTTTCGGGGGACGGCTGCGGCTTTTGTTTGCACATCCTCTACCATTCGTTTGAGTTTGTGTAGCTCTGCGAACATTAGTTGCATGTTTTGTGCTAACTGTTCCAGCGTTAACGAATGAGCGCTGGAGGCGGTACTTTGTTGCAGTGATGTCTGTGGTGGTGATTTGGAAGTGTGGTCTGCAATTTGTATGGGTTGCTGTGATGTGCTGTTGCTTGCCGTGCGCTTAAAAGCTTCAAACTCGGCTCGTAGCTCGGCTAAACTGTTTCGAAGTATTGTGTTTTCTTCTACTATTTTCTTGTACTCTGGGTTTTGTGTGATTGGTGTCGGTGTATTCTTAGCATTGGCAGTGGGAGATGCGACTTGCGCCCAGCTCACCTGATTATTTTGTGGGGTGCTGCATGCCAGTAGGATCCCTGGTGACTTGCTTCTTGGGGCCTCCTTTTTTGTCTGATCTTGCTGCTGAGGCACCTTGAGTCGGGATGCCGACCGTCCCCTCTGGCCCGGCTGCCCGGAACGAGGTCGGCTCCGCGACGGCGAGCGGGTTCTGGAGCGGCTGCGACGATCCATGGCTGGAAGGAACTCCAGCTCGGATTCCTCGTCTTCGGTGGCGAACCACCGTAGTTGGGTCTTCGTTGGTTTCTTTGGCCGTGGTCTTGATATCTGACTGACTGGCTTTAGTCTTTTGGGACACCGGCGGTCACCCGTTGGATGATCACTCCTACAAATAGCGCATTTGGGGGTGCACGTGTGTCCATCGGCAGGCTCCCGCACCCCGCACGAGCGGCACACCTGTACGTCGGGCTGTGGACATACGTCGGTGCGGTGTTCCAAGGTGCCAGAGGTACGGCAGAATTGTACCGCATTTCGGTAGGGCATGCAGTGTTTCTCTCCTCCGAAGTAATAAACACATCTTGGCACTCGGCTGCCGTAGAAAGTGAGCAAGGCACTTTGTGAGTCGCCCATCATTCTTGCGTCGATCAACTCCAGTCTCTGCGTTCGGATACGTAGGTTCGATCGCAGCACGTCAGAAGGGGTGTGTGCTTCTATCCCGTGAATTGCTCCCCGCGTCGTGCCTTCTCCTGCCGTAACGTACGCATTGACGGGGTGTTGTCGTCCGTTGATGCTCAAGAATTTAATGGCTTGCATGACCTTGGCCGTATCCCGATTCGGGGTGGATATCACTGCAATGTTCGAACCTGACTTGATTCTTAGAATAAAATTGTCAGTGGTTCTGTCCTCGCACGCCTCCATGACGGCTCTTGCCAGTGCCTGACTGGTAACATTCTTGAGTGGTAGCCCTTGGTGTGGTCTGATGACCACCTTCAGGTCACTCTTTGGTAGCGGCGGAAGACGCTTGAGTCGTGGGTGCCTGCGATGCGCCATGGGTTTGGAAGAGTTGGTAGTCGGACCTGATGGGAGTGCGCTTCCTTGCGCAGAACGGCGCTGCTGAGCGAGATTTTTCTTTTCCTTCAGGGAAAGAACGCGCTCCCATCCGGCTTCTGCGGTCGTTTCGTTGACCACGGTAGCGCTTTGCAGGTTGTTGATCCTGGCTGCCTTATTGCATTCGTGGTGCGATGTTGCATCACCCACCTGAGATGCAGTGAAATCCATCTGTTCTTCAAGTCGCGATGTTGTAATAAGTCGCGGGTTCGATGTCGCAGCTGGAGTTCTTAAGGCCGCCATGTTCAAATGCGCGCTCGCCCGCCGGCGCCGCTCTCCGAACTAAAGTTAGGGTTAGCAGCTCGCCACGTTCTGAAGGTGGAAAATCGGCCATAAAAACGCCGAAATAAGGTCCGACTGACCTGCAGTTGGTCTCCACAGGCGCCGGACCACTTCTTGGAGATGGTGGTGATCGTTTCGGGCCGGTCCCAGAAGGTGGTCTGCCCGAAAAACCAAACATGCATAGCCCGATGTGAGCGCAGGCGTTTCGAACGGCGTCTTCTTCTTCCTCCCCAGGAGTCGCGCACCCAATTCCAATATAGAGCAGCTTATCAAACGTAATTGCTGACATTCGCGACCGGGTTAAGTTTAGAGGACAAAGAGCACAATGTCTTCGTGATATTAATTTGGCTGCATCTGTAGTGCGTTTTTTTGGCGTCGTTTATTATTGTGTAATAATTGCATGCTTGTTATGTTCAAAACAATTCACTTGTATGACCACATAGTAGCGTGTTGTATACCACCGGAACTACTGCCTGCCTTGTAAGAGCATTTTGTCGCATTGTTACACATGTCCTCTTGTCGTGTGGCAAGAACACGTTTGGACCACATGACCTATCTTCGTCTTCGTCTTGACGGATACAAATATATTGTCGGTATGCTCACTCCAGTAACGTGCCTTGTTGACCATTAGACTCGTAATCAATGAAGAGGTAAGAATAATACTGGAAAAAAATTTCGCGTTGCGTTTTATGTTTTTTTTTGCAGTTTGTGACGGCAAAAATGAGGAAAAATACTTCTGCAAATATAAAGGCGAGACATATTCACGGCTGTGCCCGAGAGTAACTAGAGCGTGCCGCAGTATCGGAGAAATAATATGCATCTGCAAAGAAGGGTACTTTCGGCGCCAGTTTTGGGCGCCTTGCGTGACGTGGAGAGAATGCGGTAAGACCCTTCGAACATGTGTATACTCAAGAAAATATTGGCTTGCCTCACGGATATCTAGCGCAAATATTAGAAGCTTGTTGAGAGACTAGGATATACTAGTGTTGCTCAAATGAATATATTATTTTAAAGTATTTATTCCCAATCTGCACATTGAGAAAAGTGCTAAAAGCTGCATGCTAAAAATTCGTTATACAAAGCTTGGCATTCAGAAAAATTATAAATATTAGCGTTGTCAGATAGGAAAATATGCAACTAATAATGATAATCCGGAGTTGTTAGCCTGGCTGACAACTGGTATGGTCCTTCTGGCGGGGAATCACAATCATGGAAGGCACTGTCACCATATAAAGAAATCAACCGCGCATATATTCTTGGACACAGGCATACAAGAATCAATCCTTTAGAATATATTCACAAAGACCGTGTCTACAAGCATGTATACCAATTAGAACTCCTTAGATCCAGAACTCATTAGATGACGTATGAAGGAGTCAGAGAGCCAATTATGATTTAGCAGTTCTTGATATGTTGTAGCTCAAACCTCAATGTTCTTCTTAAGGAACACTCACTGAAACGTCTAGATGGCTTTGCTAAATCTACTGGCCAATTTGTGGAAGCGCAAGGTTTCAAAAATTTAGGTAAAAACTAAGAAGAAACTCATGAAAGAGAAGATGATGTAAACTAAGTTAGGTAAGGTGTGGTACCTAAGCTACTTAGATGTTTCCTGTGCAACCGCGTCGGTCTCCGTGCAGTATATTATCGTGTAGGAGGGAGCCGACCAAAGGCGCATATAATTTGTCAGCACTGAAAGAGACGAGGACGCCACACAGAAGCCTGCAGGCTACAAAACCAAGAAAAGGCGGCAGGGGTGCTTTTCCTAAATGGTGGAAGCGCAGCATCATCGCAAGAATCAGCCATTGATAACCAGGATACACATGATATAGCAGAAAGCATAGTGTCGGACAACAAGGACGCGTTCGAGCAGACGAGGCTATCGCTGTATTCCTCCAGTTGACGGAGAGATCAACGGAATGCGAATCTCAGTTCTACGAGATAGTGGCACCAATAAGGCCTTGGTGAGACGGAGTTTCATTGGGGAGAAAGACCTAACAGGAGAAATAGCAGTGATTGTTATTGTTAGCACACGGTTAGGCATTTACCCGAGGCCAGAATTCAAGTGTCTGCTCCCTAATACACCGGATGACTGTGAGTAGAAGAGTCATTATATGATTTAATATTGGGCAATCTATCTGTGGTAGTAAGCATAGGTGACCCTGATACGAAAGGGAAGAGCAGCCACACCGACACAGAAAAAGCGAAAGAAAAACAACTGGAGCTCGATCCTAACATGGTAACACAAAAATTGAAGGCTATGGAGGATAGTCCAGAAGTATCGTTGGCAGTAGCTACAAGATTAAGTACGCAGTGAACATTGAGGTCATTGAAGGTGCCTACAACCAACGTACATTCGGTGACAACAGTAGAATTTCCAGAAATGCAAAGAAAGGATGATTCAATACAAGCCCGCTTTGAGAAGGAAGTATAGTCGACGACAAATAAAAGAGGAAGGACCATATCCGAATTCCAGAGGAAAACGGATTGTACAGAAGATGCAAGTTTACATCGGGCAGAGAAGTGATGCAGTTGGTGGTTCCTAAATCACTGCGACAGTCGGCCTTGAATTTGGGGCACGACAGCATCATGGCCGGACACCAAGTCTCAAAAGGAACGGTGGCTAGGATCACATAAGAATCAGGGTTACAAAGCGAAGTAAAGAGATGTGTGAAATCCTGTGACATTTGCCAGCGGACGATACCAAAAGGGCGAGGGAATCAAGTTCCACTGGGGAATATGCCAACGATTGATATGACATTTCAGTGAGTAGCAATAGACATTGTAGGACCTATAAATCTGCCATCAGAAAAATGAAACGGCTATGTTCTCGCGATGTTCGATATGGCGACGAGATAACCAGAAGCTAGTGCCTTAAAAGGCATAGATTCAATTCAGGTTGGCTACGCCCTGATAGAGAAGTTCTCTCGGTATGGTTTTGCACGAGAAATCCTTAGTGACAGGGGATCCAACTTCACATCTAGCCTAAATAACGAGTTGAACAGGTTGCTCTAGATAAAGCAGTTGCTCGCAACGCCATATCATTCTATGGCCAACGGCGTTCTGTAAAGATTTAATGGCACATTGAAGAACATCATAAAGAAGATGTGTGAAGAAAGACCTACGGATTGGTCCGTTACTTACCAGAAATATTGTTTGCATACAGAGAAGTGCCACAAGCAAGCCTCAATATTTCACCGTTCGAGATGTTGTATGTACGCGTGGTTAGAGGCCCGTTAAGTGTACTCAAGGAGGTATGGGCAAATGAAGGACTTGACACCGAAGTCAAAATGACATACACCTACGTGTTGGAACTTCAAAAGAAGCTGGAAGAAACTTGCAAGTTGGCATATCGAAGTTTGGAGGAAGCAAGATGAAAAACGCTATAAAGCCTATTATAACACGAAGGCAGTCACACGACGCCTCAATCCAGGAGACAAAGCACTTATCTTTCAACTTAGAGGTGGAAACAAACTGTTGATGCAGAGGAAAGGACCGTATGTGGTACCAGAAATAAAATGAGATGGATCACGAGCTTCTGGTGAACGATTCTAAAGAATTATTTCGCATCAACATGTTAAAGTATGAAGAGAAACATAATTCGCAAGAATCCGTAGTTGTCAACATGGTAATCACAGAAGAAAAAGACGACTTGGAAGTACACACCTACGACTACAAGAAAACCATGGGGCTAGAAAAAGCAGTCATTATTCCATGTCTAGATGGAGAAGAAGCAGCAGAGTTAAAAGCAATATTACAAAAGTATGACGAATTACTGTCCGACCTACCAGGAAGAACAAATGTTAAGTGCAAGTTAGATAGCACCACGGATGCACCAGTGTACGTCAAACAAGGACCATTGCCACTCGCGGTTCAAGAGTCCATTGAGAAAGAAGTTGACGAGGCGTTACGTCTAGGCATCATTCAAAGGTCTACATCAGCTTACCACGCACCTCTGGTCGTTGTAAACAAACCAGATGGCTCTAATAGGATTTGTGCAGACTTCAGAAGGATAAACAGCGTATTAGTATCTGATTCTGAGCCAATACCCATAGTGAACGTTGTTTTTGCAAAGGTGGCAGAAAAAAGTTACTTCCAAAGATTGACTTAGTGAAGGACTACTGGCAAATACTCATGGAAGAGACATCCAAGGAAAAGAGGGCATTTTCAAGTACAAATGGGGTATTTAAATTTAGGTACACGTTATTTGGACTAAAGACTGCCGCTGCAGTAGTTACGAAACTCATGAGAAGAATACTTCATGGTCTGAGAAAAGTGGAACATTACATTGACGATATTTTGGTGGCGACAGATACTTGGGAAGAGCACCTGGAATCATTAGAAGAATTATTTTATAGGTTACAGGAAGCCAAACTGACCATCAAGCCCACAAAGTGTGAATTTGGTTTTCACGCGTGGTCATTTTTTTGGAGACAAGATATGCATGGGACGTGTACCAACGAAAGAGGGAATACTAGAGAAGATTTACGAAGCGAACCCACCGAAGAACAAAAAGAAGTACAGTCTTTTCTAGGATTCACAGAGTTTTATAGGGACTTCTTTACAGATTATGCGGAGATTGCAGATTCTCTGGTAGAATTAACAAAGAAAGGTGCAAGCAGTACAGTGAAATGGACAGAAGTGCAAGAGGACGCATAGGAATCACTCCAGCAGCACATGAACAATCCTCCCATTCTGTTGGCCCCAAAATTAGAAAACGAGCTTGTTTTGCGCACAGATGCATCATAGAAAGTGCTTGAGGCAGTGTTGCCACAAAAGAAGACAATATGTTATATCCGACATTCTGTGCAAGCAAACGATTGCTTGAAAGGGAAATGCACTACTCAACCGTGGAAAAAGAATGTTTAGCTCTTCTAGGGGCAGTAAAACGGTTTCACATATCAACCACTTCACCACTTCAACACAGCCACAGCCACCATCAACAACCACTTCAGTTCTTAAACAAAGCGTAGTTGACTAATTCCAGAGTGATGAGATGTAGTCTTATGCTTCAAGAATATAGGTTCCATGTAGAATACATCAAGGGAAGAGAAAATGTTCGAGCAGGTTTTATTACTAGCACATCATAGTACATGACGTGGCAAGTGTTATACCAGTTTACTGTAGCAGTGTTGTGGTATAGGAGTGTTCGACAATGACTTTTTTGTGTGCAACAGTGAACTCGATGATGTGTACAGTGCCGCAACTAAGTGAAGTGAAGTGAGCAGTGGAAAAGGTACCTAGTGGTGTAAATGACTAAAATGGTGGAAGACATCAAGTGTTAATGTGGGACCGACATATGAAGACAGCGGTAACATCCAATACAAGGAATAATAATAATATTTGGGGTTTTACGTGCCGAAACCACTTTCTGATTATGAGGCACGCCGTAGTGGAGGACTCCGGAAATTTTGACCACCTGGGGTTCTTTAACGTGCACCTAAATCTAAGCACACGGGTGTTTTCGCATTTCGCCCCCATCGAAATGCGGCCGCCGTGGCCGGGATTCGATCCCGCGACCTCGTGCTCAGCAGCCCAACACCATAGCCACTGAGCAACCACGGCGGGTAATACAAGGAAAAAGAAGCAGTTTTTCACAGGAAAACGTCTTGAAGGCGGGCATAAGTCATGAGCCAATAAAGAAAGACGAAGAAGAAAAAAGCAGTAGATAACTTGAGGAAAAGAAAGCACGAGGTGTCGGTGGAAAAAAATAAAGAGAAAAGAAGTTAGAAAATAAGAGCGTCCGAACAGAAAGAATACGTTATATGAAAGTAGTGGAAACGTGCACGCGGAGCTGCGTCGCCAACGGAAAAAAGACACGTATCCGAAGAGAGCGGCCCAGTTACGCTCTAGAACGACGAGCGGCAGAAGGAGCTGAAGCCCGGAGAGGGCGGGCGGAGTGCGGAGACGGCGGCAACCCAGTGCAAGCTTCTATTAAGCTGCCGTGGCTGCGACTCGCCCGCTGAGTGGTCGCTCCACCGATCGCACAACTACAGGCTGTGGAGCCGTTTCCCGGAATACCTGCGGCTGCGATACTCAGGATAAGAGGAGTCGACCGTGCGATCCAGGCGCCTCGGTCACCACACTGCCCTGACTGCCTGACCCTGTGGACCGTGGGCCCAACGCGGTACGCAACGACGTCGAGTCCACAGACGCATAGGCGGGCCCGACAACGTGCTCTCGGAAGCAGCAACAACAAGGCGACGCGGCTACGCCGATGGACTTGATGTAAATATTTCGAACTTCATGTGGAAGGACTTTAGACAACATTCTTCAATAATACCCTTTTTGAATAGTTTATCGTGCGTTAGGCTTTCGGTATTGGGTTTGTAGCGCGTGCTTTCTTGATATACGTATTTTTCTTATGCTCACTCCCCATAAAGGGTTTTCCTAACTCAAATGTTCCTTGCGTCGTGTTTATCGCGACGAAACTTTGACAATGGCGCAGCTCGCTAAAGCGTTGGCTTGAGCGATGCTCTTTGAGAAGCGGCACATAGACAGCGAATTTTTGTGATGCAGCATTCTAAAACGTCGGGTTGCTGTACTTGAGGAGCCTTTGTGATGTGATGATCGGAGAAGCTTGAGGGATCTTTTTCACCACTGTAGAGGTGCGCTTTTTTAATGGCACATACCTAACCACGCAAGCAGGCGTCAGATATATTCATTAAAGAGCAGCACACATCCAATGGCCCGCTATAAAGTGACCCAAGTAGAAAAAACACTGCTTCATTGAAGACCAGCATATGCCTAGTGGCGTCAAAGGGTTTTTTCTAACAGCATTGCCTACTTAGGCCAGCAACTCACAGCGACCATTGTCGGCGTGAAAGAAGTTCGTTCAGCCAAGTGAGTCTCATGGTTGGTTTGGAATCCGGTTACCTCAGCACAGCAGCCCTTTGCGCTACCCATTCGGCCACGGACGACCCGATGACCCAGGGATGAGGTAAATGGTTATATACAAACATGGATGGATGGATGGACACACTGACGGACGGATGGACGGCCCACCAAAAGTTATGCAAGGACACTAATAATGCTAACTGATTAACAACAGCGCAGCCTCATTCCCCACCGCGCTGCATGGCGACATGTAGCCGAGGACCTTGCCACCATCGCCTTCTATTTTTTAAAAATATATATACTACTACCGCACTCCTTGACGGCTGTCGTGACATATTTTTTACAGTGGTAACGAGGAGCAACGCTCCTTTCGTCAAACAGTCCGCGTCATACATCTTTTTCGGCTTTCTCCGCCAGTTCCTCCATTTCGGCGGTACAAAGTACTATATTTCGCTCACCTCGATGCCATCTTGGAGCTCAACTGCATCACATATGAACCGCGCTACAGCGCTATTTCCTTGACTCCCTCCTTCCGAAAATTCCACTTTTGTGCGCCACACTCATCACCCCGCGACCTTACGACTCTCAACGTTCCAGTGACCTGATTAAATTTATAAGACGCTACCACCCACTCTTAGATCTCGTCCGCATGGCACACGAATCACCGTCGCTAACACCGCGACAGCTCTGTCATTATGACCAGGCGAGATGACATTCCTTTTTGCGCCCTTCAGTCATTTTGGCCAGGCATTCCTAGTTCCCTCGGCTAGCGTAAATTTAGCTCCACCGAACGACGCATGAGCTAGCGCGGATTCATCGAAACTGCACTTTTACCAGTGGCCTCCATGATTCGAGTACAAGTGCCTGTTCTCTTCGAAAGTATCTTCGCATTATGGCCAGCAGCCACGTCGGCGCTTTTCGCACTACTAACGAAAGCCCGCAATCGTTGTAACAGCAAGTTCAGCGGCCAGTTCAGTGCCATGCTATCACCGTCTTCAGGGTTATTCATCTTTGCTTTTACTGTTGAGCGTTCTGTATCGCGTAGGCAAGCCTATATACACACAGAGAAACTTGCCTACAGTGTTTCCATTCTGCGACTAACTATCCACTTGCTTTCTGCGTTACTGTTGATACGTGCGCTATGCCACAAATTCACGGTACCTAATTCACTGGTCGCACCACCCCTGCGACATTTACTTATTCATCCACTATATCTTGACGACCATGGATCTGTACACCCTGCCGCTCTGTACTCCGCGCTCTCGTCATTCATATGGTTTTCGTGCTGGTAGTGTACACTAATAGTCGCCTACTGTTTTATTCGCCACGGTGCAACATTCGCCGTGGCACTCAAGTCGACGCTCTGCACGTCAGACTCCTTGAATGGCTCCCATATAGTGCCCTCTTTGATGGCGAAGATATCTGCAAGTTACGAGGTCGCACTATGTCGGCGTTCACGTTTTCACATTCAGAGAAGACCTTCTCCAACTCCTTCGCCTGTTAAAAGTTAGGCCGCATAACTAGAAACCACTACAACCACAAGCTCATTTCCATGTGCTGCATGCGTAGCGCTTTCGGCTCCGCTACTTTACTGTTTGCGCATTCTCCTTGCTTTGATTCCTTGATCAAGAGACTGCTGGAAGACCTTGTCTACAAAAAGAGAAGAATATGCCCATGTCTGTTTGAGAAACTTTGAGTTAATGTTGTCAGTACCACATGATGAGCATGTGGTACTGATGAGCATGGCATTAATTAAATTATCAATTCCAGCAGATTCAAAAATAATAGCAAACATTGGGTAACATTCACGGCACAGAACTGTGCCAACAGGTACGGCGGTGTTTCTCGAGAAATGGGGGGAAACATATTGCTGAATAGAAGTGCACATTCAGATGCTGGTAGCGGCTCGCCAAACTCATTGTTGATTGAAAGTTTGGTACTTTCGCTAGAATTGATTTACGTTTCATAATTGCTTTGGGTTCCTTGATGAAAGCTCAGGTAATGTATGGTTATGAAAATTATTCTTAGTAGCACATACAGCTTCCGTATGCTCTGCTTCTGCATTGTGATACCTTATTCCAGCGGTGTGAAGTGTCTTGCATCTTGGCCATGCAGAAAAGAAGTTTCTTGTTATTACAGAAACGTTTCATATTTGTCTCATACCAAGGCGTTTTTTTTTTGTTGCTTCGTACACTAAAAAGGGAGCATGGGCTTTAGAGATATGGGAGAGTAGGTTTCTGAAGAAATCCCAGTTTTCTCGTACACTACGCTTATGAAAATTGGAACAAAAAGTATCTAAGTGCTGAGACATTTCTTGGCTAATAGGGACAAAATCTGCCTTGCTATGGTCCCGGATATATCTGTCTCCCTTAGTTCCACGCGGAAATGACAAATCAATATCGAAACGTAGCAAAAAATGATCACTGAGACCAGGAAGATAGGTGTAGAAGAGTTGACTGTTGGGCTAGTTGGTCGTCCACATTTGAAGAGGTAGCTTAGCGCAAATAAAACCACAGACACAAGGAAGACAGACAAGGACAAGCGCTTGTCCTTGTCTGTCCTCCTTGTGTCCGTGGTTTTATTTGCGCTAAGCTACTTCTTCAAATAGGAAGATAGGTAATTGGCGATATGAGGTCAGGGTGGCCATCAAAACCAAGTCTAAAGTATTAGCTGATTCATGGATTATTCGAGTATGTTTGGTTCCAACCTGCGTGAGGTTAAAACAATCGCACAAGTCCAAGAAATGTTGAGATTGTCTTGAACAGGGGTGGAGCAGAGGAACACCAGTCTGTCAACTAATGTTAGGAAAGTTCAGATCGCCAAAAAGGAAAAAAGGGAACGAATGGTACAAGGCTACGACAGAGCCGACAGGGTCATGCAATTCATCGACGAATGACGACGCATAGTTTGGAGGGCGATAGAATACGCCCAGAACAATCTTTGTGTGCTTACTTGCTATTCCTACAGATACCGTAGCTGAACCAGATTCAACTTTGACTTGAAAGGAAGAAATTGTTAGCGATACGGCTATCAAGACGAAACCACCTGCCTACCTTACCTATCGCAGCGATACACGTCATAAGTGATACCAGTCTGAAAAAGTTCTGTTCTTTCCACACTTGAGTTGAGCCATGTCTCGGTTAGCATGATTAAATTCGCATTCATGGAGGAAACAACAATGCTCAGCCGATTGCGGTGTTTCATGACACTTCTTACGCTGGAAAAAGAGCACGAAGGTTGAAAACTACAGCAACATGATAACCCCTACCTTCTGATTATTGTTACTTGTAAGAATCTTTGGAATGAGCGGAAGGTGGATTATTTTAGCGGCTGCGAGTGCTAGCAGTGGGCCGTTGCTACATCAGACGGCTTATCTTGAATGATACGATCATTTGAAGCGGGAGGTCTATTCTTATGTGTTTGCTTCATCTGCATGCTATTAAAAAAATATGGGGTTTAACGTGCCAAAACCACTTTCTGATTATGAGGCACGCCGTAGTGGAAGACTCCGGAAATTTCGGCCCCCTCGGGTTCTTTAACGTGCACCTGAATCTAAGTACACGGGTGTTTTCGCATTTTGACCCCATCGGAATGCGGCTGCCGCAGCCGTGATTCCATCCCGCGACCTCGTGCTCACCAGCCCAACACCATAGCCACTCAGCAACCATAATGTTATCGATAACTAGCATAACATCAGTAAAGTAGTGTTGTCGAAGGGCGGAAGTGGTTATGGATATTTTGGCCAGAATTTCCACTGCCATAGTGCATGCTTCATACGGCCTGCAATGATAGCGCATGCATTGGGTTTACCGGACTTTCAGTAATTTTTGCGAGAAGGATGCGGCATGTGGCCGTGATTGCCTAATACTATGACAGGTCCCAAGCTGCCTGGTTGAGTCATTATACAGCTGAGATCCCTAACCTCCGCTCTGCTAGAATAAAATAAATAGAAAACTTAGCCATCGCTTAGTTTCATGCCTGCTGAGGAACAAGGATAAGTGGTGTTTTCACGCTTTAAATAACATAGTCTGCTTCATTCTACGCTTCTACTCCTAGAGGGACGGCGCCGTGACGGGAAAGTACTTGTCGTGTTCTCTGCCACCCGCAGCAGTGTTGATGATTGCCATCCAAATGCTGTTGCCCTGCCGAGTCACCTATGCTCTATAATTTAGGCCACATAGTTACGCATATTTCTGATGGACTTAAACATCAAGTTATCTCGTCCAAGCGCACGTTGAGACTATTGGCAGCCTGAGCCGCTTCGGATTGGTGCAAGTTGGTTTTAATAGTAAAACCCTGCTAGTTTTCATCCCATCGTGATCTGTCTGCTCCTGTGGCTAGTTCTTCTACGCTTATGTATCGTGCTTTGTCCACCAGGTGAGGCTGGGAGTTCTTTAGTTGGGCTATCAGCGCCGTACTTAAAAACACTTGTAGCCAAGTGTTGTCGGCTTACTTCAAATATTCTCATCCTGATTCTTCTCTTAAACTGAATGTCTTGTTTAGGTAAACGTCGCGCGTTCGTGCGGGTGTGCTGCCTTGTTCATATAGCAATAACGTATGGTGCATTGGACATGAGATGACGTTTGTTGGTATAGTACACATGGAACACGATTGTTCTGCATAAGACGAATGGCTGAGAGGTTATGCGTCAGCCTATGTCTGGTGGGCCGTTAGCAAGTTCCAGCAGCGGTTGTAAAGTACGCCCAAAATAAAGTGATAAAACATGATAACTCACACCTCCGGAAGCCTGCAGGATGGAGGAAGGTTCAGAAAATAGAAAAAGAAATGTCATTCACTCGAATGTAACAGCAAGCTACAAAAGAACTCCAATACAGTTCATCTACAAAGCGAGTTTCGCAGTTTGAAAGATGTGTCCTACTCCGGGACTCGAAGCCTAGATCAATGCCCTTCGTGTGGGGTCGACTTACTCTTCGAATTACCCTGGAACGCAGAATATCTAGGCTGGACTTCGCCAAGAATTTGTGTTTTCACAACACATCACACCCTAAGCGAGGGTGTGGACTAAATTCTACAACTCATCTACGGTATTTCTAGCAGTTGCGAACCTGACTTCCACCTCACAGAAATTTTTACAGTTAAGGTGGACACCGTGATATTGCGGCGTCATGAGGCGGCCATTCGCAGTTTGACGCTCGTATGTAACAAGCGGAGCCGCTGCCATAAGATAGAAAAGGCAAATAACTGCTGCCATATTAGCATCCATGTTGCCATAATAAAGAGGTAACGCTGCCTCCTAACGTTGTCTAAACGTGGGTAACATCCGCTTTTGCCAGCATTCCCGCAACACTCTAAAATAACATGAACACAACATTTTCGCAATGCCATTTGAAGGCTTCTGCAATTCCCTGGCACCCTTCAAATAACGTGCCATGTACACCAATTTCAGGTGCATTCACGCTCATATTTTGTTGTGGCATGTTATTTGCTACACTGCGTGGGGATTGGAATCTTTCACGCCTCCGTTTTCGTGCGTTCTGGTCCTTCTGCCATAAGCCACTTTAATTTTCATCACGTCACTAGTATATAGATGACAGATTGAGTGAGTCGAGCCGCCAGTGGCAGAGAGTAAAGCAAAATATCGCTTCCATTTTCCGCTGCTGAAACTTACATGACGCACTAAAAGAAGTGTAACAGTGTGCCACATGTTCGTCGACTCGTCTAAGGCAGTGATAAAGCTTCAGCTCTTCTGAAATGGTCACAAAGCCAGTCTTACCTAAACAGCTGATGTTTAATTTGTTTTCGCACTTTTTGAGGATCGATGGTTACGACTGTAGTATTATTTACAAAAGCTGTAAGCAGTGCACTTTGTACGAGCCCAATCTACATCATTCTTTAATTGAACTCGTCCTCTGTGTTTTGTATGCAAATAAAGCACCACATCATGCTTTCTTGACTGCATTTAAATTTTAAATTTGAATTTGCCGGTTTTATGTTACGAAACCAAGCTCTCATAACGAGATTAGCGCAGGATCCGGATTAACTTGGATAGTTGTGTTATTTTAACATGCACCTAAATCTGAGTACATGTGTCTTCTTGTCTTTCGCATCAATCGAAATGCGGCTGTGATGGCAGGAATTTGATATCGTGATCTCGTGCTCAGCAGTGCAACGCCACTAAGCAACCATGGTGGTTGCCTTACTGCATGCGACTATGTTAACGTCCACGAAATAGTATCGAAGAACAGCAGCAGCTTAATTCATTAGTTGCAGTACCAATGGCTTTCAATATCATATGGCAGGAAGTTCTTAGCCATATGACCACATAGCTCAGATGGAACAACATACACTATAGTGGAAATGTTTATTGGAAACATTCGGCACGTTTGTTCGCTTTCTCCGATAGTACTGTGCAGGTACATGTAAGGTAGCATTCCTTGCTGAAGGCAATGGCAATTTTTTTTTGTGGTAGCCTAGCGATGGATTCAGTACATTGGGGGGAACACGTAAGCGTTTCCGTCGATATTGAAGGCTTCTTGCGAAGCAAAAAAATCAAAATAGTAAACTCTTCAACATATCGACACAGGCTCACTTTCCTTCAAGGTCTTCCATAATATTCGCGCATCAGCAGGTAGATTGGACTGGAATGGCTTCAGCACCTTGAGAAGGGAAGGCGGGTGGGAAGCCGGCAGTGCAATCGAGACTTCCCCCATGTAGAGGCTGCTCTCAAAAGAAGACTCGGTACTTCGCGCACTTACTATATACGGACTTGTCCCGTCATCTCCAGAGCAGTTCGAAAACACAAGTTCGACGTTAGGATGCATGAACACGCCTCCCTCTGGGTGCGACGAAAAAAGGCGGCATGCGTGATCCTCGTCTGTGGCCGATAAGCAAGGTAAACTTACCGCACCGTGCGATGAAGGCTGCTGAGCAGTTGGATAACTAACTTGCACGATCGGCAGTTTTCTCGCTCGATGTGCTGTCTCGTTTGCCGACTTCCCGTCGCTGTGACGGTCATCACCCCACACGAAGCAGCTAACGAGCTCAAAACGAACAGCTTCAGCTATTCTTGGACGTTTTCGCCTGCCGCATACTTCACTGAACACACACTTAACTCATTGCATTTTGGGCCCCTGATAGGCGTGAACTTCTAACGGCCCAGCAGCTAAGATGCCGTGGAAGGTGCTCCACGCAGCAGAGCTAGTAGGGAAAGACAAACAACGGCGGTGTACAAAAAGATCTTCACAGTATGGGTTCAGAAAGTTTAGTTATGGGAATGAAATTTGAGTATTTTTCCTTGTCTTTTCTCTTTTTTAATGTAGGTAGGACATTAAGCAATATAGCAACAAGAGCTTGGTGTCGCAACCCACCACTCCGTTCCAAAGGGGAGGTTCATAGCATCCATCCATCCATCCATCCTTTTACTTCGACGTGCGTCCTGGTAAAAGTGCAAACCACAGAATATTGAGCAAAGTGAAAAGCTTTACTATCTGCTATGGTTCCATTGAAATATGACATTGCGACAAGCGGAAGACAGAAAACAAAACGACAGGACCAGCACTCGTCGTGTGGCTTTCTTTTGTCAGTGTTTTTTCTGCCGCGCTGTAATATACCCATGACAGAGAATATTCAGAGTGACCATTAACCAGAAAACTAAAGCATGCTATACTGACAAAAGACTCACCGTTTTCCTTCGAGACAGTGTGTGACTTTTCGAGTTTCGCACCGCGAAGGGCTAGGAAAGTGCGCATTTTGTGAAAGCACGGAGGTAGCTGGCATTGTCACTAACCGTAGCACTGCTGCCAGTCAGAAAAAGCTCCGACATTAGCTATTTCCAGACTAGGGTGAGTGATTCATAGTTATTTTTTCTGAAACTCTTAATTAATCGGCGTCATTACATAACTTAGGGATAATATACGGCTAACTAGTTTTTAATGCCCTTAAGTACGCTTACGCCTTCAGTATTGGCTACAGTTCTCTATGCAACATGCCACTACGAACAATCAACACTCAACCTTATAGGCAGCACGTACGTAAATTGGATCAATTAGACAAGAAATGTAGTGCGCACGTTGCACTGGATATTTATGTTGAAGATGCTGTGCCCGTGCACGTATGCACTCAGGCCATCGTTACAGCAATAATATGTTCGTGTTAATTGTTAGATTAGCTGCATACGAAATGTTTCTATTAGTGGTTGCCAGTAAAAGAAGTCTGATTTTGCCGTAAATATATGGTTGCGGCTGCTGTGTTGTTGTCACGTGGTCAAATAGTGGTCAATATATTTCAACATCTCACAGTATTGTGGCAAAATAAAAATTCATCATTATCTTAACGTCCCTCGTAAACATAGCCGCACTATTGTTGAACATTGCTAATGTCGCCTAACATTCGACAGCATTCACAACATTGTGGCAATGTTGCATCAAGAATTCATGCTACTAGGTTTATCAGTAGTTGCTGCCGTCTGTGAGCAGATTTGGTTTCTCGCTGTCTGCGCTGTGGATTTCCTGCTTCATGGATATCTGCATCGCATAACACACTTATCCCTTGATTTTCTTCCAGCGATAAAAGGCGTCATTAATGCATGGTGGAGCTATCAGCGTTCTTGCCGTAGCCGATTACCCGGTTGTCATGACTTCTAGGCACATAGACGTAGTGAGGTCGTTTTCTCGCGCCGACGGAACATCTTTCTAAATAGTGGGGTCAGGCGCAGACGTCGCTCTGCTTATTTAGCATTCGAGGTATTGGTGACCTTTCCATAGTGGCGAGTGCAAGCTGTGATACGGTGACTACGATCGGCGGCAGAACGGTGACTTTTGGTGGATGGCACTTGACAAAGAATTATTAGCCAGCGAAAGCTTGGAACTAAATGGTCTGGTAGGTGTTATTGAGATATAATTTGTGGATATGAATTGATAGCCAGGGGAACATCCAACACATATGGGGCCGGTTTTCCCGAAGTGACAGCAACGCGGTACGCGGTTAAGTGTCCGTCAAAATATAACGTTTCATTCTTGTACACTCTGCAGATCGCTTTAAAGATAACGCGGTGGCCGCCGTCGAATGCGCTGTTTCTGGTGGAGTACAACGCAGCCCCCTCCCCCACTCCGCGCGGGACCATGCGTTCGACGGAAGACAGCGCGCTCCCTCCCCGCTTTAGAGGAAAGCGTGGAGGCACACGTAAGATTAAGCCGCGATAATCGCTGTAATTTCTTGAAGCGTTACTATTACCACATCAAGCCAACAGGGAGTGAAGCCAACGAAAGCATCGGTGAAATTACTATGGTTTAAATTTGAATGTAGAAAATAATGAATATCAGGAAAGCGAAAGTTGAATAAATGATAACGTGTCACCGGTGGCAGCCAAACCCACAACCTCCTGATTACGTTTGCCAGGTCGTGCCCCCTGTCCTCAGATTACGTGATGCGTGCCGCCATCGGGCAACAAATTATGTTTCATATCCCTATAACATGGCTCTGAATGGCGCTGGCTAACACTCGTAGGGCCAGATTTAGTAAATAAAAATACCCAAGTTAGTGGACTAGTTGAAAGCCGTTACGGTTGTCCATTTGGCAGTGTAACACGCGTGATGGGTTGTGGCTTCGGCTCCAAACCACGAAAAGTTATCTTTTCGTCATCACTTTCATTTCATTTTTCATGCTTCTTTATTTTTTCCATTCTAATTTTAATCACAGCTAATTTCACCAGTGCTTTCCAGGGCTTCATTCTCTGCTGGCTTTATAATAATAATAATAATAATAATAATAATAATAATAATAATAATAATAATAATAATAATAATATTTATTTCCCATCAAAAAGATGCAAAAGAAGGTCCTGTGTGGTCATGATCAATACAATCGGATCCCTCGTTACCCCTTTTCACATGCTGTAAACGTCACATGTGTCACGATGTGCAAATCGCCTTGTTTATCTATGAAGAAACACGCATATCAAATTTACCTCGTTCTTTTCTTTCTTTTCATTATCATGTTTCTGTCAATGACCTTGGAAATGAAGTTGTGCCCAATCCAAGCAGTTTACAGGTAAGAAAATTTTCATTTATTGGCAAGTGAGTTGAAGGGTAGTTAGGGTACGGAGCTGAGCGCTCACTTACCCAACAACTATTGGACTATCTGATTCAGCTCCTACGTAGCAGTCACCCCAAAGACTACGGGGCAACCATAACACAATCTTCAACACGTTGCACTACCTATTTGTGGCAGCGGTAAATGAAATGTCACTCGAAATTCAGGAGTATGCGGAGCAAACGTTCAGCCAATATTAAAAATATTCTATTTAGTTTATTCGTATCCACAATTCAGCGCTCGCACTTCCTTCCCTAATGAAGTGGATTAGATAAAAAAAATGGAGACACTAAGGAAAATTGTACCCTTAAGGCCGCGTGTCTATACGTCACCCTGTTAACCCATTGAAAAGGGTGTTTACGGAAACTAATAGGCTAATTTAAAAGAGTGATATTTTTTTTGTTTGAACCCATTCCCCCAATGTTTGTTGTGCTGAACTTCACGAAACTTTTTACCTCTCCAGCGATATATTTTGTTCATTTCCCAGGCCAGTATTTCAGGCGTCCAACGAAATAATCTCGCAGTGAGTTCCGAAACGTTTTCAAAAACTCTAAAAGTGAAGAACATAATTGCGGGAGAACCCATCTCACGATGACTGTCGACGGTGATGCGTTAGAGTTGAATCAATGTGGACACCTAACTTAATACCACCGTCGAAAGGAGTTATATTTTGGGCGTTTGCAGCTGCGGTATTCTCTTTCGTGCTTCCCTTCGAGCACACTGTGCCATTTTCCGCAATCCGCTTGAAGCGCGCACGAGGCAAATAAAATGCATTGCGCGGCGTTTCGTGCGAACAATCAGAAACGCGTCACGCGCCAACCGGGCTCTACTCTCGCGCTTCCTTCTGGACACTCGGCGCCCTCTCGTGACACTCCCGAGAAGTCCCCGCGCGGCCTTTGAGGCGAGAAATGTGGAGCGGCGGTTCCTGCAAGCGCCCGTGAACTGTTCCCTCGCTTGTCGCACGCTCAGAACGATTGCTTGCTTTATTCCGATGGCAAGTATAGGCTCGTAGCTTCTTGCGGGCTGCGTGTTCTAGGCGCTCACTTTGCTTTGAAGCTATAGACATACTTGAAGAAAAACAGCGCTACAAAGGCGCGGTCTAAAAGAAGAACATGTACGACGGACAGGCACTAACTTCCAACTAAAGATTTATGCGAATAAACAGGGTTTATATAGATAGAAACGCGAATAGGTACCACCGTGAAATCACGACCTCTCCGTCACACCAGATCTATCGCATTCATCCGTCACGGTGGTATTATTCGTGTTTCTATATGCATAAACACTGTTTCTTCAAATAAACATTTAGTTGGAAGTTAGCGCCTGTCCGTCGTGCGTGTTCATTTAGTCCACGTCTATGTATCGCTGTTTCTTCTTCAAAAGAAGCCAAGAAACACTGACACCGAGGACAACATAGGGGAAATTACTTGTGCTTAATAAATGAAATAAAGAAACGATAAATTAATCAAAATTAAAGCCGACGAAAAAACAACTTGCCGCAGATGGGGAACGATCCCGCAGCCTTCCCATCGTTCCCCACCAGCAGCAAGTTGTTCTTTCTTTTTTTTTCAGCGGCAAGTTGTGTTGTTCAGTTGTTTTTCATTTCCATTATTTTTATCGTTTCTTTATTTAATTTATTAAGCACAAATAATTTCCCCTATGTCTTCGGTGTCAGTGTTTGTTGTTTGTTGGCTTCTTATCATATGAATAATAAAAATCGGGCCCCTCGGTTAACCCTCCATCTGTTTCTTCAAGTATGTTAAACTAACTCGCCTACATCGAACATCTGCAGCTGCAAACAGTATGAATATCATTTTGCTCGCTGCTGCTGCCGCGTTTCCTAAAGCCATCGTTTTGACAGCGAGTTTCGGTGGTCCTCAAGTCTTATGTGTTCGCATTCGCTCGTGCGCACTTGACACCATGCTTGTTAATTTAGTTAGTGTGCCTATGTTCCCATTTTTTTACGGCCGATAAAACTACTATGCTTACTTCGTGTAGCTGTCCACTAACTTGCTGTCGCAAACGATGCTTCGTCTTTCGGGCGAAACTGCGACATTAAAAGCAAAGCTTTCTGTGTGTCACTGATTCTTCAGTGAGCACCGAAACGAACTGCAGGAAAGCCAACTTACGCATCTGTGTAGAACATTGCAGTTTACATTCGCGCTACCAGGCCAGCGTCTACTGGACGGGCGGCCAGTGCCTGACAACGGCGCAACGCGACGAGCTCAGCAAGAGTAGTACATGCGCACAAAGTTCACTACAAGCGCAAGTTGCGTCTGCTAGGCATGACACCTTTCCTATCACGATTACCTGAGCCCCCTCCCCCCCCCCCCCCCCGCTTGTCGGAGACAGCAGGTCCGCGTGAACACGGGCTCGTCTTATAACCCGGAAAAAAAACCAAAGCCTCTTTCTTGAAGAAAGATGGTTGATCACAACGCTACCCAGATGAGCTAAATATATCTGCATTGCATGACGCGTGTCCCGCAATGCATTGCCTACCGTCACCATTGGTAGGCCATGGGTACGGCGCACGGAAGAAGAGGCTGCCGTAAGGTACCGCCTCACTAGCGGAAATAAGCGCGCGCAAGGCGGTGCGCCTAAAGCAACGGAACCGCGAAAAGGCTGTTTCACATGCTGCGACTGGAACGACGAAAATGGGTGCAGTCGCAGGCGTCGCAATGCGATATTTAGAGGACCCATTTCACATGATTGCGATTTCAACAATGCGACTGGTGCAAGGCTCAGGGTTGTTTACTGCCAGGTTTCGCGGCAAACGCTGCATGGTTGTTTTATTGTAAAGAATAAAACATTTACATTATAATATCATTGACTTTTCCTAATTAGGAGCAAATAATACGCACGTTCTGTAATTTAAAAACGCGTTAGGATTTGTTTTGGAGCGCGCAACGGCGGTTTCTGAAGTTCAGTGCGCCATGGCTCACGTAAACAGCTGTTCGCAGGTAGGCGCTGCGTGTGGTCTCATGTTCCATCTATGACCGTTTCGTTCTGTCTGCGCTACAAGAATCTACAAGATGACCTATCGACAAGTTTATATAGCTACCCTCACCGCATATGCAGTGTTCGGAATTCGGCTGACACGAAGTCGTCGTGTCAGCCCAACAAGATCCTCGCACTGCCCGCGATCGGCGTCACCTTCTGGAGAAATGATGTGTGTACATTGCTCGTGATTGCGCATATGCGGTGCCTGCTCCAAGCCATATTGTTGCGCCAACCGCAACAACAAGCACCAACCCGAAAGCGCGCCTGTGCCCCTGAACGAAGCCGCAAATTATCTATGCCATTACTGGACGTGGAATGAAAGTTGTGTTGTGAAATTCAACCTTAGCGCTAGCCTGGTTCGTCCATCACCGTGCGTGTGCTGTGAATATATGTATATGGGAATCCTCTCTGGGTATTTCTAAAGGCGCAAATGCCGACGCATCACATGTTTTGAGCAGGTACCGTCGCTTTTGTCGAAACTTGTACATTGTAACATGGCCTTCTAAAAGAAACCCTTGTCGCGCACATTGTTGTCCTGTGTCTAGCGCTGGTAGTATGCTCTGAACTTCTAAAAAGAAGACCCTATCACTACGCGCTAATCATACTGCAGGATCGTAGGCCCACGGCAGGTGCACTCGCCGTAGGGTTTTTCAGCTTTCTGCTCAGCCTCGCACGCCGCTCACGGTTAGCCTATTTTGTGGAAATAAACATTATTCTTATATTATTATTGTTATTATATAATAGTTTCTTCACTGTAATTTTCAGCAATCATCCAAATTTCTCAAGCTAGTCAAGCATTTAACCTGTATTAGATTAACATTGTTACAAATGCTTATGGGAGTCCTTTAAAACTACATTGCACCCAGCCACAGAAAGTACAAATGAAAGTCGCAATCTTTATTCCAATTTGGCATTCTTAAGCAGATTATATTGGCAGAATTTTATGCCTGCTTGTATTGTCTGCAATTCAATTTTCGGAGTTGGAGAAACTGATTCCTTTTCTTGCTGTTGAAAGGCTGCCTCGATGTCGATAGCAAGCTATAATTATTAATTTCTAAAGTGTTAAGCAATGACCATATCTCTAAGCTTGTCAGTGCATTTTTGTTCCACGAAAAGAATTAAGCTTTCTTTCTCCCTTTCATCGGCAGCCATGTAATGAAACTGTTCACTTTCATAAGTATCAGGATGCAAACATTCTGGAGTTTGTCCTGAGCATTTGTCTGCATCCTATAGTGTGCATGTTTGTATCAAGTTCTGGTGTTGCAATCGCAGTGATCTACGCATATTTTGATATTGCAACAAACGAATTTATTGAACTTTGTTTTCAAATCTACAATGTGGCCATGCAGTAACGACCACATTATAAGGAAAAAACTTGCAGATTCAGTGTACATGTTTGAATATACGCAAAGTGAAGTTCTTGTCAAGTGGTCAGTTAAATGCTGTTAAAGTAACTGCGATATATACAATTTCTCTTACCTTGAACAATCCAACATGTCATCTTTTGCAAGGTTTGTTTATGCATCGCATAGGACACAACCTTAATGTCATGTAACATTTATGTACTACACTGTTCAGAAACAATACCCAAATGCAAACGGCAGTTAATGTAGGTGCGCACTGCGAGACATCTACACAGTGACGGTGCTTGAGCAAGGAATTGTGCGAGGTGTATGCAGATGTATGAATGACACGTGCTTATGTACTTATTTACTTATATAACTCGCAGGCTGCAAGGCTGGAGTATTAGGTGAGGGGGAATAAAAAAGTAGTTACAAAAGGAAGAAGGGCACAACATTAAGAAAAAAACTAGCAAAAAAAGCAGCACCAATACAATGCACAAACTAGCCCAACGTGTTTTACTGGCACAAATTTATACAATACTTAACAACCATAACAGAAAAAAATTACTGTCCATGCACCCTGTACAAACGGTAAACGAGCGAAGCAGAAATGTATTGCCACGGTGTTTATCACTGGGTTGACGCGCCGCGGTTGCTCAGTGGCTATGGTGTTGGGCTGCTGAGCACGAAGTCGCGGGATCGAATCCCGGCCACGGCGTCCGCAATTCTATAGGGGCGAAATGCGAAAACACCCCTGTACTTAGATTTAGGTGCACGCTAAAGAACTCCAGGGGTTCGACATTTCCGGAGTCCTCCACTACGGCGTGCCTCATAATTAAAAAGTGGTTTTTGCACGTAAAATCCCATTATTTGTTTATCACTGGGTTAATTCCGACGGTTTATTCAAGTCGTTCTATATTATTGGTTATGTGTGTTTCTTAATGAGGTTACGCAGACGTTTGACATGGATTTATCACATTGTTTATTTGAAATGCCACACACCGCGCTTCGCTAGAAATGGAAAGTGCAATGTGTTCATTGTGTTAATCCAGCGGGTCCATGAAAGTCTTTCTCAATTATGTTACGCATTTGTGTTTTCTAATGCGGTAATCATAGTATTTATGACTCGGTTATGTACTGCAGTTACCAAGTGATTAACCGGGGCTGCACGTTTCATTTAATTATAAACAGGGACACATTTATGAACCTATTGGGAAGTCGGAGAGAGACTGCTGCACGCGCGCTCTGCTGCTAGAGAGAAAGGACGTGACTATCAGTGTAGCCATTGGCCCACCACACCTTTGCGGTGGGATAATTATGACATGATGATCTTGTCTTAACCCCGTCCCACTATGTGTCCCTTCCTTGCAATACTGCGTAGATAAATGTGTATGTTTCAAATGTATAAGCATTTCTATTACGTAAAAAAGGGGTGAGACCTCTTGTTTGCATAACGAATCCTTACCAACTAGCTCATATTTCTGTCGTTCTAAGCATTTATATGCCTACCCAAGAAGAAGAAACTTTATTAAAGAATAGACCGGCAGTTTCTGTTTTGGTGGCCTCAGGTGGCGACTCGCAGTCCTTGGACTCGGGCGGCATCTTCGGCCTGCCGGACGGCCCAGAGCTGGTCTGCCAGCTCTGAACTTTTGCGAGTTGCCTCCCAGCGGCGGCGACGCCTACGGAGAAGGTCCCCGGCGGCTCCCGCATCCGGGGCAGCGTCCGCAAGAAGCGAGCTCGAGCCTTCTCGTACTCTGGCAACGGCCGCGATTACGGACGCGTCGCGAACGGAGCTGGTTTGATTACCGTTGTTGCCGACACATTCCCAGAGCATGTGTCGCAGCGTTGCTCTCTGTCCGCAAGTTTTAGACGCGTCTGTTGGATATAAACGCGGATAGCAGTGGTGTAAGATAGCGGGGCTAGGGTAGGTGTGTGTCTGGAGCAAGTGTAATGTTACGGCCCCATTCCTGTTCAGTTTATCGTGTGGTGGCGGGAATGTACGTCTTTCGAGTCTGTAGTGTTGGGCAGACATCTCTGAACGTGGTTAGGCGATCGCCCCACGCCCACTGTGTTTCTTGTTGCTGCATTTCTGTCCTAATGTCCCGATCCGGCCGATCCGATGCCCCGCTCTCGGGGGCGCAGGCGGCGGCCACATAATCAGCGGTGGCTCGGCGTGTGAGACTTCGAGCCATGGCGTGGGCCGCCTCCTTGCCCGCGAGCGGAACATCGGTATGTGCCGGGGTCGAGAGGAGGAACACCGTAGAATTTTGGGGTTGCGAGGGCGATGACGAGTCGCCATCGTCAGAAATTCGGAGTATGCGGGCCGCTTCCCGCGAGGCACGAAGCCACGGATTCCCGCCTGCGATCACAGCGTCCGGCACGGCGACGAGTGCTAGGGCAATCGCGGCTTCTTCGGCCGCCTCCGTGTGTCCCGTGGTCACCGTGGCGCTCGCAATGTACTTACCCGTGCGATGTACAACCGCTATCGCGTGTGCGCTTCTCCCTCCTCCATATCGCGCAGCGTCTATGTACACTGTCTCGTTGCGGTTACCAAACTTCTTCTGAAGGTCACTTGCTTGTTCGTTGGTGCGTTGGGGGCATGTTCTTAGGAAGCGGCGGGATGATCAGGCGGTCGCGGACCGAGGCGTGAACCGCCGTCTTTTCTCCATGCTGAGTGTGGAATGGGATGCCGAGCGACTCGAGGATGCATCGACTTGTCTTTGACCAAGAAATTTTTCTGTCCATCATGTAAGACGAATAGTGTCTCACACCCTCCTAAACAATGACTAGGAATGACTAAACACTAGGATTTTTGTGATCGGACCCCGAGTGTTTCTCCTAGGAATACACAGCCTCACTGTAAAAAGAATGAACACCTTTCTGCTAGAGACCAAGACGATCACGAGGCGCACTAACAAAGGAAAGTTTATTCTACATGTCGAGTAAATGCTGTTTGAGAAGCAATAAATCGAAGTAACACAAAAAGCAGAAGCAAAACCTGATGTGTGTCCATACAGATCCCAACAGGAAACGCATCCATCTCTCAAAGTGTAACAAAGGCCATGCTGACACAAGTGTCTTTGCATCTACAGCTTACCTAATTTCTCTAGGCAGCCGATCTCCACAGAATGCTAGCTTCTTCCTGTACAATGCACTCGACATCTGAGCGTGCATTGTAGAGAAATAAGCTAGCATTCTGTGCAGATCAGCTGCCTAGAGAAATTATGGAAGCTGTAGATCTAAAAATGCTGGGAGAATGTTGTAGGCATGGCCTCCGTTAGAAAAGGATGCATTTCTTGTGAGGAAACACACATTAATTTTTGCTTGTTCTTTTCCTGTATGTTCGGTTTATTGCTCGTCAGCCCGCATTTACTCACTGTGTACATTAAACTTTTGATTAGTAAATCATCTCGGTTTTCGTTTTTGTCCTATGTGTTCTCTGGTGTCGTTTGCAGCAGGCTGTTTATTTTTTAGACTGCAACATGTCACTTTAATAACCCTTATGATGCTTCTGTGTACCTTACAAAATCTTTTATTTGGCCTATGTAGCAAGAATGTACAGTGTAAAGCAGTAATAGCAGGGTACGCTAACTTCTAATTAAAAGGTTTATTGTGAAAATGCAGTAATTTATAAAGGTTACCAGAAAGTAGTACAGCAGTTAAACCTGATAAAAACTAGTGCATGATGACCCCAACCATAAAAAACGGGAAAAGGAGAAAATATATAAATATATACAAGTCCAGGGAAAAATCATAGTGATTACCAAGTGCGCATGTGGCTATCGTCTAAGAAACTTGTTTTTTTTTTCCAATGGCATAGAACTGAAAGAGTGTGCTTGCATAAGCAAGCTATCAGTCTGTCTATTGGAATAAGAACAGTGTTTGTTGAAAGGTACTGACATGCCAGATTGGCAATTGTAATGATTTTTTTCCTGCACTTGGAATTTTTCTGTAGTTCCTTTCTGTAGCATATCTATTTATGTTTGGCTGCATCAAGCACCAATTTTTATCTAGCCTTCCAAGATGTCTTTCTTTTTTTCTGGTAATTTTTGCAATGAACCTTAGTTAGAACAGTCGTCATACATCTTTAGTGTCATCCTGTTGATACTGCATCATGCTGTGCACCCTTGCAACAATTGCGTGTATGTGTGCGTGCGTGCGTGCGCACGCATGGATTTGGATGTGAAATCAGGCCCTTGGGCGGAGGTATCATTCTTCTCCTGTGCTGCCTCACGAATTCATTAACTGTAGTGCAACAGAAATACGATGGACAAGAACAAATTCAACACAACAGCGCTTCGTTCTTGTCCGTTGTCTATATGTTGCGGTTTAGTCAATAATAAATAGACACCAACCCGTCCAGTCTTCAGTTCTTATGTAGGGCTTATAAGCCCGCTTGTGTCCTGGCTATGTATCCTGCAATTGAATTCTCGGCCATGTGCTTGAATGCCAAGTGTCAATCTCCTGATTTTCCTGACAATGTCATGTGATGTGCAGGCCCAGACAGTTCTGGTTAATCCATGCAGGGGTGCAGGATGTTATGCAGGGTGTAATTTCCACTGCAAGTGCTGCTTTGATTGCTTTCAGTTCAGCTTTTCTTGGTGTAGGATGACCTCGAATGGTATTCAGTTATATGGGGTTCAATATTATGTAGGGTCAGAGTACTGTTACATTGCTATTGCCACATCAGTGTACTATATGTGCTTGATGTTTGCTTGCATCTTCATATTAGCAACCTCCTCTGTGTGTTTGGCAGTTGCATATATAGTCTCCTGGCCTAATTGTTTGCCCCCATATTGCACCGTATGGGCCTGTTGTGTTTCAATTTCAGGTGCCCCCGATGTTGTGTCTGAAGAGAGGGGTACTAATCTTTGCATCTGATATGCTAGCTGGCATATCATCTGGGGACCAGTTTCTGAACTCTTGAGGCAAATAAGTTATGCTGAAGGCTGTAACTCTACTCTGTCTAGGTACTTTTTCGTTTACTCTTTCTCATAGAGGTCTTCAAGCATAGTAAAGTCGGAAAGACCTGCTATTACCCGATGCTTGTATTCGATGAGTTGTCTTTTTTGTGCGCTGCTGGTAATTCACACCGTACAATAGTTTGGACACAAGCACAGCATCTGCGATTTTCCGTACTATCCACTCGTTCACCACCCATGATTTTAAGATTATTCTTTTCACCAGGTGTAGAATTTGCGTCCAGGAATAGCATAATTGTTTCACCCACGTGCTGGCTCTGCCGTCATGGTCTTACACTAGCTAAGGATTGGTGGACGCAGACTTGAGGGTATGTTTGTGCAGCTGTGCATGTGGAGCACAATCTGTGGTAGTTCCTCATCCGAGTTTTTTTCCGACGTCGATGTAAGCTGACTTATAAGAAAGCGAGAGGGCAGACTGGCGAAGAAATTTTGCAGTGTTGTCGAGAGCTTGTTGCATAATTCCTGATTTCTGTATAGGATAGCTTTCCCACAGACTGTAGTATACGATAGGCTGTAGTAGTTCTTGTAGTATGCCAGCATTGTTGGTGTGGGTGGGCCAAATATACCTTCAATTGTCACCTGGAATTTTATGCCTTTCAAAAAGTGACTATTTAACTGAAGTGCTCTACCAGAAATGTTTTTTGCTCATCCTTCCTCTTATTCAATTCAACCTTGGCCTTGTGTTAGCAGCAGAATGCTGCTAACACAAGGCCGAGGTTGAATTGCAGGGAATGAGTGAGTGGCAGGTGAATAAATTAAGGAACAATATTTTTGTCTATAGACTTTTTTCTCGCCTGTATGTAAGCAAAATTTAGAGTTGGTTTGTCATTGCAAAAAGTAGTTTCTGGTCCTTTATTGAATAAACCACATATTGTGTATAGTTTAAATGCTGAAATTTGTTCTAAAATCCCCGGGTGATGTGTTCTTGCAAGTAGCATGGTATTTCATTACTTATAAAGATAGTAATCACAGCGGATATTGTTATATAAGTTTACACACTAATATATGTGATCACAAACTTATCAGAAACTTATTAGAAACATATAAGGCATGAATGCTGCTGCATACTAAATCAGCTTTAAACGTGCAAGAACTGCTTGCACTTCAAAGATTCAAAATTTTACATGAGGGGATGCACCTGGCTGACTTCACTGCACAGTTTTGATTTTAACGTGTCGTTTTCAACTGTTTCATCTCCACAAGGACAGGCTGTTTGCTTGGTTTTCGCATTGTTACAGGAGTTTTACATGACGGTGCAGGATGGTACGCAGTCACTGTGCCATTTTAGCGAGAAAAATATTTACCTAATTTACTAGCTGTAAAGTTAATTACCTTTCCAAGCAAATGTTAATACAGGTGCAGTAAGGATACAAAGACCGTAACATAATCAATGTCTGTTGGTTAGTGTGCAAGAAAAAAAAATTATCCAGAGAACAGGTGCAACTTAACGTGCATGTAATATTAGAAAACAAATTAACGACGCTGTTTATTGAAGCCACGCATTTAATGCTATCGTAGAAAATTCATTACGATAGCCTACACTTTTACTCTGTCAAATTTAATAAGTGAGGTAAGATAACCTTTCAAGATGCATCGGGAAAATTCACGCTTGAAAAGCGACAACAATATGCGACAGTACAGCGTTCAGCGCAAGGTTACAACTTCGGGTACTTTGCTGCCTTGTCATTTGCCCTCGTCGAGGTTGAAATTATTTAAGCTGCTGCGTACGCGTGATTTTTGTATGCTATTCAAGAAAAGACAACTGTGAAGACTCCAAAAGGCCATGTCGTCTCGTGGCAACTCGCAAAAGCGACCAAGCACATGTGAAAATGCACTTTATTTGCTGCGTAGCGTGTCACCGCACGCGTATAAATGGGAAAATGGAATAGCCTTACAAGTTTTTTTTATTCTCCCTTCGCGTACGTACCAAATTCGGTAATCCATGTGTCCGCGCATTGCACTTGTTGAGGGAGACGCTATTTCCAAAAACAAACCGGCGGAATAGCTCTCCGCGCAACTTCGTCGGAAAATCGCAGCGCTCGCTGCGACGGTGCCACTGTGCGACCAACCGGTTGGTCGAAGCCGAAAATCGGGGGGTGGGCACTGCGACTGCGATTTTCGTCGCAAACGAGAGAAAAAAAATTGCACTTGCGGTGCAACGAAAATCGCATCATGTGAAACAGGCTAAAGGTGCTTTCGCGGCTAGAATTCTCCGCCGCGCGAGGATGGGTCCAGCACCCATTTTTTCACGGCACCGCATTTCCGCAAACCCGAGCAAGCCAATCACAGGCGCTGAAGTCGTCACATGCACGGCGAGGTCAATGCTTTCGCCGGCGAGCCCGACGGGCGCGCGCACCGTGTCCCAGCAGCCAGCGGAGTCCCAACGACTGAAACGTGCGGGAATACTCGCGGGCTCCCGCGGCATCTTGACAGAGATAGAGAACTTTCGCGTTCCTCCCGCTCTATGCGACTTCGAACACGCATTGGTGGGGCCTTCGGAACGCGACGCGCGTTTTTAAGCGCGCCGCCTTGAGCGCGCTAATTTCCCCAAGTGAGGACGTACCTGTACGCGAACGTAAGTGAGATTTCGATCGTGGCCGTAAGGCCGATCTCGTGCATCGGTAACGGCATGCAGAAACAATGTGGGAGACACTTGTGCAGCCGAGATGCCTACTGGTGTTGTGATCGTCAACGTGTACATCAGACCGAACGCGTCTCGTTGTGACACAGAAACGTTCCTGGCAGAAACAATGAAGACCTTAAAGCCACATTGTACGCCGATCCTAGTGTGCGGTGGCGATGTGATTCGGCGAAATAGCACGGGAAATGTATCTAGAGTTTCATGTTAGATCACTACTCGTTGAAACTGAAGGCGCTACAGAGACCCACGACGCAACACCGTTCCTGTATTGATATCACGTTTGCAAGCAGGCTGTGTCACACTACGATGGCAGAGCCTCTGACCTTCTACAACAGCAGTCACAGGGGAATACTGTTAAATTATTGAGTAGTCATCCGCGAAAGTATGAGTGTGTGCGTGTGATCAACGCCTGCATGATCTAAATCACAGGCTATGCAATTAGTGAAAAATATCTTCATTCAGCTTCAAAGTTAAAGAAATACAACCCTAAACCAGCAATCAAAGCACATATGCATAGCGTTTAGTCACTCAGGACTTCGCGGGTCCGTTGCGTGGTCGTTGGCTTTGATTCAGTTTGCATTGGGGAAAAGTTTCGCGTCCAACCATCTTTCTTTTAGAAATGGACTTTGATTTGTTATGAAGTCAGTTCATTAACCAAGCTTAGAGTAGTAGTCTATCGTATAGATGATGGTGTAAGGTGGTTTCCCGCTGTTACGACTGCTGGAGGTAGGGGCAGAGGTAGGGGAGCTTTCCATCCTGCTTGCCAATTCGTTGGATGGCCACTTGCGAAGATTGTTGTCTTTAATGAACGACCAGATGCCAAAGGGAAACTTAATGGTTTTAATCCATGATGAAAGAAGGACGAGACGATCCAGCAAAGATTTCGGAGAACAAAAGTGATCTATATCAATCAACAAACCAGGTCCACAGCGCGCTCAATGACGAGCTTGATGACGCGACGATCACAGGCGACGGTAAGTGGCGCACGGCTTATTGTGAGAGAAGTCACAGGCGAGGAAGAGTGACGTAACGCTCCGGCGCTTCGTCTTCGGTAAATGTTCTGAGTCAGGTCTGAACACGACTGTTGGAAAATGCAGCTGGTGAGCAAAAAACTTTTTCTTATCCGAAGTACCAGAGTTGCGGAATGGCCCGATGTTTTCGAACCGCTTGAGCCTACGGGCGCTATGCTGAACACGGCACCTCGCAGCAATTTCTTTCTGCTGATTTTTGGCACGCCCTGGGATTGCGTTACAAACAGTGAATCACAAGATCTAGTGGAGATGCTCCAGTGGACTCAAAGGCAGTACAGCGTCTGGGTAATAGAGCGCCTCTCGAACAGGCAAGTAGACGAAGGACGCGGAAGCCACGAACTGTGAGGGGCAGGTGCTGACACCGGTGGTGGTACAGGTGACTGCCCCTTTCGCCTCCTGTTCCAATCCACCACTTCTATCGTCATGCTATCGCTGTCACTCCGTCGTCATCATACAGGCTTCGTTATAGTCTTGGTTATGTCATCGTGTTCATAAACTCTCATCCCATTGTCCTTGAACCTTGCCATTACATTGTTACATCGTCATCAAACAGTCGTCGTTATGCACTGCTTGCCATGTCGTAGTAATACCGTCACGGTCATTCTACCGCCTTCATTCTAATGTAGACATCTGAGTGTCGTCATGCAATCGTCCTCACGCCATCATCTTCACAAAGACGTTGTCATGCCGCCATTGCCATAGGATTGACGTCCACTCTTCGTCACCATTCTGTCGTAATCAAGCTGTCGTCATTGGAGAGAGAGAGAGAGAGAGAGAGAGAAAATTGATCGAGGTTAACTAGAGGCGAGCCTCCACTGTGGTGAGGAACTACAAAGGCGACAAAGTGCGAGAAAAAGACTGTCGTCATTAGACTGACATTAGGCGACGGTTGTCATGTGATTGTATTTAGTGCGACATCGTCTGACAGTCGCTATCATGCGTCTGTTGTCATACTGTCGTCGTCGTGCCGTAATCGTCATAAACTGGTCGCACCCTATTGTTCTAATACCGGTGTCATGCCATCGTCTTGATTGTACCGTCTTCATACAGACATCATCGCAGATTCGTTACCATAACACCGTAGTAATGCCGTCAAAGTCCTCCGTCGTTTTCATTCTAACATCCACATCCTACTGTTGTCGTGCTGTCGTCATGCCATTACCCTCACACGGGCATCGCCTTATAATTGTTGTCAGGCTACTGTCGTCATTTCGTTGACGTCACACAGTCGTCAATGTATACAATCGGTCGTGATTCCTTCATGGTCGTCGCATCGTCTTCATTCCAACTTCGACATGCTACTCACATGCTACCGTTTTGGTCGTTCCATCGTTGTCATTCTATTTTTCACAGCGTGGTCTCACATGCTGCCGTCGCCACACAGTCGTCATCATAACATTGCTGTCATTTCATTATCGTCACGCAGTCGCTAAACGATTGTCATAAGTTCAGTAGCGTCATCCTATTGCCGTCATGCCTTCGTCAACTTTCCAGCTTCGTAATCCGTTTGCCGTTATGGCGCCGTCCCCATGCCATAGTCCACACTCCACACGTTTTTTCGTCATGCGGTGGCCATCATGTGGAATTCCTCATCTCAATGTCTTTATGCCATCGTCAACATGCCACCTTGGTCACTCCATTGGCATCATTCCTTCTTCTTCATTCCATCGTGGTCACTGCGTCGGCATCCTATAGCCTCCGTTATCCCGCATGGTAATAGGCGACATTGGCAAACCAAGCTCAGTGGAATAGCTGAGTATTTCGCATGCAGCTGAAGCAAGGGAACCCTCACAATCACAATTATGGATGGTAAACAAACATGGCTTGAGAATTGGGATGAGTCGCTACATGTTTTCAATGCTAATAGCTTTACCGTCGACATGCGTCGTGAGAAATGCGGTAGGCGGATGTTTTTATGGCGATATCAATAATATGGACACTCCAACCGCATTTATGCCGTCGGCGTTGCCATGACGTCCCGCATGAGTGAAAGCATATGAGGGTGAGTCGCCGAACGCGGTTCAATCTCGCGTGCGCTAAGTGGGAATGCAGCCAGGATGCACCCGCTCCTGCGGCAATGAGGCAGGGGAGCGAAATTAGAGAGAAGGGGCGTTCTTCTCCGGCGGCTGCTACAGTGCCTCGATGCCCTACTCGCCCGCCGCTCCGTACAGAGTTAAGGTAACCGCGGCGCCTACTACGGCGTTGGCTATGCGAATGACGGACGCCGTAGGGATGTGTTGCCGGCGCTCGTGTGCCTCGAAACGGTCTGCGGCCTGTCCAAATTGGGCGCCCGCACGGTAATCATCTCCAAAGCGATCTGCGATGATTTCCAGTGCGCACAGTGCGCTAGCTTCGTATGCGCTGCGCTTTCTACGTTTCGTATTCGTTGAAGCGACAGATGCACAACGGTCAATTGGCTAGCGGCTGCTGCCGCTATTCCTAACTGCAGCGTTTCCACAGATAGTTTCCTCTGTCTTCGAGTGATGTGTGTTCATGTTTACGTGTGCGCACGTGACACCGTGCTGGATGATTTATTCAAAACACGTTGACCTGCTAGTTGGTTTGAATCCATGATAAAATGTGTAAGGACGACTGAAGAAGGACGTAGAAATAAGCAGACGCACGAAGACAGCGATGTCTCCGTGTGTCTGTTTCTTTCTAAGTCCTCGTTGAGTCACGCTTACATATTCTATCATTCGTAATTTAGTTAGTAAGCGAATGTTTACAAGTTTATATGGCCGATAAAACTACCATCCTTACTCGTTACAGCTATATACTAACTTGCTATTGCATACCGTGCTTCGCGTTTCCGGCGGAACTGGGTATTTGTCCATATTTGCTATATACCCACAGGTAATTTTCCTTATGCCATTTATGGCTTCAGTGTCTGTTGACCTCGTACGGTAATGACTAACAAAAATTGCACCACTCACTTTTTTTTAAGACTCGCTGCACCACTTGCACGATTCTGCAGAGGTAATTTGCCAGACCCAAATCTCCTATTCTAACTTTCCGAAGCACCGAGAACACTTCTTGTGGAAGCTTCGCGACTGTAAAATTCTGATATCGGTCATGAGGCTACCTCTGAGATATCTTCACTAAGACGGCTATAGGTAATTGTGAAATGTGAAAATTCACATGTACCGTAATTTCCGGAATTCAATTTAACCCATGAGGTTAACCCATGAGGCCTTCTCTGAAAAATTCTACTCGGCAAATTGCATGATTTAATGTTCAATCATTCCACTACCATGTGGTGAACAGGTGGTAATAAATGTAGCGTCCTTTAATATTTCTAATCATGCCACCTTATGCGACGGATACCTAATGTGTGTTTAAGCGGATGATCATTTCCTAATCTGCAGCGCAACACAAACTGATGCTTGGCGCCACTTGGACTGCATATTCCTGGATATGGCCTTTCAGCGTCGGCTCAATTAAAAGCACAGAGAGCACTGCAGAAAACCGTCGCTTAGTGGCGTCCTTGGTGCTTAAGTCTCCTTCAGTCCTTTTGGAAATACTGCGAAAAAGTGTATTCAGCATATTAGTCAGCCATATTGGGAAAAGTGTCCTGCAATTCAGTTCGACGACTGCCAAGTGTGCGTTCATTATTGTGGCTGTGCGTCTTCGTTTAGCGGACACAATATTGTGGAATGAAACCTTGCTGAATTTATTAGTCACTGTATGCTTGTCTACGTCAGTAATTTTCACAGGTAAACATACTTATTGCGTGTGAGCATAGTGTCACCTGATCTGATGGAACTGACGGCTGCGCTGCCATGTGGCCTTCGTAAGAGGTCGTTGCCACCCTGCTGGTAAAACGGACAGACGCGTGGCCATGTGCCAGCTTTTAGCCCGCTCATAGCATCGGCATTCGCACCTTTTGCTGAAAAAAGATGCATTTTTCGCATCATTTTCTCGGCTATCTTCTGACCAGCGGGCTTCCCAAAGAAGTCTCGTAGTGCTTTTTTTTGCAGGTGCCCAAGCTTTCAATCTCGTGTTTCTGGTTATCAAGCCTTACTTTTGCGGTGCCTTTGATGTATCAAAGAATATTTGCCAATATCAGGGTATGCTTAAATCGGTTGTTAGCACTCACGCGTTCGTACTCCGTCAGCCAATCTTCAACGTCCGCTTCACTGGAACCGCACAACGGGCCAGGATCGCCGGGTTGCACGAACACGAACATTAATGTGGCGGGTGCGGATATAGGCACCGCGTATCTCGCCATTGCTTACAGAAATCCAACGCGACGGCCGTTGCGGAGTTCCTTTGCGAGGCATGATGTACTCCGCAACTCCACAAAAGTGTGACAGATGTGAAATGTTGGCGAAGGATATATTTACAAAATATTTATAAGAAAAACTAGAGCAAGAGAACGTGTCTGATATGACCCGCGTGCAGACGACTTCATTGTCGCCTTCATCGCTCTGCCAAACCTGGCGTTCATGCATGTATGAATCGCTCCATGAGGTAATACAGCTCATCCACAACAATAAAAGCAAGCTGATGCTTCTCAGAACTTTTTTGAATCGGACAATCACTGCTCTGTATAACAACCTAAGTGAAACCCTTCACTGTCACACAACCTGGCGAGCGTTGCTAAGAAAATGCGTTCACCTATACTTCTTGACGTTTGCGGAATGTGCTTGGCCCAATAGCACAGTCTTCTCCTTTACCTTAGGTAGATCGCTTTGAACGTATGAACATACAGATACGTGGTTGCGACATTGTATACTCCATCTGGAGAGCTTAGCAGTGACTGTGATAGAATTAAACGAGAAGACCATGTCTCATATGTTCATTCTCTAAGCAGTTGGGACATTATGCTAAAAATATATCTTCTTTGAAATGCAGATACTTCGAACAAGTGAGCCATTGCTCCTAACGAAGGCGTCTGGGAATGTACTATATACAAGACTTGTGAAGTGCTTCAAATCGTACCGTATTGCGGATAATAGTGGAAAGATCCGCTCAGTGAGCTTCCTACAAAGAAGTGGAACAATATCCATTCCAGAGGTTCGGTAACCACCATATTACCATTTTCGCTGGTTTGTTTATACGCGCTTTTGAACATTGTGATTGCATTGTTGCTTCCGTTAGGATTTGTTATTTACACTTGTATTTCTTTACACCAGCATGGCGTCATAGAAGGTGAGTTTTGAGTGGAACAGCTATTATGACATTGAAACACAAGTAGTCTATGCTGTGTGGGTTCCATCACGAGATCGCGACAGACGGGCTTCACATACGTAACTCAAAGATTACTAGAAACCACAGCAAAATATTTTTTAAAGCAGGGCTACGGAGGCATTTCATCTCCCTTTCTAAAGACTAGTTTGTTCACGGCCAACCTGTTAGTGCCATCACATAGTTATATTCGCGGTTTAATGAAAAAAAAAACAACATATATTTCTGAAGAAGTTATACGTTGTCAAATAGGAAAAATATTTGGAGTGATGTGATGGTACATTCTGAAGTCCATAGCTGATGTGTATTAAATGAAGATTGCAAACCCGCGCTGTCAGTTCTTCTAGGGACGGTATATGAAACGCTTAAAAAATTCTTTGTTTTGGCGCAAAGACCAGTAAGGGCCGCAAATTCATATTTGTAGAGGATGGGGGCATTTTATGGTTGGCGTCGTAAAGGAGTTCTAAGGTTAAGGAAACTGCACCTTTTGAAAATAACTGCATAACGTGCATAATCCTAACTTCCATGCGTTTCACGTCGTGTGTAGCTTGTTTTTCCAGTTTACTCAGTGAATTATGCTTTTAGGAAACAAATTCAGTGATTGCAGAAGGTAATACGGTCGTCCCAATGTTTAACCGAATTCTAAAACTGGCGTAATAATTTTGCGGCAACCCACAAGGTGGATCGAAGTAATTAACAAACGGGAAATGATACATCCACCCAGTCATACCAGTTGCTACAAAGGAAACCAAAACAGGTTCCTCGAAAGAAAAGGCTCGTAGTTGAAGAAACATTAATCCCGGTTCGCGACTCGAACCCGGGACCACTGCTTTCCCGGGGCAGCCACTCTACCATGTGAACTAGCCAGGTGGCTACCAGATAGCAGGGTGAAGTCGAATATATCGACAACTCAGAAACAAAGACAAGAGTTTGACGTAATAGTTCTGCGGAAACCCGCAAGGCTTAGGGAAGTAATTAATAAGCGGAAAATGTGACATCCACCCAACCGCAGCAGTTGCTACAAAGAAACTCTTGGAACCAGTGGAAGGAAAAATTCTTGGCGACATTCCGAAGCAACCCAGCGCAAAGATGGGACGCCGCGCTTAATTTCAAGTACAAGCAGGGCTCCCTCGGCGAGTATTTCTTTGAAGAACGCCACCTTTTAAAGCTGGCCGAGCCTATGTTTCCTCCTTCTGCCGTAGTAGCACTAATAACGCACGGACTGCACGCGGAAGTCCTCAAGCCTTTCCTAGGTGTCTTCTGTAACGTGCATATAGAAGATATTATCATTTTCTCCAATACAGAGGCTCAGCATCAGGAACGCCTGTCCCAGGTATTAAATGCCTTGAGCTTGGCACACCTCAATGTTAATTTTAAGGTGAGTGCGTTCTTTCAAATAAAAGTTGTGTTTTTTGGAAGAGTCTTTGATGGGACTACCAAAAGCACGAAACAAGAGTCTGTCGACAGGATATCCCAACTGGTAAAACTATATGCCGTCCACTCATTGCTTGTGTTTTTGGGATTAGGAGGACATTCAGAACGTTCATAAAAATTTTTGCCATAAAAACAAGATGCGTCACGCGCCTAACGCAGAAAGAAGTTCCATTTGAATGGGATGAGGAAGGTGCGAGAGTCTACCGTGATCTGGTGCACAGAATCTCTGCTGACGCTATTCTACACATACCAGATTTCACTTTACCCTTTGAACTGAATACCGACGCCTCTTACTATGGGACAGGTGCAGTCTTGTACCAGAAATGTCCAGAAGCGTCCGGCCCAGAAAAGCGACAAGTAGTAGGTTACTAGAGCTACACCCTCAAGCTACCTGAAGTCAAGTACACCAGTACTGAAAAGAAAGCTCTTGGAGTCCTTAAGGCAATCCAGTACTTCCGTACGTACCTAGAAGGCGCGAAGTTTACTTTGTTCACCGATCACCAGGCCCTCACTCATCTCTTCAATATTACCAACCTAAGAGACGTATCGCCAGATGGGTGAACTACTTGCAGCAGTTCTATTTAATCAGCTCCCACAGACCTGGACCCCTTTTGACTGATGTAGATGCATTGTCTAGACGGATGATACAGGCCAACAAAGAACAATCGGAAGTAATCAAGGAAGTTTAATTGTGGGAAGGCACTGAACAATTGATATTTAAGGAAGGTCACTATCAAGTCCCGCCAACGCTGGTTTCCAGGGTGCTTTATTTGTACCACGATAGCCCAGAATATAGAGAACACGACGGATTTTGGCGCACCCACAACAAGCTGGTCAAGAGATTTATGTGGCCTCACATGAAAGGAGACGTCAATCAATACTTTTGTTCATGCCACATTTGTCAAGACAACAAAGTGAATTATAAGCAGCCTACGGACGCCATGATAATACCTTTCCACTCGAACGGGCCTTTCGAACTTATGCACCTGGATTTCGCCGAGCTAAATAAGGAACGAGAAGGAGTTCGAAAAGCGCAAACTTTTCTTCTGGCCATAGATGAATGCACCAGGATGGTCACGGCATGGGCAGGAAAAGAAGATGCGAATAGTGTCATTGGATATGTTTAGGACAATCAGGACGATTGTTTGTGACAATGGTTCAGCGTTCAAGAGTGAAAAGCTAGCAAAATGGGCTCGAGACCACAATATATCAATCAAATTCTGTGCGCCATACCATCCCGCTGGGATGGTATGGCGCACAGAGGCTTTTGTGGCTTGCAGAGCGTGCTATACGAGATGTGAAGCAATACATCAGGATATACGATTGTTTGCCTGCTGGATGAAAATGTTCTTTACAAGGAGCTGTACGACGACACAATCGCTCCTACACCAGTGGCTTGGGATGCAGCCCGCAGTTCGCTTCTTCAGGAGAAACCCTTATTCATCAGGTGGACCGTGAACCGGAGCTGTTAGAAAATCTCAAGATCGTCGAGGAGAGGAAAGAGAAATCGCAGGAGGAGAGGTACCGTAAACGAATAAAAAAACATTTTGACAAGAGACATTTCTCTGATATCCCAGACATTCAAGTCACCGACTTCATTCCAGTTAGAAAAGGAGTAAGAGAACCAATGCTAAATTTTATGGTCCTTACTCTGTGATAAAGACAGCCACTCAGAAAGGAATATTGAAGACTGTGTGGTACATTGGTGAACGTGGCTCTGTAGAATGTGCTTCGATTGGAAACGTCTTGAAGTATTAACCCAGGAGGGGTTAGCAAAAGAAACCTGGAATGGTCAAGCGGTATGAGCCTTCGAATAGATGATGAAGAAGTGCAGCAACCTGGGTTCAGGAGCAAAGAAGGAGGAAGTTGGAATAAAAGGTAGACAAGATGGACGCCAGTTCCACAGCCTTTCCTTCTATTCTGTCCTTTAACTAGGAACGCTACAAAACTCTACAATAATGTCCGAGGTCACCGCACGACGCACGCTTACAATCCAAGAACAGACCAGCTGAAGTGACGCCCTCCTTAGGCATTCGGTCGGCGTTTTGTCGTGGTGGCCCGCTGCCATCCATTCAGAGTACTGGCATCTGAATTCTGCCTTAAATGGCCTATTAATCGACACATACATCGGTGGCAGCATGCTTAAACCGCCGGGGATGACGGCTAGATGCGTACGAGCTTCTGCAACACGAGCCTTCACGCGCTCTGTGAGGTGGCCACGAAAGCTGTCCAATACGAGCTGGTCCTTCCGTCGCAGCAGGCCTCCCGGGCGGTTAGCCCAAACCGTTTTCACCCAGTTCACCACTAGTTCATTGGAAATCGAGCCCTGTTTTTGCAGTTTGACGATGATTCCATTCGGGAAGCTCTCCTTGGGTAGCGTCTTTCGCTTAAACACTACGTACGGGGGGAGCTTCCTTCTGTCCGCTGTGACAGATAGCATTACAGTGCAACGCTGACGCTCGGCAGCGGTCGTGCGCACAAGAACGCTCTTAGCGCCGGTTTGGTTGACCATCGTGTTCTCAGGAGCATCGAACCAAACAGGCGTTTGGTCCGCGTATTCCTATCTAGTGTAAGTGGTACTCGTGCTCCACTCGCAGCGCGTTAACAAAGCGGTGAAACTTGATCAATTGCAAGGCTTGCCGCCGAATGCTCTGCTAGTCTTGTTTGTTGTGGCCAGCACTCCCTTTTGGTCGCACCAGCGACGCACGCACTTGTCGTCGACGTGGAAATTCCATCCGACTTCACGTTTCCCATTGTGTTCGGCGTATGCGACAACATGAAGTTTGAAGCATCATCATACGCGATTAAGCGTTTTTTTTTCTTTTCCACCGCAAGCGGTTGTGCTGTAGACAGTCGTCAAAATGAACGGCGGCGCAAAGGATCAATGGTGCCGGCAAGAAAAGCGACAAGATCTCCCTGATAGTACCACGCGTCCGGAGCTCACAGATAGCGCCGCGTTACGAAGGGCAGCTATTGCCATCTGGTGGCTCCCGCGAAATGCGCCGCCGCACGCGAGACGACGCTGCCGTTCGCTGGCGAGATTTTTTTTCTTCAAAATTTGGACTGCCAAGTTGGCGGAAGTGGCCCTTACACGAGCACGGCCCTTAGTCGAGTGTATACGGTAATTACTTCCCTGCCTTGCGGGTTTCCGCAGAACTATTACGCCACACGCTTGCTTTTGCTTCAAGTTGTCGATAGATTCGACTTCGCCCTGCCATCTGCTAGCCGCCTGGTTGGATCAGATGGTATAGTGGCTGCACCGGAAATGCAGTGTTCCCGGGTTCGATTGCTGGACCAGTACATATTTTTCTTCAACTACGAGGCTTTTCTTTCGGGGAACCCATTTTGGGTTTCCTTTGTAGCAATTGCTACGATTGGGCGGATGTCTCGAATTCTAAAACTGTATGACCATATTGAGTTCAACTGTGCCAAAAAAGTGGGGTATGTTAATGGTTGCTGGTTTAATTAGAAGTGCTGAAAATATTAACGGAACCCTTGCATTTGCTATGGTAGATTCATTATACAGTCGACGTTCAATATGCTGACCCTTGTGGGAACGCAAGGTCTGGTTGAATAAGAGAAAGATCGAGAAACAAAAGTCACAAGCCTGCGCGGCACATGACGCAAAGTCACAGCGTAAGCTGGAGGAGCTCCGTGAAACGGAGCTCCATAGGATTTTTGTGTCCGGCATCATGGGATACAGGGTCTTCGCAGCGAAGTCTCTTCGCGTCGTTTGAACGAGAAAGATCGGAACTGGCCGACTTGCGTCAACGGCGAGCTGCAGCTTGTGCTGGGGCTTGTCTTGCTATCTTTACAGAGGTATGGTGGGCCCGATATTGCCTGGTTGCAGCCATGCGCATAGTTCTACGATTCGCATCTTCAGCAGCGGTTCGTAACTTGCGAGTAGGCGCCATATCGTTTACCGAAGACTAAATAAAGATATGCGATTACATTGTTCACATGTAATATCCCTTCATCTGTGCCATGGGAGGTTGCTGATGATTATGATGATAATAATGATGGTTTATTTGTATACACTTCGAAACGGGATGCCGACAAATGGTGACCTAGTCTACTTGAGTTATTACTACTGTTCCTTGTCGGGACGCCTGGTCGACTAGAACGGAACTGCAATGCAAAGTTCATATGCATCGACGCTACGCCGCGCGCATATCAAATGGCATGATACGACGGTAATGATGATGATTATTCAATGGTAGTCCCTTTGAAACAACACAGTGAAAAACAGTTACCTAGCCTACTTGAATTATTCAGGTATGCCATACATGTTTTTCATTACTGCAGTATTTCTACGTCTCCATGAGGTTGTTTTTCTGGTTAAGGACTTCCCTTTCTACATTGTGCCGCTGTGTATGCAACTGCTACATGGCGTGCCAGCTGGTGAATTAAAACTCCAAAGGTCGCACGATAGACGCCACCCGGAGCGTATATCCCATAGCAAAGCAAGTGACACGTTACCATGCAATGATCATGATGATTTACAGGCCTCGCCTTTGAAAAGTGGTGGCAACATAGCCATCTAGTAACCTTGATTTAATTACGTACACAACGTATATTTTTCTACCATTATTGTAAACATCTCCTTAAGAGGAAGCTTTAGCTCGCGACCAACTCCAATGCGGCCTATTGAAATGTATGTAAAACGCAGAACTGCTTTTGTGAGAGAACACCTGGGCTGATTTTAATGTTTTTTTTTGCACTTGAGAGAAAAAGGTGAATTCTAGTGACTGTTGGAAGCGGAATTTCTAGTTAGGGCCTGAATTCTGTTAAAAGGACTTTCAGAATTGGGATTTTCTAAAAAACATAAAAAGACGAAGTTAAAAATTAATTTATGAGGTTTTACGTGGGAAAACCACTTTCTGATTACGAGGCACGCCGTAGTGGAGCGTTCCGGAAATATGACGACCTGGGGTTCTTTAACGTGCACTTAAATCTAAGTACACAGGTCTTTTTGCATCTCGCCCCCATCGAAATGCGGCCGCCGTGGTTGGGATTCGATCCCGCGACCTCGTGCTCAGCAGCATAACACCATAGCTACAAAGCAAGAAAGATATCGAAGAAAGACACTCTGCATCATGAAAGATATCGCGGTTCTGTAAACCGCATCCATTGGATCAATCAAAACGGACAAATTCGATATGTCAATTTACATCTTACGTGAATTTGTTACATTGTGTACAAGTGCTTTGCAAAAGCTGTATTTCCACATTACAATTTTTGCGCGATTCAAATGTAACATACCAAGTAGCATATCAATTTTTTCAGCTTTGTATGTGTGATTAAATGCAATTCACACAATTGTGATATTGTTTGTCATGGCTGAGTTACACAGTCGTATGCTTGAGAGTTTCGTTATTGAAATCTGCATTTTTGTCAATCTTTAATGAAATATTGACACGTGCGCTTGTTCATCAGGTGGGTGCGTTTCATCGTTTAACATTTTGTCGCTCAGCGCAGGACGCGCCTTCATGTATCGAAATTTTCTGCATTATTATCCTTGGTTCCATCCACTGCCTGTCGTCACCGAAACTTGTGTGATCTGATTACATGCATGCGTGACGCGAATGGTGTAGAACTTTTTAGAAGGCAAGCAAGCTCCAGCGTTTACTCCGGATCCTTCGGTGACTGATGTATAAACGCCGACGCACTTGACCCACTGATCGGACTTTCAACGTTCGCCAACACAGTTTACCGTTATAACTGTGTTTTTTGTGTAGCTTGCTTTTGTGGGCACATGTTCGCCCACAAAAGCACAAGTTAGTTTCGTTATTCATAGATTCACCACTGTATTATTCTCCGTCAGTACTACGTGATATCTGGTGGGGGTTCTGGTGCTTTCATGTACCGAACGCCCCCACAAAGCCGTAAGCCGTAACCGCCCACAAGCCCCAACCACGAAGACAACACCAACGTCGCCAAGGACAAGCGAGCTAGCCGCAGGCTGCAAGGACTACCTTCGGAGCACGGACGTTTGCCTCCGAGGGCCGGAGAGATCCTTACCGAATCAATGGTCGCAATGGTAGCACCAGCGTCCCCCATCGTGCTTTAACAACTGAGAGAGCCACCTACCTTCCATGGTAGTCGGAGGATCCGCAAACCTGGCTCGGGACTTTCGAAAGATTCTCGGTCTTCAAAAACTGGACTCCTGAGGACAAGCTGCGCTACGTGTACTTCTCCCTGGAAGATGCCATGAGGACATGGTTCAAGAAATGGGAGTCAACCCTTACCACGCTGGACCGGTTCCGCAGTAATATCCTGAGAACCTTCACGAGCAACTTCAATAAGAAAGGGCCGAAGTTCTATTGGAAGCCCGAGTGCAGCTACCGAACGAGGATTTTGTCATATTTGCAGAGGAAATGAGCCGTCTATACCGCCACGCCAACTCAGAAATATCCGAGGAGAAGAAACTCCGCCACTCATGCGTGGTGTGAAGGACGAACTTTTTGGCAGAATGATACAAAGCACACTAAAGACTGTTGAAGAGTTTCTTCGCGAAGCAACCAGCATTGAGAAAACACTGGAAATACATAACCGACAATTCAACCACCGCGTGAACGCAACAAACTACACCGTAGTACAGTCACTGGCCATCAACAAACTACGTGAGACGATCAGAACGGTTGTGCGGGAGGAGCTTCAGATGTTCTTCGCTTCATCACAGCCTCAAGTGATTTCGATTGGTGACGTCGTACGTGAGGGACTCCAACAATAACTCGTAGCCCCTGCATTGCCGCAGCCTCAGCCGCAAGCGATGACGTACGCTGCCGTAGCCCACCGTCACGTTCCCCCTCCGTGCCCGTGGCAGAGCCCTGTGACGCTACATTTCCGTCGTCCACAACCGCCGCCGCCAGCACTCCAACCCATGCCCCTGCTCGCGGAATTCCAAGGAAGAATGACGTTTGGCGTGCCCCCGCCCACCATCCATTTTGATATCACTGCGGAGAAGCCGGGCACATCTACGACCGATGTCGTTACCACGATATGGGACTGTGAGGGTTGGCCATATACGCACAGCGCCTACGTGGCATCACCAACTGTCTCGCTGTCACACTGTGGAGCCCTCGACGACCATCCCGTTTACCATCACCATGCCGCTACTTGTCCTTGCAACGCCGGCCATACACTGGCCAAGCCCAAGGCCGGTGTGCAAGCCCATATTTGGAAAACTAAATGCAGCAGATGTCATCGAAGGCAACCAACGTCTACTCGACCTGGAAATTTACGTCCCAAGAGGGATCGCTAGACTGCACAGATTGAAAGCGAAAGTGAGGCTAACAAACTTGAGCCAGGAGTTCAAGCACGTCAACAAGGACACGACGATCGCATACATCGAGGAAATTGTGGAAGCCAGCAAAGTGTTTGTCCTCTCAAATTCCGCCCCATCCACCTCGACGACCACAGTTCCTGAGGCAGAATTCGACATAAATCGATGTCTCCCGACCACTGAGCTTTTCAACGACTGCTTTTCAAGTCATCGAGCATTCGGCAAACACCACTGCAAAGCATCGCGTAATAACCGAAGAGTGCGCTCGGCCACTCTGCCAGCACGCATACCGAGTTTCGACACAAGAACGTCAAGCTATGATAAAACAAGTCGACGAGATGCTGCTGAACGACATCATCCACCCGTCGAAATGGCTTTGGGTATCTCTTGTAGTCTTTGTGAAGAAAAAAGGATGGAACACTGCGTTTCGCCGTCTATTATCGTCACCTGAACACGATCACGAAAGAGGACGTATACCCCCTTCGACGGATAGACCACGCACTGGATCAGCTCTGCAACGCTAAATAGTTCTCGTCGATGGATAGTAAGGCTAATCATCATCATCATGAGCCTTGTTATGTACACTGCAGAACGAAGGTCTCTCCTTGCGACCTCAATCACCCCTGTTTTGAGCCACCCGATTCCAACTAGCGCCCACGAATTTCCTAATTTCATCGCCCAACCTAATGTTCTCCTGTCCTCGACGGCGCTTTCTTTCTCTTGGCGCCCATTATTCAGCCCTAATGGTCCTACGGGCATCTAACCTGCGCATTACAAGATCTGCCTAGCTCCATCTTTTTTGGTTTATGCCGATAAGAATATCGGCTGTGCCCCTTCGCTCTCTGAAACAAACGGCTCTCTTTGTATCTCTTAACGTTATGCCTAGCATTCTTCGTTCCGCCGCTCTTTGCGCGGTTCTTAACTTGTTCTCAAGCTTCTTTTTCTCTGCCCGTATGTCAAGCTTCAAATCTCTGCCCGTATGTCAGCACCGGTAAAATACACTGATGGTACACTTTCCTTTTCAACGATAATGGCAAACTTCCAGTCAGTAGCTGACAATGTCAGCTATATGCGCTGTCACCCATTTTATTCCTTCTGTGAATTTCCTTCTCATGAGCAAGACTCCCTATGATTAATTGACCTAGGTAAGCGCACTCCTTCGCAGACTCTAGAGACTGACTGGCAATCCTGAACTCTTATTCTCCTGCCCGGCTATTAATCATTATTTATTCATTATAATAGTCTTCATCCCCACTATTATACTGTCGTTGTTAAGGTCCTCAATAATTCCTCGTACCTCTTCACAGTGCTGCTGAATAGAACAATGTCATCTGTACACCTTAAGGTTGCTGAGATATTCGCCGTCGATCCTTACTCTTAAGCCTTCCCAGTAGAATAGATTGAATACTTCTTCCAAGATCGCAGTGCATTGCATTGGCGAGATTTTGTTTCCTTGTCTGGCCCCTTTCTTCATAGGCATCTTCCTGCTATTCTTGTGTAAATTAAAGCAGCTGTGGAATGTCTGTAGATATTTGCCAAAGTATTAACGTAAGCGGTCTGTACACCTTGATTACCTGACGCCTCTATGAGTGCTGATATCTCTACTGAATCAAGTGCCTTTTCGTAATCTATGACAGCCATATAGAGAGGCTGATGGTACTCGGCGGATTTCTCGATTACCCTAATAATGACACGGACGCCATCCATTGTAATGTATCTCTTCATGAAGTTAACCTGTTGCCTTGGTTGACATAAGTCCAGCGTTGTCCTTATTCTATTGCAAATTATATTGCTTAATATTTTATATAAAGCTGGGAATAAGCTATTGGGTCTATTGTTTTTCAATACTTTTTTGTCTCCCTTTTTGTGGATTAGGATAATGTATGCATTCTTCCAGTTTTGTGGGACCATTCAAGTCGGTAGTGTTAGGAATGGTCTGCCGAGGTGGCAACATGCAAGTTTTCTCATCGAGCTGCAGCTGCGAGCGTTGCAAGCTTCCCCGAAGGGAACCATGGAAGCCTAGCACAATTCCTGCGGTGACTCATTTCGTAGGGATCTCGAGGTGCCGCTTCAACATGCCCTCGGCGCCGTTATGGCTAAACGCAATCGGCGGACCAACAATTCTTACTGAACCCACCTCCGCCGGCATGGTCTCTCTGCATCAAGAAGAGCTTCCCTAACAAAAGGGTGCTTCGCGGTACGTGGGCCCCAGGATTCGTCACAGTCTGATGACACTCGTGGCGAATACAGGACGCGAAACAATGGACAACCGGCGGCCACGCTGCGGGGGTCAGCTCGGGGAAGGAACGAGCCTCTCAAGACTCAAGATAATGGATAACCGGCGGGTCAACTGCGTTGACGTTTGACGCTGCGAATCGGTGGTGAACTGCCGTTTTTCCCTCACCTAGGGATCTATGGAGAACGGAGTATTTATAAGCGTCTGTTTGTCGGCTGCTAGGTGCGCTCGTCATGACGTGGAGGAGCCCGAACGGCGAGACTAGAAATAAAATAGACTTCATACTCTGCGCTAACCCTGGCATCATACCAGATGTGTACGTGCTCAGCAAGGTGCGCTGCAGTGACCATAGGATGGTCAGAACTCAAATTAGCCTAGACCTGAAAAGGGAATGGAAGAAACTGGTACATAAGAAGCCGATCAATGAGTTAGCGATAAGAGGGAAAATAGAGGAATTCCAAATCAAGCTACAGAACAGGTATTCGGCTTTAACTTAGGAAGAGGGCCTTAGTGTTGAAGCAATGAACGGCAATCTTGCGAGCATCATTAAGAATTGTGCAATAGATGTCGGTGGTAACTCCGTTAGGCAGGATACCAGTAAGCTATCGCAGGAGACGAAAGATCTAATCAAAAAACGCCAATGTATGAAAGCCTCTAACCCCACAGCTAGAATAGAACTGGCACAACTTTCGAAGTTAATCAACAAGCGTAAGACAGCTGACATAAGTTAGTACAATGTGGATAGAATTGAACATGTTCTCAGGAACGGAGGAAGCCTAAAAGCAGTGAAGAAGAAACTAGGAATTGGCAAGAATCAGGTGTATGCATTAAGAGACAAAGCCGGCAATATCATTACTAATATGGATGAGATAGTTCAAGTAGCTGAGGAGTTCTATAGAGATTTATACAGTACCAGTGGCACCCACGACGATAATGGTAGAGAGAATAGTCTAGAGGAATTCGAAATCCCACAGGTAACGCCGGAAGAAGTAAAGAAAGCCTTGGGACCTATGCAAAGGGGGAAGGCAGCTGGGGAGGATCAGGTAACAGCAGATTTGCTGAAGGGTGGTGGGCAGATTGGCAGAAGATTTTACGTCATGAAGGAGATGATAGTGTGTCAGCCCTTTTGTTGTTCCTGGGTAGCCAGAATAGCTTATGAGTCAGTCGAAGTATGAGTCAGTATGAGAAAGTCAGTCGAAGTCAGTCGAAGTATGAGAAAGTATGAGTCAGTCGAAAACGTTTGGAAGGGTAGGCCAAGAGAGATTCCGTAAAAGTAAAGCGTGTTGTTTTGTTTTATATTTGAGCATTTTGAAAATTTTCGCGATTTGAGGCTAGTATTTCTTTCAATAAGTAAGGTATGAGCTTTGTTTTGTTTGAGAGGCTCCAAGATTTGAAAGATGCGTTTTATGTAAACCTGTAGTGTCGCGAGGTGTTCATTAATGAGTAGATAGGCTCTTCTTTTTTGTGTCTGTGAGTAGCATGAAGGTCAAGGTTATCGTTGAGAGGCCTATGGTAACGCGTGTGTATTAGTTAACCTTATTTTTTATAAGTGTTTTTCAATTTTCTCAGGTTAAGCGCGTAGATTTTCAGTTAGTGCATCATTTGCACTGAGAAAAGCTCTTAGATCCATTAGCGCGTGTCCTGTGTGGACGGAAAGAAGGAGATTTATGACTGGGTTGCTCGTGTGTGTTGAGGGCTGCCGTGTTCTGACTTCTCTAGTCAGCGTGCGTGGAACTAGTTGTTAGAAGACGCATTTTTAAAGGGTTCTGCGGAGTGCGTAAGTTACGCAAGTTTAGTTGTTCGTTTGAAGTACGTGTCCTGTATGGACTAAAGGAACAAATGTGAGTAAGCGTGATGAAACGTTTGCGTAAGACGCAAGTACATGTTGGAATAGGGACCACAAAGCTAGCGCAAGTGTGATTACGTACCTGTAGAGTTGCTCAGACTGTTCAGTGGCACCAGTACATGCGATAAGCATGCCACTGCGATAGGATAAGGACAGGCTGTTCGTGAACTTAGGCTGCTTATGTTCGGGTATTGGTGGTTGAGAGCCTTCGGTTTAGTTCTGCGTAAACCTTTGCTCTTGTGCAGCACGACAGTCAGATGTGGTTAAACTCAGGAAGAACGTGGACGCTCGCTTAGGCAGTAGGAAATTTTGGGGCGAAATTTTGGGTTCCCAGTTAATGACTTGCACTGAAATTTTGATAGGAAGCCTGGTGGGTTAACAGCTGATTCCGGGTGTTTGAACGCTGAGCAGTATTGCGTTGCCAGGATCGACACTTCTGTGCCATTTGTTGTGAGATGGTTGCAGGCATTCCAAGTGCGCAGGGATTGCAGAGAGCACAGTCATCGTCTTGCTCGCCAGCCATTCTCTTCCCACCCAGCGGTTGTCAGCACTGTCCAGGCGAGATTTTCCGGGCCATGGAGGAGCTGTTAGGAAGGGCCTGCCGAGTTGGGAACATGCAAGTTTTCTCAGCCAGCTGCAGCTTCGAGCGTTGCGAGCTTCCCCGAAGAGAACAATGGAAGCCTACCACAATTGCTACGGTGACTCATTTTGTAGGGACCTCCAGGTGCCGCTTGAACACCCCCTCGGCGCCGTTATGGCTAAACGCGATCGGAGGACCAACTACTGTTACTGAACTCGCCACCGCCGACATGGTCTCTCTGCATCAAGAAGAGCTTCCCTAACAAAAGGGTGTTTTGCGGTACGTGGGCCCCAGGATTCGTCACATTCTGCTGCCACTCGGGGCGACTACAGGACGCAAGACAATGGACAACCGGCGGCCACGCCGCGGGGGTCAGTTTCGGGAACCAACGCGCCTTTCAAGACTAGATAAAGGACAACCGGCGGGTCGACTGCGTTGACGTTTGACGCTGCGAATCTGCGGTGAACTGCCGTTTTTCCCTCACCTAGGGATCTAGGGAGAATGGAGTGTTTATAAGCGGTTGTTTGTCGGCTGCTAGGTGTCCTCGTCATCGTACTCGTTAGCTGTGTGCTGTATGTTCGTCTTGCGTGCTCCATTTGGAAGTCATGCTAGACTGTGGATCGTATGACTTGTTCTAATGTAAAAACATGTAAATAAATCCTGCTCGCCTATTCCTGTCCCCCCAAGTTCCTCCCTACGACCTACAACCCTGACAACTGCATGCCACCGGTGCAATCGTCCTCCAACCGTTACAGGAGACACTTCAATTAGAGATCTACCAGTTTCTCAAGCATTATGTCTCCGCAATATTTGAATAAATCGACTGTTATTCCCTCTTCTCCTGCCGCTTTTCCCCCTTGCATGCCTTGCAAGGCCCTTCTGACCTCATCGCTAGTTATTGCAGGAGATTATACCACCTGCTCATTAGTGCTTCGAATGGCGGTATTGTGGCTCATTTGGGTACTGTACAGGTCAGTATAGAATTCTTCCGCTGCTTTTACTATACCTACGAGATTGCTGATAATATTACCCTGCTTATTTTTCAGTGGATACATATTTTTGTGTCCTATGTGAGGTTTCCTTCACACTGATTTCAGGCTGCGTCTATTTTCACGGCTTCAACAGCCCGTATCACGTTATAGTCTCGAATATCACTTAATTTCACTGTGCTGCTCATGCTTGACGTTTCCGCGAATTTTATTTTATCTCTTGAGTTCGACACTTTCATTTTTTGTTGTTTCTTTATTAGATAGTTTGTTGCTTGGCAGAGCTTACCTACTGGTTGCCTTGGTGCCTTGACTCCCGCTTTAATTGCTGCCTCTGAAGCCAGCCTGGATAGCTATCATTCACTACGTCTATGTAATCTTCATTTCTCAGTTTTAAGGATGCAGATTTCTTTGCAAGTGCCTGCCTGAATGTGTCTGCTTTTGCACTTACTGCCACTAGGTTGGCCTGTTTCTTCCTGACTAATTTTAATCTTTTTCTAGTCAGATTGATGTGCATCGTTGTCCTTACTATCCTATGATCACTACACTTTACCTTACCTAACAATTCTACATCCTGCACTATCTGCAGTTCTCGATGTCGTCAATTTTTGTCAGAAGTGACTGCAGTACCTGTTGTTGTCTTTCACTTTCATTTCTGAATTCTCGCACTGAGGTCGGTAATTCATAAAGGCATTCAAACTTTGATTCTAAAGTCTGATTCGGGAGCCGAGGTCACTTATGGTATGTGTCTACTGTGTCTTGATAGCTGTAAGCTTCTCAATAATTACTTCTTGGCCCTGCAGAGGCTGAGTAAGTGACGCCTCAAACAAGGGTCCCGGATTTATTTCGACGTCGCCACTCATGAAAAGCAACAAAAAATAAAATGAGAAAAGTCGAAGCGAGCAAAACTCCAGGGATGACGCGGCATTCTTTCAGGTCTAGAATTCGACAATACACATTCAAACAGTATTGGGCGTGGAACCGGGGAGACAAAGGAAAGAGCGAGATGAAAAGCTGAAATTACCAACCTGCAAAAGCACTAATGACCACGTGAAGGGCATTGCTTCCGCAGTGCCGGTTCCACACCCCACTGTGCCAGTGACTGTCCTCGGCTTTTGTAGCGCTTGTGGCAGCCAATGTGATGTGGCAACTGAGTGAGCGGGACGCCAGTCGCCGCTGCTCCGTATACTCACCATTTATATTTCCCAATAAGCTGCAGAAAGACGGCAACCTAAGGGAAATGCCGTCTGGCAGAATCTTATAGTCAAGTGCGCAAATGCGTCGGATGATCCTTTAAGGTCCAAAATAGCGGCGTAAAAGCTTCTCGCTAAGTACTCTTCGGGGTAATGGGGTCCAAACCCAAACACGGTCACAGAGGTGGTACTCGACGTAGCGTCGTCGAAGGTTGTAGTGTCGGCTTTCGGTGCTCTGCTGGTTCTCGATCCGCAGGCGGACGAGCTGTCGGGCTTTTTCGGCGCGCTGGAGTTAGGTGGCGACGTCAAGATTCTCTTCGTCGGTGATGTGCGGCAACATGCCATGGAGAGTCTTCGTCGGGCTTCTGCCGTAAACCAGCTTGAACGGCGTGACCTGTGTTGTTTCTTGCACCGCCGTGTTGTAAGTGAAGGTTACGTACGGCAGGATGGCATCCCAGGTCTTGTGTTCGACGTCGACCTACATTGATACCATGTTGGCGAAGGTCTTATTCAGGCGCTCCGTAAGACCATGCGTCTGCGGGTGGTAGGCAGTTGTCCTTATCAGGCTTGTCTGTATGTATTCAGTAAGCTCTGCTGACTGTATTTTGTGAGAATGAATTTGGTGAGCGCTGGTGTAATGACCGCTCCTCTGTCGGTGATGAGGATTTCGGGAGCGCCATGTCACAGCAAGATGTTCTCGACGATGAATTTGGCCACTTCGGTTGCGCTACCTTTCGGCAGAGCTTTCGTTGCAGTGAAGCGGTTGTGGTAGTCACTCGCCACGAAGATCCACTTATTTCCGGATGTTGACGTCGGAAAGGGTCCCAAGAAGTCCATCCAGATCTGCTGAAATGGTCGGCAAGGTGGCTCGATCGGCGGTGGTAATCCCGCTGGCCTAGTTGGCGGTGTCTTGCATCGTTGGTAGTCACGGCAAGTCGTGATGGAACGAGCGACGTCGGCGGTCAGGTGCGGCCAGTAATACGTGTCTTGTATTCTTGCGAGCATGCGGGAAAACCCGAGCTGCCCGTTTTTGTTATCATCGTGCAGGGCGTGAACGACTACTGGCTTCTCGTTGTGGCGGCGGCTACAAGGACAAAGTAGTTTGCGTGGGCTGGCAAAAAGTTCACCTGGAAGCCGTTTCGTAAGATAAACGGAGACCATCCGCGCCTAAATAGTGATTTAATTAATTAATTTATTGATTTATTTATTTTCCAAATAATGCAGGCAGGAGCGCTGCACAGGCAGGAGAGGTTCGCTCTTTTTTTTTCACATCAAGTGCAATGACAAATAATTCACAAAGGCATATACATTGGTACAATGAACAACAGACGCTGGCAGACAATTCTACTCTTCAACAGTGAGCGGACAAAAAAAAACTTCTGAAAAATTTTTGTCCTCGCAAAGTACGGGCGGACAACATTCGAGTGATTAATTCTAGATGACCTGTGTTGTGCACGGGAAAGATAACGTTTGCGCGGCAGACCAGTTCTGTTCTGATGGACGAAATAAAGCATTTTTATTCTCGCAATCTCTCGCCAGACATGGTTGGGCTCCAGATTCAGTCACCGCAGCATATGGGCAAGAGATGAATGTCGATGGTCAGATTCAATAATTCCAGCAGCGAGGCGCTGAATTCGTTCTACTTGAGCAAAATCTTTAAGGTAATATAGGTTCCACACTCCGCAAGCGTACTCAAGGACTGGTTGAACTATATTACGGTATGCCCTCAGTTTAACACTCGACGGCGAGTCTTTTAAATTTCTGCGCAGAAAGCCAAAGTTTTTTAAATGCTGTTGTGAAAACGTCCTTCAAATGCTTATCCCATTTTATGTCGCTTGCGATAGTTAGTCATGGATATTTGACAGACGCTACTCATTGAATATTTTTTTGAAATGCAATACGTATGAGACAGTGGCTTTTATCTGTGTGCTTATTGTAATAGCAATTTTTTATCATAATTGATTTGCATGCCATGTCTTTCGCTGCAGTCCGGAAATTTAAAGAGATTCTTGTTCATTAGTGTTTGAAAACAGGAGCTATTAAAAAGACAGTACATCAGGCAGTCGTCAGCGAATAATTTTACTGTAACGGAGTGATCGATGTGAGAAGCAATACCGTTTATACAAATTACAAATTAAAGACCAAGTACGCAATCCTTGTGGTACTCCTGAAGAAAGAGTAGGTCAGCAGACCTGACAACTGCATACTCTACAAATTGTACGATTTATTTAAATAAGCCTGCAACTACGGTATCAATCTTTCAGCAAGCCCGGCATCCCTTAATCTGTCAATGAGTAAAGTGCGTGCCACAGGATCAAAAGCTTTTGACATATCAAGAAAAACTGCATCAATTCCTTCACCATTGTCTGAAGCTGAAACCCCTCGGGACAACGACGGCCTTGCCTTGCAAGTACTCAGAAATGATTCTGAGCTCCGTGTCGGCCGCTGCGGCTCGGCAAAATTGTCTGCACGTATTGTACCTAAAAAGGCGTCCTCCTCTTGGTCATATTGGGGCGGCAGGTCCACGGGGACCCGAGACAGTCAGTCGGCATGAGAGTGTTTTCGTCCAAACTTGTAGATCGTCGTGTGATCTCGTATTCTTGCAGTCTGAGGCTCAGCTGCGCTATGCACGGTCCCTTAAATTTGGTAGCTTATAAAGGGCGTGGTGGTCGCTGACAATTTAATGGCCTGCCATATGACCTCCCGAACGGCCTGCCATATTGGTAAGGGCGGAATTTTTCTTCAGCCCAAATGATGAAGCGGCATTCCTTTTCGGTCGTACAATTATAACCATCCGCTTTGGACAGCGACCGGCTAGCCTAAGATATCATCCGTTCAAGTCCTTCTTTCCTCTGGACTAGGACGGCAACGAGGCCTAGGCTACTGCTGACATTGCGCATTTCTGTATCGGAGTCCACGCCGAAGTGCGCATGTACAGGTGGCGACTGCATGCGTCGTTCGAGTTCTAATGCGTTGGCCTGCGGCGATTCCCACTCGAACTACACATCACATTTAGGTACATGTTTCAGTAGGCAAAGTTCAATGGGTGTGTAGTAAGCGCTGCTTTTGATTTTAGATGTAAATTTAGATGTAAAAAATGTAAATTAGGGTAATTAGTTAAGCTCAAACGTGCTTCCCTGGTGTTTATCACTCGGTTAATCGCGATGGTTCATTTAACGACGGCTTGGCAATCCTCGGTACCAGTTACTGCTTGCGCTTGGCTGCACGAGCCTGTTCTCGTGCCCAGGCTATAGCATCGGCACGGCGTAGACGCGCTCGTTCCCGGTTCTGCTCGCGGCCTTGCTGATCGAAGCTGCCTGCTCCTATGGAGTACGGATTGCTCATGGCATACTCATTTCGGAGCCGGACAGAAACTGTAGCGCGCGCGCTCGGCTGCGACATAGAGCAATGACGTCAGTACTGGCACAGCTAATCCAACACTACATAGATAACACATGGCCGTTTCACTGCGATCCATGACGTCTTTTACCTGGCCCGACTCCCAAAGAATCGAATGGGGATGCTCCCGAGTAGGCAACAGTGATGTTGAAATCACCGATTTTATCGGCCCAGCCTTGTCAATGGAAATTTTGAGCCAGGTAGCGTGACGTCATGGGTTGGAGTAAACACGCCTTGTGATATCTAGGTGGTGTTGGCTAATCCCGCGCCTCTTTCTTTCCTTTTTAGGCCTGCACATGGGGTTGTGCCGGAGGAGTTTTCGGTGTAATGGCAACCGACAGACGGACGGAAAAATCTGCTATCCACATACAGATTCGCTTTAAAACACAAATATTTTCCCGCTGCCTTCGGAGGCTTATGAATGCAGCCGACAACACATTTACCGAAACCGAGGTTGACGGGGAAGATAGGGGACGGGACATTATATGTCAAGTAGTTACAAAGCAAAATGCGCGTGAAAAAGTTACTGTTTGCAGAAAAACATTTCAGTTTTATGTGAGAGCAAGTTTACCAACCCTCAGTTTCATACTGACAGTGGTTCAAAGTGTGTGATTTATTGATTATCAACTGATATTGTTATTGGAAATGCTCGTAAAGAATGGCGTCGTTTGAAATTCGCTTGTGATTCGGTAATGTGTACAAGTCTGCTGCATTTCTTTTCTTTTCTCAGGTTGACCCGATTGCGAAACCCGCTGAGGACCATCGCGAAGACAAACCCACCACTGAGGTGACACCACAAGACAATAGCGGCGAGTCGCCGAGTGCGAGCGCTACAAATGACGAGTTGTTTTCCTGCGTTTGGTGTCCGGCGCTCCGTACTTTAGATACAAATAGTGAGCGCGCGCAGATGTCCAATGACCGCAGCATTAATTCTCGCAGCTTGGTGCAGACCGATCTGGAAACGGTACCTCGGTCCGTGCGCCAGCGGGTGAAAGCGAGAAGCGACTTCTTCGAAGTACACGAAACGGTGAGCATAACAGTACACTGTAAACACAAATGAGCCCATATGGGCGTTTTAACAGTTGATATGCCATTTTTTCCCCCTAGCCTAAAATGAGTACTCCCACGAGAAGAAGTAAAATAAGCTAGAACCATTATTATACCCCCGACCCCATTTGAATAGGCATTGCGGTTGTAAAATGGGGGTTTTCAAGGAATAACGGTAGCGTACGGGAAAGTGGGAGTGTTGAAATACACCCATATCTGAGACGAGCCAAATAGAGAAAAGAATAACTCAGCCGTGACAAACAAGGAAGTGAGCCGCAGCGACAATTTCAGTAGGATTACTTCTGCAGTCAGATTCGAAATATCCCGCGCGATGTGTGTCGGCGCTGTTTTTATGTTCGGAGTAGCCGCGCCTTGGCGCTGCACAGGACGCCGAAAGTCGGAACGGTCGGAACTACGCGCGGAGGAGCACAAGCCTTCGGAGCGCGCGCGCGTGCGTTGAAAGCCGCAAAGGAGCAGCCATTGTCAGCGACGGCGCATTCTTCTACCGTGGTTGTTGTTTCTCACAGCTTTGAACCCCCAAGACTCCACGGTAAGTGACTTTGAACGATTATTACACGTTATATGAGTGTGCATGTGTTCAAAGTGAGGAGACGCGCTGATATGACTTATTGAAGGTCTCAGTACAACATGTCGCGACAGGTGGCCGTCCAGAACCATTTTGCACGATCACTGTGTTTCTTCGAGCTTTGTCGTAATCGAGGCGACTTGAGTGCTTAGAGTCAAGCGAGTGTACCTTAAAAAGGGTATTGTACATGATGACAAACTTTGCCGCGTCTTTGTGTGGATGTGAGCATTCGACATGTTCCCCGAAGCGCAAGCCACTACCATAATAGTTACGTGCAGTGCGAAGTGAGCTACGCTTCGCCGCCTAACCGCGGCCTGAAAAATGTGGCGGCTCGTTAAGGGTTTACTACGGTGCGCGTGTGTGAGTGTTTGTACAGCGATCATTTGAGCGAGAACCGGCGGCGCTTCTTCGTGCGCGGTATCTGCTAGCTGGCGCGTACGTGGCGCCAATCCCCTAGCTCGTGCGATTGTGTGCAGTAGGTCGCTCACTAAACGCGCATTGTGCAGATTTGCCAGTACGCTCCGTGCTATCGTCTGTGTCTCTTCGCGCCCACATCGCTGATTGTGCAGGCAGTGCGCGACAGCGACGCGTAGCATGTAGAGCCTGCGCCCGTCGACTTTGATCTGCGGGCGTGAAATGTCGGCTGCGCGTTTGTGGTATTAAAAGCGTGTGGTGAGCTTCCAACGGCACTGCGGATCAACGCCGCGTGAGCTGCCGGTCAGAGTATAAGAACCTCTTTATTGTTAGCGTACTGCTTGGCGGCAACAGGTGTCCTGCTTGGGTTCAGATTACTGGATACGCCGTCACTTGAACGGCGACGGCCGGAGCAGGTGAGTATCAGTGGCGCCGGCACCTCGGCGGCCAGAAAACGATGCCTGTGCCGTGACGAGATATATCAACTTACGCGATAGAATTGCCGGCGATGGCTCATACGGGCGCGTCGCTCCATGGCTGTGTTCTTTGCTGAGGCCGCCACTACGCCTGCCGTGCACCATACTACGATAGATCTATATAGTCGATGCTTGTGCAATGTTGTTATTCAACAGCTGGCGCTGTGCACTGGATACCTGGACTTGTTTAATTACTTTGCTGCTGTGCCATTGCGTATTGGGTACAGATATTCAGTTTTGAATTCTAGGTGCCAAATCAGGATCATATCAGATCATATCATATCAACTCAGGATCATATCACACATCACAGCGTCATCCTATATTGCACGAGTATTATTAACAAAATTTCTGCTGCTGGTGAAAAATTAAGGCAGACCGATCAACCTGTATCTGTGAGAAAAATGTGCTTGAAGTCCACCATTATCTATTATAAAGAGGTACTACCTTGGTGTTTAATGTCAGTAACACTCATAAGTTATGCATCCTTTTGTGTGAAGTAATTTGTCTTAGAAGCCATTCATTGTAAGGGATCAGTAAACATCTCATAGCTTAAGTAGTGCATAAGTGCATGATTTGGGCAAAGCTTTTAGTTTGTAAAGAGCAAAGCCATTAAGATATAAAATTTTGGCAAGCTTAGTTTAACAATAAGCTGACCAATATACAAAACCTAATGTAGCAGCAGTTGTTCTCCAAGATAAACTTGCCACCAGATTTTTTGTGTTCTGTGTTATCATTGTAGTGTCAAATATTTCTCTTTTATTTCAGGACTGCGGCTGCGGCCGTTTCATTGCCAGCTGTGAGGATGAAGCAGCTTCATAGCCGGAGATCAGACGCCTCTCATCAGTTTCCCTTTTCAGCAATAGAGGCCTTGGTATGCTCTTACCTAGAGTTTACTTTTTTTACCCTGTATGTTTTAAGTGCAATGGCTAGTTTAGTGGCATCACTTAGAGTGATTGGTGTGACACCTGTTCCATGGGACGTATGCAGGTTATGCCATGTAACTTTAGCAAACTTAAAAAAAATATGCAAATGCCACCTAGCTGCAGAGAACCTAGGTAATGTTGTTTCCTGTCTCTTGGAAATACTTGGATTTGCTGCATTTTGCCTAATTACCTAATTAGCCTTGATCAATTAATAAACTTATCAAATATTATAATTAGATAAAAAGTTTCAATTATAAAATTGTAGAGCAACGTGAAAATTTCCCAGTACAGCTTTCTGTGGCTCAATATGTGCTAAAAAATGTTTTAGGAGCATGAAAGAAGCCTGAGAATCTCGCAAAGTGCCTTGAGTGTGTGTGACAGCGCCTGTATTGTGTTCTTCCTTCAGTCCTCGTCTTTTGCGCTGTACAATCATGTCGACCTCAAGTGGCCAGTCCTGTGGCAGTTTTGCATATATTTGAGTGCTTGCCCTGTATAGGTATGTGTGTTCGAGTAAGAAAAAAAAATACTGAAGGAGCCCAAAGTGATGTATTTCAGGACAAGTGTATGATGTAAATTACTATGTAACAATAAAATAAGAAACTGAAACAAGACTTCACAGTAGAGGTATGCAGGTGTGTGCATCAGCATAATGACGAAAACTTTGTGCAAGTTTAGAAAAATATTAATTAGATTGGTTTCTGTCATTCTTCTCTATGACATAATTATTGCAAAAATATGCTCTCTACTATTGCACGACTAAAGATACAGTTCAAATACATCATTTGCTAGCACCTTCACATTCATAGCAACATAGAGAGGAATGGTTAAAAATTTGCTTTGCTTCTCTGACCTTCATTTTAGGTCCTTCTCATGTTTGCTGAGCTTCTTAAAGTATCTTAGACACCTTCCAGGGTTTACAGGCAACTTGAGTACATTATGCCAGATTGTGGGGAAGCCGCAGAGGTCGCAGCATCTATAGTGGTGTCCGGTAAATGCAAGTTTCTTGCATGATGCATTATGCTCAGTACCAATTAGATTATCATTTTAGGTTATCATTTTAGCAAAAATCATTGTTTTACAGACATATATCAATGTGTGTCCAAAGAACTGCACTGTTTATAAGAGTTGCTCATTCTCTAAGCGTACTGTCGGTGTTGTAAAATGCATGTTTGTTGGACGGCATAGTGTTCGGCCTTCAGCTGAAGGTAGTAGTGGCCCATTTGCATGCGCATAAAGCTGCAGTAAGCCAAATGTGAAAGGATAAGGGCTAATACTAGCAAAATTTACACGTAAGCAAACTGTTTGATGTGATCCCTAGGAAAGTATGCAAAAATATAATGTGCTTATATGATAAACAGTACCTATGTTTTAGGCGCATGGCTTTCTAGTGCCAGATTCCATAACAGTTCATTATTTAACACTTTAAAACTATTTGCCCTGTTTATGTCTAACTGCTCTAAATTCGAAAATTTTTATTGATTGCACTGTGAAAGTTTTGGCCGTGACTTAAGTCACTGCCAGAATTAAATTTATAGTTGTGGCCGTCCTATGTGTGATAACAAAAAACCATTTTGGAACCAGGTGGCTGTTATGCAGTATGCTAAGTGTGTGTATTAGAACAGTCACTTATATTTTCATTGTAACCATGTATCAAGTATGTATGTACACATCTCGAAGCCATAGACTGTGTAATCTTAATTGAAGGTGTTATTGTGTGGAGTAGGTTTTTTTGTAAGCATTGTCTAGAATTTGCGCTACATTAAGGTGTAGTGAAGCTAAGCAAAAAATATTTTTAAGACAAAATGGCTGAAGTACATCCTTCAGTCTTAAGCGCATTTAGACGACTTTACAGCATGTAGTAAAACAAGAATGGGAACTGAGGTGCTTAATTTTTGTTCATTATTACCATATGGCACCAGCATGCGATGAAGACAAAAGAGGGAGAGAAGTGAAGTGCACCAAAGGGCAACCCGCTCCTTATGGGAGCTGCATTCACATCTGCATGGTGCATGCAATCTTTGAGTTATAGCAGCAGCTATCCACCTGTTCACTTTGTTGCACATTTGCATTGTTTATGTACTAAGTCTGGCCCTGGAAGTGTTAGGCAGTGCCACTCATGCATTGGTGCTGCATGCAACACATGCTTCTAACCACAGATGTCATGTATTATGTGAACCTAAGTTCTTTTGAATTCATGTAACCCACAAAAGTTCCATTTGAAAGGACGTGCCATACTTGCCACCATTGCCATGAGTAGCACTGGCTGACAGTCACAGGGCAAGATGTTAACCTTGCTCAGCTATTATGGAAAACTATTTTACATACAAATGTGGTAATTAGTATACATGCCAAAAGCCTCACAGAATACAATTTTTTACCTGCATCTTACAATGATTGTTATTTTGCTTTAACTCAGGATGCCTTTCCACCTGCGTTGCATCCTGTGGCTGACCACTCCAACGATCTTAGCAGAATCGTTACACAGGTGTGTTTTTATTTTATTCTCAGTAGTGATATTTTGTAGTTTACGTTCGATGTAAATGCACAGATCGAATGAAAAACAGCTTAAAAGATGAGCTCACAGGCACTGTATCCAAACGTTTGTTAGGAAGGAAAATCTTTGTTACAAGTTGTCATTATAGCAACACAAGAGAGTGTGCTCGTCAAACCACCAGTTCCTAGCAAGCAACAGCATTATACCATGGAAGAAGGCAAAACATCAGGCGAAAACCTGTACTAAACTAGGGACTGAATTAAGACGTTTTGGAGGCTTAAACTATTTATTGGGTTACTCTGTCTAATTGCTTGAACTGAACTGACATGTCCTGCAAAACAGTTTGTATTCACATTTGATACAATCTGCAGCAAAATGTAAACAAAGGGCTGCAATACTCTAAGGGCCTGCTATTGAAGTAGCAACCAGTCTTCCCAGTGTACTGCAGCCTCAGGAAAATGATATGTGGTACACTGAACCACATGCACACACAACAAATTTTAATCCATAAGCATCTGTACACTGTGCTTGTGCAGGACTGGGCAACTGGCTGTTTGTTCGTGACTGAAACAACTACGTACTTCAAGACTGTATTGGGTAGCCACCATCTTTTTCAGTCAGTGTAACAGTCCATAAACATATGGATTTCCATGAACATTTTGTCTGCCACACTTTTCTTTGTTGTTTTTTTGCACTCCTGCTTTGATGGCTGCGAGACACTTCAGGCTGGCTGAAGAGACAGTGGTAGCCTAGTAGCTGGCCTCGCAAAGTTATCTTGATTTTTAAGAGCCAACTTGCTTTGGACGATGTTGAATAACACATCAAAAGGCACGGGAATATTGACAAGGTTAGAATGACTTTGAAAGAAGTTTATGAGAGTTCATTTTTAACTCTGATCTGTCTGCTGAGACCAAATCATGTCAGCTTTTAATGAAGCAATGTTCAGGTTGCAAAACTGCAAGGCTGTGTGGATACTCAATATACTCAAACACCATCGTTGCTTCATATAGCTGAAGTTGCTCCATGACATCAAGGCAGAAGCAAATGACATGGCAAAGGAAAGGGTGGCGGAATAAGGACTCTTGGTGGCAATTATCTAGGTTCAAAGGCTATCGCACTGAGTAAGAAAATGTGTTCCCGATACAGCGTCAACATAGTGTTAATGCTGAACAAACTGGCACCATCTGCTTAGTCCTACACAAGCATGTGCACAGAAAGGGATGCCTGTTGGCCTTGAGGGCCACCACTGCAGGGATCAGCTGCTATCGCTATGACATAGAATGTGACATCAGATAATTATAGTTCACACCTTTGCTGCAGCTCGCTGGCTGGGTAATTGAAGCCTTGATTGTAAGGTTGAAAAGTTGCAATCACAAGGTGGCAATTTAGTTGCCAACTCTTACAGCATGGTTCACTACTCAGTGCTGCAGTGCTGGACATATTCAACCAAGCCTGGTGCGAATTCTCATGACTACCCATGTTCAAGCTGCTGCTAGATACTTAGTTGATAAAGTCACTGAAAATGAAATTTGGTCATCGAAAGAGTCATGAAAACGATGCACACGAGGCTTGTAGCGTGCTCACTTGGTATGGCATCAGTCAAGCACCCTGTGTAGAGATGCTGGCTGAAGTGCAGCAGAAGTGTGGATTGAGGAGACAAAAATATAAGCTGTTCAAGTTCCACATATAACAGACCGATAATAAATCGTCGTTCAGCAAAAACTCTGGCAAAAAGGGCAAGCCGCACTCCCCATGACGAATTCTATGAAAACAGTACTGTTATTGCAGCAAAATTGCCTATAACTCTTTTGTGAAAGATCACGCCAACTGAATAACCAATATAAAAGCATCAAGTTGCTCCAATAAAAGCCTTTGTTACGCTACACACCAGACTGGGATGTAAGGTCTAGGTTGTTTTGTAGCCAAGATGCCCACAAGCAATGCTTAAAACATGCAAACACTTGGAATTAACTGTGATTAAACTGCTGATTAAACGGATTAACACTTCACAGCTGGTACCACAATGTTGTTTTCTATGCCACAGAAAGATTCCAGCACGTGGGGGCCACAATTCTCCTAGAGGCCAATACAGACACAGGGTGCCAGCAAGCATGGACTAAAGATTTTTCCATATGCATTGATGTAGTCTACCAGATTTGGTTTTCTTGGGGGCACAGTCATATTTGGGGTAACAATTTTCTGCCTGAATATTCATCGCAGGGAGCACTGCAGCCAGCTAAAGCGAGTTTCTTGTTCACACCTTGCCACACGTGTAGACTTGGCCCATTTTTCTAGGCACATTTGTTGGATTCAAGAAAGAACACAGAGTAACTTAAGAACTTTATTCCTTCTAGATTTAAGGCGTGGGCCAGGTGTTAACCAGTGTTTAAAAAATTTTACCAAACCGGGAAAGATTCTTTCTTGAAAGTCTTCTCATATCAGCTTGTTACAGTCCCTGGCTTAGTATGGGTGCATGTGCAGTGGCTTCTTTTTTGGTCTGTTTAAAAGGTCGTTTTCCTTTTGAGTGTTTCAGTTGCAAGGAAATCACAAATATATTTTCATTTCAGCAACCCTTGTGACATTACAGAATTTCTTTACATATTGCAACCAAGCTTATTTTTTAAACAAATGCCTTTCTTTCAGCATCAAAAAACATCTTAGATGAAACAAGGCAAAAATGGCTGCTTATGCATTTGTACGATATTCCATCTGAGAGGGGTGAAAAGTAATAAAATGTTCTACTTTCATAATTTTTCTACCATGTGTACAAAATTTCTTAATAGGAATGAAGCAAATTCACTTTTTGCACTAGCCTATTACAGAAACAAAAATGACGAACAGCTTTTAAGGGGGCCCTCAGAGGAGCCTAGTCCGCGCGTTTCTTCTTTTCTAGCGCAGCCGTCGCTGCACATGGCTGTGAGTACAGCTGAGCACATCTGCAGCCTGCGCACCCTGTTCTATAGGTGAACTGCTGCGTGTGGAAAAGGTGGACGTGTTGATATGGCGTGGTATTATGTGCACAGTCTTCCCACGTGTTTAGTACTGGGGGTTGCATAATCTGTAGTTTCGGAGATGCATTGAAGTGAGAGACAGACAAAGCGTTCGCCTCCACTGCCAGCACTTTTCATGATGGTGTCGTCCCACTGCGCGTGGCAGTATCAAAGAGGACAGAGTGGATGCAAAAGCAAGGCTAGGTTTGCTTCATACTACCTATGCGAAGGTATCGTTGACACACCGTGAAACCATATCTTTGGTCGCAGACTCTCAAATTCAAAATTTTTTTTTCTCATTCAGATTTGATTTTTCTGACTGCGGCCCTTTTCGTGGGAAAACAATCCATTTGCAAATGTACTTATTTGACGAAAAGGTGGAATCACAGTACAACAAACCAAATTGCTGATTTTAGTGGATTCGTTATGTTGGGGTTCCTTTGTACATGCCTCCAGAAAAAGCCGACCATCGTCTGCTCACACTCCGCCGTGCCCGCCCGTGTAGGAATAAACTTAATTTTGGTTGGCCACAATGCTTATCGGTGTAGTAGCTGTCATGTGTCCACCCATACATATTTTGTCGGCGACCCGAAAACCTCAAAGGACAACTGTATTTTGCTTATGTGCATTCACTAATCAAATAAGTATGTGTTTGCTATGATCCCCATAATATTGAGTTAGCTGGTATGCTTGAAAATGTTCAAAATATGGCAGTTAGATTGGTAATAGGAAGTCATACTAAAAGGCTTTGTATTACTGATAGTAAGAGTAAGCTGCAGTGGAAGGATTTAAAAGACTAGGAAATCTCTTCAGTTAAAGTTATTTCACAGCATATACTGTTCCAAACATGTAGAGATAGAGAAATTCATATCATGCTATCATCATACCTCACAAGAGAGAGATTAGACTAAACAGGTTTATTAATTTCCTTTTACTTATAGGTGATGCCTCACATTTGTTTTTTCCTTAGACCAAAGTGACTGCAAGGTTTTTCCGCCTGCAAATGTTTGCATAGTTCTCAAAGATAATTCCCTCCCTGCTTTGTCTGCTTGATTTGAATGTAAGTTACATTACACAGAATGTATACCCCCCTGCAATGCCAGGACAGGCGAAGCAGGTACTAAATGAATAACCACAAAAGGATTTTGGAGCGAGCAAAAATGGCATGTGCAATAAAGATATGCGTAGATGTCCCGTTGGTGTTGCTGTCAAACAAGAAATTGTGATATCGAGAGACTGAGCAAAATAACGAAATGTGTGCTTGGCAAACTATAGCTGTCATTTGCACCTTGATTGTGACTTAGCTTCCAAAAGAAGTTTTCTTTGTTATGTCTTGTTCTTTTTCTGTTAAAATGTACTTTTTTCTTTGTTTACTTTTGTTTGGGTTTTTGTAGCTATATCATGTGCACATGTGACCAATAATGCCGTCTGGAAGTAAGTGGTGGCTGGCATTTCTCACTGCCTGTCGTTTGTTCAATGTGTGTACTAAAGTCAATAGAGCACCAACCAGTATAAACCAGTGTATTGAATTTGTTTTCTTGTTTTAGTATGAATGATCTGACTGGTTATGTGCCCAAATAAACAATTAGATTATGAAAACAAAGTTCATCAGAACATGTCATTCGTTTTACTTATAGTTACCCTATTTCAACTGCAGAACAAGTCATTTTGCGATTCTTAGTTCTGAACAGGTAAGAGCAGTGCTAAGGACACAAAGTGAGTCAACATAGATAAATGGCATGGTGCACTGTGCACTGACTGATAATTGATATGTTTTTGCAACAGACAAGCAAATAAATATCCAGTAATGCCTTGTCAAAGGCACGAAAGCACATAAAGAGGCAGGGGGTGGTCACATGCAAATGTGCCATGGTTGTAGGTTTGTTAACAAGCATGCCACTTTCCTGTAACTTCAAAAAACAGGTGCTGTACTGACGCATTCGTCTTTTTTTGCTGTTGTTATTTTGTGGGATTTGGTTAGTTTCTGGGTTAATGGTTACTGCTTTCGCTAACATGTTGCACTTGTGAAATTCGGGCCGTCATCTGCACTCTTTACAGTGTATGTGCCCTAATGGTCACATTATAGTGGTGCTTAATCGTGAAGGCTCATTCAAATATAGACGTGTCTGCTCTACATATGCTTTTCTTCATGCCAAAGGAATAAGATATACTATGTTTGTGTTAGAAGGAAAGAAACTGAGACTGGTGTCTATTATTGCACATATATCTACGCTTAGTTGCGTTAACATTTTCGCATAATTTCAACAACTTATTTGGGGCATTTCTGTAACATTCACTCTGGCTTATCCACTTAGGTGTAAGGAATAAAGGCAAAAAAGCAAAGCATTGCAGTGGATCTAACTTAATGCTCTTGATTCTTGTTACCTTCTTGGCAGCTTTCTTTTTGGAAAAGCATATGTACAAAAGCATGTTTGGACCAAATAGGCTGCTGTTTGCGAGGCTTTGCAAGCACCACTATAACGTGACAAAAGCAGTGTGTGGCCATTGGTTGTGCAAATTCTGGTGTAATGACACCACAAAAAGTAAACGAAGAAAGATATGTACGCAAATGACACAAGCAGCGGATCTCACTTCAAGCTTTAAAATAAGGAAGCAGGCAATATTTAATAAAAGGTGGAGACATGATGTGATAATACCTGTTAAAAGAAATTCTTTATGCAGTGCAACTAATGGATCAGTGATACATTTGTCCTTCTTTTTAAATGTTGCAAGCCACAATTACCTTTCATGTTGTCAGGTCGTAATACCTGGCTACAACGCAAGTTTTGTGGAACACAGGACTGCAGTCCCATTCTTTGCAGTATCTAACATCGTGTGAGGGAGGGTTGTTTCACACAGATGACTCATACTCCCTCAATCTCCCTCATTTCGCATTAATAGAGCATCCCATCTGTCCGATGTAGGCACGGCTTTATGATGGCAGCAGACTACACAACGCTTGCGGCCTAGCTCACTAGATGCATATTGTGCTTCAAGCCACAGCCAACCTTTTCCTTTTTTTGGCTTCTGCCTTTTGTTACAGCACAAAACTCTCCTAGCAAGGGCCTGAGAAAACAATGATTTGTGCAACTAAATTAGGCATGAATATGGAATATAATGAATGAGATGATGAAGTAAAAAAGTGGTTGCAGTTGTTTCGTATGCATTTGTAATTTTCATGGGTAATTGTGTAGCTGGTTCCTACGTACAAATTTTTTTTTCTGTATGAGACGTGGAGAGATTTGCTCTGATGAGAAAAAAAGACTGAAGCCAGGAAAACAAATCAATTTGTTTGTTGCATGCAGCACAATTTGCAGGCGGTGCACTGTGCAACGGAGGTTATGTACAGTCTGCCATTCCCATCCAGTCATGCTTGCATTGCATAGACACACATTGTAATAATTTGAGATTGAGGCTAATAAAGTTTGTGTGCAACAACTCTCATCCGCACATTGTGATGCACTGCAAAATAGATTGGTTCGTTCCTGTGTTCTTCAAAACTCGTAGCCAGAAATTATGAGCAGACGTACATAAGATAATTAAGCTTTGGAAGATTAGCACAATAAGGACAAATGCATCAGTCATTCTGAGTTACATTGCACGAAGAATTTGTTTTTGAAATAATGACGTCACTTCATGTCACTACGTGTTGTATGTGATGTCTGTTTTGTTATTAAAGCCAGAGTTGAGGATAGGCGCTTGTGCCCTGCATGTCTTTGTCTTCGTTTGCTTCTGTGGTGTCATTACACCAGAATAAATCCATGGCAGGAGCTGCCAGTCCATGCATTTATACTACATTGGGCTCAGTACGGCTGGCGGCCTCAATGTGACGAGTTCGAAGTAGCAGTAAGTACTTCAGAAGGGCAGAATTTTGTGTCAGTTGGGGGTGCATATTACAGTATGGTGAAGCAATAGATGGAACAGTGTGAGGCGAGACAGGCAGGAAAGTGCTACAGACAACTGTGAATGTTTACTGGAAAGTTTCACTGCAGCAGGACAATGCGTGCATTATCCTGGTGCAGCGAAATTTGCCAATTTTCATAGTTGTCAGTAACACTAGCCCATCTTCATTACACTTCACCGTACCCTAATAGCAGTAACAACAGCAATAAACTGACCCGAGCAATAATCAAAGCCCACAGAATTGACAAATTGTAAGAGAAATGTTTCAGTGCAACACGTTTTGCTAACTGACAAGTAAATCTGCAAACCAATGATCAGATGTATTTTTCATGCACATACATTATTACATACATACAACTGCTTCCTGCGTTGGTTTTTTTATGGCTTTTAGGAAGCATTTTAAGGTACGTAACTGTTTGTCTGTTCTAAAATTAAATCTGTTGTCTGCCAGTACTATGTGTCATTACTGTATAAGCCCTTACTTTGCCAGTGTCCTTCGCACTGTTCGCAACTAAATATGAATAACCACATAACCATTTTTTAATTTTCAGATTATGAAGAGAATACTCTTAATATGTATTTCATGAGAAAAATTTTCTCAATTTTAGGAAGAAGTCCGGCTGGCCCCAAGCCTGGTGTGAAATGAAGTGGCACTCCACATCAATTCATGTTTACTTGTCGTCATAGCCAGTCTGTTAGCTTAATTTTTGGTTCTTCCTATTGAATTCCCCAAAAAAGGTACCAACTCTCATTCATTGAAAAGAAATTTTTGCACTTGGGGACGCAGCCATGCAGAAAGCCTTTGAGCTCATTAATATCTTTATTTTTGAAAGAAAGTGCAACACCTGCGTGGAGCAATAGGTTGAATAAGGCGAGGGTAAATGAAAACAATGGCGACATTAATCATCAACAGTTGTCCAACAAAGGAAGTCTCACGCTGGAGCCAACATCTTTGCAAGGGAACCAAATGGCTCCAGCCCGAGACATTCGTTGTTCAACCTGGCAAGTCTCCTTGTCGAAGTATTTCCTCTAGCCTGAGACCTATATCCGTTCCACCACCCTCGACCAACAATACACCTATACATTTGGCAACCCATGGCAAGGTAACAAATTCACATTCAAAGAGAAGGTAGTGTGCACCCTGGAAAGTAGCATGAACAGTAATTTATTTACTTAATGAAATGCAGGTTTGCTATCCAATTACTTTATTTTGATCCCCATTTTATAATTGGACAGCATGGATCCTCAGGGAGAATAATAATTCAAAGCTCACACAATTTTGCTCCTTTATGTCCGTTAAATCCGTCCTGGTTGCTATACTATCAGCCCTGTCTGAAATTGCATTGCAGTGTTTTGAGTATGCATCCCACTTAAAGAATAGTTACACTTCTACCTCAGAATGTCTGCTACTGCGTTGCAGCCTCAATTTTATGTCTAGGTGGTGACTGTGATGCCATGTGCTTTTTAAATAAGACCAATATACTATTTGAAGTGCAATTAAATGCAATCCCAAATGACCTCAGCTCGGGGGATGACGCAATTGGAGGCCAATGTGATAAGGAGGATTTGATTTCTGAAAGCAAGGCACTTAAACGTGAGAAAGCATGACTAATTTCGTCTAAAGATGCTGCTATTAGATATGATCAGGGAAGGTACTTGTTCGTGGCTGCATTTGCAACATGTTACATTGCTGGCTTTATATATTGCACTGGGTACAGTGAAATGTTGCTGCTTGCACAATATTCAACTAAACATTGTAGCCATGCCAAAGTGTCCATGCAGAACACAACTCATCCACTATTATGGTCTACAGTGGAATCTCGATAAACAAAAATCGCTTAAGCGAAACTGCCGCTTAAACAGGACACCATCCTGGTAGTTGGTTGGCTCTCTGGAATGTCTCTCAGAAATAGAACACCTGGTAAATGGAATCAATTTCCCTGGCCCCTTGAGGCTCCATTTAAAGAGCGCCCACTGTAAAAATATAGGGGGGATCCTGTTTGGAAGTTTCGCAAATCTAGTCGCAAACAAAACCGCATTTCAGTGGGAGCGAAATGCAAAAGCACCCTCGTACTTAGGCTTAGGTGCATGTTAAAGAACCTCAGGTTGTCCAAATTAATCTGGGGTTACTTGCTACGGCATGTCTCATGATCAGAAGGTGGGTTCTGGTTCGTAAAATACGATAATTTTTAATAGCTTGCTCTGAAATACATCCCAATAACTACACTAAATTATGTAGCTTGTTTGTGTGATGAGTCCCAATTTCTTAATTTAGTACTTTGACATTTATCATATTTGTGTGCTAGTCCATGCAAAATGCCGCTGATCGGCCTCATTATACAAGCGACTGTTAATTTGGAATGGCTTATTCAAGCAACTTAAACTTACAGCACAAACACCTAAGACGGACCACAAAAGGAAGATACGACACACACTGGCGCTAACTTCTTTATTTCTTCGTTGTCGATGCAATATAAACCCTAGGCCACACAACCGCGCAGGCACTCAGATTACATTACAGAGATCTGCCAAATTATCACGTACGCAAACGTAGGAAGTCAAATTCAGATGGGTGCAGGGACAAAGATATCTCACTGATGCAATTATCGCCTTGCCTTTTTATGTGGTAGGCCTCTAAGGCAAGCCACGCATGCTCATTCTTGCTTTTGCCAAGAATTGACGTCCCATCAAGTTGTGCCTCACAATTGTGCAAGAGTTTATATGCGCACCAAGGTGCGCTCCTCTATCTACATTTCTGTTTACTTTTGCGCATGTTCCTCGAGTCGTTCATTGACGCAATGCCCTATCTAGCCAAGCTATGTCTTACCACATGAGAGTGGAATGGTATAAACCACGCCGACAGCGCGCGACACGTATAAAGCAGCATGCCGAATTTGGCATCCTCCTCTGCTCTCTCTGCAGATGTGGAAGCATAGCTCTAAAAGCTTGTTCGGCGCAGAAAATGCCAAAGGAACACTCTGCCTGCAAGCAACTGTCTTGAGTTGATAGATGACCTTATGTGTTTAAGGGACCACGCAGGGAACATGCGCAAAAAGTAAACAAAAATGTAGATGGAGGAGTGCACCTTGTTGCGCATATAAACCCTTGCAACAGTTGTGAGACACGACTTGATGGCACGTCGATTCTTGGCAAAAGCAAGAATGAGCATGTGCGGCTTGCCTTAGAAGCCTACCACATAAAAAGTCAAGGTGATAATTGCATCAATGACATATCTTTGTCCCTGCACCCATCTGAATTTGACTTGCTACGTTTGCATATGTGATAATTTGGTAGATCTCTGTAATGTAATCTGGGCGCCTGTGCAGTTGTGTGGCCTAGGGTTTATATATGCATAGACGATGAAGAAATAAAGAAGCCAGTTAGCGCCAGTGTGTGTCGTATCTGGCTTTTGTGGTCTGTCTTAGGTGTTTGCGCTGTAAGTTTAAGTTCAGAATTATGTTGTTGAATTATGAAGTTTTACTGTTAGTCAAGCAAGCTCAATATGTAGTCTGTGCAAAAGTGTGGAGTGTCAGTACAAAGTAACAATTCAAACACATGGCTCTGTAGTTACAGTTCAGTATGAAACGAGGTAAGATTTCTTAGCATTTCTTTCATTTACTAATTTCATTGTGTTAGGACATGTAGAATACTAGTAACTGGCATGCTTACAATGTACATTGTTCTTTTTTAAAATCCAGAAAATTGTTTTACTGGGGCAGAAATGTGCTTTCTTTTGGGCCCGGAAGTAAACATACTATGTTTCTTACATTTGATGTCTAATAAATTTTCTTCACTGTCAGTGTGTGTCTCGTGCATTTTTCCTTTCAGTAAGTAGCAACTGCTCTCGAAGGCGTTTGCTGGCCTCGGAGGCACTGCCGATAAGCTAGGACGACTGTATAAAAGCTTTGCAAGGAGGGGGCCTGTGATCAGCGAAAGGAAAGAAATGAAGACGTGCGGTGACTGGTTCATTCGCCATTGGACCACGTGTGCGCGTGACTTGGTCGATTCAGCGGTGGCCCTGTGCCGTCAATTGGACCACGTGTGGCGAGCCCGCGGCGAAATGCTTCGTGGCGGTACGCCGCGCCTATGCAGCAGCAGACGGAATACCGCAGGCCAAAGTGTCGGACGCCGGCGTTCGCTCCGAGCAGGTGCGACGCCTGCTCGGGTGGTAGCTCACGGACGGCCGAGTTCCCTTGAGCCTTGATTGCCAGCGTTCGACATTTCGGCCTGCGGTGTTCCGTCTGGTGCTGCGTAAGCGCGCGACCCGCGCCACCAAGCATTTCGCTGCGTGCTTGCCGCACCTAAACTAAAATGCCTTTAATTCCTTCACAAAACTCCCATTGTACCTCCCTCCCAATCAAATGGGGGTGAAGTGGGCGTATTACGGTACCCCCGTTGTGTGCCCAAATAATGCCCATCAATGGGAGTTTTATCGTACGCCCTTTCAATGGGAGCAAAAAGATGTACAAAAGGGCATGCGCTAGAGGACAAGCAAAAAATGCCCATCTGGGTGTTTTTTTGTTTACAGTGTATGCGCACTTTTCGGGATGTCAGCTTTCTAACACAATGGAAGCATTTGTACGTAGCGAAAGCATGCTTCTTAATACGTACTTGCGATTACTTGAACTGCACTATTTAGGCTATTTCTCCTTTATTAAGGGCAGAATAATTGCTGGGAAATCGATTTCCGCTCATTTCACTTTCTTGATTTCGAATATTGCTTGTGCATGTTTTTTGCTGCTGTTGTTGTCGTGGCTGGAATCAAAGAGGCGTCTATGAATTGTGGCGCATTTTGGAACACTGTAACTGGGTAAGAATTCATGCATCAGGAGCAAGCGAGAAGAGCCTTCTGGCGTTAAACAATAATGACGTAATGCTGATAAATGTGGCAGACAGAGCATCTAAAGCACCGCATGTACCCCCTCAAACAACAAGGCAGGGAACACTACAATTACTTTCAAGTGGTCGTAGCTACCAAATAAACGTACCCTGCGCAAGAGTGCCTGACGAGACAGTTTACAAAAGCAAACCAAATGGTTACATATCAACCCGATATGTTAGAATTCATCCATCGCGAGCAACCGCAGCTGAAGAACGTTGTTTGCTTACGATTGGTCACGTACACAGGTTGTCCCACCAAGAATTAAAGAAATGAAGAGCGCGTGGGAAGTTAATTGAATCGAACGCATACTACTAGCACTGGCTCTTAGTAACTCAGACATTTTTTGTGTTCCTCATAACTTAATAATTAATTAACCAACTCTTTATTTATTGTCTGAGAGCCCCATGTATCACACGCAGATTTGTACAGCACCTTAAAAAACCAGCGATCAAGTTGTTTCGGTGTACGACACGTCTCACGTAGTTCTTTTTTTTTTGTCGCGTTGCAAAAGCCCGCAAAATATGAAAAGAGCCATGTGACGGAGCGTTTGCGCAGTGGTATTGGGCTGCTGTCAAGCATGCGTTCGGTGAACGAGGTGGCTGCATCGTGCCCGGCGACGAACAAGCGCCAGGGTGTTGTTCATCTCATGGGGAGCGTTCGGCCAGCAGCGTGCGATTTCGCCGTCATGAAATGGAAGCCGATATTCTTCACCAAATGCACACTTGAGGGCAGCACTATACCAATGCGCAAGCCATGGAGGAAGAAAACTCAGGAGGGGCTCCGCGTCACTCTTTGTGAAGCTAAAGTGAAGCCGGAAGTTGGCGCTGCTCATGACGTTGCACCGCCTCTCGGGCCAGCTCTCCTCTCTTGTCGCGAAACCACGCCGCGCTGCGCGCAGCCGGGCTGCTCGGACGCGCGTGCTCCGCAGCAATACTAAACTAAATCATGTAATCGCGATGTCTCAATGTATTACCGTTGCCGAAGTCATGTTGAAAGAAGTTCACATTAATCTTCGCAAATTGGGCCGTGGGTCGAATCGGCTGTTTTTCCCGGCTTTTATGAAAATAAAGATGCTTTATCAGGCCAGCCAAATGAGCTGTTCTCATCAACCGAGTGTACCGGCCGCTGCCCAGTTCTTGCGCGATTTTTAAAAAAAGTCACGTTTATCGCTGCCTTCTACTTGCTTTTCTCTGCTTGGACTTCCTGGGGCTCTCAGACGGTCTGCGAGCTAGACGTCTGGCGATAGGAAAAAAATGTACGCATTGTCACTGCACTGCAGGAACGCACTGGAGACACGTAGCGACGACAAACCGACCCATTTGCGATCCATTTGGAGTTTCTGAGCACAAACACATTCTTGCTTGAGGAATCGTCGTGCTTTATTGAAGAAAGTTCGGGTGGCCGCGCATCAGTGCGACAGCGCGCCGGCGAGGAGGCAGTGTCATTTCTGACACCGCGTTTAGACTCACTGACTGCGTCCTGAGGTGCCTTCTTACTACGGTAAGTGAAGCATCACGTAACCAAAGTTTGGCGATAGCCGCCGCACGGTGCAGAACATTACGTGCGTTGAACCGGCCTACGTGCGACCGTGAAACATCCGTTTGACGTGTTCGCAGGCGTACGTTCTGTGGAGCCTTGCTCCCTCTTGCAGCGCATCTGCTAACATTTACTTGCGGCGCTTCTCGCGCGCACAGAGAAGATACGCCTGACGTAAGGAGGGTTCGTGCCTTAAGTCAAAGCAACCGCTTCTTTCCCATCGTCCAGGATGAAGCGTCGGCTGGCAGGCACATGGTGCCGAGGGCAGCAAAATGCACATATTCTGCGTAACGCTCTATCAGCACGTGTATTGAGGTACGCAGCTGTGCAAGTGTGCATTAACCTCCACGCGCTCTGCTTAAAAGACTTCGTGCTGTCGTGAGTACTGCGAGGAATAAGCAACGGTTAAGCAACGTGTTTTAATATGCACAAAAGCAAGTTGCTGCGAAAGACGAAGTATGCATTCATAACGTACGTCTACATGCCGCAAGTGCACCATATGCGCTGTCAAAAGCAGGAATCACTGACCTGCAAGGCATTCATTGTACAGATTCTGAAACGCATCAGCCTGCGATGGCACGTTAGCATGATTCCGCCAAAGAGGGCAATATTTCCCGCGGATATTCCTTCGTCCGTTGCCATTGCCGTGGCGCAGTACATGGCGTACAGCGTTGCATGCGCGTTCATTTCGCGAACTTTAGTTCCTCGTGTCCCACCTGGCCACAGAAAAATCCGGGAGAGCACGGTCCAGCTAACGCAGCGCAACAAAACACGGAGACCAACGTGAACGTGCCCGCATGGCGCTTTTGCCACGGTACGAAACCTACGGAGCAACACGTGTGAGCGCACAGAACCAAAACAAAGCCGCCATTGTGGCCCGAAAGGCGTGGCCGCCACGGCAGAAAAATAAAAAAAAAATCTGCTAAAAAGAGGCGAACCTTTACGTCATTTCCTCCACACTTTTCGCCTAGCGCGCAGAGGGTGTAAGGCCTCTTCTCGGTTTCCTTCCTCCATGGCGCAAGCGCTCCGTCACGTGACTCTTTTTCATATTTCGCGGGCATACTTTGCAACGCGGAAAGAAGAACTACGTGTGACGTATCCTACAGGAAACAACGCGATCGGTGGTTCCTGCGTATCGTGCTCGGGGTCCTCAGTCAATAATTAAAATTGTGTAAATAAACTTAATTAATTAGGGACTTATGGTAAAACAAATAATTGTCGACTGTAGTCTATTTCGTATAGTATGCGCTCGGTTCAATTCGCTTCCGACGCGCCTTTCATTTTTTCAATTCTTGGCTCAAGTTATGTGCAATACCGCGCATTCACATAAAAAGAGTACCAGCTATACATTCCTGTGGGTCGCGTAATGACGAATTTGAATTGCACATTGGGAGTGCCTCAAGAGCAAGCATTTTTGCTCTTTCGTGGAACAAGTCTTACCCCATTAGTGTAGTAGTTTGGAGGCGCATATCGAAAAATGCAATGAACGATGGAGAGCGGGTATGAAGTCGAGATAACGCTACGCGGCTCTAAACACAGGTCTGCGAAAATCTGAAGAATTTATAGGAAGTCTACGTGATGTTGTATGATGCAGCGGTGGTTATGTGGTATGGTTTTATTGAGCGGCATTTAATAAATAGTAGCGCACAGCACAGGCGCGATTACATGGTCTGTTCTAGGCATGAAATTAATGAACGACATTGAATAAACAGTAGCAGACAGCGCGCGTGCAATTAGATATTCTGTTGTAGGCTTGGACTACGATAAGTTCGCAGAATTGGCACATCTTTAAAGTGAATAGCTTTTTTGTTTACACAGCTAGTGAGAGTAACTGTGAACGAAGGTAACTGAGAGCGAAACTGCTAAATGTAGAACATGCAGCGCTCAGAGGGATAGAAAATTATCTGGGTCAGCGTCAACAATGTCTTACATTAAATTGCGAGAGCTCTGGGTACGTTGATGTAACGTCGGAAGTCCCACACGGAACTCCCAACGAGTACTGAGGCCATATTAATTTTTAGTTTATCATATAGATATTTCAGTGGGCATTTCATAACACCCTTGACTGTTGGAAGATGATTACATCGTGTTCAGGATTCATGCCCTATGTGGGAAATGAACCTCAATAATACAAAGTGTCCATGTTTCTTTTGCAAGATAACTGAAGCCAGAGGAGACTCTGCACATCATAAACAATGGGCCTGTCAAAAAGCAGTTAGATATAAATATTTAGGTGTAGTCTTTTCAACCGATCGCTGATCGAATGCACATGTAAGCGACGCGGTTGGGAAAGCTGGAAGTGGACTAAAATATGTAAAACGCAACTTTAATGCTTCGGAACTAAACATAAAAAGATAGCCTATTTAACGTTGTTCCACCTATACTAAACTCTGCACGTGACATATGGGATCCTTTCCAAGTTACACTGACTGACGAACTACAGAAAATTAAAATCGGGCAGCTAGGTTCCTCTTAAGCCGCTAAAATAGGGGGGGGGGTGAGGGGGTGAGCTGCACTCAGACGAAAAATAGACTTGAGTTGAAACTACCTTCCTCGCACCGACAAAAACTGCGGTCGAACTTGTTTGTTGTATATTGAACGATAAAACAGGAATTAACAAAGAAAAGTACTTTAAAGAACCTCATTACCGTTCACGTAGAACTGACCATGTTTTAAAAATAAGGGAATGGCGTACCAGGAAGAACGTCTTCGCAAAATCATTATTGGTAGACCCAGAGTCCGTCAATGCTGAGAAACAATAAATATTGTAAATTGTCTGAAGTAGAAGTGTGCCGCACAAATGAAGATTTGTTTGCGTCAATGCTGTAACCCCCCCCCCCCCTGCTGTAGTGCATTCGGGCGATGCGGGGTAAGCTCTAAATGGCGAAAGAGCAAAGAATGCGGAAGAGAAGCTCCTGCTGCAGGTTGGACGGGGAGAAGCCACTCTCTCCGTACCGGCACACGAGAGCTCTCAAAGCAAGTTGTTGGGCGCCATTGTCGCCGAACTTTCATACACAAGTGTAGCCATGTGAGACCTCTCTGGCGACCCAAGGTTTCATGCTAAAGCCGGTGATTGCGCTGTGTGGCATTCCTTCGTCGTCTCAGCCACCGTATCTGCGCTGATGGTTGCTGGTCGCATTTGTTGGCAAAATCTACTGCGCGGTTCTTCTTTAGGTGGTCGTTAAATCTTGCCGCGAACTGCGGCTTCGCTTAGATGTTGCCCCACCGGCATCGCCCCGTTGTCGTTGTTTCATTGTCATTATGCCGTGTTGGCCATGTTGTCATCATCGTTGTGAGGCCATCATCTCCAACATCTTCAACGCCGCCATACCCGCCGTGGTTGCTCAGTGGCGATGATGTTAGGCTGCTGAGCACGAGGTCGCTGGATCGAATCCCGGCCACGGCGGCCGCATTTCGATAGGGAGAAATGCAAAAACACCCGTGTACTTAGATTTAGGTGCACGCTAAAGAACCTCCTCCACTACGGCGTGCCTCATAATCAGAAAGTGCTTTTGGCGCGTAAAACCCCATAATTTAATTTTTTAATTATTTCAACGCCGCCATCGACACACTCTCAAGCTGTCTACGAAAAACATATCGACAGTAATTTGTGCCGCATCAACACCGTTTAGGAATTCAGCAGAAGCTTTATAATTATTGCTGATGCGTACATAAATATCTGCGGCTAGCAGAAGCTATTCGCTTGCTTTCAAATTCATTATTGATGGCTTCTACGAAATCTTATCTTCACAAAATCACTTCTGTCAAAGCATTCTTTTGGGTTCAAGCAGTGAATATTTAGGTTTGACAATTACAGAGCCTTTGATGGCCGGAAGCATGTGGTGTTTGGCTATAGACGTTGAATAATGCAATCAGGGGACAAAGTAGTTGGAGTTACAGAGCCCTACCTATTTGTCTGCTCAGACAAAAAGGTAAGAGTGAACTTGTTTTTTAATCAGCTTAGATTTTATCACAGCTCATATATGCGAGTTGTAAATGTCAGAACTCCCGCACACAACCATGCCGAAATAGTGCAGGTAGGAGCTTGCGCAGCGGACGAGCTGTTTTTCTTCCGAGCCAGTAATTGTGGTACTTCCATATGCGGTCGCACAACCCTGCTTCATTTGGAAGGAACGGAAGGGTTTCTCACGCACATCTGGAATTAGTCAGGTCCGACGAAAGACGGTACACTCTAGGAGTGTGTACGCCCAACTCGCCTTCTCCCTTTGGAAACAAGCATTGATTACTGGCACATTGCTTTGATCTTCAGAATACAGTCTCACCTAACCTTAGCCAGAGTTTAAAGATACGCCGATGCACTCTAAGACGACGCGTACAAACGCATGTTGCTGACTGTGGTATGGACTACGTCACAATATTTTTGTATTCAGTATAATTGCGTAATTAGTCAAGATAGTTAACCAAGTTCTGGAGATCAAGTTAGGGAACAAATTTAGTTTAGGAACAACAACTTTTTTGCCTGGAGGACCCCCAACATTTTGTTGGAAATAAACTGAACGTAACTGAAATGCAAAGTTTGAGAGCGGTTTGCAAAACGCCCTCATAACAGTATCTGCCTTTCTGAATTTAAAGTATTGGTTTTTTATTCGCTTACTGCAGATGCCTGCGAAATGCAAAAAAAAAAACAGAAAAACACGCGTGAGACGCCCACTTGCGCGCTCTGATTTCAATGCTCGCAAACGGTCAGCGTACAAATGAACGTGACATATTGACAGGGTATAGCTGCGGCTTGACAGGGTATAGGTGCGGCCAACTAGCGTGAATTTTAAGGGGCTGGATTGCGGGGATGGTAAATAGCGCAGCCGCAGGAAACTTGCGGAGCTACGAAAGAGGCATCCGTGTAGTAAAGAGAGGGCGAATGGTGCTGCGCGGCCGCGTGACGACGGCCGACGTGCAGGATAGGCGACATATTGGACGGGAAGGGGAGGATGCCAATATAGGGAGCCGGGCTGTATATAGGAGAGGTAAATGTGGAAACGGCTATGGGAGAGATGCCCGCCTGCGCCAGTAACCACTGACCGTGATGGGCAAGGGAAAGCCGGGCAAGCTGGGAGTCACAGTGGAGAGAGAGAGAAGGGAACGGAGAGGATCAAAGAGACCTGAGGTGAAGGACATAGCGGTAGAGGTGTTGATACTGAGGTAGAAATGTGCCTTGTAGAGGTCCTCAAGGCCGCCTTCGGGGGTGCTGAGTTGAACATCGGTGAAGGAAACGTAAGGTACAAAGTACTGAAACCCGTTGAGTATACCTCAATTTATTCGGATGAATCTCTTCCTCGGAATTTCGTTCTCGCCGGCAATTTTGGTGGGAACAGCGCAAAACGTAGACGAGACACGAGACGAGAAGACGACACCACAAGCGCTGTTTAACAACGTTTACTTTGAAAGAAACACGGCTCCTTATACCATTGCCCACACGTGTCGCAGTCACGTGATCGCACATTATTTGAAACACGAACTTTTTCTTTTTTTTGTACTCAAGATAGCTGTTGTACGTGCAAAAGCTGAAGTTCTTTTTTTTGTCAGTAACAAGGGCGGCGTGATAATTCATTGGTCACGAAGTCTGGTAATCTCGGCTACCTCAGTTATCTCCCGGACCAGCTAGTCATTGTGTTTCTTCAGCACTTCACAGCGTCTGAGTTCTGGAGCGCAAGCTTTTGAGGGGCAATGCCTGACATGGATACCTAGATTCCTACAAGCCTGCTCGACGCTAAGTTTACGTTCCTTCAGTCTTTCGTTTGTGCATCTTGAAGTTTGCCCTATATACACTTTCCGCATCTCAAAGGTATTGAATACACCACAGCATTTGTGCACTCCACAAGACAATTCTGGTGATTTATCGTGCACCTTTGCTGATTTATGGTTCTTCAGCGTTGACACGTCGGCAGAGGCTTTTCAGTTTTTCCGGGACAGTAAGCAGTACATTAACTCCAGATTTGCGCTTAATCTTTTTCAAGCGGTGAGATAAGTTGCGCACGTATGGCAGGGCCACGATCCTTCGCTTCTCATTTATTTTTGGATTCTCGCCACTTTGCTCGCAATGAACGCGCTCGGATTTTAGGTTCTTGCTCATTTTTTCTGCAACAGACACAAGAAGGTGTGATGGGTAACCAGCCCTAGTAAGGCGGTCAACCTGTGGACGAAAACTTGCTTGGGTGCACGATTGTTTAAGCGCATTTCTTAGACAAAGATTGTGGTGTTAGGCAACGCTTGTAGTGCCATCCTCTCATATCGTGTCTCCTCTATGTTTTGCACTGTTAACACCAGGATGGAAAACCAACAAGCTCATGCTGCTATTCTAGCCCCTTTCCTCTGCCGTCATCCTATCGTCGTCATCACGCTGCCATCCTCAAGCCATCGACACCAATACAGAATTGTGATTTCCTCGACGTCACAGAGTTGTTTTGATGCCATATTGGTGTTTCCTGCACCGTAAATCTATTTTAGTGGTTCCACTGTCATCATACCATTGTCCGTATGCATTTGTCATAACGCCATTGTCATGAATGGCAGTCGTCATTTCATCTTCGTTATCAAATGGTGGTCATGTCGTCGTTTTTCTACAGTCGTCATACCAGCGCTATCATATTGTTGTCTCTTTGTCTTCGCTATACTATTGCAATAATTTTAATTGTCATTGAGTTGTTGTCATTCTGTTGGCGTCGTTCCAGCTCCGTCAAACTTCATGCTTTCGACACAGCGCAGCCATCTTGCTGTCACCGTCATCATCATCAGCCTATTTTACGTGATGTCGACTGCAGGAAGAAGATCTCTCCCTGCCACATCCAATTGCCATTATCTTTTGCCAACTGACTCCAATTTTCCTCATTTACAAATTCCCCAATTTCATCACGCCCTCTCGTTTTCTGCCGTCCTCGAGGGCGCTTCCCTTCTCTTGGTACTCATTCTGTAGCTCTAATGGTCCACCGGTTATACATCCTACGCATTACATGGCCTGCCCAATTTCATTTTTTTCTTAATGTCGCTTATAGTATCAGCTATTCTCGTTGGCACTCTGATCCACCCCGCACTCTTCCTTTCTCCTAGCATTACGCCTAGCATTTTTCGTTCCATCGCTCTTTACGCGGTCCTCAACTTGTTCTCGAGCTTCTTTGTCAACTTGCAAGTTTCTGCCTCGTTAGTTAGTACCGGCCGAATGCATTGATTTTACACGTTTCTTGTCAATTATAGTGGTAAGCTCAGAGTCAATGTGTGGCAATGCCTGCCGTATGCCATGTGCGGCCGTCATACCACCGAAATTATTCCTGCATTGGCCTCTAGCCGTCATTTTGTGTCATCGTCATGCCATTGTCGTTGTCATGCCACCGTGGCACTTTGATCGTCCTCATTGTGTCGTAGTGCTTCCAGTGTTGTCTTGGTATTGGGCTCATGCCGCCATGATCATTCTATCGTTGGTAATGCGTCGTGTTCATACAATAGTCCTGGTGCAGTCATTGTCATTCTATTACCCTCTTTCATTCGTCTCCATTCACGGCATGTGCCTGATCAAGCGCCGCAAGTTTATGGTGAGCGAGACGGTTGCTTGTGTAAATCAGTCGAACTTGGTTGTGTACTCACTACTTGAAAATGGTGGCTGAGCAAGAGCAGTATTCTCTACAAACACCACTGAAAGCTTTGCTTAAACCGATTTTGAGAACCCTTGGGGCGACAACTTTTGGGACAATTATCTCGAGGTCGACAATGTGCCAACAAGGACAGCAGTACTTGTCCGTGGTAATAGAAATGACAGTGTAGATGACGACATGCCTTTATCGTTTTGCTTAACAGTGAGTTTATGCGCTTATTATTAGGACGTTACTCCAAAAAGTATGCATATGCAACGAACATATCGAAATATATCTGAAACGACTAATAGGTGATAGGCAGCAAACTGCGCCATGCGCAATTCCATTTCAAATTTATTTCAAATAAATGTTTATTCTCCTACAAACTTCAAGGTATTCTACGCCACACGGTATTAATTTATTATCCTGCAATATTTATGCACTACAGCCTTCAAAAGCTCTGCCCAAATGCAAGCAACAAATCAACAAAATACGCACAGTGTCAACGGCAACTTCGACAGTGATGATAAGAGGACAAAGTCAACGAATAATGCATGATGAGAGAAGAATGGTAATGAAAGCTACATGTACAAGGGCGTACAACAGCTGCTAAAGTATATTTAGGCATTTTATGCCAAGTGTTACAGAAAGCCACATCCTCACTGTGCAGTGAGAGGAACATAGACGCTGACGCTGTTTCAGCTGTGTACTTTAAATAAGCATCATAGCTCACGGAGAGCGTGGGCCCGAGCATGCTAAGGGCAGTGCCTTTATTAGGTGACAAGAAACATCGCTGAAACCTTAGTGAGACGGAAGTGCAGCACCCGGTGCTTTCTGTATGACGTGCCGCAACGCTCTCAACCTAACAAGGACAAAAATATATAGAAAAAATATATCTGCGGCACGCACGTGTAGGTGAAACGGCGGACATGAAACGGCTGGCTTTTGCTCAGCCGAAAACTAGATTGGATTTGGCTGAAGACACTCTGTTTCCGGACAAGATTAGTTGACAACGCCAAATCGCTGCGGTTTGCATGCGGTCCGCCGCCAAAATTGAAGCGGGAAAAGCCTCGACGATTTGGTGGACCACAAGGGCCACGGTCTTGCGCGGGCCAACGGCGGTCCGCACGAACTGGTGACGTCCTAGGAAGTGAAGCGCGGACCGCGGTCAGAAAGAGCAATTTGTCCGTCGTGTAGATCGGCCTTTAACAACAGTTCTGTTGGCTACTTTCCTATAAGGGTGTACAGTGTTGTCCTATATCCGAAAAGAAAGTTGTGCGCTCTGTGCTGAAGGAACCTACAACTACTCTTCCTCTCGTCTTCGAAAGGTTCTTTCAGCAACATTTTTTTCTGCCGTCTCTACTGCATCTTCACCTACACCGTATTGTTCAGTGGATATGGTGTGGTCAAGGTGTGCTTGACTCCATTATCATATAAAAATTAAGCTGTTTTGCTCGGAATTCGGATCTGTTAACAGTCGCTACTAGAACTAATAGTCCGTGACTTTCAAAGAGTGATCTGGATATTCTGACAATTTGTGTGTTCTGATAAAAGTCATTATTTTCAGGTCTATTGTCTTTGAGTGGGAATTAGTGCCAACAAGAAATATTTTTTCATTCGTTTCCGCGAAGTCTTTGTTTACTCACTCCTAACCGTTCGTACGCCACCTCCAAAGTATTGCTGGTTATTAAGCAGGCTTCATAAACTTAGAGTGAACACCTTTCTTGACAGTTCTGGAGAAATGTTTATCCCTGGCCACTATACAATGAATCGTGTTAGAACCGTCCTTTTCTCGATGCCTTGGCGGGTTTCTACCAAGTACAAATACAAATATTAGAAAGAGGTAGTGTACAAATACACTAGCTCTTTCTGAATTGTCAGGGACATCACGACTGCATTCGCAACTAGACAGCCGTCGTCTGCTGACAGTATAAATAGGGCTGCAAAGAAATGATAAATATTTTCGTACACAATAGCCAACTACGATAAGTTATTTTGTGACCGTAGTTAGCAGAGCATCCTCTCTCGTTTCATGATCTTAAGTTGAGTATCTAGTGCCATTTCCTTCTCTATTGAAAAGTAAAAAAATTCTGCACTACTGGTAATTGGCAGTTGTGCCATCGGAATTGGCAATATTTCGGCCTGCCCTCTGCACAATAATATAGCGGTAGTTAGAAAGATGACAGTCATGAATGCGGGTGGCAGCTACAGCATTTGTATAATGTGTAGCTTCAAATTCATCATAAGAGGCTGGTGATGTTTGATGTCGTGGTTTTATAATGATGTGTCATATTTTTTGGCTGATCAAGTTTATTTTCCGACCCGTTATACTACCGAGCGTATTGAGAAAAAGAATGACATTTACAATTTTTCCTCGGTAATATCTTCCTCTAATAAACAATTTTTGAACAGTATTTTGTTTGCCCCACATCCATAGATTTTGTGTTTGGGCGTATTGGGTTTCCTTAGCGTTGCGCGAAGAAAGTAACATTTCGTAAATTTATCTGTTTTTACCGCTGCCTCAAGCACTGCAAGTATTCAGATATGTGGGACATTTATTTTAGGTAATCACTTTACTTTACGTGCCATACACAAACGGAATCATACAACATACATTTAAAAAAAATGTTGCTCTTTATCCTCTAGGTCAACTGCATCGGAATAATAATTTCTCGCCAGAGTGCAAGAAAATTAGTCTCACTACAATTAAACATGCATAACGAGGTATCTATTTAAACAAAGGCGTGAAAATATTTTTAAGTTTTTTGGCAATGATGAAAAAAACATTGGTTATTTTGGCGCGAAACGCCCCCCTATAAATGAAATAACTGTAGGCCCACAAAGCCTTAAGCATGCGGCAAAAATGAACTACCTTTGTCACACGGGCAAACCAAAGTGCAATTTGAGCAAGTACACTTCTGTGCGCTGAATGCCATTCTCACGGCGCGCTGCTACACGATGAAATGCTTTGTCCAATTGGTGGAGATGGTGATCAGGGTTCAGAATGTAAGGCATATGTTTGACAACTTAAACTTACCCACATAAAACAGTTTGTTCTCGTTACAAACAGCATTTACAATAATTTAAGTGCGGCTCAAGTAATTCAATGGAACCTCAATCACAAGACTTATGATCGCGAGCCAAGACCATACAGGGACACTTAACCAGTACTAGTCTAAATGACGCGTTACGTCAACCAACTGCGCGGCCAATATCCAGCGTAGCCGTAAACTGCCCGAGAGCGAGAATATTTTCTGGAATTCTTTTATTCAGTATGGCGCATTTTTTTTTAATTTTTAACATTACCTTACGAAAAATTATTAAAACTTAGTCCTGACTCTGCTTTCGACATTGTTTTATCTACATTTTTACTCACTGCTAACAAGGCTAAACAGTTTGCGGCCGCTAACTGTGTTCGCCGAACACTCTCGCCCGCGAGTGCGCTCTCTGTCACTAAACATTCTCGTGTGGCACCCTGGCAACGACACCAGCGGCGAAGTGAACTCGCTCCGAGTGCACTTAAGTTTGTCCGTGCGACAGGGGAATAATTTTAGTTTGCTACCTCTTCGAAACACATTTGATGATGCTGAGTTAATATTTCGAGAAGAAAGTGACAGGGTACACTCCCGAATTTATCTCATTATCCAACTTCATAGACAACTTTCTTGGATAGTAGCGTTTTCATGTGATGAGTAGTCCTGTCACAAGCGTTATCGAATGAGAAGGTTCCTGAACCACACTTTCTTTTCTGATTACCTAAACATTGTCTCAAGAGGAGTCTGCTTTGTACTGTTCCGGCACTTACCTGTAATCATGTGTGTGGCTTGCTTGAAAGTACTAGCATGGTATTCCTACAGTAAGTTAGTTCCTCCTCATTTGCTCTAAATGTCTGTGGTGTGTCTGTGATTTTACACCTTCTTTCGACTACACTATATGTGCACTTCGTCTGCTATCCTCTTCATGTATTATTCTCACAAGGGTCATCCTGTGATAAATTGAAATATTATGTACCTTTCTCTCGTTTCAGTTCTCACCGTGGGAGAGAGTGTGAGTGCACAAAAACTATTATTTGCGAAATATTTCTTACAGATAACGCTACAGACACCTAATTTTCGGGTGTTCCACTAACCTAAATTACCTCCTTAGTCACAGCTTTCATCTACTTAAGATGATGTCTTCTACGACTCAGCTTTTTTAATTAGACACTTTCAAAAAATGTTGGTGTTGAATATATGCAACTTACCACCCCTTCACGACAGGGCATTCGTCAATCCGACATTCTCCGTGGAGAAACACGCTACGTCCAAACGACATATCTGTTTTATTTCAGCCAGTCACGATTCAAAACGAAGGTCAGGAGTGTTACGGGACACCGGGTAGAACAATGTCCTAGGTGGTTTAATAACGCGAAAACGTTGTCCGCGTTGCGATCAACGATTTGCTACATATTCGTACAAAGGAAACACTTGAAAAGTCTACTTCTCCCGAGCGAACGGCTTTCGCGAACCGACATTCCGCCAGGCCACAATCACTACCGTATTAGGATTCATAGTACTCCACTTCTTGCACTTCGAATTCGTGTTTTGTACGTTGCATTGTCATCTTTCTTCGCTGCCTGTCGCAACTCCCTTATAAGATGTGCAATATTTAGTATTGTCGGGGACTCTATCTAGGGTTCACTATTAGTTGAGTATTAAAGCGACACTTGCTGTCCGAACCCTCGCACACCTTCTTCACAGTGGTATGGCTGGATTAAGCCGCCTTGAAGAATATATATATAGTAAGTAATGTTTCCACACAACTTCTCACTTTGCAAATATATTTCTGGTAAATGCTCGCCCTTGTGTCCGTCCAATTCCTTTATCTTTCGTTTTTTTCAGTTTCTGTGCAATAACTATTTATTATTGATTGCTAGCAAATCGCCCAAACCAATAGTGTTTATTTATTTTACTTTCTCCAATTCCGCCTTTTGGGATGTGCCTACAGGGATGCGGCCGTTCTTGGCTTATTCTTGAGAATGTTTATGTCCCACTCATACAGGAGAGGTACAGAATCCCTATATGTTGCTTGATACGCCAGTCATCACCGAATTGTATGCATCGCCGTCAGCTGCTCAGTATATTGCTAAGCATATATTTATATGTGTCTTTACTTAGGCTTCGATAAGAATAGATTCTATTATACGGGCTGAATCTGCATACATTATTATATCAAGACGCCAACCAGGCGCCACTGCTACGACACTACGGAATTTTGTTAATTTCAGGTGGATGACTGTGAAACCATGCTACGCAGTCCTCAGATTGTTCGCGAATTCTCGTTTGGGAAATGAAAATGAGATTGGAAGAAAATGCAGATAATGCTGTCAGAGTTCTGTTTAGTAACCTTCATCTTGAAATTTTTTGCTGCTGTACAGAACGGGGCCTTAAAACGAACGTGGTGGATACATGTACTAAAGATGGTTGAGAGCGACTACAGCTTGATAGAAGTTCAGGATGTTAGCTTTGCCCTTGTTTCCCACGTTCAAGGCACGTTGTAGATATCCGAGGACCTCTTTTCGCCCGGTAAGGACCTAATGTTATCGCTCATCGAAAGACTCGATAGCATAATCGTAAGTTCCTCTAACGTTATTGTTGATTGCATCTTTTTAGGCTATCGTGGAACCGGCCTACCCTGGCACAATGAGGTTGCATGCGTAACGCAAATTGTGTCGTACTTTCTGGAAGGTACGCATGATTACGCTGGAACCTTTGACGAGTCACGTATAAATAGCCGAGGCGTCTCACCTTTTGTTCAGTCTTCGACGATCAACGCATGTCATCGTCACTAATGTTCTGCCCAAGCCTTATTTGTAGTAGTGGGTAGCAGGAATCATGAATTTTTTCAGAAAATGTCGGACATCAAGAAAGACAAACCAACACTATGTTAAAACTATGAATACCAGCAGTGCTCAATGAATCATTTGTCACGTCTTTGCCGAAGCCTCTTATGTTCAGCAAAAATACATGCTTTGCATGAAGCTGATTTTAATCCTCTGGCTCTTACTTTGAGCCTACTATCCTGCTAGGGTGGCAAGAAATTATTTTAGTATGTTCGCTCTCCAAATTTTACACCGGTCTAGCTATTAAAAAGGAGGTGCGACGAATAACGCGCTCATTACCGCACCTAGTGTTGTTTCCAGTTCATGGAGAAGATTCAAAGGAGAATTGTTTATTTATATTCGTTTGTTTCTAGACAATCGCACGACGTAATATAAAGGTTTCATTTCATAAACAAATTTAGAATAGAAAGGGGCAATAAGATCTGAGTGCTCCACAAGTGAAGCGTTGTATGGCCGACATAAGTCAATGGCATTGGTATGCATATTTCCAGATTGCACTACTGCATTTCCTTATGAATGCAAGTTACAGTTACTACTTTTCTCTGCAGTTCTTACAAATTCCAAATTTGTTAACGACAATGGATAAATAAAAAGGAATATGCGTGCCATACCTCTTGAGCATTTGACTTCGTGTGTCACCAGGTCCACGAGGTGTAAAAATGGATCTATTTTACTGGGAATTGCCTGCACGCCTGACCCTGTTGCTAATATTTTCTTGATGCTCGCTAGCTGTTACGGTTCATTGATACAGTGGCTGTTGAGTACAGTGAAAATGTATAGTGCAACTATTCATTCTTTAGGTAACTTGTTATTTATTTAGTTTTTCATTTTGACCTTAACCGGCATTATGGAATGGGATATAGATCCTGTAAAACATCGTGTAATTGGCCCAAAAATCAAGCACACAAAGCGCAGTAAAAATTCTAATTCAACAACAGATTACCATTTTCAGGCGCAAGAAAACAATAGTGGCACTTTATTCCTATGAAAAAATTACGCCATGCATCATTCCCAAAAGCATTTTCATAAATATTCAGTTTAAGGTGTTGTTCTTGCGAGATATGTGATGGCGGTATTATATACTTAATATATACTTAACGATAGTATATACTGTGATAAAAAAAAATAAACTAAGCGCTTTGTACGTGTTTCAGGTCGAGTCATTACAGTTTACGCTCAGTCGTAGCCATTTTAAAGTTTTATTGCGATAACAATTATATGGACACTCCAGGCGCATTTTTGCCGCTGCCGTATTGTTTCCTTATGAGAGCTCTTTCTTGATTGAGTGGATGACGGTGCATGTCCGTTCTTAGTTGGTAGAGTGATTTTAACAAAGTAACAAAGTCAACAAATTCAAACATCACAGGGTGTTTAGGAGCGCGGACAAAAAGCCGTCAACAGGCTTTATTGGGTCAGTGCCCCCTAGAAATGGCATACAGCGAGAATAGTGTGGTCTAACTAAACAGGTTACAGATTTGTGGTACGTAAGCATTGAGAGTAAACATAAAAAATAATTATGTTTGTCTAGCACAACAATTAAGACGACCATATAGAATATATTGAAGCAATGACAAATATCAGTTTCAACAGATTATATAAACAATAAGAGTGAGCTTACTAATGAAGTTAGAATACAGAGTGAATAGCTCTAGGATATAGAAATGTATGAATATTGAGTAACGCAAAAGAAGAGTTGCTTTTCCAGATTCAACGTCGCATGAACTCTAATGTTTACAGAATGTTGCGAGAATCACAAATATTTTGTGCGCGAAATGTTGTACAATTAGCGGAAATATCAATGTCATCTCATAACAATTCATTGACTAATAATGGGAAGCGAAATTTCAACATTTTTTTTCCATAGTTCGTGCGGCATATTTCGAATTTGCACTTTTCAGGTTTACATGTACTATATAAAGGATAGTTTTCTTGAAGTCCCGCCACACACTATAATGTATTAGTATGCCTAGATGCGTCAGATTTGTAACGTCGAGCAAGCCTGTACGAATAAAATGATTTCATGCTGATTATGTTCAATTTATGAAATAATTCTGCAGTCTGTGAGTCAGGAGAAACTTTTAAGGCTATGCGAACAGCTCGTTTTTGTAGTTGAAGAAGCCTATTTATGTTTTCGAGCGGTATCGTCGACCAGACTAGGCCACCATAGTTCGTTATCGAGGAATATAAAAAATTACATATTAAGATATTTACCTGCATTGAAAAAGATGAACAGTGATGGCGCATAGAGCTAGTCGTACGAGAAAGTTTCCCGACAAGGTAAACGACATGATGGACCAATGACATGTTCTTTGAAAAGTATATTCCTAACGTTTTGAAAGAGCGAACAACTTCTTCTTTGTGAGCTATCGAGAGGGCTGGAAAATGGAAACATTGTGGACGCGGGTGGAACATTACAGTTTAGTATTAGTATTTAGTGCTATTGCCAAGTATTATTTAGCGCTAAAGCCTTATGGACTCTTTGAGTCTGGTTAATTCCGATAACGAACGAGACTCTAGCCTATTAAATTGGTGCGGGGTTCTTCGTGGGACAAGCGCTTCTAGCCGCACGAAACAGAGCAACACGTATGTCATGCCCTTAGATGTACGGAGCCGCACGGTCGCTACGCTGAAGGAAGCAGCGTGCCTTTATCTCTTAAGTTATGAGGTTTTAAGTGCCGAAACCACGCTCCGATTATTAGGCACGTCGTAGTGAGAGACTCCGTACAGTTGTACCACTTAGGGTTCTTTACCGGGCCCCTAAATTTACGTACACGGGTGTTTTCGCCTTTCGCTTCCATCAAAATGTGGCCGCCGCGTCCGTGATTCGATCCCGTGACCTCGTGCTTTTCAGCCCAACAGCATAGCCACAAAGCAACAAGCGGGTTATCTTTATCTCTCTCTGAAAAGATTGGGTAACCGGTGGAACTTCTTTCGTAATTGGGACAGGGGCCTGCAATTTTTGCCCTTGATCGAGGAATTCCCAGTAAGCGTGAGTCATAAGCTCGCGTTTATTGCGTCCCTGCTCTTCGTACACACCGACCGTCGCTACTACCTATTGAATGATCTAGCGAGGTCATCTTCCTTGATTCGTGCGAGAGAAAGGGAGTGCCTAATAATGTAGCAGCAGAAATTTTAAGCAATTATTATGTTGTACTTAATAACATGCGACTTAAGTACAGCAGTCTCAACTACATCAAAAATACAACGATTTACCCGAGAGAACTCGCCACTGACTGCCTTTTGAGACTTTTTTTGCCAATTTGAAATTATAATCACTACTTCGATCGCAGAGTGTGCTGGCTCCTCTCGCTATAAATCGTGGTCATATAATTTCCATCAAAGTCTCAGAACATGTTCTCACCAGTTCTCAGTCCCTTTAAGCGTCCTTCGAGTTTTTTGCTCGGGCTTACATTCGAGATTCATTTTGATAGGGTCGCCCACTGCAGCGACTCCCTGGAGCTTGAGTTTCCGGGGCGAACCAAAAAGTGTTCTATGTGGAAGCATGATGTCGGTGTTATGTATGTCAACGGTCGATCGTCACGGCGTCAACTACATTTTTTTAACATGGGTTGTGGAAAAACGCATTACCGTAGTCGAATGTAAAAATGTAGATGGAAATGAAACTCCAAATAGTAATGGCGATATTTGGCTACAAATTTCTTTCGCTCTTTTTTGTGTTTGGCTGCATTTGGGCTACAATTTCTCTAGCTTTGTGTTACTCCTGTGTAGCCGGTGTGGGTTTATTGACCGGTTGCCTTCACCCAAAAAGATCACTATCTCGTGACGCCTGCGGCAGAAAGGATGTTCCACGTCCGCCACCTAGGTCTGTGAGTGGTGGCGCTGGCTAACACTCCCAAGGTTCCACTAGGAAACATAAATACCCAAGAAAGTGGATGGGGAAACGGCGCCGTGGTCGCTTGATTGGTAGAGCATCGCACAAGAAATGGGAAGGTTGTGGGATCGTTACCCACCTGTGGAAAGTTGTTTCTTCATCCACTTTCATTTCCATTTATTTAAGGTTTAAGTATTTCATTGATTAAGCAAAAGTAAGTTCCCCTACGTTGTCCTCGGTGTCAGTGTTTGTTGGCTTCTTATAATATGACTAATAATAATCGGGCCCCTCGGTTGACCCCCTTTCTTCTCGCTTAGACTGTAATGTAATAAAAGGCCCTTCACCTGGTCTGGCCATTTCGAGCTGACATGCGCAGTGCATACCATGCATTCTGCCATGCATGGTAGGCCGCGATGCCCCCCCCCCCGTTCCCCGTCTCATCCTCACCCTTGGCTTTCTCGTCTTCCGCGGTCCTGTCGTCTACCACGTTAGCGGAAGCCCCTTCATGACAATCAGTGACGCGTCTGCTAATGTGTTCCGGCATGGGGGTTTCGGCCTCCTTACATGATCTCACTTAGGCGCCAACCCCGTTCGCCATGTTCGCATCAAAGTGTTCATTGCTTTGCGGAATGGTGACCTTCAACTTTATTTCTACATTTGCTAGTTTAACTTCTACATTCTTACTATGCTTCTGTTGCCTTTGAGCTCATTTTCTAACTTTCCAATCCACTGAGCTAGCTTGTCGCTTTCCTGCTTTTGACAATCTTGTCACAATTCTAACGTAGACGAGTTGCAGATAATATCAGCCCCGTTTTCTTCGCAGATTGACTCAAGCCACCTTTTTTTACCATGTAGGAACGCTCGAACTCATAACAACTCATGCCTGGTTTCCTCCTAGTACCGACCATTATCTTGTACTAATAGGGCGTAATATCTATGGAGCTAATTGTGTAGAAAAAAAAAGCCTATTTTTTACCTACTTATATCCATCGAAAAAAACCAAGAAAGTGAAAAGCATGAAAAATAATACATAGTCACATTGCTCTGTAAACCTAACCCTTTTAACAACCAAATGAGCCACAATCAAGTAAACACCTTATCGCCTTGACACACTGCTCCTGCTGCGCTGAGAAACACTTCTACTACACGCGTATGTTCCCTTCGGCGTCACTCGAATGGATAGATGGATGTTATGAGCGTCCCTTTGGCACAGGACGGTGGGTTGCGCCACCAATTTCTTCCTGTTATACTGCTTAATGTCCTACCTAGGTTAAAAAGTAAAAAAGAAAAATAAACAATGCACGATGAATTCTCATAAACAATGCGAACTTTGTTTTGTACTTCTCCGTTTTTTGTCGTTTCCCTACTTATCTTCTAGCAATCTTTCAATCGCCTCTTCCTAATTTCTATTGGGGACATGTTTACTTTCCCCCTGCTCTAGCTGAACCCGAGGGCTTCAAGGAGTCTACTGGGGCCCAAATCGACCGCTAGGGAGATATCTTCACATTCTAATAAATCAACCTCCATCGTTTCCCTCGCTTTCCTGCAGCAAGCATATGCTTCTTCCTTTTTATATCTCAAGTGAGAGGTGCGTTAGTAAGGCATCCTGATATCGCTTCGAAAAGTAATCAGCTTCCCTTTGAGTTATTAATTGCTTCTTTCCTTACTTTAGTTTTTCCTCTTAAGTAGTTACTCATAGCAGGTTTCTTACAAATTGCCGCTACCCTTGAGATTATTTCAGCCTCTATGACTTTGCGCTTGACGTTCTTTGTTGCAGTGTTGCTCACCCGGCTGCAGTACGGCAACGCCATCTGGGAACGTTAGCTTACACTTCTTTATTCGCTATAGTATCAATAGTATACTTTAAGTATAAGGGCTGCAGAGCACGAGGTCGCATTTGCTGCCATTTGCTGCAATTTATGATATCATGCAGTCGTCGTTATTCCAGCATCGTCACGCTATTGTCAGGATGTTCTTGTCATCATATCATTGTAATCATTTGAATAGCCCCATCCAATTGCCCTCATGTGGTCGTAGCTATTGCTACTCCGCTATCTAATAGTCACGCCATCGTGGTCATGCCATCGTCTTCAAGAGATACGTACAATTCGAGCAGGACATCTCGTTACGTTACGGTGGCGTCTTCACGCTGTCATTACCATACGATTGCCATTCCTCAAGTTTCATCTACCCATGGTCATCATGGCGTAGTCGTGACATGGTCATGGTCATTCTGTCATGCTTATGAAATTTGTTTAGAGCACAGTGCTGGGGAAGCGCCCGTTCCTACGGCAGCGTCGGCGTCACGTGTAACCGAGTGAAGGAGCGCCGCCAAAGGTGAGAGCGAATACGGCGCGTAGCGAGGGATAAAAGAAGTGGCGAGAGCGAAGACGTGCAAGGAGGAAAGCGGAGGAGGGTATGGCAAAAGGGTGAGTTGAAAAGCGGAGTGCCTGTGGCGACCAGGCATGCGGCGAGCTCAGAAACAAAGCGCTGGCGTGGACTTCAAACCCACTGCGCACATGCGCTACTTCGCTTGTGGCACCACCGCTACTCGATAATGCACTCCGCGCTATCCACGTGTTCCCGTTTTCGCACTCTTTTCTGAGCAATGAGTGATGCAAACAGTGGAAATGCTTTGTCTGCCACTGCTGCTGAAAGACATGCCCGAGCTGAGGCTCAGTGCTGCCGCCCAGAGCACCTAGTCTTTCAGAATCAAATTCTTGCCCAAATATATCGCGAATTCAAAACACCTAAAGAGTTGGGCTCAAAATTCGCATTAAGGATCATCGTAATTGTCGGCGAATTTCTTTACAAGGCGAAAGCCTTAGATGGCTCATGGGTCTAAAAATTAACCATCCGCCACTACGGCATCAAAATTCAATGGCGCAAAATTTGGGGGTCAAACCCTCAACATTTCGTGGGAGTTGAACCCGCGACCTTTGGCTGCAACTAAGGCGAAGTTAGGGCACAGTTAAGTAACATGTAGATAATTCGGGCACTTCAACCCACACAGCCTTTGGCGCTGGTCGAGCACGTGACTTTGGTTGGGAGTCGAAACTATGACCTGTAGTGCTAATTGAAACCAAGATAATTAAGGCAAAGCTAAGAGAGACGTAATTAGGGCATTCGAACCTGCGACTTTTGGTAGCAGTCAAACCCTCTACTTTTGGTGGAGGTCGCACCCACGACCTATATATTAATTAGGGCACATGTAATTAAGATGGAGCTAATTAAGGCCCGTATAACTACGATATTTGGTAGCAGTTGAACTATCCATCTTTGGTGGCAGTTGAGGCCAGGATCTGCGCCTCATGTGCCATAGAATGCTTTGGGATTGAAACATAACAAGAAAACAATAGAAAGGAAACCACGCATTCGAATGTCCAGTAATTTAATGAATGTGTCATGAGCGCGCTGGCTTTCGCCTTCGTCCTCTTTAGCATATGCTAAAGTAACTGAATTTCTAAGTTGTGGTCATGCCATTTTGATCGTTCTATTTTCCTAATGTTGTCGTTCTCATTCGAGCGTCTTCAAGTCAGGATAGCCATGTCTGTCGCATTGTCGCCATGCCATCTTCTTCATGCCGGTGTCGTGCCTTGTTGGTGAATGATCAAATGCCAAAAGCTTGTTAGTGACGGCAGTTCCGCAGAAAATAAGTACAACTGTGCCGTGTGGTCTACACTTAACAATACTCGTTAAGCAGGAGCACCATTTTGGAGAAACATATATCACAGCAGCCCCTGTACCTGTTTCCACTGCGCATATCTGCGCAATTTTTGTGCGCTTACCTATCATTGCCGTTCTTCTCTCGCACATCTTCAGACATCACCTTCTTTCAGCCCACGTCCCTGCATAGACGTCTTATGTTGTACATCCGCCTGTTTTATAGTTTAAATATTGGCCTACCGTGTGAGCAATGTGTAGCGGATAAACATGGAAAAAGGCTAAGTTTCGCCTTAAATGAGAACCATCGATTGCAATAGCGAATTAGTTGACAGCTATGCGATATCAGGATAGTAGTTTTATCGGTCGTATAAACTTCGAAACATTCGCTTACTAATTAAATAACAAGCATAGTGCCAGCGCGCACGAACAAACCCGAACCCATAACGCTCGATAAGGGATGACACTCGCTGCAAAACTCTCGTGTGAGCAAGCGCGGCAGCAGCCAGAGAAGTGACCTTCGTGCGGTATATCGCTGCAACACAATTTAAGCGAGAACACAGCGCGCAGAGAGGTATGAGCCGTCTGTAGACCCATTTCAAGATACGGAGTGGGACTGCGGGCGGCCATGCGAAGTAAAGCCTTGTTGGCGTAGTCGAAGCCCCGCCCCCCCGCCACCTTCTCCTCCCTGAGCAGCTTTCCCGCTTAATTCCACACGTGGCGCATGAGATTCAGCCACGATCGTCGGCTTCCCTTGTGTGTTTTACTCGCGCGTACAGCTTACGCCGTGCAGCGACGGTGTTATCGCCCTTGGACTTTATAAGAAACATCACGGTGACGGGAAAATGCGACTGGTGTGTCCATTTAATTGCTATCACAAGAAAATGCGATGACGTTAATTTTGTGACGTTTGTGGTGTATAAACATTGCATGAGATGAAACAAAGAATTTCTAGATACGGACCATTACTTAGCATCGGTCAAGTTCTCCGAGTGCAACCACTGGCCGTCGCATTCCAATTTTCGTGCGCCGGTGCTCGATGACCCTGTTACCGGGCCAGCCAGACAGGCTGGCTGTCCCGCCCTTGTGCGTCGCGCCTGTGGCTTTGGTATTCCCCCCCCCCCTTTGTGACACTTCCTGAGAGTGTACCTGGAGGTCAGCACGGTTCTAGGTAGTTGACCTTAGTCATGTGAAAATATTCTTTGCCATACAGGAAGGCCGTTCAAGGAGGACCAGGTGTGGAGGCAATGCCCGATGGATGCGGCTATCGGAGCACAGTCCCAGAGAGTGTCCTCATTGACTGAACTTGTCACCGCTTGCACGGGCCGTACGATTGGTTGAAACTTACGACACCTGTACGCGCTCGCCAATTGAATGAAAATTACGAAGCCTGTATGGGGTCTACGACTGGCTGAAAATAACGTGACCCTGGCGGACTGAAGAAGTTACAAGCATGAGAACCATCGGAAAGAGAGAGACGTTCTTCTTGCCACAGGCCTCAGCATACGATTTGTTGCCGGCCGTCGATGAACTTTTACTGTTATTTTACCTGTCTCCAATCATGTACATAATGTAAATAAGCCTTCTTTTCTACAAGTCCCGTTCAACGTCGGCCGACTGCTGCACTTATTGGCAAGATCTATTACAATGTTGCAAGGATCGTTGTCAGTTTTGAGGTACTCTAATTTGCACTTCATTCAAGCTTTTCTTCGCATTGATTTCAATGTAGACGTTGCGTCTGCGAAAACTTTCTATCGGGAGCAACATAAAATTTGTACTGACAGATCAGGATGCAGTGGTCATTTAGTACCAGAAGTTTAATCTGCAGAATGTTGCATGATATTCCGAACGCCGTAATGTAATATTTTTCATTGCGACACAGGAAACATGAGGAGAAATGTCAAAGAGCAGGTCCACAGACTCAATGCTGTAAACAGTTTCGCTTTCTTCAATTAGGTCCTGACAAAATTGTTGGCTTTCAAGCAACATTGAGGTAATTATGTTTCTTTGTGCATTGAAGATCAGGCAGCATATTTGAACATTTTATGAATAGGGAGGGCAGAACGTTCGGAGTGGAAAAATCTCAATTTTATGGTTACTTTTGGGAGGTACACAAAGTGAGATCTGAAAGTACTCAAATTTCCGCGGAGACATTTAAGACTGCTTACGTGTAGGAATGCTGAAGCATTAGATTAGATTTGGTGAAATGTTTATTTCCGAGCGTTCCTTGTACGGGCATGCCCTTGCCTGCAGCCTAGCTTGCCCTCGGTATGTCCGAATCAAAACGCGCCAAGCTTCTCAACGCTTTCGCCTGCCAGCTAGTTCAAAACTCGAAAAACCACTAAATTGAACATTAATGCTTTTTATATTGTACGCTCACTTTATACACTCATGACTTGATGCCACGTTCACCCTATCGGTAGCGCCATCACTTGCCAAACGACGCAAGCAGTATGCCACACGATTAGTCAGCCAGATGGCTACGACGTGACGTCTGTAATGACGCACGCACTAGGGACACCTAGGCACACCGTGTAGCTGCCGTGGTATCGGGGAAGCGTGCACGCCCCGCGCCCCCGACCGTCGGGTTGGATACCCACCCAGACCGAAATTTATTAATTTGTTTTTCAATGTCATAAATTTGTTTACACGAACGTTTGAAAAATTCGACGTCAAACCGTGCATTTGACGTATTTCTTACCCCTTGTTCCGTCGGCCACATTTGGTGCAATCATTTGGTCACTTTTGCTGCCATCATACGCTAATGGACCATATAATGCTTCCAAGAATCGCAATGTTGTTTACTACTTCTTCTACCGAGTCATAAAATGCCAATGCTCCAATGTGGCCGAAAAACTGCAGTGGCGGCAATATGTTTTAGAGCTAGTCAAGTAGTATGTTAAGGAAAAAGAAAATTGGGCGCTGACATGGACGCGCACTAAGTGAGTGCATGGCAGCGTGTGTAACTGTCACGCATGTCTTCACAGGATATCATGTACACATTTTTCGAGGCAAGAACAGCCAATTACAAAAACATCGAGCCCCGGCTAATCAATTAAAACCTATAGAGCCTAGCGTAAATAGTACCGTTTGTCGTAAAATATGACGGGGATCCTTAAATATTGCGATATGCAATGTTGTGCCGACTTCAAGCATTCATAAATAGAGAAGAGCTCGATCAAACACGATCAAAGTTTCAAACGCAAACGCTATTCTACTCCGAGTTATCGCTAAAACATTTTTGTTTTTTAGAGTACCGTAGCTCGTAGATGGCCATACGTCATACACACCCTGTGCGCTCTGTTTGCGGGATATAAATTATTTTTAACAGGACATGCTAAATGTGACATAAAATTTGAAATTTTGAATTCATTGTCTGTTTCAGAAAACTTACTTTGAGCTTGGTTCATCGGGATCATCGAAGGCCCGCTATCCGGCTACATCCCTTCAGTGAGAGCTGAATCTTCTTCTAACGCTTTGTTTTATTTTCTTTCAGTCTTTTGCTCTTTATTTATTACTACTACTGAAGCATATTTAAATTATATAGAATAGCATAAACGCCCAGGAGCACCTTACAGTGATCTGTATATTCCAAATAAGTGCTTACATAACGCACAAAGACGGCCAAACATCAATTTGGTATTAGCTAATAACACTGCTTCGGCGGGCTTTTCGTGCGATTAACTATTTTTATTGTGCATGTTGTTACCCTACGATTACGCATAAATGCGACAGCGGCACATTTAGTGCGAGGAACGCGATGTGGTTATGAGGCGATGCGCGAGTTGGCGATCGGCTTTGCTTCATGATACCTGTGTACACAGAGCATAATTACTCACTTGGTTTTGTTTTTCGCACGCGTAATACCTGTTTAAGTTTAGTGGTGGCTGTGGTGTACCCCTAACCCGAGCACGTAATTATAGGGTGGTCGTGGCTTCACTGTTTCTACAATCCCGCACAAGTCGGGGAGGGCGAGAAGGGCAACATGAAGGATTGTCCTTTCCCTCCCTCTCGACCAGAGACACTCTGTGGTACGGATGGCATTGACGTTGAATATTAGTTAAACTGCTACGAGTGTGTGAGTAACCACAAGCGTGGGGATTCGATGCGCATGCTCCCGAGCGTGTTCTTTTACCTCAACAGAACTGAAAAGCACATATTCACAACCACTACGCGGATCTGTGAAGCTGGGACGCCTGCAAGGAAAAATTGCACGAATTACTGATCAATCCATTAAGAATGAATGTATTCAAAGGCTATATTGGCATAAGTTACCATGCTTTGTTGACTTATGGTTCTCTGCATGAAAAGAAAAAGAAGTTTCTTTTGAGAAGTTGCGATAGGAAGTTCAGTTTCCTGTAAAACATGTATGCTTTAAGTTGTTTTTTCTTATATGACTGGTCGATTTGAAACCTTTGCCGTATGGAGCGCTTTCAAGCTCCTAATATCAAAACTACAAATGCAGCACCTGATCCGCACATATTTCACATCGCTAGAACATTGCTCACATTTCTTCTAACCTCCACCGATCCGCGACCGCCCCCACCAGAGGCTGTACAGGCCACTTTTCACAAAAAGTGACCTCAGTGACGTCAACAGTTCACCCAATGCGGAGGATAATCTCCGAGTTATTCGCAAACACACCAAACAGCATCACGGATTGCTTGCATGCATTAATTACTACAAATGGTGCACTTGCCGTTGGTATCTCGATCAAATCGCGGACGAGGACGAATTCTTCTTTACCAGCGAAACTTTCTTTCTAAGAAGCGGCATTGGCTTTCTCTTTATCTCAGTGCTACAGTTGGCTGAAGGTCAGTTTTTCATTTTTTAGCGCATTCATGTAGCGCAGCTCTCTAAATGCTTATTGGGAAACGTGAGTGATATCTGCTCCTTGACATGCTCTAAAAGTAGCTAAAGAATTGCAGAAGCGTTATTTGATCCACATATATTTGACGTCGCACACACATTTGTCATTGTAGGTAGTCCGATTTTTCTCAAACCCCATGGGTTTGAGCTTGGTTGCAGTTGTAGTTATTCCAGGTCAGTGTGCTCAAATGCGCGCAGATCGTAAGACACAGTGATATCACAGCGGATTTTCTACACATTTAATTTATTGCAATGCCGAGGAAATTGCCCGCATATATGAATGTTTGAATTAGTGCAGTACATGCACTGCATCTTATTTTCGCTATATGTAAACAAGGCGTTTTTGTACAGCTTCCTGGTGACAGCAGCAAAAGCAACTACGAACGCCCTCATGGTAGTGCTAAGTGGCTGTGAACGAGGGTTACATTGTTGTGAACAGTTCCTCTAATTGAGCCAGGAAGATGAAACTTTTAGCTAAAAAGTTCCCCATGTGTTCAGCTTACGTTAGGTTGGCGGCTTCTGTAGTTATTTCAGGACTCCGGAAAACATTGCCGAGAACGCCAGTATGACACTTTCAAACACTTGAATAAAAATATATGGTAAAGCCTGTATATGATCTAACCACGTTAACCTTGGCAGACTTGTTTGCAATGGATTTCCCCGCCACCTGTAAAATTCAACTTGGCTGCACTAGTAGTTACGCAGGGTAGCGTGCTAAATTTTGCGAAACTCTATATGCTTCATCATCATCATCAGCCTGGCTACGTCCACTGCAGGACAAAACCATCTCCCATACTTCTAGAACTACCCCGGCCATGCGCTAATTGTGGCCATGTTGTCCCTGCAAACTTCTTAATCTCATCCGTCCACCTAACTTTCTCCCGCCCCCAGCTACGCTTCCCTTTTCTTGGAATCCAGTCCGTAACCCTTAATGACCATCGATTATCTTCCCCCCTCATTACATGCCTTGCCCATGCCCCCCCACTTCTTTTTCTTGATTTCAACTAAGATGTCATTAATTAGCGTTTGATCCCTCACCCAATCTGCTCTCTTCTTATCGGTTAACGTTACACCCACCATTCTTCTTTCCATAGCTCGTTGCGTCGTCCTCAGTTTGAGTAGAACCCTTTTCGTAAGCCTCCCGGTTTCTGCCCCGTAGCTGAGTACCTGTAAGACACACCTATTATGCACTTTTCTCTTGAGGGATAATGTCAACCTGCTGTTCATGATCTGAGAATGCCTGCCAAACTCACCCCAGCCCATTTTTATTCATCTGATTATTTCAGTCTCATGATGCTGATCCGCGGTCACTACCTGTCCTAAGTAGATGTAGATTCCCTTACCACTTCCAGTGCCTCGCTAGCTATCGTAAACTGCAGTTCTCTTCCGAAACTGTGAAACATTACTTTTGGTTTTCTGGAGCTTAATTTTTAGAACAACCTTTCTACTTTGCCTCTCCAGGTCAGTGAGCATGCATCGCAGATTGTCCCCCGAGTTACAGAGCAGGGCAATATAATCAGCGAACCGTAAGTTACTTATGTATCCTCCATCAACTCTTATCCCCGATTCTTCCCAAACCAGGTCTCTGAATACCTCCTGTAAACACTCTGTGAATAGCATTGTAGAGATCGTATCTCCCTGCCTGACGCCCTTCTTTTTTGGGATTCTGTTGCTTTCTATATTGAGAACTACGGTGGCCGTGGAGCCACTATGAATATCTTTGAGTATTTTTACATACGGCTCGTTTACACCCTGAGTTCCTAATGCCTGCATGATTGTTGAGGTGGCGACTCAATCAAACGCTTTCTTCTAATCAATGACAGCTATACATAGGGGTTGGTTATATTCCGCGTATTTACCTATCACCTGATTGATAGTTTTAGTATGGTCTATCGTTGAGTAGCTTTTACGAAATCCTGCCTTGTCCTTTGGTTGACAGAAGTATAAGATGCTCCTGAATGTATTTGCGATTACCTTAGTAAATACTTTATATGCACGGGACAGTAAGCTGATCGGTCTATCATTTTTCAAGTCTTTGGCCTCCCCTTTCTTATGGATTAGGACTATGTTAGCGTTCTTCCACGATTCCGGTACCCTAGAGGTCATGAGGCATTGCGCATACAGGGTGGCAAGTTTCCTAGAACAATTTGCCTACCATTCTTCGACAAATCTGCTGTTACTTTATCCCCTCCAGCTGCCTTCACCCTTTGCTTAGCTCCCAAGGCTTTCTTTATTCTTCCGGCGTTACTTGTGCGATTTAAAATTCCTCTAGACTTCTCTCTTCCGCGACGGAAATTGTAGAAAACAGCAATCAGTTTGCCTTCTTGGATTGTGTAGCATCTGCCATGAAGAACGTACTACCCGAACTCGTCTTCGAAGGATATAGTTAGACCTTCTCGAAGGTACTCCGACAAACGAACGCGCACCTAACAATCAGTTCCAGCAATAGTAAAGCGCCTCCCTGAAGCTCAACACTCTCGTCATCCGCGCTGCAGCCTGCCTAGTTGGAGTGGCGCAGCATCCGCGAAGGGACCCCGCTTAGTTAACGGCGCTTATATCCTCTAACGACAATCCATATCTTCCAGCCCCAAGGACACTTCAATATCTCGAGCGGCGTCTTGAAAATCGTATGGCGCAAATAGAGAAGTCGATCCATCAAAGCGTCCCACAGCTTATTAACCGGGCAATAGAAACACGTTTCCACACCATCATAGAGCGTATCATGCTTTCCGGCACTCTCCCTTTTGGCACAACCCCTTCGACAACCGCAGGAGGACCTGCAATGCGTACATCTTGGGCACCAGCAAGCTTCGTTGCTTCTGACGCAACAAAGCCTCACCATGTCTAGCTCTTCAAAATAATCACCATGGGCAACTGTCCTGCTGTGGAATTGTCGTTCTCTTCATAACAAGAGGGCTGATATGATCACCCGGTTCTCCAACAATCAAGCGAACACCAGTCCCTTGGTCATTGCCCTTCCAGAAGTCAACGTCCCTGTGCAGAGAATAATGGGCTATGGCGGTCTGTAGATGTCGCTGAACCCATGAAGACAGCATTGTACGTGTGACGGGGAACTACACACGTGCAATTAGACACGCAACCGCGGTGAAGCGCTACTCTTAGCGTTGTTGGTTGCCGATCAGAAGTCTCATGACAGCATACAATGCTCATCTTTTGCGTCTATGTGGTTTCCGAGAACACAAGGAATAAAGCCACTAGGACAGTCGTTGATCTCAGCTTTATCTCCCACTTTCAGAAACTTTATCCGCAAGACACCATATTGTTGTGCGGGAACTTTCACTCTCAGCACGTCACCTGGGGATACAACAAATGCAGCCCACGCGGTAGACGCATCATGCAATATACCTCGGAGTACGGGCTGACACTCCTCAACATGCCTCAAGAACACACGAGGCTGGCACAGACAGTTCGCCTAGCAGACTCAACACCACATCTTACTTGGAGTACTCGTCCGCAGCTATTTTGGTGGGAGGTGCTGGATGATTGCATGGGAAGTGACCACTTTCCGATACTCATAAGCTTTCGCACAGGCCATGCTAATACGATGGATGGATGGATGGATGTTATGAGCGTCTCCTTTGGAAAGGGCCACCAAGGTCTTGCTATTATGCCACCTAATGTCCTACCTACGTCAAACAATAAAAAAACAAAAGAAAGAACTATGAAGATGAAGCCACACGCCACTACCCGGCTAAGCCACATAAAACACTGGGACAATATACCGCGAGTTATTGCGGCAGCAGTCTCCAGCCAAGAACATTGACCATCTAGTATCACTGCTATGCGCAGCAAAGCGAAGAGCCACTAAGCACTTACATAAGAGGCGTTTAGCAGCTCGGAGAAAGAGTGTGCATACCATGGGCCATTCAAATGATAAGATCATATATGCAAGGCAATAAAATGACGGTCGACAGCTACGATTGCCCTCTTGCATGGCGGAAGCAAATGACAGGAAAAAAATATCAGACTGCTGTAATAGAGCGTCATCTTGCAGCAATACAGCTTCGAGGTGAAGTATAAGAAAGCGAACCAGAATAAGAATTCAGATCGTGCGAGCCAGGGTTATTCAGCAACAAACTTACAGTAAATTTCTTAGGAATGTGTTTTGTATGTGTCGATAATGATCTTATTGAGTTAGGCAACCTATTTTCGTCTTGTCGAGAGCTGACCACGGCTAGAAAGGGCAGAGACACCGAGAGGGGTAGAACGTTGTAAAGCGATGTCGCTTGGCACGCCGACGAGTGTGTGTTTGTGTGTGTGTGTGCGTGTGTGCGTACTTCCAGGCAGCGGGAGACAACGAAGCGAGGGCTTGGCCCTGGAGCTGCCATGTGACTTCATCCATCACTTCTAGGACGATCCCGCGAACGCACATCGACTCTTCGTGCATCCTGATATCTGGTCCCCCCCCCCCCAGGTCGAATCTCTTGGCGGCGGAGGTATTATGTCTGAACACAAGAAAGGCGTTAATTATACATTTGCCACAAGGCATCCGCTCACCCATCCATCTGCGCCTATCCAGACGTCAATGCAGCGGGGACACCGACTCTTGAAGGGTCTACAAAAGGCCACCACCATCTTCATTATCTGACAGCCTGAACTAAGGATGAAGGCAAGCGACCAATCGAATGCTACCGAGCAACGAGGTTGACCATGGTTGCTCTCCTGCCACATATTCCGTACCATCGGGCTTCTGAATCAGGGTTACTGGGGAGTGTGCTAGCGTGGGCGCGGTATCGCAACGGGTTCGATTATTGTGATTTGCTGCTAGACAGTGTTCAGATTGCCTCGCCGACTCGCTTAGAGAAGATGACGCTATTAAAAGCAGTGGCTTTTAATACCACTGCTGTCCGAGTTCACATCCTCCTGATGTGAACTCGGACGGTTGACTTGTTCTGACACTGAGTGGGCTTCCGTAACTGAAGCCGTGTAACTAAGCCAATAAACAACTTTTTTTCTTCATTCTCACAACCTGACGTAGCCGTCGATGGGCTTGGTGGATTCCTTGCCCGAACGCCACCCTTAGCCGGAACAGCTTCCTATGTATATAGCTCTGTGTAATGTTAACTCAGAGCAATATCTAAGATAATTTCATACAATTTTTGTTTCACACAAAATAGGTAAACATTGGAAAAACGAACAGAATAAAACACGCACTGGCTCTGACCTCTTTAAAATCGATGAATAGTTACTCGCATGCTCATAGTATTGGTCCGGTAGTATACAAGCTTTCGCAGACGATATAACAATAAGAATTAAAGGGGATACCAAAGGAAAACTTCAGGAAACAGCAAATAAAATTCTGCAAATAGTAGAAAATTGGGGAAAAGCAAGGAATATTGATTTTACCATTGCAAAATCTCAATGCATGATCTTAAAAGGATGATACAAGATGATACATTTACTCAACATCTAGAATGTATAAAAGAAGAAAGTAATGAATATAACCTATAACTTAAATAGGTTTACTGGTAAAAACTGAAGTATCAAAGGAAAACAAATGAGAGACATATACAAAAGGGGTATAGAGCGGATAACACACGCTTCCCCAATATGGCACAGAAATATAACAATTATTGGTAAAAAACTAACATCTATTCAAAGAAAATCTTCATTAGCCATACAAAAAGCCTATAAAGCAGTTGCTAATATTGCAATAAATGTTTTAGCAAATGTAACTCCAGTGAATTTGAGAATAGAGAAGGAAATTGAAATATTTAACATATTACATAAAGAGAAACATTTACTTAGAACAATGAAACGTTCACAAAAGAGAGAGCAATAAATATTGTAGATAAATGGAGAATTTACCAAGGCAAACAGCGTAAGATATCACTTCAGAACAGAAATAGATAAGACTATTACATGTAATATATTTACCGATGGTTCGTTTGATATAACTAACCCCGGAGCAGCATTCATAGTTTTCAAAATGTTTTCTCAAATAATTACCACAGAACAGTGTGCATTATCAAAACATAATAATAATCTTGACGCTGAAGCTATAGCAATAACGAAAGCGTTAGAATACATAGCAGAACAGCATAAAAACAGTTTCGAAATTATAACAGATTGTCTGTCAACATTACAAGGTATTAAGAATCCTGACAATTTAAAGCCATACCTAGAGAAAATTAAACAAAAAAACTTGCAGAAGTAAACAAGGATCATATATAATACTAACCTTTAGAACAGCGCATATTGGGAACAGGAGCAATGAATATGCAGGAGATCTAGCCAAAAAAGCCATACGATTTGGAGAAAATAGAGTTACCCATATCTAAAAAGTTTAGTAGTAGTTAGCTAAACAAACAAATATTTAATAAATGGAATACTCAGTGGAATCAAGAATCCAATTATCGTAAAAGCTACATCAGAGATTGGATTACAAACATTAATGAAATTCCAACCTTATTCTTGGCCAACCATAATATTTCACAATTTATGACTGGCCATGGCCGGTTTCCACACTACCTGCAGAGGTTCAGAATTCGACAAAATAGTATGTGTCCTTGTGGAAAAGAGGCAAACTCCTTCGATCATTATATAGAAAATTGTAAAGTAATAATACTGCTTGTTAACACAATTTTTTATGTAGCTGTTTAAGAGTGGATGGAAACAGATTTCAGCACTCTATTTACCGAGGTCTAAATAGGGTGTGGTTGGCTTAGTTGACTTTACAGGCAAAAATATGCAAATTTATGAGGTCCCGGCTAAAACTATTGTTTATTTGAGGTTGCCCAAGGCACCAGTAATCTACACTATGCAAGTTTCACATGTTGTTTTATGTATTTACGATGATGCGAATGGATTTAGTTTGGTTCCTTTGTGTCGCTAGAAACACACTCGTATGGCTTCAACACGTGGCATCAAAAATATGTGGTAATTACTTAAACTCGAGATCAATGTTAATAAAATTGGTCTCCCCGTGATCTTGATATGTTCACGAAGCTTTTCTAATATTTTTAAAATAGATGCAACGCGTTTACTCACATTTTTTCATGAAAAGAAAGGAGCCTCTGTGCAGCTGGATTCGCTCCCTGGGCCCCAGGCGGCGGAAGTAATATAGATGGGGATATAAAGATTGTTTTGGGCAGTAAAATTGAATGAAATATAAAAATAATTAAAATAAGAACTAAGCCCTGCCTCCTGCACCTAGGTATCGCAGGCTGCCAAATCAGAAAGATAGATGAAAATGACCGTAGTCTAATAATTTTGTGGTAAAAAAGGAGGGATGGGGAGTCTACCACAAGGGAAACCAAAGCCACAAGAACGGATGGTTGCGGGATTTATTGAAAACGATGCATAAACCACAATAATACATAATAACAACTACTAATGTCTTGTCTTGACTTAAAAAAGTTTCTTATTTTCCTTTGCTTCCTCTTTGCATGCAGAGTTATACAATATTTAATCTTATTTCTTGAGCTTTTCTTGACTTACAGTAATTGATTTTGAAGTATTCTGTTGATGATGTCCCTGTTGTCTTGCTCCAGTTTATCTCCAGTTTATCGCGCGGGCACCGAATCGATAAGAAAATTGGCCTTCACACCTCAGGAGATGCAAATATCTACCGCCATCGAAAAGGAGTGAAAAATTTGACAACCATTCCACTCTGTGAAGATGGAATGGCAACGAGAGCTGACGACAGTCGAAGCTCTGAAATTAAAAGCAAAGTGCTTCACCTCCGCCACGGGTCAGCCCGACGGTATACTGTCATGCCGGTTCGACCCGCCGCGTAGGTGAAGCAGGCACTAATCACTCCATCATCGTGGGCCGAGCCCGACTATAGTGCAGTACCGGGCCCACCCGCAGCGGACGTGAAGCAGGCGTTGATGGTTTTGCATACGTGGGTCCTCCTAAAGGTAGTGCAATGCTGGGACGACCCATGGCGGAGGTGAAGCAAGCGCTAAGCACTCCCCATATGTGGGCCCATGCCGAAGATGTAGAAGGGCGCGTTGTAGGTTCCCGAGCCAACTGGGGTATGTGTCATTGAGCTTGGTACTTTTCTGCACTATCACCAGGACCGGATCACATTATGATTTTTTTCTGTTGACGCATTGCGAAAAACTACCTGCTTAGTCATATACTGCTCGCGCTGTAACAGGCAGCACAATGTTGAACGCCGAATAGATTGATTTCTCAGCGCTTCAGGAATGTGTGTGAGGAGTGCTCTTTTCGGGGAGGCGAGGGCCCGAGCCCGCCCCCCCTCTCCCCTGAGTACGTGCCTGATATATCATATTGCTGAAGACAATAATTGGTGTACTCTACTGCAAATAAAATAAACTCTCTAGTGGAGCATGTCAGATTGTGTTTAAGGATTCTGTCCAGTCGAATATGTATGTTTCCAATACAAATAAATGTGGAGCGGCAGCCATCAACAGAGGCCATCAACATCATGATGCCCGCGACGGGGCAAGCGCCCTTGGCGCGCGGCTGGGCTTGCCCAGGGGGCTGTAAAGTAAGCGCGGCAGTTGGTGCCTGGATTGCGCCAAGTAGAGGTAGTGCTCCACGCTTGCCTGCCTCTGTTGGTCTCTGAGACCCTCAACTGGACGCGTGCCTCAGAAATCATGTCTATGATTCCACTCTGATCTCTCTGATCCGGCGCGTGCCACGGGTGCCCGCACCGGAGCAGGCATCACGCTGGATATGCCCCAGGCCTGAGCTTGGTGGGCGCGTCGCACATTGCACCTCCACTTATGTGTCTACATATGGCCATAATCATCAATATCAGTACTCGTACGTAGGCCACAAGGAATTCCCATCTATAGCCCCCTCAGGACTTCACGTATACCTTTGGAGCGAATCGTGCATTGTGGTACAGACAGACAGAGAGACGGCCATATCTCCATGCGAAGTAGCCCTAGTATGATGAAGCAATAAAAATCTAAAAATGAAATAGTACGACACAATGTGGCGACAAATTCATGAGAAATAATCTATATTATTCCAAGTGACGCAAGCCCTGAAGCGGCAGGTTATGTTCCCTGCTGAAGAAGTAGCGTTTTGTAATGCAAGCCCAACAATGACAAGGACCATAACGCAAACGTGAACATTAGAATGCCGCATTACACTGAGAGCGTATGTGCAAATATCAAGAGGACGTGTAAAGCCTGCTGAAATTAGAGTGACTGTATACCACAGACTGCATATTTTATAAGAGACATAGGAAGAGTCACGCATATAAAAATGGGGGAAAATTGAGCTCTGCTTGAGGAGCCTTACGCAACTGCTTTCTTATTGTCGCGTGATCACTGAGACATTATGCTAAAACGAGAACTTTATCTTTGCAGGTTCTCAAAGCCTACCCCCAGGTGTTCAGACAGAGTACGCTATTTTGCACGCGAATGGCGACTGCATCATTATCGGGAAATATCCGCGACGAGGAAGTAAGCACCTAATGTTTAAACAGTAATCAAGATTCCTTTACAGTGCCTTCAAAGTAAAAGTATGAGTAAGTTTATTAGGTTTACAAGAGTGGTGGCCCCAATGCCTCTTGCAGATGTTGTTTATACGCTTCGCTGGACGCATTTTTTCAGGTGGCATGTGCAGTCACCAGATGTGCGATGAAGATAGTATGTTAGCTGCCTTTAAAATGTCACAATTATGACGCATCAGTATTTTTTATGTAGATTGGCGGAAAACCGGCATTCGAAGACCTGCCCATCAAATGTGAAAGTTCCAAAGTCTTCCTGTTCTGAGATATTAATCTTAAAATTTAATGCTCAGTACACTTAGCGTCAAAATAAATAAGCATAAACCCGATATACAGTAGCATAGGCCGTATAAAAGACCAATCTGGAAGCGAAGTGGAGATGAGGACAGCTGCATTTTCTCCTGTGGAGTAGCAAAGGATAATTGGGCTGGCTTGTCCCTTTCTCAGACAATCAAATATCGCATGGGCTAGGGGATTTCTTTGCGTTGACCTATATTTGAATGAAAAAATAGCGTACTAACCTCCAAATTTGATCGGAAATTTGCCTGATCACAAGCGCTGTTGAAGTGTCACAAAGAATGCAAGTATCTTAGAATAGGATTTTTTCTAGACTGCATATAACTGTACTGGTATTGTATAATCGTGAAGTATAAAAGGCAAGTAATAATATTTTTAAGAACCATTTGCCGACTAAATTTGCGTGATGAAAAATTTGACTCAACTGGACGCGCTAACAACCTGGGCAAGCGTTTAGAAGTAAAGGGTTTAGAATCATCAAACAAAATATTACGCAGATCCCACGCATTGTCGGAATCGCTGTAAGAGTAGCTTTCGCTGCTGTGTACTTTGATTGACGGTAATAACGATGGCCTTGACGGCGAATGTTTTTTTTTCAAAGTTTAGCTCAGCCCGACAATGGTGAGTTGATGTTAAACGTTACTCTGCGTGCACCACTGCCGTTGCTCTGCATAGTACACAGAACACACAGGGGAGGTTTTTGCTTGAGACGTTGTTGTGCAGCATACTTCATAACCTGTGAGAGGGCTGAGCATATTCGTTAAATCACATGGCACATCGCACCGTGGTAGGAGTATTATACCATAATTGAATTATGGGGCCGTACTTACCGAAACCACAATCGGATTATGACGCACGCCGTAGTAGCAGACGCCGGCATAATTGTGCCATTGTGGCGTTCTTTAATGTGCTCCTAAAGCTAACGGCAAGTGCATTTTTTTCTTTCGCCCCCGAGGAAATGCGGCTGCCGCCATCGCGATCAAAGCCGCGACCTGAAGCAATACCATAGTCGTAAAGCTACCGGGGCGGGCATAGGAGCGTTGCTTGGACGTGTGGCCACTTCCACAGTGTCACATAGACCCTGCGGTGCACTTCAATGCGGCTCTGCTTCTGCACGTCCTGTGCAAGTTGTCCGCTTGGGAAATTTCCTTGGAAAGTTCATTTCTTTAAAAATAGCAGAACAGTACCGTACCGTGCATTTAACTTAAACTTATCCCCTTTGTCCGCAACCACTGTCGTGTCTTTATTAGTAGCGTTTCCTCGCCTTTTCACGTCACGTTTTTATATTCCTCCCTTGAACGGAACTAAGAGCAAACAATGGGAAGATTTGTTCACTAGTTTCGCGACTGCTTCGCTTTTATCAATTCTCTGCTTCCTCTCCCCCTCCTCTCTACCATCCTATCTAGCTTCTCTGTGGACTTGCATGTTAGTAGAAAGTTAAACACTGCAACTTAAGCAGTGATCTTGCCGATGGTCATGGAGAATTATGGCTGTCAGACGGGTAGTATTACAACACCCAGGAAGCTCCACAGGTCATTGTGCACAGTCAACGCTGTGGAAAGGTCCAAGCGAGCTTCTCGCATCGCCTTTGCTCTCCACCGCGCCTTTGTCATGTCTACACGCACCATGAATTCCCCCCCCCCCACCCGAAGCAGTGTGCGAGACAGCAGCAGTAACAGGAGAGGCAAAGATAGCTTCGCTTTAAAGAACTCCCAAGTTGGTTACGAGTCTGTAACCATTTTAACCGTTGAGGCCAAACTACGGGTAAGTTTGCAGGTGCGGCTGCGCATGCGCACATGGTGCGGGACAGATGGTCGGCCCCGAAGCGCGGCGCGAGCACGGATGTCTGCGCCAAACAGATATCGGGCTCTGGCGTCCTGGCAAGATTGAATGCAGTTTGGCCTTTAGTCGTGGTGCGAGATTGCATTTTAGCTCGCCATGTAGACAACGGCGAATCACCTGGGAGTTTGAACGACCATCCTCCTGCATGCTGTTTAAGGGTAAATGATGTTTTGTCGCACTCCTGCTTAAACTGCTACGCTTCTCTTTGATGCTCCTGTGTTCACCGGCATTCTAAGCATACAGTGGCCCAGACGGGTGCAGAGCAGTGTAACGTGCGAGGCACCGCCTCCGTTGCTGCAGATTCTGTGATGTGCACAACCTGGCAAACGCGACGCGGCATCAAGCTCCCGCCGCCGATTGAAGAAGGGAAAGCGAGGAGTGCCGTGGACGCGACATTAATTCCACTATATGGCGCGAGCAATGGGGGTTCTCGCCGTCTGTGATGATGATGGCGCTTATGTGATAATTTTATTGCTTCTCCTTTGAAACGTAGTGGGACAAAATGTAACTGACTCTGCCGTAGCAGTTCACGTTTTATTACAGTTATCACAGTTTAGCATTTTGCCTAACTCTGCTTGATGTCCTTCTTGAATAGAACCTATATATCTATATTATACAGTTACCTAGGCCTGTGACGACTCCGGTCCTATCACTCACTTCCCTGCTTTTTTCCACCGATACTCTAAAGGCATCTTATAGCGACTGCTGCCCAGTTAAAGCTTCCACTCACTATTAATTTCAGCGTACCTAGAATGTGGACGTTTCTACCGGTGATTGTCGGGTCCTCAGATTATATTAAAACGTGATAAATACATTCAGGTCTTTTGCTGCACCAGCCAAATGCCTCGTCTTGTTGCTAATATTTTTTCTGATATGATTTTGTCCTCAAGCACGCAACTCGTACCTCGGATTGATTTATAGGCAGTGTTTTCTTTATTGTAGAAGTTTTCACTCCTGATATATTTCTCGCATCATTAGTAAATATACTTGGTATTTCTTCTTAACATCCTTTACATTCAATTTACCGTCTCTCTTTCTCCCCCTTTCTCTCCGACAACTCATAGCTCTTTCCTTAGACTTTCATTTGTCATGTAACTGTCTGCAAACTTGCTTGATCTTCTCTTGAGCTTTCGAGCCTAAGTGAATTACTTCACCTTTTTGTGACACTTTTGAGCTACCAGATATGTAGGCCCTTAAGTCGCTGGGTTGCTTTCACTCAGAGGCCAACCCCATGTAATGACGTTACTGGGAACCGAGCGTGCACTTTCTCCAATAGAGCCGAATTCCCTTCTCGCTGTGAACGGCGCCAACGCCGAGAAACTGGGCGACGAGTTAAGAAACGCTTAAACTTTCAAAAAGAGTCGTCTTCGGAAGTGATTGTTTTTAAATATCGATAAAAACGTAACACATAACAAAGAAATAAAACAATGTTTTCAGAATTCCTGTTACGAATGTATTAGCTATCTCCCTACAGAACGCTGTGTTACAGAAATTAGCATTAGCGGGTATAATCTGCATATAGACAGAAGAATGTAGAACAGTACGACTCTACCTTCACAAGGGCCCAACAACAGGATACTGAGCCATATTTGTCTATAAAGAGGGCCAGCAAAAAACAATAGCCTTTTTATATTTATTCATTTATTTTAATACATTCAATGCCCTAAGGCGTTTGAGAAGGGAGTGGTGACGAAAGGTGAAAAGAGCACAGTTACATGATGAGGTTATAGTGCCCAAGAGTCATCGATGACAGCTGTAAATACAGAAATCATAATCTCGCTTACGATCGAGGTAGGCAGGCAATTCTCATCAGTTCCTGTGTTTGGTACAAAAGAGTAAAAAAAGTGTGTTACAACAAGGAGCGACAGCATTCTTTCATTGCGCTGTGCGCAACGAATCATATAACGGTTATCTAAGTAATTTTGAGCTCAGTCATGCCCTATGGAGCATATATCTTTTTAAAAGTGCCAATAAACGGGACATATTGCTGTGTAACAGAAGTTTAGAAAACTGTAATCATGTTTTCTTCAGTAACGCACTTGAATGATGTAAGTAATAATCATACGCAAGTGTGTTCTGGCAATGGTTTTGAGTATCAATCTAAGGAAGGCTAGTGAAACAGATAGGATTCCTAATTTATTCATAAGGCGCTATGCTGAGAAGATTTCTGTATTTCTTAAGGTAATTTTTCACTTATCACTGAGATCATACGATATGCCATATTATTGGCGAATGGCAAGCATTGTACCAATTTATCAGACAAGGGAGTCGTCGGCTGGTAACTATCGCTCAGTTTCTATCATCAGCCAATGTTCAAAGCTGTTGGAGCACATTATTGTAAGTTACCTGCAGCAATTCTTGGTTAAATATGAGATACTCTCTTTTACTAGGACAGTTTTTGAAGAGGAATGTCTACAGTCACGCAGTTAGTCTCAAGAGCTCATGAATTGTTTGGTGTTGTTGACATGTCTGGCCAGGTGGATGTTTTGTTTTTGCATTTTTGTAATGCCTTTGACAAGGTTCCTCATGGTAGCTTATTGGTGAAGTTACACTACATTGCTCTACCGCTAAACTTGGTAGCAGTAATTGCTGCATATCTTAAAGAGAGAGAGTAATTTGTTCAAGTGCAGCATTATTCATGCAGTACGCTGTTAGTTACCTTTAGACTTCCCCACGAAAGTGTATTCGGACCGTTAATCTTCATTTATGTAAGTGATTTAATAGATATGTTACCACATGATGTTTCAATCGGATTTATGGGTGACTGTGTTGTTTTTAAAGAGATCTTGAGCAGAGATGAGCATTATTGTCTAAAGACAGCTCTCCAGGCAATTCGTGATGGGCATGCAGAGTGGAGCACGGAGCTAAACAGGGAAAAAAAACTGCTCTTCTACGCGTCACAAGAAGTGTATCAGCGTATTCTGTATCACCTCGGCCGGATGCAATTTTTGAAGTTGACAAATATAAGAACTTAATATTTACCCTTTCAAAAAATGTATCATGGTCCGTACATACAACAGACATTTGTAGTTCTACTTTTCAAAAGGTATGTTTTCTTTAAAAAAAAGCTTTAAGAGGCCACCACGAATACAAAGATATTACCATATAATGCATGTATAAGGTCCAAGTTGCAATATGCGTCAGTACTGTGCGATCCCTACGCAAAGAAGGACACTGAAAAATAGGAACGTATTCAAAGAAAAGCGGTAAAATTGATTTTCCGTAAATATAGAAGTCTAGGTTCTCCTGCCTTGCTCATGGAAGAATTCCACTTTCCCACGTCAGAAAAACGCTTGAAAACAAGTCGACTTCTGTTCCTTTATAAACATTTTTCTAGAAAAATCCTGTTACACCTTCCGAATGGCATTCAGCAAGCTACTTCCAGGCCAACAAGGCATACAACACAACACATTGACTCTGATATTTGCAAAAACAAACTCCTACGAGTACAGCTTTTTCCCTAAAACAGTGAAAGAATGGAACGAAAAACCACAAACCGCTTTCGAATCAAACGACTTCCCCACTGAAATGGAATGTATTCTTTACAAGCAAATGTGCCTTCAGTTGCAACGTGTCCTCTATTTGCGAAGTCCTTTTGCGATGAAAGATTACGATTGAAATGGTGGTTTCGATCTTCCTCTCTTTTTTTTTCTTTTTGGTTACTTACTTGGAAGCCTATTTGCACTTTTGCAATTCTTGGTTTTGTGTTCTGGATTTGTGTCCTTTTTCTTGCTGATTTGGATACGGTTGAAATACAGGCGAAATGTTTGTTCTGATTGTTGTAGAGCCTCTTAACTTTTCAGACTTGTAATCTTCCTCCTTTTTAATCCAGTGAATAAGCCTGCGGTATGGTCAAGCAAAATAAAAATTAAAAATAGTACATAAGATACGGCGCACAGTACGGTGATTCGCAGATTACAATACATTAAGATACTCATTGCACATATGTATTCAATCTCGTAGCGCACAAGTTTATTATACAATATAAGTTTGAGCCTTGATGGTCCTATCTAAAAGCAGCGACTTAAGCAACCCAGCATTCTATTAGCGTCATTGACTAAATAATACTTTTGAGTTTACCAGGAGAGATCAGCGACTATGCGTTCTAGATATATATAGGAAGTTATATTATCAACACAGACCCACCAATCGTATATGAAAGATGGTTAGCTGGTGGTGCTTTTGAAGACATTCGCATGCGAAAAGGTGGCGATAAAACGTAGGGCTAATGTAAAATTTGCCAAGTGGTAAGAAGTGACAAGACCAACTCCCGTGAACCTAGTCCGCGGCTACAGCATACGAGGCTTCCCCGTGTTGTCTGCGGTAGCGAAGAGCAATCACTTAGTACGATGGCTGCTAATGTACAACCTCAAATTGTGATCTAGGAGACTCTGAGAGTGAACTATTTTTCAATTTCGGTCTCGTGTGAAATCCCTCTCTATAGTTGGTCTCGAGAATGGGCAGGTAAACTTGATTTGCACGAAAAAAAGGGTTCTCGTGGCGGCACTTCATTCGTCACTGGAGCAAGTGCATGCACCTAAAGCAACGCGCTTACAAATCTCCCGGGTGAGTTCAGCTACCAATTTCCATTTCATTCTCAATGGGAACAACACACAAACATCAAGCGTGTTTGGCTTGCAGTCCGTTAAGCTAATTCATGCGGCCACTTAACCCGAATATGCATTACATCAAACGTGCGCTATTGGGTCTGGGCTGATTGTCTCTTCCCTGTCTCGTTAGAAAATATAGACAATAAATCCACTGTAATGTGATGGCTTTCATACCGCTGGAAAACTGAAGCCTACCTGGCCCTGAAGCACGCTGCTGATGAGATAAGAAAGCGGGTTGTAGTCAATGATCACATTCACCCGAGCCCCCCAAAACCACGTGTCAAACTCACTTAATAAAGGAATTAGTGTGAATGATGCCAGTTCTACTGTGACCTACCCAGCTTAATTTGGTATATAGCAATAGCTCAAGAAATGTATTGGAACTCTCAGCCTTTATCCGAAATCAGTGCAAGACAAGCACCAGCAGCGAGAAGCGAAATGTCTGTGAAGCGAAAGTCTGGCTATGAAGGATCAGGGCTCACAAGAGTAGGAGCCTTATGAACTTTTGGTTTGAACATATTAAAGACGTTTCCCGCTTCGTTCGCCCAATGTGTTCGGTTGGATAGTTCCTCGTCCTTGACCGATGTTAGAGACGGCTTGTTAGATACATTAGCTATGCGGTTATATCTTTGGCATGCCCTCCTTCATCTTTCTGTATTGACCCATGCAGCTTGCAGTTGTTCTTCATTACGCTGGTCCAATCGAAATCTACGCGTATCATTCTGCTGACTTTCTACATTGTCACATATTTCTAGAGTTTCCGTCTTGGTCATCTAGTGCGACATCTCAAATTTGCCTGATTTACGGACAGCTTCCGACTGTCTGACAAGCACTGACTAATTCTCAGCTCAGAGCGCCCGAATGGATGCCACCCAGATGCCATATTCCTGCAATATTTTATGTCCGTGGAGGTGGTGTCATGCCATTGCCGATATGAGACAGTCGTCGCCAACTCGCTTATTGATAAGAACACTGACTGTAAAGGCGTGTCCTCTACGTCTTCAATGAAAGATGCCGCACCACGTAACACAAGTGGTTTCACGGCGAACTTTGCCTCCGCCTTAACAGCGAATGCTGACACCAAATTTGTGGTTCCGTGGAATGCTTTAAAGTGCGCCGGAACAATGCTATCGCGCAATAATGCGATATTAGCACTCGTGGCGATGATAACACATATCGCTTTGTCATTGCAACTTATTTTAACATTCCAACGGTTTAAACAAGGAGCATTAATGTGTGTTCTGCAAAAAAGCATTGATAGTCTTTCTGCGTGGTCATCCTTGTTACCTATATTTTCATGACGACAATGCATTCATCAGCGTAATGCCTACAGCTACCCCAGTAAAATCAACCTTAGCAGTTTCGCTTTGCTTTGTCAGGCGCCTTGCATTAAACTAGTTGTCTCTTACGTGACTACACATTCACGAATGCCTTAGGCGCGATAAGCCCTGTGCTTTTTACCATCTTCTCCATACGTCTAATGGTCCGTATACCCACGCGCGCTCCCTTTGCCCATGGCGTCGCCGTTATACTGCAAAAGTCTTGCTCCTTTTCTCGCTCCAAACACTTCCTCTCGCAACCAAACACATTTATGTTATTCTGGTACTGATGCTTTCAAGTGCTCATCTAAAATCAGCTCGATGTGGGCCTCGACGTCCTTATTCTCACGTGCCGCCACGTCCTATAAGTTTTCGTAGCGGTGGAGACGGGCCGGCAATGTTTTTCACATCTCGCGTTCTTTTCTTGGCTTTCAAAAAGCCTTTGTGATACTCCAATTTCGACAGCTCTGGCTGTAGGAGAATGATTGATTTGGTCCCCCCATTGTCCTCGTATTGCTTCACATTGACTCGAATGTTTAAGCAGGCCATTGGATTGGAGATTAGACGGAAAACCACCTTGTCCTGTACATACTGGTGAGCTTCTTGTAAAGCTCTCCACAAAATCAAACCACATGGGAACCTCACCGTTTGATGGAAAATTTTGGCATGGCCATGGAAGGAGCTTACAGAAATGCTCGACACTCATTAGACGTCCTCAGAGATTGTGCGTTGCCTTACCTGTCAAGCAATATACCGACGACGCCTGATCAAATTCGATCAAGCTCAAGTTGAAGCTCCAAGTTTTTCTTCCTCTAAATTCGTTGCGTATACTATGCTATACTCAGCATACTATACTCGCTCGAACTGGCACCACCATCTCTATCCCCCGCGCCAGCCATTTCACTCGTTTTTTTGTCCGGAATGAGATGACCGAATCAGTTTTTATTAAATGTGACCTCATCAAGGAGCTATCACACTCTTAAACAACGTTGCCAAGGGAATGGCTAAGCGGTGTAGACTCGTTCGAGGTGGCCGCAAAGCTGGCCATTACTTTGCCTATAACGTTCCTCGCTTGCTTAGTGGCCGGAATGCTGTTCACGCTGACAGAACCCTACCTCAGACAGCGCTTTGCTGCACGAGCCGACTTCGCCTTGTCGCGTGCCTAATCTCCACACCACTCATATTGTATTCGCTTCCACAATGCGTGTCAGCGCTCGAATTTCCGAGTTACTTGACAGCACGCTGGTTTCCGAAAAACAGATGCTACGTGACTCTCTGCTGCGCTCACAAGTGCGGATGGCGCGGTATATATGTCGCGCTGTGGGACCAGTATTTTACGGCCCGAGTGGGCCTCCGCTGCTCGACATGGCTGCCATCAATGCTTCTCATTCGGTCGCATATTGCCAAGTTGCCTCAATTGGGTGTCCTCGCAACTGTCTTAAAACTCCCTTAGTTGCGAGGCACCAGTATGTGAGTGCGCCTAACCTACTTTACTGGTTCCTACGCGATACCAGCACTCATCTGCTTAGCACAGCAGCGGCCGATGCTCGGCTGTTACACCAAACCTGTGGTTGGAAAAGAGACACACACACGCCATCACAAATGTCTATTGGGCTCCTTGTCGAGATTAGAACCCAAGTAAATGACTGAGCTTCGGGTTGGGGTACACCTCGACCCAATAGTAAAAATTGGTGCATTTGCAGCAGGAACAGGTTTAGTAGTAACTCCCGCTGACGAGATGGGTGCTCCACCATTGCACAATTACAGCAAAGGTGAACTCTCGGCAGTAGGCACCTCTCTTGTCACTGCCAATCGAGGCAAGTTCACTATATGAAATGCGCAAAATTTATATAGCCAAAGAAGCTATATTGAAGGTCGCGATGTATATCTGGCGGTAGGCAATGTAGTGCAAGTCCCACAAACGTAGTCAGTGGATGAAGAATATAAGGCTCCCTACCCTGATGATCAGCAGGGGATAACTCTCGTGTAGTGGTACGGGCACCTGTGTACACAAAGAATCAGGGTGATATTGGAAACTGTGACAGTGGAAACATTTCTCCAGTTATTCATTATTCACGTCTGACTTCACTCTCTATGCCTGCTGTGAGGCATCCGCCGCGCCGTTGGCCATATTTATTATTGCATCACTGATGCGTTTGTGTGAAGCAATAATTTAAGTGGACAGGTCCCGTTAAGCAGGCGCATTTCATTCCAAACAGCGGCACGAAAATTAAACAGACAATAGATGCCTTACCTTGCGTAGATCTGTGGGGTTGGCTGTAGTACACTGGCTGTAGCCTCTGCGACGTTCGTAATTGTATTACTCTAGGTGAGTACTTTCCGCGTTTCGTATGCCCACGAGGAAGTTATTAGTGTTCACATCGTTTTCCTTGAATAGTTTTATTTATATATCGCATGAAAACCATTGCATTGCAAATTATTCGCTGAATTGTCGAATGTTTTGTTTCTCCGTGCTGTGGTAAAATACAAGGAGAAAGTTTGGCTTCTCCATGTCGGAGTTTAAATGTATGAGGGATTAATAATTATGCGTTCATTTTCAGTGACAGCAGACTGCTTCTTCTGGACAACTCAAAGCAAGGCTAGAGAGCGCCATTTTGAGTGTGATTTCATTTGGGAGTACTATTGTCATTTCTCTACTGATGTGCCATTTGATGGGAGAGAATGTGCGTAGCTGTATGATGTGTCAATAAATGCGAGAGAGCAGCTGCACAGTGCTATACCAACTTTTACAAGTTTGATTCCTTATTCTATTCTACCTTCACTTTTTTTCTCTGCAAGAGCAATAGGTTTATTGTAAAAATGTCTTGCTAACATAAGCATATTGCTGATACCTTTCTAAGACTTGCAAAGGTTAAGTTGAATAATCTGATATGTCGTGATTTTTTTCAGCACGTGTCAATTATTCGCAGAGTTACCCCACAAACTTGGCATGTAAAGCAGCTCAAATTCATGAATATGGCGCATGAACAAGCATTGTGACTGCTTTCACAGCAAGGTTTTATTTTCCTTGGGTCATGGGAGGGGAGGGGGGCGGAAGCAGCCGACATAACTGTGCTGCTTCACGTGTCATATGATAGCTTGATGGGGTGATGGATTACCAAAAAGAATTTGAACGCTCACGCCGATGAACGGAGTAATTTGAAACTAAATACACAACGTATTATGTTTTATTGCATTCGAAAAACATATAATGATCAATTTGCTCTTAATGATTCGCACACCACACTACTTATACCAAATGCGCGTTTCAGTGCGGATATTATTGCCAGTATTGTTTCAAAATTTTAAGCGCACAAGTTACCACCAAGTGGTGTTTTCTTTTGAGAAACAAAAAACGCGTATTAAAGCCTCCCCTGATGATGACTAAACAACAAGGTCATATTGCCACCCTCGTCCGTAAAAAAGAAGCGAGTTTCTTGCCACATGTGTCCAATGGGTTGTCTTTGTTGTCGATGCCATTAAAACAAAATTAAGTTGTCTCACCAAGAAAGCTGTACATCAAGGCTAGACAAGAATACTACCAGTATGGCTTCGACAGACAAACAAACAGACAAAGCCCCTCCTTGATGGACGGAATAGTTACATGTACTTTACTAAACTGCTTTTGCATCTTCGGCACAGAAAAATATTTCGGACTGCCAGAGGGGCTACACATCTTTTGACTGATGCCTATGCTTTCTCTTGCGACTTGTTTTCATCAGAACACCGAGTTAGCTCATACACAAAAATTTCTGTCTATATGAGCAATTTATACACTACTAAAGCCACACTGAGCTGATTGACAAACAAAATGCGCAGAACGCAAAGCGCGAATGTAACCACCACACACCTCATAAAGTTCCACGGAGAACCTCATAAACAAGTGACCATTCCCGTATGATGTCTTCGTTCCCTAATTTGCTGTGCTTTATGCTCTTTTTAACACCTGAGGAGGAGGAAGAGCAGGAAGGAAAGGAAGGGAGGTAAACCAGACGCATGTCCGGTTTGCTACCCTACACTGGGGAAGGGGTTTTCAAGATGAAGAGAAAGTGATGAGGAGAGAATAGGGTGCTCTCAATATGAACATTTGCAGTTGCCTGTCACTTCAAGCCTACAGTCGGACTCTAAGACCAGTCGACTTCATGAATTGTAGGAATGCCGTTCCACTGTGTCGTTCCTAGAAAATTTGTTTCTGAAAATGCTGTGATGTCAAATCGGTTTACCATACTCCAAATAAGGTCGCGTTCGACGTCACAAAGATTGCAGAAACACAACGCGTGCTCGCTCGTCTCTTCACAGTTGCATGAGTCACTGGCAGCTGTGTGGGAAATCCCAATAAGGAATGAGTAAGCTTCCTCAGAAAAACACCCCTTACCAGAGGAGAACAGTAGAACTGCATCACGGCTGAAAAGCGATAGAATGATCTGCTTCAGCGCATGATACAGCTCGTGGAGACTACAGTTCGAGGAAATCGGGGTGTTCCGCGAAGTTTGAGTCTTGATTTCAGCAGGTAAACGAACCCTTACAAGAATTGTTGAAAGGTTATTGAAGTATTATTGTTCAACGTCAACAAATGAAATTGAAAGAACATTGGGAAATGCTTGCAACATTATTGAGGAAGTTAACATTTTCTCAAAATATCATTGGGGCCTTTCAATTTGAAATATTATTGGTGTATTGTTGAAACTATGATGCATTTCAATGTTAAAAGCCCATTGAAGCATTGTTGAAGATGTGTTGAGTCTCACATTGAAAGCCCATTGAGGTATTATTGAAATGTGTTGTTTGTCTATATTAAAAACCCATTGAAGCATTGTTGAAGATCTGTTGAGTCTCAACATTTAAAGTCCTCTGAAATATTGTTGCAGCTGTGTTGAACGTCAAAATTTCAATTATGTTAAAAGCCCTTTATGCCCCAATGAGTATTTAGCAGTTTAAACCTACACTTTTCTTAACGTACTGCTGAGCTAGGTTGGGTTGCGTATAATCATCTTTGATTTGACGTTAATATGTTTGCTGAGAGGATAGGGGTAAAATTCAAATACATGCGCTCTTGTATTGCAGACCTCGGTCGCCCTGGGCTCAAATGCATGCTCCTACATTGCCTGTAATAAACCATATTGCAAAGCTGCTAGCAGTACTGTTATGTCACTTTTTCAATTGTCACAGTGAATGGTCCTTCGCAAAATCAAAAGGGCTGAACTGATGCAGACAAAAACCGTTTCTCTGGGTGAAGTGTTTATTTGTAACCAAACATTTGTGTATGTGTACAACCATTTGTAGTTTGAGAACATCAGAAACTTCTTAAAAATTATTGCAAAGTACAAACTTCCAGCAGCTTGCCGCCCTAAGAAAATTGAATACTGATAAATGTAGTCTGTGTGGCGCTCAAGTAAAACACATTTCAAAAAAGAAATAAATCGGGAAAAAATAAATAACTAAATAAATAAATGTACAAGCAGACTGACATGACTGTAAATAAAAACACTCAAAAAAGGCACATGCTTTGCCTATTAGGTATCCAGTGGTACTATAACCATTGCACGATTCACTTGAGGCCACAGCACTCATTGAGGCACTGATATGAGGGGTGGTTATGTTTAAGTTTCATGGAATTTATTAAAATCTGGCTGTTGCAGGAAACAATTCTAGATACAGAGTGGAAAACGTAACTTGCATCATAAATCAAGATGCATGTTCAGCTAATTAACAAGAACTCAATCGTAATAAATTTTTTACGAATTGTAGCCGCTAATTTTACACGGTGTATGCACTTAGAATGAATTCCCAGAATGACACCCGCAACAAGACACATGCCATCAAACTGGCTGCAAAAATGCACTGTTGTTGCACTTACTTTTTTTTAAGAAAACGCACTGTTACGCATTGAAGCACCAAAGTAACTGGAATGCCCATATATTTCCTCTCAAATTTATGGAAGTATCTCAAAACTGGTGTCCTCCTGGAAATTTATTTCAAGTGAATACGTCTTTCAACCTCACTCGCTACAATTTGTAAACTGCAATATGTGCCGCAATTTTATAAGCGAATTAGTAAATTTGTCAGAATCAGTTGAACGTGTTTCCATTTCTTGTGCTAGTATTGTCCATCTGTGAATAGGCAAGTACAAGAATTATACTATCTGGCACAGCCGTCTTAAAAAAACTTCTGTTAACTGCAAAAGGATCACTCCGTACAATGCCTATTTGTTTATTGAATGGTGTGTGCCAATTTGAGTAAAGCTTATGTACTTTTGAAACATGGTAATCGTAAGAACTTATCCTAGGGGAGCAGTTGACTATGCTGATGTACAGTGTCGTGTCGTCGTGTGGGAATCGAGTCCTTTGCGGTATTTCTAAAACGCGAGAACCAACTGGCCAAATTGCCCACTAGCCTTGCTGCCTTCACCAGCAACCTTATCCTGTTGCCAACAAGCGAATGGTCTATCGAGTTGACTACAGACCTATAGGACTGTATTTCTTCAGCCTGTCCATTATATACACCCTCCGCAGCTATATTGTGAAGGTACTTTTACTACTCTGTATTAACGCATAAACTTGTAATCGAGTTATATTCTCTAATAATGTTGCAAAATATAGGTAACAGCGCGAAGAAACGACCACGAAAAGGGAGACACGTAAACACTAGCACTGACTAACAATTGGTTTTATTGACAAGGATAGCACACCTTATATATAATGTTATATTCTTGTTACGATCGTCGTACATGATCTATACAGAGTACTCAGGCACCCTCTAATGAAATGCTTTCAATGTTTGCCATGATTACGCATTTCATTGTGATGCAAATAAACGTAACATGACTTCATTTCCTCAGAAATAAACGCTGATTGAAATACTGACGTCATCGTGAACAAGATCAACAAGCGCCGTAGTACTCAACCTTCTGATGCCCCTAGTCCCAAGCTTCTTTCTTTTTTTGGAGGCGGGTGGTGGAGGGGATGTGATCTTGTGCCACAGAAACGTCCCTCGGACGTCTCTGATGTGCTCGTTTTTATTTTCAAGCACCTAATGTAAACTGTCATCGCCGAAGCTCCATGATGTCTTGCTGGTAGGCCACCGTGGCGGTTCGCACAAGCATGACCACGTGGATTCACATTGTTTGACATATACTACTTTGTGCGTCATAATTCGCCACATTTATTTTTTAAGCTATGCCAGAGTTCGAAAAGGCCTTCCAGCGCACTTGGACCCCCTTTTGTGCTTATTTCCATGAAGTGTGTGTCTATAGCTATTATTGCGAAATGAGACCAACAGTATGCTACCACTCAAGCCTTTCTAGCGACCTGAACAACTGAAGTCGCTGGATTTCTACAACACGGCGTTGACGATCAATATGGCCATCCTCAAGTACCTTTCACGACTTTCACGATCACCGGGATAGGAATGTGGCTCTGTCCTAGGTGACATTATCAGTCTACAGCCTCGCTCAACAACACGGCTCGTTATTGATCACTTTTTTTTCGACAGGAGCATACTATATTTCCTCTGAATATCTTTTCTGCTTCAGGTGTGAACTTGCACGCCCACTTATGCTGTTACGCTGACGGCAACCATTGTCGTCTGGTCGCCACTCATTCTGAACTTCGCCGTCACCAGAGAGCACAGAAAGCGGTCTTCACAAACAAGCCACAGCGATTCGAGCCCATACATTTTCAGCATTCTGCGTTTGGGAGTTGGGCAGGCTGTCATTATGCTGCAACCTACCCTTTTTCATGTCCTTGCTCTCTCTTTCTCCCCACTGTCTATTTATCTGTCTTCCCACCTTTAGTTCTCGTCGTAGACGCAGACAGAATGGAGGCAGAAATGAAAAAAAGTACAAATTGCTTGAGCCACTAGCTGACACATGATCTTAACGTTGCCAGGCTGCTCAAATTGTAGCGCATGTGAGCTTAAGGCTGCGTGCAGATCGTCGCCTTAGCATTTTTGTAAATTTGCTTTCACTGACTCTTTGCGGTTAAAACTGAAATGCTGGACAAAACTGATAGTTGCCTATGTACTTTTTCTTGTTTTCAGGTTTAAACCAAAAACGCTAATTCCTATGCCTTATTTTAAAGCAGTAACAGCTTCATATCAGCGACTTGAGCACTCATTTACACGAATAGTGATGTTTTAAGAAATGGCATAAGGATACTATATTTCGAGGTCATGTCGCCACCAATATGGGCCGGCATAATGTATCGACGAGAGGGCATCCTACTGCCGATGCACGCAGCAGCTCACTGGATGACGAAAAAAAAACTACTGTTTTTCAGTTCTCGCAACTTATCATACACAGAAAACCGCCATCATGACACATTTTTTCACGACAAAAGCGACGCACAACGGCGGACTGTTATAATTCTTAAAGAGTTTAATTTTATTTTTCATCTTGGAACCGCAACCGCAGGGAGCGCCGCGCGTATACCGAGGCCACGTACTGTAGCCGCGTTCTTTTTCTTCTAGCAATATGGCCGCCGCCGGCTTCACGCGCTCCCGTAGGCGGAGGCTGGGATTGGCACTTCAGAAGTTTAAGTGCATAACCTCGTTGCGTAGAAAAGACAGTATGGTTCTTAATAGATTGTAGGCTTGGTTATGTTTGGAACGAGGCTTAAGACGGAACGCCGTCTTCTAACGCGTTCTTGTGTTTGAGTTCGCGTCTCTGTCTTGATGGGACGCTCAGCGTAACATATTGAAAAAAGTGCTTGCGTTGAGCGTGTGTAAGGCGAGAAACGCTGTCCTAAACTGTCTGTTCTCTAACTTCTGCAGTAAATCTATGTTTGTAGTATTCCCGCAATCGCAAGAGTCACGAGTATGGCAACCGTAACCGCAAGCGTCACGGTATGGTCATAACTTGTCACGACTGCGCAGTTGTAATCCCCAGAGCCTGCTACTTAGGAATACGCGGCAAGGTATGGCCGAGGAATACGTTTTTGCCAAGATTGGTATTCAGTAAACGTTTATTACAAAGAACAGCAGGTGCTTAAACTACCGCAAAGGACGGATGCAGGGCCGTAACACCGATCAATAACTCCCCACATTACCCATCTGCGCTGGAATTTAACCGGTTTCAGCGACTCTCGCCTGCATTCTCTCGACCCTTAGCTGCGACTTTGCCTGCCAGCAGGGCTCCAGCTTTTCGTCTTTTTGTACCCCGCTCCTTTCCCAATGTTCTGAGACGTACTCCCACCGATGTTTGCTCCTCCTTTTTGTCAATAAATGAAAACATTAATTAATTTGTCCCTATATTGCTGCAGAAAATAGCGTGTGTTCATCTCAGTAACGTCGCCTGAACTCTTCTGTCGCAAAATAAAATGTTGCTCTCTTGCAAATGGCTGGGCCCGGCGTCGCATATACAATTTCCTAGGAATGGCCAGCAGCACGGCGTGCAATTTTCAATGGGGGACAAGACAGTATAAAGTACCTTCTCTGCCACTTGCACACTCAGCGCTCTGCTCCTAGAGTTAACTTTGGCTGCTAGGACGAAGTACGAAATGAAAGAAAGGTAGCTGAGCTGGCCGCGAGTAACTCTTTTCGGATTCGTGATGCTCCGATTTAAAATATCCATGTCTTATTCTAAGCCTAAACGACAGCGATATAGGCGAGGTGAGTTACGGTAGCTCCTGCCTTTGGACTAACAACGCTTCACCACGGCTACTGTGTCGGAACTCATATCTCACGTGACTCTACGTATGTAAGCAATAATTGTTACAAAATCACTATTTTCTTATTCAGATCTTCACATTAGACAGCCAAAATATATGCAGCAAAACTGTCATCTTAACGTTTCAATAGTTTAAGTTATAACGTAGATGTTCGCGATGATCCGTATGTTGCAAACTACTGAAAATGTATCCAATGTTTTCACCCAGGCATCTGTTTTTCTTCGTGATAATGCCAGGAAACGGAGCCTGATGCCACCAACGCTCAGAAATGTAATCGGGAGCACGCACAATGTTCTCGCACACCTTGTGTGGTATACCGTAGCGCTGAGGTGCTTCTTGTATAACGTAGGAGAATCGGTAGTAAAGGCCGAAGTGCAAGGTTGGGCACATGCATTTAAGCTCACAAACTTGATTTGCACAAAGATAACCTGTCCAAGCTTTCATACTTGCTTTATAAGAAGCCTACTGCACCTGCAATATGCCGGCTGCTTTTGACTCCACCAAACAAAACTTAGACCAATACAAATATTGGTGACATCATTTTATCATTCGAGTATTCAAATTGGTAACCTCTAGGCGCGGAGTATGTTAATAAGTTGTGTGCGTAGTTAACGGAGCTATGTTCATTAAAAATTGAGTAATTGATCTTAGGTAGCTAAAGAAAATGAGTAGCTTGAAAACCGTCCTCGAGATTATTTGAAGAAAAATACTTCTGTAAGAGATATGGGAAAATTTTTTTTAATTAGACGCTCCTGGAAAGCGTAACTGACTCAGGAAAAAAATATTCTGTAAAGTCACAGAAAGAGCAGCGCTATAAGACTGGACACAAAGGAGGAACCGCACACACTGCGCTAACAACTTGAAACGTTGTTCTTTCTGTGATAATGAACCAACTAGTTCATCAGTTAATCGTTGCAAACCTGTAAACCTGACCGCACTTAGCCTTTTATGATGCGATTATCAATAGTATGGCCCTGTGCACACGTTCCTTGTGGCCAGTCCGCTTTCGATTTTTATTTACGCTGTTTCCTCAAAGCCAAGCAGTTTAGAGTTTTAGTGTCAATTAGCAGCGAACGTGCGCCGGCGAAAGTTTGCTTCGTCGCAGAAGCGATGCATGACGCAATCATGGTGCAGATTTATTGCGTTGCTGGCATCAAGACAATGCGCTGCCCCGGAGGGGAGGAAAATAATGAAAGAGAAAAACTTGGTAGGTGCTCACGGAGCATGCTGAAGACGACGGTGCCATTGTGACAAAATCTGAGGCGGCGGTATTTACCACTGTGGAGTCTTTTTTTTCTTTTTTTACAGCGCAGCTGCTAAGTGCTATTTTTCCCACTATCGTGTCCGCGTGCAGAGTAAGATCTTGTGTTACTGCAATGTCGTGCCGACGCGCGGCGGAGGTGACGCAGGCGGCAAGCCCTCCCCATACGTTGGTCGATCCCGAAGATAGCGCAACGCAGGGCCGACCCGCGGTGATTGTGCAGTTCGCCATAAAAGGGCCCACGTACACAGCTTCACTCATTATACTCTTTGGAAGAGTGGAAGGGAATTATGCGTGTTTTTTGTTGATGTAGCTATCCGTAAGGTATAATGCTATAAATGCAATGTCATTCGTTCTTGTCTCGTAGATATAAATATGGGTTTAAATAAAGTATGTCCCATTGATTCCCAATGGTAGGTGTAAGCGGGGGAATGCTCGCTATCTCGCGCGCTCACACACACGCACACACACACAGAAACAAACACGCACACACACAGAGATACGACACATGTTCGCCCGCATTCACATTTACACGCGCTCACACATGCACACATGCACAAAAATGTACGCACGTACACATACGGTACTGAATGCACACAAAAACATGCGTATGCTCGCACACGCATACGCGCACTCGTACGTCCGCAATTCAAAAACTGAGACAAAAACAGGCGCGCACACACAAATGAAAATACACAAGCACGAACGCTCAAGGCGTGTACACGCATATACGCTCCCTCTCCTACCCCGTTGCCTCGCAAAAACATGCGCGTGCAAACAGACTGAATGACACTCGCTCTGCAACTACCGTTCAAACTCCAGCTGTAATAAATCGCCTTGCAATTTAAATTTTGCGCTTCTTCAAGTCAATGTCCCCTCTGCCCAGAGGGGGCAAAGCGACTTGCTCCTGTCATGTGACATGACCGCCCATCCCCGACCCAAACACTGCTTTAACGCTAACACCAATGTTCGGACTAAGTGGCATAAATGCACATGTTGTTACACGGGAGTACCCTCTTGACGCACACAGTCCAAACTTGTTGATAGCCGGTTATTATATAAAAATAAAAATGTTTATAATTTTACCCATTCAGTTACGCATGCGCGTTGCCGTGAAGTTCCACAATATGGTTAAGGTGCAATGCCCAGAATGCCGGAGTATCTACATGCTACAAGGCGCGATAGCTTTTTTTAAATGTAACACAGTGGCATGCACATGCTTGTTGTTTTATTGTTCAAGGAATAAAATCTGATAATAAAAGCGATGAGTTAAATAAGTAACTCATTACTACGTTTTAGGAAGTAAAATTGAGAATATAATGTTTGAAGAACACTCCTGGAAAAACCACTGCTGAAACCAAATCTTGAGTTTTGTGTATCGGCTATCTGGTGGGGGACCGTCGAAGTTAGTCCATCGTAGCGCGAAAAAAGACTTGGAAAGGACATTTAGCACTAGCGAACAAGGACAGAGGGGAGACGACACCACAATGCGCTAACTTCAGCAACTTGATTTTCAGGAAACACCCACCTATTTAACCCATGCACAGTGGCACCATCTCATCCAAATCTTAACCATCCCGAAAAGCCGTCTCTTTATTTAACAAGTCGACCGTAGGGGCACTAACACACGTATCGCTATTCCGACTTTAGCGAGATATAAGAAGGAAGAAGAAGCATGTGCTTGCTGTTAGAATTTATTAGAATGTGAAGACCTTCACCCAGCGATCGATTTAGACACCACTGGCCTCCGTGAAGCCCTTGGGTTCAGCGAGAGCAGTGGAAAAGTAAGCATGTCCGCAATAGGCATTAGTAAGAGGCGATTGGAGGATTGGTGGAAGTAGGGAAACGACAAAAAACGGAGACGTACAAAAGCACAGTTCGCAATAAGGGATCATAAAATTTGGGTGTGGTAGTCCATAGTGTGTTTCCTTCTTTTTTTATTCTTTAACCTAGGTAGGACATTAGGCAATATAATAGCAAGAGCTTGGTGGCGGAACCCACCGCTCCGTTCCAAAGCGGACGCTCATAACATCCATCCACATCCATCCAGCCATCTCAGCAAACGTGTATATATTGGTCCGCTGCTCCATGCTTAGCTTGTGATGGTCAGTGAAAAAATTTCCAACCCTTCTCGTACCGGAGAACGGGGGCAAGCAAACCTTGTCCTGCATGCACGTGGCCTTCCTCAAGATTAAGTAATCCACATGTATCGGTGCCGGATCTATGAAAAACATCGTGCTACGAGGCACTGCAGTAGCGAACGATGATGAGCGGGCTGACGAAGACGGCGATCGCCGATATTCGTGGGCACGGGCACCATCCTACGTGCCTGTCTTGTGCCCATTGTACATGCCTCGTAAATATATTGTAAGGCGTCTTTTCTTCCCGTACTATTTTGGTGGAGAGTGCGGGTTCTTCAAGTTTCAAAAAGGATTTACGCAGCGAACGCCCCTTGGTGCCATCTACAATGCCATCCCAAGGCGGGGACGAGAATGCTTCGAGCAGGTCACCAACCGTGCTTCAACTGTCCTCCGCCAACCGCTCCATTGTCTTCACATAACCGCGTGACGCAGGTAACTTTTCCGGCTCCGACAACATCGACGTGGAAGATTGGCTTCAACTGTACCAACGGCTGATCCCTAGCAACAACTGGGACCCGAATCTAATGCTAGCGAATATAATATTTTACCTGGCGGGCACGGCACAAGTGTGGTTTCTGAACCATGAAAAGGAACTTATTAGCTGGGAGGTATGTAAGCAAAGGGGCTCATAGATTTGTTGGGCATAGTCATAGAACGCCGTCGTGCTGGCAGAAAGGACTTGCCTGCCGAGCTAAGACTTCCACCGAGTCCTATGTGACGTACATCCGGACGGGCTCGCACTTTGTCGCAAAGCCGAAGACATGACGCCCGGAAACGGAAAGGTTGCGAATATCCTCAAACCTATCGCGGATGACGGGTTTACAATTATGCTTTACAACTACTTATCTACAGTGCAAGACGTCATCAGTGAATGCTGACGCTTTAAAGAAGCAAAAAGTCACCGCGTTACTCCGAACTTCAAACGTCTTCCGAACATGGCTGCGACGACTACCTACGAGGACCTCCTCCTCCCACCCACTTCATCCGTTCTTGCTGCATCCGACGACAACACTGTGTGCATCATCCTCGGCGATATTGAAGCTGCCTCCCCAGTTCCCCTTCAAGTGCATAACCCAGACGAGTCCTATGCAAGATTTCCCTTATCGTAACTGTCGTGCGTCAAAAACTAGCAAACGCAGGATTACAGACGCTTTGTCCAGTCAACGGACCCACCGCACTTTAGTTATGCAGAAGCCCAACCGTTCGTCCTCGGTGTCAGAATTCTGCAGAATGGCGCACTTCCGATGACCAGTCAATCTACTTCTGTTGTGGACGCGTTGGGCAGATTTCCCGCCATTGTCGCAGTGCTTGGAACGCGCTACTTTGGCCGAGTTATCGAAACATCCGACGTCCAGGCGGTAGTTACCGGGTACAGGTACACAATGACGTAGACAGCGCTCCGGAATCATGGCCAGCACTATAAAGCCGCTTCCATTCGCCATACCGATACCTGCCCCGCTCACCTCTGCGTCGTCGCTCTCCTTCTCCTTAATATTCCCGATGCTCATCGCAAAACAGACGGGCGCCGCTCCGAGAGGTGATCGTGCGACGACGACCCCACCCCAAATTTCTCTGCTCACACTACCTGGATACTTCCTTAACAAATCACTTAGTAGTATTACAGAATGGTGCTCAGAGTGGCAGATGATAATCAATGTAAAAAAAATCAGCATGTGTGACTATAACGAGGAAAAAAGAATCTTCAGACTTTAGCTACACCATAAATGGTACAGTTTTGACTAAAGTACAAAAATATAAATATCTAGGCTTAACAATAACGTCAGACCTAAGGTGGGACGAGCATATTCACCACATTACCTCACCTGCTATGCAAAGGTTATTTTCCCTTCGCAGATCACTTCAACTCGCACCATTGTCAACAAAACTCCTAGCATACAAAACATTCGTTAGGCCGATCCTCGAATACGGAAACACTGTATGGTTTCCTCATACCCAAACTAACATAAAGAAAATAGAAACAATACAAAGGAAGGCCATTCGATTTATCCATAACAAATTTAGACGTGAAGACTCTCCCTCTAACCTTCTAGCAATTTCTGGGCTCCTTACGCTCGAAGCACGAGCGAAACAGGTACGTTTGAAATTTCTTTATCAACTTCTGCATAATTATTTCAAAATTGACATTTCAAATTACATTTCTTATTCACAAACACGACCTACCAGGCACAAACACACAAACACCTTAGTAGAATATAAATGTAATAATAATGTGTTTAAATATTCCTTTTTTCCGGTTGCCATCCGTGAGTGGAATATGTTATCGCCTCTCACCACTAACACAGAGTCACTGTCTCAGTTTGAATTAAAAATTGAAAAAATTTTTTAGCAGGTTAAAATTGCTAGTGCTATTATTGATCGTGCAAACCACCCTGTACTTGTGCCCTGTGTATGTAGTCGGGTATGCAGAGTACCATACCTCAATTGCGATTTCTTATTTTTTGAAGATTCGCATGTACTTGTGTTTGGTGTATACATTTGTAGTGAAAATTGTTTGTTTTAAGTTGCAAAACTGACGTTATACATGTATTGATACTTAGCATTATCAGTGTTCTTTGTTTATGTACATATATATATATATATATATATATATATATAGTGCCCTCCTGCTATGGTCTCAGTAGAGACTGGCAGTATTGTAAATAAATAAAAATAAATAAATATCGCAACCTCACCGACGTAAACGTGGACGGTATACTTGTCATCGCTCTCATTGATACCGGCACCCACGTATCAGTCCTGAACTCAAACGTCCGAATTCGTCTGCAGAGGGTTCTTACCGTTGCTCCGATCGCTGTAGTCCGCGTGGCCGATGGTGCGACTCCGGCTGTTGCGGGGTTGTGTACCGCCCCTGTCCCTGTTGCCAGACACCGCACTTCAGTTTTGTTTTACGTCTTGGATCAGTGCCCACATGCAATCATCTTGTGGACTTGACTTTCTCTATGCACATTCGGCTCTTATTGACTGATATTAGTGATCATCACGCTTGCGTTACCTCATGTCGTTGAGCCTTCTGATCCTACGCCAAGTCGGCTGTGTGGATCAGGATAGACATCGACGTCTCTCCTGATCCCTCAGTGGACGACGGCAATTACATCGTGTCTCCCAACGCTATCACCCTCTGTTCGCAGAATATAATGCTCCCGCACACGGTCATCAGTATAAAGGGCAAGCATGCATGTCTCCTTATTGTGAAATTTTGGACTTTGCCCTCAAGTGATGTCCTAGGGCATCTCTCTTGCAACCGTAGCTCCAGCCTCCGACTACCATGTTTCCGCCCTAACTAAGCCTGCTGCACCGCCTCCTGATGCCAGTCAATTCGAACCGCACGATGTTATTTAACGAGAAACGTCGCCCCAGAATTGCGGCCGAACACGTACACGCGTTTCGGGTCTTGCTGATGTCGTAACAGGACATTTTTTATTTCAATGACCAAACACGGGGCCAAACAACAGTTGTCAAGCATCGTATTCACACCGGTGATGCCAAACCCAAACACCGACGTGCACGCGCTTCGGGACCTGCTGACGTCGTACCAGGACATTTTTTTTTATCTCAATGACCAACCACGGGGCCAAACAACAGCTTTCAAGCATCCAATTCACACCGGCGATGCCAAACCCAAACAACGACGTGCACGCACTTCGGGACCTGCTGATGCCGTGCCAGGACTTTTTTTATCTCAATGACCAACCACGGGGCCAAACAATAGTTGTCAAGCATCGTATTAACACCGGCGATGCCAAACCCATACACCGTGTCTCCTCCACTGAGTGCCAAGTTATAAAATAGGAATTAGACAAAATGCTTGCCCGTTATATCATCGAACCTTCCTCAAGCCCATGGGCATTTCCTGTCGTGCTCGTTAGAAACAAGGACAACAGCTGGCACTTTTGTATCGACTACCCGAGTAATAACCAAGCAACAAAAAAGGACATGTACCCCTTAGCTCGGATAGATGCCGCCCTTGGCTGTCTGTGTGGTTCCAAGTAATTTTCTTAATAGACCTTCGTCCCGCGTATCGGCAGATTGCAATTAACGACATGAATCGTGTGAAGACGGTGCTTATAACACCTGATGGGCTCTATACGTTTAAGGTGGTGTCATTCGGGCTATGAAATGCTACCGCCACATTCGAACAAATGATGGACGCCCTCGTTCACGGCTCAAAGTGGTCAGCCTGCTTGTGCTACCTCGATGATGTCATTCTCTTTTCGCGGATTTTTCAGACGCACATGGAGTCTCATCAATTCTTTCAGTGTTCAGCAAGAAGAGACTTCACCTCAATTGAACGAAATGTCACTTTGGCCACAGACAACTTACTGTACTCGGACAATTCGTCCACTCTTCCGGTATTTGTCCGGATCAAGAGAAAGTTCGCGCGGTCAAGGATTTTCCTGTGCCCACTCGCGAAACCGACCTTGTAGGCATCTGCTTCAGCTTCAGCAGATTCGTGAGAAATTTTGCTGTCCGACAATTCATCACCGACCGAGGCAACTACTCTCCCTCGCAGGTTGTCCAGCACATCTTCCCCACCAGTGCTTCGAAGCACATGTTTACAATGGCATATCATCCTCAGACCAACAGCCTCATAGGACGGCTCAAAAGGACTATCACAGAAATGCACCCTATGCACGTCTCTACCGACCACCGTGACTGAAATGCCGCTCTGCCATTCGTCACATTCCCCTACTATACGTACCGCCATGATTCTGTCGGTTTCTCTCCATGGTTTCTCTGGTATGTACGATACCCTATACTACCGTTTGACACGATCCTCCCAGCCATTTTCGATATAACGCCAGAATATGCCAGACATGCCATATCTAGCGCTATCGTGGCAGGTGAGATTGCACGCCCGCGTATAACCACTTCGCAGGAAAAACCTCGACGCATATATATCGCTCGTCACCGCGTTTCCCACTATAACCCTCCTGACTTTGTGCTTCTTAGGAAAGAAGCACGGTGAGTTGGACTATGTGGGAAGCTGATCTCGGCCTACTCAGGCCCATACTATGTCTTGCGTCTATTGACAGACTTGACGATATTTACTTTGTTTAGCGCAAAACAATGGACACAAGAAAGACCATAGAACAACGTGCTACTCTCAACTGACTTCATGTTTATTACGTCGCTCCTGCCAAGCACCCTGTCGTCTTTCTTGTGTCCACTGTTTTGCGCTAAACAAAATAATTATGGATTCACAGAAACTATCCCGCCAACGCATTGTGCTGGACAGACGTGACCTACGAGTTACATTTTCTCGATAAGTCCACACCGCGATCCTCCTCTGATATTGTTCACGTCGCTCGACTGAAGTGATATCAGTCAAGCTCACCAAGCACCGAGACACCGCCTTCGCCGTCGGGGGTCATACTACGAGGCGCTGCAGTAGCGAACGATGATGCGGGCTGACGAAGACGACGATCGCCAATAGTCGTGCGCACGGGCTCCATCTTACAAGCCTGTCTTCTGTCCTTTGCATATATGTTGAAAAAATATTGTTACGCGTCTTTTCTCCCCGTAATACCTACGTAAAAAGTCGATCGATTTCGTGACTGAGCAAGTAGGTCTCTGACCACTCACCATGCGGCGTAGCCATTTGCTGGTCCACTTTACCTAAAACGTAAAGTCGAAGACAAAGACAGCTTCTCATACGTCGAAGGGGTTACGTCTACGCATCCCGTTTCCATAGAAACGTTGATGCTGCGCTGGAAGTGTGCCGCTGCTTAGGCCCATCCCACCGCGTTTTTCCAAGCGTCTCCTCACTCGTGCATTAACATATTTATTTTTCTCGGCAGAGATAATTTTGCTGTTTCTTGTGCTAAGAACATTATTTAGAGAACGTTTGTTATGCTGGGTGACTATTTGGCACATGTAGCATATAATCTCATCCATGGCACCCGTTTACCGTAGAGCCACCCACTTGTTGTCGCACCCATCTTTACCGGAAGACCATTTGCATTACTTCCAGCGCGTAATTTTCGAAAAGACACCCGTAAGACCACCGCTTTAAAGCACCGAACTGTTTTCATGTGGCTTACCCGTACTGTTACACGAATGTTTTGTTTAGCGCGGCTCGAGCAGCATAACGCGCATGTTTACCTCACTGCAAATGCACGCTGCATGCAGCTGTCCCAGTTCGAAAGTGCTGTTTCTACGTGACACGTTCCTTGTCATGGCTAAAATATTCTTCTTTTAGTTAGTGTATTTAGAAAGTCTTTGATCCACTATTTTTTGTCAAATTCCCTACGTAAACAAGAAAAAAAACTTTTTTCTGTGGTACCACTGCTTCCTATTGTGTGCAACTGATGGAAGCGTTCAGAAACGGCAAAAGAATTGCAAGAAAGAGAGATCCCACCTCATTTTCCAGCTCTACATGGGCTGGTTCAGCCTTGCTTGTTCTTCGAGAAGCTTCGGCTTTTCTAGTAAAAAGTTGGCGATCCGCGAGCTTATTGCGTATATTTGTACGGCATCCTTAAAACTGAAATATTAAAGCGCTAGCGCTGCACTAAAAACGACGTATTGAACATTTTTGCACCCAGCGGTAAACCATTATGAGAAGCATTGTTATCAAAATATAAACCAAAAAAGAGCTAAATCACCCGTCTCAAATCAGGGAAGACAAAATAAGTGGTCTCACCAGCCGCTCAAAGCGCTGGCGGCAGTGCTGTAGCTCGGCCGCAGGGCCCTACAGAAGTATCTGCTCTTTACCAATATGTTTCTCTAAGGCCGGATTCCTTCTGCGCCACGCTCCCTCAGTTCCGGATCTTCATATTGCTGTTGGCTTGCCTACACTCGGGCTTTTATAACCTCTGGATCAGTGCTTCGATGGCGAGCCCTTTCACGGGCGAGTTCTCGCCAAGGTTGTCGAACGCTGCCCGTTCCTCGGGGGAACGCACGACGCGTGGCCATCCCATTCGTTTTCCGAGACTGAACGCACGCGAGGCCACTTGTGCAGTTGTATTTAGAATGTACTTGAATACATCTTGAGTGCGCCAAGTGGCATCGTCGGGTCACCCTCTCACGCTTTCACTCGCACATACTTTGCAGCATAGAGCGCACGGCGGCGTCGTTATCGCCCCTGGAATTTATCCAGAACATCACGGCAACACCGACGGCAGAAATGTGCCTGCAGTGTCCTATATAATAGCTATTGTGATAAAAACAGATTGGAATAGCTTTAAGTTTTACCAGCCCGGGGTTGATCGCAGCCCTCTGGGTCTGCAGTGACATATGGTGAACCAGACATTACGTTACCGCGTTGGGGAGATTGGACCACATGATTTAATAAAATTTAGGCTATCATGAGCGTTGGCACGGGAATATATAGTTCTATCATTGTGCCACCAATGATCTGGCCTTTATGCAGAAAAACATGCGCCATGCTGCTTCTTGACACGCTTTAATGTCCTTTTCGTGTTGTTCCGTTATATTTCATTGTGGTTTCAACGTGCCCTGTCAAGTTCCATTATTCCACCAAAAGTGACATTGACCTGCTCCAGACTGCTTCAAAATGAAATTTTTTCTACCCCAAATTGCTCCGAAAGTAAATGTGGACTACGCCAAGGTGCTCCAAAATACAATTTTGTCTACTCCAAACTGCTCCATCACGCAATGTTACTTGCTTCAAGAATTGCTGAAAAATGATTTTGGGCAGTTGCACCCGCGACATTTTCATACTACATTATTAATAATCCTCGAAACGTATGCAGGTATTTTTAAGAAGTTTTATTTGTGACATATCAAATGACAATTCGCGACAATCCAGACAGCACTGTATCTATAAAATAACGCTAAACTTGTGCTCCATTATTTGTTATAAAGGAGGTCATGAGTGTGGCAAATTCCGCCATGGGCCTCAGCTGCCGCTCCAAGGCGTTTGCTTGGCGTTCCGTTGCGTGAACAAGTCTGGTGACCTGGTTGTTCAGGGTCTGTAGCTCAGCAGTTTGCGTCAATAAAATCTTTCGTCAGCAATGATTTTGACACATGTTACCGTGAAAGGCAGAATTTCGCTGAACATGTAGCCGCATTAACCGGCAAAACACATGATCATTTATTGGCACTAGCACCGATACTTTCATCCAAACTTTCATCCGCCCTGCCGCAAGTGGGCTTCGAGGCTATCTGCTACGCACTCGCGTGACCCGTTTCATAAAAACGGCGGCTGTACCTCACATTGTGATATGCAATGTGCTGGTCGTCTGTCCTTATTGTTATGTAGCATTGCAGCTTTTTCCATTCTTGTCAACACCAAGTTTGTAGAACTTTCGTGTACAATCATATGTCACTGCGTGCTGATTTCTTGCATCGCAATTGCACATCAATCCTTTAACAGTGCGGCGCGAAGAGTGCATGTACAAGTAGGACTGAATTGTCGGAGTGAAAGACCGAGTAAACCGCAGCGAAGAGGCCACATATGAATGACATTTCACATGTTCAATACATGTTACGTCACTTCCACAGAATAACAAATGTGCAGTGTAAAACAAAGCAATGTTACCACGCACTTAAGAGTGTACCTATCTTGTGACGATAGGTAAGCAACAAATGCACTCAATTTCAAAGCCACATTGTGATGTAGAGCGTTGTTTGTGTGCGCATTGCTATGCAACTAACAGCTAATTAAATCAGTGTTGCATTGTTCCACTTTCACATCTTTCATTGTTTGTCAAATGTGTGTGTGTTTTCTAAAGGAGTGTGCGAATAATATTGCGTCAATGTTGGGAAGCACAACCACTCGAAAGACTTCTGTTGTCACAGGCATAATGTGGCACCTGACATCATGAGAAAGTGTCTCGCGTTTCGTACTTGAAGTCCCGTTGCAAGTGCAAGATTGCTTTTCATAACGAAAGGTTCTCAGCCATGCCAAAGGAGGCATTGGTGCATTGGGGGTCATGGGGGAGCTGCTAAAAATTATGAGGCGTCTCAAATTCACATAAGCACCGCCTTGTTTCGAAACAGTAAGCCTATCCTTATGTATGGCGAATGTTATGTAGGTGCATCAGAAAGTATGTTCCAACTGATTACAGAAGCGTGTATAAAACTCTTACTGTAGCCTGTGAAGTCCTGATATGCTATCACCTGAACCCTTTCAGTGCCGTCGACGTACCACTGCGTTTCTGCGTTTCTTTCCCACAACAGTTGCTTTGGCATTGCTTTTGTTTGACAGGAATTTGAGGACTACACAATGGGAGCATTTGCCATTATCGGTGACATCGTATTTTTTTTCCTTTCTGCACAAAAAAAAAACCGAGAAAGAAAATATCCTAGAAAGAAAAATCACTGGGGGTGTTTCATGCCCGAAAGGAAAACAACAATGAAAGGTTTGATCACTTCGTATTGCAGAAATCAGTACATTTTATGCTAGGTATGCTTACATGAATAACAATGTATTGAACCTAAAATTTTGTTTTTTTATACCTAAAATAGGAATACTTTATGTTCTCACTTGAGGAGCATAGACGTTGGAATCGTTATATAAACGTGTGAAATTGCAAATTACAGTTCATTTTACAACCGCAATAATATAGCAGCTTATCGTTTCATTTACGTGAAGTCCAGAGTTTGCGCTGTGCATTTAACCTTTCTTGTAATATATCCACTTCCCACAGAACTATGAAAATCCCAGTTCTCAACAGCCCATCATAGAATGTAAAGCACAGCTACGTAGGAAGTTTCTCGCTCAATTTTAATCTATATTTTCCCTACAACTCATAGAGACAAACTGCCATTGACGAGTGCTCAGCCTACAACCAATTACATGAAGTCACGCAAGCATCAATATGACTAGACCATATTTATGTGTGTTGAGTGACATGGAATTTGCATAATTACTTTGGCGCATTACAGTCATGACAATTTCATTTCAAATTTGCGCAGGTTGTCCGAAATGACTTTTCAATATGAAGCTCTGCCAGTTAAAAAAGGTGACATCTGCCCCCTAGAATGCACTCCTGGCTTCATGCATAGGCAAACTTTGTTAGCAAGTCACTAGGTTATCACAGCTGCATGACTGAAAGTCTGTGCAATATATTTTTTTTCAAGCGCGCAACAAATACATACCATGTAGGCGTAGCTTAACAGTGTGTTGTAGTTGTTGCCTTCATTCAATTTTGGACTAAATTGGGTAACGAAAAGCTCTTGATTTTTTACTGCTTTTTCACTGGGACACTGATGGCAATTCTTTTGTCATTCTTACTACTGACTGCTCTTAAAATGTTGCGGTTGGAAGTTTTTAGAAGTAAGGGATGTAGTAAAGATGGTCAAATCACCGAAGTAATGGGAGCATGCCTTGCAAGTCTGTGTTGCAAGCACGCTTCGAAAGCGACGCATGAAGTTTCCGAAAATGTCAGCCTTTTTAATAAGATCAGAAAGACCTTTTTCAATTTTTGTTCATTTTCATCGATCCTATTTCCAAAGCTTTATTCGGTTTCAAATGTGACCAAAGAAACAAAAGAACAATGTGCAAAACGCTTTTAGATGAGACACGTAGCGGTAACTGATTTTATTCCACCATACTCTTCATAAAGATACATATAAAAAATTCGAGAACAACTGGCAACACTTTCGGCAAAAGCTTTTAGCACCTAAGCAAAAATGAGCTAAAAAAACGTAGTTACGCTTAATCCACATCCCAATGGAGATGGGAATGTTGACAGGAGTGACATTCTACATGGAATGATCACATGTGAACTCTCACTCCGGGCATTGATGTGTTTGCAGCTGGAAATCAAGAGCTGCAACGGGCAGAGTATATTCATGTTCATTGAACAAAGTCACACTTCCTCGCTATAAAGCCCAAAATGTAAAATATGCGGAGCTGCACTAGATATCCTAATTCAGAGTGCAATTTAGGTTGCAAATATGTGTTTGCAACCTCGCATGCGGCACTTCTGAGATGCAGGTTAGTCTCAGTAGAGAAATAGCTGACAAAATTATGAATTTTCACTTTATAGTCAGCGCCATCCTGTGAGCGGCATACGCTGCAACTACGGGGCGTGCACGGCATACCACATTGATGCGCCACTAACAGAGTTCTAAATTATGAGAGGGAGCACGGTGCAAAGTGCACAGAGACAACTCGAAGCTCACCACCCTTGCCCAAGGCGAAATTGCAGCGGCCACAGATAGAACGGTGAGCTGGCAAATATAAAAGAAACGGAAATCGTGGGAACTTCGTACTTCAGCCGAATAAACTGACCAATTCAGAGGAATTGAACAGCAGGGTGTTAAAGCCTCTTAAGAAAGCACTAGCCTGACTGCTCCCTATTACTATCGACGCTACTGTTCGGGTAAAATGTTCTCGCTTTCCAATAAATGCACAATTACGGCAAGTTTTGCACTCTACATCATACAAGCACATACCGGAAATCATATGAACAATAGCCAGTTAGACGCCGTGTAATAAAAGCGAATCATAACTGATGTTCTTGCCTATGCATTTCAATAATCCATGAATGGCAGGCGAGGTGCCGCAACATATCCATTATCCATATAGAAATGCTGCTCTGGAGCCACCGGAGACGACAGCGGAGGATTCTCTCTCGTAAACGCTCATAAACTCGGCGCAGTACACAATGTATGCATGCACCACCCGCGTTGTACACAATGAATGTCTGTAGAAGTGAACATGCCGAAGCACACCAACTCTGGCGATTGGGCCGGAGGCTCTGTGCTGCAATGAACGATCGTCGATCGTGACAGTCCACCGGAAAATCGACACCAGAAATGGCCGAGTGCAACCTTCAAAACACCACCGTATCCTTCAGCCTCCCCAAGCAAAGTTCCGTACTCCCCGCAGGGCAGTGTGGAGGCGCAGAGCGTTGTTCTCGCACGTTCGGCGTAGATCACGTGATATATCCCGGATCCCTTATTCGGATTGTTATATGCGTGATGGAAAGCTCCAGTGCGAGCGCTCCGCGGGATGCTAAGCATGTGATTTGCGTTTCTCACGCGTGCCAGGCTCGCTCATGCTCGCACAAGGCCAAACCTTGGGACGCAGTCTTGTCCTCACAATTACATGAAGCAATGTGACGCTTATTTTCGGTCACGTGTTGCTTGAAACATCATCCGCGCCTCATTTACATGCGCGTCACGCATGAACTTGCAGTCTCGCGTCAGATTAAGCGTGCAATTTTTTTACTGTGTAGATTATGCACGACATTGATGGCAAGAATATAACATCATATATAAGGTGTGCTATCCTTGCCAATAAAACCAGTTATTATTCAGAGCTTTTGTGTACTTGTCTCCCTTCTTGTCGTCGTCTGTTTGTGCTCTTACCCACATATTACAACTTTAGTAGAGAATATAGCTCGAAAACAATTTCACTTATTATTACAGTGTAGTAAAAAGGAAGTACCTCCACAGTATAGCTGTGGAGAGCGCAAATAATTAACAGGCTGAAAAAAGTCTTGTAGCTCTGTAGTCTACTGGATAAACCATTCCCGTCTTGGCAACAGGATAAAGCGCCCTGTAACGTAAAACTATTCCAATATGTTTTTATTCCAATCTCCTGACGTTAAATTTGCGTAACCGCCCACGCAAGCATCGGGCGGTCGCCTGCAGGGTTGTATCAACAGACCAATGAAACGCTCTCCTCGTTCATAGGATGTCGCTTTTGTTTGCTATAAAAACGAATAACACTGCCTACACTGAGGGGCTTGTCTTATCTAATTGGCTCACAAGAGGCGAGGAGTACGCTTAATTGGAGAGAGATTCGAGGGGGCCGAGCCACTGCACGGAAACTCGATTACCGGAATAAGAGGGTGGGGCAGGCGTCTGCGATTGGTCCGCTTTCTCTCACTTAACTTGTAGTGGCTCATCGACAATCGCGGCGACATGCAACGGAAGCTTCACAATGACGCTAAAATGGAACCCTCAGCAAATAAGAGTTTACAGAACGAGGTCAGAAACATACCGAAAGCGCTCGAACATGTTACGCGGCCACGTAAAAAGCTTTATTACCCCCAAATAAACCCACGCTCTCCGGCAGGTGCGAGTAGCCAGTGCCTCAGCGATCACCGGCAGCCATCTGTTATTCTTTCCGGAACGGAGCAGCCTGAGGCTATTCACAAAAAAATTCAGTTTTGTTCGGCATAATTATGAATCTTTAACGTATACACGTCACTTTGACGCGGTGAGTTTTTGCGGTTTTGTGACGTCGCGTGGCAAGCAGGTGAAGTGGGCGCAGCCCGAGTACTCCTGACCAATAGTCGAGGGCTATCGGCAAAAAGCATCAAATCAAAAATAACAATTGTTCTTTTGTTCGGTCAAATCATGCATAATCAGTGTGTACACGTCATCTTAGATGGGGAGCTATCGTGGTGTTTGTGACGTCGCTTGACAGACAGGTGAATAGGGGGTGGTCAAAAAAACTTTTTGATCAATCACGGAGGGCTGATTGAAGAATTCGAATAGAAAAGTGTGGAATAGTTTTACGTTATAGCGCCCAAGGTTGCAAGTCGGCCAGTTGGTTCTCGCAGCTTAGAAATCCCGCAAAGGACGCGATGACGCCGTTATGGCAGGATACTGTACGTCAACAAATAAAAACAACTTTTTTAAAGTGAAGCTTTCTTTCCTTTTTCCTGCGACTTTTTCACTGGCGCTCTTCATGCCTTGCACACCGGTTCGCGTATATGTATGGAAGGAGCATTGAAAACAGTAAAAGCGGCGGAATAAATTCGTTTGGACCTTTGCATCGCGTCACGTGTGCACAATGCCCTCTGGAGCTCCCTGGACATTGTCATATTAGCCTCTTGACAGCTGTAATTACCTGTGAGCCGCCCCCCTCCCCACCAAAGAAAAGCATTTCAGAAGCTGCAGCGCTTACCCTTATCCTAACGTTCAAGTCCTGAAGAAAGGTAGAAAGACTGGTAGAGAGGGGGCAGGAAAAAGAGGCAGAGAATGGGGTAGAACCGGGGTATTCGCGAAACGAGCCTCGCATTCTTCGGTCCCAATTCCCATACAGGGGAGAAGGACGGGACAGGGAAAAGGCGACGTGAGAAGAGAACGAAACTCTACTACTATAGACACGAGAGCGGTTGCGGTCAAACTGAAGGCAGGGTACTGTACGTTTCCGCTGTTTCCAAAAAGCAAACAACATGCAAATTCGTCAAGTGGACAAGTGACGCGGAGCGTGCAGACGCAAAGAAGCAATTAATCACTGTAGGGTACAGGCGACCTTAGTGAAGCGGTCGCACGTGAAATCAACACTTATGTGCCCGACGCGGTGGCTTCACGTCTACGGCATTGCTCGAGGTCTCGAGTTCGATCCCCGCCACGGGGAGCTACATTGAGACGGGAGGGAAATACAAAAACGGCCGTGCACTTTGATTTACGAGCACGTTGAAGAACACCAGCGTATCAAAGTTAATCTGGAATAGTCCATTACGGCGTACTCCGATAGTGCTTTTGCAAGTAGAGCCCCATAATTCTGGCAACACGTCTGCCGCGATGCGATGTGCCATGTGAAACAACGACGATGATCTACGGTCACATAGGTTACAAGCAATGGCGCACAACAACGCCTCAAAAAACACGGCTCGCTGTATGTTGTGTACTATGCAAACAAACAAGAGTAGTGAACACAAGGTAATACTTGCCATCAACTCACTGCTCTCATATTGTACTATACGCTGAAGAAATACGTTAGCAGTCACCATCACCTTTAATTATCGTCAATCACAGCGAACAACACAGAAAGCTTCGCTTACATCGATTCGATCAAATCATCGGATCCACATAATTTTTAGACGGAAATTATATGCTTAAGAATGGCGCTCAATAATGCACTATTTTCATTGCCAGTGAGCAAAAGCGGCGGTCGTGTCCACGGTAGAATTTGTTTAAACAGCGTCAATCCAATGGCCGTTACATCATTGCCAACTTCCATGGGATCGCAGCCGTAAAAATGGGATACAAGTGACAGGGAAATCAAGACGTTGATGAACAGCAAGAAGGCAGAAGCTTGCACAAGACCTCATGACAACAAAGTGACTTTTTGAGCAGAGTGGCCAGGCGGCTGTACTCAGGTTTCAACGTCTATTAAGAATCCCCCAAAATATGAACACAGGCCGACAAAAATACGGGCATTTTTTGGAATATGAAACTGCTGGAAATCTCAGGACAGCCCTAGCTTAAACATAAATGAATAAGAACACGTAACTTTGACAGGGTGACCGAAATATGGGACAAATAAATCGGCTGTTGAAGGAGTTCAGCTGAAACCCGATGGTGCGAAATAAGGCGTGAATGTCGGCAATGTTGAAGAGATGTCAAGTAGGTCCTGTAGCCGACGCCAGCGTCCCGCAGCTGTCAGGCGACTGCACGTATAAGCGAGATGCCTGCTCGTCAGACGTTACAGAGTGATTCGGGTCTCAAGCTATGACTTCATCACATTAAATGCAATGCACCCTATGGTGTAATTATTTGACGGCTCATACCGATTCTCGCGCAATGAGAATTGGAACAAATTGCTTAACGTGCCGACTGTCGCCTTCCTCGTACTGCCAATATTCCCTACCCGCCATAGTTTCTTAGTGACTATGGTGTTTTGCTGCTTAGCACGAGGTCGCGGGATCGAATTCCGGCCACGGCAGCCGTATTTTGCGGGCTGTGAAATGCGAAAACACCAGAGTACTTAGGGTTAGGCACACGGTAAAGAACCCCAGGTGGTCCAGATTATTCCGGAATCTCCTACTACGGCGTGCCCGATAATTAGATGGTGGTTTTGCCACATAAAACCACATAATTTATTATCTAATATTCCTTAAGGATCGGTTTGGCAGTCGCATATCTCTTGATTACGGATGAGTGTCAGGAATTGTGCGCGAGGTCTTTGAGTGTGTGGGTAGCCTTTATTGCTTTCGATTTCTGCTAGTCTACATTGCTGCTATATTATAAAGGCGAAACGGCAACATAGTAGACAAAAGGAAGAACAGACAAATCACGCTGCACAACAACTTTAAATAGCGGTCTTTCTTCACGTATGTGGATAACCATGAAAGCAGACTACTTTGGCAACTAACTGCAAGTTCTATATATGTAATTCTCAAAGGTGTACGTGGCCCAGGAGCCAGTACATGTGACGTAATCCAACATATCCTTGCATATATCGTAATTCTTAAGCCCATTTTGATTTCCAGCTGCTGCGGTAGCCAATGAGCGCGGATAGTAAAGCCGCTAGCGAAATAATTGGGGGCACCTTAACGAAATCGACAGGTCAAAATTAAAAAGAAAAGCCCAGAATCAATCATCGCTCGTCGTTGCTAAACGCTCTTAGGATAAGTGATTCCCCGCTGACGAGCGGCTACGCTTTATCAAAACACTGACAACGCCGGCACGCCAAGTATTGTGGTGACGTTCAATGCGCAGGGATACCTTGTATTTGCTTCATTTTTATTTTGTTGACATCATAATCGCGTCACCGCGGGAAGTTTGAAAAGTTTAAGGTAAGTACGCCACGTGGTGGAGCACGCGCGAACTAAACCCTCGTGTCCAGAAAAGCTGCATACGTGTCAGACGCAGCACCACCTTCCTCATCCAGTTATCTTTCACTACGCTTGTTAGGACGCATCTTGTTAATCGCATCTTGCCTGCGAATTACACAAGAGATGCCTATCAGGCAAGCAATGCTATAAGATTTGAACGGAAACAGAAGTGAGCTCTAAGAAACGAGGAGACCGTTACATTGAGCCGTTCAAACAATGCTGTGACTCACTGTCTGATGCATGCCTCGGCAGTTACGTACATTTAACGTCAGAACAGTGAAAAATTTAATCAGGAACGAATAGGTTTACGCCATACGACCCTAAGAACATCAGTAAGAAGCAGGCTTAAGTGCTGTGGAAGTACATTTTGAAGGGCCTGGGTAATTACGGCATGTGCATTGCAAAATGCCACAAAAGCCTTTCTGCATTTCTTGAAGAACACTGGGTCACATTAACGCTTCTGACAGCGGAGATTCCTCTGCGAATGACTGTGAAGGACTATTGTTTTTCGTTTTTCTTTCCTTATCGTTCTTCCCTTTCCTCTCCCCTCAATGTAGACAGCAGGGCACGCCCTTCCTTAACCTCCCTAGCTTTCCCTCTTCGTTTCTGCCTCTCTCTGGAGCATTGACACTATATTCTTACGTAGAAAGACGCAGATGAAATGCTATATACAAGTATATTTACAAGTAAATACGCCGCAATTGACCAAGAGGCAATAGCCCGCGCTAGCCTCTAATCGTCGTCGTCGTCTTCACCCTGTTCGCCTCGTTGTCATCGGCGGAGGGCACGGAGGCACCGACAGGATGACAGGCTCACACTTGTCTTTTTTCACGCTGCAGTTACTCGCTGCCTTCATCCCCGGTTTCCGGTGCGCTGCTCCACTGGATTCGCATGGTGAACCTATCGTTCATGGTTTTGAGGCCGGCAAATTCGGTGAGCCTGTTCCCGCCACACTTCGCCCGGATCAAAGCCGCCATCAAATCTACATCTGGAACGACACCCCATTTGTATCTTCGGCTCATCACTGCGAAACCGCGACAGCATCGACAGCGCCAGCAGCGGAACGCTTAAAGCCAAGCAACACGCTCTGGGCAGTCAGAGGGCACGGAGGCACCGACAGGATGACAGGCTCACACTTGTCTTTTTTGTCACATTTCCAATTTGCCACTTCTTTGCTTTAAATCTAGTAATCGCTTCATTGTCGTGCTTCCGTGCCCAGAAGCCTTGAGTGACCCGTTCTGTTCCTTGTTTCTTTCACTGTGTGGTGACGTGGAAAGCAATCCTGGCCCATCCAAGGACGATGTCCTTGCTGAAGTACTTAAAACCGTGAGGGACTTAAATGAAAGATGTATTAGAATGGAATCTGTGCAAAATTCTGTGTCGGAGACAATTCATGAGCTGAAACAACAGCAAAAACCGTTTCAGATGCTATATCTGACATCGATCAAAGACTGCAGCACGTGCAAAGCCAGACGGCCATCCTTGATGAATGGAAACAGGATGTCAGCTTATTACGGGACAAGATTGAGGGCGTTGTAACTGATACGAACACGCTTCGTTCACGACTTGATGACGCGGAAGATCGCTCACGTCGCGACAATGTGGTATTTTTTGGAGTACCGGATACTCCAACAGAAAATTCAATGCAGTCAGAGGAAAAAGCCCCAGATTTGATAAACAACACTTTAAAACTTAGTTTAACTTGCGACCACATAGTGCGCGCACATAGGATTGGTCACTACAGTCAACAAAAATCACGGCCGATAATAGTTAAGTTTTTCTCTTATAAAACCAAAGAACAAGTTGTGTCTAAGCGCTCTCTCCTAAAAGGAAGCAGCCTGACTGTGAGCGAAGACTTCTGTGAAGCAACGCGAAATATAAGACATAAATTAACGGAATATGGCAAGGGGCTAAATGTACCCTACAGGCTACGTTACAAAAGACTATTGATGGGAGAAAAATGTTATCGCTACGACCCAGATAACGATGTTGTCTACGAAATAACGCCACGAAACAGAAATTCTGATCATCGAATTCTGCGCTCAGGTCGTGTCTTACAGAACTCGCGATAGCGAAACGCAAGGGGAGATGCTTGCACTTCATCGAAACATGTTATTTCTCTTGTATTCACTAATATTCGCAGTATATTTAATAAAACGGACGAATTGTGCTCTCTGGTTGATGACACTGATGCTGACATAATAACGATAACTGAAACTTGGTTGACTAACAAAATAACAAACGAAGAATTGTTTCATTGCCGTAAAAAATACGTTGATAAATGACCGTACTGACAGAATAGGGGGCGGTGTATTACTTGCTGTTAGTAAAGACGTTGAGTGCTTTAACGTACCGATAATCACTGAAATTGAATCTATCTGGTGTTGTTTAACCATTAATTTCAAGAAAATTATCTTAGGCGTCTGCTACCGGCCACCCTCGAATAGTTCGTTTTGTGATCACCTGCATGACTGTCTAAATCAATCAACAGTAAGATTCCCCGGAGCAAAGATAATTCTTATGGGTGACTTCAACTTTCCTAACATAAATTGGTAGAGCACATGTCCGTTCTCTAACCCATCATCCAGTGAGGCTAATCAGTTTATCGCTATTTGTTCTCACTTTACCGTAGTACAAACGGTAGTTATTCCAACACGTGTAACAGGCACTACGTCATCATTACTTTATCTCGTGCTGACATCATCAGCTGATATTCTATCCCCGATAACCCACTTACCTGGCCTTAGTAATCACGACACATTACATTTTACAATCACGATATCACTACCACTCAAACGTAAACGATTTAAGGAAATAAAAGATTATAAAAAAAGCTAACTTCTCGGCAATAAACAACGAACTTGCTTCCTTTCTTGACGCGTTTCTACTTTGCCACCTTGATCGTTCTGTCGAAACAAATTGGCGTCTCTTTAAAGAAAAAGTGTCAGATCTAATAAATCGTTATATTCCAATCCGACGTATATATATTCAAATAGTAACGCACCGTGGTATAACAGACACCTTAGCAGACTTAGTAACAAAAAGAAACGCCTATTTCGTATCGCTAAACGGTCACTAAATCCTGAACACTGGTTCTCATACAAATCTACTGCCGCCACGTACTTTTCAAATTTACGGTCTGCGAAATTTTCGCACTACAGCGTTACCCTTCCCAAGCTACAGGAAACTAACAGTAAGGCATTCTGGAGCTCTTTGAAAGGAGATAGCACTAGAAAGGTTTCTCTAACCTCACTAACTGGGAAAGCAATCGCCGACCACGCATGCGCTTACGTGCTAAATGACACGTTCGTACAGGCCTTTTCGCCGTCTCCGCATGCTACTCCTCCTCCCGAAATACGGCCTAAAAGATATCCCCACATGGATCCCATAGCATTTAATAGTAACGGTATTAAATCGATTATACATAAATTAGAATTGAAATCGTCATGTGGTGTTGATGGAAGTAACATTAAATTTTTACACAGTACTAGTGAGTATTGCTCGATAATTTTAGAATTTCTTTTTTCTCAGTCGCTTCACAATGGCGCATTGCCTTTAGATTGGAAAACGGCTAAGATCGTTCCAATTCATAAATCTGGTGATACGCATAACCCTTCTAATTATAGGCCCATTCGTTTGACTTCAGTGCCCTGTAAGTTAATGGAGCACGTAATTTATTCTCAGGTAATCAATCACCTTGAATCTAACAACTTCTTTACATCTAGCCAACATGGTTTTCGCAAAACGTTCTCCTGTGATACCCAGCTTCCTTGCTTTACTAACGACTTGCATTCCAACTTGGACGCAGGATTTCTTACGGACTATCTTTCTTGATTTCGCTAAAGCTTTTGACAAAGTACACCACACATTACTGCTATCTAAACTCCGCGCACTAAACATTGATACTAATGTACTTAATTGGATAAAAGCATTTCTAACACACCGCATGCAATTTGTAAGCGCTAATGAAGTTAATTCAACTCTAACCCCAGTTAGATCAGGTGTTCCACAAGGGTCTGTGCTTGGGCCGCTGTTGTTTTTAATCTACATTAACGACCTACCTGATAACATTTCGTCTAAAATTCGTCTTTTTGCAGATGACTGCGTAATATATCGTAAAATTACTAATGATACTAATATCTCATCTCTTCTGGACAATTTAAACACACTGCATAACTGGACTATAAAATGGCACATGCAGCTCAATGTCAAAAAATGTAAATCAATGCGAATATCCCGTACTAATGAAGCTTGTCCTGCCTATTTACTTGATAACATTCCTTTAGAGAGCGTAAGAAATTACAAATATCTGGGCGTCCATATAACCTATAACTTATCCTGGAAGTACCATATCGACTTTATAACGAGCAAAGCTAATCGCGCACTTGGATATCTTCGTAGAAACTTCTCGCTCGCGCCATTATCACTCAAACATTTGTTATACACGACATATGTCCGTCCACAGTTAGAATATGCATCATCAGTATGGGGCCCACATCATGCCATCTCAATTAACTGCCTTGAAAATGTCCAGAATCGCTCCGCTCGGTTTATACTAGCTAATTACCATCGTACGGCAAGCGTAACACAAATGAAGACTACTCTGAAGCTACCTTCGCTATTAACCCGCAGGAAACAATCACGCCTATGCTTATTTCATAAGATTTGCTACCAGAACGCTGCGCTTCGGTCGGCATGGATTAATCCAGCACCATTCATCTCCTCACGTAGAGATCATACGCATAAGGTACATGTTCCTCGCTCTAACACACTAACACATTCGCAATCATTCTTGCCCAAAACATGCAACGAATGGAACGGTCTGCCAGCATCTATTGTTACTATAAGTAATCCTGTTCAATTTATAAATGCTTTAGTTACCTACATGTAAATAATAAAACTTGCGTTCAATATATCATGTGACTAGTCATTGTATAAGTACTATTTTTGGAAATTAACTATGTATGTATTTACCTATTATTCCCAACTTGTATATTGAAGTGTATGATGAGATTTCTATGGTGAACTACTACTATTTTTTGTGTAAATTAGTGAGCCAGTATTATTTTCTATATTTATTTCGACTGTGCCTTTTCTGTATATCATGTTTTACCTCCTTTATGTAGCCTCTCCCCTCTACAATGTATATTTACTCTCAGGGTACTATAAATAAATAAATAAATAAATAAATAAATAAATAAAAACGCCGTTCCGTAGCACTTCCCCCGGCGGCAAAAGCGGCGTCCCGGCGCGACTAAACCCCAGACTCGGAAGCAGTGTAGTAGGACTTGAGCCTACTGACGTGAACAACATCACTAAATGCTAGAGTAGAGCACGAGGTTGGACGCACAGGAGCAATTTCGTACGTCACAGGCGTCACATGGCGCAGCACGCGGTAGGGCCCTGTGTATCGCGAAAGAAGCTTCTCGGAAAGACCGGCGTGACGAGACGGCGACCACAGGGGGACGAGCGCACCAGGCGAAAATTGTACGTCACGGTGGCGGGTGCTGTACAGACGCTGCTGAGTGGTTCGCGAGGCCGTCAGTCGAGTACGGGCAAGCTGGCGTGCATTGTCGGCGAGGGCGATGGCGTCGCGCGCATTTCCGCTTGTTGAGATCGCAGCAGGAGGAAGTGCCGTGTCAAGGGGCAATGCCGGTTCGCGACCGTACAATAGATAAAATCGAGAAAATCCAGCGGTGTCAAAGTGGGAAGAATTATATGCAAATGTGATGTAAGGAAGGGCAATTTCCCAGTCGTGGTGGTCCTAGGAAACGTACTTGGGCAGCATGTCGGTAACAGTACGGTTTAACCGCTCTGTCAGGCCATTGGTTTGAGGATGGCATGAGGTAGTCAGCGTGTGTTGAATGGAGCCGGAACGCACAATGTCGGCGATAACTTTCCAGAAGAAGTTACGACAAAGGTCAGTAAGCAGCTGTCGTGGGGCGCCATGAAGCAAGATAATGTCACGCAAGAGGAAGTCCACGACGTCAGTGGTGCAAATGGTAGGGAGAGCCCGTGTGATAGCGTATCCGGTGGCGTTATCAATTGCGACGGCTACCGATTTGTTCCCAGAGGATGACGTGGGAAAGGGACCGAGGAGATCTAAGCCAACACGAAAGAACGGTACCAAAGGGACGGTGATCGGCTGCAGATGACGGGCAGGTAGCAGGTGAGGTGTTTTCTCACACTGGCAGGGATCACAGGCGACATAGCCTCGGACGGAGCGAGTGATATTCGGCCAATAGAAGCGGAGGCGGACGCGGTCCACGTGTGGGTTACCCCAAGGGAGGAAGAAAAAGGTGGAGAAGGAAGGTAGGGAAGTTAACCACTTTAGTTTAGCCAGTTGGCTACCCTACACATGGCAGCGGGATGGGGGGATGAAAGATGGGGAGGAGAGAGAGAGAGAGCACATAACATGGCACACACGTCGTTAGTTACAGTCCGTCACTTTTGCACAGTACGTGCCATCCCTGTCACAGCCGCTTGTCCAAGCCCGTCTCCTTCATAAACCGAAGTAGTCCCTTCGTCGCCTTCTGGTGCGATGTCTTCTGTTGGCGATATGTGAAAATAGTTCCAACTGACACTGGCCTATTGTCAAGGTGCGCTAGAACGCGCGCCAAGGACTGCCTCTGAACATTATATTCGGGACAGACAGACAGACGGACAGACGGACAGACAGAGAGACAGACAGAGAGAGAGAACTTTACTAATGGTCCTGAGGAACTGCGTTAGGGTACCTCCCTTTTCAGGGAGTCCCCGTAGCAGTCGCGGGGCGCACCCACGTCGGGGTAGGAAGATTATGGTCCTCCGCCCTGTTGCAGGACCTCTGGACAGCCCGTAGTTGCTCTGAGAGGTCGCCGCTTTTAAGGGCTGCCTCCCAGTCGGTTAGAGTGGTTAGCGATGAGCTGCGTAACGCAGGGCATTGGGAGAGCATATGGGATAAGGAGCAGTACGCCTCCCCACAGTCTGGACAGTGGGGTTCTACATTAGGCGCAAAATGACTGTATCGGCCCCTGGAGGGGAACGACCCCTTTTGTAGCATGCGAAATACCGACGATTGTGGTCTATTAAGTTTAGGGCGTGGATGCGGAAACGCCCGTCGAGCGAGTTGGTAATGTTCCAAGATTTCATGGAAGGTGAGAAGTGAATCCCTGTACAGTCCTGAGTCGCCGCCAGTGAGTCCACCTGAACCACCGCGGTGTGTAAGACCTCGCGCACAGTCATGGGCCAACTCATTAGCGTCAACAACCTCAGAGTACACATTGATTCCCATATGGGCCGGGAACCATTTGATGCTGTGAAAACCAGCAGCCCCCTCGCTACCGAGGATGGCCACAGAATGTGTTCAAGCGTCTCCTCGCAAAGACAGGCATTGCAGAGAACGTTTTCGGCCATTCCAGGACACTGCAGGACATCTTGGGTTACACCAAGATGTCGTGCAGTGGGTGTGTCATGCATCTCAAAGAACACACAGTCTGTCGTAGATGTTTTGGCACGACAAGAAGAAGATCAGATCCGTCAGGGAGGAAGTTCCTTCGGTACAGAATGCCGCCCTGGAGGACATATCCGCAAACGAATGCGTCGGTAGGTGTAGAGCGCAGATGCTCGATGAGTGCTGGCAGCGATAGATCTCGGTACTGGTCATCGGCTATGTTGGCGAAGGCAGACACAAAGAAAATGCCGTTGGCGGTACTACTGTCGGCGTCGTCAGGCTCGTCTACCGGGGAGCGAGGCAGGCAGTCAGGGTCCTTGTGTAGCCGGCCAGATTTGTAGGTCACAGAGTACGAATATTCTTAGAGGCGTAAGGCCCAGCGAGGAAGTCGTCCTGTAGGATCTTTCAGTGAGCATAACCATCAAAGCGGGTGATGGTCTGTGACAAGGGAAAGGGTCGGCCATATATGCATGGGCGGAACATCGCAACCGCCCAAACTAGGACCAGACACTCACGCTCAGTGATGGAATAGTTGCGCTTCGCGGGCGAGAGGAGCCTGCTGGTGTTAGCGATAACATGGTTGTGGCCGCGCTGGCGTTGTGCCAGTAGTGCGCCAATTCCACGACCGCTGGTATCAGTACGGACATCGGTAGGCGCAGAAGGATCGAAATCGGCCAGAACGGGAGGCGTGGTAAAAAGGTCCATTAGAAGCGAGAATGCAGAGGTTTCGTTGTCGCCCCGCTGGAAGGGGGCGCCTTTATTCAAAAGCTCGGTTTCACGAAACACAAAGGCCGATGAAGCTGCGCACATCCTTGCCACACTTTGGAACAGGGAAGTTGGTAACAGCATGGATCTTCCCTGGGTCCGGTTGGACTCCGTTCGCGTCAACGAAATGTCCAAGAATAGTAATCTGGCGACGGCCGAATGGCACTTCGATGCATTGAGTTGCAGACCGGCTACACACAAATCGTCCAGGACTGCTGAGAGGCGCTCGAGGAGTGTAACGAACGTTGGGGAGAATACTATAATGTCGTCACAGTAGCACAGGCACGTGGACCACTTGAACCCGTGAAGAAGGGAGTCCATCATGCGTTTAAAAGTGGCAGTCGCGTGTTTAAAAGACAGTCGCGTGTTACAAAAGCAGTCTTCTCGCGGTCGAGATCGTCCACGGCAATCTGCCAGTAGCCGGAGCGAAGATCAATTGACGAGAAATAGCCAGCACCGTCGAGGCAGTCAAGGGCGTCATCGCTACGAGGTTGGGGATACACGTCTTTTGTGGTAATCCTGTTATGGTGCCGATAACCCTCGCAAAAGCGCCATGAGCCATCCTTCTTTTTTACTAGTACAACAGGTGACGCCCACGGACTACATGACGGTTCAATAATGTTCTTGTCAAGCATTTTGCGAAGTTCGGCGTGAATAACTTGACGCTCAGCCGGTGACACTCGGTACGGGCGGCGATGAATAGGAGGGGCATCGCCGATATTAATGCGATGTTTAACAGCTGTAGTTTGGGCCAAAGTATGAACGTTAAAGTAAAAAATATGGTGGTAGGAAAACGGAACGCAGTAGAGCTCACGAGCGTGCTCGGATGGTATGTCGCGCGCAATCATTTTCTGTAAGTCGGCGATGGTACAAGTTGCCGATGGCGATGGTAGAGCAGGATTGGCTTAATTGTCGTCTACTGCAACAGATGCTATTGAGTGATCCTAGAATGAGCCAAGCTGAGCCAGAGACATCCCGCGTGGCAGCACTTGTGTTGTCAAGCCAAAATTGACCACTGGCAGGCAGACGCAATTCGCCGTAATAGATAAATCTGTATGGGGTACTGTGATCCCGTTTAAGAAGGACGTTTGCTTAGGAGCCGCGATGTAGTAACCATCAGGGACTGGTGGGGATGACACAAAGTCAACGTCTACGTAAGTTACTGCCGAAGGTGGCAAGCGACCGAAGTCGACGGAACTGAGGCGACTGGGGTGTGGTTCAGCGGGATCCAAAACAGGCAGGTCTAGGCCGAGAGTACTGGCGGAACAATCGATGAGAGCTGAATGTGCGGAGAGGAAGTGTAAGCCGAGGATGATGTCCTGGGGACAGTGGGCGACGACTGTGAATAGCACGATAGTGGAGCGATTGCTGAAGGAGACGCGGGCGGCACACATACCAATTACGGGGCTGTTCCGCCATTGGCGACACGGACAACAGGCGTCATGGCGGGTGTGATTATTTTCCTCATCAGTTTACGTAGGTCAGCGCTCATTACCGACAAATGCGCCCAGGTGTCTATAAGAACAGATACATAAACACCGTCGACATGCACGTCAAGATGTTTCAGATGAGTGGGCAATGTCTGTGGAGGATTAGGCGGAGTAGGGTGCAATGCAGCGTCACTTCGAGGCACTGCGTCGTCTAGTTTTCCGGCTGGGAGCGGCGTCCGAAGGGAGTCGGCGAATTGGAGCGACAGGGCTGGGTGGAGCAAGGTTGTTGTCGTTGGGGCGAAGGCGAACAAGAATAGGCTCCGTTCGGCGCAGCAGAGTCTGTGGCGGCATTATCAGAGCGGGCGGCATAGGGACGAGAAGGGCCACCTGGAGGGCGAGAGCAGGCAGTATAAGTAGACCGGTTCGGGGAACTCCTGCGACTGCGACAGTGCCGAGAAATGTGCCCCATTCGATGGCAGTGAAAACAAATGGGCGAGTCCGCGGCAGTGCGCCATTCATCTGCGGAAACGTGGTGAGTAAGAATATGCGGAACGGGGCAGAATCGAAGAATTTGGGTGCGTATCAGGGCGATGGGCCGAGAAGATGGTGTAAAAGCCCATGTTCGCGAACTCCTGGCGGACAACTGCCTGGATTAGGGAAACCGTGACTGCAGGTGCGTTGGAAGGGCTGGAGTCGAAGGCAGCCAGATAGGCGGCCTTGATCTCACGCCGGACGATTCTGGTAACATCGGCACTGTTGTTGGGACGAGGAGCGTCGGCACAGGAAGGTGTCGTTGGGGTGTTGTGCAGACAGGGAAACTGCTGGTGGATACGTTGGCTTTTAGCGAGTTCCTGGCACGGCACGCTTTTATAACTGTATCCACCACCGCCACGTTGTTGTAAACGAGTAAGTTGAAGGCGTCATCGGCAATGCCTTTGAGGATGGGGAAAACTTTGACTCAAGCATGTGTGCGTCAACTTTGCGGCACAGCGCCAAGACGACCTGAATGTACGTGACGTAGGGCTCCGTTGACGTCTGCACACGGCTGAATAACGCCTTCTGCGCGGCAAGTTGGTGACCGTAGGGGTTGCCGAACAAGTCCCGGAGCTTATGCTTAAGCGAATCCAAACTGGTGAGCTCTTCTTCGTGCGTCCGAAACCAAACTCGAGGTGTGCCACCGAGGTAAACGACTACGTTGGTGAGCATGATAGTAGGGTCCCACCGGTTATTGCGGCTGACGTGTTCGTAGAGGCTGATCCAGTCCTCGACGTCTTGCCTATCTTTGCCCGAGAATACGCCAGGATCACGGGGAGCGGGGAGGGTGATGTAGGTCGTGGAAGTGGCAGCAGGTGTCGGAGCCGGCGGAGTCGAGTTCTCGTCGCGGGGAGCCATGAGGGAAGGCTCGACGTACCGTCCACTGCGAAGCTCCGTGACGAGGTACGGGGATCGATACCCCGCCCCTCCACCAGAAACGTTACGTAGGAAGACGCAGACGAAAAGCTATATACAAGCATATTTCCAAGGAAATACGCCGCACTTTGCCAAAAGGCAACAGCCCGCGCTAGCCTCTAATCATCGTCGTCGTCTTCACCCTGCTCGCCTCTTTGCCTATGTAAATACTGTTCCGTAGCAATGTTGTAAGAATGCTGTAGAACTTAGGAGGTGTTAAAACAGAGCTGTCTCAAAACACTGAAGTTATTGCTAAAATTCGGGGAACAAGAGCTTGAAGCAGTGCTTCAGTCTTATTTGTTCCTGTATACACTAGAAACGCGTATACTATAAGCTGAAATGGTGGATACATGATAGTTATCCGCAATGATTCTTAGTGTCCGCAAACGAGTGTACGTTACGCTAAGCTCACGTTCGAGGGAAGTGGCGGGACGTTATGGGCAAGCCGATGTGAAAGTCCAACCTTGCTGCTCAAGTATACTATGCGAAAAATTACTGAGTCCTCGCTTTCCTAATTGCTATTGCGATAGCTATTACATGGACACTCAAAACACATTTGTGTCATGTGGCGTCGCTGTTACTTTCCGTATCAAGTCCAAGGTCGATAAAATCTTGGCCGCGCGCTGTGTGTTGTATGTGCGAAGGAAAGCTTACGAGGGTGAGCCAACATTCGCGCTCAATCTCGCTCACGAAACCGTGGAAACGCGCCATCTTCCCGAAGCGCAAGGTGCCGGGGAGAGGGGATGCGCTTATTTTCCGGGCGGCCGAGGCACCAACGTGTGCCCACCTGGACCGCTGTGTCTTGAATGCCATCTGCGATGTGTAGAGAACCTGCTAGGAGCAAGGGCCACTGACGACTATGGCTCATTATCACGCGGCATACATGGAAGAAAGTGGGAAGGCAGGGCTGGAGAGAGGGGTGGGGGGCGGCCTCCACTTTACCAACAAGTGTGTAGTTTGCACGGTCGAGCGCGACCTACCTTTGAAGGTATCTGCAGAGGGTATTTTTTTTTTCACTTTATTACCTTAAAGGCCCCCGGGGTTGGGGGTGTTACATAAGGGGTGGGTTACATGTATAAATAATAATAAACAAAGAAAACACGTAATGAACATAAATTATTCGCTGTTAAATATAGTAGTTATACAATTCAGAAATTTGGATGTACAGATGATTGCGGCGATGTCGTGTGGAAGGCCGTTCCAGTCCGGGGCTGAGCGTGGAAAGAATGAAGATGCGAAAGTAGCAGTGCGCGTACGAAGCCGTAAAGTAAAGCTTTATTGAAGTCCTGCAGATCGGGAATCTTCACGAAGCGTGCCACTTCCAAGTGGGAACCGGAAGGCCAAGCTTCTCAGCCGCATCGCTGGACAGCCCAGAGTTGGCAGATGGAAGAGAGCTGCGGAAAACCACCTCCCATTTGGTCGAGCTGTTACCGATGTTAGACCGTCACCGGGCACACCGCCAGAGCATATGTTTAACGTCGCTATTTCTCCACAATCGCGGCAAGTACCATCGGTGTAAGTATCCAGATAGATTTTATGTAATAGTGATAGATTGGAATACGTATCTGTTTGTAGTAGATGGAGCGTTAGTGCTTGAGCTCTAATAAGCAGCGGATGAGGAACGAAGTAGGTTTTACGGCTGAGATAGTAGTGTTTAGTAATCTCGGTGTAGGTGGAGGGTGTGCCCCTGTTCTCTGTGGAGTCGGCTTCTGAATGGTGGGGGGTAGCGCGGTGGGCATGTACGCGCACAGCGCCTCAGCTCCTTGAGTCGACTCGTTGAGGTAGGGAGGAGCACCCATTATCTGATCCAGAAGTGCGGGAAACCAATGAATGAAATGATACGGGATCGCCTTGGCCCCAAGAAGTCAGAGGGCCTGTTTTGAAACAGTGTCTTTTTCGAATACTCTAACTGCAGACCTTGAATACCTGTAGATTACATCCCGTGAGCTATCCAGCAGGGCTAGTGCAGTAGTCATTTGTTGAGCAATTTCCGAGTCCCTCGTCCGAACCGAGGCAGCATGGGTCATTCCTTGCAGGCCATCGACAGTGATGATGGTGAATGCCTGACGTCGTTTACAAGAAGCGGCATCCGCAAAGCTGACATGTCGCTCGTTACTCTCTATTTGCCTAAAGAGTTTGGCCGCCCTCGCCCTTCCTCTACCGCGATTATGATTGGGGTGCATGTTCCTAGGTATGGGCGCGAATGTAATGTTCTCACGAATTGACGGAGGAACGTCAGAGAACTTCTACGGTACTCTATCAGAGTGATATCCGAGTTCCTGCAAGATGGATCTCCCTGCCTTCGTTGTAGTGAGGCGACTTAGCTGTGCGCGCTCGTGGGCCTCTGCAATCTCTTCCAGATAGTTATGAATGCCAAGCTGCAATAAGCGCTCTGCACAAGTGTATACGGGATAACCAGAGAACCTGCTTAGTAATCTTCCTAAGCTGTGCATTCAATTTATCCGGATCTGCCCGTTTCCATCGATGCATGGCGGCTACGTATGTAAAGTGGCGCAGAACGAAAGCATGCTTTAGTCGAATGACGTTATCCTCCTTGAATCGATGATGCCGATTTGATGCCATTCGAACTAAACGAACGGCACTTTCAGTTTTAGCTATTACATGTAATCTTGCCATTTGTACCTCCTGACTCAAGGATCCTTTCTAGGACCTTCATTTAATCGACTGTATGCCGCAACCGTTTCTTCTGTATAGGTTGATGTCTCCGTCTTCTAACGATGTCCACCTTGCGCTTTGGGCCGCATTTCTTGAGACTATAGAGTAGGAGTTCCGACTTCAATGGGGAGCATCGGAGACCGGTGGGTTCGAGATGGGCTCATACCTTTGTGTGCGCTGTATTCTCGCCGCTCTTGCGTTGAAGCGATAGACTGCACGGTCACTTCGCTGGCTGTTGCTGCCGAGCTTGCTCGCACCAGCGTTTGACACCGACTGTCCGCGCTCATCGAGTGCGATGTGTTTTTGTTTGCTTGTGCTCGCTTACACCATGCTTATTAATTCGATATGTAGACGAATCTTCGAAGGTTATACGGTCGACAAAACTACTACCCTTGCTTCGTAGAATGGTCCACTAATCAGCTATCGCAACCGATGCTTCGCCTTTCCAGCGAAACTGCGACTTTTTTTCAGGCACTGCACAAAGCGGGTTTCGAGATTACAGCAGACAGCTGAAAGCGCAACAGCCTTCATATGTGGATGTAATATGGAGATCGCAATACAAATGTTTGTGCCAAGTTCAATGTGTGTTTTCCAAAGTAAGGCCCTTGAGAATAAAATGAAGCCTACCGAAGGCCACAAGAACTCTTATTATTACCAAATTAGACCGACAGTAATATATCAAGTGCCACATTTTCCAATAGACCCAAAGCAAGTATTCTAAGTAGTTTCGTACGCTGAGTTCATCCCTGAGGGTGTGGGGGGGGGGACGACACAAGACGAAGTGAAGTGGAAGTGACCGTGCAAGTTTAAACGTAAGAACGACCACAGCGCCAGCGTTTCCAGTGGTGGAGCTCACCCTTAATACTAATACATATCGATCAGGTGTTAAAAGGCAAGGACAAGGCAAGGGCGTAATATTCCGGAAGTTTCATCGCTTCTTTTTTGCGACTACTGGCAGGCATCTCTTATGGAGCACCCAGTCCATCTACCTGAAGTGGATACTAATTTCGATTGTGCATATTTATCTCTTTATTTATAAGAGCACGGAATGGCATTACCTAGATTGGGGGGTGGGGTTAATGAAGAATAAGAAAAATAATCACAATGCAGGAAAATACGGCAATTCAACAAACACGGGAATGCAACACCAACTTGCATCGAGAAAGGATCAACAAGCAAAAAGGTACAGTAATAACACATTTAGGGCAACACAATATTTTTTCGAAGTAAAATCTAGGCAACACCACAAAACATTGGGAACATTGATTTTAGTTTCTGATAACAAAGATAACAGCCAATCCACGTAGTAGCGAATACAAAAGAGTCGCAGTTATTCCCGAAAGCCGTAGCATCGATTGCGATAACAATTTATTAGAAAGCTATGCGAAGTGTGTATAGTAAGTATATTTATCGGTCGTATATACTTGAAAACCTTCGCTTACTAACCTAACTGCGCACAAGCACACATGAACACATCACGCTGGTGCGAGCAACGGCGGCGGCAGCAGCGGGCGAAGTGACCTTCGTGCTGTCTATCACTTCAAACGAAAAGTGGCGAGCAGTGCTGCCAGGTCGAACAAGGCGGCATTGCCCAAAGCTAGAGAAATTGTAGCCCAAATGTAGCCAAACAGAAAAAGGCTAAAATACTTGTAGCCAAATGCAGCCATCTTTATTTGCAGTTTTATTTATGTACACATTTTCACATTCGACTACACGCTTAAACAAATGTACACCCTTTGGGCTGTATATTTGCCACAAAATAATAATCATTATCTGTTTTCCTTGCGGTCCCATTCTTGAAAACGCTGCGCTCGCTACTTTCCTGTTGAGAAAGCGCTGTCAAGCTGATAATGTGCATGCCGTTCGTGACATGCCATTCGTGACATGCCATTCGTGACATAGAAGTCCCGGTGTCGCAGCGTTGAAGAAACGAAATACGGAATATACAGATGACGATTACTGTTGTGTGGCAAGATATGACCCAAAGGGTGTAATTTTGTTTAATAGTGTACGCCAATCCCTTTTTGAGCGACCTATCGTGACAAAACGCCCGTGACGCCGTAACTGTCGACCCTTGACATCAACATCGACGTTATGCTAGCACACAGAACAATTTTTGGTTGGCCCTAAGAACTTAAATCGCTGCAAAGTGCGAACCTATCGAAATAAATCTCGAATGTAAGCGCGAACAAAAACTTTGATGAGGCTTCGCCTTTACGAACGGAACGCGATAGCATTCAAAAATCCCCGACTACTTCTCACGCTTCCCGGCAGCTGCAGCTTATGTGACCACAATGTTTACCTGCAAGCGCTGATGCCTGACGCCATGCGCGAAGGCGAGTGTTCTGTTTTTCTTTGTCATACTCCCGCACGGAGGGCGCTGCAGCAACTGCGGATGCGAGCGCGATCCGGTTGGTGTTGCAAGCAATCAAGTGCGCCGTTGCCAGTAATGGCGAATTCGGCCAATCGCACCGTTGCCACACCGGGGGGCCCCAACGCGCCGTTCCAATATCTAGTTTCGCCATTTACAGTTTTGTTACTGTGTTCGTCCCAGTCACTTCCACGTGACATCTGGTTGGGGTGCGGGTATCGATCCCCGTACCTCTCATTATCATCGTCGCCCCTAGGCAACCAGTTGCACGGCGATGCGATTTGCCGAATTCGCCATAAGACAGACCTCAAACGGCAGCTAGAAAAAGGGCTCATGCTTGAGTTTCCGCGCAATAGAAATATGTTTTCTAATATATTATAATAACAACCCGACGCTATCATCTCTCTAGGTGGTGTGTAAGTCGAACTTTACGAATGTTGTGACACATTTTACTTTGATAAATTCAATTAGTTCAGTAACACCTATGCGCCAGACAGAAGGGTTGCGCCGTTCGGGATCATTTTTCTCATACGCGCAGCCACGCCGACACCGGATTTTCGTGTCACGGGGCCCTTAACACTGTAGCGTTAATATTCATCTCGCAGGTAAAGGAAAATGGCAGCAAAGCTTACCGTGAGAAATGTGGAGCAAGTCGACAGCGGTACCTGGCACAATACTTCACCAAGAAATGATGGCCATGAACACTTGGAGCGTGTCATCTATCTGTGCCTCCCTTCTTTCATGTGGGTGCCACGATTGACCTACTTTATTTTATTTCTATCCCTTTCTGAGCATAGCCATCCTAATACAGTACACTGTGAGACGCCTTCTACCCCCGGGCTCATTCCTATGCCCAGTGATCGGGTGTGTGATGACTGAAACTGATAAGACGAAGATCAGACGATGCTGCTGGTGCAGATGTTAACACGATGAAGCGCGATGTAAATTTGAGCGCATCAAAAAGCAAAGCCATCGGCTCAGACAACGGCGCACTGAGGGGAGTGAGGGGAGTAAGGGCATTTCGAGCATGCACATACGCACAACCCCGCTGCCGGCTCAGCCATCTAAAACATGGCCTTCGAGATTTATATCTACTCGATAAGAGCCACCTCCGAAGCGTAGGTAAGGGCTCAGCGTATAGCCCAAACAAAGCTAAGTCGCAGATTTTTAGTAGCCCAAATATGGCCACATAGCCAACTGGCTCAAGTCAACGCCAAACTTTTTTTTCTGTAGCCCAGTTTGGCTACAGCCCACCTGGCAACACTGGCGGCGAGACTACAGCGCGCACAAAGGCACGAGCCGTCTGCAGGTCCTCTTCATGATACGTGGCCGCGCAAAGTACGCAATTGTTGGCGGAGTCGAAGTCGTCACCCCTCCCACCCGCGCTGCCTTCTTGCTGTCCTCCATACGTGGGACGCGACATTGAGGGGAGACTGCCAGTTCCCCTTGCGCCCGGTCTCGAAAGGCCCGACTGCTACCATAGTACAATGCTGGCCCCCTTCCTTCCCTCCCTTCACCCCACGGCTTCTCGCGCGACTGAAGACGGCGCGTTTCCTCTGCGTCCGCCAGGGCAGAACACCCTGGGGGACGTCGGTAGTGTCCATGCTGCAGCTGTACAGGACACTGTTTCTGAGACTATTACAGTATATCTTGCTAGTTTTGGCGAGAACTTGCAAAACAAAGATTCGCACCCCCGCAACCTTGCAAGACCAGGCTCTAAGAATATCTCGTGCACTACCATCATGGGCTTCGACTCATGCGCTCATGATGATTGCTAGAGACAAGTTAATTCCGACATACATGCGGTTTACAACCTCGCATCACTATATGCCCTGTCACATATTGCTGCTTTGGCGGCGCAACGACTTCAAGCCATATTGTCCTCATTTGTTGCTGCATATCAAGGCTCCCTTCTGTCGGGCTTTGCACCACCAACACTGTTACGCCTGTGGTTCCTACTAAAGCCGCAAGCACACCTCACAATTCCGCGTACTACGAAAAAGACCAGTCCTTCCATTGGCTCTACGACAGTTGTCATTGTCGAACAAGGCATATGAACATAGAACGCACACGAGCTTCGGTGACAAAGATAGCAGCAACGACGATCGATAACGTTAGAGAAATTTCCGCGAAATGCGGGCTTGTCCCGTGCTGAGCGATATCATTTCTTAAACCGTGAAAAGCGCTCACCCAAGAAGACACACGTACACGTATCAATATGCATCGCTCAAGAGATTTGTGGCTCCTCTGGGAGCCCAAAATATTGTGCCGAAGGTGCAAGAACAGTTTAGTAAAGCGCAGGCAACTATTCTGTCCATCAAGACGGGGTTTGTCAGTTAGAAAGGTTGAAGCAATACTGGTAATAAACTTGTCATTGATATACGGCCTTCTTCGTAAGAAAACCTAATGTTGTCTTAAGGGCATCGAGAACAAGCACAATCCATTGGATACATTTAATTAAGAGGCAACGAAACTCGCTTGTTTCGTAAGGATGCGGGTGGCGATATGTGATTCTTGTTTAGTCATCGTAGAACAGCGCACAGACGAATGAAACGCAGACACAAGAAACAAAGACGCAAGAAACGACAGACGCGCACAAGCTCGCTATCGGTAAGCGCTTGTGTGAGTCTGTCGTTTCTCCTCTTGTCCGTGTTTTGCTGCGTTATACCAATAACATACCCTGTGGGAAGGAGCGCGGTGTGGGATTCTGCCTCGTAACGTATTTTACGAACTATCAGGCTAAAACGAGGATCCAATAATCCAGAGGCACTGTTCAAGTACTTTGGCTATTCGCATTTGCATGCCTTTCGCAGCAAATGTTTCCTCTAAAATGCACCTGTATCATCGCGCGTTTGCGACGAAACAATACTCTTGTCAACGTTAAAATTTGTAGATAACGTACAAGTTCTTGTTATTTTGTATTTTCAAAGTCAATGGGAATCTGCCAACCCTATGATATATATGTTTCCCATTTGAAAACATTTGCTGTCGACTATTTCAATTACAACCAAACAACGCTTTCTCTGTGGCTTTGCGTTCTGTCTTGGGCATAACTCGAAGGCCTCACGGAAAGTTAGGTCGTTAGAGCGTTTGAATTACGTTGGGTTACAAGCAACAGAATTTGATGGCACTACTCTGCGCCCGTTTACGAAATGTGGAACCGTACGGTCGCCAAACTACTTCAAAGCTCGTTATGAATATGCTGCCCAATAGTTCATTTCATTTCTGGAACTTCTCCTTAAAGACCCCAAGGCATTCTATAAAGGGAAGGTTTAATACGCATTTTTGTTTCTCACAAACACACGCTCCTTGTTGGTGCGTTGCGCGTTAGGTTGAAACAATACTGTCAGTAAATCCGCAGTGAAACCTTCATTTGCTATAAGTAGTGGGGTGTGCGGATCCTCACGTGCAAATCGCTCACTATATTTTTTGAATGCAATAAAACACAGTACGTCCTGTAGTTAGTTTCCAATTACTCTGCTGCTCGGCGTGAGAATGCAAATCCTTTTTGGCGATGGATTGTTTCCATGAATTCTGCAGGATGCGCGCTAGAGCTAGGAAAATTCATATATAGAAATTTTCGTCGCATATTTCATTTTCTCTCAAATGAAAAGTGCAACACCAAATAGCTTTCACGATGGCTTTACTGCAGCCGGGCAGGCACTTCCAACGCAAGAAGTGACCGCAAGAAGCACAGGACACGGGCTCACGTCCTGTCGCCACACCTTAGTTACCCCCCCCCCCCACCGCCGGCATTAATCGTCATACAGGATTTAAAACATATATAGCGCATGAGGGTCAACTTGCCATACTAAGCGTGGTTTCATATATATATATATATATATATATATATATATATATATATATATATATTTAAACGAGAAGAAATGGGGTTAACCGAGGGGCCCGATTTTATTAGTCATATCATAAGAAGCCAACACGCATTGACACCAAGGAGAACATAGGGGAAATTACTTGTGCTTAATAAAAGAAATAAAGAAACGATAAGTTAATCGAAATTAAAGTGGATGAAAGAACAACTTACCGCAGGTGGGAACCGAACCGAAGCTTGTTGGCTTCTTCTGATATGACTAATAAAATCGGTCCCCTCTGTTCACCCCCTTTCTTCTCGTTTATTACATAACGAGGGTCCCGAATCCGGCAGCATTGATGCCTTCAGGTAGCATATGTGGGTTTATTGACCAGTTGCCTTCACCTAAAAAGATCACGTTCTCGTGACGCCTGCGGCAAAAACGACGTTCCACGTCCGCGGCCAAGGTCTATGAGTGGTGGCGCTGGCTAACACTCCCAGGGTTCTACTAGTACGCATAAATACCCAAGAAAGTGGGTGGGGAAACGCTGCCGCGGTAGCTCAATTGGTAGAGCGTCGCACGCGAAATGCGAAGGTGGTGGGTTCGGTTCCCACCTGCGGCAAGTTGTTTTTTCATCCACTTTAATTTTCATTTACTTATCGTTTCTTTGTTTCATTTATGAAGCACAAGTAATTTCCTCTATGTTGTCCTTGGTGTCAATGCTTGTTGGCTTCTTATGATATGAGTATATATATATATATATATATATATATATATATATATATATATATATATATGCTATTTCAGGGATCCGTACACGCATTCCTACCCACAAGGCGTGATACCGACTTAAGACGGCCGGGGTAACCCCCCTCCCCATGCCGCCTGGGAAAGCATGCGGGGCATCCATACGAGGGTAAACCAGAGCTAAACAGCTTCGCTGTGGAAAGCTCTTGAACTTCACCACCAGCAATGATGGCGGCAAGAATTAGAGCTTCCTTGGGAAGTAGATGCACCAGTATTCCACAGGAACGTTATAATTATTAGAACAGACCTACGTTCAGTTTGCTTATTTTATTGAGGCTTCTGAATTTCTTTAACCGCAAACACACTTTTAAGGTTCGCCAGTGGTACCAGGTACTCATGTAGTATGGTGCGGGCTTTCCCGAATAGGCCGTATTGGCTCGATAACAAAGAAACTGAAGGAAAAGCCTAACAGCAGAACATGTCCAGTTGTTGCATCTCGATCAAACTATTCGCAATTTATCATGCGTGCGCCTTGATTTTCTTCATCACTCTATCAAGCAATCATGTGATCCACGTGAAGCAGCGCAGTCATTTCGGCTACTTCCGCCCCCACTTCCATCAAAAAGGGAAAATGAAACCTAGCTGTGAAAACCGTCACTGTGGTTGTTCAGGCGCCATATTTATGAATTTCAGCTGCTTTACGTGCCATGTTTATGACGCAAGTGGGAATTAATGACACGTGCTGAAAAGTCACGACATTTCAGACTATCAAAGTTAAGTTCTGCAAGGCTTAGAAATATATCAACAATACGTTTATGTTAGCAAGAAATGCTTACAATGGACAACTGCTCTTGTAGAGACAATAAAATCAAGGTGCAGTAGAATAGGAAATGTAACTTGCCAATGTTGACATAGCCCTGCGCAGCTGCTGTCTCGCATTTATTGACACAGCATACAGCTACATACACTCGGTCCTATCAAATGGCACCTCAATAGGAAAACGACAATAGTTACTCCAAATAAACTCGCAATCAGAATTGCTCTGTCCAAGCTGTTCCTCAATGGTCCAGTAATAGCATTCTGTCGTCACTGCAAAATGAATGCATAATTAATAAAATATCACAGAGATAATCGTCGAAATGAAAAAGCATAGCTTACTCCTTGTATTTTACCGCAGATCAGAGACGCAAATGATTGGACAGTTGAGCGAAAAATTGAAATACAATGGTTTTCATGCAATCCATAAAGACAGCTATTGAAGGAAAACAGTGTGAACACCAATAACTTCCTCGTGGGCATACAAGAAGCGGAAAATACCCAGTTAGAGTAAAACAATTAACAACGTCGTACAGGCTACGGCAAGTGCACTACGGCCACAGTCACAGATCTGCGCAAGGTTAGGCATCTATTGTCTGTTTACTTTTTATGCAGCAGTTTACCAATGAAATGCGCCAACATAGCGGGACCTGTCTCACTTACACTATTGTTACACTATTCCTCACATATTATACTATTCCTCACATCCGGCATAGAGAGCGAAGTCAGACGTGACCAATGAACTGAGAAAATGATGCCACTCTCACAGTTTCCAATGTCACACTTTTAATATTTGTGTATACAGGTGCCCTTGGTACTACAAATGAGTGATGACCCGCTGATGATCAGGGTAGGGAGTGTCATATTCTTTATCTACGGACTACGTTTGTGGGAATTGCACAAGATTGCCTTCCACCAGACACACTTTGTATACACATTCATTGCAGCTTCTTTGCCCATATAAACTTCGTGCAATTCATAGAGTGAACTTGCCTCGATTTCTTCCAAGCACCTTCAAAGCTGTGCGAAGCAAGAACATGAACTTACTGACGCAGTCAATGAAAATCCAAGCATCGCAGAGGTATTGGCAGCGGCAAGAAAGTACCTACTGCAGAGAGTTTGCCTTTGCGGCAGTTCTGAAATGGGGGAGCACCCATCTTGTAAGCGGGAGTTACTACGAAACCTGTTCCTCCTGCAAATGCACCAACTTTAGTCATGGTTCGAACTGTACCACAACCCAACGCTCGGTTGTTTATTCGGGTTTTAATCTCAAGAAGGAGCCCAATAGAGGTTTCTGAAGGTCTGTGTGTGCCTCTTCTTCCATCACCGGTTGAGTAGAATAGCCGAACATCCGCGTCTGCTGTGGTAAGCGGACGAGTGCTGTTATTGGGTACCAAACAAAGTAGGTCACGAAAGCTCGCGGCCTGGTGCCTGGCAACTAAGGGGGCTCTAAGATGGTTGCCAGTACACCAAATTCAAGGCAACTTCACAATATGGGACCGATTGAGAAACTTTGATGGCAGTCACTTTGAGCAGCGGTGATCTAGTCTGGCCCTAAATTACCGATCCCTCATAGTGATCTATAAACCCGGCCATCTGCTCTTGTGAGAGCAGTAGTGAGCCACGTAGCGTCTGTACTTCGGAAACAAGCGTGCTGTCAGGTATCTCGGAAACGCGAGCGGTGTCACGCATTGTGGAAGCGAGTACAATTCGAATGGCGTGGAGATCAGGCAGCCGACAAGGTGTAGTCGGTTCGTGCAGCTAAGCGTTGTAAGAGGCAGCTTTTTTGTCGGCGTGAACAGCATTGCGGCCGCTAAGCGAGCGAGGAACATTACAGGCAAAGTAATGGCCAGCTTTGCGGCAACCTCGAACGACTCTACACCGCTTAGTAGTTCCCTTGGCCACGTTTCTTAAGAGCGTGTCAGCTCCTTGAAGTGGTAACGTTTAATGAAAACTGATTCGGTGACCTCAATCCGCCCCCTCCCCGAAAGACCGAGTGAGATGGCTAGCGTGGGGGATAGTGACGGTAGTGACAGTTCGAGCGAGTATATTATGCTTCTCTCTCTGAGAGAAATATACACAAAGAAATTTGCGGAAGAAAAGACTTGGAGCTTACATTGAGCTTGCTCGAATTTAATTAGGCATTGTCAGTATATTGCGTGACAGGTAAGGCATCGCACAATCTATGAGGGCGTTTAATGGGTCTCCAACATTTCTGTGAGCGCCTTCCTGGGCCATGTCAAAAGTTTCCATGAAAGGGAAAGGTGCTCATGTGGGTTGATTCTGTGGAGAGATCACTAGAAGCTCACCCAGTGTGCGTGTATAGGAAAAGGTGGTTCTCCGACTAACCTGCAATCCCATGGCTGACTTAAACATTCGATTCACTGTCAAGCAATATGAGGACAATGACGTGACGAAGTCAGTCGTTCTCCCATAGCCATATGTGTCGAAATCTGAGTATCAAACACGCTTTTTAGACGCCAAGAAAGGGAGACGCGGAAAATATTCGCGGCACGTCTACATCGCTCCCAAACATTTAAGAGGAGGCGGCCCGTGAGAATAAGGACCACGAGACCCTCCTCGAGCTGACATAAGTTGAGCAGTTGAAAGCCGCAATACCAAAATAACATCAATGTGTTTGGTTGCGAGAGGATGAGGAAATGTTTGAAGCGAGAAGAGGAGCAACATTTTTGCACTCTTACGGCAACGCCATGGGCAAATGGAGCGCGCGCGTGCTGATATGAACCATTAAATGTACGGACAAGAAGGTGGTAAAAAACAAAGCGCTGACCGTGCAGAGTGCATTCGTAAATGTGTAGTCGCGGACGAGACAACTAGATTAAAGCAAACTGCCTGATATAGCAAAGCGAAACTGTTGACGTTGATTTTACCGGGGGTAGCTGTGGGGAATATGCTTTTGAATGCCCTTATCGTCGCGAAAATATAGGTAAAAAGGATGACCACGGAGAAAGAATATACGTGATTTTTCCAGCACACACCTTAAGCACTCCTTGTTCAATGCTTTCGAATGTTAAAATAAATTGCAATGACAACGTGGTGTGCGTTATCATAGCCACCAGTGCTTATATCGTATTACTGCGCGAAAGCATGGCTCCGGCGAATTTTAAAGCATCCCACGAAACCGAACATTCCGCGTTATCATTCGGGGATGAGGTGGAGGCAAACGTCGCCGTAAGACCACTTGTGTTACGTGGTGCGGCATTTTTCGCTGAAGGCGTAGAGGCCACGCCTTTACAGTCGGCGTTCTTACCAATAAGCGAGTTGGCGATGACTGTCTAATATCGACAAAGGCACGAAGCCAGCTCCATGAACATACAAGGATTGGAGGAGGAGGCTGGCATGTGGGCGGCATCAATGCGAGCGCTCTCAGAATTAGTCAGTGCCTGTCAGACAGGCAGAAGCTGTCCGTAAATCAGGCCAAAACCTGAGATGTCGCATTAGCTGACCGAGACGGAAAGTCTAGAAATATATGATAATGTTGAAAGTCAGCAGAACGATGCGCACAGATATCGATAGAAACAGCGTAATGAAGAAAAACTGCAAGCCGCATGGTTTAATACAGAAAGACGGACGGAAGGCATACCAGTGGCATAACCGCATAGTTAATGTATCTAACAACCAATCTCTAACATTGTTCTCGGACATGCAAATATGCCACGGAACACATTGGTGGAAAGAGGGCGAAATCGCCTTTAAGTTGCTCAAACAAGAAGTTGGTGATGCTCCCATCCTTGTGACCTGTGATCGTTCAAAGCCGGACTTTCGCTTCACAGACCTTTCTTCTCACGTTGCAGGGGCTTGTCTTCCGCTGATTTCAGATAACGACTGAGAGTTCTCACCGCTTTCACCAGTTATTGCTATATACAAAATTGAGCTGGGTAGATCACAGGAGAACTGACATCATCGATACAATTTATTTATTAAATAAGTTTGACACGTTGTTTTTTTGTGGGGTTCCGGTGAATGTGATCACTGACCGTAACGAGCTTTCTTATTTCAAGAGCAGCGTGCATCAGGGTCAGCTAGGCTGCAGCTTTCCAGTGGCATGATGTGGCACTCCGCCACCATAATGAAAGCCACCACATTATAGTGGATTTGTTGTTCATACTATGTAATGTGATTGGCAAAGGATAAACAGATCGGGCACAATAGCGCACGTTTGATGTCGTAGATTTTTGGGTTAAGCGCCAGCTTGAATAATCTTAACGAACTACAACCCAAACACACTTGATGTACGTGTTTTGTTTCCATTGATAAATGGTGGCGCAACTCACCCGGAGGATTTGTAAGTGCGTTGCTTTATGTGCAAGCACTTTCTCGAGTGACGAATAGGTGCTGCCAGGCCAATACTTTTTGATCGTGCAAATCACTTACACTTATCATTGACTGATTATTCTTGAAACATGATGTAACATCTGAAGCCAACGTTCATTGTGTATTCAGTTTTCTTTCGGCTTTATACCGATCAATTGCGCGTACATTACGGGAATCCTTCTCCCATACAGCATCGCATCATAGGGACGGAGCTGTGAAAGAACACTTGACCTTCCCAATCTCGAGGTCACCTATAAAGAGTGATGTCACGTGAGCCCAATATCGCAAATTATTTCACTCTCGAAAGTTGCTAGATCACAATTTCAGTTTGTACACAAGCAGACATCCTATTAAGTGATGGTTCTTCGCTACCGTGGAAAACACGAGGAAACCTCGCATGCTGTAGCCGCGGACTAGAACCACGGGAGTTGCTCTTGTCATTTCTTACAACTTGGCAAATTTTTAAATTGGCCCTACGTTGTATCGCAACTTTCGCCCATGATAACATTGTTACGTGTGGAAAAACACAGATGAAAGAGGCTATATACAGGGTATTTACACTGGAACCAGACCACCAGGCCGACACTCACACGCGCCATAGGTACAGACCCACTTCGTCGTCGTTCTCGCGGCGGCTCGTCCCTTGAGCATCGCTCGATGATATCGTAATACTACCTCCCGGCGGCGAAAGCGCCGTCTCGCTGCTGTTAAATATCCAAGACGCGTGGAGAGTTGTAGGGTTTCAGTCGAGCGACGTGGACAATGTCACTGGTTGTCACAGCGGAAGACGTAGTGGGCGTGGCTAGAACGATTTCGTAGGTGACATCGGTTACTTGGGGAAGCACGCGATATGGGCCTGTGTAGCAGGAAAGCAGTTTTTCACAAAGGCCAACTTTACGCCATGTTGACCAACGCAACACGAAGGTGCCGGGCACAAAATGGATGACGGAGGTGGTAGCGTTGCTTTTGTTTGCCTTGAGAGACTTGTAGACGAGTGCGCGCAAGTTGGCGAACATGGTCAGCATGGGCGATAGCATCACGGGCATAAGCGCTAGTTGAAGCTGTGGTGGACTGAAACACAGTGTCCAGTGGTAGCGTCGGTTCACGGCCATACAAGAGGTAAAAAGGCGAAAAGCCAGCAGTTTCGAGACGGGAAGAGTTATACGCAAATGTAATGTAAGGTAGAGCCTGGTCCCAGTCACGGTGGTCGTCTGAAACGTATTTAGATAGCATGTCTGTAAGGATGCGGTTCAAACGCTCAGTGAGGCCGTTCGTTTGAGGGTGGCAGGAGGTGGTTAGTTTATGCTGTATTGAGCAGGCACGCATGTTGTCGTCAATGACTTTGGCTCAGTACGTACGGCCACGGTCTGTTAGCAATTCACGTGGAGCACCATGAATCAAAATGATATCATGCAGGAGGAAATCCGCAACATCAGTTGCGCAACTGGTCGGAAGAGCGCGGGTTACGGCGTAGCGGGTCGCGTAGTCCGCCGCGACGGTAACCCACTTGTTTCCTGATGTAGATTCCCGAAATTGTCCGAGAAGGTCTAAACCGACGCGATGGAAGGGCTCGGCAGGGATGCCGAGCGGCTGCTAGGTAACCAGCGGGGGGCCGGGAAGGCTTCTTGCGTCGTTGGCAAAGTTCACAAGCGGCGACGTAACGTCGTACGGAACGGGCTAGGCCCGGCCAGAAAAAACGGCGATGTACACGGTCGTAGGTTCGAGATACACCGAGGTGTCCTGCCGTTGGTGCGTCGTGGTGCTCTTCTAGAACGGTTGAGCGGAGGTCTTTAGGTATGACAAGTAGAAAGTCAGAGCCACGCGGATGAAGGTTACGACGGTACAGAGTACCGTCGCGGAGGACGAAGAGGCGTAGAGTGGTGTCGGCCGGAGAGTGCTCAAAACGGTCGATGAGTGCTCTGATGTAGGCGTCACGACGTTGCTCGTCGGCGAAATGAAGCAGCTGCGACACAGAGAATACACACGCAGCACTGGTAATATTGGAGGAGTCATGGTCGTCAACAGGGTAACGCGACAAGCTGTGAGCGTCTTGGTGCAGGCGGCCAGACTTGTAGACCACGGAATACGAAAATTGTTGTAGTCTAAAAGCCCATCGACCAAGCGGGCCTGTAGGATCCTTTAGGGATGAGAGCCAGCAGAGAGCATGATGGTCAGTGACTACGGAAAAAAGGCTACCGTAGAGGTTAGGACAGAACTTCGCAACCGCCCAGACTACACCAAGGCATTCTCGTTCCGTAATGGAATAGTTGCGCTCCGATGATGTGAGGAGGCGGCTCGCATAAGCAATAACGCGATCCTGGCCACGCTGACGCTGGGCTATGACGGCACCTTCGCCATGACCGCTGGCATTTGTATGCAATTCTGTAGGGGCCTCAGGGTCGAAGTGGGCGAGAATGGGTAGTGAGGAGAGAAGAGTGACGAGACAAGAGAAGGCGGCGGCTTCTGCTGTACCTCACGAGAATTGTACGCCTTTCTTCAAAAGATTAGTGAGGGGTCTAGCAATTGCCGCAAAATCTTGAAAAGCACCACCAGCTAACACCCCTTCATATACAGTTGTTCGATTTGTGTTGATAAAATACATTCCTTAAAATGTCTAAGAGAACACATAACCACTGATCTCTACTGGTAAACTCACTAGTAATATGTAGTCAATGACGCTGATAGAATGTTAGTATGCTTACGTCGCTGCTTTTCGAGAGGACCATCAAAGCTCAAACTGATACACTTTAAAATACTTGCTTTTTCTGAGCTTGTATACATATGGGCGATTAGTATCTTATCACTACATTTTAATGTGTGAATCACCGTAGTGTGCGCTGTATCTTATGAATTATACTTATTTTTATTTTATTTAATCATAGCGCTGACCAATTCAGTTGCCCAAGCTGAAAGGACATTACAACAATAAGGTTGAAAAGTGAAGAGGCGATATAACAATAAGAACATAGGTATAGCTCTAATTCAACCCTAATCTTCTATCGCAAAATAAGTTAACAGATCGAGGACACATTGCAACTCAAGGCACACGTGATTGCAAAAAATACATTCCAGTTCAGTGCGGAAGTCGTTTGATTGGGAAGCGGTTAGCGGTAATATGTGCCATTCTCTAAATGTTTTAGATTAAAAAAAGCTGTTCTCATAGAAACAGTTAAACCTTCCGAATGCAATTCGGAGGTTTAACTCATTTTTCCAGTAAGAACGTCTATGAAAGAATTGCAGCCGACTTGTTTTCCTAGCGTATATGTAACGTTAGAATGTGATGTTCTTCCATGAGGAAGGAAGGGGAACCTGGACTTTTATATTTACGGCATATATATTTTACCGTTTTCTTTGAATACGTTTAGATTTTTCAGTGTCCTTTGTATGTAGGGAACTCAGAATACCGACGCATATTCCAACTTGCACCTCATACACGCAATATATGATAAAACCTTCACATTCCCGGTGCCATTTTTAAGCTTTCTTTTAAGAAAACATGGCACTTGAAAAGCAGAAGTACAAATGTCTGTGATATGTATGGACCATGATAGATTTTTCGAAAGGGTAACTCCTAAGTAATTCTACTTTTCAACTTCGCGAATCGCGTTCCTACCGAGGTAATACGTGAATACGCTGGCACTTCTCTTTGTTGTGAAGCGTAGAAGAACAGCTTTTCTTCCTTGTTTAGCTCCGTGCCCCACTCTGCATGCCCATCATCAATTGCCTGGAGAGCTGCCTGTAGAAAATTATGGTAGTCCGTGCACAAGATCTTTTTAAAAACAACACACTCATATGCAAATCGGATTGAAACATCATGTGGTAACATATCTAATAAAGCACTCACAAAAATAAAAAATATAAACGGTCCCAATACACTTCCTTGGGGTGCTCTGGAGGTAGCTGATAGCATGCTGCACGAATAATTTTGCAGTTGAACAGAGTGTTGTCTGTCTTTACGATGTGCAGCAATCCATGCTACGATGTTGAACAGTGGAGAAATTTACTGCAACTGCAACTATAATTTACTATTAGGCACCTTGTCAAAGGCCTTACAAAAAATCCAAGAACAATACATACACCTGGCCAGACATGCCAAGAGCACTAAACAGTTCATGAACTCTTGAGACTAATTGCGTGACTGTACACGGGCCTTTTCTAAAAGCATGCTGGTAAACAGAAAGTATCATGTTTAACAAACAATTGCTGCAGGTAACTTACAATAACGGGCTCCAACGGCTTACAACATTGACAGGTTATAGAAATTGGGCGACAGTTAGTAACCAGCAGGCGGCTCCCTTTTTCATTTATTGGTACAATGCCTGCATTTCCCCAATCACATGGTATATCGTATGATCTCAGTGATAAGTTAAAAATACCTGCAAGAATTCTACAAGTCTGCTCAGCATAGCGCCTTAAGAATAAATTTGGAATGCCATCTAGTTCACTAGCCTTCCTTACATTGCTGTTCAAAACCATCGCCAGAAAACCCTTGCGTGTGATAATTACTTACATCATCCGCTTAAGTGCTTTAATTAAGAAAACATGATTACAAGTTTCTGAACTTCTGTTGCACAGCAAAATATCCCAATTTTTGGCACTATTTTGAAAAAATCTACGCTCGATGTTACATGACTGAGCGCAGAATTACTTAGATAACCATTGTATGATACGTTGTGTGCAGAGCACTGAAATAATTCTGTCGTTCCTTGTTGTAACACACTTTCTTTACTCTTTTTTACCGAACACAGGAACTGATGAGAATTTCCTGCGGACCTCCATGGTAAACGTGATTATTATTTCTGTATTTACAGCTCTCACCCACGACACTTGGGCGCTATAACCTCATTATGCAACCCTGCACTTTTCACCTTTCGTCACCACGCCCTTCTCTAACGCCTTCGGGCGTTCAATATATTAAAATAAATTATAAAAAAATTAATGACCGTTGCTTTTTTGCTGCAGCTCTTTATAGACAAATGTAGCTCAGTATCCTGTTGTTTGGCCCTTGTGAAAGTAGAATCGTACTGTTCTACATTCTTCGGTCAACAGGCACATGATACCGTGTGATGCTAATTTCTGTGGCACACTGTTCCGTAGGGAGTGAGCAAGTACACCCGTAAGCGGAATTCTGAAACAATTTCTTAATTTTTTTACGGTTTACGTTTCTATCGGTATTTAAAGACACTGACTTCCGAAGACCACTCTTTTTTAAAATTTGAGCGTTTTTTTTTTATGTCGACGCTCAGTTTCTCGGCGTTGGCACCGTTAACAGCGAGAAGGTACTTCGGCTGTGTTGGAAAAAGTGCACGCTCGGTTCCCAGTAACGCCATCAGATGGGGTTGCCCTCTACTTGAAACTAAATCAATGGCTTAGGGGCGCACTTATCTGCAGCTCAAAAGCGTCACGAAACGGTGTATTGATTGTCTGAGGCTCCACAGCTCAAGAACAGATCTATCTATCTATCTATCTATCCGTCCGTCCGTCCATCTATCCGTCCGTCCATCTATCCGTGCGTCCGTCCATCTATCCGTCCGTCCGTCCATCTATCCGTCCGTCCGTCCATCTATCCGTCCGTCCATCTATCCGTCCGTCCGTCCATCTATCCGTCCGTCCGTCCATCTATCCGTCCGTCCGTCCATCTATCCGTCCGTCCGTCCATCTATCCGTCCGTCCATCTATCCGTCCGTCCGTCCATCTATCCGTCCGTCCGTCCATCTATCCGTCCGTCCGTCCATCTATCCGTCCGTCCATCTATCCGTCCATCCGTCCGTCCGTCCATCCGTCCGTCCGTCCATCTATCCGTCCGTCCATCTATCCGTCCGTCCATCTATCTATCCGTCCGTCCATCTATCTATCCGTCCGTCCATCTATCTATCCGTCCGTCCATCTATCTATCCGTCCGTCCATCTATCTATCCGTCCGTCCATCTATCTATCCGTCCGTCCATCTATCCGTCCGTCCGTCCATCCGTCCGTCCGTCCATCCGTCCGTCCGTCTATCTATCCGTCCATCTGTCCGTCCGCCCGTCCATCTGTCCGCCCGTCTGTCTGTCCGTCCGTCTGTCTGTCCGTCCGTCTGTCTGTGGGACGAGTTGGCAGTTTGAGGACCAAATTATATAAGATAACATATTCGCAACAAAAGCAGGCATTTATCTGGTGCTACAAAAGACCAGAAATCATTTACCACGTTTTAATATAATGTCAAGATCCGAGAATGACCGGTAGGAAACGTGCACGTTCCAGCTACGCTGAAATTATTAGTGAGTGGAAGCTTTAACGGGCTAGCAGTCGGTATAAGTAAGACGCACTTCGAGTATCGGTGGAAAAAAGCATTGAAGTGATTGAAAGTACCGGAGTCATCACAGGCCTAGGTAACTGTATGATATAGAGATATAGGTTTTATTCAAGAAAGAAAACATTAGGCAGATGTAGGGAAAATGCTCAACTGAGATAACTGTAAAAAAACCTCATTAACTACGGCGGCCTCAGTTACGTTTTTCCCCCACTCCGTTTCAAAAGAGTAGCCAATAAAAATTATCAGATCATCGCTATCATACTCACGGATGGCGGCAACCACCCATTGCTCGCGCCATATTGCGCAAGTTGTTTCGTGTTTCGGCGGCGAGCGCTTGCTCCCGCGTCGCGTTTGCCAGATTGTGCACATCACAGAACCCGCAGAGCCGGAGTGCGGTGCCTTGCACGGTGCAATTCTCCTCGCCCGTCTGGGCCATTGCATGCTTAGAATGCCGGTGATCACCGTAGCATGAAAGGGAAGAGTAGTAGTTTAAGCAATAGCGCAACGAAACACCATTTACACCTAAACAGCATGCAGGAGGGACGTCGTTAAAACTCCCAGGTGATTCGTTGTGCTCAACATGGCGAGCTAAAGTGCCAGCTCGCGCCACGACTAAAGGCCAAACTGCACGCAAACTTGTCGGCACGCCAGAGCCCGATATCTGTTTGGCGTAGATATCCGCGCTGGCGCCGCGCTTCGGGACCGACCATCTGTCCCGCACCATGTGCGCAGGAGTAGGCGCGCCTGCAAGCGTCCATGTAGTTCGGCCTCTACGGTTAAACGATTGTTGCGCACTCGTAACCATCCCGGGAGTTCTTTAACGCGAAGCTCTGTTTGCCTCTCTTTCTACTGCTGCTGTCTCGCACACCGCGTCGTCGGGGGGGTGGGGGAGTTCATGGCATGTGTATGCTAGGAAGGAGTGCGCCAGAGAGGAAAGGCGATGCGAGAAACTCGCTTGGACCTTTGCATAGTGTTGACTGTGCACAATACCCTGTGGAGCTCCCTGGCCGTTGCAATACTAGCCGCTTGACAGTTGTAATTCTCTGTGACTGCCGGCAGGAGCATTGCAGAAATTCCAATGCTTACCTTTCGACTAACGTGCAAGTCCATAGAGAAGCTAGTTAGAATGGTAGAGAGGCGGGGGACAGGATGAAGAGAATTGATAGAAGCGGCGCAGTCGCGAAACGTGTGAATAAATCTTCCCACTCTTTGCTGGCAGTTCCATCCAAGGGGCGGATAGAAAAAAGGTGACGTGAAAAGGCGAGGAAACTCTACAATTACAGGCACGACAGCGGTTGCGGACCAACGGAATAAATTTAAGTTAAAAGCCACGGTACGGTACGTTTCTGCTATTTCTAAAACATCAACACCCTGGAAATTTCCCAAGGGGACAACTTACGCAGGGCGTGCAGAAGCAGAGCTGCATTAAAACGCACCGCAGGGTCTAGGCGACACTGTGGAAGCGGTCACACGGCTAATCAACGCGTCTGTGCCTGCCGCGATAGCATTGAGGCTATGGGATTGCTTGAGGTGGAGGGTTTGACCTCGAGGGAGGCTGCTGCATCTCCGCGCAGGCGAAATGAGAAACGCATCTGTAGTTACATTTAGGGGCTTATCAAAGACCACTACGGTATCAAAATTATTTCGGTGTCCGCCACTACGGCGTGTCTCATGATCGGATTGTGGTTTTCGCACATGCAGCTCTATTATTTAATTAGGGTATAATGCTCCTGTTATGATCCGATCTGTCATGTGATCCAATGAATATGCTCAACCCTCTCAGAGGTTATGAAGTAGGGTGCACAACAACGCCTCCAGCAAAAACCTCCCCCTGTTTGGTCTGTGTATTACGCAGAGAAACGGCTGTTGTGCACGCAAGGTAACGTTTAACATCAACTCCCCACTGTCGCGCTGCGCCAAACATTGAAGAAATGAAATATTCGCCGTCAAGATCAACATTATTATCATCAATCAAAAGAAACAGCACCGAAAGTTTCTCTTACAGCGATTCCCACAATGCGTGGGATCGGCATTATTTTTCTTGGATCATTCTAGAATGTTTTACTTAAGACGCTTGCCCTGGTTGTGTGCGCATCTCGCTGGGTTGAATTTTTCATAAGACAAGTGTAGGCGGCAAATACTTCTTAAAAATATCATTACTTGCCTTTTGTATTTCACGATTATACTATACCAGTACACTTATATATATATTGTGGAAGAAAATCACATTCGAAGATAGTTGCATTCTTTTAGACACTTCAACAGCGTTTGTGGTCCACCACATTGCAGATCAAATTTGGAGCTTTGGAGTTTTTTCCGTTCGAAGGAAGGAGTCTCAACGCAGAAAAAATGCCCTCGGCCACGCGACAGTTGGTTGTCTGAGAAAGGAAGAATGGGTGGATGCAAAACTTTAATAAGGTCCTGAGGTACGTGACTCAGCGCGCTGCGGGCCGCTTCCACGTTGGGACAGTCAGGCCTTGGCCGACCGCCTCATCGTGGGCCCTCTGGACAGCCCATAGTTGCGCCCCGGCATCGGGGCTCTTGATAGAGGAGAGCCACTTGACCTCATTGATTTCTTCTGTGCCACGTAACGAGGGGCAACGCCAGAGCATATGGTCTAGGCTAGCGATGTCATTGCAGTGCCTGCAAGAACTAGTGGAATTTTGTGGAATAAAGGCGGGCTGGGATATGAGCCTGTTTTCAATAATCTGAGGGTCAATGCCTGCGCTCTATTTAACTTCTTGTGTGGAAGGGGAAAGTCTCTCCTGCCGAGATAAAAGTGCTGCGCAATTTCGTTGTATGTGGTCGGTTGATCTCTGTTCTCCACCGCTGCGGGCCGGCGTTGGAGTTCTCCATGGTCGCGGAAAGCGAGACCTCGCGCCTTGGAGTGGGCCAGCTCGTTGAGGTTTGTGGGGCCTCCATGATGGATCCCATGTGAGCGGGGAACAACGTGAGAGTGTGGGTGGCGATGCTTTTGCCGTCGAGGATGCGACAGGCTTCCTTACACACGGCGCCAACACTGAAGGCGCGGATGGCTGCCCTGTAGTCGATAAAGATATTGGCATGTCCGTCGTCCAGAAGGGCCAAGGCAATGGCTACTTGCTCGGCCGCACGCGACGACGTGCTTCGTACCGAAGCGGCGTTAAGGGTCGAACCCCTGTGGTTGATTGACACTACCCTGAAATTGTTGCTGTTGCCATACTGGGCCGCGTCAACGAAGCAGCTGCCGCCTTGAAGCCAGCCCTGTTATCCTTTGCGACTCCACAGGAGGGAACGAAGTTGTACTCATCTCCAATTCCCTTCCTGATTGGCCTTCTATACGGCACACGATACTCTATATTGCGTTTATCTTTATTTGTCTTGACGCTTAGTCTGCTGAGCATTAAATTTTAAGACGCGTATATCAGAACACGAACGCTGTGGACTTTTCACATTTGGCGGACAGGTCGTTGAATGCGATTTTTCCTCGAATCTACATAAAAATGCTCGTGCGTCAGAAGTGTGACATTTTAAAGGCAAGTAAAATGTTCTCTTCATTGTACATCTGGTGACTGCACTTGCCTTCTGAAAACCTGTGGCCACCGAGACGTATAAAGCACATCTACAAGAAGCATCGGGGCCACAACTCTTGTAGCCCTAATACACTTACTAATACTTTCACATTGAAGGCATTGTAAGAGAATGCTCACTGCTGTTTAAACGGTAGGTGCTTACCTCCTGGCTGCGGATATTCCCCGTCGAGGATAATGATGCAGTGCTTATTCCAGAGCAAAACATTGTACTGTGCCTTAACACCGTCAGGTAGGCTTTCAGACGCTGCAAAGATAAGGTTCTCGATTTAGAGTGATGTCTCGGTGAACAGGCGACAATAAAAAAACGGTTGCGTAAGACTCCTCGAGTAGAGCTCAGTTCCCCCCATTTTGATACGCTTGACCATTTCTATGTGTCTTACCAAATATGTTGTGTGTGGTATATAGTAACTCTAATTTCAGCATGCTTGATGCGTCCTTTTGATGTTTGCACATAAGCTCTCAGTGCAATACGGCATTCTAATTGTCACGTTTGCGTTATGGTCCTTATCATTGTTGGGGTTATATTTCGAAATGCTCCTTCAGCAGAAAACATAATCTGCTGCTTGAGTCCTTGCATCACTTGGAATAATATAGAACATTGCTCACGAATTTAGTCCCCACCTTGTGTCGTACTTTTGTCTTCGTGTCGTACGTTGTGTCGTACTACTTCATTTGTAGATTTTTAATCCCTATTCATACTACGGCTACTTCGCAAGGAAATATGGCCGTCTCTCCGTCTGTCTGTACAACAATGGACGATGGCTCCATAGGTGTACGTGGAGTCCTGTGGGGGCTATATATAGGAGTTCCTTGTGGCCTACGAACGACTACGGATATTTATGATTATGACCATATACAGGCATATAAATGGACGTGCAATGATGTGGGACACGGCCACCAACCTCGGGCATATCCATCGTGATGCCTGCTCCAGGGCGAGCACCCATGGCACGCGCCGGAGCAGGGAGCTGGAAAGCAGTCGTGGCAGCTGGTGTCTGGTTAGACGAAGTAAAATTGGTGCTCCATGGTTGTCTGCCTGTGTGGCTCTCTGAAATTCTTAGCTGGCCCCACTGTGGGATTCAAGGTGGAATCAGCGCCATGGTTTCTGAAGAACGCGTCCAGTTCAGAGTCTCAGAGACGATCAGAGGCAGGCAAGCATGGACCACTACCTTAACTTGACCCAATCCATCTACCAATTGCCGCGCTTACTTTCCAGCTCCCCGGACAAGCCCAGCCGCGTGTCAAGGGCGCTTGCACGCCACAGACATCATGATGTTCATGGCCTCCGTTGATGGCAGCGCTGCACATCTATACGTATTGGAAACATACATATTAAACTGGACGGAATCCTTACACACAATGCGACATGTCCCACTAGGGAGTTTATTTTATTTATAGTAGAGTCCAGAATTATTCGCTTCAGTTATATGACATATGCGAAGGTTGGAAACATAAAGACACATTTAGTTAGCAACAAAGCGAAATTTGTATTAGCAGCTCTGATCCGGAACACGGCACATGTAGGACGCTACAGGGAATGCTGCTAAGAACATCTCTAGGCATGAATTGTTTTTTATTTTCTTTATTTTATTTATTTACAAATACTGCAATCCCGTTATGGGATTTTTGCAGGATGGGGATACATCATTATGACATGATTAGCAGGGCAAACAAAAGGAAAATTACATGGACTAGAAAGAAGACAATACAGATATCATGAAATAAAAGATACGCTACGAGTACAGCTGAATCAATGCATATACTGCAAGTGCAAATGTAACAGAGCGCAAATAAGAAAATTACACAATATGGGACATAAACAAATTCAGAGATGGCTGCAACACCACATCGTTGGACAGCTGGTTCCATTCAGTTACGACCCTAGGAAAAAATGAGTATTTAAAGCAATTTTTGCGACTAGTGAAGGGGGTAATTGTAAGTGCATGCCGTTGCCTAGTAGCATAACCTGTTGAAAAGGAAATAATCTCAGAAATATCTATGCTGTAGTATCCTTTAATGAGCTGAAACAAAAATTTTAATCTGAGAACACGATTCCTTTGGGTTAGAGTTGGCAAATTGGCTCTGCTTAGCAAGGCTGTCATCGACGTGCGCCCAAAGCTGTTATATACATATCGAACGGCCCGCTTTTGAATACCTTCTACTTTATTAATATCTTTTTTAGTGGAAGGATACCGTATGATGGATCCGTAATCTAAAAGTGGCAGCACAATTGCGTTAAATGCAAGAAGGCGAACTGCAGGTGTTGTCAGTCTCAAGGCCCTCCTGAGAAAGAAAAGCCTCTGATTGGCGGAATTGCATACAGTGTTGATATGTTCGTTCCATCTAAGATCTTTAGAAATCCAAATACCAATATATTTTATGTGCTCAACCTCAGATAGCAAGACATTACACGCCGAGTACTGGAAGTGCAGATTTCTAAGTTTGCGCGAAATTTTCATAAATACAGTTTTGTCAAAATTGATAGCCATTTGCCTGTCACTACACCATTTTACAACTTTTTCAAAGGTTTCATTTAGTCGTAGTTGGTCACTGACGCTATCTATTTCTGAATACATTACACAATCATCCGCATATAATCTAATTTTTACGGGAATGTCAATGACGATATCATTAATGAAAACTAGAAACAACAGTGGTCCGAGCACCGAACCCTGTGGAACAGCAGACTCAACGGGAAGCCTCCGAGAGGCATGGTTTTTGAATGAAACATATTGATATCGGTTTGAAAGATATGCAGAAAGCCAAGTAGCAATTTTGGCATGACCCAGAGTAACATCAAGCTTGTGGAGTAGCTTTTTGTGGGAAACCTTGTCAAAGGCTTTCGCAAAGTCCATGAAGATTGCATCGACCTGCTTACCTGAATTTAGTGCCTTAGCGAAATCGTGTACAGTAGTTACTAATTGTGTGCATGTAGAGAAACCCTTTCTGAAGCCATGCTGATGGCATGATAATATTTTATTCTTTGAAAGGAATTCAGTAAGATGTTTATGTATTATATGCTCCAGAAGTTTGCATGATGTTGAAATCAAAGAAATAGGACGATAGTTCAAGACGTGCTGTTTATTACCATTTTTGGAGATAGGTTTCACTGCTGCCGTTTTCCAGTCGATTTGAATCTCGCCTTCATTAAGTGATTTAGAAAAGAGCACACTCAGATATTTAGAGACCCATGGCACATAACGCTTTAAGAATTCATTTGGCAAACCATCAGGACCAGGTGATTTCCTAATATCAAGGTTAAGGAGCATGTTAAGTATTCCATTCTCATTAATAGTAACGTCAGACATAGGAGGGTATGAAGCATGAAAGTATGGCAATGAACCATTGCCTTGCTAAACACAGATCTAAAATGTAAGTTAAATGCATCTGCTATTACTGCACTATCATTACTCAAAACACCATTTACGACGAAAGCATCATTAATTTGCTTACTGGGACAAATTATCCTCCAGAACTTTTCAGGAGATGTTGAAATAAATTTAGGAAGTTTCTCCCCAAAGTAGCGTTGCTTATCTGAAGAAACTTTCATTTTTAGCTCGGAGGAGAGTTCGGAAATTTTAGTAAGCAAAGCGTCCAAGTCTCTTGCGGTACGTCTTTTTGTCTTCAGGCGCTTTAATCGTCTTCTTAATTGCAATGTGTCTCGAGAAATCCAAGGAGATTTGCCTTTCCTTTTCTTCAGCATGCACGGAACAAAGCGTTTGATGCAATCATTTAAAAGATCTTTAAATTGATTCCACAGTGTATGAATGTCTGCGCTGCTGCCTTTAAGTGAGTCATAACTAAAGGAAAGCATATCCAATATGGCGACATCATCTACACGCGAGAAGTTGAGCACGGAAGTGACATCAACAGATTTCTTCACAGAGACGCCCGAAAGGGTCAACACAGCAGAGTGATCGGAAATTCCAGGCAGTACTTCGCACTTTGTTTGCCCCGCAATAGATCCACTTAAGAAAAACTGATCAAGGATGGAGCGGGAGTTACCTTGTATTCTAGTGAAACTGTCAACTACTTGCCGTAGATCAAAAGAAAAAAATCATATCGAACAACCCTTCTTGTAGCCTGTCATTAGAAACGTTTAGTGTGAAGGTTGACCAATCTACGTTTGGCATATTGAAGTCTCCGCCCAGAATTAATCGATCACCAGGCTTCACATGAGCAATCAGGTAACTTTGCAGATAGCAAAGAAATCAGGAGAGGAATTAGGTGGTCGGTAAAGTGCTCCCAATAGATATCTAATTGCGCCCTGATAGGGTTTACAGAATATTCCCTCAATGTTCGGTATATCTGACATTCTCAGAATATTAAAACGCTCCTTGAACAGCAAAGCCACACCCCCACCTTTGCTCCCTCGATCTTTTCTGTGCACACGGTACCCACGAGGAACAAATTCGTTATCTTTGACAGAATCATTTAACCATGTTTCCGTGAGGATAATTATTTCAGGGTTATGGGCCACCAAGATTCCCTCAAGTTCTGTGACTTTATTAACCACACTCCGGCAGTTTACGTTAAGTATATTAAGCTCCTGAGGCTTTTGTACAAAACGTCAATTTTGATTTTTCTTTTGTTGAACACGTGTACCTTTCTTTTCGTCCCAGCCAAAGATTACGCCGTCTATGCTCAGTTTATTGCGTACAAGTTTGACTTTCGAGCCATTGTTTCTTTCTAGAGCAGAACTGTTCCAGAGTTTATTTCTAATTTCTCGAACTCTACGTGAGAAATCTTGCGATATTGAAAGCGCTGTACCCTTCAATTTGTAAGCAGCCTTCAAAATTAACATTTTTTCGCGATGGTCGAGAAATATAAGCATGATTGGTCGTATATGGCCAGCATTCCTGTTTCCAATCCTATAGCATTTTTCTATATTCACCACAGAGATACGAAGTTTGCTGTGAAACAAATCTTTTACTCTCTCTTCAAGATCCTGAGAAGACTCTTTGCTTGGTTCGTCAAGACCGTAAATGACTAAGTTGTTCTTTCGACTATGATTTTCTAAGTCATCTAGTTTTTCAACAATGGAGGCTAGATCTGTTCTCACCGTAGACATCGCTGTCTCCATATCCTCGACCCGCTTAGTAACTACACTTAGGTTCCTCAGTTGGCGCTCTAAACCATCAACACGATCAGTTAATGAACTGACTTGCTTGCGAATCTCTTTCTGAGACGCCTGTACATCATGTATAGCTGTTTTCAATGAATTTTGACCGGCAAGAAGTTCCATCAATATTTCCTTCTCGGTAGGGCCAGGGTTGGCCTCAACGTCGCCACAAAGCAAAATATTTACCGGAATATTTTCAAGTCGAACAAGAAGGCATTAAGACACAGTGGGCAAGGCAGCAGCAGTAAAAGCCTATTATCGCTACGATAGCAGGCCGTCGGCAAATATCTACTGACCTGGAATACGTAGAAAAAAGTGTTGCTGAGCATGTTACCCATTTCGCTGCTGCGTCGCCCACTGGAGAAGCACGGTGCGGGCTTCACGTTTAAGTCCTCCTGCAGGGTCACGTGAGTCAACGTCATCCATGGCTGATCCCGTGTGTACGCTGTGATGCCAGGGCTCGATATCTTGTTGACGTGGCAGATGTCACCAGGATCCGATAACGGGATGCGAAGTCGTCCTATATCGTGATTCCACGAGGCAGTTGCAGAGCAGCAGCCCAACAAAAGCTCGCACTTTGCCAGGAGAGCGGTAACCTGGAATACGTAGAAAAAAGTGTTCCTGAGCATGTTGCCCATTTCGCTCCTGCGTCGCCCACTGGAGAAGCACGGTGCGGGCTTCACTTTTAAGTCCTCCTGCAGGGTCACGTGAGTCGACGTCATCCATGGCTGATCCCGTGTGTACGCTGTGATGCCAGGGGTCGATATCTTGTTGACGTGGCAGATGTCACCAGGATCCGATAACGGGATGCGAAGTCGTCCTATATCGTGATTCCACGAGGCAGTTGCAGAGCAGCAGCCCAACAAAAGCTCGCACTTTGCCAGGAGAGCGGTAACCTGGAATACGTAGAAAAAAGTGTTCCTGAGCATGTTGCCCATTTCGCTGCTGCGTCGCCCACTGAATCTTTTAATAATAATAATAATATTAATAAAAATATAAAATAATAATAATAATAATCACAGGTATGGTACTGAAGATTTCCAAAAGGGCACAGTTTGTCACAGATTTCTGAATCACTTGAGCAGCGTAGCTAGGGCTACTTTTTGTCTTCTAAAAACGTGGTTGTTTAGCTCGGACAATTAGAGGCTGTGAGGTTAGCAGTTTTATTACCTGTAAAAAGGGCTCTAACCATTTGCTTATTAAATAAACAAGTGCGGTGTCACGCGTGCACAGGCGAACATAAGCGCTTCTCTCTAGATGACCGCGGACACTCGGTCTCGGAACACTGCTGGGATGAAGAGCGGCAGCAGCGGCGAGCAAATTCCTCCTCATCCTGCCTCTCGCTTTAAGCCAAACCAAACCCGGGCGCACACAGCGCATACGAAGCCGTCCTTTATCTTGGGTAGCTTAGCCTTCGAAACCAGCGCATATTGCTTCCAAGATAAGAGGCGTACGGCTGTGCTCAGCCACGCCATGCGCAGCCGCGGCCGGATTAGAAGCGGGTACCTGCGCAACCCTGCGCCCCTTCGCTCTCACCTACTAGCACGCGCCCATTCGCCTGCTCCCCCAGTGCGTGCGCCATTACTCGGCGTGCACTCAACCGGCCTTCGTCTCATGCATTCGACAGAAGACACGGTCCCACCGAGCCACCATCCTCCTCAGCTCACCATGTTTTCCCTCGCACTTACAGCATAAGCTGCACGGCGACGAGGTTACCGCGCATATACGCAACGTCAAAGTGACGCTGACGCTGACGATGACGGCGGAAATTCGCTTGGGTTGTCCAAGGGATTGGTATCACTAAACAAAATAACCTGGGGGCAACAAGAGTACAGCACTGGTGACATCACAGGTCACGACGACAAGCGGATAGCAGTAATGTCGCGTTCCCGACGGCGCGGAACGGAAGTTGACATGATGGGTTGAAACACGCAATCACGAGACATGTGAACGTGATGAGTACTAGGAACCGCACCATCGCTTGAGCGAACGGATATTGAATGAAAGTTTTGGAGGAAGGCCTAACAAAAGGCGCAATTACTTGATGGACGTCGGCTGAGTGAATCTGGCGTGGACGCGTGGTTTGGCCTGATCTTAAAGCAAGCCGTTCTTTGACATAACATAATTGAGTCATTGGAGTCCTTGAGCGGGTATATGAGCAGTGCTTCCTTTGGCCGCCAAGACATGCATTATGCGCCAAATATACATAGAATGCTTCCTATAAGCCATAATGCATTCTGTTTTTTTTTTGTAAAAGAATGATCTGTGGCGTATTCTCGCAAAGCGACCGAACTGGGCGGCCATGCACTGTTTTTCTGCAATTATTTTGCCTATGCTTCTGTCGATCAAGCCTGCGTAATCCTAGCGCATGCTTATGGACGGCCTCTTAGGTGGAAGACAAGGCGGCATGTGGTAGCACTCTATTTTGTCAATTCTGAGAAGCAGATCTAGTGAACCATGCATGCCACATGGACGTGAAGATAGGCAAGCGTTTTCCAGCTTATTCCTCTATGGTGAAACAAATGTGCGCCTAAACTGTCATGAGGCCTTCTAGAAAACGTGAATCTCTCCTGAAAACAACACACGAGCAGCGTCCCCGCTACGACATATCACTGTCAGTGTGAGGCTCAACTTTTTCAGGCCTCTTCGCTCCTTGGATTCTATGGCTAAGCTGGTGATGGTGAGCATCAGCGATGTTCCTATGTTCGCACCTTCGCTTAGCTGGTACATTTCTCTTATATATTTAATAATATGTATTCCAAAAGTAGTGGTGAACGAGTTCTGCAAATCCTACTTGTGTAATTTGCGTAACGCACTATGGGAATCTAGAATACGCAAAACATTTTGCAGCTAGCTTGCTATCCAGCACCATTAGGTGTACTTCAAAGAGTTAACAAATGGACTAACATGGCTGTGTAAAGCAAGCAGTTGTGTGTGACGTGAGTCGGTGGCTGACTACAGAAGCAGCACAATGACGACGACAGTACCTCAGCGAAGCGTTACAACCCGGCCTATTCTGGCTTCCATAAATTCTGAAGGTAGTGCAATATCGAGCTGTGTCTTGGTAGCGTTCTGCTTGATGGAAAGAACTGATAAATGCATGTCGACCCCTAAAAAACTCCAGTATATTACCTCGTCTCAAAGCGTTATTTGTCAAGAGTCATGGAAGGGTGAAACTCACACGCTTCCACTCGTGACCTTGCAATGCCCCTTCGCAGTTACAGACATAATGATTTCTTGAAAAATGAGCCTAATTAAATACGGGAAATGAAGAGAGGTAGAAAAGCACATTCTTCTCGATATTCGCCAAGGCTGCTCTGTGTAACCATTTTTCTACCAGCAAATTATGGTATGCTCGCAAGCCAATGTGCCGAAGAATCTTAGAGTAGGTGCACGTACTTTTGTGAACCTTTAATAAGGAATGACAAAGGCAATAGAATCTGTTTATGCCTGGAAAATACAGGGGACTAGATCTGTCACAGGTTGTGAAGTGCTTCCTTTTTTTTCTGACCCGATTCAATCATTACTAGAATATCGGACCAGTACTAAGAGCATGCGCGTTCATCGATTTTTTAAAGAGGTCGAAGCCAACGTGTGTTTTTCGAATGTTTGTTCCTCCAATGCTTATCTGTTTTCTGTGAAACAAAAGAAGTTGAACGAAATTATCTTGGATGTAGCTTTATAGTTATCATTATACAGATGTATATACATTCGAAGCTGGTGTTCGGGCAAGGAATCCACCAAGCCCATCGACGGCTACGTCAGGTTGTGAGAGTGAAGGAAAGAAATTGTTTATTGGCTTACTTACACGGCTCTAGTTACGGAAGCCCGCTTCATGCCCTCTTCATGCGCAAGTACCCTCTGTCCCACTGCTCCAAAAGTCACCGCTTTTCAACCGTCGTATTCTGTAGGCGAGTCAACTACGGAATCTGAACACTGTCTAGCACCAAATGACAATCGTAGAATTCGCTGCGATGCCGCGCCCATGCTCACAATATTACGAAGTAACCCCGCTTCGGAAGCCCGATGGTATGGAATATGCCGCAGGACAGCAACCATGGTCTACGTCATTGTTCGGTGGCATTGGATGGGACGCCTCCCTTCATTCTTAGTTCAGGCTATCAAGTAATGAATAGGGTGGTGGCCTTTTATGGACACGTCAAGAGTCGGTGTCCCCACTGCGTTGATGTCTGGATAGGCACACATGGATGCGTGAGAGATTTCCTTGTGGCAAACGTATAATTAACGCGTTTGTGGTGCTGAGACGTATCAAACACCTCCGTCGCCGAGAGAGATTGGACCTTGGGGGTGACCAGATGTCAGGTTGCACGAAGCGTCGATGTTCGGTTGTGGCCTCGGGGATCGTTCTAGAGGTGAAGGCTGATCTCGCAGGGCAGTTCGAGGGCCTAGCCCTCGCTTCGTTGTGTCCACTTCTCTGGGAACACAGAGGCACAGACAGACACTCGTCAGCGTGTTGGGCGACATGCCTACCGAATGCAAGGATCTCTGTAACATTTTACAATGTTTTACCCCTCTCTCCGTCTCTCCCCTTTCTAGCTGTGGTCAACTCTCGACAAGACGGAAATAGGTTGCCTAGCTCAATAACATCTCTATCGATACGTACAAAACACGTTCCTAAAAAAATTACTCAAAGTTCATTGTTTAAAATCCCTCACTCATACCGTCTGCATTCTCTTTCTGGCTCCATTTCTTATACTTGACCTCAAAGCTGTAATGCTCCAAGATGAGACAATCACATCAGTCTCACATTTTCTCCTGGCATATGCTTCAGCCATGCAAGAGGGCAATGGTCGCTCTCGACCATGATTTTGGTGCCTTGCATATATGATCTTATCGCTTGAATGACCCATACTATGCACACTCTTGCTCCGAGGCGCTGAACGACTCTTCTCGCGGTGTCAGTTTTCGACTGAGGTACAGCACAGGATGCCCTTCTCCGCCTTCATTTATTTGGCCAAGGACGACACCTAGACCGCGGATTGTGGCGTGACATTGGAGAAGGAATTTGCTGCCAAAGTCTGGCGAGACAAGTACAGGCCGTGAATACAAAGCTTTCTCCAGATACTGGAAAGCCTCTTCCCTATCGCCGCTCCTAGTCATCCCTTCTCATTCTCGCTTCCGGAGGGTGTCAGTTAGCGGACCGCAAGCTCCGAATAATTTGGAGCTTGTCGTGGTGCTGGTAATATCCAGTCATTCAAGGAATGCCCGCAAGTCCTCTTTTTAACGGGCCTCGAAAAGTTGACTATGGCCGCCTCTTTGGCTTTCATCGGTTTCCGCTTCCCGTGTCCCATTTCGTGACCCAGACACGTGACATGAGCCTGGCAGAACTGAAGCTTCTCCGCTTTGATTGTCAAGAACGCCTCTCGGATTCTTTCAAGCACCGTTTGGGAATGTTGCAAGTGAGACTCGCAGTCATTAGAAAACGTGGCCATACCATCCAGAGAGGCAGCGCAAATTCTTCTGGTCCTTCAAGCACCTGATTCATGAGCATTGAAAAATAGAACGGTGCGTTCTTCAAGCCAAAGCTCATGGTAACTGGCTGGTAAACCCGAAAGGGGTTACAAAGGCCGCGAAGCGCCTTGCTCGTTCTGTTGAGGGGACCTGCCAATATCCCCTCACTAAGTCTAGGGTTGAAATAAATGTAGGCCTGCTTACGAGTTCTACCCTTTCCTCTCTATTAGGCAACGGGCAGATTTTGTCTGTCGTGATGGCATTTAATTTTATTAAAACGCGCATGGCCGTGACCCTTTCCTTCGTACCTCAACTACCATTACACTCGAGCAATGTTTACTATGTGCTTCCTTGATCACCCCTAGACGAAGCCTCCTTTTCATGTCTGCATTATTTATCTCTAGCTGCCGCGAGAATAGGCGGTACGCTTCGGGCTTAAAACGAGCCTGCGTAAAACGAACTAGGTAACTCTAGAGGAACGTCCTCTGAAGCATTCATAGCTACGCTAACAATAGCTGTTCGCTCCAAAAAAGGTATTATTAAATTTACATGATAAACCCTTTACTCGTCTCAGTCCAGGGAAGCTCACGGTGTAAATCCCCTCTGAAAGGCAATAAATAACCTCGGCGGGTCCAACCCAATGTATTCCAAATATATTTTGGCGATTTGGCAGCAAGATCATTCCTTTGTCGCCAGTGTTAAATGATCGCGTTCTCACATTTCTTAGCTAATACCGCTTTGAAGTGTCTTGCGCTGCCTCTAGGTACACTACGATCTCAAAAGCTTGCTGTATCCTTCTTTATTTCAGTTTCGTTTGTTGAAGTGTACATATCGTCGTCGTTCAATATTTTTTGTATACAAGTGGCTTTACTGTGACGAATAAAGGGAATGTACATACTGCGCTTGCGTGGTCTAGTTCCATGCGTCTGGTCTACGTATTGGAGACGAAGGTCAGCATCGGAGCTATGCCGATCGAGTGTTTTCCAGCACCGCCCTTTTTCTTGCCTGCACCAGGTGACCCGGCTGTGCCTTGGCAGCAATAGAAACGCGTATTCCTGAATTTCCTGGAGGCCATTGTCAGCGATGAACTGCAGCCCAAGCGTTTCAGGGCAATTCTGCTAAACTCGCTGTGTCTTGAATGCCAGCAAATATTCTAGAGCATCCCTGCACAAGAAGCAGGCGTGACCGCGGACGCCGAGGCCGAGGACACGGTGGACCAGTTCAAAGACGCGCTTGCTTCACTGGAAACGCATTTCGCGAGCGCAACGAATAAGTTGGTGGAGCGGCGCCGGTTTCGCCAAAGATGACAAGTACCTCGTGAGACCTTTCAAGTATTTACAAACAGTCTTCGGGACTTTCCGTCTACTTGCAATTTTGGCAGTGCTACCAATAGCATGATTTGAGATCAATTACTGAAAGGCACTTCGTCACGAACCACGCATGAAACGCATGCTTTATATAGGGTCTTCGCTTACGCTGCAGCGTGCTGTTAACATCGGGAAGCAAATTGAGCAAATGCAACAGGAGCTCGGGGATTGGGTGCATAGCTCTGTGAACAACATTGAAGGTGTGCAAAAAAGGTCAGACTCTCAGCAAGGAAGCTGCTACAGGTGTGGCTGGTCATCGCATATGGCTAACTCGACTGGATGTCCGGCGAGGAGCAAATGTTGTGTTTCTTGTGGAAAAATTGGTCACTTTTCAAGCATGTGTAAATCGAACAAAACGAAATATACCGTTCGAAAGCCTAAGCAGGCAAATGCCATCACGGTCCTTCAAATCGATGACCGTAATGCCTTGGCGAAAGATATTCGACCCCACAATTCTATCGGGAAGATAAGACAGTCGTTGATCATCGGCACGGGCGCTACGGTTTCTTTGCTCAGTGGAGATCACTACCACAAATATCTAGCCAACAGCTACTCGTTCAGACCACCGACCGCTAATTTGTGTAACTATTCCGGAAAACAAATCAAGTTAAGCGGTTGCTTTCTTGCTGACGTATATTACGAGGGAAAGAGAGCCAGTGTCCTAGTTCTTGTCACAGCCAAAGGTACATCGCTTCTGGGGCTTCTTGCCATTCGGAATATGTCATTCGCTATGAACGACTCAACCTTGAATTGCTGCCAGGTGGCATCCCCTGACTCACTGATTTCAGAACTCACGCCCCAGTTTAAGCACTTGTTCACGGAACAGTTAGGGCATGTGAAAGGCTTTGTCTACCATGTTAAATGCCGTTTACATCTGAAACTGGTCGTCGCGAAGCTGCGACGCCTGCCACTTACGCTACGGCAACAGGTATCGGTGGAGATACAACGTCTGCTGGCCGAGGATATAATTGAACCCGTCGACGCATCGGAGTAAATTTCACGGATCGTTGTCGTGAGGAAGAAGGACGGTTCAATTAGGTTTTGTGTGGACCTACGTGAAGTGAACAAGGTAGTAATTGCCGATGCTTTTCCTCTCCCGCATACAGAGGAAATACTTCATGAACTAGCCGGACGAACGTGCTTCTCTAAACTCGACTTAGCGTCGCCATACCATCACCTAGAACTGACTCCTGAACGTCGGGGACTAACGACTTTATCACACACGAAGGGTTGTTTTGTTTCAAGAGAGTGTGTTGTGCTCTTACATCGGCCCCTTCAGCCTTTCAGAGAATAAAACAGCACACTTTGAAGGATTCTATAGGTATACTTTGTTACATTGATGATGTGATCGTGTGGGGCAAGACACGTGAGGAGCGCCACAAGAATGTACATCAGGTGCTAAAACGCATCAGTGATTCAGGTCTGGAGCTCAACCATCAATGCACATTTGCTGTTTCAGAACTATCCTTTTTAGGGCATACGGTGGGCCCAAAAGTGCTGACCCCATGCAGTCGAAGGGGGACGCCATTGTCAAAGTACGTACTCCTCACGATGTTGCCACTTTGCGGTTATTTTTTGGTCTCCCTGGATACTATGCTCGATTTGTGCCGCGATTTGCTGATCTGGTCAAGCCGCTTAGAAGGCTCTTTGGTGGGCTCGACAGTTCACGTGGGATGATGAAGCTGAGCGTAGTTCCAGCTTGTTAAGACAGCTTTGTCTTTAAGCCCAGTAATGCGAATGTTCAACCGATACCTCGATGTAAATGCTACAATAGATGCTTCTGATAAGGGACTGGGATCCGTTCTTCAGCAACGAAATGGTGACAGCGTACGCACGGTGGCCTTCGCATCAAGTGCCCTGCTCCTGCTGAGGGGAATACTCCAGTGGAGAACGCTAGGCCCTGGCTTGTCTGTTCGCATGCGAGCGCTGACATTCCCACTTGTGGGGTAGAAAACTTTGTTCCGTACGGACCATCAGGCACTGGCGACGTTACTTTCAGCTGCTGGTACACGACGCCGACCTTTACGTATATCCAGATGGTCATCTCGACTTTTATATTATAACTTCGACATAGAGTACCAAAATGGATCGCAGAATGTCGTGGCCGATGCTCTTTCACACCTACCTCGTGAGTGTGATTCGCAGACGATGCAGCAAGAAATTGTGTCCCTTGAATCAGAGTGCCTAACAAAGGAACGGATGCAGTTGGCCACTGCTGCAGACAGCGCACTGCAACAGGTTTTTGTACACGTGGTACATGCTTGGACGCCTAGGAAAGCTTTGCCAGCAGAAATAATGCTTCACTTTAACGTGCGTGCAGAGCTTTCTTTCGTTGATGGCCTTTTGATGCGCGACGAGCAGGTAGCTGTTCCGAGTGAATTAACCTCGCGCCTTGTTGGTTTTGCGCACGAAGGTCACCCAGGAATTGTGAGGATGAAGCAGAGATTACGTGACCTTTACTAGTGGCCACGTTTGTATAAGCAGGTAGAAGAATCAATCCATTTCTGTGATATCTGCCAGGCCGTGAACAAGTCCGCTAAACCGTCGTTTGCACCACTGCAGCCGGTGACGTTTGCAGCCTGTTTCGCAGCATCAGATCATGAGAAGCACGTTGCCATCATCCCTCAAGTAAAAAAGTGTGTAACAGCTGTATCTTACCAGTACTCACGTAAGGGGAAGAAACCTGGAGGCTTAGGAAAAGGGTTCTACTTAAATTGAGGACGACGGAACGAGCTATGGAAAGAAAAATGATGGGTGTAACGTTAAGGGATAAGAAAAGAGCAGATTGGGCGAGGGAACAAACGCGAGTTAAAGACATCTTAATTGAAGTCAAGGAAAAGAAATGGGCATGGGCAGGGCATGTAATGAGGAGGGAAGATAGCCGATGGTCACTAGGGGTAACGGACTCGTTTCCAAGGGAACGGAAGCGTAGCAGGGGGCGGCAGAATGTTAGGTGGGCGGATGAGATTAACAAGTTTGCAGGGACAACATGGCCACAATCAGCACATGCCCTGTGCGGTTGGAGAAGTATGGGAGAGGCATTAGCCATGCAGTGGGCTTAACCAGGCTGATGATGATGACGATGAAGACAACTGCATAAGGCAGTTGTTTTCATAAGGCTATATTCACCCTCCAACTTCAAGGAGGGTGAATATAGAAGGAAATTGTAAGCAGAAACTTTCATGTTCCTGGCTCAGTTAGAAGATTTGTTCATAACAATGTAACCCTTGTTTACAGCCAGTTTGCACTAGTCATGAGGGGTTTTTAGTTGCTTTTTCTGTTGTCCCCAGTAAACGGAACACGACACCTTTTTTTACATATAGTGAAAATAACAGGAAATTTATGTAGTGCACTAACACAAACACACATGTATGTGGGCAATTACTCGCCCGTTGTTGCTCAGCGGCTATGGTGTTGGGCTGCTGAGCACAAGGTCGCGGGATTGATGCCCGGCCGCGCCGGCCGCATTTCGATGGGGGCGAAATGCGTAAACACCCGTGTACTTAGATTTAGGTGGACGTTAAAGAACCCCAGGTGGTCGAAATTTCCGGAGTCCTCCACTGTGGCGCGCCTCATAATCAGAAAGTGGTTTTGGCACGTTTAACCCACACAATTTAGTTTATTTTGTGGGCAATTTCAAGAGGTTTGCAACACATTACATGTGTAGGAGATCCACTGTGCAATCACTGTGGTTTACAAGCGGCGCCTAATTGAGCACACTCACCTGCAAAAACTACAACTGCCACTCAGCGAAAACCCAGCAAACTCAGGCTAACTACGATGACAAATGTATGTGCGACGTCAAATATATGTGGATCAAATATAGCTTCTGCAATTCCTTGTGCAATTTTAGAACATGTCCAGGAGCCGACATCACTTATGTGTCCGATTATCCATTGAAAACTATGCGCTACATAAACGTTATAAAACGGGGAAAAACTCACCTTCCCCCAAATGTAGCACGGAGATAAAAAGAAAGCCAATGCAGCTTCTATGAAATGAAGTTTCCTAGGTAAAGAAGAATTCGTCCTCGTCCGCGGTTCGAACTGGATACCAACGCCAAATGCACCCTTTGTAGTAATTCATGTACGTAAGCAGTCCGGGATGTTTGTGTGTTTACGAACAACGCAGAATTTATTCCGCCGCCCTGAGAAAACTTTGAACGTCAGTGAAGTCACTTTTAGTTAAAAATGGTTTGTACAGCCTCTGGCGTGTCTGTGGGTGGGGGGATAGGTGGAGGGTAGAAGAAATATGAGCAATGTTCTGGCGAAGTGAAATGCGTGTCGATGAAGTACTGCATTTGTGAAGTTTTCTTATTAAGGGGCTCGAAAGCGCTACATACAGCGAAGGTTACAAAATTATCAGTCATATAAGGGAAAACAACTTAAAGTATGCAGTGTATTTAAAGACAACTGAACTTCTTATCGCCGCTGCTCAAGAGAAACACCTCTGTCTCTTCATGCAGGAGCAACATAAGTGCACAGATCGTGGTAATTCATGTCATTGTAGCCTTTGATGCATTCATTTTTAGTGGAATAATTATTAATTCGCGCAGTTTTTCCTTGCAGGCGTCTCAGCTTCACAGATTCACCTAGTGGATGTGAATATGTACATTTGCAGTCCTGTTGAGGTAAAATAACACGTTCGCGAGCATGAGTGTGGAATCTCCTTGGTTGTGGTGACTCCCACGCTCGTAGTAGTGCAGCCAATATTCATTGTCAAAGTCATCTGTACCACAGAATGTCTCGCGTCGGGAGGGTGTGAACCGACAATCCTTCACGTTCCCCTCACGTTGACCTCGCGCTCGCCGACTCGTCCGGGATCGTGCAAACACCGAAGCCACGACCACGCGCTCAGGTGAGTGGTAACCCGCAACCACCACCAAACTTGGGCCGCTATTACGCGTACGTAAAACAAAAGCAAGTGAGTAAGTATGCACTATATGCAAAAGTGTCAAAAAGCAAAGCCGATCGTCATCTGGTGCTTCGCCTCCCCGTCATCTCGTGTTGCTCGCAGTAAAAGCATCTTTGTCGCGTTTATGCGCAAACACAGCGTAACAATGTGCATAACGAATAAGTTCATCGCACGGAAAGCACGCGAGAAGCAGCGTTATAAGGTTGTACTAATTTGACTTTTGGCAGTCTGTGCGTTGTGTGAGCACATATTTAGAATCTACATTTCGCTGTAAGAAGTTTATGGGCGTTTTATACCGCCTATATATATATATATATATATATATATATATATATATATATATATATATATATATATATATATATATATACATATTAGTAGGCTTCAGTAGTAGTCAGAAATAAAAAGCCACAGACTCAAACTGAATAAAACAAAGTGTTAGAAAAAGAATGAACCTCACCGGGCTGACGTGGCCGGACGACATACTGTCCATATGCTACACGATCGACGCTGAATTCAAGTTTCCTGAAACAGAAAATAAATTCAGAATGTGAAATTTTATGTGACATTTATAACGTGCAATCTAAAATAAATTTATATCCAGCAAACAGAACGTACAAGGTATGTATGAGGTATTGCCGTCTACGAGGTACTGCGCTATCGCAAAATTCAAATATTTTGGTGACACCTTTCAAGTAGAATAGTTTTCTGTATACAAAAATAATCGTGCTTAAACGAGCACTCCTTTATTTATGAGTGTTCGAAGTGGGAACGACTGTGCATATCGCGATACTTCACAATCCCCCCCCCCCCTTATTTTAAGATAAATAGTAATTTTAATGCTGTGCTCTTTGTTCTATTCGATTTGAAGGGGCTCGACGTTTTTTTTAGTTGCCTGCTCTTACATCGCAGAGTCCGTACACGATATTCTGTGAGGGCACGCGCGACAACCGCACACGTTCTCATGCACTCACATAGTGCGTCCATCCATACATCCCCCTCATCACGTACATCACGTAATTTGTGTAGTCCTTAATATAATACTTGACTAGCACTAAAAATCATTGCCGGTATTGCAGTTTTCGGCGTCATTGTAGCATTGGCATTTTATGACTCGATAAAAGGAGTAGAAAACAACATTGCGATTATTGGAAGCAATAGGTACCCCATTACGGAATCATGGCGCCAAAAGTGACCAAATGATTGCACCAAATGTGGCCGCCGGTACAACGAGTAAGAAACATGTAAAAAATGCCCGGTATGCCGCCAAATTTCTCAGAGGTTCATGTAAACAAATTTATGACATTGAAAAACAAATTCATGAACTTCGCTCTGGGTGAGTACCAAACCCGACTCTCCGGGTTGCGAGAGGAGCACGCTTCTCCGGTGCCATGGCGGCTACACGGTGTGCCAAGGTGTCCCTAGTGCGTGCGTCATTACAGACGTCACGTCGCAGCCATCTGGCTGACGAATCGCGTGGAATACTGCATGCGTCGTTGGGCACGCAGCAGCGCTACCGATAGGGTGAACGTGGCGTCACGTCATGCGTGTATAATATGAGCGTACAAAATAAAAAGCATTATTGTTCAGTTCAGCGGTGTTTCCAGTTATGAACTCGCCGGAAAGCGAGCTCATTGAGAGATGTGGCGCGTTTCAATTTGGCCATACCGAGGAGCAGTTAGAACGCAGGCAAGGGCATGCGCGCACAAGGGACGCGCGGAAATACACATTTCACCAAACGCGCTTCAATACTTTCGCATTCCCACACGTAAGTAGTCTTCAGTGTCTCTGCGGAAATTTTAGTACTTTCAGGTCTCACTTCTGTTGACCACCCAAAATCAACCACAGAATTGTGATTTCTCCGCTCTCCAAATTCCGCCCAATCTAGCATAACATGTTAAAGGATGCTGCCTGATATTGAAGGAACAAAAATATAATTAATCCTAACGTTGCTTGAACACCATACTCAAGTTTGTCAGGATCTAACTGAAGAGAGATCTGTTAACAGCATTGAGTCTGTTCACCTTCTCCTTTGAGATTTCTTTTCGTGTTCGTTGTATCGCCATGGAAAATATTACATTTCTGAGTTCAGAATATTATGCAACGTTCTGCGCATTACACTTGTGCTATTGCGTGACTACTGCATCCTAATCTGTCAGTACAAATTTCATGTTCTTCGCAATCGAAAGTTTTCGCAGATCCAACGCCCACATTGAAATCAACTCGAAGAAAAGCTTGAGTCAAGAGGAAATTAAAGTACCTCAAAGCTGACAACGATCCTTGCAACAGTGTATTGGATCTTGCCATTTGAGGGGGACTTGGAGAAAAGTACGAGCATTTAATTATGTGCAGGATTATAAACTGCTAAAATAACAGTAAAAATTCATCAGCGGCCGGTAGCAAATCGCATGCTGCGGCCCGTGGCAAGAGCAACATCTCTATGTTTCCGTTGGTTCTCTGCCTTATAACCTCTTCAGTGCGTCGGTGTCGTCATTTTCAGCCAGTCGTCGACCCCGTGCAGGTGTCGTAATTTTCATCCAATCGGCGAACCCGTACAGGTGTCCTAATTTTCAACCAATCGTAGGGCCCTTGCAAGCGGTGTCACGCTGGTCCAATAGGGACACTCCCTTGCCCTATGCTCCGGTGGCCGCATCTGGTGAGCGTTACCTACTCACCTGGTTGTCCTTGAACGACTTTCCAGTGTGGCAAAGCAGCTTTTCTCTGGATTCGCATCCTTACTTCGTATAGCTGTATACTAATTTGCTATCGCAATCGATGCTTCCCCTCTCCGGCGAAACAGCGACATTATGATTGTTGGCTACACTGCTCCCAAGCTACGCCGATATTTAAACTATAAATCAGGCAGGTGTACAATATCAGACGTATATGCAGTGATGTGACCTGAAAGAAGGCGATGTTTGAAGGTTTCCGAGAGAAGAATGGCAATGACAGGTTTATTCACAAAGGTTTGACAGATATGCACAGTGGAAATAGGTATAGGCCCAACTGTTATAGATGTTTCTCAAAAATGATGCGCCTACTTAGCGAGTATTGTTAAGTGTACACCACACGGCACAGTTGTACTCATTTTCTGCGGAATTGCCGTCTCCAACATAAATTTGTGGCATTGGATCATCCACTAACCACACACCACAACAGAATGAAGCACATGTCATGGCGGCAAGGCAACGACGAAGGTTCCCTGCCAAAGATAGCATGACTATCATGGCTTGAAGACAATTGAATCATAACGGCAACATTTAGGACTATAGACTCACCAAAATGGCCTGGCCACAACTGAGAAAGTCAGTCACTTTAGCATATGCGAAGAAGGTTTCTGTGTAGATAAGTGAGATAAAGTTGAAAAGCGCTCTACTAGGTTCATCACAGAAAATATGAAATTCTAAGCCACACATACACAGACGTGACGCTTGAAATCACGCCTACCACAATGTCCCTGATATTGATAGAAATATTTTATATCGAAACACAACATTTCCTCCGAAGGGACGATTGCAAAACTGCGTAGTCACAAGTGTCGCAGTAATACATTCAGAGGTAAATTATTCCTTCCTTGACTAATGAATAGAATGCCTACCAGAGATAGTAGTTGATACTTGATATTTTTTCATGGCTGTACAAGATAGGCTGGCAAGCGTATGCTTTTTTTCTCTCTTCGTCTCGCTACCTTTATTTTATGGAACATTAAATAATACTTATTTTTATGGCTTTCGTGACTGTGGGTGCTCCATCGTGGCTATTGCCGAATGGGCAAACTACTCCCAAAGGAGTACGTACGCAGCGCGCGCCGCTGGGCTCCATGCCCCAACACCAGGTGGCGCTCGCCACAGCGCGTCCCCTACAGGACATGTAGAGGACGACTAGTAGAGATTACGAGAGAGTGGTAAGGCGATTGGAAGATTGGTGGGTAAAAAGAAGGGAAGACAAAAAAACTGAGACGTATAATAGCAAAGTTCGCAATAGGGGGTCAGAAAATGCGGTTGAAATAGTTTATAGTTTCATATTTATCATATTTATCTACAAACGGGGACATTCCTTTTCTGGAGGAATTGCCAAGGACGGTCTGGCACATACTCAGAGTACAAATAAAGCAATATAGCATGAGTAACCCAATTTGCAATTATTCCCCATTCCGTAACTGATAGGTCTACTTTAAGGATGCCTGTCAGGTGTAGATTTCTTATAGTAAGTTCTTTTGTGTTGCCCAGGAAAGAGGGGGGATATATATACATATATATATATATATCTATTTATATATACACACACATATATATTGTTACGTGTAGCTGACGTACGAGTCTACAATATATTTACACGTAGACAAGCGGTGGCAACGATGGCGACGCTATATCAAGCGGTGGCCACGTCGTCTTCCTTCTCCTCAGTGCAGCCACACTGTGGCGGCTGTTCCGTAGCATCACCCCCGGCAGTAGAAGCGCCGTCCCGGTGCTTAATCTACACATCCGCGGCGAAAGGTGTGTGATATGGCTTTAGTCTCGCCACGTGAACGATGTCACTTGCAGCCGACGATGACGCTGAGAGGCTGGCGGGGATGAGTTCATACGTGACATCGGTCACTTGTCGCACCACACGGTATGTGCCAGTGTAGCGCGACAGCAGCTTTTCGGAAAGGCGCACACGTCGAATGGGGGACGAGAGAAGCACCAGAGAACCCGGAGTAAACTGTACGTCCCGATGGTTGCAATCATAGAGGCGTCTCTGATGCTCCTGCGAGGCCTCGAGACGGGTGCGGGCGAGCTGGCGCGCGTGGTCGGCGTGTGCGATCGCGTCGCGGGCGTATTCAGTGGTTGAACGTGTGGCCGAGGGCAACAATGTGTCCAAGGGCAACGCGGGTTCTCGGCCATATAGGAGATAGAATGGTGAATAGCCGGCGGTGTCGTGACGCGATGAATTATACGCGAACGTCACATATGGTAAGTGACGATCCCAGTCGTGGTGGTCGGTCGCAACGAACTTCGAAAGCATGTCGGTGATGGTCCGGTTGAGGCGCTCCGTGAGGCCGTTGGTCTGTTGGTGGTAGGACGTGCTGAACTTGTGCTTAGTCGAGCAGGAGCGGAGGATGTCCTCGACGACCGCCGACAGAAAGCTGCTGCCACGGTCAGTGAGTAATTGGCGCGGAGCACCATGCACTAAAATGATGTCATAGAGCAGAAAGTCGGCAACGTCAGTAGCACAACTTGTCGGGAGGGCTCTGGTGATTGCGTACCGCGTAGCATAATCAGTAGCGACGGCGACCCATTTATTTCCGGAGCCCGAGAGAGGGAACGGTCCAAGAAGGTCTAGACCAACACGGAAAAAGCGTTCCGGTGGGATGTCGATCGGCTGAAGACATCCAGCTGGAGGTGTGGAGGGCTTCTTCCGGCGCTGACAGGGCTCACAAGCGGCAACGTAGCGCCGCACGGAGCGAGCGAGACCCGGCCAAAAGAAGCGACGGCGTGCACGGTCGTATGTGCGCGAGACGCCCAAGTGTCCAGCCACGGGAGCGTCGTGAAGTTGTTGGAAGGCAGTCGACCGCAAGTGGGATGGAATTACGAGCAGAAGGTCACGGCCGTGTGGATCGAGATTGCGGCGGTATAGTGTCCCTTCCTTAAGGAGAAACATCCGGAGAGAGGCGTCGCCAGGCGTTGACTCCAGATGGTCGATGAGGGCTCGTAAGGAAGGATCGCGGCGTTCCTCATTGCCGATTTCGAGCAACTTGGACACAGAGAAAACGCAAGTGATGGTGTCCGCATCAGCCGGGTCGTCGACGGGGTAGCGGGACAAACAATCGGCATCCTGGTGCAAGCGTTCCGTCTTGAATACCACGGAGAAGGTATATTCTTGCAGGCGTAACGCCCAGTGAGCGAGTCGTCCCGTGGGGTCCTTGAGCGAGGATAGCCAGCAGAGCGCGTGGTGATCAGTGATGACACAGAAGGGGCGTCCGTACAAGTAAGGGCGAAACTTGTCAACAGCCCACGCCAGAGCGAGGCACTCGCGCTCTGTGATTGAATAATTGCGCTCGGCGGGTGATAGAAGTCGGCTGGCATAGGCTATAACGCGATCATGTCCACGCTGGTGTTGTGCTAATACTGCTCCTATGCCGTGACCACTGGCATCAGTTCGAACTTCCGTTGAAGCAGACGTGTCCAAATGGGCCAGAATTGGAGGCGTGGTAAGGAGAGTAGTGAGCTGCGAAAAAGAAGCGGCATGGTCAGGTCCCCAAGAAAATAGGGCGTCTTTCTTCAAGAGGTCGGTAAGGGGACGGGCGATGGTCGCAAAATCCTTCACAAAGCGTCGGAAATATGAGCACAGCCCTACGAAACTACGAACGTCCTTGGTAGACTTCGGAACAGGAAAGTTCGTAACGGCGCGAATCTTGTCCGGGTCAGGTCGCACGCCTCTGGCGTCCACGAGGTGTCCAAGGACGGTGATTTGGCGGCGAGCGAAGTGACATTTTGACGAGTTCAACTGGAGACCGGCGCGGCGGAACACGTCAAGAATCGCTGAAAGGCGGTCTAGATGCGAGTCAAATGTGGGTGAGTAAACGATGACGTCGTCCAGATAGCACAAACAGGTGGACCACTTGAACCCCTGAAGCAAAGAGTCCATCATTCGTTCGAAGGTGGCGGGCGCGTTACAGAGACCGAAAGGCATCACCTTGAACTTTTAAAGGCCGTCAGGGGTAACAAATGCAGTCTTCTCTCTGTCCATTTCGTCGACGGATATCTGCCAGTATCCGGACCGTAAGTCGATAGAAGAAAAATAAGTGGCACCGTACAGGCAGTCTAGAGCGTCATCAATACGTGGCAAACGGTACACGTCCTTTTTTGTGATTTTGTTCAGGTGGCGATAATCTACACAAAAGCGCCACGTGCCATCCTTCTTTTTGACAAGTACGACGGGAGAAGCCCAGGGACTACAGGAAGGCTCGATAATGTCCTTTGCAAGCATCTTTTTGACTTCCTGTTGGATAACAGTTCGTTCTGACGCAGAAACACGATATGGACGACGGTGAATAGGGTGCGCATCGCCAGTGTTTATGCGATGGGTCACGACGGACGTTTGACCTAAGGGTCGATTGTCAAAGTCAAAAATGTCGCGATAGCCTTCAAGAACGCGGCAAAGGGCTGCAGCTTGAGCAGGTGTAAGGTCAGAGGAGACCATCTTCTTCATGTCGACGTCAGTACTGTGCGATGACGTCACGGTATGGGCTGAGCGGTAACGATCTTCCACTGTGAATGGCTCGACCTCATCATCCTGCAAAGCGCGCATTATAGCCAAGGAGATCCCCTGAGGCAGAACTTGCGCGGTTAGCGCGAAATTGACGAGTGGAAGGCAGGTGCGGTTACCAGTAATTTTCAGCACAGTGTGCGGCACGATAACACCATGTGTAAGCATAACGGCCGGAATTGGTGCGGCCACGTAATTGCCGTCAGGTACAGCTGGTGAGGACAACAAGTCTACGTGTGTCATAGAGTGAGGTGGTAGGCGAATAAAATCTATGCAGCTCAGATGGCTTGGAGGCGGGTCCACAGGGTCGGCAAGAAGAGGCAAGTCAAGGCGAAGTGAGCCGGCCGAACAGTCAATGAGGGCAGAATGATGGGCAAGAAAATCCAGACCGAGAATGAGGTCGTGAGGGCAATGCTCGATGACGGTGAAGAGAACGACGGTGTGTCTCTCAGCAATGGTGAGGCGAGCAGAGCACATGCCAACAATAGCGACAGTCCCTCCGTCGGCGACTTGTACAAATCGGTTCGGGGCAGGCGTCAGAACTTTCTTGAGCCGACGGCGAAGAGCAGCACTCATAATGGACACATGCGCCCCGGTGTCAATCAACGCGCACACAGGAACATTGTCGACGAGAACGTCCAAAAGATTCTTGTGCGTCGGTAAGGTGAAGCGAGGATTTTGAGCCAATGTCGTCTTTGCAGCTTCACCTCCAGAAGCTGCGCTGTCTAGTTTTCCGGTCGGGGGTGCGGCGAGTAGGTCGGAGAAGGAGCACGGCGAGACGGGGGCGAGCGAGATTGACGACGGGAGGGAGAAGGCGAGCGGGAGTAGCGGGGTCGTGGCAAAGGCGTCGCAGGGTCAGATGATGGGGTGGGCATAGAAGGGGCGAAAGAAAAGGACGCACTAGAGGGGCGAGGGTGGTAATTAGGAGAATAGGGTGTGGGGGAAGTCCAGCGGCTGCGGCAGTGGCGAGCGACATGTCCAATGCGTCGGCAGTTAAAACAGATCGGCTTGTCGTCCACGGTTCGCCATTCGGAGGGGTTGCGCTGTCCATAAGAGTAAGAGGGGCGCGGTGGGGCCGTGCGTGGAGAGAGAGGTTCCGAGCATGCGGAACGAATGGAGTGCAGGCCGACGTTGGATAACTCTTGACGGACGATGGCCTGGATCAAGGAGATTGTCACCGGAGAATGATCAGGTGACGGAAATAAAGGGGCCGCCGGTTGTGCCGCTTCGACCTCACGACGAATACTGCGGGTCAAGTTGTCACATCGCGACGGCTGGAGGAAGAGGTCGTCACAGGATGACGTAGCAGCTGTGTTGGGAAGTCGTGTGATGTGCTGGGATAACCGGCGGCTTTTAGCATGCTCAAGACGGCGGCACTCCTTGAGCATCGTATCGATGCTGGTGACGTTGGTAAACACCAGTAAATTGAAGGCGTCGTCAGCAATCCCTTTGAGGACGTGATTTACCTTATCGTCCTCAGACATGGTCGGGTCAGCCTTGGCACAAAGGGCCATGACGTCGAGAATGTAGGACACGTAGGACTCAGTCGACGTCTGTACACGTGTGGCTAGGGCTTTCTTGGCATTGACTTGACGACCGAAGGGATTGCCAAAAAGTTCGCGGAGCTTCTCTTTGAAGAGATCCCAGCTCGAGATCTCCTCTTCGTGAGTCTGGAACCATGCAAGTGGAGCTCCGTCGAGGTAGAAAACAACGTTCGCGAGCATAATAGTCGAATCCCACCTGTGACTGGTGCTGACACGTTCGTATAAGCGGAGCCAGTCGTCAACATCAGGACTGCCGACTCCGTTGAAAACACCAGGATCCCGAGGTGGGGAAATGGCGACGTAGGTCGGGGCTGCAGGCGGAGACGGTTGCGTAGAGGAAGTGCCGCCAGCAGGAGCCGAAGTTGCACTGTCGCCGTTGCGACCGCTGCGAAGCTCCATGACGGGTACGGGGAACGTCCGCCTCCACCAAATTAATGTTACGTGTAGCTGACGTACGAGTCTACAATATATTTACACGTAGACAAGCGGTGGCAATGATGGCGACGCTATATCAAGCGGTGGCCACGTCGTCTTCCTTCTCCTCAGTGCAGCCACACTGTGGCGGCTGTTCCGTAGCAATATTACCCGCCGTGGTTCCTCAGTGGCTATGGTGTTAGGCTGCTGAGCACGAGGTCGCGGGATCGAATCCCGGCCACGGCCGCCGCATTTCGATGAGGGCGAAATGCGAAAACACCCGTGTACTTAGATTTAGGTGCACGTTAAAGAACCCCATGTGGTCGAAATTTCCGGAGTCCTCGACTACGGCGTGTCTCATAATCAGAAAGTGGTTTTGGCACGTAAAACCCCATAATTTAATTTTTTTAATACATATATATTTTTGAAGGCAGCTGAATCTATTGAACACCACGGTCAGGACGGTGTGTGAGCGTTCGGAAAGGAAGTGTCGCTTTAATACTGAACTAATGTCGAATCCTTCATAGAGTTCTTGGTATTACTAAACTTTGCACATCTTATATGGGAGTCGCAACAGCCAGTGAAGAAAGATGACAAGGCACTGTGCAAACTACGAAATCGAAGTGCAGAAGTGGAGTTCTATGAATCATAATACGGCAGTGATTGTGGCCTGGCGGAATGTCGGTTCGCGAAAGCCGTTCGCTCGGCAGCAGTAGACTTTACAAGTGCTTCCTTTGTACGCACACAATGGCAAATCGTTCAGCGCATCGAGGGCAATGTTTTGGCCTTATTGAACGACGTAGACCATTGTTGTACCCGGTGTCCCGTAGCACTTCTAACCTTCTTTCTGAATCGTGACTGGCTGAAATAAAACAGTTCTGTGCGTTTCGACGTAGCGTGTTTCTCCGTGGAGAATGTTGGAATGACGTTCGCCCTGTCGTGAATGGGTGGTAAATTGCATATTTTGAGTACCAGCTTTTTTTGCAAGAAACTGTCCAATAAAAGAAGCTGAGTGGTAGAAGACGTCGTCTTAAGAAATTGAGAGCAGTGACTCAGGATGTAATGAACCTTAGTGGAACACCCGAAAATTAGGTATCGCTAGCGTTATATGTAAGAAATATTTCGCAAATGATAGATAGTTTTTGTGCACTCACATTTTGTTCCACGGTGTGAACTGAAACGAGAAAAAATTACATTATATTTTAATTTACCACTGGATTACCCTTGTGAGAATCCTACATGAATATAATAGCAGAAAAAGTTCACTTAGGGTGTAGGCAGAAATAGGTATAAAAGCACAGACAAAGTACAGCCATTTAGAGCAAATGAGGAGGAACTGACCTATTGTAGGAATTACATGCTAAAACTTTCAAGCAAGCCACACACACGGTTAGACGTAAGTGACAGAACAGCATAAAGCAGAATCCTCTTGAGACAATGTTTAGGCAATCAGAAAAAAACATGATTCAGGAAGGTTATCACCCGATAACGCTTGTGGTAGGACTACTCATGAGATGAAAATGGTCCTCTCGAAGAAAATTGTATATGAACTTGAATTATGAGAGAAATTGGGGAGTATACCGCCTCACATCTTTCTCACATTACTAAACCAGCATCATCAAAAGCGTTTCGGAGAGGTAGGAAACAGTAAAATTATATCCCTGTCGCACGGACAAATTTAAGTGCACTCGAGCACTTAACTTTGCACTTCGCCGCTGGTGTCATTCGCCGGGTGCCAGACGAGAATGGTTAGTGACAGAGAGCGCACTCGTTGGCGAGAGTGTTCGGAGAACAACCATCGCGTCGGTGGAGTGTGCAGCCTCGTTAACAATAAGTAAGAAAAAGTAAGTAAAGCACTGTTAAAAGTAGAAACAGAAGTCATTTCTAATAATTTTTTATAATCTAACGTTAAAACCTAACAAAATGCGCAACACTGAAAAAAGGACGGCCAGAAACTGCTCTCGCTCTCGGGCTGTTTACGGCCACGCTGGATAATTGCCAGGCAGTTGTTTGGCGGAACCCGTTATTTGGACTGGTACTGGTTAGGTCTTGTCTTGGCTCACGATCATAAATCTTGTTGTTGAGGTTCCAATGATTTATTTTAGCGGAACTTAAGTTGATTCTAAATTATGCTTGTAATGATAACAAACTGTTTTGTGAGGCATAGTTAACTTATCAAATATATGCCTCACCTCCTGATTCCAGATTGCCATTTCCACCATTTTGACAAAACATTTTATCGTGTAGCAGCCCGCTGCGAAAATGACATTCAGCGCGCTTAAGTGTACTTGCTCAAAGTACACTTTAGTTTGCCCGTGTGACTAGGGTAGTAAAGAAGTAGTAGTGTCTGCTTTGTGGGCCTACAGTTTCTGCATTTACATTGGGACGTTTCACGCCAAATTAACCAGCGATTTTTTTACTGATTGCCAATAAGACTTAAAAATATTTTAACACGTTTATTTACATAGAAACCTCGTTCTGCATGTTTATTTGGGGTGCGAGCAATTTTCTTGCATCCTGGCGAGAAAATATTCCGGTGCAATTGAGCTAGAGGATACAGAACAACAATCTTTTTTTAAATATATGTTGTACGATTCAGTCATTTATATTTTGCTTGTGACAAGTGAATTGACGTGATTACTTAAAATAATTATCCCACATATTTGGATACTTGTAGTGCTTTAGGCACCGATAATAACAAGTAAAATTACAAAATGTAACTTTTTTCGCGCAACGCTAAAACCCAAAACGCACAAACAGAAATTCAATGGATGCAGCGCCAACAAAATATTGTTCAAAAATAGATTGACCGGGGGAGATATTACCTGGAGAAATTGTAAATTTCCTTCTTTTGCTCAATACGCTCTGTAGTAAAAGGTATAAAACTCAATTTGGTGGTCAGCTAAAATATTTATGAGAAATCATTACATAACAATGACATCACAGACCCTCAGCCCCTTATGTTAAATTTGAAGCTACACATTACACAGATGCTGTAGCTGCCGCCCGGATTCATGGCTGTAATTTTTAAAACTTCGGCTATAGTATTGCGCACAAAGCCGGCGGAATAGTTGTCAATGCCGACGGCTTTTCACAACTGCCGCTGTCTGACGGAATTAACGGTAGTGCTGATCTTTTTTTACTTGTCCAATGTGAACAAAATGAAACTAACTTCTAAACGTATAGTACATGAAACGAAAAAGGATGCTCCGTTAATAGCGGTCACTAAATGACTTGGCATGGTCGGCTGTTGTATACGAATATAATCATCATTTCTTCGCAGCCCTAATTATACTGCCAGCAGACGACGGCTCTCAAGTTTGGGCCAACGTCGTCGTGATACCACTGAGAATTCAGAAAGCGGTAGCGTCATTGTTAGCGGATACTCTCTAAAGCATCCTGAAACAGGCTGTTCTTGCACGATCCATAGTGTAGTGGCATGGGATGGACATTTCTGTAGAACTGTCAAGCAGTGTGTTCACTCTAAGTTAGTAGTTTGTAAGTTTACGAAGCCTCCTTAACAACCAGAAACACTTTGGAGGTGGCGTATGAACTGGTGGGAGCGAGTAAACATAGATTTCCCGGAAGCAAAAATAAGATATTTCTTGCTCGTGGTAATTCCCACTCAAATATAACGGAACTTACTATAATGGCTATCACCACAGAACCAAAATTGACAGAATATCCAGATCACTCTTTGCAAGTCACGGACTACCTGTTCAAGTAGCGACAGTTATCAGATCCCACTTCCGAGCCAAATAACTTAATTTTTATCTGCTAATTGAGTCAAGCACACTGTCACCCCGCCGTATCAACAGCACAATACGGTATAGCAGAAGGTGCAGTAGAGATGGAAGCAAGAAATGTTATTGAAAGAACCATTAGAAGACGAGAGCAACAAAAGTTGTAGGTCCCTTCAGCACAGAGCGCTTAACTTTCTGTTCGTGTATACGACAACACTGCACACACTCATGAGATAGTAGCCAATATAAGTGTTCTTAAAGAGAAAGCTGCTCACGTGATTCACATTGCTGAAGCAAAATGAGACGCCAAGTGCAGGTCAATTAGGAGAAGGAAGTATTTCGCGCTAATAACCGATGACGGTGGACACGCACAGCGTAGAAGTGTGCGACTGTGCTTGCCATATAGTATCGGGGGAGAGTGCGCAGTTGCGCCCTGGAAAACGTGTCACAGTTATGTCCACCGTGAGACACTTTGTGTATGTGGACAAACACACACGTTTTGTGCCAGCAGATCAATTACAATGTTCTTCATTTAAGGATGATGTTACTGCAGTATGTGATTACGTCGTTGTAACTGGCGCATGTGAGTGACACTCGGAAGATTGACAAGAATTGTCGCTGGAAACAGCAAATTCACATGATTTGATTTTGCCTTGACACAGACGGATCACCCATGTCACGCATTGCCCAACTCAAATGGTATAGGCGTCAGTGTGATATTATTGGTGGAAGAGGGCGACGTCTTCTATATATTGTTGTTCTTATTTCGTTGAGAGGGTTGCGGCGCGTCAGACAGAAAGCACCGGATGCTGCGGTATTTCTCTTGTCGCCTAATAAAGACACTGCACTTAGCATGCTCCGGTGCACGCTGTCAGTGTGCTATCATGCTCATTTAAAGTACACAACAGAAACAGCATCAGCGTCTAGGGTCCTCTCACTGCAAAGTGGAGATGTGCCTTGAAGCAACACCTGGCATAAAATGCTAAATATATTTCATCACGTGTTGTACGCCCCTGTGCATTAATCTTTCGTCACCACTCTTCCCTCGAGATGCATTATTCTTTGACTTCGCCTCTTAACAGTGCTTTAGAAGTTGCAATTGACATCTGACACTGTGGATACTGTGTTGATTTCTTTGCATTTCGGTAGAGCTTGTGAAGGCTGTAGTGCAGAAACATTGCATGATAATAAGGTAATGACGTGTGGCGTAGAATACCCTGAAGTTTTTATGAGAATAAACATTGCATAGAATATAAATTTCAAACTGGCTTCTACATGGCACAGTTTGTGGCATATCACCTATTAGTCGTTTTATATATATTTTAATATGTGCGTTGCATTTGCGTACTTTTTGAACTAACGTCTTGGTAATAAGCGCATAAACTGATTGTCAAACAAGAAGATAAAGGCATATCGTCATTTGCACTGACATTTGTATTACACTAGGCTAGCAATGCTGTGCTTTTTGTCAAATTGTCGACCTCGAGATAATCGTCGATGAAATTGTCGCCGCAAGCTTTCTTAAAATCGGTTTAAACAAAACATTCAGTGGTGTTTGTGGAGAATACTGTTCCTGCTCAACGACTATTTTCAAGTAGCGACTACACAACCAAGTTCGACGGATTTACACAAGGAACCGTCTCGCTCACCATAAAGTTGTGGCGTTGATCCGGCACATACCATGACAGGAGACGAATGAAATAGGGCAATGCAATGACCATGACAGCAGCCGAACGATTGCATGAGCACGACGCATTAACAACTATAGAATGATCATGGCCGCATGACCACCATAATAAGACAACTCTGGAAGCAGTACGACAAAATGATGACGACGAAACTAGCACTGTGGCATGACGACTACACAAAACGACGGCGTGAGGCCAATGCAGGAACAGTGTCGGTGGTATGACGGCCACACACGGCATACGGCAGGCATTGCCAGATCATTAAAAAAAGGTGTACAATCAATGCATTCTACCGGTGCTAACATATGGGGCAGAAACTTGTATTATGACAAAGAAGCTCGAGAACAAGTTGAGGACCGCGTAAAAAGTGATGGCACGAAAGTGCTATGCGTAATGCTAGAAGATAGGAAGAGTTCAGGGTGGATCAGAGAGCAAACGGGAATAGCTGATATTCTAATTGACATTAAGAAAAAAATGAAACTGGGCAGGGCATGTAATACGTAGGGTGTATAACCGGTGGACCACTAGAGTTACAGAATGAGCACGAAGAGAAGTGAAGCGCTGTCGAGGACGGCAGAAAACGAAGAGGCGTGGTGAAATTGGATAATTTGGAAATGAGGAAAGTTGGAATCAGTTGGCACAAGACAATGGCAATTGGAGATTGCAGGGGGAAGTCTTCCTCTAGCATTAGACATACGTGCACTAGGCTGATAATGATTACGGTGTCAGCAAGACGACAACGCTGTGATAAAAGCATGAAGGATGACGGAGCTGGAGCGACGCCAACAGAATGCCAACAATTCAATGACGATGAAAATGATTACAATAGTATGGCGAAGACCGAGAGACAACAATATAATAGCACTGGTATGGCGGCTGTAGAATGACGTAGACATGACCACCATGTGATGAAGATGAAATGACGACTTTCATTGATGAAGACGGGGTTGTGACAATTGCATACGGAGAATTGTATGACGACAGTGGAATCATTAAAATAGAATTACACCCGACGTGGTTGCTCAGTGGCTATGGTGTTAGGCTGTTGAGCACGAGGTCGCGGGATCGAATCCCGGCCACGGCGGCCGCATTTCGATGGGGGCGAAATGCGAAAACACCCGTGTACTTAGATTTAGGTGCACGTTAAAGAACCCCAGGTGGTCAAAATTTCCGGAGTCCCCCACTACGGCGTGCCTCATAATCAGAAAGTGGTTTTGGCGCGTAAAACCCCATATATTACAAAATATAATTACGGTGAGGAAAACAGCAATATGGCATCAAAACAGCTCTGTAGGTTGAGGAAATCCCAACTATGTGTGGGTGTCGATGGCTTGAGGACGGCAGCGTGACGACGATGTGACGACGGCAGAGGCAAGGTGCTTCAATAAGTGAGAATGGCCTGACCTGATCATAATGGCATTAGGGTGACGAAATGGTGACACCATGATTATGACGACGTGTTGTAGCTGATGTCTGTACTTGCATGTATCACCTGGCGACATCGCCTGTCGGCATAGGCTGTCTCGATTCGCACTATATCCGGAGTTTCGCTTCCGCTTTCTCTGGCACCAGTCAGTCGTGGAAAACTGCAGCCTGCAGCCAGCAAGGATTTCAATTGTACAACTAATGCGTCGGGACAAAGTTTGCATGACGGCCAATGCGTCACGAACGAGTGAATGAAGACGAACGTGTCTGAATGCTGGCATAGCAAAAATGTAATGCAGAAGTTCGGACGATGATGAAGGAACGATTACAATGACCCCACGGCGGCAGCATGATGACGACGAAATGACAACGAAGTGAACACGAGCTTGTGAACATAGTCGCAATGGTGACGATGACATGACAACGAAGGAATGATCATATGTAGAAGTAGTGAAAATTGGAGTGCGGTCTTACGTGCTAGCAGTTCGGCCAATCTGCAGCAGCAGCAGCAGAAGCATAGATTAAGACGAAGGAAAAGACAAAAGAGCATTGATTAGTGACGATTACGCGGATGCTATCCTCTCTGGAAGTCGTTGGGAGCGAAGTTTTCTGTGTTATTTGTGTTCATTAACCATACTTAGTGGGGAATTGTTGATTTGAGGGTGGCCGCTTTTGTAAAGTCCTCTAGGTGCTGCGGTGCTATAGCGCGGCTTAGCGTTTGTACGACTTACGTCAGTTGTCCGCTTAACAAGTTCCCATCATGTTTATTTTTCCGACGTAAGAAAAACGTACCGTAGCGTAAAGTTGACACTTTATCCATTGTATTCGCACGTGCTGCCCTGTTTAGCAGCTAAGTTTCCTTACCTTCGTACGTCACCTGTTCTCTCTCCCGCGCTCCCAAAATATATGCTTGCTGCTATGAGTGAAGAGTGATAAGATTGTTATTCTCTCATTCTGTGACTGCGTCGGTTTTACGCCATTCTCTGCCCCCTCTCACTACCTCCTCTCTACCATTCTGTCTCCCCTCTGGGCTCTTGCGCATTAAAGCAAAGGTAAGGGCTGCAGCTTCTGCGACGCCAATGCGAGGGGCTCACGTACCATTATAGCAGCTAAATTATGGGGTGTTACGAGCCAAAACCACTTTCTGATTATGAGGCATGCCGTAGTGGAGGACTCCAGAAATGTCGACCACCTGGGGTTTCTTAACGTGCACCTAATCTAAGTACACGGATGTTTCCGCATTTCGCCCGCATCGAAATTTGACCGCCATGGCCGAGATTCGATCTCGCGACCTCGTGCTCAGCAGCCCAACACCATAGCCACTCAGCAGCCACGGCGGGTTCCATCATAGGAGTGCAGAGGGCATTGTGGCAACGCAGAGAGCTCCAGAGGGCATTGTGGAGGCTCCATACAATGATCCAAACTAGTTTTTCACGTAGTATTTTGTCTCTACCGCGCACCTGCCACGTATATCTAGGCTTTCACCCCCCCCCCCCCCCCGACGTGGCCTTCCTGACAGGAGCAGCAGGAGCTGCAGCAGCAGATAAAGAAATAGAAGAAACAGCGGAAAAACTACACCTTAATAATCAGTCAGAGATGTACGCAAACCTCGTAATTGAGATACATCACACAGTTTAGGGTGTTTTATTTTGTTCCTATGCCCTTGGGTACGTTTTGGTTGCCTGGCGGTCTCGCCAACCGCAGGAAGAGGAGGGCTACTTTCGGTTTGAAGGAACATGCATGCTCGAAGCATTTGCCGGACAACCTAACTCATATTTATTTCTCCTTTTGTGATTTTTCAATCCGCGAAGCGCGGAAAATGGCTGTCTTAGTGCGTCCATCAATCTTACCTCCACTCACCCTTGCCCCCCACTTAACGATATCAAAAGCCGGATCGCACTTCGTCATCTGCTTCGGTTCTTGTCCCAAGTATGAAGATGGGAAAGATAACATCGAGAAGCATGATCAGGCGTGCAATGAACGGAGGACGCGGGAAACGAGGACAACCAAGCATTAGACGAAGATGGCTAAAACGGAGTATCACATATGTTGCGCGGCTCTGTGGCGTTATAACACCGGGAATTCCAGTTCTGCGAAGTTTTTCAGGTTTGCCAATGACAGCAGGCAAGCAAAAGCATTTCGCTTTATTTTTTTGAGCAGGTGTTCATTTTGCATGAGTAAACCAGTTCTGCGCAAGCCTGATTGGACTGACACAGGAGCAGTGTGGCTCGACGCATTCGTCATGACGGCAGCCCATCTTCTGTCAGAGAAATACTTGTACTGAAGGGCGGGAGTTCGTGTATATTGGGCTATACATACTGTGCACTCTTTACTTTGTCGACGCATACAGCCAATGTCAACGTAAAGGAAAAAAAATTACACAGCCGTGATGATTTTTTTTAACTTTAAGAGCAATGATGGTAAAGGAATGCCCGCACATAATTTCCTTGTTGCATTTTGATGCATCATTAATAAGATATCACACTGCAGATGGTATAAACTTTCGATTTTATCTTAATTATAGAGCGTAGACAGTACCATAGCCTCAGTTACCTTCTTTTAGGCTCAACTTCGGTGAGTGCAAATTTTTGAACTCCTGCGTATTATAGACGATGCGCAACGTTAATTGCTTTGCCAACCAAAAGTTTTAATAATACCAGCAATAGAAGCATAGAATATTTAACTCTAATTAAACAGGAACTGTAAATCCCCCTTTAGATGAAGAATGTCAATAAGCTATTTTCATGAATGGTTGGTTACTTGTCTTGCTGTTGTGTCCAGACAGCGTCCTAATACTCGCCGTGCTTTTCTGTATATATGAAAATCACGTAAAGTGTGAGGACAGGCAGATTATCTGCGCTTGTAAGCGCCCTAGAAATATCCTTCCTCGGTTTTCATGTAGTTCAAATAATGAGAGCAATTATAGGTTAATTTCTGTTCAGGCGGTTACATGGTGCTTGTTTGAAATTATGTGGGCCCTTACAAACTGTCAATGAAATGCATGTATCGCACTCTACCTTCTTTTTGTAGGCCACAAAATTTGTCGCCATCATAATGTACATGATAGTAAAGTTCTGTGTGAGCAGCCCGTGTTGATTAACTAGGGCATTGGTTTGGATCTTCTGGAATCTATGTTCACTCATAATGTACAAATTTCAGTTGTCAATGAAAATTGCTTTTGCAGATTGAAACTTTAGCACTGCGTGGTGGTCAGTCTTTTTACAGTACGGAATGTGCGAATATAAACAAAAAACGTTCAACTTTTACTTGACCTGAGTTTTGGCTTACTGAGAAATCGCCCAGCTTTAGTTGATACACTTAACAACACACGAACTAAATTAACGACTGATGGTTCCAGAATGGTATTTTCTATACACTATCCCTGACTATATATGTGGACTAGTTGAACTGTAGCCCTAACCATAACCAGAAGTTAGCTATTCCAAAGCGACTATTTTCACGAAATGACGAAATTTGATATATATCGTGCGAATATTTGTAGTAGATGGCGGCTTGCTGCACAAACATTTTTCATTATAATTCCTTGGCACTCGTGCGCACGAGCGCTGTCCCAGTGCTTTCAAAGATGAATACAAGCTCCCAAGGTGAGCGCGCTAAAAAACGCTTCCTAAACGCTGCACACTTCAGGGGATTCAGCATCGTGATTTTGGCGAATGTCCCCGTGTGGCCAGCGGACCTCCAAGAAAGCACGAACATAGCCCGCTTGCATGCGAAGTCGGAATAGAGGGCTTTGCAGCAAGCCTTCGCTTCCCGGCGGCGCGCCCTCTCGTTCTACTTTCTGACATCATCAGCGACGTCATGGAGGCATTGTTTTGTTTATGAATCATTTCCAGTTTGATATCAGGCAACCGCCAGTGGTGGAAGCGGCGCTGCGGCCGCGTTTCGGCGTGGGACCCAGTCTCCCTAGGGAGGTATACGGAGTTTGCGCAGCCTGGCCTCGTTCCAACGTAGCATCAACGCAGCAGCTGCACTACTCCTATCTTGGAGCGTGGTCGTGACCGGTTGTTGTCAGTAAGCGCCCTCACGCAGTTTGCACTGCGTGTTGACGCTGTCAGGTTTTATCGCAGCAGTCATACCCTCTCCTAGCTTACCTCCCATGTGGAACCGGTAAATCACTATGTGAGCAAGATTATCGGCTCAGACAAAATTCTAAGAAAGAAATTCGTCCGAATAGGCGGAGGTATAATGAACACGTTTCTGTACTTTATACCTTACGTTTCCTTCACCCCCACTCAACACCCTGGAAGCCGCCCTTGAGTGCCTCTACAAAGCAGCTCTCAACCTCCCTGTCACCACCTCTACTGCTAAGTTCTTTGCCACAGGTCTCATTCATCATCTCCGTTCACTTCTCTCTCTCCATTGTGACTTCCAGCTTCCCGGATTTCCCTTACACGTCAGGGTCAGTGGTTGCTGGCCCAGGCGGGCATCTACCCCATTGCCGTTTCCACTTTTACCTCTCCAATTTCCACTCTGGTTCCTTACATTCGCATCCGATATGGCCGCTGCCCTGCATGCCGGCCGTCGTCACGCTGCCGCGCAGCACCGTTCCCCCCTCTTTACTACACAGATGCCTCTTTCGTAGCACCTCGAGTTTCCTGCGGCTACGCTACTTACCATCCCGACCTCCCAGAACCAGAAAAGTCACTCCAGTGGGCCGTACGTACAGCCTCCGGATGCACTCTATCTTAAGGTCCTTGCCGTTGCTTATGCACTACAATAATTTCCCTCCCTTCCCTCACTACCAGAGTATACGATATACTTCAATTCTCAAGCTGGCATGCGCCACATACAGAACCGCACCCTACCCCATTCGACCAGATGTCTCCGCACTGCAGCCTTCCCTCGCTTTCCTCCACTGGGTCCCTGGGCATTCGGGTAGCGACTGCAATGAGCTGGCCCATCAGCTGGCCCGTGACACTTTTAACCCGGTCCCTTGGTCCAGGCACTCGAAGGACTGTGGGAGACACTACTTGCGCCGCACCATCATGGATGTTTACATCCAGCTCCGTGTTGATAAGTGCCTCTACCGACCTCGTCATCTCATCACTCACTGTGCCGAACGTCCATCCAATGCGTTCATACAAATAAACGCATTGATTAACCCTTCCCGCGTGTTTCTCTATCGCTATCGCTCCGACCCCTCCTGTCCCAACTGCCTTTCTGCCTATGCGTACATATGCCATTGCTTCTTCTACTCTCCGGCTGCTCAAGAATCACATTCATATCGCCCCCCCCCCCCTCTCTTTCCATCACCACCTCGCTCGACTGGCTTGGCACTAAAAGGCAAGATGAACAGCATCTACTGGCCGCTCAGGTAGTCGAGATCCTCAGCCTGTAATTTCGGTCCGAAGAAGTCTTATACTACTAATACTATTCCATTAAATATAACGCTGATGACATCTTATCTCGAAAATATTTATGATTAAGGTGTGCATTATAAGTCGCCTTCTAATGGGCAACGGATTCTGCTGAAATGTAGTGTTCGTTTGTACGCTGCACATTTGGGAACACTGAAATCGGAGCGCGCATGTGGGTGTGTCACGTGGTTCTTTCTTTTTATTTCGCGGGCATCTGCAATGAGCACAAAAAAACGAATACGTTATAGATAGAAATGCAGAAACTGTTTAATAGGATGTTTTGCAAACCACTCTGCAACTTTCCATTTGGAATTTGTTGCCTAAATTTGTTGCTCCGAAAGTTGGCTAATTGTCTGTACTAATTATGCAATTAAACAATACAAAAATATTGTGACGTAGTTCATACCACAGTCAGCAACATGCATTTCGTCAACTCGTCTTAGAGTTTATCGGGGTATCTTTAAACTCTGGCTAAAGTTAGTTGAGACACCCTGTATTTGGAAGAACAAATCGATGTACCAGTAATCGATGCTCGGTTCCAAAGGGAGAAGCAGAGCGGGGCGTACGCACTCCTAGAATGTGGCGCCTTTCGTTGGACTTCACTAATTTCATCTTCGCGTGAGTAATCCTTGTGTTTCTACCAAATGAATAGGGTTGTGCAACCTCATATGGTAGGACCCCATTTCCTGGTACGGAAGAAACACAGCTTGTCCGCTGCGTCCTACCTGCACTATATTGGCCTTATTCTGCGCAGGACTTCTGAGATTTACAACTCGCTTTTGTGAACTGTGATAAAATTTAAGCTGCTGAAAAAAAAGTTCACTCTTACTTTTTTGAGTGTGAGTAGACGAAAAGGTAATGCTCTGTAAGGCTGAATGCATTGTCCCCTGATTTCGTTATTCAAAATCTATAGCGATAGACCACATGCTGCCGAGCGTTAAAGGCTCTGTAATGATCAAACCTGAATATTCGCTACTTAATCCCAAAACACTGCTTTCACAAAAGTGACCTTCTCGAGACAAGTTATTGAGAAACCGCCAATTATAAACGAGAAAGCAAGCGAATAGCTTCTGCTAAACGCAGACATTTATGTACGCATCAGCTATACTTCGAAGCTTTCTGCTGACTTTCAAAACGGTGATGATGCGGCACAAGTTAATCTCTATATGTTTTTTTCGTAGATGGCTTTACAGTGCGTCGATTGCGGCGGGACATTGACGTTGAGATTAAGACAATAATAAAGTTGAAGATGATTGGCCTCACAACGATGATGACAACTTGGCGAACACGGCATCACGACCATGGACCAACGACAATGCGATAATGACGGCAGTGTGACATCTAAGCGAAGTCGCAGTTAGCGGGAAAGACTTGACCGGCACATAGACGAGGGCCGCGCAGTGGACTTTCGCAACGAATGCGACCAGCAACCTTCAGCGCAGATACGGTGGCTGAGACGACGAAGGAATGCCAGACAGCGCGATCACTCGCTATAGCTTCTAGACCTTCGGCCGCCAGGAAGGTCTCACATGTTTACATCTGCGTCTGAAAATTTTGCGACAAACGCGACAAGCAACGTGCTTTGAGAGCTCTCATGCGCCGGTCCGGAGATAGTGGCTTCTCCCCGTCCAAACTCCTGCGCTGCAGCAGGGGCTTCTCTTCCCCATTCTTTATTCTTTCTTTATTCAGAGCTTACCCCGCACTTGCCGAAGACGCTCCAGCAGGGTGGTTAGAGCATTGACATAAACAAGTCTTCATTGTTACAGCACACCTGTAGTTTCGACAACTTCTTCCACTCTTCATTTTTTCTACCGAAAAGAATTTTGCGAATAGGAGCGCCCTGGTGATTAATTCCCTTATTTTGAAAATATTGCCAGTTTTATATGAACGGTAATTACGTTTTTTAAGGCGTTTGTCTTCGTTAATTCCTGTTTCAGTATTAAAGATTGAAAAAAAGAATTTCAACCGCAGGCTTTGCCGCCGCGAAAAAGGTAGTTCCCACTCAAGTTCATTTTTCATCTGAGTGCAGATCTTGCCCCTCTTTTAGCGCGTTAAGATGAACCTAGCTGCCCGATTTTGAATTTCCTGTAGTTCCTCAATCAGTGTAATTTGTAAAAGGTGCCATACGTCACATACATAGTTTAGTCTAGTATAGCACATACATAGTTTTTATGTTCAGTTCCGAAGTTTTAAATTTGCGTTATATAAAATTTAGTGCACTTCCAGCTTTCCCAATCACGTCGCTTACATGCGCATTCCATGAGCGATCGGATGAAAAGACTACACCTAGATATTTATATCTAACTACTTTTTTACAGGTTCATTGTTTAAGAGCTTCTGAGTCTCCTTTGTCTTCCGTTTTCCTTATAAAAGAAACGTGCACACACTATCTATCATTTATATTCATTTTCCACATAGCGCACCAATCCTGAACACGATGCCATCATCTGCAAACAGTCTAGGATGTGATGAAATATCTACTGAAATATCATTAATATAAACTAAATATAAAAGCGGCCCCAGTACCCGTAGAGAGTCCCCTGCGGCACTCCCGACATCACATCGATGTAGCCGGAGCTCTCGCCCTTTAAAATAACATAATCTCGGCAGTGACAGAGATTATTTTCTGTCTCGTTAAGCACACTAGAGTCTACGTTTAGCACTTTCTCTATCAGTTACCTTCGCTCTCAGTTACTCTCACTATCTGTGTAAACAAGAAAAGCTATTCACAATAAAGATATGTCAGTGCTGCGAACTTATCGTATTCTGTGCGTACAACAGAACATGTAATAGCCCCCGTGCTGTGTGCTGCTATTTATTCAATGCCGTTTAATAGTTTAACGATACCAGTGAACCACCGCTGAAGCGTCACGTAGACCTCCCATATATTCTTCAGATTTTCGCAGACCTGTCTTTACAGCCGCATAGCGTTACGTCGGATTCATACCCGCTCTCCATAGTTCATTGCAATGTTCGACATGCGCCCCCCAACTGCCACACTAGTTTGGTAAGACTAGCTCCACGAATGAGTAGAAATCCTTGCTCCTGAGGCACTCCGAATCTGCAATTCCAATTCGTCATTACGCGACGCACACAATTATGTAGCTGATATTCCGTTTATGTGTATACAGGGTGTCGCACACAACTTGAGCCAAGAATTTAAAAATGCAAGGCGCGTCGGAAGTGAATTGAACCGAACGCATACTATTGGCAATAGCCTATAGCAACTCAGAGAAGTTTTTGTTCTACCCATAACTTAATAATTAATTAAGTTTAATTACCCAACTTTTTTATTAATGGCTGAGGACCCCGAGCATGATACGCAGATTTCTGGAGCACCTTCAGGAACCAACGATCGAGTTGTTTTCGTTAAGATACTTCTCACATAGTCCTTTTTTCCGGGTTGCAATGAATGCCCGCGAAATAATAAAAAAAGAACGCCATATGATTTAGTGCTTGCGCAGTGGTATCGTGCTGCTCTCAAGCGTCTGTTCCCTGAACAAGGTCGGTTCCCGTCGGATGACGGCGAAAGTGCATGCTGCTGGCCGAGCACTACTGATGAGATGAACGCCTTGTCGCTTCCTCGTCGCCGGTCACAATGCAGCCGACCTTGTTCGGCGAACGCACGCTTGAGAGCAGCACAATACCACTGCGCAAACGATCTGTCACGTGCATTTTTTCATATTTCTCTGACCTTCTTTACAACCCGTAAAACTGAACTACGTGATACGTATCGTACAGGAAACAACTCTATTGGGGATTTCTGAAGGTGCTGTACAAATCTGCGTATCATACTTGGGGTCATCAGCCTAGAATTAAAAAGTTGGGCAAATAATTTTAAATAATTAGTGAGTTATGGGGAAGACAAAAATTGTATGAGTTACTATGGACCAGTTCGAATAGTATGCGTTCGGTTCAATTCGCTAATAATTTGCTCAAGTTACGTGGGACTCCCTGTATACATCACCATTACGTCAGCATACAACGTTCTTAAGCTGTTGCTTGCGATAGACAAATTCTAACATATCGTGTTTATATATAAGAATTCCCTCTGCTGTTGAAAACAGTCTCGTCAAACACTTTTGCGAAGGGTACGTTGATTTGGTAACTGCCACCTCTTCAATGAAATTGTAGTGTTCCCTGTATTGTTGCTTCAGGGGGTACGTCCGGTGCTTCAGATGCACTTTCGGCCACATTTATCACCTTTACGTGAAGATATTGTTATGGTTTAACACTACAAGGGTCTTCTCGCTTGCTTCTCATACATGAATTCTGACCCTGTTAGAATGTCTCCAAAATGCGCTACAATTCATAGAATCAAACTTTGCCTCCAGCAACAACAAAACAAGCACATCCAATACCCGAAAACAGGAAATTGAAATTAGCGGAAGTCGATTTCCCAGCAAGTATTGTGCCCTTAATAAACGAAAAATTATCTAAACGATACAGTTGAAATAATCGTTACGTTTTGTTCCAGGCTACATCGCCTACAGACATTGACCATCACGGATCCATGCAGGTACGCATCGAGAAGCATGTTTTCGCTACATAGAATCGCCTGCATTATCGTAAAAAGTTTCCATCCCGAAAAGTGCGCTTACTGTTATGCTCACCGCTCCGTCTACTGCGGAGTCGCTTCTCTCCTTCACCGACTGGTGCACGGACCGAGGTGCCCTTTCAAGCCCGGTCTCCACCAAGCTGCGGGAATGAACGCTGCCATCATTGGTCCCCTGCGCGGGCTCACTAGGTGAATATAAAGAACGCAGCTCCTGACACCAAATGCAGGGCAACAGCTCGTCCGAAGTAATGTTCTCCTTGCCAGACGCACTGTTATCTTGTGCCTTCGCCCCGTCGGTCGGTTTGTCTCCAGCGTGGTCATCAGTCGTTTCCTTAGGCGGGACAATCTGCGAAAAAAAAAGTAAATGCAGTAGGCTTGTACGACATTACTGAATCAAATTCGAATTTAAAATGACGCCACTCCTTCGAATTTCGAATGACGATTTCATTTGCCACTTATTAGATCACGCAGTTTAAACCACTGCCAGTATGAGACTGAGTGTTTGTGACCTTGCTCTCGCATAACGCTCAAGGACTCTGGTTAAAATGTTTTTGCGCAAACAGTAACTTATTCACATACATTATGCTTTGTAACAACACGAATCATGATGTCCCGTTTCCTACCCTCCCAGTCAGCATCGGTTTCGCTTCATGTGACGTTGGCTGCGTTCATAAGTCTCCCAAGGCAGCGGTAAAATATTTGTTTTACAGCGAATCTGAATGAGCCTAGACAATTCGTGCATTCGTCCGTCCGTCCGTCCGTCTGTCGATCGCCTGTACGCCGAAAACTGCTCCTGCGCAACGCCATGCGCGTGCACGAAAAAAAGAAAGACAGAGAAAGAGAGGCGCGGCATTAGCCAACACCACCAAGGCAGTACAAGGCCTGTTTACTCCGATCCATGAGGTCAGGCTACCTTGCTCAAAATTTCCGTTGACAAGGCTGGCCTGGTAAAAGCGGTGACGTCAAAATCACTGTTGTCTACTCGGCAGCATCCCTATCAGATTCGATGGCAGTCGGGCAAGGTAACATGGTGTCATGGATCGGAGTCAAAGGGCCTTGTGCTATCTACGTGGTGTTGGATTAGCGCGCGCGCAGCACTTTCTCACCGGCTCCGAAATTGGTAGGCCACGCGTCATGTGTACTCCATGGGACCAGCTATCTTCCTATCAGCAATGCCGCGAGCACAACCGGCAACGAGCTGTTCTACGCCGTGCCGATTCTGGAGCCCGGCAACGAGAACAGGCTCGCGCAGCCGCGCGCAAGCAGTAACTGTGTACCGGTGATCCGGCCGCCTACCAAGCCGTCGTTTAATGAACCGTTGAGATTAAACCATTGATAAACACCAGGACCGCATGTTTGAGCTTCGCTAGTTAACCATCTGTGCGGAGTGCTTGTGCGATGATTTTATTATTTGCAAAGCCTATTTAGTAAAACCAACCTGGAATGCTCTTTATCACTTGTATATGCAATTTACATCTAATGATATAAGGCAGCGGTTAGTACGCACTCATAGAACTTTGCATACAAATTACACAAAAGGGAGAGCTTACCTTACGCAAAGTTAAACAAAGTGGTACATTCTAGGACTTCGTATAAAGCATGAAAATACCGGGAAAAAATTATAAAAATCACATAAAGAGCCAAAAAACACGTCTATACATTATTTATTGAAAAGACCGTAAGAAACTCCTACGCACTCGAATTTCCAACGTACCAGCCAAACCTTGCCACTTATTATCACTAAATATAAACATGTTGCCTCAGTCAGTCATCGAGAACACAAAAAAATTGCTCCAATGGGCCTCGTATAATAGAGTCAAATACAAAAATCTATTCAATAGTTGTTTGAAAAGCTCCTAAATAGACCAGAAACTTTAAAATTTCAGTACAAGTTACACGTAGGATGCCCCTCATTTTCCCTGAACTTAATTATTGAACAGGTTTCTCCAGACATCGACAAGAGTATTCACTGGCCGTAGGATACTTTCAAACGCCGTTTTGAACTATGTTTTGCAAGGACTATATTTGATTCACACATTGCTTATAGATTTGCCACAGAGACCTCCCTATTTTTTAAAGTTTGATCTTGGTAAAATTTGTAGTTATGTCAGGGCAGCGTGCTAAATTTTTCGCAATTACAAACGTCCTTTATACGCCGCGAAGCCCTTCGATATATAGCTTATTCCAAAAATGGCAATTATGCCAAGCACATTTCATCTTTGCCTATGTCTAGCCCATTAAATTTTGCTTATTTTGGCCAAATATAAACTTCCCTCGGCACATTCGGAACACGCAGCTCGTATTTGGTAAAGACACATTTAACTTTGCAAGTAATTTGCGAAGGCGTTCTGCTGTATCAGCTAATTTGGATATTCGTGGAACTTTTATATAGGCCAGAGCAGCGTGATCAATTTTGAACCTTCCGTTAAGCGATTTGAAGCGCTTCGAACTGCTTGCCTACAAAATTTATTCATTAGATCAAATATAACTCGCGCAATTTTACGCTCCCATAAGCACAGCCATTACCCATACCATTTTCCGAGTTTTTGTCAAATGTAACAGATTTCCTTGTTCACATCGCAGTTGTGATTGCGGAAACCAACTACAAACCTCGTGCAGCCCTCTCCTGTTAGTTTGACCTCGTGTAACTTGACTTTTACGCCGAACTTGAACGCACTGAAATGTCCCGACAATAAGCCATACGTTGCTACGGAAGATAAACTAGCTTAGTTCGATCTCGACAGTATGCGCATTCCGATAATTTACTTTATGACGTAATGTTGCACGAGGACACGACAAACAACATAAACAGAACGATGTCACAAGCGTTACTAACAATTTTATTCTGAAGGGTAATGAACAACGCTATAGATACTCCTACGACAGCGCAGACACATAAGGCACCACGGACACGCTGCAGAGTGCGTTTAACAAAACGGTCGAAATAACTTGCAACGTTTAAAAAATATACTCCACGGTATACAAAGACACGGAAATGTCACTCATACATGCATTAGATTTCATTTTAAGTGAAATGTCCTCAAAGTTCAGGCGCTGTTTTGTAATTGTTTTTTTCTACGATCTTTACCAGGTTTGTACAGATTACAGAAAAAAAGAAGTAACCAATTACAATTATGATTACATCATGAAAATCTTTATTGATAATGTTCTCGCAGCATAGACCTACGAAGGCAACTGAGCAATTGCTAAAATACTTTAGATAACTTTAACGTTGCTTTACTTCATACCTTTATCAACATTCCAAATCTATGGTAAACAGAACGAGCTGGCTTGGCTCATTCACCGTGTTCACTGCCGCCTTTCACACGTCGTATATATTGACTAAGAATTAATGTGCAAAATTTTATTCGCTATATTGCCTCGTTTTATGGCCAAGGCTTAGGCAGCGGCAATGAAAGCTTGCCTAATGTGCACGGTGGAAAGAGGGACTGTGTAGTAATGCACAAGCACGTTGCTCGAAAAGTTACCATTATTGAATGCCGCGATTTTCCGGTCTCGTTACCCTGTGAAGCGCAGACGCTTCAGTGTTGCTGCGGCTGGGAGAGGGCACTGTCGACAAAGCCAGTGAAAAAAAATGAAAAATCGTGTAAGGCGATTCACAGCCACTGACTTCAGGAGGGGTCATGCTATCGAGGTATAGAAGCGGTGGTTCAATTTCTTGAACTACACTTCGTGAATATTCTCTCAGCAGCCTTCACTCGTCAGCCATTTAGACTTTAGCGCCTATCTGTAACGGACACCAACCAATATTCGGGCTGCTCTTAAAGGTAGCCTAATCCCTAATGCATTTTCAAATAATGCTTAATGCAAATCAAAACCAAGAAGGGGTCTGAAAGATGGGGTACCAGACTTTGGTATAGAAGTTACATAAAGACCGCGGCTGCCGCGCTGCTGAGGTTGTCCACGTTTCCCTCATGAAGCCGTTCACGAGGCGTTCGCCTCCCTTTTGAATTACAGCCAGGGTGGCCGCTTTCACGTGAGGTGGCATTAGTGTGGGCATTTATTAAGCTACTCTTTGTCATCTGTACATGATCATTATCATGTGGGGTTCACATGGGGCTCTTCTTCATCATCGCTTGTGGGGCTTTGTCTTACGTGTGAACCGTGTTGTGGGCGTGGTCAGTTCGCCGCATCTCCGACGCGTAATAAACGTCGTGATAACTGCTGCGTCACAGTATATGAGTTATGTAGATCTTTCCCAGTAAATTATGTATAGAAGCGCGTAGGAGCGCCAAAACTGTGCTTTACCCATGACGCAGCATTCAGGCTGTGGTCCAGAGAGAAATGAGATAACCACCGAGATCACAAATTGTGTGAAAGATCGGGGTATATTGTGGTTGATACGCATGCAAAGGTAAATTCAGAAGGTGAAATAAGGGCATTTTCTTAACGTTCCTTAACCCCACAAAGCCGAAACACGATAGCAGAACAAGCGAGCAATTCGTGAACGCTGGTTACGCGCACGCTCATGAATGCTATTCCATTTCTGTGCATTATCCGTCGAATGTTTGCCCAAACAAACCTGGTCCCTCCTGAAGGGCTGAGCGACAGGAGCCCCGGGAGGCTGCTCCTCGCAGCTCACGGCCAGAAGACCAACTCCGTAACGCATTCTGGTCCATCGGTCCACTAAAACACAAGGACCTCCGACAACCTAGTGCAGCTCGTGCGCCCACCGTCTACTGCTTCCTGACCCCCGCCCCCCCTCAGCGAACTCCTGGTGTCAACAAAGTTGTTTCCTCCTCCTCCTCCATTTTGTATTTTGGCAAGACGCCTGGCGCGTTCCTCGAGGCATCCCAGTCTACTCGTCAACGCAGAAGCTGCTAGAAATGGGTGCCCACAACACGGTGGAACAGCTGATGGAAGTACTCATATCCCACCAGAGAGTCAGGCTGAGCCCGACAGAGCACGGTCGGGTTGTCCTACGCAAGATAGGATGGCAAATTGAACAGAAACCGACAACGGGGCCGCTCCCCACAACGTGGAGAGACATTATTAAGACCAAGCCCAACCCCCGAAACATGCAGCCGGGGAGGAACGACGAGAGACGCTCTGCGCGGGCCAAGGCACTTTCTCGACAGCTGGAAGAGGACCCCCAGGTTCTCTACGCGGACGCCTCACTTCCCAAGCACGGCACCAGGGCAACGGCGGTCGTCACTACCATCGATAAACTGGTCGCAGGCGCGTCAATACGGACGACGAATACAGCCGAGGCAGGAGAAGTGGCCGTGGCCCTCGCACTCGCAGAACCGGGAGTGTGTGCGAGCGCGAGGAGAACACCACAAGGGCAACATCTCTCTCGCGGCACTAGCCATCCTCACCAAATGCAAATCACCGGGGCGGGCAGTTGAGCTCGTGTGCGTACCTGCTCACTCGCAAGTGGAAGGCAACGCACTCCCCGACCACTATGCCCTAAAACTCTCAATCCGGGCCGAGGACGAGCCAAGGCTACCGCACCCCGTGACAAGTTACAAAGAAATCACCCAAATGTACAGAAGCGGCAGATATAGGCTTCCCCGTCCGCATCCGCAACTCAGCCGAATGCAGCAAACGATCGTGCGACGCACGCAAGCGGGGTCGCAAGCGCATGCCGTGCTCTTGCACAAGATGTTCCCAACAGAGCATGACACTTCATGCCCGTTTTGCAGACGATCAAAAGGCGCTCTAGCACACATCCTTGCAGAGAGCACTAAGCTCAAGAACCACCCCACCATCCCCACCCCCACCCTCCGCAGCCTCAACCTCTCCGAACGATGGGAGACCTTGTTGTCCAGCCCCGACCTACCGACCCAGCTCGCGCTGGCCGCTAGGGGCCAGGAACTGCTGGACGCAAATGGGACCTGAGAAGAAGGTTCCACCCCGTCTGGTGCCAGCGCGCACCAGCCTTTAATAAGGGCTCATAAAAAGTTGATTCTCTCTCTCTCTCTCTCTCTCTCTATGCTGGGCACGCGAAGCCCGCGCTTTCTCTCCCACTAGTTCAGCTCGTGCCCGGCGCTTGGGGACGACACAACTACAGGGTCGGACGAATCGCGACCCGCCTGCCACCGCTTGTGTCACTGCTTGCCATTTACCCTTAGCGCCCGGCCTCTCGATCGCGAGACGAACCCGGTATGTCCATAGCGCTATGGTCTCCGAGATTCTCGCGCGCCGGCTCGTTTTTCACCGCCCTCCCGATCGCACGAAGAGAATGTAACTTCAGAAATAGGCGTGGCAGACTCCTCCTCCGACCCACGGCGCTCGTAAACGAGGCCTCATAGGCGTCGGGGAGGCTTTTAGGGGCTCTGGTTTTCTTGCCGATCGCTTGGATGAGGCGAGAAACGATGCTTTTTCGCTGCTTTGTAATTATTTACTGATTTGCAAATGAAGGCTCGATGGTCTGGATGGTCGTACTAGGGTCTCGAACTTATTTTCTAAAATGCCTTATTTTTGCAGACATACACTCACTACATTCAAGTGAGTACATTGAAGTGGAGTGCCCCTGTAAAAGACCGTCATGTGCTAGAAACGCACATACTTCGAGATTTGCGGTTTTATGAATATGTTTATCATTTTGTGCGCTAGTTTCAAAGGCTTACCAACCAGTTTTGCCTTTTGGTATCGGCGGTTGCGTTCGTCTGTGCATTTCGCTGTCGTGTTACCGCGTGAATCAAGGCTTAGCACGACCCTCCGACCGATACCTGCCGCAGTCGGTAGTGGACTTGGATTGACGTGAGATTTACGTGCACGTGAGATAACCTTGAGTGGTCAAAATTATTTCTGAGCTCCGCGCTACGGCTTGAATCACAATCACGTTGTTCTCTTTGTTTTCGCTTTCTTGCCCGTACACGTAGAATTCTGTAAGCGATAGCGATTGTATAGACACTCCTGGTGGTGACATCTACATTTCCTCTCACTTGCGCTGAACGCATTCGGAGAAGACAACAGCGCAAACGCTCAGTTTAAGCAGCATGCCCGCATTGTAAAGAAAAAAGAATCGAGCGCACGCTGACGCTAACTGAACCGACCAAGCTTGGCCATCGGCTTCGAACATGCTCGCTTCTCGCTATGTCGCCAGCGCCTCCAGGTCTGGCAACACCTGACCCTCCTCACCTCAACTTTGTGATGAGGGTCACACATCGCCAGACCGGGGGCGCCGACGGTGAAAGTGAAATCTATGCTCGCATTGGCGCATAACGCTTTGCGCTCGCCTGCCAGGCATGCCACTTCCAAACTCACTCCGTCGTGCCGCGGAGGCACGAAATGTCGACACAGAGTTTTAGGAGCAAGACGAGAAGCACGTGGCAGTGAGTGCTTTGGAAGTACCCGTGCGTCTATTCTGAGCGTCGTCGCAGCTGCGGTCTTGTACTGGAGCAACAGGCGTGCACTGTAAAATAATTTCCACCCTAAACATGAAAAAAAGCGTAAATGTGTCTATAGCTAACACCCTTAGCGTGTTATATATAACTGATATGTCTATTATATGTCTGTAACTGACACCCTATGGGCATGAGTTAAAGACATATTTACACCATTTTCACGTTTACGGGTGTAAATTGTTTAACAGTGTGTACGTAAAACTCGTGTGTGTGTGGGGGGGGGGGGGGTATTTCAGTGTATACTTGCGAGCTTTCTGCTGCCGATAACGCTGTGGTCGCGCAGTTTTGTGGTGCGTTCTTTTCTCTCGATACAGTCGTTCTGAGTGTGGCGCGTGGCGCTTGGATGAACTTTTGACGTTGCCGCCGTCACAACGATTTTAGCGATGCTTTTTTTTTCATTCATGTTATAGTTAGAAAAAAAATCTGAATACCTTATTTTTCTGCTTAAGGTTCACTGGGACTCAGACTGACCAAATTCTGTTCAAACACCCTCATACTTGCGAATCAATGTAAGTCGGAGTCTGAGTTAGTGCACTCTTAATTGAGTTTCCTGACCAATGAAATACCAACTATCCATTCCCCTTTTGGCTCAGCGCTTTCATTCCCAAGGTCGCGGAGATAATAAAGCTAATTTAGGGTAAGATGCTCTGTCCAGAATTCCCATCTCGAGGTGGCATCGAAGCAGCTGGTTGGTGTGGCCAGTTTCCCTATGATTTTTTTTCCGACAGCAATTGGGATCGTAACAGGCGGGCTCGTTGCCGCACCAACTAGCCTGACAGCAGATACTATTTGGTTTTGCTAAGCTTCCGGAAACAGGGGAAGAATTCAAGGAACGTAACTGACTTGCGTAGACATAGATAATAAGGGAAATATTAAACAGAAGAACATAGGGCACGAGCGGGTGTCAGAAGTCAGAATCGTTAAAATTTTGCAGAGCTGCCAGCCTTCATTGCACAGTGACCTACGCGGGCCTTGACTAACAGCGCCCTGTCTAGTTAGCTAGACATATATATAGACCATATATATATATATATATATATATATATATATATATATATATATATATATATATATATATATATATAGAGCCACATGCATGTTATGTTACCCACCACAATTTCCCCCGCGGCGAAGAGTAGCCATCCTGGTGACCTAAGGAGATGACACGATAAGAGGGTCGTGGTATGGCTTCAGGCGGCTGACGTGAACCGTCTCGCGGCCACGGCAGCGTTTGTCCGAAGTTGGCGTCACCGGTTCGACCACATCATTCACCGGCCATGTACACGCGACAATCCGGTACGGACCCTGATATTTCGGAGCAAGCTTTGGGCTAAGGCCTGGAGATTGGAAGGGCAGCTGAAGCCAGACGTGAGAGTCCACGGCGTAGGACTGTGTGGGCTGCCCGTTGTCGTGGCGATCTTTGTGGATTCCTTGGGTATCCGACGTGAACGAGCGAGCCAGTTGGCGGCACTCTTCAGCATGGCGAGCAACTTCGGAACGAGGGGCGAATTTAGAGGCATCCGGATGATATGGTAGCACGGTGTCGAGGGTAGTGGATGGTTCACGTCCATAAAGAAGGAAAAATGGGGAGAAGCCTGTGGTAGCCCAAACGGCGGTTTTATACGCGTATGTCACAAAAGGGAGGACATCGTCCCAATTGGAATGATGAGACGCAACACACATGGTGAGCATGTCACCAAGAGTGCGGTTGAACCGTTCCGTTTGACCGTTAGTCTGTGGGTGATACGCCGTAGTGGTGCGGGGAATAGTGTGGCAAGCGGCGAGTAGCTCATTAATAACTTCGGACAAACAGACACAACCTCGGTCGCTGAGCAGTTCTCGCGGTGCGCCATGCCGTAAGATGAAATGCCTTAACATGAATGCGGCGACGTCGCGAGCAGCAGCCGAAGCAACTGCAGCAGTTTCGGCATACCTTGTGAGGTGGTCTACTGCGACAATTATCCAGCGATTTCCTTAAGCAGTGGATGGAAGAGGCCCATAAAGGTCAATGCCAATCCGATCAAAAGGACGTACAGGACACGGTAAAGGTTGCAGAGGGCCAGTCGTATGAGGAGATGTCTTGCGTCGCTGACAGGCTACACATGACCCAATGTATTTGGGGACATAAGAATACATGCCGCGCCAGTAGTAGCGCTGGCGGAGCCGCTCGTAGGTTTTCGGGACGCCAGCGTGAGCTTGTTGTGGGTCGCCGTGGAAATACGTGCATATGTCGGAGCGCAACTGGCGAGGGATGACTAGCAGCCATTTGCGACCGTCCGGCTGATAGTTTCGGCGGTACAAGATGGCGTCCCCTAGCACAAAATGGGTGGCTTGGCGACGAAGGGTTCGAGGGCATTTAGCTGTCGAAGAACTGTGAAGAATGTCAATGAGAGACAAAATCCACGGATCTTTCCTCTGTTCAGACGGCGTGTCAGTAACAGCAAGTGTAGCAACCGGGCACTCTAGGGGTGAGGGTGGCGTTTCGTCGGATCGCATGGGCGATCGGGAGAGTGCATCGGCATCAGAATGTTGGCGTCCGGATCGATAGGTGACGCGAATGTCAAATTCTTGGAGCCGAAGAGCCCAACATCCAAGACGGCCTGACGGGTCTTTCAGTGACGCCAGCCAGCAGAGCGCGTGGTGGTCTGTCGCAACATCGAACGGATGGCCATACAAGTAAGGGCGAAATTTGTTTCACGCCCAAACTATAGCCAAACATTCTTTTTCTGTGACAGAATAATTGGTTTCTGTTTTCGTGAGGGCACGACTCGCCTATGGAACCACATATTCCGGAAAGCCAGGCTTGCGTTGCGCAAGTACGGCTCCAAGACCAACGCCACTGGCGTCCGTATGAACTTCGGTCGGTACAGTCGGGTCATAGTGGTGTGGAACAGGCGTTGAGGTAAGCAGACGACGCAAAGTGGTGAAGGCTTGGTCACATGCCGGAGTCCAATCGCGAAGGTCACCTGGGCCAGCCAGCAGCTTCGTCAGGGGAGCGATGATGCAGGCGAAATTGCGCACAAAGCGTCGAAAATAAGAGCAAAGGCCGATACAACTTCGGAGCTCTTTCAGTGTAGTCGGCCGCGGAAATTCTGCGACAGCACGAAGTTTGTCAGGGTCGGAAAGGACGCCGTCTTTGGAAACGACATGGCCAAGTATGGTCAGTTGGCGGGCGCCGAAGCGGCACTTTTTCAAGTTAAGTTGAAGGCTGGCGGTGGCAAGGCAAGTAAGGACTTCGCGTTTACGAGAGAGGTGAGTGGTGAAATCAGAGGAGAAAACTACCACGTCGTCTAAATAACACAGGCACGTCTTACATTTGAGGCCTCGCAGAATATTGTCCATCATTCTTTCGAATGTCGCGGGCGCATTGCAGAGGCCGAATGGCATTACTGTAAACTCATACAGGCCATCAGGCGTAATGAAAGCTGTTTTCGAGTGGTCGGATTCATGCACTGGCACTTGCCAATAGGCCGATCGCATGTCCAAAGAAGAAAAGAATTCAGCACCATGTAGACAATCCCGGGCGTCATCTATGCGCGGTAGAGGATAGACATCTTTTCGTGTAATCTTGTTGAGGCGACGATAGTGCACACAAAAACGAATCGAGCCATCTTTTTTCTTAATGAGTACTACGGGCGATGACCAAGGACTGCAGGATGGCTTGATAACACCACGGTCAAGCATATCTTCAACTTGCTCGGTGATGACGCGACGCTCGGTGGATGACACGCGGTACGGACGCTGGCGTAATGGTGCCTGATGTCCCGTATCAATGTGGTGAGAGACGGTACTGGTGCGGCCTAATGATGCTTGGTTGCAGTCAAAAGAGGCGTGAAAATCATTTAAAAGAGTAATAAGCCGCTCACGTTGTGTCGGCTCGAGGTCATCGGCAATAGAGCGACAAAAAACATCCGGTGGTACTCGGTTAGATGGCACATGGGGTGCCAGTGCTGTTACGTTGGCAGTATCCACGTCGTCGGGAACAGGGAAATGCACAATAGCGTCAGCGTCCATAGACTCGACGTTACCATTAGTCTCGCCACAGTGTAAAGCCAAAGTGTACGAATTTGGGTTCGAAATCAGTATTTCTGCAGCACCATGGTGAACCCTGAGGAGGGCGAAAGGTAACAATATAGGCTGGCGGCGAATGAAGACGGCAGCGGGTGTAAACATGACCGTCGCTTCGGCAAGCGATGCGCATGTAAGAGGGACTAATAGAGCACTGTGAGGAGAAAGGTCAGTATATGAAGGTACACAGATCCTGCTAAGATCCTGAACCTCAAAGTCTTGAGATGGCAAATCGCATAGAACGGGGAACTGAACGTCAGCATGTGCACAGTCAATGACGGCATGATGGCGCGACAGAAAATCCCAACCGAGAATGACATCGTGCGAGCAACAAGTTAACACAAAGAAATCAATGGAATACAATATGTCTCGAATCAGCACCCCGACAGTGCGCATAGCGACTGAGTGTACTAGTTGCGCACTGGCTGTTCTAAGCAATGGAACCGAAGGCTTCATGGTCACTTTCGGCAATGCAGGACAAAGCTTCTCACTAATCACGGATACAGCAGCACCTGTATCGACGAGCGCAAGGGATTTGATGCAATCAACGAACACTTCAATAACGTTAGCGGGGGAAAAACGAGGACTTTGATGTTCCGACGATGACACAGTTCGTGCCTCAGGAACTGCGGAAATTAGTTTTCCGCCTCAGTAGTACTGGCACTGAGTCTACGACGCAAGGGTGAGAGTGAGCGCCGACGAGGGGAAGGCGAGCGACGAGTGCCGTAGAGCTGTGACTGCGGTGCCGGTATGTCATCAGCAGCGTAGACTTCCGGTGGTGGTCGTGAAGGCATACGGAAAGGTCGGAAGTCAGAGCTGGGTCGTCGCGGAGTGCCCACGAAGGCCGGCAAGCGCCGGCGGCAGAAGCGCACTACATGATCCGGGGTACCGCAGACATAGCATATTGGGCGGTTGTCAGCAGTGCGCCAAGGATTTTGACCCTGCTGCTGTGCACTGAAAAAGGGATCCACCGGTTAGCGAGGCGAAGGCGGAGGAGAGAAAACCGACGGGCGAGGCGCTGAAGGCGGAGGAGAGAACCCCTGTAGACGAGGCGCCCGTGCAACGGTTTCAACATACGTCAGAGGCGCGGCCACAGTAGCCGGCTGACACGGAGGTGGAAGGGCTTCGGTCACTTGCTCTTGAATTATCTGTCGGAGCGCTGGAGCCAAACATTGAGAAGGCTTCTCCGTGGTCGGCAAAATCGAGAGCTGTCGTGCGACCTCCTCACGCACAAATTCTTTTATTTGCGTCAGCAAAGTTGTGTGGTTGTCGCCAATAATTAATGCTGCTAACGAATCTTCCGTATGTGGTGGGCGCCGAGCTAAGATGCGTTGTTGCCGTAGCTCATCAAAACTTGGGCACAAATTGATAACTTCGGCCACGGTACGCGGATCCGTCGCTAACAGCATCTGAAAGGCGTCCTCATCAATGCCTTTCATAATGTGTTTTATCTTGTCCTGTTCTGACATCGACGGATTCACGCGCTTACACAGGTCAATGTAACTGGACAATGAAAATGGAAATGTAACGATGTAACTTGAAAATGGACAATGTAACGATGTAACTTGTAAAAGTTTCACGGTGATGTTGCGCACGCCCCCGTAAGTGTTGTTCTGCGCGAAGCTTGCGCACAGCGGGGCGCCCGAACACTAATACGAAACTTGTTTTGAATGTGCTCCATGTTGCAAAATCGTCTTCGTGTTTTAGGAACCAGCGGTTCGCGATCCAGGTTAAGTAAAACAGCACGTTGTGCGACTTGGTGACATCGTCCCACTTGTTATGCTGGCTCACCCGTTAGTAAGATGACAACCAATCCTCCACGTCATGATCATCGGTGCCGCTAAAGATGGCAGGATCACGCTGGCGCAACACACCGGAAACGATGACCGCCGGAGGCTGTGGTGCATCTTCCTGGGTGGTTTCGTCAGGCATGGTCGCAGCAGTCGGTAGCGTCCGGCTTCGGAGTTCAAGTTTCCGAGGTCTACCCCGCAGCTCCACCAAATGAAAGGGGGTTTATTGCAGCTCGTACGAGTGATCGCAAGTAGCTGTTGATCGCGAGTCCTAGCCGTTCGCATCAGCAGCCCGAGCTCGGGTCTCGCGCCACATTGGTGGCAGTCCGCACAGCGCCACATGCATGTTACCCACTACAATATATATATTGCTGGAGAAAGCGTCGAATGAGACGGCCGGAGCAAAACCATTCCGCAAGTGCAAAACTCGGAAGCCATCCTGGCGCACACACAACCCGTAGCGGCTACCACTGGGAGACATAGTTCTCTATGAAGAAGGGCAAAGTTAGCCTGTCTTCTGCAGCCCTTGAGGAATCACGGCTAAGGCCCACTGCGCGCGGGAGAGTCGAAGGGAAAGAAGATGGAATAAAAGAGGGAGAAGTTGTTGCCAAGGCGGGGTAGAACCAATATGGTAGGCTGGGGCTCAGTGCGGCGAGCACAAGTGCCAGCCAAGCCTTGTCAGCCCGTGACAGGAGGTCAACGCAGCGCGCCTCCACGTACGCTCTTTCTCTGCGACGCTTCGCCTCCTTTCCCATTCACTTTTTCACTCAACAACACCTATACTTTCCCCTAGGGGGCATTGCTTTGTCGAGCCTATATTGCTATGCATGCGAAGAGATGCCGCACAGACGCACAGCGAGTACCGCGGTGTGGAAGCGCAAACGGAAAGATTACAATCGCAGTCGCGGATGCTACATTGATGTCGACGATGCGACACCTGCTGTATCACAGGGAAGGCGTATATAGGTACAGATGCAAAGAAGAGACGGCGTGAATATGCACAGCGAACGCCATGTCGTGGAAGCACAAAGGGAAAGGGCGCGAACGCGGTCGCTACATTGATATCGATGGTGCGAAACCTGGTAACGCGGTGCGCGATTCTCTTCTCCACCTCCAGAAGCCTTCTTCCTCCGGTTCTCCCTTCCCTCTGAGGGACAAACATAGTAGCGCTCATTTCACAGGCGGGGCAAGTACAACTGCGCAAATTAATCTGAATCAAGTTATTCGCACTTTCTTGTGACCATGAACAGTGCATTCATGTAAACATAGAGAAAACCAGGAAAGACAGTGAGGTCAACCAGTCGTGCGTCTGGTTTGCTACTGTACCGTGAGAGCACAAGAGAGGAGGAACAGAAAGAACTAGAAGAGACTGACCCCTGAGAGCTCGTGGGAGGATGCACACTATTGATATATGCCGACTCTCAAGCCGGTGGAATTCATGTGGTAATCTAGTGCAGGAATCAATTTTTATTGCGTTCGCATTGTTAAGGTACTTCACCCACTTCAAGGGGCTATGCTTGCTTGAATCAACGTATATTTATATGTAACCATTTTCTTGCCTACCAGGGTCCATGAGCGGATGGTTTGCACACTGGATATGTTAGCTGCAAAATGAGTATAAATTATTGATATGTGATCACATTCCTTAAGTATCAGCAACAGAAACATCGCTCCAGCGTTGCAGCAATGATAACCTAGTGTGGTCAGTGCGTTAAGCTTGGGGAGCCACAGTTACGATTTTGTCATATGAGCACAGCAGGTATGGCTTTGCAATGTTGAGCACAAGGTCGCGATTGTGATCCTGGCCACGGGGACCGCATGGCAATAGGAAGGTAATTAAATTAAGCTATATGTTTTCCCGTGCCATAACCTCTTTTTGATTATTAGGCCCGCTGTAATGGAGGTCTCCGGAAATTTCGACTACCTGGGGTTCTTTATCATCATCATCATCATCATCATCATCATCATCATCATCATTAACATCATCAGCCTGGTTAAGCCCACTGCAAAGCAAAGGCCTCTCCCATAATCCTCCAGCCGCCCCGGTCATGTACAAATTGTTGTCATGTCGCACTGCAAACTTCTTAATCTCATCCGCCCACCTAACTTTCCGCTGCCCCCTGCTACGCTTCCCTTCCCTTGATATCCAGTCCGTAATCCTTCATGACCATCCTTTATTTTTGACCATCCTTTTAATTAGGACATCCTCCTAATTGCATGTCCGGCCTATGCCCATTTCTTTTTCGTGATTTCAACTAAGATATCATTAACTCGCGTTTGTTCCATCACCCAGTCTGCTCTTTTCTTATCCATTAACGTTACACCCGTCATTCTTCTTTCCATAGCTCGTTGCGTCGTCCTCAATTTAGGAAGAACCCTTTTCGTAAGCGTCCAGGTTTCTGCCCCGTACGTGAGTACTCGTAAGACACAGCTGTTAGACATTTTTCTCTTGAGGGATGATGGCAACCTGCTTTTCATGATCTGAGAATGCCTGCCAAACGCACCCCAGCCCATTCTTGTTCTTCTGATTATTTCCTTCTCATGCTTCGTATCCACCGTCACTACCCGCCCTAAGTAGATGTATTCTCTTACCACTTCCAGTTCCTCGCTACCAATGTAAATTGCTGTTCTTTTCCGAGACTGCTAAACATTACTTTAGTTTTCTGCAGATTAATTTTTAGACCCACCCTTCTGCTTTGCCTCTCCAGGTCAGTGAGCATGCCTTGCAATTGGTCCCCTGAGTTGCTAAGCAAGGCAATGTCATCAGGGAATCTCAAGTTACTAAGGTATTCTCTCATAACTCTTATCCCCAATTCTTCCCAATCATGGTCTCTGAATACCTCCTGTAAACACTCTGTGAATAGCATTGGAGAATCGTATCTCCCTGCCTGACGCCTTTCTTTATCAGGATTTTGTTGCTTTCTTTATGGCGGACTACGATGGCTGTAGAGCCGCTATAGATACCTTTCAGTATTTTTACATACGGCTTGTCTACACACTGATTCCGTAATGCCTCCATGACTGCTGAGGTTTCGATTGAATCAAACGATTTCTCCTAATCAAACGCTTTGTCGGGTTTTTTTTAACGTGCACCTAAATCTACGTAGAAGGGCTTTTTCACATTTCGCCCCTATCGAACTGCGGCCGCCATTGCCGAGAGTCGATCCCGCAACATCGTGCTCAGCATGCCAAAACCATAGCCACTGAGCAACCACGGCGGGTGATAGGATGGTAATGCACAATGTATTATCTAATATATTAGTGTATGCTCAGAAATCGTATGGGCTCAAGATCAACGCTGGGAAAAAAATTTGTGGCCCAAAAGAATTCAGCATAACAACTGTTGGCGGCACCAGGCAATTTATGAGTACTTAGAGTACTGAAAATAATTAATTCGCAAAGTCACAGTGCCGTTTGAATCCAGACGAGCGTAGGTTAGGCAATTCGATGCGTTACTCATCGTTCCCATGGTGGTTTGAACTGCCGTGCTTGTAGCTTCCGAAGAGAACAGCACCGGAGTTAACTTCTTTTTCACACAAGTTTCCGGTCTCCTCTTTGTCCTGCCACAGTGGCAGCACAAGTCGTGTTGCATCAAAGAAGTGTGTGCACATACCTCTTGGGGTCCTCGGGTCCTCGGTGGCCTCGGGACGCTATACTATTTCACCTATCTTGTATTCTTTGCGCGCCTGATACTCTTGACACATATTTCCAGCCAGAGGCAGAGTCATCGCGCCATCGCTGGCGCTATGACTTTGCATTGCCACTTTGCACACCCTGCTAGAAAAGCTGCACGGACGCGATTACTTTCCCACTGGAAATATCCACGACCAGCGCTCTGCTTTTTTTCCGCTGGCGGTGATGGACGCTCGCTGGCGCCACTGTTTCCTCTTCATCGCATCAAGTGGTGTCGTAATTTCTTCGAAAGTGGTCCATATCCCCGCCCCCTACTCTTGGGGGAGATGTATAGCCGGGACCTTTGCTTCTACATATAAGGTCGACGGTATGCATCGCGGACCCACGGCGCGCGCATCTGGTTGCGTATCCGGCCCCTTGCCCGCTGTTCCTTCGCTTCGCTCCTCCTTCCAGCATCCAAGCGTCGTGCGCGCGGAGTTCCTCGAACTCCATCTCTGAGGCTGCTGCCCCGGAGCCGCCCGCTGGCGCTGACTTTCGCGTGACGTCGACAGCAGGAGGCTGCGACTACGTCACGTAGTTGCCCCGCCGCACGCGAGCAACGACGTTGTCCCCCGAGCGCGCGCGTGCCTCGTTTGTCGCGAAGACCTTTGTCGTGGTGCGCTATTTTTGGGGGGCCACTGCAGCAGAACACGTGGCGAACTTCTTTCTTTTTCTTGTTGTACTTTTTTTTCAAGGAAACGTTGTTTACCTTGGTCGCGTAACGAATTAAAGTGTCTGTGGCGCGACGCAAGAGTTTTCGAGGAGTGTTGTTGCCTTCGTCGCCACAATTGTCACTGGCAGTCAGAGCGATGTGCGTTTTACTCTGCTCTGACTGTGTCCATTAGAGTTAGTCACATGTATCAAGCGAGAGGCTGTTTTCCTCGAATGCAAGGAAGTAAAATACTCATAGATATTTTTCAACCGTGTATTACTTGCGGTGGCAGAGATCAATAAATCTGTGGTAAGCGCTACTTAACTTTAATTTATTATGAAACGTTCACTTAGCAGGACTGAGTTTAATTAGCTTTAGCACATGTCGCGATTGTCTGTTTCTCACGATGTGCATTCATGCTCCGCGTAGCTGTGTGCCGCAATGCACAACGAAGTATTTTTATGAAAATAGCAGGAACCAAGTTGCATTTACCCGGACGTTTGATGAAAAATCACTCGGAACTCGTGCTTGTTTCTGGTTTCTGATTGGCCGAGGTGCCTTGAGTAGTTGCCGGCTTCAGTTCCGCTGTTTCTTCTTCATTGATTGATCGTTCGAACTACAGTTTGATCTCGTCCTGGACTCAGCTCAGACTGTGTGCTAAAATAATATATTAGGACCTAATCGGTGAACATCAGAACAATTACTCGCTGATCAGGGACGATCATGTGTATGTCCACCGCAGCCGCCGATAATGTGTGGCCCCGTCATGAAAGTATATTACGAATAAAAAAATTGACTCTTAATATGCAATCATAGGTGCAGCGGTGGCGTAGAAGTAGAACACCCGCCTCGCGTGCAAGAGGTCCCTGGTTCGAATCCCGGTGCCGCATAATTTTCCACCGGATTAAAAAAAAATCCGCGTGTTGATAAAATTGCCTAAACAGGTCTGGAGTCTGTCCTGATCGCGGTGAAGAGAACCGGTAACGCACTCCTTCACCAGAGCAGCATTGGCCGCCCTGGTGCAGTACTTGGCCACAACCTCCTATATGAACACATCAATCAAACGCCGACCCTCACTCCCCAGCAGCTGCGCAGCAACTGACCACGGCGGCGGTCAGACCTGCGACGCAGCAGAGGGTGCTAAGCATCCGTGGCTCCGGATAGGCCGCCATTGGAACATGAACCTGGCAACGTGTAACGCTAGAAGGTTATCTAGTGAGGCGAGTCTAGCAGTACTATTGGAGGAATTAGAGGGCAGTAAATTAGATGTAATACGGCTCAGTGAAGTTAGGAGGCCAAAATAAGCATATACAGTGCTAAAAAGCGGGCACGTCCTGTGCTACCGGGGCTTAGAGGAGAGGCGAGCATTAGGAGTCGGATTCCTGATTAATAAGAATATAGCTGGTAACATACTCGAATTCTATAGCATTAACAAGAGGGTGGCAGGTCTTGTGAAACTTAATAAGAGGTACAAAATGAAGGCTGTACAAGTCTACGCCCCTCCATCCGCTACATCCCTACATACGCCCCTACACCCCTACCTGATGACCAGGAAGTCGAAAGCATCTATGAAGACGTGTATACGGCGATGGGTGAAGTGAAAACAAAATACACTATACTGATGGGCGACTTAATGCCAAGGCAGGCAAGAAGCAGGCTGGAGACAAGGCAGTGGGGGATTATGGCATAGGCGCTAGGAATAGCAGGCGAGATTTAATATTAGAGTTTGCGGAACAGAATAATATGCGGATAATGAATACCTTCTTCCGCAAGCGGGATAGCCGAAAGTGGACGCGGAAGAGCCTGAATGGCGAGACTAGAGATGAAATAGACTTCATACTCTGCGCTAACCCTGGCATCATACAAGATGTGGACGTGCTCAGCAAGGTGCACTGCAGTGACCATAGGATGGTAAGAACTCCGATTAGCCTAGACCTGAGGAGGGAACGGAAGAAACTGGTACATAAGCCGATCAATGAGTTAGCGGTAAGAGGGAAAATAGAGGAATTCCAGATCAAGCTACAGAACAGGTATTCGGCTTTAACTCAGGAAGAGGATCTTAGTGTTGAAGCAATGAACAACAATCTTGTAGGCATCATTAAGGAGTGCGCAATAGAAGTCGGTGTTAACTCCGTTAGACAGGATACCAGTAAGCTATCGCAGGAGACGAAAGATCTCATCAAGAAACGCCAGGGTCTGAAAGCCTCTAAGCCTACAGCTAGAATATAACTGGCAGAACTTTCGAAGTTAATCAACAAGCGTAAGACAGCTGACATAAGGAAGTATAATATGGATAGCGTTGAACATGCTCTCAGGAACGAAGGAAACCTAAAAGCAGTGAAGAAAAAACTGGGAATTGGCAAGAATCAGATGTATGCGTTAAGAGACAGAGCCGGCAATATCATTACTAATATGGATGAGATAGTTGAAGTGGCTGAGGAGATATATAGAGATTTATACAGTACCAGTGGCACCTACGACGATAATGGAAGAGAGAGTAGTCTAGAGGAATTCGAAATCCCACAGGTAACGCCGGAAGAAGTAAAGAAAGCTCTGGGAGCTGTGCAAAGGAGGAAGGCAGCTGGGGAGGATCAGGTAACAGCAGAATTGTTAAAGGATGGTGGGCAGATTGTTCTAGAGAAACTGGCCACCCTGTTTACGCAATGCCTCATGACTTCGATGGTACCGGAATCTTGGAAAAACTCTAACATAATTCTAATCCATAAGAAAGGGGACGCCAAAGATTTGAAAAATTATAGACCGATCAGCTTACTGTCCATTGCCTACAAAGTATTTACTAAGGTAATTGCAAATAGAATCAGGAACACCTTAGACTTCCGTCAACCAAAGGACCAGGCAGGATTCCGTAAAGGCTACTCAACAATAGACCATATTCACACTATCAATTAGGTGATAGAAAAATGTGCGGAATATGACCAACCTTTATATATTGCTTTCAGTGATTACGAGAAAGCGTTCGATTCAGTCGAAACCTCAGCAATCATGGAGGCATTGCGGAATCAGGGTGTGGACGAGCCGTATGTAAAAATACTGAAACATATCTATAGCGGCTCCACAGCCACCGTAGTCCTCCATAAAGAAAGCAACAAAATCCCAATAAAGAAAGGCGTCAGACAGGGAGATACGATCTCTCTAATGCTATTCACAGCGTCTTTACAGGAGGTATTCAGGACCTGGATTGGAGAGAATCGGGGATAAGAGTTAATGGAGAATGCGTTAGTAACTTGCGATTCGCTGATGATATTGCCTTGCTTAGTAACTCAGGAGACCAATTGCAATGCATCCTCACTGACCTGGAGAGGCGAAGCCGAAGGGTGGGTCTAAAAATTAATTTGCAGAAAACTAAACTAATGTTTAACAGTCTCGGAAGACAACAGCAGTTTAAGACAGGTAGCGAGACACTGGCAGTGCTAAGGGAATACATCTACTTAGGGCAGGTAGTGACCGCGGATTCGGATCATGAGACTGAAATAATCAGAAGAATTAGAATTGGCTGGGGCGCGTTTGGCAAGCATTCTCAGATCATGAACAGCAGGTTGCCATTATCCCTTAAGAGAAAAGTTTATAACAGCTGTGTCTTACCAGTACTCACGTACGGGGCAGAAACCTGGAGGCCTACGAAAAGGGTTGTACTTAAATTGAGGACGACGCAACGAGCTATGGAAAGAAGAATGATAGGTGTAACGTTAAGGGATGAGAATAGGGCAGATTGGGTGAGGGAACAAACGCGACTTAATGATATCTGAGTTGAAATGAAGAAAAAGAAATGGGCATGGGCAGGACACGTAATGAGGAGGGAAGATAACCGATGGTCATTAAGAGTTACGGAATGGATTCCAAGGGAAGGGAAGCGTAGCAGAAGGCGGTAGAAAGTTAGGTTGGCGGATTAGATTTTAAAGTTTGCAGGGACAACATGGCCACAATTACTACATGACCGGGATAGTTGGAGAAGTATGGGAGAGGCCTTTGCCTCGCAGTGAGCGTAGCAGGCTGATGATGATGATGATGAGTAGCAATGGATTATTAGGTGGGAGTATATGAAAAGGCACGTGAAAGAGGCATATTGAAAACTGCACATTTTCACTGTTGGTTGATATGCTGTACTGCTAGGATGTCGGTAACACCCTGCTTTGATTATTTATGTTACTCTTCATCTCCTTTTCATATGTTAACTTGTCGTTATTTTGTCTGTTATCATTGAGGGAAATGTGGTCTTGAAAAATTATTTGCTAGTGTATTTTCGCGCCCACAGATATCTTCAAACCGCATTCAGCTGCTCTTTGACTGGGTGTCTTGAAACAAAATTGTCAGAAATAAAACCATAATTATAGTTATTCAGGGATATATTGATTGATTGATAATCGATCGATCGATCGACTTATTGTACGAAATATTAACGTTACCAGCGCCAAGAGCGTAGCTTGACCACTTGTCTATAAGTGAATCACACATGCTTTTTTTTCAATGTGATTCGATTGTGAGAGATTGACAACACGAATAAACTGAATAGAATTCTGAAGTCTTACGTGCCAGAACCACGATCTGATTATGGCGCACGCCATAGTGGCGAACAACGGATATATTTTAATCACCTGGGGATATTTCACACTTTCTCAATGCACGGGACACGGGCGCTTTCGAATTTCGCCCCCATGGAAATGCGGCCACCGCAGCCGGGATTTGATCCCGCGACTTCGTGACTAGAAGCGTAAGGCCATAGCCACTGACGACCCGCCGTGGTAGCTTAGCGGGTATTGTATTGCGCTGCTAAACACGAAATCGCGGGTTCGAATTCCGGCTGCGGTGACCGCATTTCGATGGGGGCGAAACTCAAAAACACCTGTATCCCATGCATTGGCAGCACGTTAAGAACCCCTAGTGGTTAAAATTAATCCGGTGTCCCCCACTACGGCGTGCCTCAAAGTGAAATCGTAACTTTGGCACGTAAAAACCCAGAATACAATTCAATTCACTGCTGCTATGCCACTACGGCGTGAAAATATTAACACAGAGTCAGGTAATAAAGGAAAAATGTAAGAAATCGTATTCTGGTTAGAAAAACAGAACAAAGGACAGCGTTGCAGCGCTACGTCTTCTCTGTCAGGCCTCTAAAGAGCAAGGTTTGGGTACGGGCTATTTGGCATTCCATGGTATCAAACGTCAAAGAGGGAGGAGAGACGCTCCGTCTCTTCTCCCTTTTTTTGTCGCCAGAACTCCCCCCCCCCCCACTTTCAATGTGTAAGCACAACAGAAGCGGTGCCCTGTTCGTCACTATCAGGCAGCAGATTGCTTTCGTTGAGGTGGTGCCGTCTCTAGACTTCCTTACGGCCAGGCGATGGGTCTACTTCGCCTGATATGGGGAGCGTGTCTGCACTGCGCTCTAGCGGTTACATGAAAGACAACACTACAAAATGCCGCTGATGTGGCTTCTGCTATCCTTTGAGCTACCTATGCGAGGTGCGCCTGTCGAAATATCATGATGGAGCGCTCACAGCATGGACTACTTATACTGAATGCCACATTAGATGTACCGCCTGAAACTCGCTATTCGATGGCGCCGTGCTGGTGTAAAGAAATACAAGTATAAATAATAAATCCTGCCGAAATAAACAATGCATTCACGAGGTTTAAAAGCGCATATAAACAAGCAAGCGAAAATGGTAGTATGGTGTTTACCGAACCTCTGGAATGGATATTTCTTCACTTCTTTGTTGAAAGCGCACCGTGACAGTCATTCCCCAAGCTTGGTCCCACTTTGGGTTAACATGCGCTTCGAAGCACTTCATGAGTCTTGGAGATAATAGAGTCTCAGATGCTTTCGTTAGCAAAACTGTTTCAGTTCGTCGGCGTTCCTGCATTTCAAACAAGACGTATTTTTAACAGAATGTCCCAACTGCTTAGAGAATGAAGCTATGAGACATCGCGTTCTGGTTCAATTTTATGACAGTCACTGCTAAACTCTCCAGGTTAAGTATAGAATGTCCGACCCAAGTATCTGTATGTTAAAACGTTCATAGCGATGTATCTAAATTAAAGGAGAAGAGTGTTCTATCGGGTCAAGCATGTACCGCGAACATCTAGAAGTTTAGGTGAACCCCCTTTTTCTTAGCAACGCTTGCCATGTTGTGTGACATTGCACGGTTTTACTTACGTTAGTATTAAAAATCAGTGATCATCCTTTTGAAATAGTTCTGAGAAGCATCAGCTTGTTTTTATATTCTTAAGGAGTGATTGATATATCCATGAACTGGAGGTTTGGCAAAGCGATGAAGACGACGATGAGGTCGCTTGCACGTGGGTCCTATGAGACTTTTTATCATGCTATAATTTCGTATATAAATATTTAGTAAATTTATCCTTCACTTACATCTCGCCTCCGCCTCATGTTGTTGGAGAGGCGGGGTTCGTCACGCCTCGCAACGGAACTCGGCAACGGCCATCAAGTTGCATAACTGTCTGCAATTGCGGAAGATGGGACGCTTACATCAGCCCCCCCCCCTCCCCCCCACTTCAATCGTCGGGCTGGTGCAGCCCCGGGGTCTTCGCATGTCCTGCGGTTCCGGTGAACCGGACGTTGAAGACGCGCTGACGGAGTACGAAGGTGTGATTGCCAACAACCGACGGGACACTGCCTTGATGTTGGCAACTATTATTTTCTTCCTCAACGGCACTACAAAAGTATGGCTCAATAACGGTAACGTTGAGATCGGAAGCTCGGACACCCGCAAAGAAAAACTGCGATACTTTTTTGGGAAGCCCGTCGGCCAGAAGATCGCCGCGAAAGTGATGCTCGCGTCACATGCGCAGACGCCTGCGGAATCTTACGTCTCGCACATTGAAGACGTGTTATCGCAATGTCGAAAGGCCGATGCCAAGATGCCGAAGGACGACAAGGTTGGGCATATCTTGAAAGGGATCGCCGATGACAACTTCAACTTTTTTTAATGCGCAATACATTCTGTAGAGTCGACGCTATGAAATAGGAGTGCTGGCGCTTTGAGCAGGATAAAAACCGGCGCATTTGCGACGCGTCTGCCCGTCTTTCCAATACGGTGGTGACGTCCTCTTGTGAAGACTATACGGCAGCAAAGCCGTCACTTCCATCAGATCAGGTGATAATAAGCACACGGGCAATAAGTATGCTTACGTGTGAAACTCACTGACGTAGACAAGCATACAGTGACTAAATTGAGCAAAGCTTCATTCTGTGAAATTGTGTCCGCTAAACAAAGCCGTACACAAGCACTTGTGAAGGTATATTTGGCTGTCATTGAACTGAATTCTAGGGAACTTTGCCAAATATGGCAGACTCATATATTCAAAGACTTTTTAGCAGCATTTCTAAAATTACAGAAGAAAACTTGGGAAGCGAAAACGCCGCTAGTGGGCGGTTGTCTTAGGTGCTGTCTGTCCTTTCAACTGAACCGACGCTGACAGGCTACATCCAAGAATATCCAGTACAGGCGGCTTGGATGTGGCCTTTCAAGCATCCCTTTATGTAGCTTTGCAGATTAGGAAATGATCATCCGCTTAAACATACAATACATATCCGTCGCATGAGGTGGCATTAGATTAGTAATTTTAAACGACGCTACATTTATTAGCACCTGTTCACCACATAGTAGTAGAATGACTGAACATTGAATTACGCGATTTGCCGACAAGAATATTGAGAGTAGGCTGTAAACACCGTATTGTAGAGCCCGAATTTGTAGTGACCTCCTGGGCTGAATTGATTTCGGAAAATTGCGGTACCTGCGAATTTTCACATTTCACTGTCATCTATATCAGGCATACTGAAGTTTCTTAGTGGTAGCCTGATGATCTATAGCAGAATTTTACAGCCATGCAGCTTCCACAATAGGTGTTCTCAGTGCTTCGGAAAGTTAGAATAGCAGATTTCGTTCCGGCAAATTACTCTGCAGAATCGTGCATGTGGTGCAGCAATTCATAAAGGAAACCGAGGGTTGCAATTTTTTGTTAGTCACAACTGTATGAAGCCAACAAACAATGAAGTTATAAATGGCATAAATGAAATTAACTGTGCGTATAACTGAAATATAGAAATAAAAATATCGGGCTACGCCATTTCTGACGACGACTGTCCAGGATAAATGTATTAGCATTGCAGATATGCAGCGAGTCATCCCAATTCTCATTTTTCTTTAGCATTCATTTTTGAAACTCTGAAAATTGCGTTGCCTCGGCTACATGCGACATGCGCCGCTATTCCACTTCACTTGGCTTGCCAATGTCGCCTCGTAGAATCCGGGATAACGGAGGCTGTAGAACGCCGACGCAGTGACGATGGTGGAATGACGGAGAAGAAATAATGTCAATGAAATAACCTAGGAGTTATGACTACGACGGCATAAAGACAATCAGATGAGGATTCCCAAATCATCACAATCGCATGACGACAACAGCGTGTTGACGGCGCCATGACGGCAATATGTTGACGCTGCTGAACATACGACGATGTTTTAGCGACCACGTGACAATACAGACATCGCAAGAATGTAACGATGACGACTGTGTGACGAAGGCAGCATGCGAGAGTAGAATGTTGAAATTAAATTGACGACGATGGGATGACCTGGTTGGCAGCATGTGAGTAGCATGTCAAAGTTGGAATGAAGACGATGCGACGACGACCGCGAAGGAATCACGACCGATTGTATTACAGCGAACATATAATGACGACTGTGTGAACACGACGGAATGACGACAACATGACAACAATGATAGGACCTTGACTCTGTGACGATGCTGGCATGACGACAGAATGACAACAGTAGGATGGTGATGTTACAATGGTGACGACTGAGTGACTGTGACGGCATTACCACGGCGGTATGGTAACGAATCTGTAACGGTGACCGTATGAAGAATACGCAATGAAGACAATGTAAAGGCGATGGCTGTATAACGATTCTGTGAAGTTGATGGCGTAACGATGACTGCATGACAACACTCAGAAGACTAAGTTCGAATGACGGCGATAGAATGAATGCGATGGTATCACAACGGCCTGTCAATCAGTGCATAACGACGAATCTTTGATGACGATACAACGATGTCATGGCAATGGTATAATGACAATGGGATGAGCTTTTTGGAAGACGATGGGATGACCAAGACTATCACGGAGCCTGTATAATGAAGCATTAACGGTGATAACATGAGAGAAATGGCGGATCCGAAACGGAGGCGGTAGGGACGGTCATCCCCACCACCACCGGTGTCAGCACCGACCCCCTAAAGTTCGTGCTGTCCGCGCCCTTCGCCAGCTTGCCTGTTCGAGAGATGCCCTATTATGCAGCCTCCGTCGTGCTTTTAAGGCCAGCGGAGCTTTTCCACCCATGGTTACGATTCGCCCTTTATTACTCGAACCCAGGGTGCACCAAGACGCCGCAATAGTAAGAAAGCTATTGCGACGCGTCGCATTCCGCATAGCGCCCCTAGGGTTCGCAAACATCGGCGCATTGCGAACCGCCAAAGCTTCGCATAAGAAAACGTTTTTTGGTGACCAGCTGGGTTTTCCAACAATCGTTGTCAGGCCAGACTCGGAATATTTACCGATGATTCCAAGTGCCAGAGTCTTACGTCAATCTTCCTCGGCTGTGACTTCTGCAACAATAAGCCCTGTTCCTCTTACCGTAGCCTGCGCTCGTTGCGTCGTCAGCAAGCTCGTCATCAAGCACGCTGTGGTCCACGTGTGTTGCTTTCTGTGCATTACTTTTGCTCTCAGAAACCCTTGCTATATCGTTTCGTCGTTCTTGTACCATCATGAACTAAAGCAATTAGGTCTCCCACTGGCATCACGTCGTTCATCGGAGGCAACATTATCCGCAGGTGGTCATGCAATGAATCGCCTAGCAGGAGGGAGCGCTCCCTTACCCTTGCCCTGATCTCCAGCAGTTGTAGCGTGGGCAACCACCTGACCCCATCACCTACCCTATAGACTACTGCTCTAAGCCCGGTGAATGAACTGACCATATGAAAAGTCGCAGTTTCGCTCGATTGCAAAGCGATAGCAAATTAGCGGACAGCTACACGAAGTAAGGAGAGTAGTTTTATCCGCCATAAGAAATGGTAAACTTGGACACATTACCTCAATTAACAAGCACGGCGCCACGCGTGCAGAGGCAAACACGAACACATCAAACTCGATAACGACAGAAACTCGTTGTCAAAGGCTGAGGTGAGGAAAAGCGGTAGCAGCGGCGAGCGATGTAATCATCATGCTGCCTATCGCTTCAATATAAAGTGAGCACCAAGAAAACACAGCACGCAAAACGCTACGAGCCGCCGACTGACCTATGCTCTGCCACAACCGCACATCGTTCTCATCGTACGGCCGCGCGAAGGCGCGCAGCCGCCACATGCGCATTTTCAGCCGGAGTACAACCACGCCCCTCACTGATCCCTCCCCCTTGTGCCTCGCAGCATTGGGTGCCTCGTGCACGACGGGCGACTACGTGCTTCCTGTCCGATTTCGTCTATTTTGCGGGGCTGCGATTGAGCCGCGGCAGTTGGCTCACATCACACGCCTTCACTTGCGCATACAGCGTAGGGCACACGGCTACGGTGTTCTCGCCCTTGGACTTTATACGCAACCTCACGGCGACACCTACGCTGACGCTGACAGCGGAAATGCGCTTGGAGTGTCCACATAATAGATATCGCAATAAAACAATTATTCGTTCTGAGTGTTCCGCAAGCGAGGGAAAAATCGCAGTGCTTGCAGGAACCACCGCTCCACACCTCCAGCCTCTGAGACTACGCGGGGACTTCTCGGGAGTGCCACAAGATGGCGCCGAGTACCCAGACAGAAGCGCGAGTGAAGACGCTGGTTGGCATGTGACGTGTTTCTGAGTATTTGCACGCACTGGCCCGCAATGCATTTTATTTGCCTCGTGCAGGCCTCGAGGAAGCTAGATGGCACAGTATGCTCGAAGGGAAGCGCGAAAGAGGAATCCCGCTGCTCTAAACGCCTATTACATAACTAGTCGCGACGGCGGCAATACGTTGGGTCCCTACGTTGATTCAATCTTAAGAAATTACCATTGACATTCATTGTGAGATGGTTTCAGCCAAAATATTTTATTTGAGAGTTTTTGCAAACGTGTCGAAAAACACTTCAATGTTACTTCGTCGGATGCCCGAAAGACTAGGTTTGGCAATGAACAAAATACATCGCTCTACAGGTAAAACTAAGTGTGCATTTCAGTACAACAAACATCGAGAGAATGGGTTCCATTCCGAAAAAAGAAATCACCCTTTTAAATGGGTGTATTAGTTTGCTTAAACACCGTTATCAATGGCTCAAGGAAGTGACGTATCGACACGCGAAAAGGGCATTAAGGTTGAAATTTTTCTTAATGCGGGCATTTTATCTACCTCATCTACTTTATTAGTGAATCAAGTTCGAGGGCTAAATTACGTATAGGAATACTGTAACTAGAATATTTTTGACGTTTCCTGATAGTTTGTTCCGCATACTCCTGGATTTTCAGTGGCATTTCATTGACGGCGGCAACAAATAGGTAGTGCAACGTGTGGAAGGTTGTGTTATCGTTGCCGCATAGTCTTTTGGATGACATAAGTGCTCAATCAGACTCCCACCCAGTTGTTGGGTATGTGAGCGCTCAGGTCCATCCAATAACTACTCATCGATTCACTTGCTGATAAATGAGGATATTCTTACCTCTATGAATACTGCATGGGCCCGAACTTCGTTTCCAAATTCATTGGCAGAAAGACGATAATGAAAAGAAAGAAAAGGGCGAGGTAAATTAGACATGCATGTTTCTTCGTAGACAAATAACGAGATTTGTACATTAAGACATTTCGTAACACTTTGTGATACATGTGACATTTACAACATGTGAGAAGGGGGCACCGAGGGGCTTTATTTTGTCAATCATGACCACATAACGCCAACAGAAAATAAAGCCAATAAAAGCATCGGTGAAATTAACTTTCATTCAAATTGGAATGGAGAAAATAATTAATCAAAATCGAACATGAAATTAAAGTTCAGGAAAAGATCACGTCTCGCCGGTGGGAGCCGAACTCGCAACCTCTGCATTAAGTGTGGGTTGCACTACCAATTGTACTGTGGCACCGGCTATTAACTCGTTCACTAATTTGGGTATATATATTCACTAGATCTAGCCCTAGGAGTGCTATCCAGCGCCGCTCGGGGCCATGTTGGGCAGATGGGGAATATAATTTGTTGCCCGACGGCATGACGTAACACATGATGTTAGGAAAGAGGGCACGAACTTCCAAACGTAATGCGGAGGGTCTGGGTTTGGCTCCGACCGGTGGCACGTTATCATTTATTCCACTTTCAGTTTCCCTTTATTGTTTCATTCATTGGCTTCACTGCCTGTTGCCTTTATGCTGTCATGATTTACAACATGTGACACTTCAAAAGATTATAGTGGAGTTTCATTTCGTGATCGCGGGGTACGCGCAAACGAATGGGTTCCGATCCAATAAGTTTGGGACAGCGACCACAGGGACACTCAGGCGCATTTCAGCCGTCGTCGTCGCATTGATGTTCTGTATAAAGTCTAAGGGCTGTACCATCGTCCCAGCGTGGTGTATACTGTATGTACAGGCAGTGCTATCATCTTCATCACCATCATCATCATCAGCCTCGTTACGCCCACTGCAGGGCAAACACCTCTCCCATACTTCTACATCTAGCTCGGTCATGTGCCAATTGTGGCCATGTTTCCCTGCAAAATTCTTAATCTCATCAGCCGACCTTACTTGCTTGCTGCCGCTCCCTGCTACGCTTCTCTTCTCTTGGAGTCCTCTCCGTAACCCTTAATGACCATCGGTTATCTTACCCCCTCATTGCATGTACTGTGCATGCTCATTTCTTTTTCTTGATTTCAACTAAGACGTCATTAACCTCGCATTTGTTCCCTCACCCAATCTGCTCTTATCCCTTAACGTTACACCCATCATTCGTCTTTCTACAGCTCGCTGCGTCGTCCTCAATTTAAGTAGAACCCTTTTCGTAAGCCTCCAGGTTTCTTCCCCGTACATGAGTACTGGTGAGACACAGCTGCACTGCTATGGTATGAGCGAAAGCATGCGACGGTGAGCCCATAATCGCGGCTCAATCTCACGTGTGCAAAGAGGAAAACGGAGAGTAAGCGCGCTGTCTTCCGTCGCGCGCATGCTCCCACAGGGAGTGCGGGGAGGGGGAAGGCGTTCTAATTTGCCAGCACCTGCGTATTCCGCGGCCGGCGGCGTGTTATCCCTAATGCGACCTTCAAAGTGAAGGTGGACCGACGGCACCGACAGTTCATAGCTACAAGGGTGATGTGTTCTTGCCACAGAGTTAGCGTTGAAGCGATAGAAAGCACGAAAGTCACTTCACTTGCTGCTGCTGCCTCGCTTCGTCAGGGCATCATCAGTTTCCACGGGCGTTTTCAGCCCCGGCCCCCGAATGCCGTGTTGCCCGCCGTTTATGAGAATCCGCCGAACTTGCATCAATGGCATCCGAGGGGATATCAGCCTCTCCGCCACTGAGTTGAAGTTGGGCAAGTGAGGTGGCTTGGGCGGATACACATACTCGTCAGAAGTGGATAAATGCTTGACTAGGTCCTTCCGGGGCGAGCCTTGGCAGGTGTTGCAAACGTTGAAGATTTTGATGTCAGCCTCACAAACTCTTGCTTCAGCGCGTTAACCGACGCCTCGTCGGCGGGATCGGTGTCTCGTAGATGCCAGAGACGATCGTACACACTGCACACGTACTAAAACGGGTTGTTGCTAAAATCCCTGTCAAATATTTTATTGGTGCCCGCGGGAAGCCGGACATTCTGTTCTGTGTTGCACTGCCGGGCTTCCTGCTGTTGAGGAATTCCTGAGCTACGGCGTCTTCCCTGATACTCTTGAACAGTCGCAAGCCGCCTGGCACGCTACTTGGGAGTCTCCTGGGCACGTGAAGCCCGTGCCTTTTGCCTTAATTCTGAAGTTTGTGCCGAGCATATGTTCCAACTTTGAATTCGGTCGAGTCGCCGTTGACCTGCCGCCGCTTTTGTTGCTGCTCCATCTTTCTCGCTTAGCGCTCGACCACTCGATCACGAGACGAACGCGGTACCTCGATAGCGCTCACACAACCCGTAGCAAATGCCACAGGAAGTCAGCCTAGGACAAACCAGAGCACCTCCGCCTACCTTCCCCCTGCGCCACGCTTCGCTTCGTTTCTCCCTACCCCTTCGCTCAACCTTACCTACACAAGGTGGCGGTACTTTTCCGCGCGCTTCTTCGTGCTTTGCCCGACGTGAGCCTATCTTCAACTCAAAGTTCTTTCCTCCGTCGCTTCCTTCGCCACTTCCTTCACAGATAAGAATCTTTCTGCCTACCGCACGGGCTGGGAACAGGTAAGCTCATTCTAGCTAAATCACAGGGATGCGCCACAACTCCGCCGAGTTGAGTGCACTGTATCATACTACGTCTTTAGGCAGCTAAGCTCTTGCCACTAACTATATGCAGGCACTATACCAATTGTCGATTGCAATTTTCGTACGAGGTGTACGTCCGTGCTCTCCAGCGCTTGAGAGCTTCTATTTCTCATAGGAAAGCTTTAATAAACTCTCAGTTACTAGTCAGCATCTGTCCTGTCCCGCTGGCTTCCGTTTTCGCGACAATTTTGTTGCCTTCTGTGCAATAATCAATGTGCTCAACTGTATTTTCAAACTCTAATGACCCGAAATACCGAAAGACAAACAGATACCATTTTCCAGAAGTGACCGTGTTTCAGTCACTTCGGGAAAACAGTCCTCATATGTGTTGCTTGTTCCCCAACCTATCAATCCATCTCCACAGATTTTATTTCAACACCGCCTACCAGGCTATTGAGCGCAAAGCTTCAAGAGGCTAATAATTCATTGTCAAATGGCATCCGCCAAAAGTGACCATTCTGCCGCCGATTGCAGTCACCGTATCACAGTTAGCAATCGCAACTTCGCGAAGGTCTCCAAGAACTTGAAGGCTAAATGAGCCTAGGAATGTGTGAGGTTGTCGTCATTGTTTAGAAAGATGCTCAATCGGCGCGAGAAAACGACCTCGCGATGTCTGCTTCCCTACAACTAATAATACCAGAGCAATCGACTACGGCAAGAACGCCGATAGACGCTCCCCCCCCTCCCCCTACGCGCTAATGATGCGTTTTACCACTGGAAGAAAATCGAGCGATAACTATTTTATCCGACGAAGATGTCCCTGAAGCAGGAAATATACAACGTAGACAATGAGCGACCAATACTCCTTAAAAACAGCAGCAACAACTGATAAACCTGGCAGCACGAATTACCGATGCAACGCTTGCCGCAATGTTGTGATTGTTGTCGAATGTTACGGAACATTTGGCAATGTTCGGCAATAGTCCGCCAACGTTTGCAGGCGTTGCATGTTTGTATGACGTTGCATGTTTATTCTGCAACAATGCTGTCAAACGTTGAAAGACGTTGGCCCACATTTGGTAAGATGGTGATAACACAGCCGCCGCAACAGAAAATTTACGGGAAATCAGGTTTATTTCGGTGGCATCCGCAAATAAAAACGTTTTTCATGCTGCTCATCTAACAATTAACACGCAAGCATCATTCTGGTAACGGTGCCCGTTCTCAGCGCACACGTACGCGTCCACAGCATCTCCAAACTAACTTTATCCAATGGGTGGTGCGGACTGCGTGGAATGAAATTGGCCGCGGCGGCCGCAATTCGTTGTTGATCAAGATTAATCAGTATTCTCCCACTCGACCGTGCATCACAATCAAATCATAGTTTTGGGTACTTAAAGCCCCATAACCAAACTACATTACATCTTCTCTAGAATGATAGTTCCCAAGATGACCTGAAGACGTAGATCTGAACAAGAAAGGCAGACCTGAACAACGTGATCATGACAACTTCCCCTGTTCAGACAAATCGGCCGCCGTCGACTGATCAGGTCAGGACCCTGCGCCCCGTATTTGTTTGCCTTTTTGAAAACACGGTTTAGATCGCGATCTATCCCATGCCCAAATACCGTGATATCACTTGTTTCGTAGTTCCCAGGCAACAGTCACAGTATAGAATTGAATTAGAAGTTAACATACACAAACACATCTGTTTTTTTTTACAACGAACTATTCAATCACTTTTAACACCACCTCTGCTTTTAAAGAAATATTTCGACACTTCTATTACCGATTCTGCGGTGTTTTAGCAAAATCGCGGTACACAAACTGAATTTTCTTCTTTAAATGCCAATGAAGGTACGTGAAATACCTTGTACGTGCGACTGTGAAGAAAATTTTGACATTGAAGAATGCACTAATATAGAAAACCATTTAGCACACTTCTAGATGGAATTATTTTTGAGGCTTCATAAGCAATAATTAGAGATGGAGCGCATTTTTGCCCTCTGAAAGGCAAGGACATTCCCTCAGGATGTACAAATAAAGTTGTTGCCTGTCAGCGAAGCGAATTTTACATTCCCAATAACTGTAATCCTGACATATTACATATTTCTCGGCCACCCTCAACTGCGACTTACATCGCTTGGACGCCTATATTTCAACCTATGAGACGACAGATGCTGCTCTCGTGGACTTACATGGCGCGCCTATCTATTTCTGTTCTTGAACGCTTTATATTGACTCGTGTACTTATCTTTATCGGGCAACCACGTTTCGCCGCCTAACAAATGTAATCGCACAGCGCGGGACGCGCCTGCATGTATCCGAAGTTTCTGGAAAGTTATCGATGCTTCTATCCGATGTCTGTTGTCGCCGAACCTTATGTTATCTGATTTCATCATCTCACGAGAATGGTATAGAACTTTCTGGAAGGCCCGCGGGTCCGAACGATTAGTCTGGAACATTCGACGACTGCTCTATAAAAGCCGACGCGCTTGACCCGCTGATCAGATTTTCGACGATCGCCGACCGTGTTCGCCGCTATCGTTGTGCTATTAGTGTAGCCTCTTTTGTGGGCACAGGTTCGCGCAATAAAAGTTAGTTTTGTGTTTAACAGTATTGCTACTGTGTTCTTCGACATCACGACCACGTGAAAATATCACCGGAAATCGCGTCGCAATGAGTACTTCCGTTCTTGTGCATCTTCAAACTACGCCTACGATTGTGCGGGATCAGGTTAGCGGTAAAGGTGCACGATGCTCACATAATACATCGTTATCAATTTCAAGTTGCGATTATAACTCTGCAAACATTCCTCAATTAACTCATACTTGGTAAAGCAAACATTGCTTTATTCTCCTGTACGAATGCGGGTAAGGTATTTTTTGAACAAATAAATCTTCTATATCTATGTCTGTGACTTTATGCAGCGGCGATTTCTTTATATGATGTCTGTGTATACCATAATTGTCACGCAGCAGCCGAAGGGCCATACCAGGCGCTCAGATAGGCTAAGAACTGCGAATTATCACTATCGTTTGTATATTTCTCCCTCTGACAGCGCTATGCTGTACACATTATGTGATCGCGAATCGCTATTCAACACGTTTCTTTTGGCACGTGGTTCGTAGTACTTTCCTAAATACGCAGATCGTGACGAATCACCTGAAAACAATACGTTCCTTTTATCAACGCCTAAAAAGTGTTGTTCAAACAAGCTCCTAATGTTTCCTCTATATAGCCGCGAGACATACCAATATTTTGTGGAGTATGCGCACGCTCAAAGGTTCTTACCGCAATCTCTATACCTAACACAATTTGTCCAAAACCGTCGTCGAAAGAACCCGTCTTTACAGATACATATTCTTTCGTACGGCGCCCTGCACGTTTTCGTGGGCGCTTGTGGGCACACCCTTGGATATTTCTCGCCTTTAGATTTGCAGAAGTAGTTTTCGTCGTTATCTCGGTCACAGGCTAGAAGGAAGAAGAAAACATAATGTCAAAAACTTGTTCCGGTAACATTTTATCTCTCCAGTCATAAATAGTCTAATGGCAAAGAGAGTGTTACAAGGCATGTCCCTGGAGTGAGCATACGGACAATGCGCTTGTCTGCTCAAGACTGTGCCGAAGATAGGCCATCTTGTCCAACTGTGTTGTAACCACACGACAAGAGGACGTGAGATACAAGGCGACAATTTTTTTTGTAACGTAATCAGTGGTTAGCTCGGCATGCAGGAGAGAGGTGCGTGTGTTAGATTGTGGTCGGCAAAAATTCTCTTCTCCAAATACAATAAAGAGCGACCTTGCTGAGCGACTGCAGAAAATGCATTGGAAGATATCACTATGTTAAAACAGCTACCATGGTAGCTCCAGTTTTTCGGGATTTTTAAATATTCAAAGCGTCATGGCGGGGTGAGTGCTGCATCTTCTTTTTGAGGTAATGCGATCACTCCCTTCAAACTATTTTGCGACGGTGTGGTGAGAAAAAAAGACATTTCCTGCGTGTACTCTACAGGTCGCACAATTAAATCAACAACATAATTTCGCGATCTTCACATACAGTAACATCGGTGCGTAGTGAAGCGAGCGGCAGATCGGTGTGTTACTCTCGTTGACATGGTATGCAAACAAAATATTCGTTTACATCACGTCATTTGATGAGTAGAACACTGAAAGAACAACTGGAATCAGGAACCTATTAACGGTTGGGGGCACATTTGAAGTTATGGGCTGTACATTTCCTTAACGCAAACGCAACAGGAGGCTTTAGTACTATATCCCTCTATACGACTCATTAACTAAATGCATAAAAGGTACTCGCGCATATTCGCCATGAAAAATATTGCGGGCTATGGGAAAAGTGAGACATCCTTTTGGAGGCGCACATTCGCCGTCAGTCTTGTTAAGCTGCATCTTCCGGGTTTATATTCAGCTCACACACAGATACAGTAATTTAGTCTTTGCTTTCTGCGTTTGGTTTTTTTCTCACAATGAACGCAAAATGAAAACACTGTCCATGACTCAGGTGAAGAGAAATAACAAACCTGCAGCACATATTGCGACGCAAAAATAAATATATTGTGCGAAACGCTAACGGAGACGGGAGTGGTCCTTTAGAGTGCACTTTCCAAAAGCACAAGAATCGTCTTCATTCGTGCACGCTGTTTTACGCACGTGCCCATCAAGTTGCTATTGAAAGCCTCAGTATCTTCTGCCAGGCCGCGAGGGAAATGAAACTTTCCGGCGGTACCAAGTGCTAAGCACTATACATGTGTCTGACAAATTACACCAATTCCAAACAGAGAAGGGGGGCACCGAAACTTGCACGTGAACGCCTCGCTCCGGCCTCGGTGGCCCCAACCTGTGGACCACCTTTTTTACCGTGGTTACCCTCCCCGCCTGTCCTTCGAGTGCCTTAGAGACCTTTCAACACCTGATTCAACACCTGATTTATATTATTTTCTGATGCTCTCCTGAGGCCTCCGGCTGCCGGCATTATTTTTATCATAGCATGCAAATGACCTCACGCGACAAAATGAATAAGCTTAAACGGCTGTTCGTTGAAAGTGAGAATAAAAAATGAGGCGCACGCAGGAAGACACGCAAAAGACGAGGGCTTTTCTCGAACGTTCTGTCAAGGAATGCTCCCAACGCAGGCAAGGTACACCGGTATACGGGAGCGCTCATGGAAGCACGGTGTAATGTAATTATTTCTCCCAGTTAATGATTCTGTTGGCTAACTTCCTGTAATGTCTGATCTTTTTCGCCGCTGACCGTTTCGTATCCGTGCTAGTCGTGCGTATTTCTGTGCCTGCAGGCCTTCTAACCTCGTAGTTGCGTGTGATGAGTGCCCTGCTTTGTTCTTTGTTCTGTGATTCTTCCGGAAGCATCTTCGCGTGTTTTCTAGGAGAGCAGTCACCAAAATAATATTTCCGGTACAAAACAATATACAAAATACAATACAAAATACCTGAATCGTCATCAGTGCTCGAAGGAAACTGTTGAGATTGATGTGAACGGCTGCATGCAAACTGAAGTCAGCGGTGCCCCAGAACGAAACATCGAAGACAACGAACATAAAAATTCGTTAAGGTAACAGTTTCATTGTTCTATTTAACTGGTGGCTTTTTGTAGAGTAGCGCATGTCGGGTGCTTTCTTAATTCCATGCTTCTCCTTGCTGCCATTTCTAATGTTCGATCGGAACCGAAAAATAAGCTGGACTTGTTACACGTAAAGATTCTAGTATGGTAAATAACATACTATGATTACCAGTCTGAAAAGCCGTAATAAAATCTAAAACTACTGAGTCAACAAATTTACTGCTGCCAATAGAACACTTTATGTAATCAGGTAATGCAATAAAAGCTAAGGTGGTCGAACTGCCACGACGGCAACCTAATTTGGAAGATCCGAAAAAATTGAAGGTTAGGTAGCTGTTTATACGTTGCAGAAAAAGTTCTCGATAAGTTTTCTAATAGAGGGCAAAATAGAGATTTGGCAATAGTTAAACACCAGAGATTTATCATTTTTTCAAGGCAGGAATTATATTTGCCTTAGCGAACTGCGAAAGGTACCATATTTAAAAATTTGTTTATTATGCTGCTCAGTGTTGCCGCAATACAAGGGGCAACAAGTTTTAAGTGATAGGCAGAGACATTATGTAGACGTGGAGAAGCGTCTTTTAGATTTAATACAGGAGAACAGAGCTGATCGGCTCAGACGCGACAAGGAAAGAATATACGATTGCAATGGTTACACGGATAGGAAGAGGCTATCCGGCTATCACTGTACACTTCATAGAAGTAATTACTAAATGAGTTGGCTGTACATGCAGATTCAGTGCAGGTTTCAAGTTTATAAGACATTTTATCAATCGTTTTACTAGTATGGAGTGTATTCAAAAATTCGTTGAAAAGTTGACGTGAATTCATGGGATTATTTTTGGCCTTGAAAAATTCTTTCTCGTATTAAACCCGTTTTCATCTTCTCAGTAGAAAACTCAACACGGTATTGTATTTTTTAAAGGTATGTGCTAGACTTACAATGAAAGGCTTTTGTTTAGTGTTTCTGTAAAAATGACCTTTTTTACGCATGCTGGTTAACAAATATTTTGGTTTCGAAGGATTATGGGGAAATTCAAACTTTTTTTGGATTTGATCGTTGTAGCGCTAGGTTACAAAGATCCAAGAATAATGAGCAAAATATAGTGAGAGAAAATTCAGTCTCGCTAGACGAAGCGGCGGCGCGGTGGATGGCCGCGCTGCGATGCTCAAAGCTCCAAGATCAACTATAGGTCAACCAGCAAGGCGGTGAGGACACAGGACGTCTGGACGTCCTCGGGGGCGGCCTAGGCCCAGGCAACGAATTTGCCGGATTTGGAGTAAAGTTGTTACCAAACACACCACCAATTTTTCTATCGCCTTTTCAGGATCACACAGAGTACCAATTGATGACCAGTTGGTACCAGTTCTTGTATAATCAGTCATTTCTGTCGAAGCTGGAAGTGAAATAGCTAGTGTCATAGCAAAGGTTTCCTTTTGTGAAGGTAACAAAAATGAGAAGGGGATCTATGATAGGCAGGTCAATGACACCTGCACTTGGAGATGGTGCGTAATTGCTTAAGGCGTTATCAAGAACAGTATTAGTTTCAGAAGCGGAGATGGAGTAGTTGAAGTAATTAGAGACTCAAGCCCAAATCCAAACAAAACAATTGGTATAAGATACACTGAACTATTATCAGTATTAAATGAATGTTAATATCACCAACTATTAAAGGCTGTTTATTTTAAGCTGAAATTTTACGAAGAATTGTGGAATAGATGTGCAAGAAATAAGGAATACATGAAGATGGGCAGCGATAAATGCAACCTATGATTAGATTATTGCGATTATTAGAAGGCCACAGGTTGGTTTCGATCCATACTCAGCCACAGTTAAGTACGTTTAAACACATGTTATGCCTACGTTCGTACTAGGCAGTAATTATATTGTTACGGTGAAGGGAATGAAGAAGTTGAGTTGGACTAGACAAAGACGAAGTCGGGCAGTTGCCTGAACGTCATATACGCCAGTTGTAAATATACGTTATGTTACACTCGTGGGCCTGCTTTTTTCCGGCAATATTTTGGTGGAGGTGCGGGGTAAAATCACGGAACTTCGCAGCGGACGTCATCTACCTGCCGCCACACTGGCAAATCAACCGATACAAGCGACAACGCCTCAGCAGCCCTTGCCAACGGTCATCCTTACTCATCCGCGAGACCCAGGGACGTTTTGTGGCACGGACAACGCCGACGTCGAGGACTGGCTTACGATGTACGAACGAGTGTGCGACAACAACAGGTGGGTTCCAACAATGATGCTAGCAAACGTGATATTTTACGCAAGAGGAACTGCGAGGCAATGGTACGACACACACGTACTGACCTAACGAGCTGGGATGTATGCAAAGAAAAAATGCGAGACCTCTTCGGCAGACCTGTCGGTCGTCAGCTGGCGGCAAAAAAAGAACTTGCGTGTCGTGCTCAAACGTCCACAGAATCCCATGTCGTCTACATACAGGATGTGCTGGCCCTCTGTGGCAAAGCTGATAACATGACCGAGGCAGAGAAGATTGGTCACATATTGAAAGGTATAAAAATGAGACCAGACGAGGCCTTCAAGCTCCCTATGTGCAAGGATTGTGCCACTGTGGATGCAATTATAAAATAGTGCAGGCGCTTCGAACAAGCGAGGCGCCGCCGCGTCGCTCAAACTTTCGACCGATTGCCCAATACCGCGGCGACATCTTCTTGCGAAGACCCGCCGCGCTTCGTTCAGCCAACAGGACCGGAAGAAATCACGCGCGTCATTCGCGGTGAGCTTGATGCCATGGCTCCGGCTCCAGTTCGTTCTGACTGTCGGGAAAGCGTGCCCGCTATCTCCCTTATACAAGCGGTCGTTCGGGAGGAAATAGCAAGTTTGGGCATTCCATCTCTCTGCTCGGTCCGCCATACAAACACCCACCAGATTTCTCCGGCCGCTCGCTCCCAGACGCAGAGATTTCCGCCCCCTCGTCGCAATCCAGCTGACTGGCGCACAGTGGATGATAAACCTATCTGTTTTAATTGTTACGGTATTGGACACATCGCCCGTCATTGCCGCAACCATTGGTCGTCGACTCCTCGGTGGTCGTCTCCGAGTCACTACCGCCATGCACCAGACAATCGTACTTTCTCGCCCTATACGCCGACTACGAACATCAACGCCGACCGTGCTCCACCAAGATCCAGCCGCTCCCCGTCTCCGCAAGGTCGTAGGTCCGGTTCGCCTCTGGTTCACCGGTCTTCGTCCCCTTCCGCAATCTGTCGCTTCGCTTCGGGAAACTAGGCAGTGCACCTTCCGGAGGTGAAGCTGCAACTCCGACCCGACCCACAAATCCTCTGTTGACCCTGCCTACATGTGGAAACCTGTTGGACATTGAAGTTGACGGCGTTCCTGTTAGATCTCGCGTTGATACAGGAGCGCAGCTTTCAGTTATGAGCGTTGCTCTCCGCCGAAGGCTCAAAAAGGTTCTGACACCCGCCGTACCGCGCACTGTGCGAGTCGCCGATGGGACTACGTCACCTGTCCTTGGAATGTGCACAGCACGTGTGACCATTGGGGGCCATTATACCGCTTTTTTTATTTGTCGTTCTTGAACACTGTCCACACGACCTAACTCTCGGCCTCGACTGCCTTTCGAAACACTCTGCCCAAATTGACTGCTCCGCAGGTGTTGTACAGTTGGATCTGCCGCTTCCTACCGACGCAACCACTTGTGCTTCACACCGCTTATGTTCTGCTGACTTTGTAAGGCTGTCTCCACAGGCGGCTACAAATGTCCTCCTGATGCCCTGTCCTCACGTACCTGGTGGAGAGTACGTCGTGTCGCCGCTTACTGACGTGGTTTTGTCGTGCAATATTGCCCTACCGAGCGCCTTAATCCGGATCCGCGAAAACTGCCCTCGCGTGCCTATCCTCAATTCTGGATTTTCGTCGCATGTGCTGCCACACGGTATTGCTGTAGCGCATATGACTCCTTTGGAAGAATTTCAGATTTTTTCTTTGACATCTGAATCCTTCGTCACTACCAACGGACCTTTGTCACCCACTCCGTACTCGACGCCTGCGGACGATGTTTCTAAGATGATCGCCCTTGACCTTCCTTCCAAGCAAACAACAGCTCTTCGTCACCTCCTGTCACCTTTTCGGGATATGTTTGATTTGCACGACCGTCCACTTGGCCAGACATCGACACCGGTGACGCCAGCCCCATTCATAGGCGGCCATATCGTTTCTCTGCAACAGAAAGCGCTATCATACAGAAAGAAGTAGACAGGATGATGGACAAGGACATCATTGAACCTTCCAGTAGCCCGTGGGGATCACCGGTTGTCTTAGTAAAGAAAACAAGACAACTCGTGGCGCTTCTGCGTTGACTACCGTCACCTCAACAGGATAACAAAGAAGGATGTTTATCCCCTGCCGCGCATTGATGATGCTCTTGACTGCCTTCACGGATCCCAATACTTTTCATCAATTGACCTCCGCTCCGGCTATTGGCAGATTAGCGCTGATGAGATGGACCGCGAGAAAACCGCCTTCGTCACACCGGACGGTCTGTACCAATTTAAAGTCATGCCGTTTGGATTATGCAATGCGCTACCTACATTCGAGCACATGATAAAGTCTTTCTTACGCGGCTTGAGGTGGTCTACATGCCTCTGTTACCTCGACGATGTGATTGTGTTTTCGCCGAACTTTGAGAGCCAACTGCGGCGCCTCACAACCATACGCTCCGTGTTTCGCAGGGCTGGCCTTCAGATGAACTCCTCCAAGTACCATTTCAGTCGCCGTGAAATTAATATGCTCGGCCATCTCGTAAACTCCGCCGGAATCCAAACTGATACACAGAAAGTTCACGGCGTGCAAAATTTTCGTGTACCATGTTCAACAACGATGTCCGTAGTTTTCTGGGCTTATGCTCTTATTTCCGGTGATTTGTGAAAAATTTTGCCGACATCGCTCGCCCTTTCACTGACCTTCTCAAGAAAGACGTCTCTTTCTCTTGGGGACAACTGCAGGAGAAAGCCTTCTCTACTCTGACTGAGCGACTTACAACTTCCCCGATTCTGTCACACTTTGAGTCTTCTGCGCCCACTGAAGTACGAACTGACGCGAGTGGTCATGGCATCGGCGCTGTCCTCGCTCAGCGCCAACAGGGCCAAGACCGTGTCATCGCTTACGCTAGCCGCCTTCTTTACACCCCCGAGCGAAATTACTTCATTACTGAGAGAGAATGTCTCGCGCTCGTATTTTCGGTCGGAGCTTCTGCGTAGTAACCGATCATCACGCCCTCTGCTGGCTCTCCTCATTGAAGGACCCAACTGGACGCCTTGCACGTTGGGCATTGCGTCTACAAAAATATACATTTTCTATTATGCATAAGTCAGGGCACCTACATAAAGACGCTGACTGCCTGTCCCGCAATCCCGTGGATCAACCGGACGATACCGATGCAGACTCGGACATCAATGTTCTATCCTTCTCCGGCTCCCTCCATACTGGCGACAAGCAGCCCGTCCCGTCCCTCCAGATGTTCACCTTGCGTGATGGAACTTTATACCGTCGTAGCGGCCTCGTTCTGACGTCGTTCGTCCTGACGGCCCGGAGCTCCTCCTAGTCGTTCCCAAGCACCTTCGACTAGCCGTGCTCCAGCAACTTCACGACGCTCCTACTGCTGGACATCTCGGCATCACGACATCTCGGCATACGACCGCCTGCGGTGCCGCTTTTTCTGGCGCGGCATTTATCGCTCCGTGCGCCGTTATGTCGCTTCTTGCGAGCTGTGTCAGCGCCGGAAGACGCCTGCTAGGCCTCCCGCTGGTTTGCTTCAACCAATTGATATCCCCACAGAGCCTTTCTTTCGTGTGGGCCTAGACCTCCTTGGCCCCTTTCCAATTTCTATCAAAGGCAACAAATGGATTGCTGTAGCAACCGATTATGCCACGAGATATGCCATCGCACGAGCGCTACCAACCAGCTGCGCTACAGTTGTCGCCGACCTCTTACTATAGGACGTCATCCTGCACCACGGCGCCCCTCGCCAGTTGCTGACGGATCGCGGCCGCTACTTTTTATCGAAGGTCGCAGATGACCTGCTCCGCTCCTGCTCTACAGAACACAAGATTGCTACTGCGTACCATCCTCAAACGAACGGCCTCTCCGAGCGACTCAATCGCACGCTAACTGAAATGCTGGCCATGTACGCTTCAGACTATCACCGTGACTTACCATACATAACTTTCGCATACAACTCGTCCCGTCACGACACTGCCGGATTTTCACCATTTTGCCTTTTGTATGACCGCGACCGCACCTTGCCCTTTGACACGTTGCTATGTTCCGCAGTACAATCACCCAGTACTGGTTACGCTCGCGATGCTATTGACTCAGCCGCCCAGGCCCTAGATGTCGCGCGTCATCGCCTCACAGTCTCGCAAGCTTCTCAAAAGCGACGCTACGACCTTCGGCACCGAGACTACCATTTTTCACCTGGTTACCTTGTGGTTCTCTGGACGCCTTCACGTCGCGTCGCCTTGTCGGAAAAACTACTTTCCCGGTATTCTGGTCCGTACGAGATCTTACGCCAACTGTCCGACGTGACGTACGAGATCGCCCCGGTCGGTCAGCCTTCAGTGCATCGCAACGGCACCACCGACGTTGTTCACGTCGCCAGGCTTAAGCCCTATGTCCCCCCCCCCCATTAAGTGAGGCCCTATAACTTGCACCGCGATGGAGCTACTCCACCGGGAGGGTGATGTTACGGTGAAGGGAACGAAGAAGTTGAATTGGACTAGACGAAGACGAAGTCTGGCAGTTGCCGGAACGCCATATATGCCAGTTGTAAATATACGTTATTTTACACTCGTGGGCCTGCTTTCTCCCTGCAACAATATCTTTGTTTTTCCATAAACTTCGTGCATTGATGTGTAGTAATGAGAAGTTAGAATGAACAAGAAACGATTTTGTTTCCGCTGTTGAGAGCAATGCCACAGAGGTATGTTGTCAGGAACAGATTATACAAATGTTTAAGTTGATATCTACGTGAAAATGCGTAGATCTGACTCGGCACTTATCCTGAAGACCTTGCTGTCATCTGTCTTACGCGTTTGATATGGCAATTCTCTGTTGAAAGGTAGCGCCATTTCATTTCTTTTTTGAGGGCCAGCGCTTTGCTGAATAGTCATTTGTTGTCAATGGTCAGGTGTCCATTGTCATACACAGCGCTATCCTTACTTCCAGTCAGACCTTTCTGAAACGTACGCAAACTTGCTTTCGGAGCTGTCTGAAGAAATTTATTTTTATTGTCACGCAAGTAAACAAGAGCGATCCTGCTCTTTTCAGCTGTATTACTGGCGACACGGTGAACTGCGTCCATATCTGTCGACAAAATGGGGCATTCAATAATTTCAGCAATTGTTCTCAATATGACAGCCCAGCCTTCGCACTGTGTACAGGGGAAGCCTTTGGTTTCAATGTTATTTAGCCGGCTCTATAGCTGCAAGTCTGCAATTCTCCTGGCGAGCGATTCATCTTGGGCCATCTAATCTCTGTTTGAATTTAGCAATTCATCGACAGTCGTCCGCAGTTTATCGTATTGGTCATTCCTGTAACGTACGCTGTCAGCCGAGACGTAAGGTTACAGAGACTCTGGTCATCAAGCGTTTTTGCAATTTTAGAAGCCAGATCTTCACCAAGATTATCAAGTATATTATTAGGCAGTGATTCAAGTCGCTCAATCTTTTTTAGACAGTTCAGCCTTTGAAGGCATGGTATATAGCACAGGTAATGACCCAAGAAGCACTAGTGGGCAGCAGCCGCAGGTAGATGTACAAAATGGGAACATATGATGCAAGAAACTAACCTGCTATGGAAAGGCAGATATATAAAAAACGTCCTAATTCCTGCAACTGCTGCTCAGAAGTAGACCACGTGCCTCAGTGAATCCTGTTTACATCCCCTTGAAGCCAGGAAGAGCAGGCGCACTGGTGTTGAGAAGGAGGCGCAATGCGGCAGGACGTACAGGCAGGAGAGCCGTAGTCGAGAGCCTGGTTGATCATCTTTTGTGTCCCCGTGAAGCCAGTAAACGCAGGCGTAGTGGCGCGTCGGGAGAGACGCAGTTAGGCCGCACATGTAAACAGGAGTGCATCTGCACGTGGAAGGCTATGCAAAACCGTCACAACCGAAACCACGTAGTCGTCTGCACTGATCTGCAGTGGAAAGGCAGATATATAAAAGACGTCCTAATTCCTGCAACTGCTGCTCAGAAGTAGACCACGTGCCTCAGTGAATCCTGTTTACATCCCCTTGAAGCCAGGAAGAGCAGGCGCACTGGTGTTGAGAAGGAGGCGCAATGCGGCAGGACGTACAGGCAGGAGAGCCGTAGTCGAGAGCCTGGTTGATCATCTTTTGTGTCCCCCTGAAGCCAGTAAACGCAGGCGTAGTGGCGCGTCGGGAGAGACGCAGTTAGGCCGCACATGTAAACAGGGGTGCAGCTGTACGTGAAAGAAGGCTGTGCAAGACGGTGACAGCAGGAACCACGTACTCACCAGCACTGGTCTTCTGTGGAAAGGCAGATATCTAACACGTCCTACAACTGCTGCTCAGACGCGAATACCTAGAAGTTGAACAAGAGGAAGTGGAATCTTCTGGGAATTTGAGGTGATAATATTACGCCAATCCCGTCTTGTGCTCGCCACCATATCACTAGAAGTAACGGTCTTGGAGCAGAGTAGCTTTATTAAAAAGACTAGGGTTTAGCGAAGTAGTGGCAGGGGATATAGTGAACTGTTTTAAAATAGTGGTTAGGCTTTGGGCAACGCGAAAGCAGGCGCGAAGAATATCGGCTTGCTGCGACAAGTTCCTTGTATCGCTTGGCTGTCTTTTATGTATCAGATGATGGGAGTGGCATACATCTGCGAGTTATTTTTTTTATAAATATTGAATCATATTTCGTCCAAGACCCGAAAGCTATCATACACAATAACTCTAAGGAATCATTCCGTCATGCCTATGTGAAAATGTCCTAAATTGCGAAGGAGTTGTACACACGTATTGATTTTTTTAACTGTTGAAAGTGTTATCCTGCCCTAACTGAAGAACATACGTGAGTTATCTGTAGCTGCTTGAAATTTTCAAAAGTAAAAAAATCGTAGTACGATCACCTATCGGAACAGTCCCAGTTTATATGTAGACAAAAAATTCTTCGTATGTATTCCTTAAGCCGAAATATGAATTTTATTTTCTAAATAAAGCAAATATTACTATGTAAAATGCTCATGTACCAGATAGGTACCTTGAAACACGCAACAAACTTTCAAATAATATAGAAAACGGTGCAAAAATAGCAGACTTACAATTTAGTGCAGACGCTACAGAAATCAAGGCAGTCACAATTACCAAATGATGCACGGACCCCATTCTGGTTTCGTCGGTGGTTTTATCAGTTCACAGAAGGATTTAAATATTATTACTTCATCTCGTAAAATCTGCAAAAAGTAAAAAAAAAACAAACAGGAATGCTCAGTGAACAACAAACAAATAAAAGATGTCTAAAATTTCAAACGCCATTTTCCATCGCCTCTATGGCATGCAACACAGAAGTTCTTAGTGGACACTGCAATTGCAATAGCTGCTGATTTTACTATAAGTAGCTGTCTATTCTCACAGCTGTGCGTTGTTATGAGAAAACAAAGCATCCTTGACAAAGCTGGAGTGCACTCTTTTTTTGCGAAAATGGGCAGTAGGACAGGAGCCACGTACAATAATAGTGATATCCAAAGGACACACAGTGGCTAGCGCCATGGATGCTGCAAGTGGGTGCTACTGTTAGCACGTATCGCTAGCCTATTCTTGATAGACTGCGGTGCAAGAATAACAGGCACAAAGAAACAGGATGAGCGGTGACTTACAAGTGAACTTTATTATCGAAAACATTGAAATAATTTCCAAAACGGTTGTAGCTAAGATGGAGAAAGCAGATAAGCGAAGCGAGAAAGAGCAAACCGAAAAAGAAAATAAACAGTGTTGAAATACGGATCACTTACTCGATCCTTATGCTCTGCGGAGCTTCTGATTTAGAAAAGACAGGTAGATGCCTTAATGAACTGTTACGTGAGTAGATGTGCAACGTGAGAAATAGCAGAGATTGTTTTCTGGGTATGCATACAAGCTCGTGTGGCTGTTGGAGTGACTTAGAGAACACAGCTGCACTACGCAAACACCGAGATGAATGCACTTAAATAATTCTGGAGGCATGGCATATCACGCGTCAACTCGATGGGTGTGTTAGTAAGCCATCAATTGCTCTCTGCGATAAAGCGGTTATGTTTCTGGAGTGCCGCATGCATGCATTGCAATAATTTTGATTATTTCAGCAATGTTTTACATTCCGTGTCGTTTATTCTTTCATAATTTTTGCTATTTCACCCTTCGTTTATCTGGTTTCTTCATTATAATCAAAGCCTTACTTGTACATATTTTATTGTTTTATAATAAAGTTCAATTGGAAGTCAGCGCTCATCCGCGTCTCCTTTTTGTCTGTTGTTACCCTTGCACTTTGCACCCTCGAAAGTGCCTCACCAACTAGAGCAAGCACCCGCTCCCCTCATATATATACATGAGATCTCCATTTTTCATGCCTGGTTGTTTTGCGTGACTTAGGTAATAGTGTTCCATCAAATCATACTTTATCATTTGAAACACGTAAGCTGGGGTGCTATGCAGGATGCGCCAAGTTTGGCGAAACTCGGGATCTTCACGAGCTCTGGCGACACCCCAAGATGAAAGCACGAATGGTACCGAGACACAGTTTATCTTTCGACAAGCCTCCAGTTTCATTGGTTTATCTAGATTCACTCTGGCTGGCTATCATTCCTTGGGCGTTGCCTTCTGGGCGGTCGACAAACTGGGGCTCACGTGATCATACCGTCGGTGCATGGTCGTGCCTTCTTTCACTTGTTTGTCGTTCCACCGAGTGCATTACATGCTGAAGCGAGTTGTAAAGCAAATGCATTTAGTACAATATTATTAGTTACTTTAACGTGGTTTAGAAGCATTTTGAAGCTTACGAGATGTGCACTGAATGCGTCTTAGACTAATTTATAATTTAGTACGCTTCGCATTATACCACGAGGGAGCGCTGTAGTGGCGTCATCACATCCATTCACCGGGCAAGCATGGCGGCTAAGCATCAGAGAGGCCCAGTGTAAACAAACCCGTACAACGAGCTTGCAGTGCGCGACGTAGTGATCAGGCTCGACGAAGGCCACTATTTCTTGGATAGTTCTGTTCCTCCGTGGGCAATCTTCTCGTGCACACGGTAAGACTTCCAATAGCTTCGGCGATTTTACAGATCGCAACGCGCACCTACTGTTCACGGCGAAGTGCTGAAGAAACAACTTGTCCGGTGCTGCTTCTGCGAGTGCGCTGAGTTCCTCCACTCTGCGTGACTGCGAGCGTCACGAACATTACATAGTGTGTGCAAAAGGCAGACATCCTATATAGCTACGATGCGACAAGGAGGTGGTACCGACGATGGATCTCGCTACCAACAGTGAAGGAGACATCGACAAACTGCAGATAAGTATATTTCTACTGTTTCATATTTAGCATAATAAGAGTGCACGGATTAAGTCACTTTCGTAGTAACGAACTGAATGTCCAGCAGTTTAAAGAAGGCAGTGAGAACCAATGAGTGTTCGTGCTTTTACGTGCAAGTGGGCCCGCGAAAATATGGTATAGATGAAGGTAACCTTCACTAACTTGGTGAGGCAACAGAAATTCATGAGTGACATTAAGCTAGCAAAATTTATGGAAGAGTATCTTATCCAAGTGAAATATCAATAGCAAGTACTGATATAAAGCAGGAAACTTATAAAAAAATTTCATGGGTTGAACAGCACATGGAAGGCATTACCGAATCGTGATCGCCACGTTACCGATATCCTTGAAAAAAGTCTAGAATCATTGCATTTCACCGGTTATGTAATATGGGACATAAACCTGGAGGTTAACAAAGAAACTTGAGATGTCAAGGACTGTGTAGAAAGCGAAGTAACAAAAATTGTTGCAGATAGCATTAAGGCAGGAAGACAGTGGCGTAGTAAACCGTGGCAACTGATATGCTAGTTGAGATTAAAAAAGAAAGGAATCGGCAGGCAGGCCATGCACGTATTCGATCACTTGTTGCCAATTCATATCAGGTGATTACATAAGCATTACAGAATGAATGTCAAGGAGAGAGAACTACAGCCATGGATGGTAGAAAATTGCGTAATGGGACAAGAATATGATGTTTGGAGGCATAGGATGCAATTAGCTCGTATAAGACGGGATTGTAGGGTGAGGCATTTGTTTTGCAGCGAACAAAAATAGGTTTGTGGTGCTGACAGTAGAGACTCGTGAAGGTGCGGGGCCACCTCAGCTGCTGGCACACTAATCAACATGACAATTGGCTGTGAAAAAGAAAACCCCAGTTTGGAAAAATAAAGCAACGTTGTCCCAACGCATTGTTTTACTATGCATACTACACTAGAGGCTTCCACATTTAAGGGCACTTAGTACTAATAGTGCAAGGAGCATTTTTCTTTGTAAATAATGGTTTGTACGTGGCTGATTCATTCCAATACACTTTTTTGCAGCAAAACATTCTGTTGCTGGAGCCACTCAACCGCCTGGTGGCAGTAGGCGAGCGCCAGGCACGTGCTCTTGAGAGTGTGGCAAAGGTCCAGAGGGCTGCTCCGCAACAGTAGTATCGGTGCCCTCACTGCTCTCCTGTCGAGCCCACAGAAGGCACCTTATAAAGGAGCTTTCACTTTAATATTTTGTTTATTATTCAAGAACATGAATAAAATTATTGCAGTAAACATTGTGCTGTGCATATCAGGAGACTTGTAACATGCACTTGGTGTCCCTTCAAAATAGGCAAAAACGCAAGACAACCTGTGCCACTCTTGGACCATGTAAATAAAAAATACACTAATGCAGCATACACGTCATCATGCTGTTTGTTCTTTCTATGTGCAAGAATACAGTGTGTGTTCATTAGCCACAAGATGAAGGGTGTGTGTAATTCACAATGAAGAAAGGAAACAGCAGGAGCTTAATAATGCTATCACCTACAGACTGTGCATATGACTGCAACACTCCCCGATTCAAATGTGCCATTACATGCATGTTCGATACCACATATTCTTTAACATTGTCTTATAATTGCATGTACCATATTTCACACATCTTAAGCCCTTGCATAGCACACTTCTGATCTATCCATTTCATAGGCCAAATAATTGTACACTTTGTCCTTTTGTGTTGTATGAAAAGCAGCATCCTTTACAGTCGGATAAAACTTCAGAAGACAGGAGAGGCCCCACCCAGATGACCAAAGCGCAGCAGCCGATTGCCTACACGTCTAAAGAAATAGTCCCTCTCCAAAGAGCAATATTAGTCTGTCCAGCGGCACATTATCAGTCTCGAGTGCGTGCCCATTGGTGCAGGCTTTTGTTCACCTGCCTTAAAGTGCAGATTCCGCAGCCTCCTAAAGTTGTATCCGACTATAGAAACACGTAATGCCTTGCACCAGTTGCATAGACTTCTGCAATTTGATAGCACACAATGATCAGGAGCAGAAATCTATAAAGGCATCCAAGCAAAGCTGGCTGGCCACACTTCCATTATGAGGGGCTGAAAAAGGTCTCGCCAAATATTCCCATGACGTCCTTGAAAAAGAGGTGGTGTTTGGCACTTCTTTAGAATCAAAAACAGATTACACTGAATGTTGTGTAGCACGTCAAAACAAACTGAGCTTGGTTATTTACACAGCATGTATAGGGAGGTTGAGCTTCACATAGGAAACAAACTGCTCTGTCCAGTACAATTTTGAGGCCGGTATGGCACCTATTATGGCACCGGTATGGCACCTATTATGTCAACAGTGTCTATATACAAATTACACTTTTCACAGGCCATTGATTTCACCATTATTTTTGTGTGATGGTTCTTTCAATCAGCGCTGGTATTACATGAGCAGGTGGATTTGAAAGCAAAGCTTTGTTTACAAACCTTCCGACTTCCATAAGTGTGTGGCAAGGCACTGGCACGTTGTCGAATAGCTCACACTTCCTCGGTCCTGCACCAAAGAAGCCCAATGCTCTATTTTAAGTTGGATCGCACAAACATTCAACGGCACACAAAGAAGTGTAACACACACAGCAAAGCATTCTGCTGTGTGTATTTCTCTTTGTGTCCCGTCGAATTGTTGTGCAATTAAACTTCAAACTTCTATACCAATACACAGTCTTCAACCTCACCAATGCTCTAGTTATTAGGCTACAATGGTGCACATCTTTGAAATTTCCCAACACAAATTAGCTCTCCGAAAAATCACAAATGTTAAATTTTTCAGCACAGCTGTATGTATGAACGTGCCATATTCTTCACCACTAAACTCACAGGAATCAAAGAGGCAAGCATTAACCAGCCTTGCTACTGCCGTTACCATTATCATCATGACACCAATGGAAAGACAGTGCCACGTTTCAGTAAAGGGAGTGCTGGAGGGAAAGGTGTGACAGCGAGGGCTTACAATAAAAATAACAGTTACGAGACATGTTCAATGCCAATATATGCTGCATGTCGCTCAGCCTACTTTGGCAATGCGGCAAGTGTTTACTCATTTGGGCATATCACGTTTTGTGTAATCATTGCTCTAAAGCTGTACAAATGGTCTATTTGCTCTGCAAGTTTTATTTTTATCATGGTAGGTTAAAGACCCACTTTTCATTGGCATCTGTACCACATTTCTCCCGATATGTAATAATGCCTTGGTGGTTCATGACATCTTCACGTACAGAGAGTTCTGCAGAGTATCGGATGTGCATTGTTCTAATGCTTAAGAATTCGAGCGCCATTATGAGACGAAAATATACAATTTATCCATCCAGAATAACGCCGCCCCCCCCCAAAAAAAAAAGAAGATGCACTGAACCTCTGGCACATGCATCGACAGTGAACAGAGCAAACAATCTGAAGTATTTTCTTCATGCAAGCCAACACACTAAGATTCTCAATGCATTTTCATTTCGCCACAAATGCATAGGCACAACCGGCTTGGCGCAAAATCCACATCTCGCGCTGCAACAAATTGTGCAATGCCTCGCTGTTTCATAGTGCGGCCGATAGATTACGCATGACCAAAATTCAGCATTGTGCATACTTAGTAACTTCACCAATGAAGAACCCCAAGTTCTTTATGAGATTAGGATTCATAGGTTACTTCACACAATTAGTGATATCCCTTTATCTATTTATACTTAATCCCTTTCCCAAGAAAGTGAGCCATTTGGAAGGCACCCTGACAGATAAGTAGAACAATCGACAAAAAGTGATCAACCAGCGAAAAAGTCTGTTAATCACAGTAACGCTGACATTGAAGGCGCCTTAATTCCTACGTACGTTCCATCGATACACCCGACTACGTTCGTAATGTTCCCACGAAGTGGGAAGCATTCTTTTATATATGCCCGCTCCGCCGCAGTATTCTGGAAAGCTAGCCACCGCTTACGCACTGCCGCATCGATAAGCGCGTCAGACACATCTCTGACACAGTTGCTAACAGTAGTTTGATGGCGTCCGATGTAACGCTCGGCGCCGACGCTTCCCTGAAAACTCCCAGTCCCGTAGAAACGGAGGGCACTGATGACTTGCTCTACGACGGTGAGCGAATGAAGCCCGCCACGCTGTCTCCGCAGACGAGAGTCTTCGCCTAGCTCGTCACACAGCCAGCACACTGATGTCTTCGACAGGCGAAAATGACGCTGAAACTCCCCGTCGGTCATGCAGGTGAACGGGTCCGGACGGTCATAATGACGCTTGCTGCCGCTGGATGCAATGAAACAGGCTGCTGCTGCCGCCGCCATGTTCCCGAGTTGAACTCGGAGGGGGTTTCGCGATGTACGAGTTTAGCACGAGTTCGCCTGTCAATCAAAACCAGAGGTCACGCCCCGCGCGAGGCATGTAACTATTGCGCGCGCACCTACTACAGTTGGGCCACGCCCAACTTATCTTCCGGCAACAGCGACGCGGTGTCGAGCTGAGAGGCATCAACAATCTTGACCGCCGACATAAAACACGCACAACGCACTGTCATCGGTGATGTACTGAGCACCACTATCAAAAACAAAGCGTTGACTGTCGCTGGCATACATCTTCTCGGGCTGAGATGGCCGCACAACACGGTTTCATTGCCTGTATTGCGGCGCGTAGCGCACAGTAAATAATTATCGGCACATCACTGTAGGTGGTTGCAAGGCGTCGAGGCGTCGAGAGGGACGACGATGCTGAGGAGTGCTTATTGCAGCAGTCGTTTCAGATGGCTGCTCTGTCATCGGTGATGAAACGGAGCCACAACGTCGTAAACACGATCAGCGTCCGAGAATCGCTCGCTCTTCTAGGCCCAGTGCAATGGCATTTCGTCATCACAAGCACTGCGCACTCAACAGTTCCAACACCTCTCTCCGTTCGAAATCTGATTTCATAACTGCACACAAGAGCCCTCACCTGCCAAAATGCGAGTGCTGCGGTGTCGTTACGATATCCATCTGCGATCGCTGCTGGCTCCAGCAGAGGTAATCCGCAAGCACCTTCGACTGCACAACACACTCATATACTGCGTACATGCGCTCAGAGGCGCCTTCACTGGGCAAGCGATGACAAGCGATGAATTCTGTCGCTGGGGAAGCACGCACGTTTCGCAATGTATCGCAGAGGCTTCGCGCACAAAGATAAACTGGTACATTTTCACTGAACTGCGTCACTACGCACTCTAAAATAACATACCGCCATTTGCAAGCGACAGCTGTTGTGTCGTTTTTAGTTGGTGAAGCGGGGGCCTTAATAGCCTAGTGAAGCGCCTGCGATGAACAGCCGTACCGCGGCGCTGCGTTTCTATTCCCCTAATAGAGAAAGAGTGGCCATGACCCTCCATGGATCATGACCGACTTTATTGAGAATAGCACTGCAGCGCCCCTAGGCGACTTATCACCTTATGAACGCCCTCGTGCGTGTAACACGCTTCAATGTACCGCTTCTAAGCTTTCGCCTCCATGTCGCCACTCACGGCAAGAGCAAAATTTAATAATTTGCTTCATCTCCGTTTGTCATCACAAATTTCTAGCATTGAAAACGAAAAACAGATACCTAAAGAAATAAAAATGTGCGTTATTTTATTTGTCGTATTTTAACGTATTCATTTGAGTGAAAGTGTAGGTGCAAGAATGCGCCGCATGTACCCCGTTCGCATTCGATGGAGGATAGATAGATAGCGCCCGAAAGATGAGGCACGCCCTGGACGCGCCCGGGAAAGGCGTGGCAAACGGCTCCCGGCAAGTGTGCTGACAGACAGCGGGGCAGTCACGGTATCGCTAAGTTGCGATAATCCGTTGATAACAATACGCGGCGCTGGCGCGTTTCGTTGTGCAGCCTTCTGCGCGTGAAACGTGGAAGCAGCGTGCCGCGCAGGGTGCGCTCATGTTGTCATACGCGACTTTTTGTCTACATATTTTTTTGCCTGCACCTTCGGCCCGTTCCGCGCTATCTCTGTTCACTGACTGCCGTCGAGCAAACTCGGGCAAAACTCGGGTGAACGAGAAACTCGGCGCATCCTGCATAGCACCCCTGGAATGAAATTTGTGGTACTGGGAAACTATAGACTTTCAGACGAGAATTGGCTTGATAATCGCTGTTTCTATGACGCAATAAATTGCGAAGGCTTGTATAATAAAGAAAATAGAGATTCACCTATCATATCCAACGAAGTACAAAAATACGCCCGTGTTTTCGATGCAGATACATTGCATAATTTGTTACACCGCATTTGAAAGACAAATAAAATTATCTAGATGACAGTGGGTTCGTTGAATTTGCACCTTGGAGCATGCAGAAACATACCATTCTATCTTTTTCTAAGGTTTAGCTCTATTCAAAATACTTCCTTGTCCGTAATCGCAGTTTGCAGATATAATATCTTGAGCTCGGCTCAGCATAGACGACACATATGTATCATGAGTAAACCGAATCAACACAATTCTTTTCATGGATTTATTACTGTAAAAATTACGCCACTACGCCTTTACTGAGAGACAACGAAGTCGTTCCGTTAATCAAGGAGCTCGCATGAGCGCTGTCTGAAGAGGGAAAGACAGAAAATGGATGAGTGTACAAAGCCTGAAACGAAAATCATGGCCACTGTTACAACGCTCGTGCGAAGTTTTTTCCGCCTTTTGCCGCGAAAAGCCTCATCTTCAATGTAGCAGACATTGCTGGAAGCGTTCTGTAGTACCTCTTTGGTAGAAACAGTCAGTGAGCAAGCGAGCAAGCCTGAAAGCGATGCGGGAAAGAGGCTTCGATAGTTCCACCACTGTATTACAGGATAAAATGGGAACAGATATTCTACGTCTGGCGAGGAGTTCCACATTTGTGCGTATGCTTTGGTATTGATGGTGTTAAGAGAATTGATGCTGCTTAAGAAACATCGGTGCTTGTCAAGTTGAAAGCAATTGCAAGTTTTTGCAGTACAACTGGCTTGCTCGGCGAACCGCGGGTCTCAAAGACATTATTTAACCCTGTTGGCGGTGAGGGACGTGTTACTTGACTACCATGCTTTCTTATTGATGGTTTGCGTTGAGTAGCGTGTCTTTTGCGTTAACGTGTTAGTTGTCTTATCTATTCATGTTTCGCTTGGCCCGCAGGCGTGCTCACTCCGGTTTATCTAATTCATGCCCCGATTTATCTTGCTCGCAGCATGTATTATTGTTTCATTGTATTTGTGCTTCGTAAGATGCGGTGGTTCACTATGAGGAGTTGCCAGTTTCAGGCGCTCACTTTTGTGGCATATGCTCGTCCTATCGGTAATGAGAGATGCTCTACAAAATTATGCTCCACATCTACTTCCTCTCCTCGTGAAATTGCGGTTTATGCTGCAGTGATGTGTCATATTTTTCACATTCAAAGAAACAAAGTCACGAGTGCCACTCTTTAAGCATGAAAATGTGCCATCGAGTTTGTGGGAATAATGATAATGAACCTATGCTTCAGAGAAACTATGCACCTGAAGGGAACTTGCAATATTGTTCGCTTTATCCAACATTGCAACTTCACTGTTCCAATGGGAAGTAGAGCAGGTTACTGTTCTACTTACACTGTAGCTTTACCTAACAACTACGAGTGCACGTCGAGTGTACTAATCAAAGAAAGAGCATGCGGTTTATCTTGGCAAGTCGCTTCTCTAACGGTCTTGCCAAGACACCCGCATTGTAGTTTTTTGTGTGGAATGTTTTTCATCTATATATCGTCACAATTTATGAAATTCTGGACATTGCAACTGCACGTAGCTCATTTATTTTTCTTCGTGCTTAGTATTTGCGTCATGAAGCTTTCTTGCTTTTCAGTATAAAGGCAAGAGGGCCACAAATAATGACTGCGCGTCGTTATATATGCCATACATTTTGACACCGTCCTATGGAAGTGAATGAAGGTATTAGGATGGCTAGAAACATCGCTTAGGGCGGGACGGTGAGAACACGAGAGAAAACGCGCTGCCTAACAACCCCTCGTTTACTGTGGCTAATTCAGTATATTGAAAATGCATATAGACCAAAAAACAAAAACACGATTTGTGCGCGGAAAAAGAATCACTGTCGAAATAATCACATCACATGCGCCGTTGTAGCAGGCTTTCAAGTTTTCAACGAATAGCTAATGTCACAGCTATGCAGGCAAAACAAGGTACAGTGAGGAGGAGTTTTTATTAGAATGAATGATATAGGCTTCGCTGATCTCACGTGATATTTGCTCTTGATACTTGCCCAAGTCTGCGCACTTGTCACGGATAGCATGGCTAAATTATTCGCAGTACTGGGCTAAAATGTTGGGAACAGAGCCCTTTAGCGAAAATGCATGCTCTCTTAACCAGTTATTCGCCAACCGGCCCTGCCTAGCACTCTCCTGTAATGCAGGTATATTGCATACGCTGGGCTGTGTAAGTTAGAAACTTTTGGTGGTTCTAAAAAAGCATGTAGTGATTCAGGATTCAGGATTGTTCAGGATTGTAGTGATTCAGGATTGATTCAATTAAAGTGACAAAGGTGAAAGTAGAGGAGAATGAAGATGCGGTAAACCATAGCACCAGCTGATTAGCAGAAGTGTTAGAGGGGTTCGCCATGAGCTAGAAATTTAGAGCACCTATACCACTGAACACCCACTGATGTATTAGTTGTCTACGAGACCTCTTGGCAAGATCAGCAAGACCTCTCGAAAATTATTATGAAAGTTTAGAAGAATGTCAAAGACATCTTGGCAAGACATTTCAGACGTCTTGAAGTCGTCTTACGAAAACTTTGCGGGATGCCTTAAAATGTCTTGTAGGCATAAGACGTTTTGCATGACATCTTGTAGCCGTTTCAGAAACGGCTGTAAGACGTTTTGCGAGACGTTTTGTAGCCGTTTCAGAAACGGTTATGAGACGTCTTGCGAGACATTCTCAAAACGGTTATCAGATGTTTTGCGAGACGTATTGTAGTAGCCTTCAGCTTCAGCTTCGACAGGATCACTTGAATGAAACCTATGAGGGGACGCAGCATTGAAATGACTTGTCGATCAGCTTTGGGTGTGTCATCAGCGGCAGGAGTAGGCTCCCGAGCGGCTTGGCAGTCTGTGGTTCTGTGGAAAGTTGCTGGCTTGGAAGCGCAGGCCCTTTTTCCTTAGAAAGATTGTTTCCAGCTGACTTTCTTGTGCTGTTCAGCCCCTTTTTGGCCTGATTGGAGAATGTCGGTTCTAAACTGGAAGGACCCCTCTCCTTTCGTGTGTCTGCCTTTTTGAGGAGGTTCGGTGACGCCGACAGCAGCCTCCAGCAGCCTCCAGCAGCCTCCCTGTGAGTCGAATTGTCTCAAACCATTTGCTTGAGAACAGCGACCTCTTTGTTGATGCGAGGGCACTCCCTAGACGAGGCAGCATGGCAACCATTACAGTTGCCGCAATTTAGGACAGTAGCCCGGCACGTGTCCTCCGCGTGAGGTTCAGCACACCGGGGACACAGTAACAAGTTTGGACAGACCCCCTTTGACATGACCAAGCCTAAAGCACTGATGACATTGAAGAGGCTTTTGTGCGAAGGGCCGAACAGGGTTTTGAAAGTGACAGACTTTGACGTGAGATGGTAGGCAGTCTCCTTTGAAAATCACTTTCACTCAAGTTTCACTTTCACAATCACTCAAGTTCCAAGGCGGCTGACACGCGTGATGACAACACCCTCACCCGCTGGTTTGACGAGGATGGGCAAGTCCGCGTTGGGAATGGTGACATCGATGTCATAAATTACACCTGCTGTGGATGCATCATCAATCGGGATATAGGAACGCACTTTGATGCGCCCTAGCTCCGAGATTTGCTTCAATTTTTCGAGCAAACTCCCGTTCGAAACATTGATTGCGAAGACATGTTTCCGTGTATTTGTCCGAATGTCCTTAATTTCATTTGGCACGACCCCTTCCAAGAAAACGGATAGTTCTTGCCTGTTTAGCAGTCGGAGGTTGCTTGAGGGTTCCTCCGGTACAAACACGATGGCGTGAGGCCAGCGTTCAGGCCTTGGCTTCCGAGTCGCCGTGCTCGCGTGCATTGATGTATTCGCGTTGACAGTCCACCTTTCGGCCCTCTTTCTGCGGACAGTGATGAAGGCATCATCCGAGGAGTCATCATCCGGCACGGAGTACAGCTCAGTGTCCTCGGTGTCACTGAACACGCTTCCTCTCTTCCTCGTGAAGGACGGCGTTGATGACCAGGAGCGCCTCTGGAAGGCTCCACGTCCATGGCCAGAAGACCTGGAGCCGAGGCACCAGGAAATTCCGAATATTTCGCCAGAAATCAGAGAACACAGGTAGAAGCGTTCTACCAAGAAGACGATTCGTCTTCTTCTCCCCGACGGAACGGTTAAACCATACTTTCGGGGCCAAGATTGACAACGCTCTCAATGTCTGCAGCCGTGGATCATTCCAACGGGAAACCTGTTCTGCCGTCCGTAACACATGCCCACAACACCACCAAATAAGCCACAGCCGGATTCTTTTCAATTTTCCTTTTCTACGGCCGTCAACTTTCCTGTATCATTAACACAATTTTTCCACTTCATTCAGATTCTTCAGAGTGCACTCCGCTTCCAGCGCCGCTAAGCATGCCGAAGAATGTCGGCAGCTCGGCCGCTCGCTCACTACCGTAGACCGATCCCGCGAAAAGGTTACACCTGACGACAACGTACCTGCGCGTACTTTTCTCCCAAGAATTCTTCGTATGGCTCTGCGTCCTACCTACTAGTCTTGGCCTCTCTTTCAGACTACTTCCAAAATTTGATGGTCCATATCGCGTCAGTACCCAAGCCTCGCCCGTCAAGTACATCTCCGAGCCACTGATGCCAGCATATGGCGAGCCAAGGACGCGAAATTGTTCTTGTAGAGAGGCTGAAGCCTTAATATGAGACCATCGCTTCGTCGTCGGCGTAGGTCGCAAGCATGGCCTCCTTTTCACTCCGGGGGGGGGGGGGGGTATTATAAAGAAGAACCACAACACCAGACACTTCCACCGCCATCTCGGGTCTCGGAGTGAGAAGAAGATCGGCACGCTAGAAAACACCGTCGCAACCGCGCTTCTCGCGGCCAGTTCTCTGGTACAGCTGAACTATCGTTGCGGCCGCGGCGTTACTGGATGTAGCTCGACACGACTGCAGTAAACCTGGTGATATATCACGCGTTCATCTCTGTCGTTTATTAGCAACACGTACGTTGGGAAACCAAAACCAGAGTAATATTTTTCACCTTCGTAAATTATATGTCACGTGCGTGATTGGTAAAAACACCCATTAAACTAAGTATAATAGTCACTGTGATGTAAATTTTGCCATCCGAAACCTAGTCGGGCATGAATAAAGTTTCATTTGATTATTCAAAGTAAGCCTTTTTGTTTTTCGAGAAGTTCAAAACAATAGCATATCCTTCAAGGCATCGATCGTATTTGGAGCATAACGATGCTGCCCTATTTAAAAATTTCCCGGTATATTGCTTGCAATAGTAAAGGGCTATCCCTAAGTCATTGACAACGTAGTTTCGCAATCGATTACTCACGAGAAGTCAATTCAACTTCATTGGTAGATTTTTGTTGGGCCATAATGGAGATTAACAACAAGTTGAGGGTAAGCATACTCAGATCAAATACTTTTAGCGCAGATCCGGAGGCCAGTTTGTTCTTCAGAGTATAAGCTGTCTTTCTTTTACAAGCGAATCGTGGTGCTCTTCGTGAGCACTGTTCTCTTTCATCGGGATAGCTGTAGAAAACCTGAAATTTTACCAAATTGCAGCCTACATCACACATTTAGAAACTTCGGCCTAACGATTCCGTTCTCTTTGGTTTAACTCCTTACAGACAACTTCTTCGTGTACACCCAGGTCTGTGTACAAAAAAAACTGCTAAGTTTTGGGCATCATATCACAGAAACCAACTTGGACACTTTTGCATGGTACATTTTTTATTCCTCGAGTACCTTCCTTCATGGAACGACATTAGAGCCAACTGTGGCATAGGGAATTCGCTCTGGAAAAGTTCTCATGCCTAAGAATATATTTTCAAGCATCATAATAACATTGTGTATATATATATATATATATATATATATATATATACATATATGTATATATATATATATCAAGCATCATCCTTCGCGTAACAAAAACATTGTCAACTCTGGGGTGGTCAATGTCCACTGCGCGATGTTCACATGTTCCAGAACGTTTACTTTGTGCTCATTTTCTTCGCCATAATTCAAGCATCATGTAATTTTCAGCATTCACATCACCAATGTCGAAAGTATGGTCTCACGTGTCTCCTTTTCTTCAAGACTGCCGGTAAACCGTTTTGCCTGATAAGCCAGGCAACTTTCCATTTCCTCACTTGTTTAACACAGTAGTTAAAAATTCTGCTCATACAAGCAAGAAATTATGTAAACTAAGAAAGTATCCTACTACGTGCTTATTGCAAGCAATCATACACATCAATTCAAGTGTATCTTCGAACATTGCCAATCAGAGATAGCACTATTCATCGATGCGCTGAAGCCTGACACTACCAAACTGCAGTAGTTCACTATGTTCTCTCTCGCTGTACCCCTTTATCCGCCATGCTTTCGGGTAACTAGGCAAATCGATGGCGGTGTGGCGCTGCTGTGAACAGGGGCGCCGAATCAAATTACGGCTGCGGCGACCACACTTCTATGTATGCGAAGTGAAGAAACCCATTTTGCCCTGCAATCTGTGTTCATTATAGAATCCCAGGTGGTAAAAATGATTCTGAGTCTCCCATTACCTAATGGGAAACTGCGGCTGCTGGTGCTCTCGCTGTATTGCATGCCGCGTCGAGGAGTGGTTGAGAATGTGTTTATTCTGCATCGTAGGGACGCAGGAGTGGCGTCTCTTAGCCCTTTTCAGCGAGAACGTCGTAGCCGTCGCCATAATGCCCCCTGGAGCTCTCTAGTCTTTTTCACAATGGCATCGGGCATTTCCTGGCCATCGACACGACGCCCTCTGGACGGCTGTATTTAGGCGTTAGCCACCCGCAAAGGCATTGAGAAGCAGCAGCACTTACTTGTATACTGGATTGCAACTGCTCAGAGGGGACGTAGTATCGTAGAAAGAGGAGACAGAGAATGCGAAAAGCCAACGTCCTAACGAAACGGGTGAATAATAGCTACTCTTCGCGCATGTCAACCTGAATACACGGGACGCTTACCGAAAAAGGAAAGTTCGCCATCAGAAAACATCCGTCAGTTGCTGCTATGCAACGAGGAGCCTCTACAGAGGCCGACGCCAAGCAAGGCCGACGAAACGACAACGAACATCCAGGAGGAAGCCATAGAGGAACCGGCACCGAAGAAGCGAGCCATCGAGGCCACGCGCACGCAAACAGAAAACGATCGCAGCCTCGAAGCGAAATTCGAAGCGACGTTCACCAAACTCGTATAGCTAATCACGGCGAACATCCCAGCAGTGACAGCATTAAAACAAATAATGGAGAGCTACCAAGCCGAGAACACGAACAGATTCGCGTACATCGAAAGGACCCTACAGCCGATGGTAAGCCACCCGACGTTTGCCCCCCTCTTAGCGCAACCTCCACACAACCAGGAAGCCCCGTACATGCCAACGCAATCATGGCCGCCAACGCAACACCAGCAGCAGCAGCAGGTGTAACCGCGTGGCAGTGGAACTGTCGTGGCTTCGAAGGAAGAAGGCAGTTGTCCAACAGCACATCGTACATGCCGCGCACAAGCCGGTCGTTATACTACTACAAGAAACACTAACCGACGCACCGTCCTTCCCCGGATACAGAGCCCACAAGGGACCGGCCGACGGGAGAGGCCTGTGCACCCTGGTCAGGAAGGGACTCACGTTCGTTGAACACGAGCTGCAAAGCAATATCAAGATCGAGCACACACTCACCGAAATCATCCCGGACAAGAACAGAAAAGGAAGCATATTTCTGCTCAACGTCTACAACAACCCATCGCGGAGAAAACAGAGATTCAAGACATCACTGCACAGAGTCAGCTCCGCAGCGGGCCGCAACACGCTGATCGCGTGCAGAGACTTCAACGCGATGAACCCTTCCTGGGGCTACAACAAGTACACAGCAAAGGGCCGCGGCCTGTACCAAGACGCCACGGAACTCGACTTCACCCTCATCCCAGACCCGACACATCCGACGAAAATCGGTAACTCCGTGTCCCGGGACACCACTACGGACCTCACGTTCCTCAAGAACGACATCCGGGGCGAGATCACCTGAAGAAACACGGGGACCTACTTAGGCAGCGACCACACCATCGTGGAAATCGGCATACCGAAACACAACGACATCAGCATCAAAACACACAGATGGATAGACTGGGATGCCTTTCGAGACGCCAGAAGCCAGAAGAGCGACGGTGACGACGCGATCGAAGACATCGACTCGTGGACGGCCGTAATAACCAAGAGCGTACGCGACGCAACCAAAGATATTGAAACGGGCGCGGATATCGAGACGGTAGATAGCCGGCTTGCGCATCTCATCGAAGCCAAACAGTCAATACTCAATCGCTGGAAGAAACAACGGCTTAACCGCAGACTGATAAAGAAGATGGCAGAGCTGAACCGAGCGATCGAGGATCACTGTGCGCTCTCCGCACGCTACAGTGGAACGAGACCTGCAACGCGCCAGACGGGCAGATGCACAGCGGGAAGACGTGGAACCTGCTGCGGCACCTGCTCGACGAAACCAAGACCAAGTCGCACCAAAGGGACAGACTCGCGAGGCTCATACATCGGGCGCTCTCAGCACACGGCGTCGGCGAAGTCACCAGGCGCTTTAACGACAAATACATGCCGATTACATACACCCACCGAATAACACTCGCCGTGCAGCGGCCTGCCTAACACGAAGCTCGACCGTGACATCGACGTCGAGGAGGTACGCGCGGCCCTGCACGACCTCAACAGCCGGTCGGCAGCCGGCCCGGACCTCGTCACGAACGAGGCACTCAAGAACCTCGACGAGGGCTCGACTGAAAACCTCGCAAAATACTTCAACAAGTGCTGGAGAGTGGGCGCGCTGCCAAAGCTGTGGAAGACAGCCAAGACCATCCTGAACCCCAAGCCGGGGAAGCCGCCGGACATGAATAACCTCCGGCCCATCTCGCGTACGTCTTGCGTGGGCAAGGTGCTGGAGCACGTCCTGCTCAACAGGTGGCAAGACTACCGAACGAGAAGGGCTGTACCCGGCCACTTTGATCGGCTTCAGACAGCATCTCAGCACGCAGGGCGCAATGCTGCAGCTCAAATGCCAAATCATCGATGATGGCTGCAGCACCCGCGACAACAAAGCAACACTAGGGCTCGACCTGCAGAGCGCCTTCGATAAGGTGAAACACTCGGCCATTCTGTACCAAGTCTCCGAGCTCCACATGGGCGAAAGATCATACAACTATATCAAGGACTTCCTCACGAACAGGACCGTCGAGCTTCGAGCAGGCGACGTACAGACGCAAGAGAAGAAGCTCGGGAGCAGCGGCACACCGCAGAGAACGGTCAATTCGCTGATGCTGTTCAAACTGGTAATGATCGGAGTGGCCGGAAAGCTCGGGGACATGGAAGACATCAGGCACACCACCTACGCGAACGATATCACGTTGCGGGTGACCAGTGGCAGCGTCGCCCACATCGAGGGCGCGCTGCAAGCCGCCGTCGACGCAATAGAAGAGCAGCTGGAAGGCACCGGACTGAGATGTTCGCCGAGGAAATCGGAGCTCCTCATACTCCCACCTACCAAAAACAGCAGGGGAAGACCAGACAGCGCGAAAACGAAAAAAATCAGAATCGTAAATAAATTCGGCAACGTGATCCCAGAGGTCGACAAAGTTAGGATCCTAGGTATGGTCATCGAGAAGCACGGAAGAAACCGCGAAACCATAACCCGTCTCAAGGCAAAAGCAGCCAACGCGATTCGACTCCTCAAACGAGTCACTTCCCGGAAGGCTGGCATGAGAGAGGAGAGACTAATTAGGTTCTTCCAATTCTTCGTCATCAGCCACGTCGCGTACGTTGCAGCCTACCACAGATGGATGCAACATAAAAGTAACAAAATCAACGTGCTCATCAAAAGAGCGTACAAGACGGCGCTGGGCCTGTTCGAGCCTACGAGCACGACCCGCTTGTTACAACTCGGGATACACAATACGCTCGAAGAAATAGCCGAAGCGCAACGGACCTCTCAACTGGAGCGGCTGTCCATGACCAAAGCCAGGAGGAAGATACTGGATGATCTGGGAATTGGACGCTCAAACGAGGTGGAGTGGAAGCTCCCCGTCCCCGAAGATGTCCGATGCCAGATCAGAATCGACCCGATACCGAAGAACATGAATCCCGAGTTCAACAAGGGAAGAAGAGCGGCGAGGGCCAAGGCTCTCATCGACCAGCATGCCAACGACGAACACGCGCCGTACGTGGACGCGGCCGAATGCCAACGGAACACCTTCGCAGCGGTCGTCATAGAGGCGTCAACCGGCGCCACGAGGATGGCAGCAAGCGTGAGAAGTGCCGGAGTGGAACAAGCGGGGGAGGTATCCATCGCCTTGGCGATCGCCGACGCAGACTGCCACAGGGTGCTGATTGACTCGAGACAGGCGGTGCGAAACTTGGTCAAAGGCCAAATATGCAAGGAGGCTGAGCGCAGTCAAACTACAAGAATAAAAAGTATGACTAAAGTAGTTCCCGGCGCACGCAGGCGACGCGTCGGAACGCAATGAGAACCACAATGAGACTGCACACCCAGCGGCGCGAGCGCTAACCAACCGCGCCCCGGCGGCAGACCATCCGACGTGGTTCGGAACCAAGGACCGCGTGACGGATTACATTGAAATCACGAAGGCCTACCGCCTGGCTCGCAGGACTCTCCCACCCCCGCTCCCAAGGCTGAGTCGAACGGAGGCGGCAGTACTGAGACAGCTCCAGACCAGATCGCTACCGAGCCCGAGACTGATGAATCGCATGTACCCCGAGACATATCCGACCGATAAGTGCAGAGTCTGCCGGAGGGACACCGCAGACTACACGCACATCTTGTGGGACTGCGTTAAATATCCAGCAGAAACAAAATCAAGAAAACTCCCACCGCGGCTCGAGGCAGCCGCGAAGAGCTACGACCGAGACGATCAGCTCTGGGCCGTCCAGCAGGCCGTCGAGGCGCTCGAAAGGCACGGACTCAGTGCCTTTCGAGGACTCGAAAGGACGGCGAGCGGAGACCCGCGCCGAGTAACGGCGACTTTGTGGATGACGTAGGCTCTCGTCGGGGCGGCCAAGCGCCAACTGCAGGCATAAATAAAGTTGGTTCCAATGCAATCCAATTTCGTATGGGGTCTCTTCAACTATAGAAAGAACACTATTAAACAAGGCAATAAGTAGGCGTTATCAGCCTATTTACTCTAGTGGTCCTTGTGATTAGAAGAAATACAACATAACTTATCTCGCGATAACTGTCTGCAGTGGTGCGATGAACACTCTCGCAGTGTAGCAACACACCGTATTTCTCAAGTCAGGTTTAGTTAGCAGCTATAGTGGTCATTCGGAGACTTCCGCTCTTTCCACTCTATGCGACAGACTTCGTTATCGTCTCACACCTCTTCTACACTCATTGGACGAGGTCGCTCACGCGGTTGGTGGCATGGCGACGACAGAATGACGACAATGAGACGGCCATTAATAAACGATAATTGCGCTATAACGACGACAGGGTGACGGTGCCAACGCTACGACATTCTGATGACGGCGATGGTGGGCACGACAGTATGACAACCAGATGACGAAGCTCAAATAACGACGACGGCGCAAGCAAGACGATGACGGTATGTCCCCGAATGCATGATAGCGACTGTCTGACGATCTCGCAATGACGACGATGACATGAAAATGGCAGAATGCCGGGTGTTTCAGCGGACACTTTCAGACAACTTTTTTAAGGTTGCTTGTGCTATATAGCACAATTCTAGTCTATGAGCTGGTACACTGCAATGAGTGGACATTACTTGCACAAAGAATTTACATGCATAATGGACAAATTCGAAAGTGATAATTAAGCGTTAGCTAATGACCTTATCGCACATATTGCAAGTTACAAATTCTAACCGGGGAGTTTTCAAGGCGGATACATTTGGAACGAATTCTCAAGGTAAGACCAGTTTCTAGATATTATTTCTCGAACGTTTGTGCTTCAATGCATTTGTATGTTAAGAACGTAAGTAGTGGACATGCCTTGCATTGTCGCCCGGTAGAACTTGTAAATGTCAATATTTGCCATTTTATTTATTTTTATTTATCAATAATATAGGTCTCCTGCAGACCCATACGCACATACATCATAGTAGTCGTACACTATCAGATGCATCTAATGAGATACAACAAGTTCCCACGAATAGAAACAGGGACGATATAAGGAAGACGGGAACACTTTTATCTACAGCAAGTACATAAATAGAGCATTACGTATATGGTTACACTTCGCGTACACGAGAACAACTAATCTACCATTAGAAACCGCATGCTGCGCATGCGGAAACAGATGTACAAAACCACAACAGTACGCTACAAAGATACGTTTTGCACTTTTACAAGAAAAAAAGCTATACAGGCTCTATTAGCTGTTCCACAAATTAACAAAACTTATCTAGCTTTGGATAATTTACAACTTCGCCTGGTGGCGCGTTCACAGCGCTGCGGAAGTAGGGATGCTTAAACGTATTGCAATGCGCAGTTAGCTGAAAAATAATTCGTAATTTTTTGTTAATTTTTCGAAGGTGCACACCAATTTGCTGTGCAAGTAATTTCTGCTTCTTGGAATAGACGAGCTCCTGGACTAGAACTGTAAAATCTGTTGCATCTAATTTTTTTAACTGGAAGTGTCCTCTGAAGCATTCTGTAAACACAATTGAGTGAAGACAGCATAAGTTAAATCACCATAGAATGCATCAAGTGAATTGATTGACGAAGGCGGTATGACGACGACGCCATAATGGCAATGCTATGACGACGACTATGTGATGACCATGGCCTGAGGACGATGGCATGACGAGAGTCAGATGTCAAAGTTGGCATGACGGCGATGTAATGACTAGCAAAGCATCAAAACGACGCTGTGAGAACAAATGCATAACGACGATAGTATTACTAGCACAGAGTGAAGAAGCTGACATGAAAGCGGTGTGGGAACAATTAAATGTTGAAGAGTGAAGCCCTCCAATGTGGTGACGACGCCTGGATCTCAAATCCTGTATCACGCTGATTGCGTGACGAAGAAGGCGGCCTCAAGTTGGTCAGCCGAAGCTGCAATGCCGACACTGGAACTATCATGACGGCATTACGATCTTGGCGTGGCAAATAATGCATGATGTCTGTATGATGACGATTTTGTGATGACGACGACTTGACGAGGCTCGGCTGACAAAGCTCTCATGACGTTGATGAAACAACCACGACGGCTACACGCCCATTTAGTGGCCCAAACTAGAACTCGGTCCACTAAATAAGCGCAGATGTAGCGACAACGGCAGGCGACAGCGATTAAGGGGCTGTAATGACAACTTAACGATGACAACGGCATTATGACCGCAAGTAAATACCGAGTGGTTCAAGCTGCTTGGAAAATTGAGGCGCTGGGTTCGCGTTTTCAAAAAAAAAAGCATCGTTACTGGTCAGCACGTAATTGGTTCCCAAGTACAGCTTCAATATGCTTTATTTGCCAGGGCCCAGTTGCGGGCGGGGAAACATGGAATGACTTGTCAGTGTTAGCACATATTAGCGCGGCGCTGGTGCAGTTTCTGAATGAATATAAATTCAGGTGGATCTCGCGCGTGCCCCTCTAGTTGTCGCGGCACCTCCAAATGGAAGCACGAATAGTAGCCGAGCACCACTACGACTCTCATACGTGCCGCGTTTCGGCGGCTGCTTTTTCAGTTCTATTTATTAACCGTAACATCGGATCTAACTATAAAATACTTTAAAATTACTTATAGACTATCTTTACCAATCCTCTTAAAAATAAACCTCGCACTACGAAATTGCATGTGCCTCATCACTTTCTCTGTATTCTAAATATACGAACATCATAAACATCCCTTACGGGTAGGCCGGGCCTGAATATTTGTGGCAACCTTCGCTACACCAAGGAAATCATAATTGCATATAAAATTTAGCAGCAGTAATTTCTTGGCCTGATAACAATTTCATAATTGTACTCATCCAAATTCTAGGCGACGCGACGTGTGCTGTGAATTGTATAGCAAGAAGGCCTGGGCCACAAAGCGACGCCTGTGTTAATGAAACGGTAGTTTTCATCGAAAGTCAGTTTCATTCAAGTAGCCCATAAAACTTGTTGATATAAAAAAAAACTAGCAAATGCAAGAGGTTGTGCATGGCAGAATCAACATAGGCGAAAAGGGAATGACACAGAAACGGAGTAGATAACCATAGCAGCAGTTCTGGTTTATGGGTTTAGTTACGTGGCACCCTAACGACTGTAATAAACTAACGTACGAAAAATGTCGAAAATTCAACGCACATGTTAGATGCTTGCGTATATGAATTTTTATGAAGCAGTTATTTGTACGTTCTGCTTTTATTGGTGATGCGCGCATTAGTGTATATTTTCATCGTATGCACGGAGTAATATAATGCAATATTTACGTTAGTTCACAGAAGGGTCACACCTTTATACTGATGCAGAGTTTGTCTATGACGAAGATCCAGCCAAGCTTAGTGCATGAACATGCGGATCCGACATTTGATGACGAAGAAGTGGGGCAGACGGAGGCAAAACGACGGTATGATAATGGTGACATGACAACCGGGTCATGAAGAATGTATGATACTATGGTGATGGCGCGAAGACGGCGTGGCCAGAATGAGATGACGACGCTGGATTCACCACGACCGCATGAGAATGATGGTATGGGTCTAAAGGCATCACCAGCACTGTATATACAAGTAGTGAAACGCAATACGCAGAAATTCATTAAACCATTAACTTTTTCCCCGAATGGCAGTGCATAAGAGGTTAGAATTTTACCTCGCCAATTTATTTTGAGTTGTTTCGTACATGTGATCAGCCAGATAATTTTCATCATGTCGCATGCTGACTTAGTGTGGCTGTACGCAGTGTTACGCGAATGGAAACATTTGTTCAGGATCAATAATACTCATTACATTAATACTCAGGAGTACATTTTTGCGCTCCTTGGGCTAAAGGTTATCTGCAATATGTTTCACAATAAGCTGAGCAGGAAATACGGTAAATATTAAGTGCCAATGGAGTCTCGCAGATAGTAGAAGCCGAATGTAAAATAATATAATAAATAGGCGAATAGCTTGCTTACCTGAGTATATTCGAAGTACCAGTTCAGTGAAGAACCGTCACGCTCTTGTAAAAACCGTTCCGCACCGGCTACAGTCTCTACGAGATGAAATTGTTATATATATCTCAATGATGGCTTCCTGCATACGCCTATAATTGCGAAGAAAATGTCGGTCTAAGCGCGGCCTAATGAATGAACTCCATCTATGGAGCTCGAAAGCACGCTACATGGGTTGACCTTTATGATCTTTATTTATGCACGACGGGGCTAAAAAGATATTTGACGTAGGGCAGATGACGAAATGCGTCATGGCGATATTATTGTGATATAATTGTGAGAATTGTCGTTAAGTTATCATTTCATAAGTAGTGGAGGCAAATTTAATTGCTTTTTAAACACATTCATTCCTCTCGCCGTGACGTTTGCCACAAATGTTGTCTTTAATTACGCCGGTTTCACTCTGCAACAGCTAAACCAATAACCAAGAAAAGCGCCACGAGCAATCACAGATTTCGTCTTACTTATGGCACCTTTGTATAATTTATTCACAGAAACACGAATCCTCCGAGCACATCGTTAAATGTCACTGCTTTTCGTGCACTCGTCTCTACCGTGAGCTATGTAAAGAATATTCGTTATATGAAGAAATAGCCTACAAGGGCTAGGGCGGAAATACACACAAATTTTAAACTACGTGATGCAGTTTAGCGGGCACCTGCGAACCGCCAGCAAGGCCAAAGACTGTGGCGCAGGGTCCGGACGGAAGACGTTCTTTCCTGAGGAAGAAACTTAAAATTGAGATACACTTGGAGATAGCAGCGCAGATGCACTCAAAGACAGAAGAAAGGAGAGAATGGACGAGCGTATCTTATCTCCATGTGTATATCTGTGCTGCAATTCACCAATGCTGTTGTACTTACAAGCCCACACAACCACATTCCTGAAATTCGCTGGCTCAGCTGGTGCAGTAATGTGTCTGATGTTTCATGTTGCAGATGAAAGATGTTATAATAAACATCTTTCATGAGATAACCCTAAGTTCTCTCCGCAATTTTTTTCGGAATTGCTTCTGTAAAACATGTCACACTTACAGCAAATACACAAATGTATGGACGAAAAGGCCTCAAATTTAAGAGTGCAATTAAGGGGGCTAACGAGCGAAAGGTTGACTGGTTTCCTTGTGGCAAATGAGAGGGATGCAAAGATAAAAGATGAAATAAGACAAAGAAAAAAGGAGACATTGACGAGTTCCTTTGTTTTACTTTGAGACTTGGTTCGCATTCAATAATTTGTCGTTTCAGTCGTCCTATCACTGGGCGAGAAGCACGCCTATTTGTATCCTCAATTACCTGAACGTTGTCGACAATCCCGTACAAAAAGTTAGTGTCTGTTCACTTTGCACACGCGTCACAAATAGTTTTGTACTTACTCGAATACGCGCCAGCGGCAAATAATATTCTTGGAATGCCGATGAGACATGTAATAAAAATCATGCACATTCGACCTTTCTTTTCGTATCTATGTGAAGCGAAGCGTTCCTGAATTGGCTAAGGAAATGCTATAAATTTGTCTATTTCATCCCTGCGTGTTTCGTGTAAAGGAAACTGGCATGCGCGCACGTTGTCTAGCGCAGCCGTGCTATATTCAATGTGACACACTTGCTGATTATCTCAAATGAGTGGTTGGCGTTGGCTCATTAAAAGCATGTGTGGATAGTGACGTAGTTGCTAGACGATCGGGCTGCTGTGCTGGATCGAGGATCCATCCAACCTTATGTTACGTAATGAAATTTTAAAGCAAATGTATCGCCGTGAACCCTCCGGGACATGCCTGTGTGCGGCTGCTAGGGGAAGCGCAGTTGCCGAATTGTTCATGCGTAAAAAAATTAAATTACCCGACGGATTGCGGGAATAAAACTCGGTGTCGCTACTGTCGCAGCCTTAGGCTTCAACGTATTAGGCATTTTTAACCATTACGCCTTCTAGCAATTAAACCGACTCGGATTTTGACATATTCACTGCTTGGTCATGACTCAAGAAAATCTATGTTTAGAGAAATAGGGTATATTCGGTCCCTGTTTATCCAAAAAATTAGTCGCCACGCAATGAAAATCAAGAAGGGTAGCTTTCAGGACCCGCCAACGCAAAAACCGCTTGCTCTTACGGCTTGCGACAAGGAATGCGCTTTTTTTTTTCGGCACAAAAATTGGTCTCAGACCAATGAGCGCAATTAGGCTTTGTCCGGGACGCGCGACATAAATTTTTCGGTCGGCATGAAAAAAATATACTTGGCCCAACTGAGAACAGGCTTGCGACTGTGAACGCACCCTTGTGTCACCGATGCGGACGCTGGACTACGCCCTCCGGTAGAGAACGTTCCCGGGAAACGGTGTGAAGCATGGACGCAGTTGCATACGCTGAGTGGGAGATCGACGTATGGTAGAACACTTCAATATACAGTGTGACACTTGCTGACGTTATCCAGAACTTAAAAAAACATAGTTATGGGAGCCATACTAAAAATAACTAAAAAACCGTAACTGATCAACATGTGACACCATAGCATTCCCCTTTGTAAAAATGGGACAGAAAGTGTACTCTGACATCAGGCCCATGTTGTCAAGACGCAGCTACGTAACATGTGTATGCATAACTGTATCAGCAAGTCCCAATGTAGATATAGGAGCTGCCACAACACATCGATATAATGTGGAAGTCTCAGTAACGTCCCACTGGTTATGTGGCCATTAAAATGCAATAAAGCTCATGAATACTTTAATATTTGTAACTTACGCATTATTCACAGGCCTGTTTGAATTCCGAATAGTTGTTTAGGTGCGAACACTGAAATGAATGAAGGAAAAGCCGAATATCGAATCAAATACACTACAAAACATTCCCGTCACTATACGGTGGATTTCCGTCATTACACAGGGGGATTTGAGGTAAAATTACGGAAATTATGTCGTATTTCAAAAATACCTCAAAAGCTTGCGCAAATATACCCTCCCCGTTTTAATTTTTACGTACATTTCACTGTAATAATACAGTGGCTACACTGCTCTGCACGAAACAGACCAAATTCAGTATTTTTGCGAGGAAAACTATACACGCTGTCTAAATGAGCGCTTCTACTGACAGTTTCATCTAACAATATTTTATTTATCACGCAAACTGTACAGATTGTACATCGTACATTTTGTACGATGATACGTAAGAAAAGTGAGAGCTAGCCTTCTACCAAAACCTGCAATAATATATCGTGTAAATTTATATGCGCATCCACTATACCAGTCGCAGATTGCCGCGCGTACGGATATTGTAACTCAGATCATATGCGCAAATATATGCGTGTGTTTGCAATGTTCTCAAATTCAGTGCTTTGTAGTTAGTAATATACAATATATGTTTAAGTTAACGAAGAGCCGTGGGCATATGGGCAAATGTGAACAAGCTTTGCGGCACTCAGATGCAAGTGCACTATGAATGACACTGGGGCTCTACGCCAAAGATTGTGCGCAATATAAATCAGTACCCAAACGCAGGGAGTCGTGTAATGACCATAACTGCATTACATTTAGGAACAAATAGTTACGATGGAAACTGGCGGCCTGTGGATCCAAGTACAACGGCTGGATGAAATTTTCGAATTCGGGAAACAATTAACCAAAGAGTGAACGGGCTTCGCAGAACTGTAATGTAGTTGGTTTACCTCATCATCATCAGCCTGGTTACGCCCACTGCAGGGCAAAGGCCTCGCCCATTTTTCTCCAACAACCCCGGTCATGTACTAATTGTGGCCATGTCGTCCCTGCAAACTGCTTAATCTCATCCGCCCACCTAACTTTCTGCCACCCCTTGCTACGCTTCCCTTCCCTTGGAATCCAGTCCGTAACCCTTAATGACCATCGGTTATCTTCCCTCCTCATTACATGTCGTGCCCATGCCCGTTTTTTTTTCTTGATTTTAATTAAGATGTCATTAACTCGCGTTTGTTCCCTCACCCAATCTGCTCTTTTCTTATCCCTTAACGTTACGCCCATCAATCTTCTTTCCATAGTTCGTTGCGTCGTCCTCAATTTAAGGAGAACCCTTTTCGTAAGCCTCCAGGTTTCTGCCCAGTACGTCAGTACTGGTAAGACACAGCTGTTATATGCTTTTTTCTGGAGGGATAATGGCAACCTGCTGTTCATGATCCGAGAATGCCTGCCAAAGGCACCCCAGCCCACTCTTATTCTTCTGATTATTTCAATCTCATGATCCGGATCCGCAGTCACTACCTGTCCTAAGTAGATGAATTCCCTTACCACCTCCAGTTCCTCGCTACCTATTGTAAATTGCTGTTCTTTTCCGAGACTGCTAAATATTACCTTAGTTTTCTGCAGATTAATTTTTAGACCCACTCTTCTGGTCTGCCTCTCCAGGTCAGTGAGCACGCATTGCAATTGGTCCCCTGAGGTTCTAAGCAAGGCAATATCTTCAGCGAATCGGAAGTTACTAAGGTATTCCCCGTTAACTTTTATCCCCAATTCTTCTCAATCCAGGTCTCTGAATACCTCCTGTAAAACGCTATGAATAGCATTGGAGAGATAGTATCTCCCTGCCTCACGCCTTTCGTTATTGGGATTTTGTTGCTTTCTTTATAGAGGACTACGGTGGCTGTGCAGGCGCTATAGATATCTTTCAGTATTTTTACAAGCGGCTCGTCTACACCCTGATTTCGTAATGCCTCCATGACTGCTGAGGTTTCCACAGAATCAAATGCTTTCTCGTAATCAATGAAAGCTATATATAAGGCTTGGTTATATCCCGCACATTTCTCTATCACCTGATTGATAGTGTGGATATGGTCTATTGCTGAATAGCCTTTACGGAATCCTGCCTGGTTCTTTGCTCGACAGAAGTCTAAGGTGTTCCTGATTCTATTTGCGATTACCTTAGTAAATCGTTTGTAGGCAACTGACAGTAAGCTGATCGGTCTATAATTTTTTCATGTCTTTGGCGTCCCCTTTCTTATGGATTAGGATTATGTGAGCGTTCTTCCATGATTCTGGTACGTTCGAGGTCATGAGGCATTGCGTGTACAGGGTGGTCAGTTTCTCTAGAACAATCTGCCCACCATCCTTCAACAAATCTGCTGTTACCTGATCCTCCCCAGCTGCCTTCCCCCTTTGCATAGTTCCCAAGGTTTTCTTTAATTATTCCGGTGTTACCTGTGGGATTTCAAATTCTTCTAGACAATTCTGTATTTCATTATCATCGTGGGTGCCACTGGTACTGTATATATCTCTATAGAACTCCTCAGTCACTTGAACTATCTCATCCCTATTAGTAATGATATTGCCGGCTTTGTCTCTTAACGCATACATCTGATTCTTGCCTATTCCTAGTTTATTTTTCACTGCTTTTAGGCTTCTTCCGTTCCTGAGAGCATGTTCAATTCTATCAATATTATACTTCCTTATGTCAGCTGTCTTACGCTTGTTGATTAACTTCGAAAGTTCTGCCAGTTCTATTCTAGCTGTAGGGTTAGAGGCTTTCATACATTGGCGTTTCTTGATCAGATCTTTATTCTCCTCATCCCGATATCTCATTGCGATAATATTTCTAGAATATCTTGTCTCTGTCAATAAATGTTCAATCATTGACACACAAAATTTACGCACAACCTTCACTATTCATTTGTTGTCAGTTTTCCGGTAAAATTTACCTGAAAAAATTCGCGCTTCATTTTAACACAATGTCCGTCAGCGCGCCCTCTATTGTACAGAAGAATAAAAATCGCGAACATGCACCGACAAGTGCACAAACTACGGGAAGGTGACTGAAGGTGAACGACCTAGTACCGTGCTAGTACTGTGTGTGCAGTCAAAAAAGAAAAAGGAAAGAAAGAACGCCCAGTGCCATGTTTCGTAATGATTCAAGTCTTATTTCTTTTCGACCCGTTATGCAACATAATTTTTTCGATGTGCTTTATCTGAGGCTAAATGTTATGAAAAAAGCTCTTTATTTACCCTTTCATTACATGCACCAACTAGCCCAAAGTAGCCCTATTCTAGATTCTATTGGTGCATCGCTGTGCAATGCTTTGCACGGAAATGCAACCCTGGGGTTTTCTATTGCCAGTAGCAAACCGCCTGGTTGACATGGGTGCCTTTCTTCGCCTTCTAAAAAAATAAAATTCGCTACCTTGTCAGAGAGAAAGCGTTCGCCTCTTTTAGAATTCAAATATTTGTCAAGCAATTACTTTGCTGTTCCAGCAACTAGAGCACAAATGCGAAAACCAAACTGATTCTGTATTTATTTCTGTGCAGACAGAGTGTCGCACCAGGGGGCGGCGTGCACTACGCTTCCGAATGATTCCGACATTGATTCACAGTGGAGGAAAAGGACTAGGAAGCTTGCCAGCAAGTATGCGGCCTGTAGGATGGACAACACAGCAACAAAGAGCATCAAGCGGAAAGTGAGAGAAGCTAAAATAAGCGCATTCCCACACTGGTGCACAAATTTCCCTATACACTGGGTTGGCACAACAATGTAAACTGAAATATACGTACCAGTCTGATAAATTTGCAATTTTTTTCGCCCGACCACGCGTCTGCGGCAGGCGGGATCTTTTTGTGTGCTGCTCGAGCGTAAATCCGCACTTAACATGCACTGCTTTAGCAAAACCAACAATCAGTTTCGCAACGACATAATCAGGTCAGTGCATTGGCCATATAAATAGTACGCCCTAAGCTGAAACATGCGAGCACAGTAGCGTCGCGGTATCTTCTAAAGAGAAGAAAAAGAGCCGAAACTCAGAGTAACACGGTCCTGGAACGCTGCCGATCAAACATCCAAAACGCTGCAAGAAACAGCTGCTACTAAGCGAGAGGAGATGTTGACCTGAGCAAGCGCACATGTCGAACACCAAGAAAAGAAAGCTGAATTCGTTGCAAGCATCAACTTTCTTTGAAACAAAAGGAAATTACCCTTACTGTATAAAATGTACCTTTGTCCCTGCCTCCTACGGAGGGCTCTCTACTATAAATAAAACTAATAAGACGTTCTATCAATGCGAAGGCAAAGTAACTATAATATCAACTGATCTCCGTCCCGGTGATTGCTGCTTTAAGGGAGAAAAGAGATAAAAAATTTGCGCTCTTAGTATTCAGTGGTTTTACATCATAACATGACGACAAAGTTCTGAGCTTCGATACGGATATGCGGTTGCCTTATGGCATTCGTAATTACGGTATTCCGCTGTGCGAAGAGCCAGGATATGAAAGGCCATGCTTTTGCCGTACTTCGGGCATCTGAAGACCCGTAACATTATAGCCGCCACGCATGGGACATCTATTTAACTTTCAAAGTACTACTACTTCTCAAGAACTGCTTTCAGCATTATCTTGCGCTGGGCCCCCCAAAATCAAATTTCTGTCTTGGAAAGCGACAAGTGCTGAAAGATATTATATATATATATATATATATATATATATATATATATATATATATATATATATATATATATTCATACAAAAGCGGTCTTCAGAAGAATAATTGTCTCGAAAAGTAAAATTATACAGCCCCAAACTGCACAACACCATTAAGGCGGCTCTCTTGTCAGGTTCCCTATTGAAGATCCCAGGATTGCCAGTCACGGATTGTATGCTGGGCATAATGGAAAATGTGCTGGGCGTATTTGAGAGCATGATGGGTTTGATGGAATTTTTCCTGGGTGTACTGGCTGGATTCACATGGAATACGCATCTGGCCCATACATGCTCAAGATTCCGTGCAATTTCGGGTACATTATACAATATCAGATATTACATGCCATTCTCCGTTCGTAAAATGGTTTTGCAAGCTTTGGTTTACGGTATGCTTCGCTATGGGATTACGGTGTGCGGTCACGGCTCTATGTGTTGGAAAAATAGTCAACTCTATCCTTCGATCCATTCTGAAAATTATTTGTTATGACTTAGGTTTAACCACCGGCATCGACCTTTTCAAAGCCTTAAGGTTGCCAGATTTTAGCGCACTTCTAACGGAAACGGCCATCCTGAGGCATTTCTGGTCGCACAATACAAGGTCGGATACGTTCCTGCTCGTTGTCTCCGGCAGAAAAACCGCTTTCGGGTGCCTCGCTGTTCTACCAAGTATGGTCAGCGCGCTCGTAATTACTTCATCCCTTCGTCTTTCAATAAACTACCAGCAAGTGCCTTTCGCGCGAAATCAAAGTATAAATTAAAACAAATTATTCGTCGCATTAACCTCTAATCCATTACACGGTCGGTTCTTTCATGTTTATTGAAACCCTACATATCTTTACGGCACTGGAGCAAATACATCAATTTATTTGTTTTATTACACACCTACTGATGTGTGTGAATATAGCCTGTAACGAGTACTTTTGTTTTGTTTCAGTGCCGTGCTCCTTGCTGATCTCATATGTAAATTCCTGTCTCTCTTTTGGTTCCCATTTCGATTGTTTTTCCTTGGCTGTTGTCAATAAGATAAATGATGGTTTTTAAGTGATATACAAACGTCTGATGTATGTTTTCTTGCTCTGTATTAAGAATGCCGGGCTATGTTACTTTTCAGCGCAGGATCCATACTTTGTTTTCATTTTTGCTTCCCCATCGCTGTTTTTATTTCTCTTCTGTGTCCGTGCTGTTAACAATGTTTCTGCATATCTTGTGTTATCCGCGATATTACATTGTGTAATACGCTGTGTGTCGGCTCTGCCCTTCAAGCCAAAGGCGTCTCTGGCAGGCCTCTTATGTATTAGTGCTGACGAAATTCCTGCGTTAATAAATTATTATTATTATTATTATTATTATTATTATTATTATTATTATTATTATTATTATTATTATTATTATTATTATTATTATTATTATTATTATTATTTTGACAGCACTGGTAGATGGTGGGACGTATAGGAGGAATAGATACTGGGTGGCTTGTCTCAAGGCCGCCGTTGCTGCGACCCGGTCGACGGAGTGGAAAGGGGAGAAAGCGTTATATTGCCCTGGTCGTTCCAACGCTTAGGGCCCGAAAGCGTTAGCTTCACCCAAATAGACGCTAAATAATGATTTGGCTTGGCTCCGTATATTATTTTTATATAGGTGGCACTAAAGCGATGAACGCGACGATAGCTCTGAATCGGTGCTTCCGTTCTGCCCACACGGATTTCGCCTGTGCCCGTGACTGTGGAGAACTCATTGTGGCTGTTTGATGTCGTTAAATGTGAGAGCTTGTGGCGAAGTGATTGGGTGTGGCCGTAGTAATTCTGCCCATGTAGTGTTTTGCAGGCTGCACCTGTGCCTGTGACTGATCCTGTTGCTCAATAGCTTTGTAGAAAGTGGCGTGCTTTGTGTGGATGTCATCGCAGTGTTTGCCAGCTCCTGGGTGGCACCTGTACCATTTAATGATGGCGTTGCCCAGTAGCTTTGTGGAAGTTGATGTACCTTGAGTGGATTTCGTCGCCGCTTATGACCGCCCTAATTATAGGTGGTTACGCTGCTTTTTGGAGCGAGTGCGATCGCGAGAAACTTGACCGATTTTTGTGTAAACAACGTGGACGTCTCGAAATGTCAGCTGGAAAATCAACCAGCAGCAAGCCAAATTTGCGTTTTGGGGTTTTGCGATATTATGCTCGTGCAAGCAGCAGAATGACGAAAAATCCGTTACATAATGTCAGTTCCATAAAACTAGCTTTGCCGCAATACAGACCTGCTATGTGGTGAAGCTTACGTATTGTATTGCAGTAAAGTATATGAAAAAGTAGGCAGCGACCACTGCGTTACTGTGGTAATTTTCATGTTTGAAGGTGACGCCCGTGCGCTTTTAAAAGGCGCGAACAAGGAAGAATCACGGTCAAAGCGCATGGCACAAACCTTGCCAATGCTTCAATTGGAAAAAAAAGGTAACGATTTGGAGTGGGTGATACCAAAACCAAAGCCTTGACTTCTGTATCAGCAAAGCAGTGCCAAGAATATTCAATCATATTCCAAGCACCTGCCTCACTCATGGTTGTTTAAAGTATATGCATATATTGTGTGCCAGCGTTAGCACCAATTCTAATGTGCTTTAATGATGTAAGCGTAATAACACGGGGCAAGTATATCATTTGTGTTGTATGGTGGTGTGCTGTTGCTTTCAGGTGGTAACGCGTACATTGGCTGGAAGAGCTGATGCATCCTCCTTGTAGAACTCATTAAAAGGTGAACCACCTGTCAAGCCATTGTTGTTTTTGTGGTTGTACACCAGATTTCACAAACATGGGGATAGTTATGAAAGAGTAGCTGAGGATAACATATCCAGATGCATGCACAGGAGTGCGGGAGTAGACCGTGCATCAATCTCTCTAACTCAGGTTGAATGTGCATACTTGAGTAAGATGTAACACTTATTGAGTGTCTGGTTTCTTTTATTGTTAGCTTAGTTTGTGTTTTCCCCCATTTGTAGGTTTTCGTGTGTGTTGCTCTGTGTGTATATAATTGCTTCCAGAGTGGCTTTCTTGTTGCTAATAAATTTAGGGAAGGCAACGTTCTCTATTTTGTGCATCAGACAGCAAGTGAGCATGCTCCAAAGGATGTTAGATTTTGTTGCCATAAGCAACAAATAACATATAGGCTGCTTGCTGGAGGTACTCTTTATAGCATTAAGGATATATATCATGCTCATAATTCTTTGCACAATAATTAGACAGATCACATGATGTTTGACATGCCTTCTGGCCACCACGAAATCTTGTCAGATGCATAACTCAGGACAGACACAACAAATCTTGGCTAGCCATTCCCAATTATGGTCTTGACTTCCTACCACTGAGCCGACTAGTCGAAGAGACAAAACATGAAACTTTTATCTCATTAAATCTAGTGTATATTGCAAAAAATTAGGAGACCATGTCAGGTGTTATTGTTGACACAGATACATATCTGTTAGCCTCATAAACTAATGTAAAAAGAAGGAGAATAATACCCATGAAATGCACTATTGGTAGGACGGCAGGACCAGTCTCTCGCAGAGTTAAATAACGACCATGCGGCAGTATCATGATATCAAGCTGAACAATAATTTACTCCAAGAATAGTTATCTTCGTGTAACATTGCACTGATAGTCTTGAAATGCAATACCCGTTGCTAACAGAGGGCCGTCAAAATTAGCATGACGGGAGGACATATTTTAGGACGCCAGAATGAAAACGGAGCCAGTTAACTATGGAAAATGTGAATACAACTCTGCAGAAGTTAGAAAAATGAACCAAATGGAATAGTTTAAAAGTAGGTGGTTTAGAGAGAAAATGCCGTTTTATTCCATGCCAGCAAAGCGAGTAGAGGTTGAAATGCTTTCCACATACACACCTTCAAGGTACATGTACAGGGTCTGTGCTAAAAGTAATGTCAGAAAGGCCATTAAAAATCGTTTATTGAATTTATTGTTACAAAAAGTGTTTAAAAATCTTCAAAATACTCTCCTTTTGCCTCAATACATTGGCTCCAGTGAGACTTCCAGCTCTCGAATTCGTTGCGGTAGTATTCCTCTGGAATGACCTTTAATGCTGCGGTGCTAGCTGCTTTGATCACGTCCACTGTCCTAACATGACTGCCTTTCAGAGGTGTTTTGAGGCATGGAAACAGAAAAAAGTTGGTGGGGGGAGCCAAGTCCGGGCTGTAGGGGGCTGGGGGATCGTTAGCACCCCTGCTTGAACCAATCACTGACGATGAAGGCACTGTGCGGCAGCACATTATCGTGGTGCAACTTCCAGTTGTCTGCGTTTTCTGGCCGGATGCATCGAACCCTGCGTTTCAGTCTTTTGAGGATATCCACATAAAATTGGGAGTTCGCAGTGGTTGCAGGTTCTTCAAACTCATGGTGAACCAGTCCGTGGATGTAAAAAAAAACAATGAGTTGATCGATCTTGATCTTTGATTTGCTCATCCTGGCTTTCTTCTGGCGGCGGGACTAGTGCATGTGCCACTCCGATGATTGCCTTTTGGTCTCCGGGTCATATTCAAATACCTACGTTTCTTCACCTGTATTGACGCTGTTCAAACATTTTCGATCACGTTTGCACATGAGATTTTCTTGGCACGTTTCAATGCGGCGTGACTTTTGGTTGTCAGTGAACACTTCTGGAACCATTTTTGCGCACACCTTCCACATGCCTATATTGTTCGTAACGATTTCATGAACTTGAGTTTTCGGAAGATTTAACGTGTCGGCCATTAAACAAATACTGCAGTGGTCATGGGTGGCCGTCCAGCGCGGTCCTCATCGTCGACCTCTTCTCGGCCTTCCAAAAAGGCCTTGTGTTACGGAAACATTTGCCGATCTGACAGGGCATGTTTTTTATAAGCAGTCTTGAGCATAGTAACAGTTTCTGCAGCAGTCTTGCCACGTTTCACGCAAAACATGATCGTAAATCTTCGTTCTAATGAGCGCTACATTTTCACTTGCACAAGAATTAAAAAAAGCTCTCACGGACAGGCCCGTCCAGTTCTCTCCAATGTTCGGAGCACACGGAGTTACGGAGCACTGTTTATCTGGATTCCGCCACTACGAGTTTCAGCCGGTTAGGCTGCGCTCTGACATATAGTCACGTCACAATGAAGTTGGTGACATTACTTTCAGGGCAGACTCTGTATGTGGTAATAGACAAACTTTATATATAAACGTTGGGAACCTGGATGGAGGTGAAAGACATGTAGAATAAAAACAAGATATATAAGGAAAAAACGGAATCCTTTTAGTCAGAAATTTGGCAGTGGTGTCTGGCTTCTTTGGTTCCCTGGCCCCGGATGGTGAATACAAAGTGTGTGTGTGTGTGCGTATATATATATATATATATATATATATATATATATATATATATATATATATATATATATATATATATATATCATTGCGTGCAATCAAGCATACGATCATTGCATTCTAACTGTGCTAATGTACGGAGCAGAAGCTTGGAGGTTTCTTGGACACAAAGAAGGGCGTTGTGTTGTCATGTTGGAAGGCACTTTTCTGGAGGAGGGTGTGTCAGCCACTGACAGATATTTTAATGTAATTTATGCGAATTTAGCTAGCATAAAATGTTGAGCTGGCATGAAGTTGAATCGGTTTGTTTGACAACGGTCTCCAATGATGTTAAGGTCGAAAAAGGTCTTCTTTTATGCACCTTCATCAGTACAAAACACACAAACTTAGGGAATCCATTTCAGAACCATTGTGTCAGAATATAAATCATAGCTTCATGTTGTCACAGAATTTCCGCAGACACACCTTGGCAGGCTGAGAATTAACAGCCAATTATTTGTTCCCAGCTCTCAGATTGTTGTACGCTTCCTGCAGGAGCACAATATGGGGAAATTTACAGCATTTAGTATATATGCAGAAGATCTATACAATTCTTTGCCGCAGGTGCGTCTCCTGCAGTTTGTTAAGGATTGCATACACAATCAAACAGACTAGCCGGAATTTGCTGAAAGGTGTAAAATTCTGGTTGCAAGCTTTCTTTAGCTTCTTGATTCCTATTTAAAGTCAATTTTGGTCTGGTGGGCAAATAAAATGTGTGCAGAATTCTGGCATCTGCATATGTTCCGGTGTTCTATCAGTGCTCCGTAATATGTTAAGTTACGTTAACCAGCATATAATCAAAACCTGAGTGGGCTTGCTCTTAAAATTTTCAAAAACGTGGATGATTATTTGTTTTTCATGAGGAAATGATAACTTTCGCAGAGCTGTCATCGAAGTACTGAAGCTATATAGAGAGCAAGATCAAGGTTTCAACTTTACTTTAGAAGTTAGAGAAAAAAATGTGCTGCAACTTCTTATATCAGGCTTACTTTTATGTGGTATCACGAATGCTGGGGATATCAGTCGAGAACTTCTAAGTCCCTTCTTGATTATAGGTCTAGCCATTCAAAACTTTTTAAGTACAGCAATGCCAATCACGCAAGTAGAGATGCCCCAGCCAAGAGCTATGCTCACCTTATTGTTGAAAGTGTAAGGAATATGGTGACAAGGCTGGATGAGGCAGGCTATCAAGTTTCCGTGCTTTTTTTTATCTTGCAAGACGTTAAGTAAGGAACTTCAAGTGCAACCAGGGTAGAAGAAGCGTAAGGAGCAAGAGTGGAACAAAGTTGCCATTATCCCGTCTATTCATGGTCGCACAGGCTCAAAAAGGTGGCTTTGAAGTTCCAGCTCAGGATTGGGTTTTCATGCAAAAATGTATTGAAGGTAATGTGTGAAGCAGTAAACAAGCACATTCTCCACCAGGGGTGTCTGAACAGGGAGGACTGCAAAGTGAAATATAGCATACAGTTTGCCACTGGCACACGAAATGTTGTTTATTCGATTCCTTTTCATGCAGCCTACAACATATGTATCAGTCAGACTGGAAGGTGCTTAAACATTCGACTAAGGAAATACCATAGTTCTTTAAAGGGTTTTCGTGCATTCACACCATTCTGTGCATTGTTGCAACAGTGGGTGCCATCCAGGTTTTGAAAGTACTACTCTACTGTTCACACACTGTGAAAAGCTCTCACATGAATTAAAGGAGGCTTATCACATTAGAAAGAAGGGCTCACTATGTGTTGGCCAGCCATCCATCTCGCTGCAAGATGGTGAGGTTGCCGTTTTAGATCTTAAGTAAAGCCACTGAGTTGCATTATGTCTTAGTAATTGTTTTTTTACGTTGATAAATCAGCCGTGACATGTGTGTTGCCGTCAAAACATGCACATTCTGTGATGTGAAGCTTTTTTTTTATATGTATCTGCACATGCTGGGGGGCCAGGTGTTGATCACGTGATGTGTGTTATATGTTGTTTGTGGTCTGCCAATAACTTCATTTGACAGTGCTGTATCTTGTCCCATTCTGCTACTTTTGTCGGCAGCTGTCATGCAGTAGCTACCATGAAGCTTCACCAACTTGCCCAATTTTCCATTTACAATGTAATTTTACCTTTACAATGTAAAGGTAAAATGGTGGTAAGGTGGTAAAAGTAAAATGAAGAGATTTTCACGTTATAACTAGCACTTTTACTACATTTGCCTACAGAATTAAACACTCTGTTCTTATTAAAGACCTTGTACATAAGTATTCATATACTAATAATCTTTCAATGCAAATACATATCAACTTTTTGGCCAATGCTAAAAACAGAACAAATGGCTTTTTGTGCTCCTGCTTCCCTTAAACTTATACTGTATAGTATGTTTCCAATATACAGATACAGATAAAATCTGCCAGGTTCATTATTTCCCGGTACTATCGTACTGACTCTGTTCCCGAAACGCTTCGGTTGCTTGATTTGCCTACACTGGCACAGCGGCGGCAGTTGGCTAGACTTAAATTTCTGTTTTTCTTATCAAAAGGCCACTTCAATATTGAAACCAGACCCTATCGTGCTCTCAGGCAGGCTAGAAACGTCAGGTCATGCAATCATTGCATGCTCTCAATTCCACAAACATATCTAGACATGTACGCTTATTTTTTCCGCGAGCGATTAAGCAATGGAACAGTTTGCCGGCGTCTGTTTTGCAGTCGAGTAGCAATAAAATCTTTGAGGAACGCTTTAAAAACCTTTTATGAAATTGAATCTTAGTAGTGTCGCGCAAACGTTGTCACACTATTCCTGAAGTACATACAATAGTCCTTCTTTTATGCTGCTTCCGATATTACTGTCACAATGTTACAAACATGTATTTCTCAGCCAAAATTTTGTATTTGTATTTAATTATTTGTTTTGCATTGTATTTCCAACATTCATTGCTTCATGTCCTGTTTACGTTTGTAAGGTGCTTACATTTTTTACGCTATGTGCGAACTGGCTGCACCCACCCTGTTACGGCCACGACGGCCAACAGTATTTGAAAAAAATAAACAAATAAAATTTACCTGAGCAGCAATTTATCGTGCCTCCTATTAGGATTCGCTGGGTAGTATAGCGCACACAAATTTTAACTTATTACTAATGTCCTGAATCCAGATGTGCGTAACTCCGGTCGCAAGCATCGGGCGGTGAGTCCCACGTTGTTAGAACAGCCCAATCAAAACGTCTTCCAGTTTATAGGAGCTCACTTGTGTTTGAAAGCGAATAGCATTGCCTGCCTTGACAAGCTTTTATAATCTTATTGGCTCATAACATGCTTTTTAAAGCGAGCGCGAGTGGATGTGCTTCATTGGGCTGGAGCCCCCGCAATGAAAGTAGATCACCGGATGAGAAGGGTGGTGCCGAAGTCTGGCGTTGGCCCTCTTCTCCTTGCTTAGCTTCTGTGGCTAGTTGATAGTTGAGGCACTGAAACAACGGCTAGAGTCACATGTAGTATTTTTACCCTTCAGTGAAGATGCCGACATAGAAATACACGCCGAAGCAAGTTGCATAGGCCTCGCTACAGTGCTATTTAAAAAGAAAGATGAAAGCGTAATAGCTCACGCTAGTTGGTCACGGTTGAAAGTGGAATTGACTTATTTAACGATGGAGAAAGAGTGCTTTCTGATCCTTTGGTCGACGGTGCAATTTCGGCCTTACAATTGCAGCAGTCACTTCAAAGTGGTAAGTGACCACGCCTTGTGTTGGCTGGCAGTTACACAATCCTCATCGTCGCGTAGCATGGTGGAGTATAAGACTTCACCAGTTTGGCTTCAACGTTGTGTATATGTCCTCACGGAAGCGTTCGCGTGCCGACTACCGGTCGTGCGCCCCGAGTGACCCACCGTCGCCAGGTGAAGCGGACGACGATGCCTTCCAAGAAACAATAACCGCAGTCTACTTCGCCGCAAAGCAGCGAAAGGACCCTGAGTTGCCTTGTGAAGTACTTAGAAACCAATACCGACGTTGTGCCTAAGGTATTTCGGCGTGAACTGATTTCGTTCACCTTGCACAACGCAACCTTGTAAACAACTTTTCGACTGTCCGTGCCAGCTACATTCTTGTTGTGCCTTCAGCTAGGCGGCTTTAGGTTCTATATGGCCTTCATGACAATCTGACTGCTTGGCACCTTGCACTCTCCCATGTCCTTGCGAGGATCCAGAAGTATTACTCCCCGCGCCCGGATACCAACGTCGTGTGTTACGTCAAGACTAGGCGGGACTGTAAGCGACGCAAGACGCTACCAATAAGGCTAGCGGGACCACTGCAACTAATTGAGCTTCATTGGCGACTTTTCCAACAAATAGTGGTGGACTGTTCGGGCCAACCCATTTGTAACCTGATTGTGCGCGCGACTCAAATTGTGTAGTACTTTCAGGGCACCAGCGATTACACTCACTATTAACGAAAGTCCCGTCATATTACGGTATAACAACCTGCAAACTCTTGATGCTAAGAATTTCTCGTAATGATACGTGATACTTGTGAACCCGCAGTTATCCACCAACATTTCCAATGCCGTAGCTGAAGAAACTACTTTTGAAGCCGTAGAGCTCCAAACATTGCCAATGCCATACGTCAAGCAACAACTTTTGAAGCCGTACTGATTTGCCATCATTAAAAATGCTGTGCCACTAGAAACTACCATTGAAGCGGTAATACCTCCCGACGTTGCGAATAAAATATGAGAAATAAAATAATATAATAAAATCAATGAAACAAAACGTTTTAAAGCCGTAGTTACCTCGAGACAATATCAATGTCGTACAATAGGTAAACGGTTACATAAATGTATCGTGCCTGGATGGATCTCAACCGCAACTGGCGCATGAGGGATCTGACCTGTGATACATTATGGTTGTTATGACACCGTGATAAATTATTTCGTTGCTGTGGTGTAAAGCACGTCTGATGAATAGCGAAAGCGCTATAAAATAATGCAACAGAAAGACACGGAAGGAAAGCAATTGCAGCACCAGCGATTGCTACAGGTACTCGTGTGTGCGACTCCTTTCCTTCTGTGTTGTGCAGCATTCCCCAGTGTTTTGTAGCCATTTCTTAGGTAGTCTAATTGAAGTGCAACTGGTTCAGTCGCGAGTTCATTCGAAAAGAAATGTGTTAGCCAGCATAATAAATAAACCACATTATGACTCTTGTGAGAATGGGCTAGGGTGCGTTTGGCATGCATTCTCAAATCATGAACAGCAGGTTGCCACTATCCCTCAAAAGGAAAGTGTATAACAGCTGTGTGTTACCAGTACTCACATATGGGGCAGAAACCTGGAGGCTTACGAAAAGCGTTCTGCTGAAATTGAGGACGACGCAACGAGCTATGGAAAGAAGAATGATGGGTGTAACGTTAAGGGATAAGAAAAGAGCAGATTGGGTGAGACAACAAACGCGGGTAAATGACATCTTAGTTGAAATCAAGAAAAAGAAATGGGCATGGGTCGGACATGTAATGAGGAGGGAAGATAACCGATGGTCATTAAGGGTTACGGACTGGATTGCAAGGGAAGGGAAGCGTAGCAGGGGGTGGCAGAAAGTTAGGTGGGCGGATGACATTAAGACGTTTGCAGGGACAACATGGCCACAATTAGTACATGACCGGGGTTGTTGGAGAAGTATGGGAGAGGCCTTTGCCCTGCAGTGGAACTAGGCTGATGATGATGATGCCTCTTGTACGGGCATCAGGAGCTCAAATCTAGTTGATGACCTTCCTGCTTTTTTTGTCTAACACTACGAAATATATTGCATGCAGTAATGCAGGTGTGAGCACCCCGTCAGGCGTTAATGCCTTTTGTCCTCTCTTCCTAAGTGTTGTCACACACTTCAATAAAATAAATTAAAATCAAATCAAATCAAATTAACACTCCACGAAGGTTACATGAATACTTAAGATAGTCCTAGGAAAAGCAAACAAACACAAGAAGATATCTTTTCAGTTTTGCTGTATTTGAAAAACAGGAACAGCCTGTCTTGGGCCATGAGATGAGCTGAAATTTACAAGCATGAAATGCAAATCAGTACCTGAAGTCAACCAAGCAATTATAAACAAGACTCACAGATCTCTATTTCTTCTTGAAGATCTCAATCTCTGCGCAAGCCTCCAGAACCGTTGAGTGGGCTCTTTTGTTTTTATTCACTTGACGGCGTGTACACAATTCTTCGCATATGTCAGCGAGGTATCTGCAATGCTAGGCAAGGGACAATTGCAATTCAATACAGCCATGCAAAAATAATTCTGACGACTAGCTTAGAATCCCAGGTTTATTACGTATCACCAACTAAGCCTCCCCGTTATTTCAGCTTCTACCACTATCATAGCTTGGTAATATACACACACATCTCAACAGTCACAAACGATCGTCCATCCAAACCTGGGCACTCATAAGCTAGGATATTCAACATTCCAACCGAAATACATATAGTCATGATGGTATCCATGCATGAACAGCTTGCGTAAATATATGCGTACCTCCATTCTTCAAACGCATAATCACTGATGGCCTAATTGAAAACTTTGTTTTTATATATCCAAAGAATATTGTTATGATGACAAATTTGCTTGAACCTGCGAAATCTCAATAAAGTGAAGGGACACTTTCAGTGTAACACGATGCAGAAATGAACGGTGGCATGTTGTCTTTCTTGTGGAGAAGTGAAAATTATATTCCATGAAATAAAGCCCCAAATACACTAGTCTAATAAATCTGCAATGTGTTCACTTTCATGAGTAATATTGTTTACAGAAAATGCTATTTATGCAATAAAGGTAAGGGGAATTGAGCACACTAATACATGTCACTGCAACTTACAGATACAAGTTGCGAAATATACTGCCTATCCTCACATGCTTCTTTCAGAGCATCATTACCTGCGTTTTGGGGTTAACCTTTAAAAATGACAGGTCATAGCTGACAAGGTAATACCAGGTAGTGTTACCTTGGCAAATCATGGCTACAAGGAACGGTTGCAGAAAAAAATGTTTAAAACTGTGAACTGTAGTACCCATTTTACAGTAAGTAGGTCACTTATATTCACCTTTGTTCATAGTGCTATGTTATAAAAAGCAAGGCGATTAAGCAAGCTAAACTCTATGTATGTCAATACATAGCCGTTTTCCGTCTTATCACTGCGGAATGCCTATTATTTACTCTGTACAACAACGGCAGGGTGTTAAACGGGCTACCAAAACTGTTCCAGACGAGGCAGGAATAGAGGAGATGGAGATTATTGTAAATGTGGAAAGTGAAAGGTAGTATGCTGAAAAGATGGAAAATGTAAATGCATAATCGGAAATTACCTACAAGGAATAGAATCGTAGAAATAAACTTTGGAAATTGAGATGTGTGCAAAGAGGTTAACACAGCAAAAGTGGGAAGCCACGTGCGACTTGATAGAAAGGCAAATGGGAATGCCCAAGACCTGGATCCCGAAAGTAAAAAAACCATACAAAGACACAATCTACAGAATGTTATACACAGCTACGACGGTACAGAAGAAGGGCCCTTTGGAGAATTCCAAAAGTTGTGCGTTGGAGATGCGGATAGAAAACGACTCCCGAAGGACATAGGTAACGAGAAACCTGATCTCTATACTCCCATTAAGGAGGCACAAGTCAGACATGAAGTTACCGTTCTAAACCCAAAATCTGCACCTGGGCCTGATCGGATAAGCAACAAAACACTCAGGAACATCGACGATGTATCCATGAGAGCTCTCAAGGATTACATGAATAACTACTGGGGGCAAGGTGGCATTCCAAGTCAATAGAAATGAGCCCGAATAATTTTTATATCGAAGCCCGGAAAGAAACCACAACTTTCGAACTTAAGGCCCATATCACTAACATCATGCGTCGGTAAACTCCTGAAAAATATGGTTCTGACACGCCTCACGATATACATGGGTGACGGATGTCTTTACCTTCATACCATCGCGAGTATGAAGTGAGTATATATATACTCACCAGCTGCAATAAATCAATTGTTGAAAGTTAGCGCTCGTCCTGTGTTCTACTTGTCCCTGTGTAATTTTTTGCGCTATGTATACCAGTCTGAATGAATTTATTGAGGGCTAGAGAGCAGCGCTGTATGAAAGACTTATACAGAGTTCGACAGTGATATAGATCTTAGACGATGTCGGAATAACCTTCAAAGCATAGCGCGGATTGCAGAGATACATTCCAGGGAAAATAAGGGAACATCTCTGGATACCACAAAACCCCAGAATCATGCACCCAGAGTTTCCCCAAGATAGAGGAATCGCAAAAGCGAGAGCTCTCCACAAAAGATGCCGTAGTGCCAAGGACATGGTCTAGGTGGACGCCGGGAAGTACGCAAATAGACAGACTATGTCGATAGTTGGTGCAAGTCTAGAGGGTGGCTCCAGAGTTCCTAGCACTGTAAAAACAGAAAAGGCGGTGGTGGCGCAGGAGACTGCCTTAGCATTGGCAATAGCCTCCGCGGAGGCTACCATCATGATCAGCGGCTCCAAGACAGATGTCAAGAGCCATGCGAAACAAAGAATCTCACCGGAAGCGCTGACAATTTTAGCCAACTTTCGTGTAGATCGAGATGTTTACATCATATATGCACGCACACATTCCTCCCTTCCCCGGAACGAAATAGCACACAACCTGGCTCGAGAACTGACGGGCCGAGCAGGCGTGATACAAATACAGGAAGCATGTAGAGACCGGATGACCAGTTTTAACGAGACCACCAAACACTATAAATTGGGAAGGGCCCCTTTCCCCGCGGCACACTCCTCGCTAAGTAGACGGCAAGCGACAGCATGGTGCCTCTTACAAACAGATACATATCCGAACCCGGTGGCGTACAACCGCTACTCGCCGGAGCTTTGCATGGATTGAAGTAGAGTATGTCAAGAAAGGGCGGCCTATAACATATCGTTTGGGATTGTCTTCAGACGCCCACACAGAATAACATACAGAACTCCAGATAGCAGTGGGAGACCGCGTTGCTCAGCTGTGCATCGGAAGATCAACTTTAGGCAATCCGGTAGGCCGAAGACGCCACCAGGCCCCAATGGCTTGAGGCCGTCTTCTTCGTAGACAGGCCTAGGTCCCAAATCTGCTTTCGCAAAATAAAGTGTATTCCTCCTCCTCCTCCTCAAACATCTCTATTAAGGTATCACATGAGAGGTGGGCCTCTATTCCATAAAGAAATATTTCTTCTGTAGTGGCCTTCAAATAGTACACAGGTTGATAGGAGTGATAATTCCAGTGGATGGACGTCGGAACGAAGGACGTCAGGTACAAAGAAGTACGTGCGGGTGGCACATATACATCGCCTTCTCATGATGGAGGCACAATGGCGCAGTGGTGGTGTACAGACGAATTTGCAGAGTTAAGATCGGAAGAATTCGAAATGCAAAAAAATGACCTCTGGAAATCTTTGTCTTACTTCTAAGTCGTGAAAGTTAGCCTAGAAGCATATGCTGATGTAGTAGAAATACTCGTTAGTAATAAATATAGATGTAGAGCTTTAAAAGATGTGAAGGTCCCTGACTGGACAGGAATATGTTATTTTCTGTCGTACTTTTCTTGAAATGCTAGTAGTATTACAAGAAGTGGGGCGAGTATCAAAAAAGGACGCAAGTAATCAAGAACAAAGTTAGGTTCCTTGCTCATTCTAGTGCGAAAGCCTCTTTATGCATCCCCGCACAAACTGACATATACTTGACAGTCACTTTAGCAGACGCCAGAGGGCGAAGACGAAAGCCCACGCGCTTAAAAGGTATTCATTAAATTACTTGTCATTCTCATTGGAACGCCTTGTTACTTATTGCTTGTTTTTGCGTAACAAAGGCCTCAGGCTGGAGTGTCTTAATGTATGCTCTCAAAGCTGCGCCTTAAATTCACGTTCATTACCACAAAAGGTCGTGTGTTCGAGATATTTAACTCTATACCACTTAACTTCGATTTAGCAGCAAATGTCACGGGTTCCACTTCCACATCAACTCGAGGGCCGGACTCCCAATAAAGGTCTGGGGTTCGAGTGCCTGAATGAACAATATCTTAATTAACGTTGCCTTTTTCGTTGCATGATGAGCGGCTTCGGAGACATGTGGAAGAAGCGACGACGACAACGAACGGGCGAGCAGGGGCTCGTGTGGCTGCCAGCGTGAGGGAAGCTCAAATGACTTCCTGTACCGCATGCCGCGTTCTCCACACCCTCGGGGGAGTGATCCACTAAGGCACTTGCCTTAATAATGGGTGAACAACGTCGAATCGAACATCGGCCTTCGAGCACAGCAGCCGTGTACTCTAACCATTAGGCCACAGAGAAAAAAAATCAGCAGGGGACACACCCATGGAGCGGATCGCCTAATTGACTGTAGAGCTCCAAGCCTCAAATATTAACCGCATTTCCAGTTCCACTTTTGGCTGCGCGCGTTTTGAACGCTAACTGGACTGCGTTACGCTGACAGGCTGATAGGCGAGGCATTTGTTTCATTTTTTTTTTGCTTCTACCACTCAACCGTGCACTGTCTTTGTGCAGAATCATTTTATAATTAAGTAAAAATGATTGCGAACGATCTTTACTAGCCTCTATCCAGTATGTGCCACGAACAAATTTCATTAAGAACACACAAGCTGCCTTGCGAAATAAGGAAATGTTCATTTTGCTCTATATTAATGCTCATTCCGGGCATTATTGGGCATTTATCCAATGTTTTGTCGCCAGGTAAGTAGCAGTAGTTCCCATACAAAGCTCTACCGAACGATTTCAGCTGAAGAAATCAAATTACAAGCATTCGCAACTTGGTTATAACACCTTATAGGAATAATGCGTGTAGAGGTGAAACGTGCGAAAGTGGCGCATGGACTCCATTACAAAGAAAATCAATTCGCTTCTACAAACATGGCGTAGAAAATACCCGACCCGTCTCAAACAATGCTGTACATACCAAGAAAACACGCGATTTCAAAGCATTCCACCATTTCCGGGCCTTATCTCCTGCACTTTAAGAGCACATATGCACGGGAAACTGCGCGTTTCCGAAAGAACTTGGCTTTAACCGACGCGATAGCACGCTACGTGTACATAGAGATGACCACAACATACGCTCTCAACCATGCTATGCTAGACGCTAGCAGAATTACTTCTACTCGCAGTCAAGAAAAATTTGTGGGTGGAATGCCTGTTTTCTGTCTTTCAGAAGAGAGAATTTTCGAGTTACAAATTCGTGGTGTTTGCTACCTTTGGCATTATATTTTGTGCGTTCAGCCGGCGCAAGCAACACACTCCTGTGTTATGACCTTTGGCAATGGCTCGTCACGTTTTCGACAAGCGAGAGTGCCGAAAGACGGTATATGTTGTTGCGGGGCAAAAAAAAAGCGTCACAAACCTGTCCCACTGATGTTCAGTACATGCCAATTTTTTTTGACATTGCTGAGCTGCTTTTTGCTGCGTCACAACAGGCGCAGCGAGTGTGCCTCAAAATTATTTCAAAATGTAACAAAATTAATTACAATTATGTTGGGGGTCAGAGAAAGTGTCACGAACTTGTCCTTTTAAGATTCTATACAAGCGAAAAAACTGCGGCACCCGGTCTAGCTTCTTTTTGCTAACAGCGTCACAACATCAGGCGCGGCGAGCGCGCCTAAAAACTGTTAAAATTAGTTACAGTAATGTGGGACTCACACAAAGCACCGCAAACATCTACTAGGATTCGTTAACGCAAATTAACTGCGCCAGGACGGCTGAGCTATTCTTCGCTAACTGTGTCAGAAGTCTTGGTTCCGTGCCGTTTGGCCTAATTACTTGAAATGCGTCGCAGAGTGTCAAACAAAATTTCTCAGCTTCTAGTATTTCAACAATGCAGTCGTGTCGCGTTCAAGTGCCGAAGAAACACAAAAATACGCTAGGAGCCTAACAAGCCAGGCTATATGCGAAAAACGAACAACAGGCAGACGGTTTGCCGAACAGGCCAACTCTCACATGCGCAGCCAGCGTCACCCGCTTCCGCGGCGTGAATCACTCATTACGCATCTAGCTGGCCCCTCATTGTCCGGTCCCTAGGTAATTCAGGCAAAGTCGCAAAGTACAACTTAATTTATTAGCCGATAATTTCTGTTTCGTTGGGAAATAATGAAAAATATTAAACAATGTCTGTTAACTACATGTCGCATTCTTTATTATTTGGGCGGGGGTGGTCGTGGCAGCAAACGGCCAACAATAATACTGGCGTGACGTATTTCCTGTGCCTTCTTTGGCTGAGTGCCCCCTCTTGTCCTATTTCTTCCTCTGTGGTGGTACTTTCTGGAAGACACGCGGGCACCAGCGATTAATTTGGAACCTTCGATGGCTCATCTATAAAAGACGGCGCACTTGATCAGCTGATCAGATTTTCGACGATCGCCGACTGTGCTTGCCACTAGAGTATTTGTTTGCGTGTAGGCTGTTTTTCAGGGCACAGGTTCGCCCAATAAAACGCTATTTCTTGTCATTCAATGTTTCCCGCTTTCTTCGCCTCCACTACTACGTCAAATTTTATCAAAATTGAATCTCATGTTCTCTGATCTGCATTTTCATAGATTTCTTAGATAAATCACTGCAATAAGTTACACTTAGGTCACCTATTAATTGAGGAATCTGGCGATGCAAGTGTTGTCAGCCGTAAATTCTTCTGCAATTTTGGAATTTTGTTAGTTATTTTTCATAGGCAATAGTGAGGTTTTGATGTATACAGTTTACTAGCTTTATATGTTGCAATAACCTATAATAGTACATCTGCATGGATGTGAGCTTAGTGTGTTTAATCAATACAGTATGCGTTCTCAAATCCTGAAGCCTACGCCTGTCGTTTTCGAAGCATCTAAGGACTACTTCTTGCAAGGACATCTTTTGTCGCTAATTATTTGAGTATGTTGTACCCCATACAAGAGAACAATATGTAAGTCGTGAATAAAACATGGAGTAATATAGTACTTTCTTAAACCAAAGTGAAATGAGATCTCTGATTCTGTTAAAACATCCCGTCTTATTATTATCTTCGAAAGACAATTTTTCCACGCCAGTCTTCCAGTTTTCCCGGAGATATCGTCTTTGAACCACATACCCAAAAGCCTATGAGTTTGTGCTTGGTCCATTTTCACGTCACGAAACCATATTGCTAACTTAAAATTCATATGTCTGTTAACTGGAGCAAATATTATATATTCAGCCGTGTTTCCGTCTAATTGCAATTTGTTACTGCGTAACCGTGAAGAGAGCAGATTTAGTGAGTATTTAAGAAAATCTGCAATGTTTGTAATGACTTGTCTGCCAGAAACACATTTGTGTCATCAGCATACATGATTGAACTTCAAACATTTGGTATGTAAGATAGATAATTGATGTTTTTATTAAATAAGAAAGGTCCAAGTATAGAGCTTTGTTGGACACCTTGTAATGTCTTTAATTTCGGAGATTTACAGCTGTTAACTCATACTTACCGATACCAGTTTCTTAAATTAGCGCGAATAAGTCATATTCTGTCCCTGATATCCAATAAACATAATCTTTTTGGAGAAAATGGCATGGTTTACAGAATGAACAGTTTCTGTGGGATGTATAAACAGACCGATGGTGTATAATATTTCTTCAGTGTTATTTACTATTTCTTGTTTAATAGTGAGTATTGCATCTTCATAGGATTTTTCCTTTCGAAACCCATATCGCGTATCGAACACCACAGGGTTTCCACATGTTCCCGGTTCATGTTCTGAAAAAACAAAAAAACGTAAGAGGCCGCCTGGCACACGCAGTGCAGTCGCAGCGTTATGTGGTGGAGCTGCTACATAGGGGCTCCATTTGCGGCGCAACGCAGTTCAGGTCTTCGCGGCCAAGTATCTTGTCGTCGTTTTCACGAAAACGTTCGGTACTTTCCGCCAGGCGTCGACGCCGAGCTGCGGCTTGTTCTGCTCTCTGCACAGTAGTCTGCTGAGAGCGATGTTAGCTGGTTGCAGCGGCGCGCGGAGCTCTACGAATCGCTTCTTCAGGTTCGTCCCTTGCAAGGAGGCGCAATAAAGTGTACCGAAGAGCAAACACAGGTATCTAGGCTACATGGCGCACATGTCACATTTGTTGAGCCATGGGACACTGCGTTACTGCTGATGATGACGATGGTAATGATGGCATCCCCTTCGAATCTAGAATACATGGTGCACATGTCACATCACTTGACCTATGGGGCGGTACGTTACTCTTGATGAAAGTGATGATAATGATGGAATGCCATACGCACACTCATTTATTGTTTTAATGGGTGGTCATGATTTCTCTCGTAACTGCAGTCGCAGTCTTTGATAATGTCAAATTGATGCGCGTATACCGCAGAGGGGTCGGTTGAGCCGGATTGGTAAGACATCGCAAGTGATACCTCTGCAACACGGAACACGTAAACCGCTGCCTTTTCGGTAGCGAAATACCCACATTCAAATAACAGACGACGTCAGCAGGGGCAATGTCAGCGTAGCTAATTCACGCAAAATGGGCCGCCATGAGTCTTGTGCAACTATGAGTCATTGCATTTTTCGCTTGCTTACGGGGATATGAGGCATTGCTGACGGGGATGTGGGTCATTGCTCACACTGGTATGAGCCATTGACGATGACAGTTTTTGACATGCTGTTGTATCCGTGATTAGAAAGAATTTAAGCACTGTTCGCTTCACTCTGCTGAGTGCTTGTAGCCTCTGCCTTACGTGGCTATAAGCCATTCAATTTTTTGCTTGCTTAGGGCAGCATGAATGTTTCGCGGGTATGAGCCATTGATAATTATAGTTATCATTCACAGAGAACGAAAATGCATGGAATTCTTGCCATATACAGCTTTGCCCTAATAAGTCAGGGCCAAACCGCATAATATAGTTGTTTGTAGGTGTGTACGCAGGTGTCAAAAAATGTCGTGGCGTAGCGAAATTCAAGAATGCATCTTATGCATAGACAGTGTACCATCATTTGTTCCCTTTCGTCATGCTGTGCCGTACCTCCTTGCGGGGCACCTCCTCCAGCATGCGTCGGCCGCCTGAGTTTCACTGAATCACGCCATGTTACCCCCCAATTGCAAGTGCGCATTCCGATACAGTTTCCGAAGCAACAGATTCCCCTAAGTGGGATTGTGTAGCGTATTCTAATGATGCACGGCTCATTGCTGCGCAGTTAAACTACTAGGCCACGTCCCGGTGTCTGTGAGCGTCGAACCACTAGGCCATATGGCGATCCGAACCCATGAGATGCGCGTGTGCACTAGGGTACGGTGATTTCAACTGACGCGTCCGAATATCTCTGGTCTCTATCCTTCGAATACTTTGTTCGATACCTGTCACCCTGTACGAACGCACGCGGAAACCACGCAACGTCAAAAATCGTATCGAATGAAACACGGCCCCTGACCTCACTAACTTGTGACCCATGCTCCTTACCCCACTGACCCCCGTAATGGCATAGATTTGAGATTTCGAAAAGGGAAATCTGAAGGGCTGCTTGCGCCACGTTTGAGCGAGCGGTATCGACAAACATACAAACACTCTGTTCTAAAGTCTCTCCTTGTTAGCCTTGATTTTTCTTTTGTGTTTGTCCTGCCTCATTCATTTGAGGTGTCCAGTAATTATATGGGTTTCCTTAGTGTTCTTATTTACGACAACCGACTGCAGCAAATGCCACTCGCTCAAGCACCCCTTGAGTCACGCTCCGGTATAAAGGGAAAACGTGAGGGAGGCGGGGGATTGAAATTCAAGACGATTTCTTTTTTCTAGTTTTTTTTTCTTTCATTTGTAGCGTTTATAAATATTTTTTGTTAGTTTTGTTGCGAATGCCTTACCTACTGTTCTAATTGTACAACTAGTTATTGACTTTATGTGATTTGCAGTTTGTACTACATATATATTGCGTAATCGGCCACTTAGTGACTACAAAATTGCTGTTTTCTGCTGTATATTTGTGCAAATGTATATATTTTCTCACAGAAGGTCGCTTTCCAGCCATATGCTCTGGGACCTCTCTCTGTATACTTATGTAACCATGTCTCCAGTTCTTAAAGAAATAAACTGAAACTGAAACTGAAACGTGAACATGGCGAAAGCGGGAGCCAACGTTTAAACAAGGCCACTTGTCAAAACGTTGGCTCCCGCTTTTACTATGTTCTCGTTTTGCGCTTCGGTATAGAGGAATTCTGTAATGCCCACGCAATATTACATTTTTTCTTCTGCATATCTATTTACACAGAACACGATTTTCCAGCGCCTTAAATTTTGCATACATACGCTTCGTCACTTTTACCGAATTTCTAAGCATAACGCATTGCTCCAGGGCTACGTCAACAAGGCGCCTCAGCACAAATTCAGCATTTCAGTGCTGTTAATAGGGGTTTTCTTCAGATGCGGCTTTCCTAGTTCACAATTCTCTGAATATTATTGAGTTCCAGCTCATTTCCTCCATTATTTATGAAATCGCTAACGCAAAACAACTTGATCTTGTTACCATAGCAAGCCATTTTTCATAATACTGTCCCATGACGGTCCGCCGCACCGGTGCTACACTGACGTTGGTAAACTGTCTCATTTTGTAAATTTAACGCTTAGACTGTCAGCGCTTCCAACCGGGTACATTTGAGAGAGAAGTTCCTGCAAATAATACTTCGCTGTTCTTTAAAGCATAACGCTTTTTAATTATTCATTTTTGCGGTGTATAGCAATCAATCATGAGAATGGCACCTATTTGTGAGAAAAAGCGAGAAAAAAAAAACACTTTTGGAGGCGTATAGCTACCTTTCCGTCCTAATGAATGTGGGAAAACAATACGAAGTCTAAAAGAAGGCGGTTGTGCAGGTTAACTGCTTATAAATTTGACCAGGTCGATCCTGTACTCGCAGAACTGCTCTCATGTCACATGCTGATCTTTCAGTGTCTGATTGACATGTTGAAGTTGCTGTAAACTTAACCCATAACAAAATTTTCTTCATTCAGCAATTCTTAACGCTAAACATTTCTCTAAGACATCGCTAAGAAATCGGCTCAAACACTTGCTCTGCAAGCCCAAGGATAAAAAGCTTCGATACAATCGCGTACACCGTTCCTCAGTCGATGAAAAACGATGAGAGGTGCTGGCATTTGGAACAAAACCAATTTTTCCGATGAAGCCTAATTTTAAGATGCCTTTGTTTTCCGCATGTATGGGAAATGTTCATGCTTCTCAAGAAACCTATAACGGCGCAGGCATCCAGGTGCATGAGCAAAAAAAAAGAAGGGCCTCTATTTAAGCCACGTTAAGTCGTAGCCACAATGATCTCCTGCTTAGCTTATTTTTGTGCATCATTAGAAGAGCTGAGGACTAACATAATCATGGGTGGATCCGAACCAGCAGGTTAGTAGTGGGCAGCTATCTCTATGTCGTCATACCAAGGAGCAGTTGTATATTGCCAATTATATAAGGAACTTGAGTGACTTATTCATGGTGACGCTGTTCACGTTTCCCAGGAGGAACTGCTGCTTCTTCTGAATCGTCCAACAGCTCATTAGGAATTTGTAGTGGATGACTCAAATATATAGGTATTAGAGTATCTTCTTTGCTGCAGTGAGCTAATTAACCAAGATCTCATTTCACATGCACGTAATGACCCCAGTATACAGAGTTCTTGGTATTTTTCCTTCTTCTTATATATTGTAATTGGCTTGGACCACCGCATTGCCTTAATACCGAGACAGGTCGCTCTGCATGATGAATGATCATTAAGACACAAAATTTATTAGCTCTTATTAGGCGTGGCTCCAAGGCTCTTCCATCAATCCAACACTCTCGCTCTTGCGAAAATGGCGAAAATAAATCTTAATTAGGCGAACCTGTGCCCTGAGAAACAGGCTGCACTCAAAGCACAACGATAGTGGCGAACATATTAGGCGATCGTCGAAAACCTTATCTGCGGTTCAAGAGCCTTGGCTTTTAAACACTAGTCTTCGAAAGTTCCAGACTAACCGCTGGTGCCTGCATGCGTTCGAGTAAGTTCTAGACAATACGTGTCGCACTTACAATCAGATAACACAAGCTTCGTTGATAACAGACATCAGATAGAACTGTCGATAACGTTCGAGAAATTTCCGATACATGCGGGCGAGTCCCGGGCTCAGGGATAACGTTTGTTAAACGGTGAAGCGCGGCCACATGTACACGTGGCAATGCCGCCTTGTCACTAGACGAAAAGTTTCCAGCTAGGACCTCGTCAGCGTATTGAGGTTCAAACCGAAAGGAAGTTCTACCCCAAGGCATATAGGTTGCAACGCTGCATGTTATAGGAGGTGACGACGTCACGACGTTTGGTGTAGACGTTTCTCCAGATTCTTCAACATGTACACATCATGTTATTTGCCCTGACGCAACATTTCGTCCCATGATTGCTGCCGACGTATTGCCTAAACAAGAAGCCGCTCTGTATGACGTTTCCGTTTCCTACCACGACATCATCGACCTCAACAATCACCAATTGGGAACGACTTCAATCGTTAAGCATGACCTAAATACTGGTGATGCCAGTCCTATTCATCGCCGGCCAATCGAGTTTCTGCTCCAGAGCGTAAGGCTGTTCAAATGCAAGGGAATAAGATGCTTGCCAAATGCATTGTTGAACCTTCGTCAAGCCCTTGGGCGTCGCCTGTGGTGCTTGTTAAAAAGAAAGATGGCGCATGGCGTTTCTGCGTAGGTAATTGTAATCTAAACCGAATTACGAAGAAAGTCCTCTTTCCCTTGCCTCGCATTGACGACGCCCTGGATTGTCTTCATGGTGCCAACCACTTTTCATTATTAGTCCTTCGGTATGGTTATTGGCAAATTTCTGTGGATGAAAAGGACCAAGAGGAGACAACGTTCGTCACCCTTGATAGTCCATCTGAATTCAAACTCATGCCATTTGGTCTATGCAACAACCCAGCAAAGTTCCAACCTATGATGGGCTCTGATTCAAGGGCTCAAATGGTCAACCTGCCTCTGCTACCTAGATGGCGTTCTCGTGTTTTCGCTTCATATTTCAGACACACCTCGAGCACTTATCAGCTGTCCTTGAAGTCTTCTGCGAGGCTGGGCTACAAATAAATTAATCAAAGTGTCACTTCAGTCGTTAGCAGATTACGGTTCTGGGCCACCTGGTTGACGCTTCCGGTATTCAACCAGACCCGGAGCAGCTTCGTGCTGTCACGTCTTCTCTTTCACTGGATTCTGTCAAAGACGTCCGAAGTTTTGTGGGATTCTGCTCCTACTTATAACGCTTTGTTAGAGACTTTGCAGCGATTGTCCGACCACTTACTGCTCTTCTGAAGACGGACGTGCCGTTTACATGGGGCCCCACTCAAACTGCCGTGTTTGCCCACCTCAACAACATTCTCACCACGCTACCTACACTGGCCCACTTTGACCCGTTCTCTCCTACAGAGGTGCGTACCCATGCCAGTGGTCACGGAATTGGAGCTGTCTTAGCCAAGTGCCAACAGGGTCACTATCGTGTTATCGCCTACGCTAGCTGCCTTCTCACAGCAGTGGAGCGCAACTATTCGATTACAGATCGTGAATGCCTGGTTCTCGTCTGGGCGGTTTCCAAATTCTGTCTGTATTGTATGGCACGCACTTCTCTGTAATCACGGATCATCACGCGCTCTGCTGGCTTTCCGCACTCAAGGATCATAACAGCAGGCTTCATCGCTGAGCTCTGTAGCTTCAAGAACATTCCTATGCAGTAGTGTACAAGCCGGGCCGATTACATGAAGACGCCGACTGTTTATCACGCTATCCAGTGGACGAACCACCCGCCGACTTTGACTCCGATGCCGACGCTTTCGTTTTCTCCGTTTCTCACCCTCTACACGTTGCCGACGAGAAACGCCGCGATGCCACTTGCGCTTGGATTCATGGCTTGGAATCTTCGCCTTTTTATTCTTCCCTTCACCTGTTTGTTCTCCGGGATGGTGTAATATACCGCAACAATGTACGCCCCAACACTCCTGCCCTACTCCTCGTCATTGCCAAGCACCTCCACTCAGCAGTTCTCGAAGAACTTCACGATTTACAAAGGGCAGGTCACCTTGACGTCTCCAGCATCTACAACCGGATTCGCCAACGACTCTTTCGGTTAGGCCTATCCCGCTCCTTCCGGGAATACGTTGCGGCGTGTGAGAAATGCCAGCGCCAAAAGAACACCATCGACGCTCCCTTCCGCCTGTCTTCAGTCGCTCGACATTCCTTCGAAGCAGTTGTTTGGCGTCAGCTTCGACTTACTTGGCCATTTCCTTATATCCACGCCTGGCAACGAGTGGGTCGATGTGCCGACAGATTACGTCACACGCTACGCCATCGCCGCAGCGCTTCCAAAAGCTGCATCACAGATGTCGCCGATTTTCTTTTACGCGCGGTGATTGTGTTGCGTGGTGCTCCACAGCAACTGCTATCTGAACGTGGTCGCACATTTCATTCTAAAGCCGACGACATCTTGCAGTCTTGCTCATCCAAGCACAAGCTGACTACGCCTTGCCATCCACAGACTACTGATCTCACGGAGCGTCTGAATCGCACCCTAACAGATATGCTTGCAAACTATGTCTCGTCCGACCCTAATGATTGGGACCGTGCCCTATCCTATGTCACTATTTCATATAATTATTCACGTCATGACACTGCCGGTTATTCCCTTTCTTTCTGTTGTTCGGCCAAGAAACCACATTGCCACAGGACGCATCCCTTCCATTCGCCGCAGCAGAGACCAGCGAGTGTGTATTTTACGCCATAACAAGGGCAGCCCAAGCACGCGAAATTGCCCGTGCTTGCCTGCTGACCTCCTAAGAAAAGCAACAGCGTTTATACGATCGCCAACACAGGGAAGGCCACTTTTTGCATGGATCTCTGTTACTCCTCTGGTCCCCGACTCATCATCATCATCATCATCATCATCATCATCATCATCATCATCAGCCTGGTTACGCCCACTGCAGGGCAAAGGCCTCTCCCATACTTCTCCAACTACACCGGTCATGTACTATTTGTGGCCATGTGTCTCGACAAACTTCTTACTTATCCGCCCACCTAACTTTCTGCCGCCCTTTGCTACGCTTCCCTTCCCTTGGAATCCAGTCCGTAAACCTTAATGACTATCGGTTATCTTCCCGCCTCATGTCCTGCCCATGTTCATTTCCTTTTCTTGATTTCAACTAAGATATCATTCACTCGCGTTTGTTCCCTCACCCAATCTGCTCTTTTCTTATCCCTTAATGTTACACCTATCATTCTTCTTTCCATAGCTCGTTGCGTCGTCCTCAATTTAAGGAGAACCCTTTTCGTAAGCCTCCACGTTTCTGTCCAGTACGTCAGTACTGGTAAGACACAGCTGTTATATGCTTTTCTCATGAGGGATAATGGCAACCTGCTGTTCATGATCCGAGAATGCCTGCCAAACGCACCCCAGCCCACTCTTATTCTTCTGATTATTTCAGTTTCATGATCCGGATCCGCAGTCACTACCTGTCCTAAGTAGATGTATTCCCTTACCACTTCCAGTGCCTCAGTACCTATCGTAAACTGCTGTTCTCTTCCGAGACTGTCAAGCATTACTTTAGTTTTCTGCAGTATAATTTTTAGACCCACCGCTTCGGCGTTTCCTCTCCAGGTCAGGGAGCATGCATTGCAGTTGGTCCCCTGAGTTACTAAGCAAGGCAATATTATCAGCGAATCGCAAGTTACTAAGGTATTCTCCATTAACTCTTATTCCGAATTCTTCCCAATCCAGGTCTCTGAATACCTCGTGTAAGCACATTGCGCATAGCATTGGAGAGATTATATCTCTCTGTCTGACATATTTCTTTATTATGCTTTCGTTGCTTTCTTTATGGAGAATTACGGTGGCTGTGGAGCCATGATAGATATCTCTCAGTATTTTTGGACTCGTCACGTTGGCTTGTGAAAAAGCTCTTCTCTCTGTACGCAGGCCCACATCGAGTGCTGCGTGCCGCGACTCCAGTTGCGTACGAAATCACCCCAGTCGGTACCAGTACCCCATCTGCCGTGAATTCCACTGACGTTGTGCATGTCGCATGCCTGAAACCGTATCACTCTCGCGTTATCACCAATATTTAGACGCCCCGGGACGGTGCTTCTGCCGCCGGGGATAATAATTCATGCATATTGCGTGTTTCTTGAGGACGATGAACGCGGGAGCCGAAGATGACGAATGCTATCTGTCTCTCTGGCTGTCGGCTGAACTGGCCAGAGCTGCAGTTATCCTTTGTAAATATACTGCAAATCGTCTCCAGTTCTCAATCCTTTGTTCCTGTAGCAATAATATGCCTTCTACTTTCTTATTGCTCAAGCAGAAGGAGATTCGACAAACACACATCGTTAACTTTCTACACCAGATATGTTTTCATTTATCAGAGGCGTACTTATGTTCCTCGTAACATCACACGACACGCGTAGATCGGCAAAAAAACACGAAAACGGATAAACCACGCGCACGCGCTTTTGTTACCACACTGATTATTTGGAAGGATGCCCGCTACGTGCAAAGCTAGACAATCGAGCTCTATTTTGGTTGCGATAGCAATTATATGGACCCTTCAGGCACATTTTTTTCTGTCGCCGTCGCCGTTATGTTCCGTACAATGTTGAAGGGCGATAACACCATTACTGCGGGTCGGATGATGTATGTGGTAGGGAAAGCACGCTAGGTAAGCCAAACATCGCGGTGAAATGTGGCGTACACAAAGGAAGAAAGCGTAGAGTAAACGCGCTGTTTTCCGTCGCGCGAAAGGACGTGGACGGAGGGATGGAGTGAAGGAGGGTGGTGTTGTGCTCCGGCAGTAGCTGCGCATTTCGCGACAGCGCGCCAGGGGAACTGAAGACCTCGGCTCACCCTCCCGCGCTATATATGGAGGAAAGCGGGGAGGTGGTGCGGGGGGGGGGGGAGGGTACCAGCTTCAACTTCGCCGACAAGTGCGCACTTTGCACGACGGCGCGCGGTTGCGGGCGCCGTATCTTGAAAAGGATTTTCAGACAGCGCAGCCTTGGTGCGCACTGTTTCTCTACGCTCTTGCGTTCAAACGATAGACAGCACGAAGGTTACTTAACTCCTGCCGCTTTTGCTCACCCCAGCATTTTCACAGTGAGTATGCCCGCTCATCGAGTGTGTTGTGCTCATGTTTGCTTCTGCGTGCTGACACCATGCTCGCTAACTCAATTAGTAAGGAGATGTTTCTCAGTTTATACGGCCGATGAAATTGCTTTTCTTACTTCTTACAGCTGTCTAATAATACGCTATCGCAATCGACGCTTCGCGGTTTGGGAGGAACTATGACTCATTCAAATAATACAGAAATACAGGTACATCCGCTGGAATTTTGATGCCATAACGCCAGATGGTTAATTTTCCGACCCATGAACCAACTAATGCTTTCGCCTTAAAAAGCAGCGCATATGGAAAGAAAGTAAGCATGTGCGAAGGCCGAGCCGATTAGCCCCCGGAAGGCACGCTGATCATCAGGTACGTGTGTTAACACACCGAGATTGGCGCTGTGCGGAGCTCTCTGCCCACATGAGAACACGCAGATGAACTTGGCACGCGTGCTCGCAGTAGTTACCGGCCTGCGGACTCCAAGGCCGAATCAACGGCCATCAATCTAACCTGTACGGGGGATGTCGCGACGGGCTACTGATGAATACCTTGTGTGAAAATGTTAGGCAACGAGCTTTCTGCGACTGTTTGCGGCGCGTGATCACATCGGCCAGCGGCGAATTTTCCTCATGGCCATGCCATTGTCCACGCTGTCCTTTGCCTAACCGGAGCTGCGTCATCAGGCGTCGGCAATTAAAGTCATGGTTTAGTATGAGATCAATGCAGATTTATTTAAAGTGGTCTCACAACCCTCCCAACGCCCACAAACTGCCTCGGCAACGAAAGCGAGTGTGTGGGATGACCGCTCGCCGTTCACCGTCCGCATGTTTGCGAAACACCATGCGGTGGCCCCTGGTTCCGCGCGCCATTCATAGAAGCGCAATGGTCTCTTTTCAAATCTTTGAGCTACGTGTCACAATACTAGCTTCGGGGTTACATGAAGAGCTGGAACATGTCATGAGACCAGTGCGCTTACCCCTGTCTGCCGATGCATTGACACTGATGGCACATGGTCGCGGATGAAAGGAGAAAAAAAAAAGGTTCGGGGAGGGGGCTGAAACCGTACGAACTTGCCGCAGGTGCTGATCGTGGTCGACGCGTACTGTGCCGATGATCGCGCGAAGCAGTGCCGAGTAACGGGATGCGCATTCCCTACTTCTGTCTGTCGCGAGGCTTACCCTTCACGTGTTGATAACCTACAGGAACCACCTGCCATAAAGTTGGAGAAGCCCTCCTGTTTGCCCGAAGAAAAACTGGAAAGCAAAGTTATGCAAGCAATCCAAGAGAAAGAAAAGGATGCATAGAAAGGCAGGGAGGTTAACCAGAGAGTTCGTGTTGGCTACCCTGCGCGGGGAGAAGGATGAAGGAGGATGAAAAGAGAAAGGGCGTGGAAGTAGGCGATAGAGAGAAAGAGACACGAGAACGAACAAACCGCGTACACTATAGAGCGGTAGGGGGGGGGGGGCGGCGTTCTTGAACGTAGCGTGACGCCCCGTAGACCGCAGGATCCTTAATAACGCGACTCGGGCCTTCAGCGTGGATATTCTTTAGGAGCACTGATCTAAACCTTTGAGTTCTGATAGCGGGCGGTTGTGTAACTGGAATCGAATACTGCCATTAAGCACAGTAGGACCTACCATTAAACTAAAAAGTTCATTGGTATTTAGAACAACTTTGCTATTTATTCAGCTTCAGAAGTGAAAAAAAAATATTAAATTTTATTCGCCCGAAAGTCTAGCAATGAAAATATTTTCCCTACCTTCATATACGAACTGAGTTGTTATCAGTGCTGTCATGCTTGTCTAGTGTTCGCTTTAAAAAGAGTGGAGCTTGCATTACATCTCCTTTCCTAAGCACCTCTGTTACTGATTGCTAGCTACAATCTTGTTACGTAGTCTGAGTAGCCTCTTGAGCATGCGTAGCACTGTGTTTTTTGTACACAATATGTAAGCACAAATGTTTGTGTTAAATTTTATGATATTCAACGTTCGATTTGACATTCAGCGTTTTCCTTGATTGGATCCCATATTTGATTTCTAATCTACCATACGGTATTCTCACACGCGTACAAATAAGGTATAATGTACTAAATGAAAGTAATATTGTTACAGGGATGTTGGGTGTACAAAAAGACTGTATGTAAGATATATACGCAAGCAGAGTCAGTGTAGTTAAACATGGCTGACCAGCAACAACACGCAGCAGCAGCGTCTCGCGATATTTAACGGCTGATTGCGAGGGAGCAGAGCGAGGCGCGAGCTCAAGGCATTCTTGAATGAGGACGCCTTCTCAAAGCTGCATTTATCTGATCAAAATAGTTATTCTCTTTCTCTCTCTCTCTTCCTTCCTGTCATCCTTCTGTAACGGGGCCCCCGGGTGCTGAAGCGCCGTCTCGGCGCATGGTAGGCGAGAAGACGCGAGCGAAGTATAGCTTCAGTCGCGAAACGTGCAAGATGTCAGCATGCGCCGGACTTGAGGATGGATCAAACTGTAACGGCGAAATCTCGTAATTGACGTGGTTAACTTGGCGTAGGACTTCATAAGGCCCTGTGTAGAGAGGGAGAAGCTTCTGGGAGAGGCCTAGCCTTCGACACGGAGACCAAAGGGACACTCAAGCGCATGGAGCGAACTTAATATCGCGATGGCACTGGTCATAACGCGCTTTTTGTATATGATGCGGGGTTAATAAACGAAATTGGGCGACTTGACGCGCCATGTGAGCGCGATCAATGACTTCACTAACGTACACAGTTGCAACACGTGGCACAGAAGGAAGGATGGTGTAAAACGGCAATGTGGGGTCACGTTTGAGATGTACATCAACAGAATCTCTGTGAGTGTTCTTGTGAAACGTTCCGTAAAACCAATCTTTTGTGGGTGGTAGGCGGGGGACAGCTTGTGCTCACTGGCGCAAGAGCGCAGGAGGTCGTCGACAACTCGAGACAAGAACTAGCGGTCGCGGTCTGTAAGTATGTGTCGAGGTGCACCGTGAGGGAGAGTGAAGTCGTGGAGGAGAAAATCGGTGATGTCTTTTGCGCAACTAGTTGGAAACTCTTCTGTGATCGCGTAGCGTGTCACGTAATGAGTAGCGACGGCGATCCACTTATTCCCCCTAGCTGTCGTCGGTAAAGGGCCAAGCTGATCAAAGCCTACGCGAAGGAAAGGTTCATATGGAAATTCAAGTGGATGGAGTCGTCCGACAGGTGGCAGAGGAGGTTTCTTGCGATGGTGACACAATTCGCAAGTTGCGACATAATGACGCACAGAGCCTTAGACACCCTGTAAGAGAACCAGCGTCGTACGCGGTCGTGTGTATGCAAAACTGCAAGGTGTTGCGCCGTTGGTGCATCGTGAAGTTGTTCGAGAACGACGGATTGCAGATGACAAGGAAGGACAAGGCGCAATTCAGGGCGGTAAGGGTTGATACTGCGGTGGTAGAGGATGCCGTCGCGCAGCACGAACATGCGACCCGTACCGTCGGTGCAGCCAGATTGCACTCTGGCGATGATAGACTGTGAGGATGCGTCGCGTTGTTGTTCAGCGCGCATATCGGTCACGTCAGTAAAAGCCATCACACACGTGACCAGAAAATGCACCTTTGCAATTGTGTTGAGGATGATTGCACAGCAGCTTTGGCCCAGTCTTGGATCGTCTTTGAAACCTTGAGGTCATTCTTTGAACCGTTCGCTCTGACACTTCACAGTGGCCAATGAACTGCAATGTTCATCTTATACGGCAGCCATACGGCGACTAATTTCTTTTTTAGGGAACACCTTCAGTTGTCAGAAACCTCACAACACAACGCTGTTCAACTTTGAGAGTTTTCATTATGTCACGTAACCATGTTCAACCCAGTGTATGAGAGCACTAAAGAACCTTTATCCTCACTCATGCGTTTTGCCCTTGTAAATGAGAGATGCCTATGTGATACACGCGTGCCTCGCAGATAATGAGCAGAACAGTTATTGTGCGGGTTTGGTCGACTCACTTTCATTTGACCCACAATCGTACACTAGAAATGCGAAGATACATTGGAATATACAAATGCGAAGAAACAGCTTAAGGGCGAAAAAGTGTCACTGACAATAAAGTTCACTGCACGTATACACAAAACCTCGCAATAGGATACTTAAATATACGTATACGTCTCCAATAAATCTACGTAACTAAGGAAAAGTAAAGGTATAAACTGTTTTATCAGCGATGAGGAACGCAGCCTCGAATTAGCGCGCAGCGCCGCTTTCTTCCTCACAGCGGTATGTGCGGATTCTGTTTTCTCCCGGAGGCAGCTTGCAAATGTAGCGGTTTAATTGCAAATTAGTGTGATTTTAACGTGCTTTGTCTGGGATTGCCGCGGTATCAGAGGACTCAAGGTCAACAGGCTACCACTCTGCTGTATCCGGCTGCAAAAATAACTTTGGGAAGCAAGGGTGCAATGTATCTTTAGCGGCCGCGACTTCGTGTACACCGCCGCTGCCACAGCAGAGAAGCGTACACTTGGTATTGCCAGCATGAACAGAAATGACTTGTGGCGTCGTGCGTATACATGGAAGATGTTCCCAGTGAGCGCTTGGCGACGAACTCGGAATTTGGCACGCATGATCAAACTGTGATATGAAAGAAAGCTGCGCATTCGAGTCCGGCAACTATTGCGAATGGATGAACTTATTTCTTAGTGTACGCACAATACACTCTTTCTGTTCAAACATGTTCTAAGATTATCATGCTTGGCAACCAACGTTCTGGCTTAAGTTGACTAAAGACGTACCATGAAAACTGTACGTGCCGACTTAGAAATGGTGTTTTCTTTTTCATTCAGTAACTAAAGCCATGCCTACCGTGTGCCGGCAGGCCCTAGTTCACATGGGCTCTCCCTTGCTGCCAAATCTCGCGGGCAAGATGTCGACGCCGCTCATCGCGCGCTGCATCACTGCATAAAATAAAGTTGCTGTTGCAAAAAGTACTTGTTCGTTTTTCAGCTCTCTCGAGTGGGCGAAGAGCCCTTGCACGCACAGGCACCATTCGAGAGCTAAGAGTTCGCATAATTTTTCAACGTGCCACGTGAGTCCGGTTGATTGTGTTACATTCGCGGCCACTATCATAAGCTCATTTTATTGAGGTTAACAGCCCTCTTGATCGAGGTATCTTACAGTCCTTTCTTTTGTAAGGCTTTATGCCAGGGTTCCAGGTAAACAATGTTTAGAAAATCGTACCGCAAACATTTGAGGAGCACGAAAGCTACCAAAATGTGTTTCATCGGAGCTTCACAGTTATTGGAATTGGGATGTACGCTGGTGCAGCACACCGCATGACACATTAAGACACCTCTGGTTGTTGTCGCCTGATCGAGTGATACCTTAATGACGTTCAAGGCTGGACATGCAATAATAACACGGTACATGTGTACGTTAAGTATCAACAATGTTCAGACTTTACCCGCCTCCCATTCCTAACGTGGGCGGAGCTGCAGGAGCGCCTCTAGGCCCGTCGCCCTTCGTTGTTGCGGCTATACCGACGCTAAAAGCTTCGTTACGACACGCTAAGAAGTTATGCAATCCAAAGAACTTGTTGAAACCTCTCGGGAAAGCGCGAAAACGTGCTACTCTTCATCAACAACACGTTCGCCGTGCACGCTGGAGCACGATTCCACATACCAGCATGACGCCGGACGATAGAAGGCGCTGCGATCGTAAAATGGCAGCGCCATCAATAAAACGGTCTATATAATGTCTCAAACAAGGCAAATAAACACGTTGCGCAATCGCAGATTCACAGATCACAGAATCCTAAGGCGCACCTCCCCTCCCTCCACTCCTCTCGATGTATCGCAGGCGATGGAAGGTGGCTCGCGCCCTCCCCGGTTTTCTCCCTTGCGCACACAAGCCTGAGCCGCCATCGGCGGCTCACCCATGCCATCCCATCCCACTCCCACACCCTTTCACTCGCAGGTACAGCATGCGGCGCGCGGTCACGAAGTTACCCCCCTTGGGCTTTACACGGAACTACATGTGGGCAGCGGCGACGGCAGGAATGTACCCGGAGTGTTCATAAAACAGCTGTCGCAGTAATTTAATAAGAATATCCGGCAACTGAAGGGTCGCGTGGCCCATTACTTTCCGCAAAAGAATAAGTAACAAAATCGAGCTTTCATCAGGCGGAAACTCGCTGCGCCACAACGATGTATTTTATTTTTTATGGGGCGATGCACCAAAATGAAAAAAAAGAAAACACGCAGAATAAAGCATGTTGGTCACAATCGAATGTCTACTCTGGACACCTAATGTGTCTACCGAAGAAATATCGAAAAAAACGTGACACACTTGGTCCGCAGAGGACCGATACGCATACTGCTCGGTATCATACACCAGCGATACAAGACTTTCCGGAGAGGTTGCGTTCATGCGAACGAGTTGCAATACGTCGAGTCCCCTCACAGACGGCAGCGCGCGACCATTGGTTTGCTTTTATCGTCTGTTTGCAAGAAGGCGTTCAAAGTTCTGCCAGGCGAAAATCCACTTGGCCAGAGAGAAACGAACGCACACCGAAGAGCGCCACGTCGTAGTCGGGGCAACACGAGGAAAACGCATGCGCTCTGGCTGGCTCTGGCAGCCCGCGGGTAGCGAGAACAAGAAAATTGAAGAGTCTCAATGTATCCTCGCGAATAAACGTCAGGGTAGAAAAATAAATAAGAATGTACTTACCTTTGCTGGCTTTAGTGTCTTGACATGGATGCTCTGACACATGCGAAAAAATACTGATATATTTTTCTCTGACATGAAGGCACAAATGAACCACCACCGCGCTCTGTCTCATCAGACCTGGCTGCGTGCTTTGTCAACTTGATTTGGCTTGTCTCCTTGTTTGTTGCGATGTTCGACTTTAGCAAAGGTAATGCACGTTTGGCGTCAACTGCTTAAACAACAAACGCTCAATGTTCCGAAATTGAAAATCAAAAGTAAGACTTTAGAAATGTCAATCCATCTTTTGCATCAAAAGCTTGACAATTTTATACCCACAAGTTTCTAAATTGAAATCCATTCGCTCCATACATTCCGCGACCTCTGCGAGATGGCGCGACGAGCCCGCTCGCCAGCAGAACGCCCTTGAGACTTTGTGCTCCGCCTTGCGTAATGCGACTCCCGCTGAATGGGTGTTGCCACGAAATCCAGCCCGAGTCCCCTTTGAACGCGCTGAGATGTCTTTTTGAGCGGGAAAAAGTCATTCTAGAGAAAATCTAAAATGATTTCTGATGCCGGGGCCGTTTTGGTCAGCGGTGCAATGACAGCACGAAACAATTTCTGGCGGGGAGGGGGGCGGAAGCCCTATACGCCCGCCCCCACCTGCCGGCTACGCCCCTGCAGCAAAATGCGTGGTGTCTGTAACGACCGAAAATATTCGGCCATACAGATATGGGCGGAACTTGGAACAGCCCAAACTTAATCCAAGCACTCCCGCTCGGTGATGGAGTAAGTTCTCTCGGCAGGTGACAGCAGGCGGCTGGCGTAAGCTATCACGCAGTCAGTACCTTTCTGTAGTTGGGAGAGAACTGCGCCGATGCCGTGGCCGCTGGTGTCAGTGTGGACTTTGGTCGGTGCAGCTGGACCAAAGTAGGCAAGTATGGGAGGGCTGGTCAGAAACCCGATTAGAGCGGCGAACGCGTGAGCCTGCTCCGGGCTCCTCCATGTGAACGACGTGTTCTTCCTAGAAGATTTGCCAAAGGCCGAGCAACGTGAGCGACCTTTTTGACGAAACGGCGAAAGTGCGAACCCAGGCCGACGAAGCAGTGCACGTCAGAATCAGAACGTGCACAGGGACTCTGTGAACGGCACCAACTTTTTCCGGATCTGCTTGTACACTGAATGCGTCATGAAGGTGTCCCAACACAGTAATTTGAAGGTGCTCGAACTAACAGTTCGTGGAGTTCAGTTGGAGGCCAGCTTTTCGAAAGACCGCAAGAATGACAGCGAGTCGGGTAAAGTGGCTGCCGAACGTGGGAGAGAAAAAACAATAACACCGTCAATGTAGCAAAGACAGGTGGTCCATTTATAGCCACGTAGAAGAGAGTCCATCATACGTTCAAATAACGCGGAGAAGCATCGGAGTGGACCGAAAATACTAGAAGGGCTTTCATTAGCTCGGGAGTTGGCGACAACACAGAGAGATTGTAAACCAATGTTTTCAAACTCCTGGCGAATGGTGGCTTGTACGAGAACTGAAAAAGGGGTAGGATCAGGGCTGTGCGAACAGAAAGCTGCGGGCGCCATCGCATCCGGTTCACGTAGAACGATTCGCACCACGTCCTCCGATGATGACGCATGCTGCTGTGCGGTTTGATCTTCACATGTCGACGTTGCGGCAGTATTGGTAAGCCCGGCGAACGGTTGTATGACTCGTCAGCTTTTGGCCCTCTCGAATTGTCGGCACTCTTTGATGATAGCATCAACTGTCGAGCAGATTTTGTACATGAGCTGATTAAAGGCGTCGTCAGCAATGCCCTTCAGCACGTGCTCGACCTTCTCAGTTTCTGTGATCTCGTGTGCGGTTTTCCTGCAAAGCGCCAGCACGTCTTGCTGTACGAGACATAGGACTACGGGGGAGGGGGGGTATTGGGCAGGGGAGGCGAGTTCCTGCTTCGCGGCAACATTACAGCAGGCTGGTTCACCACAAAACTCTGTCAGGTTCTATTTACGTTGATCCCAGCCGGTTAGCTCCTCTTCGTGGTTCTCGTACTACACATTTGCCGTGCCTATTAGGTAGTGCAGCAGGTTAGCTAGCATAAGCGTACGCTGCCGTCTGTTCATTCCACTAACGCGTTCGTACTTCGCCACCTACTCCTCAAGGTCGGCGCCATCAATCCCGCAGAAAGTTCCAGGGTCCTCGGGGTTGCAGAACCACAACCGAAGGGGACAGCGACATAGCTGGCGAAGGTGACGTTGGAGGTGGCAATGACGTTGATCACGGGTGCTCACCGTCATTCATGGCGCGGACTGTGATGCGACATCCACTGCGAAGCTCCGTTTCCAGTCGTGGTACCCAGCCCATGCCACCAATATTTTATGGGGATGTTGGGAGTATAGAAAGACTGTATTTACAATATATACACAAGCGGAGTCAGTAGAGTTAAAGATGGCTGAACAGCAACGACACGTAGCAGCCAGCGTCTCGCGATCTTCTTCCTTCTTCTTCTTTTGTACTTCCCTAAGAATATTCTTGGTCCCTATTTTATTTGTCTAATCATTTAAATCTGCACTATATGCGTACTTACACGCATGTTGCGGGAAGCTTCAGATACTTCTTCATCAGCATAATGTCTTTTTGCACCTCCTATTGCTGTAGTGTAGTGTGACTTTCAGGGCTAGTTCTCCCTAGGGATACCGCGTCGCCCCGTCTTGGCAACACTGGCTTGACGTCAATGTACACCTTTCCACCATATATTTGTAAAGGGCTATGCTATGCTATGCTATTCATCACGCAGTGGCGGTTTCTCAATGATTTTGCGTAGGGCTCCCCTAATGATGGACTCCCTGAGTTGCGCATAACGTCAGCAAGTGTCATCCTATATGTTGAAGTGGGTCTACCAAGCGTTGAGCTCCCATTCAACGCTTGCAACTGGTTTCATGCTTCATACCGTGTCCTAGGAACGTCCTCTACAGGAGGGCGTACTCCTGCATCCCCATCGTCGACACAAAGGTGCGTTCACGATCGCACCGCTTTTCTAGAGTAGATTTTCTAAAGTGGATTTTCTGGCCGACTGAGAAATTTACACCATAATACGAGAACATTACCTAATCGCGCTGTTTGTTCGGAGACCATCTTTTGGCCATAAAAAAGCATTCCGGGTCGCAAGCATTAAGAGCAAGAGATTTTCGCTTTGCGGGCTGATGAAACCTACGCTTCTCGATAGGGAGTGCGTAGTACCTAATTGTTTGAATAAACATGAACGGAATATACTCTCTTTACTAACCATGCTTTTTCGTGATCCACGGGCGCGTGGCTATTACACCAAACAGCTAGTTCTCCTAATGGCTAGGAGGCGCAATGGTTAGAGAAGCGTATTGGGCGGGAGAATCAGGCTGCGATGGTAGGGGGGACCGAGTGTTAATCCACCAATCAGGCACGTCATTCAAGTTTTTTACGTATGAGCGATTCACAATACCTCATCCCCCAGGAGCCAAGGTCAGGTATGTGGAGCAAGATTCGCGGCGAAAGATTTCCTTTAAAATTTCTTTAGGTGATGGACGATGGGATCAATCTTCACTCTCTAGTTCAGCACCCCGATGCTCTAGGGACTAGACTACATTAGCCCACGCGCTTTTACTGTGCCAACGCCAGATAGTGCTTCGAGATGATCGCCAAGTGTGTCACATTGCACAGCATGGGTGCCCCGGACCACATGAGCGCACGCCGGTTTCCTTTGCGCAAATACGCAGGAATTAGATGGGCAAATTTGTAGCATTTGGGTAGCTACTTCACGAATGCTTCGCTGCACAGAGATTCAAAGATGTGGGTCGGGTGTGCATTATTTTTTTTTTTATATTTGTCAACGGACATTCCAAGGACATTCGCTGCTGCTCGTGTAGATCCGAGTAAGTACAATACTTTTCGTGATGCGTGTGCAGTGTTATGAGACAAAATATTTTGGTGTGGTACTGTCGAGAATTTTCAAGTGATTTAGGATACGGATTTGCATACTTTTCTCCGAGTTACAGTGGAATGAAAAATTGTTGAATATGAACAAAGACGCAAAGTAAAATAGCGGTACACGTCAATATATTCCCAATTATAGATCTTATTTCATCTTTTATTATTACATGCCTCTCTTTTGCCTTAGGGCAGCGGACCAGGTGTTCACCTGTTAGCCCCCTAGACGTTTCGCTATTTTGACGCTCTTTCGACCATACACGCGTATTTGCTGTTAGCGTGACACATTTTACACAAGCAGCGACAGTGACAAGATCTTTATTGGAGTGTCCTGAGGAACGTCATTCGCGAGAACCGAAGGCTCGCCAATCATATTGGTGGCTCGGCCCCGGATGCGACAGGGAGGTGGTGACTCTCCGCGACGTCGCGGGCCATCTGGACGGCCTGTAGTTGGTTCGTGAAATCCGAAATACTCAGCAAGGCATCCCACTTGGACTTGGATTGGACCTCGGAGCCCGCGTTGCACGGGCACAGCCACAGTATGTGGTCGAAGGAGCAGCATGCGTTGCACGTTAAAGAAACCCATGTGGTCGAAATTTCCGGAGTCCCCCACTACGGCCTGCCTCATAATCAGAAAGCGTTTTTGGCACGTAAACCCCCATAATTAAATTTTTTTTAAAAGAAACCGTAGCGGACAAGAAAGCCCTGACCGCCATGCGCGAGTCGGCGAAAGTGGTCGTCGGGCCTTTTGCGGCTTGAAAAGCCAAGGCTATCGCGGTTTCCTCTGCCTCGTTCGCGTGTTTAGTTTAGATTGACGCGGTGCTGATAAGTGTGCCGTGCGCATCAACGACCGATAGTCGAACCTGCCTTCGCTATCTTATTTCGTGGCATCGACGAAGGATGCATCTGCCTCGTAAGGATCGATTCGTTGAAGGATGGTTCCAGCCAGCGCTCTTCTGCGAACTTCTTTATATATTGGGTGGATGCTCCTCGGTACGCGCTCAACCTTTAAGCCTTCCCGGGCTAATTAAGACATAGGGTATCTCTCGAGTGGTGCCGGTTTAGGGAGTATACCAGCTCCACCAAGAATCTTAATTCCCGGCTTAGTTGACTAAAGCCTGGAGATCTTTGCAATGAACTGTGCTTCGAGTATTTCGCCTATGGTATTGGGAATTCCCAGTTGAAGTAGTTTTACAGTGCCAGCGGACTGTGCAATATACAGTATTTTTTTTTGACGCCGGACCTGATGAGCGTGTCGAGTTTGGTCTTTTAGATTTTGCTCCATTTGAGGTACAGGCCGTGTAAGCAATATGACTGATGAAAAGAGATTGGAAGACACTGAGTAGGTTCTCTTCCTTGAGTCCTGCTTTTACTTGTGATTCTGGTGATGGGTCTCAGTATATTTTTCGCCTATACACCTAGCTTGTGTAGAGCTTCTGCACAACAGCCTTTGACGTTGATTAAATGTCCTAAAATTTTGATGGTATTCACCCTCGGAATGGGGTGCTCTTCTTGTGTCGTAATTTCGACTGGCAGCGTTTCCACAGGCTCGAGCTTCCTAACGCCTTGCCTCGACTGTCTGTAGAGGCTGAGGTCAAATTTGGTCTGTGAGAGCTTGAGACCCATGCATGTAAGAAATTCTTCCGTTACATCTGTGACCGCCTGGAGAGATTGCTCTAGATCGGCTAGAGATACCCCCGGGGGCCAGATTGCGATATCGTTTGCATAGATTGCGTGGCTTACTTTTGGGAGTTCGGCCAACCTTTCGGGGAGATAATGCGTGGCGATAATAAATAGTAGCGGAGATAGGACCGAGCCCTGAGGGGTTCCGTAGTTTCCAAGTGCGTAAGGTCCTCCCGAGATCGTGCCCAGACGAAGGAACGCTTTCCTTTCCGATAGGAAGAAAAGAGTGAAATTAAAGAATTTCCGTCCTAGGTTGAGATAGGAAATTTCGTTCAAGGTGTTTTCGTGAGGCACCTTATCAAAACCCTTAGCGATGCCAAGTGCAATGATACCTCGTGCGTCCCGCGTCTCGTTCTCGAACATGGATCTTTTCTGGATGAGCATTGCGTCCTGTGTGGAGAGTCCGTTTTAAATCCTATTAGGTTATGCCTAAATAGTTCACGGTTTTCTACTTGTTCGATGGTTCGATTGTGTACTGCATGATCGGCCCCTTTGCAAATGCCCAATGTTAGAGAGCTTGGAGGCAGGTTGTTTATGTGCGCAGGTTTCCCCGGTTTGGGGATGAGCACCACACTGGCGGTGCGTTATTCCGACGGCACCCGCCCCGAGCTCCACACCTGGTTTATCTCCGCCGTTAGTATTTCGATGGCCTTGTCGTCCATGTTTCGGAGGAGCTTATTGGTCACCCCGTCTGGCCTCGGGGCCGGTCTTCCATTTAATGAAGCAGCTTGCTGGTCACCCTGTCTGGCCTCGGGACCGGTCTTCCAATTATGTTGAAGAGTACGTGTCTGGTTTCGGAAATTGTGAAAGATTTGTCTAATTCTGGCCTGTCTACCCCCGTGTAACCTGCTCTCGCGTTTATGCCTTGAGAATCTCCTTCCTGGACGGGTAGGTAAGTTCGCGCCAGGTCGTTGACAATTACTTCATTTGTTAGGCCCGAGGTGACCTGCTTATTTAAGAGCCTATCGACGGTGAGATTTAAAGCATTCCTGGACTGGTTGTCCTTGAGGAAGCTCATAAGCAGATTCTACTTACTACCTCTTCTCATGCGACCGTCTGTTGCGTTACGTATCTCGCCCCACTGTTGCGGGGCCAGTTGTCTGGAAGACCACTCTATGCGCTTGTTTCCTGAGGTTAATTTTGCTCGTAGTCGGTGATTTAATTTCTCGATTTTCCACCTCTCCCCAAGAGCGTGTCTAGCCTTTCAGAGATCCACCACCCGCGTGTCGATTTTGCGGACTTCAAGTTGCGTGCTGATTTTTTTGGTCGAGCTTTTGACGGCCTGTTTAAAATTGGCAATTAGATTTTTGAAGGATTCGGTTGAGGGCGCCGTTTGTATTCGTATTTTCCGGAAAAAGATCCTAATTGACCTATTCGTATTTGACTGGAGGTTTGGGTTTGACCTGCACCGCGATTTCGAGAACGTGGTGGTAACTACCCAAGTCTCCCTGGAGATTATCCCTCGTGCCCTCGACATTGCGAAAGAATGTGAGGTCAGGCGTTGTGTTTCGACTTACCGAATTAGCGCTTCTGGCGGGAAACCTAGGATCCGTAACAAGCGGGAAAATTGGCTGCACATTCGGCTAAGTTTCTGCTCTTCTTGCTGGTAAAGCCGTATCCCCATTCCGTGTTCGGTGCGTTGAAGTCCCCCGCACTTAAGCGGGACGCGTTTCCGGCTGCCCTGAGTGCGGAATGGAATAGTGCAATAAAGTCTCTGCTTCTATCTGCTGGCTAAGTGTAGACGTAAGGGATAAAGATATTCGCGTTGCTCGATATACTGGGCACGAGCTCGATGAGTTGCGTTTCTAGTCTGATCCGATATTTTGGAACAGTGTGCTCCACAAAGGAGACACTCTTTTTAACTAAGGCGGCGATGCTTCTCCCCGTTTCGCTTTTGTACGCTACCGCGCAATACACCTATAGAGTGGTCTCCTTCTCCGCTAGCATCTCCTGCAGTAAGATGACTTGTGGCTTGTCTGTCACCGATCTGGCGAGCTGACCTAATGGAGCATTACGCCTCTGGAAGCTACCGCAATTCCACTGCCAAGTTTTAACGGTATTGTTATTTGTGACCACCATCTTGTTTAATGTGAAATTTTCAGAAATATTTGGCGCCTCCCGTTGGGATTTGATCCGGTCGGGAGCGGTTCAAATTGTGTTTTTTGTCTACTTTTGGCTGAGCCCTAGATCTTTCTAGTAGCGTTACTCTCAAGTGTATGGCGCAGAGCATTTCCATCACCATACTCAGGGACTTTTCCAATTAACCCTCGTTTTTGACGGGGGCAGCCGAGGCGCCGGACGGGGTCTCGCTGGCCTCGATTATGTCGCCATCTTCTTCCTCCGTGTCGCTAAAAGTTTCCGGGTTGAGCGCCTTGCGTTTCGACTTCCGTCAGGGTAGGGTAGGCTCATAAACGTGTGCGAACTAGTGTTCCATTATTTTGCTGAAGAATGAAAGAATACAAATAGGCGTGTAGTTCTCGAGAGTCACGATTGCCTTTTTTTGTAAACAGGTGTTGTTTTACCAACTTTCAGAGAATTGGGTAATATGCCAGCTTCAAACATTTTTAAATAATATTTGCTATGATAGGAGACAGTTCATTGGAAACTAACTTGATACGAGATGGGTGAACTGAGCGTAGGCCAGGTCCAGTAGACTTGAGAGAATATTTAACATGTACAAAAATAACGTACAGCGCAAAGGACCAGGACAGCGATAGACGACATACACAGCGCTGACTTCCAACAATATTTTATTGCGTTGCCACATCGTGTGTATATATACAAGAAGAGGCATGCGCAGAAAAAGTACGACAGTCACATGGGGTGTTCTAACAGCAAGTCATTGAACGATACATGGTCACCTCAAAAAATAATAATAATAAATAAAACAAATTAAGCAATACAATTTCTATCTGTCTAGAAACGCGACTTCACCAGGGGTCAGCGCGATTGAGGGCGCACTAACGCAAGAACTGCCAAGTTTTCTGATGAAATCAGCTTCCACTATTTCGCGTGTGAGTTGTGAACAGTGTCTCGCTAAAACTTGCGTATCTTCAAAGAATGGCACGCAGCCGCAGTCCCGGCAATGGATGCCCAAGTGGCCTTGTACAGTGTTGCGGACGTTGTTAGAATGCTCTCTTAGTCGATCATTTAAGCACCTGCCCGTTTGTCCTACATAATTACGGCCGCAAGACAGGGGAATTTCGTAGACTACATTGGTTATGCACGTCACAAACCGTTTTTTGTGCCCGACAGAACAACAACTCTGATGCGATTTAGGCGTGTTTACACGACTACAGAGCCTTGCCAATTTTTCCGGGGCCGAGAAAACGACTGCGATTCCTACACGCTGCCCAATTTTCTTTAGCCTATGGGATACATCATGCACATATGGCAGCACTGCAAATCTGAGTCTTTCAGCCCGCTGGTTTCCTGATTGAGCGGGATCATCACGTTTTGTGCGCCTCAGAAGCTGTTCAGCTATGGCTGAAATTAAGACCAAAGGGTAACCAGCCCAAGAGAGGCGATCAACCTGAGCAGCAAGACTATGTTGATCCCGCTCAATCAGGAAACCAGCGGGCTGAAAGACTCAGATTTGCAGTGCTGCCATATGTGCATGATGTATCCCATAGGCTAAAGAAAATTGGGCAGCGTGTAGGAATCGCAGTCGTTTTCTCGGCCCCGGGAAAATTGGCAAGGCTCTGTAGTCGTGTAAACACGCCTAAATCGCATCAGAGTTGTTGTTCTGTCGGGCACAAAAAACGGTTTGTGACGTGCATAACCAATGTAGTCTACGAAATTCCCCTGTCTTGCGGCCGTAATTATGTAGGACAAACGGGCAGGTGCTTAAATGATCGACTAAGAGAGCATTCTAACAACGTCCGCAACACTGTACAAGGCCACTTGGGCATCCATTGCCGGGACTGCGGCTGCGTGCCATTCTTTGAAGATACGCAAGTTTTAGCGAGACACTGTTCACAACTCACACGCGAAATAGTGGAAGCTGATTTCATCAGAAAACTTGGCAGTTCTTGCGTTAGTGCGCCCTCAATCGCGCTGACCCCTGGTGAAGTCGCGTTTCTAGACAGATAGAAATTGTATTGCTTAATTTGTTTTATTTATTATTATTATTTTTTGAGGTGACCATGTATCGTTCAATGACTTGCTGTTAGAACACCCCATGTGACTGTCGTACTTTTTCTGCGCATGCCTCTTCTTGTATATATACACACGATGTGGCAACGCAATAAAATATTGTTGGAAGTCAGCGCTGTGTATGTCGTCTATCGCTGTCCTGGTCCTTTGCGCTGTACGTTATTTTTGATCATGAATCACCAACTAGCCCAAGCAACCACCCTAATTTAACATGTATATCTTCCTTTGCACTCGTAGGTCACAAGTAGAAAGAATGAAGATGACGATGCAATGTCGGTGATGGGAGATTTATTTGGGAATCGGAAGTACTGATAAAATACTCACTGAAGGCACTCGCGATATCAGCTGTATGGAAGTTTGTTTCTGTCTTAGTTTTTATTTTTGTTAAATGCTCACAACATTTATTATCTAGGAATTCGTTGATGACTTGGCAGTAGTGCCTTGTATTATTGCCATTATTCAAAATTGTGTACTGAATGTTCCTGTTTGGCACATTTAATTGAGGCTGCAAGGGTGTTACAATATTTCTTGACACTAGATTTAGGTTCACAGTAAAATGGCTCACAATTTACCCTTTTGTGGAGCCAATTTTTCTTCAATATACATCAAAGTAGCGCCCTCGTGACCTATGGTTTTTGGGGGAACTAAAACAAACGAGTTATGATAAATGTAATAGTGCATTCATTAATGCAGCATGTAACTTAAGCCACAAACAACTGATAAGCCTCTTCAACGCAAGATTCACATAGTACGGCGGTACGGAAATTTTCCTGTATCATAGAGATAAATTTTTGAGAGACAAAATATACTTTCTCTGTCTTTTCAGTCGATTTAGAATTTTTTGTACTTAAGGTCAGGAAAATATGGTAGTGGTTTGTTATAGTGTACCCGATGACTCCTGCTGTATCATCTGCAGTAAAGTTGGTGAATATGTGATCAAATAAACCATTAGATCCTGCCCTGTCACATCTGGTTGGAGAAGTAATTGAAGAAGAAAGGCCATAGCTAAGAAAACATGCAAGATAATCAGAACATGATGGAATATTAGGGTATGATCCCCCCATATAACGAACATTCTTTCGCACAGCTCACAGCTGACGTTTCAACTAAAAGGACTGACATTTAACGATGTGCACCGTGGCTTCACCTTTGTGGCAACGAATTGTAGCAATTTGCTAATTAATAAGATGAAGTACGTCATTACGTGTGGAGCTTTCGATGCAAAATGCTTTAGCTGTATCGGTGGGAAATCGGCATAATTTTATATGACATACGTAGGTAAGCATCAAGATGGGAAGAACGAATGCAGTTAAGGTTAAATGAAATTGTCCTTTACTGCATACCAAATGAGATCTTAACGGCAGGCTGCATAAGTATATTGCACTTGTAATGGCAAAAGACCGTACGGCAGCAACCATAAAATTAAGGTCATCTCGTTTGCGGCGTGCTTAAGCAACAAAATTGATAAAGATGTGCTCGCGTCGCGCACTTTCGAGATACCCATATGGAGTTTCCACATGAAGCCACACTGAGCCCGACTTGCTTCCATCGCACGTAAACAATTAATAATAATAATAAGATATATATATATATACATGGCTTCTAGAGGCTATACGCAGTTTGAAACGGTTCCTAAGGGACCTTGGTGGTTCTTGACTAAACAGCAACTTGAAGTATTCTCAGGTAAGGAAGTTTTCCGCATATTTATGCCAGAATATTTACGTTGTACTACACGTAACATTTTCTACGGCTTGACTAAAGTGGCATGCAAAATGTTAAACATTTTCTTGCTCGTTGGCTGTAGAAAACGCCTCAAAATGTAATTGTGAGCTGAAATTCTGACCTCCTATACATGGCTATACGAAAGAAAAATTCATGGCTTCATGTCTTTCGCTATATTGGGCTGTCTTCATGCACCATTGCTCATGCCGTTGTGGCCATACCCTCATCGTCATGCGATTGTGGTCTCCCTATCGTGATTCTGCTGTCGTTCCACCTTCTTCATCGCATTTTCTTCATGCCGCCGTCGTCACGCGCCCGTGGCCATTCCAGCCTTTTCATCCGATTATGGGGATGCCGTCGTCGCGCTGTCACCACCATACGATATTTTCGTCATGCTCTAGTCAACATGCCGCCATCGTCATAGCGTCGTCTTTTTTTTGTCGTCGCCAATTCTTCGTTGTCAAATCCCAAATCCGAATTTTAAAGCGTTACCCTTGGCTGGCTCTTCCGCCCAGACATAAACACTGCATGAGTATTAAGTTGTCACCTTATGCTTGCTAAACGTAAGTATTACAAAACATTATACGTTGCATAGGGTGAACGTAAACACATTTGTACGAGTCACCGTTAATTATATACAATAAAAATAACCGCTTCACTAAAGCTTTAGCTTAAGCTTGACTACATGGCTAATTTTACGTCTCCGGCGACGGTGGTCACATGGGGACGTCAGTGGCGCGGCGATGGAGTTGACCGGCTAGGCTTGGGCAATGACGCATTAAGTTCCATCTAATTTCGAAAGTAGTTTAGAATAGAGGTCAGTACTCGTAGGTGGAACCCACAGCCATAGGAGGTATCCAGGAGGGTAGGCCGGAGCAGGTTGGCTGTCGTCACGTCGAAGCTTTTGGCGGGATTAGTCTTCGGTAATCAGCGAGGGGGTGAGCTGCCGACATTCCTCGGCAAACTTAGCAGCGGTGGAAACCGGAGTGCACTGTGCACTCAGGAAGGTTCACTGCCGTAGAAATGAAAAAAGGAGAGAGTCCGGTTGTCGCTTACTTGGCGGTGTTGTAGGCCACTCTTACGAACGTTAGAACAAGGCCCGCCCAGTTGTAACGACCCGAGGTGACATACAAGGACAGCATGTCGCGGAGAGTACGGTCGAGCCGTTCCGTCGGACCGTTTGTCTGGAGGTAATAGATGGTGGTGCTGTGACGTGTAACGTGGCGTTGTTGAAGAGCAGATGATGCAGATGAAGCAGATTGATGAAGCAGAGACAAGAGGTGTGGCGCAGAACGAGTTTATATGGGATAAAAGAAGCGACGTCGTGCGCTGTGCCACAGCAGCTTCCGCATGTCGCGTCAGATGATCGACCACTACTATAACCCAACAGTTGCCAAGAACCATGCGTGGGAGAGGACACATATATGAATCCAGACACGGTCAAAGGGGTGGTCTCTGCATGGAAGTGGATGCAGCGGAGCGGCTGGAGGAGCAGCCAGTTTGCGGCGGTGGTGGCAATCAGGACACGAGCAGACGCACTTTGTGAACTAATTCTACGTGCCCCACTGGTAATGTCAAAGCCGAAGGCGCGTTTAGGTCTCGGACACATTAGCATGGCCACACTGCGGGTCGCTGAGAACAGACTGAAAGAGATATACCAAAGAGAGGAAATGCAGGGAGTTCAACAAGACGAGAGTCCGGTTTGCTACCCTACACTGGGGGAAACGAAAGGAGGAGCGGAAGGAGGAAAGCGGCATATAAGGAACAAAGTGTCTGCGCGGAGTAAAGCGCCTTGAAATCAGCCAAATCGAAGCGAAGCGCATATATCGCTACGGAGCTGGCACGGGACACCTTGAAGCCACTTGTGGCAATTGCAATGGTAATTTCGACGGTAGATAAGTTCATCTCGAACTGCAAAATGTGGTGCCTGACGGCGAAGCGCACAAGCCAGCGGTAGTCCGACGGAATTATATACAAGGCTCACATGAGTGGCTATTCATGTGTACTTTTGGTATTCTGAAGCGAAATCGGTGATGAAGAAAGTTAACAGATGCCCCTATGGTGTCAGGTGCGGAACGCTGTCAACGTCGGGTGGGTAGGGTGGACGGAATAAAGCGTAGGCGTCCGAATGTTTTCCCCCGCAGCGGTTGACAACACTTATAGCCGAATACTGTGGACGTAGGGCCCAACGAACGAGGCGGCTTGGCGAGATTTTGAGGGTGAACAACCAGCAAACCACATGGTAGTCTGTGACCACGTCAAAAGGTCAATAAAGGAAAGGCCGAAATTTAGCAAGAGACCTCACAATGGCAACCCATTCGTATCCAGTACCAGAGTACTACATCACTTCAGGTTTGGTGAGAGCTCGGCTGGTGTAGGCTACGACATCCTCTCCAAAGCCAGGTAGTCCCTGCGCTACCACTGTACTCAGCCCGACGCCATTGGCGTCAGCGTGAATTTACGTAGGAAGATTGTGATCGAAGTGACGAAAAATTGGTGGCGAGGTACTTTACGTAGATGACGTAAGATGTTATGTGCGGATTCAGACTGTTCCGACCAGTTAGAAAGGTCACTGGTGCTGGTAATAAGCTGCTTCAGGAACGTAATGATGGCAGCCAAATTTCACAGAAAAAGGCAAAATAAGAGCATGGGCCAATGAAGTTACGGAATGCCTTAAGTGTCTTTGGCTTAGGAAAATTGGCTACGGTTCGCAGCTTAGCGCGAATAGGCAGTACGTCATGTTTGGAATGAACATGGTCCATATAGCTTCTTTTAAGAGAAACAAAATTTCTTCTTCACATGGGCTCTCACCAGGTCTAACCATAATGAGCTGACAAGCACCGTGCCTACAAGGCGCTCCAACAATCCTGTCTGCTAATTATGTATTGCATCGCTACGCGGAGCGGAAGAGCTAAATTTCAATCTGAACATAGTTTGCCTTTCTCGCGGGCGCCGCGCTCCCAGCAGGAGAGTCAACGTATGTTGCACAAGCGCGCTTACCTACATCGAACTGCTATACATCGTACATGGTAGATGATGGATTGAAAGAAAATCCCATCCCGATATGACATCGTGAGAAAAAGCGGAACAAAAAGTCAGTAACATCAAGTTCATCTTGAAAGATAACTCGTGCTGTGCATTCTCCTAACGACTGAATGTGTTGCATGCTAGCTGTGTATTGCGAAAGACCTTAAAGCGACGTCATCACCTTCCTAAGTCTGCGGCAGTGGTGCGTCTGCCTTACCAAAATAGCAGCTCCTGTCTTTACGCGTGCTAGTTTGTGTACTCTTTCCGCGACCATATTAATCACGTAAAGAGGGGAAATTGGAGGCGTTGAATATTTCGCAGGAAGCGCAGTTCATCGCTCCCGCGCTGCGCTGACTAGTTTTGTGGTAGAAGAGCGGTAGGCCGACAACTCATGGGCGAAATTGAGCGGTGGCGAGGGGAATGTGGTTGAAAACTGGCAAAAGTCGACTCTTCTGAAGCGTTCTGATAACCCAAAAGCGAATTGCTGATGTACAGCGTTGAAATTCTCTTGGCGAGTAGTTGAAAGTTCTTCGCCCGAAGTCAGCCCACAGCGTCTACAGAAACGCTCGACGTGGCCAACAATTACGCAGGAGTAAAAAATCGGCCGGTTGTTTGGCGTGCACCATTGACATTGAACGCGGAGATACTGTAGCACTAACCAGGCGGGTGACAGTGGCGTGCGTGTTGGTGCATGAAACGTGGCTTCATTCGGCGTTGTGGGCTTCGTGGCGACCTACGCATAGTTGATTTGTGCAGCAATGGGAGTGTTGTGAAAGTCAGTGGGAATCCACTCAGCGCCTTGTTCTTGGATTTCGTGCTGCAGCACGGTCATCAACGAAGAGGAGGAGATCAAATCGTGGCTGCGACGGCCGCACTTCAATGAGGGCGAAATACAATATCGCTCTACTCCTGTGCAGTAAGGGCACGTTCAATTTCACCTGGTGGTTGAAACTAATCAGGAGTCCCCGGCAACGGCATTACTTGTAATCAAATCGAATATGTTCGAATAGCTTATCACGGCGGCAATTTCAGCGTTTTTGCATCACTCTCGTGACTGTCCGCGGCGCCCGTTAGACGCACCCCCGTTCTTGTACACTATTCCAGCGCCTTGAGAAAGCCCCGCCACCGCGTAACCATTGCGCTCTATCCTCTCAGGTATAGGCCATTCATAGTTGCTGATTGAGTTTTATTCTGGGATGTTATGAGCCAATACCACGATTTGATTACGAGTCGTGCCCTAGTGGGGGACTCCAGAATAATATTGAGCACCAGGATATCGTTAACATACCCTCATTGCATGGGAAACGGGCTTTTCTTTATTTTTCCCCCATCGTAATGCTGCCGCCGCAGCTACCATTTCATCCCGCAATCTCGTGCTTAGCGGCAAAACACCATGACTGCTAAGACACCGCGGCGAGTATATATAGGTGCTTACAGTACCGCCCGGTTTCAACATCCACTGCGCTGGCCATTCTGTCTCCTTTGCATATCACTTTTACTGGACGTGACTCCGGTCCTACTAACCAGTTTCGCGAAGAAGTCAGAGTGCACTCCCGGTTTCGTCAAGGATGCTTTCTTGTGTCATTACAACGCCCAACTGTGGGAAGAGACGGCTAGTTTTAGTAAAAGCAGCAGCTATTCTGGTAATGCCATTGTCCACTGAGAAGTCTCGTGTTGCATGCCATCCATATGATGAAAACTGGCGCTTGAAGTTTTAGACATGTATTATTATGCATTCGTTGTTAATGAAATATTTCTTTTTGTTGTATATATTTTGCAGATTCTGCGATAGTAAATAATAATAGGTATATTTTCTATCAACGGCTAAAAGTTTCGGCAAAAGAATGGGGTTCGTGCATCATCTGGTGATTGTGACTGTCCTGATCTGTGAAGCGTCAGCAATTAATTGTAAGTCTGTTATTTTTGTACCGCTTTCTATTTTATTTTGTAGTCTCTTGCGTATTTCAGAGTACGTGTAGGGTACTTAGGTATTTTTATATAGCAATATTTGTTGCATTTGGGAAATTAAATTTATATTTCTGTTCAGGCATTTTATACATAGGTATCATTATTTATACATAATCTAGGACTTATCCGATAGGAGATCACATTACAGATTATTTGCACACTTTTGAGATTGGCAAGCAGTTATAAGCAACACTAACACAGGGGCAACATAAGACTTTGAACGGTTAAAAAAAGGCAATAATTATATACAACTTCTTTTTCCCATTTAGGATCTTTTCGAGTAAGCATACTGATGGAATGATACGTTAGAATTAATTAGAGAAACTCTGTCGTGGCGTGTTCATGCTAAGGCTCGCTACGACGCACAACATCTGCCCGTCAGATTCCCCACTGGTGACTTCGTGTGGCCTGTCGACACTAGCTCGGAAAATGCGACTTTGCCAAAAGCTTCTCTCCAAGTATTCGGGCCCGTGCGTCATTCTCAAATGCTTTAGTGAAGTTACCTATGTCATGACTAAAGTGACGGCTGATAACCACCGTTCACACAAGACGCAATTTGTACACGTCGCATGATTGAAACCGTACCATCAACGCGAACTCTGACTGGCTCGGTGAGCTTCGTCTGCACCGCAGGAAAATGTGACGCCGCACCGGAGGAGCGTCAAAGAAAAAGAAGAAGCAGCGCGAAGCTTTCAGAGTGATCGGCTGTTCGGACCACCGCATGTCTTCGTTACCATTTTCACTATAAATATTCATTCTTCATTCGTAAGAATATCTTGTGGCTAAAGCGGCCTGGCCTTAGGCGCTATTGCGCCATTAAAACTGAAATAACTAACTAGCTCCTTGGGCAAGCCTTCGTAGATTTAGTTCTTTGACCGCTCTCCCTTTTTTATTCATCTCCGGGGAATATTTGTCTTTAGAACGTTCACAAAAATTGATGTTTGCGAGAGGCAGTGGTAAGCACGAACAGTGATTTTTAATGACATTCCAACTCATATTGTCTATCAAGTAATCGTGCATTATCACCCTCATGGCAGCACGGAGGTGGTATGTGCAATCTGCTTTTAGTAAAAAATAGAATAAAAAGAAGAAAACGCAATCGTCTATTGCTTCATCGCATGACAAACGCACGACAAGTCAGAGCATTCCCTCACCGCAATCAGTATAAAGTAGCGCAGAGTGTAAAGATTCACCTGGACTAATTTTCGCGATGGTGCCAATTGCTAAATGTCCAGTAATATCAAAAATGGTAATAAATGCTTTTTTTCTCAAATCATCGGTTAAAATCGGTTTGTCGAATGTTCTTTAAAAGAATAAAAAATGAATCACTTCGAAAATGACTGAATTTTGCGAAAACTACTCAAAGTTGTCCATTGCATTTCTGGAATTTTCCCCCGGCCGCTCCAGAAAGCTTGCGGCACTTGAAAAAAAAGAACGTCTTGGTAAAATTTGAATATAAACTGATAACATTTGAAATTATCATACACTTGTGAGACATGGATTGGCTTAACCATTTCGTCCTGCAATAAAAATTTAGAGTAATGACATACACGCCACCGTGCTTAACCGAATAAAAACCACTCAAATACACTATATTAAGCGCATGCTAATAAACAACATGAATGTTAACCGCCTATCCGTTCGTGCACAGGTGCCACAAAGCTGCATATTGGTACTTTAATCATTTTGTAACTTATTAGAAATAATGTGCAGATCAGCTCCGATGCTATTTCTGTGCGCGCATGAAAGCAGCCCAGTCCTGAGTGCAGCCGCTGCTAACAAGATCACCCGCTTAAGTAGCGACATCTTTAACAAACTTCATGATCTGAAAACTGATAACTCACTCCCAATTACTGCCAAGAAAACCAAAGCTGTTAACTTTCGAACCAAAAACACGCCAATGCATTACCCTAAGAATTTATTTATTTTTAACACCAACAGTCCCTGGGAAGCTGATACAAGAACATTAGGAGTGTCATTTATTTAACGCTTTTCTTAACATAAATATGTTTATAACCTACATGCAAAGCTCTCAAATGTGGGGGGCGTAGTCGACAAGATTGGCTTCTTTCTTCCTATAAACACGAAGCTTATAATTTAAACTTCTTGTGTCAGTCTCACCTGTTCGAACCGTTCATAATACGGGGCACAATCAGCGATACAAGTCTCAATAAGCAACGTATTTCACAAATGAAAGAACTCGGTACTATTGCTGACATTTATTATATTAGTAGTAGTAAACAACTTGATTTTGGAAAACTACCGGTTTCATTACAAATGCAGCACACAAAGTCGATTAAAAATTTTCATGTTATTTCCCCTTATATTCCTTTCAAGCACCTACTCATACACGACTACTTTGAGAAAAGAAAGTCTAACCACAAGCTACTGCCAAGACACTGCCAACTCGAAAAAACCTAGCATCACGCATGCTTTGTCGGCCTGTACCACAGTATATAAAATTTAGCATAACTAGCCATCAATTCGGCCGCACCATTTTCCATTTAATCTTATTAAGCTAAAATTAGTAAATATTATAGGAGATGCACTCACACCTCAAACATGGAAAAAGCCTTTACGTGGCAGTGTATAAATTGCAGCAGGCACATATTTGTAAGAGGTGGGACATTGTTAGTAAATAACCCTTACCCAATTTTCTCTTTGTCTCGCTGAATCCATCTCGATCGTTTCTATGCCGTGTTTATTATGCCATCAATATTTTACTGAGCTTTTGTTTTTCTTGCGCAAAATGTAACATATTACTCTCACCTGAAAGCATAACTACTTATTTTAATTTTTACGTATATTTTATTTCCTTTGTTGGCTCTCTATGCTCTACAGTTTAATTAACAATGTCATTTTCGTTCATGTTATTATACAAATCATTATCGTATTACATTACACTCTATTTTTGCTTTCAGCTCTTGCTTTCACTATTATCTTCGTCACCACAGCTGTTGTCAATGAATGTCATTGGGTTCATGGTGCCTTCAAGCCAACGCTGTTGGTAGTTTTCCTGACCCGTTCCCAGCATCCCCTGTGTAAATAAATACAAAACAACAAAAAGTTGTGAGTTGGAGACATCTAGAGCAGTGTCGACGAAGAGGACGCTTATGATGTTGCAGTTGCTTTCGACTTTCTTGTCTGACACTTGCTCGTTTCGTAAAGATACTCTACATACGTTTTTACTTCCTGCATCTGCTTTTGGAACCAGTACAATGCCGTTGCTACGGACCATACTACCTGATGCGGAACAACATGCACTCTCCCGACAAGAAGTGCTGAGGACGTCACATAGATTCTACTTAAATAAGTTATCGTGCATCAAGGAGCCATCCGTGATCCACTCGCCGACCGTGATTGCTAATTTCTCTCCAGAGCTATCGATCACATCTAGAAGCGGATGAGATATCAAGTTTTTTTTTTATCGTGAGTGCGAGAAAAACTCCCATTCCCGACAACTTACCACCCACCAATCAACGGCCTGACCGAATAATTAAACGGTAGGTTAAGTGACATGCTTTCTGTAAATGTTTGTTGTGACCATTCGGACTCAGACGTTGCTTTGCCAGCGCTATATTTGGCTACATTACCTTCCGTCACCATACAGGTTATTTTACACCTTTTCATCATCTGTTTGGCCATCGGGTGCAACCTTGCCATCCGGCACAATCATTCCCATCGCCACCCTTTCGTCTCATTCATGTGCCCGTTATGCTATCTCCATAGCTTACGAGACACGCCAGAGTGCTTGCCACTGCCTTACTGTATCGAAAAATCACTACAGGCTAGGCTACGGCTGCCACCATCCTGACATTGCCTTTAGGAAGGACACTTGTCTTGTTCTTGTCTTGACTACGACTCATTACGTTGGATCCTCAGAAAAATTGCTTTGTCGGAACTTTAAGTCGATAACCGTATACCCCTCGCATCTCTCTGATAACGTGTACTCTACGACACTTGCAAAACCATCGTAAATTCAAACGCATTTTTGGGCACTGGGAATCGTCTATTCCTCATGAGTCACACACAGCGTTTAAATATGGAGCAACGTATCGGGCATAGTTGTTGACATTCGCTACCGTGTTAAGTTTAGAGGAGAATAATTACCTTGTTTCTGTGATATTTTGTTATTTGTATTTTGGCTGCCTCATTCCTGCGTTTCTGCCCTCGTTTATCACTGTTTAATTATTGCATGCTTCTTTATGTCGAAATCAATCCACTTGTAAAACCTTACCATTTACTGCTTGCCTTGTAAGAACATTTTGTCGCATTTTAACACATATCCTCTTGTCGTGTGGTAAGCACACGTTTAGACAAGAGGACCTATCTTCATCAGGGTTTCGACGAAGACAAGTGCATTGCCGGTATGCTCACTCCAGTGACATGCCTTCTTGATCACTAGGTTGTTGATCACTGGAGCGGCAAGAATGATATTATAATAAAATATTAGACATTTTGTTTTCTGTTTTCTTCTACAGTCTGTGACGATGAAAATGACCTTTATTACTACTGCAAATTTCAAGGCGAGGAGTATTCACAGCTGTGCCCGGGAGTAACTAAAACGTGCAACGAAAAGGCAGAGAGAATCTGCATCTGCAAACCAGGGTTCTTTCGGCGCGAGTTTTGGAAGCCTTGCGTGAGGTGGAGAGACTGCGGTAAGAGTTTTCGAACATGTTTGTGCTCGACAACATATTGGTATGTCTCAGGAATATGCAGTGGAAACACTAGAAGCTTCTTTGAGAGACTACTATTTATGGGTGTTGATGAAATGAATTTATTATTTAAAGCGTTTATTCACAATCTGCATTTTCAGGAAAGTGCTAAAAACTACATCCTCAAATAAACACGTTGAAGAAAGCTTCGCATTTAGATAAATTATAAATGTTAGCGTTCTGAGAGAGGGAAGTATACAAACGATTCTGATAAACTTCCGACCTTCCGACCACGTGAAAAGGAATCATGCGACATCGTGTAACTTTATCCTGCCCATCGGTAATTACGAACCACGCCGACAAGGATATCAAACGAACGGAAATCGGAAAAACCTATGCGATGGTACAAACGTAGAGAACGTCAAACGACGTGGCAGACCCTTTCACGAGCTCACATATGTTTCGCTAGCCCATGCGTGATTCCCAACCACACTGCTATGGATATCAAACGACCGGGCTTTGAACAAAGTGTGCGATTGAACACATTTTGCGTACTTCAGACCACGCATAAAAATAACGTGATATAACGTAATTTTAGCCAGGCCGAGTGTAATTATCAACCATGCCGACATCGATATGAAACGAAGAGGAAAGTGGAAATCTATACAATGGCATCCTCATAGGGAGTGTCAAATCACATAGGAAAGGATGTCACGTGACCTCGCGTATCCTTCACTCGCCCAATCGTGATTCCCAACCATACTCACATGGATATCAAACGAACGCTCTTCGAACCAGCTCTATCATGGTAACCACGTCGAGCACGCCAAACCCTCAGGAAAAGGGTGTCACGTACCGTCACATAACTTTCGTCAGGCCCATGGGTTTTTTATTACGATATACGAAATATTTACAAGTGTAGGCGAATAACACCTCGTGTGACGGAGACATCACGTTGGAGTCGCAGCTGCAGGTAATGCTTCACTTTGTCTACCGTGTGCGGCACTGTATCGGAAAGAACAGTTAGCTAGACTGCCAAGTGCTCTGAGAGGCATAGTTGTTCTTCGAAAAAGCTCAGAGCTGCTTGGTGTTCGAAACTTTCTGCAGCATGGAAAGCTGTTAACGAACGAATTACTCCTGCACTTGATGTCAATAATGGCATTGTGCCTATTTACAGAATCCATTTTTTGGATAGCATCAGTAACGTTGTGCTGTCGAAAGGCGGACACGGTGGTTATGTATACGCTGGCCAGAACTGGCGCTGTTTCAGTGCATGCTTGATACGGCCTACAATGATTGCGCATGCATGAGTTTGACCAGACTCAGTAACTTTGGAGAAGGATCCCGCATGTGGCCGTGATTTCGGAATACTACGACAGGTCCCAGTCATTATTCAGCCATGAAAACCATACTCCATTTTGTTAGTATAAAATGAATAGTAAAATTAGTCATTGCTTAGTGTCATGCCTGCTGAGGAGCAAGGATAACTAGTGTTTTCGGGCTAGAAACAAAATAATCTGCTTCACCCTACGCCTCTAGTCTTAGAGAGACGGCGCCCTGACGGGAAAGTATTTGTCGAGTTTCCTGCCGCCCAAAGCAGTGTTGATGATTGGTATTTAATGCTGTTACGCTGCCGAATGCCGCGACGCAACTGTCCGATCCTCTGTGATTTAGACCACTTACTTACGCATATGTCTGCTGGATATAAATAGTAACAGTTATCTCGTCCAAGGGCACGTTGACACAATTGGCAGCCTGGGCTCCATCGGATACAAACAAGTCGGTTTTAATAGCAAAACTCTGCTAGTTTCCATCCCCACGTTATCTGTCTGCTCCTGTGGCTAGCTCTACGCTTACGTATTGTGCTTTTTACACCAGGTGAGGCTGGGTGCTCTTTAGTTGGACTATCCGCGCCGCGCTTACAAACACTTAAAGGCAAGTGTTGGTGACACACTTCAAGTGTTCTCACCCTGATTCTTTCTCTTAGAAAAGGAGTGTCTTGTCTAGTTAAGCGTTGTGCGTTTGTGTGTGTGTGTGTTGGCTTGTTTACATATCACTGACGTAACGTGCGTTGTACTCGGGATGACCTTTGTTGGTATAGTACAAATGGAACCCGATCGCTCTGCATTACACCAATTGCACAGAGGGCGTGTGCCAGCCTACGTCTGGTGGTTCATTAGCAAGTTCCAGCAGTGGTTCTAAAGTAGGCACAAAATAAAGCAGTAAAACGTGGTAAATCAGAGAGCTGCGGAAGCCTCAACGATGAAGGAAGGTTCAGAAAATAGATAAATGTGATTCAATCGATTGTAACAGCAAGCTAGAAAAGAACTTTAATACGTTAATACGGGTCATCACAAAGCGAGCTCCGTAGTAAAAAAGATGTCCTGCTGCAGGAAGAGAAGCCTAGATCAATGCCCTTCTTGTGCGGTCGACTTACCATCTGAGTTAACCTGGAGCGCAGAATATCTGGACTGGACTTCACGGAGCATTTGTGTTTTTACAACACTTCACATCAGAAGAGAGGGTGTGCTCACAATTCTAGGCCTGCTTTACGGAATTTCTAGCAGCTGTGCACCTAACCTCCGTCTCACACGAGTTCTTGCAGTTAAGGTGGGCACAGTGATACTCCACAGTTGTGAGACTGGCTATGTCAGTTCAGCGTTGGTATGCAACAAGCGGAGGTGCTGTCATAACATAGAAAAGGTAATTAACTGCTTCCATAGTAGCGTCCGTTGTCGCCGTAATAATAATGTAACGCTACCTCCTAACGTTGTCTAAGGGGACTAACTTTCGCTTTTTTCCCATAATTCCCACAACATTCAAAAACAACATACATACGACATTCCTGCAATGCCATTTGAAGGCTGCTACTGTAATCAGGCACCCTTCAAATAACGTGCCACGTACACCAATTGACTTTCAGGTGCATTCACGTCCAGTTTTTGGTGTGGTATGTTATTAGCTTGAGTGTGTGCAGATGGGGATATTCCATGCCTCCTTTTTTGTGCTTTCTGATCCTTCTGATATCAGCCACATTATTTTTATCACGTCACTAGTGTATAGATGACAGAGCGGGAGAGTCGAGCCGCCAGTGGCAGAGGGTAAAATAAAATATTGTTCCCACCTTCCAATGCTTAAATTTACATCGCGCACTAAAATATTATAACAATGTGCCACATGTTAATCATCCCATTTATGGCTATGGTAAAGCTTCAGCTTTTCTGAAGTGTTGACAAAGCCAGCCTTACCTGAACAGCTGATGTTTTATTTGTAGATGCACTTATTGCCGATCGATGGTTACAACTACAGCAGTGTTTACAAAAGCTGTAAACAGTGTTCCTTACGGGCTCAATGTACATCATTGTTCCAGTCAACTCATTACACATGTTTTCTTTGGAAATACAGCACCACATAATGCTCTCCTTACTACATATCAAATTTTAAAAAATTTATAGTTGTAGGTTTTATGTCGCAAAACCACGACCTAATGATGAGGGTAGTGGGGGATACGTATTATTTGGCGACCTGTGGTCTCTTAATGTGAACCTAAATCTAAGTGCATGGGTGTTCTTGATTATCGGCCCCAGCGAACTACGGTGCCATGGCCGGAACTTGATCTTGTGACCCCGTGCTCAGCGGTGCAACACTATAGCAACTAAGCAACCACGCTGGGTTCCCAACTGCATGCGACTATGTGAACCTCCACGAAATAGTATTGAAGAAAAGCCGGCAGCAGCCTAGTTCATTAGTTGTGGTAACAACGGGCTTCCAGATTGCATGGGAGGAAGTTCTTAGCCATATGTAAACATAGCTCAGATGGAACAAGATACAATATAGTGGAAATATTTATGGGACGCCTTCGGCAAACTGTTTCACTTTCCCTTATAGCGATGTGCCGGTACATGTAAGGTCGCCTTCCTTGCTGAAGGCAATAGTAAAAATTTTTGGTTCTCCCAGCGATGGGTTGAGTAATTTGGGGGAACACGTAGACGTTTCAGTTTATGTTGAAGGCGTCTTGGGAGGCAAAGTATAGCAACAGTAAACTCTTCAACATATCGACACAGGATCAGTTTCTTTCAGGTCTTTAATAGTATTCGCGCATCACCATGCAGGTAGCTCGGGCTTGAACGGCATCAGCACCTTGAAAAGAGAAGGCAGGTGGGAAGCTGGCAGTGTAATAGATTTTGCCCACATGCACAAGTTGCTCTCAAAAGAAGACTCTGTAGTGGGCGCAGTTACTATATACGAACGTGTTGCATCATCTCCAGAGCAGTCCGAAAGTACAAGTTCGGCGTAGATGGATGGATGTTATGAGCATCCCTTTTGGAACGGGGCGGTTGGTTGCGCCACGAGGCTCTTGCTATTATACTGCCTAATGTCCTACCTAGGTTAAACAATAAAAAACAAAAAAAAAACAATATGAACTACCACACCCAAATTTTCTGATCCCCTAGTGCGAACTGTGCTTTTGTACGTCTCCGTCTTTTGTCGTTTCCCTACTTCTCTTCCCCCAATCCTCCAATCGCCTCTTCCTAATGCATATTGCGGACATGTTTACTTCGCCACAGCTCCCGCTAAACCCAAGGGCTTCAAGGAGGCCAGTGGTGCCTAAATCGACCGCTGGGTAGACGTCTTCACATTCTAATAAAACATGCTCCATAGTTTCTCTAGCTTTACCGCAGCAAGAACGTGCTTCTTCTTCCGTCTTATATCTCGCTTTATAGGTGCGTGTTCTAAGGCGTCCCGATCTCGCTTCGAGAATTATTGAGCTTCCCTTTGAGTTATCATAAATTGTTTCCTTCCTGATTTCTTTTTTTCCTCTTAAGTAGTTACTTATGGCACGTTTCTTTTCCATTGCCGCCACCAATGAGATTATTTCAGCCTCTCTGACTTTCCGCTTGACCTTCTTTGTTGCTGTGCTGCCCGCCCTACAGGCCGCATACTAGCTGGTAAGCTTCCTAGTTCTTTTCCTCCACTGTGAACCAATGTTTTTCCTGTACAAATACCTGAACACTCGCCCAGCCCATTTACTTTATTCCATGTTCCTCAGCCGTTCTTCATACTCAATTTCACTGCCAGCTTCCCTCACTTCAAAATTAGTCTAGCCCATATCATCCTGCACAGCTTCATTTGTAGTCTTCCCGTGAGCGCCCAATGCGAGGCGACCTACTCACCTTTGGTTCCCGTCGAATCCTGGTTGTACCCCTGATTTAAAGCAAACAACCGCATTTCCAAAAGAAAGTCCTCGAACCATTACACTTTTCCACATACCTCGGAGGACCTCGTACCTATTGTGTCCCCATAGCGCTCTGTGCTTCATTATGGCTGAATTTCTCTTCCCCTTCTCTGTTATTGTTTTTTCCTCTGTTTCCAAATATATATTGCCTTCGTTTATCCATATACCAAGGTATTTATATTCTGTTACCCGAGGTATTTCCTGGCCCTGTATCTCCACTGTCTCTTCACTGTTTTCATTGAATATCATAACACCTGATTTTCTAACACTAAATTTCAAACCTAAATTGTTGCCTTCCTGTCCACAGATATTACCCAGACGTTGCAAATCACTTTGCTTGTTAGCTAGCGACACAATGTCGTCCGCGTAAAATAAACCTGGGAGCTTCTGCTCTACCACTGTTCTCGCATGTTTGTATGAGAGATTAAACCTGATATTACTTCCTTCTAGCGCCCTCTCTATCCTCCCCATGTACATCATAAGGAGCAGCGGGGATAAAGGGCACCCCTGCGTCAGTCCCTTGTTGATATGAGCATTCTCCTCGTTCCTCATCCCTTCCCATTCAACGCAAACGGTATTTCCTAGGTAAATCTCTCTCAAAATCTGTGGACAATCGTCACCTAAGCCTTCCCTTTCCAGAATATCCCACAACATGTTGCCGTCTACGTTGTCATATGCTCCTGTAAAGTCTAAAAAGGCCACATACAACGGTCTGTTTTCTATTTTTGATATTTCAATGCACTGAGTAAAAACAAACAAATTATCATCCAAACGTCTACCTATTCTGAAGAAATTCTGAAGTTCTCCCAAAATGCCATTATTCTCTGCCCATGCTTGAAGCTTTAATTTGATTGTCTGCATTGCTAGCCTGTATATTACCGATGTAATGGTCAACGGTCTTTACGAGTGAATTCTAGGTTTCTCGCCCTTACCTTTATAAATTAAATTCAAGTTCAAGTTCAAGTTCAAGTTTATTCTTCTTCTAGTACAGACTAGAAACGTCCTCCCGGGTTAAAAGCTGCCGTCAGCAGCTTGACTGGACCCAGGAGGCGTTATACATGGCCGCGCGATAACAGTAACCTTTTTCGTACAAAAAACTTAAGCAGAAGTTTACTAAACATAAAATTGAAAACTCAGATACATGCTTATGAAAGGATATGTAAGAACAACAAGACATTTTTGTACAAATAAAACAAAAAGGCAAGAAAGAAAAACATGGTCATTTATATGCATCGTTATACATGAATATATATGTTATAGGTTAACGAAATACATCTTCAACTCTTTACGAGAGAATTTATTAGCGTAAACATGACTATTTAGGATTTTCGGCAAATTGTGTTTAATAGATTGTAACTTATACTCGGTGCGAAAGCGCGGTACAAGCCAAGGTTCAGGATTTCTGAAATGCACAGTTATGTCATGGTGCTTTAAGGTCGCTAGTGATGTAAGAAAATCTCTCCATTCTTTCCTTGCAAAATAAAATATTTGTAAAAGACGATATTCGTAGTACCGATCTACCCATATGATTTGGTATGTTTGTGATAATGTTTTTGTTGTTGATCGGGCTTCAATATTAGCAATGTGTCGGAAAAGTGCCTTTTGTAATGTAACTATTTTATTTATGTTGGTTCGTGTTGTCGTTGCCCATACTAAACTGCAATAATTAAATTGTGAGGTGAACAATGCATGATAAATTTGTAGCTTGGCTTTTGTCGGCATGTAAGCTCTACAGCGAGATAGTACACCAGCGACTGCAGAAAACTTGTTTCGAAGGTTATTAAAATGAGCATCCCAACTCAAATGACATGAAAATATTACTCCAAGTATTTTGTGTTCATTAACTAGTGCTATGTGTTTGCCTAAATAATTGATTGAATGTTCCAACTGAAAAGGTTTGTTTCTGGCTCTGAAAAGAATAGCTTTCGTTTTAGTGGGATTAATTCTGATCACATTTGAATGTGACCAATCAGATAGTTTCATTAGCAATGCATTACACCTGATAATTAGTTCGTTTGAGTCTTTTCCACAGAAGAGTATAGTGCTATCATCCGCATATATAAAGAAATCAACTGTAGGATCTATATTTACTAAGTCATTAATATATAAGTTAAATAATATATTAATGACTTAGTAAATATAGATCCTACAGTTCATTCTACTTTGTCGCGGACTGTCTGGTGTTCGTCTATGTTTTAAAGTTTTTTCCACTGCTTTCAACAGAGCTTCCTTACTTTTTGGCCCTGTTTCTTTAATCCGCCTAACGGGAAGCTCGTCTTGCCACGCGGCTGTGCGCTTAGGAATTTTCTCTTCCGCTTTCTTCCAGTTGAAATTTGTCAGCACCAGCTGCTTTTCCACTTCAGTCTCTTTCATGCTCTGTTTTTCTTCAAGTACAAGCTCTTCATTGCCTTGAAAAGATTCGTTTGTTAATTTCGGCTGTAATTTATTGCCGCTTCTCCTTCCAGTCTGTTTTCGTCTTCGTTTAGGATATGTTGTTGTATTGTTGTTGGCTTCCTGCCTAATAATTTTATGTGATTCCAACATATTTTAGGTGCGGCCTTCTTTTAAGGCGACAGCATTAAGGAGCTCAAGTCGCAGAAAAGCCGGTGTCGTTGGCGTCGGCGGTGTTGACCGTGAGTGAAAAATCCCGGAAGGCTATTTGTAAATAAAAAACAACTTGCCAAATGGGTTGAATGGGAATCGAACGAGGATCTCCGGAGCCTGAGACAGAGACGCTACCACTCAGCCACGAGTACGATAGCTCAAGGCGGGACAAAAGCGCCTCTAGTGAATGCGGTGTTGCCTTAGAAACGTACCGTAAAAAGTTAAACTGTGGTGTATGTTAGTAATTACGAGCATGTAAATTACAGAAGTCGCAGTTACGCGATTAGCTAAGTACGTTCCCGATTCATTTCTTTTGCGCTCTGCACACACGCAGAGCCATCTTGCAGCAAACACAGAAGACCCCGTCCTCGCAATGTACGGTGCTGCCCCGGCACGTGGCGCGCCACTCGTCCCATGATTGCGCGTCGCTGTCCGACTGTCCGTGCCAATCACGACGTTTGGCTCGAGTAGATCGCTTTGAGTGGGCGGTGCTTACGGGGTGCGATAACGCTATCGCGTTCCACTCTTAAAGGCAAAGCTTAAGCGTCCTCCAATTTTTCTGACGTATTTCTGACAACCAACGTTCACTTTCACCTTTTAATTTTGCTTGGACCAGTATTTGAACCATAGACTTTTTCTCCCGGTATATTTCCCATTGACTGGTTATTTCATCCGGCGGCAACTGCGCCTTCTTTGCCTGCTTCCGCTCTCGACATTCTGCGTGTCGTTCGGCGATCGCTTCTCGTATCTGCCTGCTCCACCAGCTTTTCTGTTTATTTTTCACTTTCCACCGAAAATGTTTTTCTTTCCGTATATCTGTCGTTATTACACTTAGAAGCTCACCATATTTAGTTGACCATTTGCCAAGTTGTTCCTCGACTCTAGTGACTATGTTTGCTATTTGTTCAGCGTTCAAATTTGGACAGGCAATTTTGCACCCCTTGCTCTCTGTCCCAACTACATATCCCATTTTCAAAATGAAGTGTTTATGGTCACTCTCTATGCTGCTAAACCCTTCCTCATCGATGACCATTTCTTTATACTTATCACAAGTTACTTCTGTCATCAGACAGTAATCAATGGTCGATTGCCGGTTTCCCACTTCCCACGTGATCTGCCCTTCACACTTAGGCACTGTATTCACGATAACGAGGTGATGTTCCTCACAAAGGTGTAGCATTGATTTCCCGTTGTTGTTGGTATAGGCATATAAATCCTGTATTTGGGGATTCATGTAACCTAATAGGACAATTTCAGCTCATTCCCGAAATCCTTAATATTAGCGCTTATGCATTCCACTAACTCTTTATTCTTCTCTGTGCAATTATTTCCGGTCCACAAATGCGTAACGCGCAGCCAAGTTTTTCCCCGCTCATTGTACCTGATAACCAAAGATGCTCTTGACGTTGGTAATTTACATTTTTCTATTTGGCTCCCTCATGGATGAGCATTCCGACTCCCCCTCTCTTTCTTTCCGACTTCTGTTGCACCTTCCCCAAACATAATTCTCAATAACTGGCGGCTCTTCTGACTCTCTAGAGTGCGTTTCTGTCACCATATACATCCCTATTTGTTCGCTATTGAACTGCTCCTCGATTTCTGTCCACTTTTCCTTTTTTTCTACTACCCTGCATGTTTATGTAGCATATTGCATGGCGAGCTCCATTTCTTTATTTCCTCCTTTTTCTGTTACCGACGACGATGCTCTTCTGAGTTTCCCCTGGGGGACCTTCTTCATTACTACCTACTCTGGCCTTCTGGGCGCCCGCGGGCCTCCTAAAAAAAGAAACAGCGCAACCACCAAGTGCCCGTCCAGTTCTCTTGCCAGCCTGTAATTGAAGTGGATCCCATCTCGTTTAAAAGCGCCACACCTTCTCACTTCCCTGTTTACTTCAACAACCTCGAACCCTTTCTGTCAGCTCATTTTCCATATCGCCTCACTAGCAGCCACCACGGCTCTTTGTACGTGACTCTCACGCACAGGCACCTCCGGTACCGTGCACACCACGATCTGCACCTAAGGGGATAGCTCGCGCAAGTCACCTACCCCCTTCGCCAAGCGCTGGCCTAGTCCTGTCTCTTTCCTGTTTAGGACGTCATTTAGCCCACCTGCTACTATGATAAGGTTGCGCACGTGGACATTTTCCGCGAGCTTTTCTTTTGCTCGCTCCATGACAAAACCCAGTGTGCGCCCTGGAAATGTCCCTACCGCCACTCTTTTATCGCCTTTCACCCTCTCCACAATTGCTTTTGAGCACCCGGCCGGGTTTGAGTCGCCTGCGATAATCACCCTTTCACTCTCTTCTACCGCTCCCTGCTTCTCTTGGTCCTTTTCCGCGCGATTCAGACTCGACAGGGGGCATTGTCCCCTGGGTTCCTGTTTTTTTGGCGTGGCGGCCTCAAGTTAGGTGCCGTTCTTTCCAGCTAACTCTTCGTTACGCTGCACGCATTCCACGTACTTTCCATACACTTCAACTCCTGTCGCGTCGGGGGTCTGCGTTCCATTGTTACGCACCTTCTCGTTCACAATGGCGGCCCTGTTCAGCTTTTCTTCGGCTGCTTCAAGTCTCTTTTCAACTACCTTTCGTGCATCCCGCTCCCTGCTTAGCTTATTTTTGAGCTCTTGCACCTGTTTGGCAAGCTCTTCCTGGAAAGCATCCGTTTACTGCAGCCTAACATCTACATCACATTGTGTGCCGGTTGTTTCGACGCCCTCTTCATTCTCATCCGTCACCTTATCTGCTTTTAGGGACCCCCCGCGCACTGCCTGCTTTCCCTGCTTTCTCGCCATGTATTGCATGGCTTTTTGCAAATACTATAATAATGCTACTACTGATGCAAATACTATAATGCTATATCAATACAGAGCACGTGCCTTTTAACAAAAACCGATACTCACTGGATCCAAATCTTGAAAATGTCGCAAAGCAACTCTCACCACTGTTTCAAAAGCAATCAATGCCGCGGAGACCGAAGGTATGGCACGCTCTCGCACGCGCTCAACCACGCTCTCACTTTTCTACCAAACCACAAACAGTAAAACCACTAATAGCTATTAGTTTTGCCACTTCCAAGCTACAATTTAAAGACTACAAACACTCAGCGTCCCACCCGGCTGCACGTGTACAAGCACGTGGCGCGAAAGGACGCTTTAACCATCTCGCAAAACCAACTGTACACGAAACACACCCACTCACCCGAAATACGAGAGACAAAGGAAAAAAAGAGAATGAAAAAGAAAACCACCCAATTACTATTTAAAAGCAAAAAATCAGCAAATCAAGAACGGAAGCAAGCTTAAAGCATGCACAAAAACTTATGATTTCGTGGCCGCCACGGATCCCCGAAAAGCACGCCATTCACCACAAAATGAAAGTGCCTTCTTCTGGGCCCGAAGAAGACAGGCTACATGCGTCATCCTCGTCATCCCATGAGCAAGAGAAACTAACCGCGCCGTGCGACGAACCGCGCTGAGCAGTTGGGTAACTAACTTCCACAAGCGGAAGTTTCCTCCCTCGCTATACTATCTCGTTTGCTGTCATGCCGTCTCTGCGACACTCTTCACTTGACTCGAAACAGCTAGCAACCTCCGAACAGACAGCTTCAGCTCTACTTTGGCGTATTTGCCTGCCGCATAGTTCACTTAGCACATACTTAAGACGAAGCTTTAGCTCTGATGATCCTATCTAAACGCATGCAAAAGCAGAATTCGTTTTTCACGGCCACCACTCCACGAAATTTGGCGAGGTCTTAAGGTCTTAGCGAGGTCTTAAAAGAAAGAACTTAAATCTATTGACTGTTGGTTTGGAAATCTCGATTTATGTCTTTATTATTTTATTACGATCGGCACACATCGCAAATTTTCAGAAGACGAAATTATCAAGTTTACAACTCCGTAACTCCGCAACGAAAACGGATATCAAAATTTTGTGAGTTGCACCCATTAGTGCATCTCAAGCAGCAAAAATTTTATGCTACACATGCATCTCAAGATATCTATAACATGGGAATTCCTTACTATCTTAATATTAATTCCTTATAAAATTCCTTATATCTATAATATTAATTCCTTACGTTTTGCACTCTTGTGCAAAACGTAAGGAATTCACGTAAGCTAAAAATTGACGTATGAAATTTGTCCGCTATGAATCATCTAATGGATGCCATTTACAGAAGTGCAATATCTGGGTTGAGGCAGAGCTAATTATTTGTAAAGTTCGAGCTTCTACTTTCTGGAATGTCCCAATTTATGAAATACTTTTAAACAAAATACAGACCCTAAATCGAAATTCCGCTTGCACCAGGCACTGGAATTTAACTTTGTCTCTCAAATGCAACATATCTTATTAATATCAGTGCAGGGGTTATCTTACAAAAGCGTTTCTGCGTTTTACATCTATTTGAATAGGCCGCGTCAGTGTTCGGAATGAGCTATAGCTTCCTCTTAACCCAGTGCATTTTCGGCCCGTGGCAGACATGAACTTCGTACGGATCAGCAGCTAAGATGCCGTGGAAGGCACTCCACACAGCAGTGCTATAGCCAAGCGACAAACAACGGGGGTATACAGAAACAAACTTCACAAAATAGGTGTTCAGAAAGTTTGGTTCTGGGAATAATTCGTGCGTATCTTTTCTTTTCTTTATTTTTTTTATAGCGACAGCTACATTACACCAGGTTTTCGCCTCTTCGCCGTCGCTGCACTTTGAGCCGTGGCCGCACTGTGACGCCACACCACGGCCCTCGATTCTCCAGCAACTTCGCTCATCGTGGTCGCCGTGCGGCCACCGCTCCTGCTGTTGGTAAAGCCCCTTAAACTTCGTAAAGTACTGCCACGCTTTGAAGAATGCCGCCTCTCCCTCGCGCGCTCTGGCCGAGGCCGACGCCGCGTCGCTATTGGCCTAATCGCATCACGTAGGCATTTGCGCCGTGCATCAGCGCCACTTTTGCTCGAGAAGCGCCTACGGAGTGACAAGGAGCGCATGTTAGCGTCGTTCCTACGCTCGAGCAGTGTAGGTGGCGCCACGGTCGGGAAGGGAGCGTGAAAGAGAGGAGAAACGGGGAGGAGTGAAGACGGATGAGGAGAGTGTCACTACTTTACGAAGTTTAAGGGGTTTTAGCTGTCGGGCGCTTGCCGCGCCCTCCGTGTTACGTCACACGGGCCTCAATTCTTGGGCAACTCGCCTCGTCGCGGTCGCCGCGTGGCCGCCAGTCCTGCCGTTGGAGGAAACTACTAAGTGGCAAACCACCAAGTTTAGTAACATGTCTAACTAAAAGCGAAGCCTAAGCGCAGCCGGGGGTCTGTAGCTATTGCTACTCGACAAGGTTTACTCAGCGCTAAACCACATCCAGTATTTATTAGAGGTAGAACGTTAGGCAATATAATAAGAGTTTGGTGGCGTAACCCAGCACCTCATTTCAAAGGGGACGCTCATAGCATCAATACATCCATCCTTTTACTTCGACGTGCGTCCTGGTGAAAGGTGCAAACCACAGAATATTCAACAAGGCCAAAATCTGAACTATCTGGTATGGTTCCGTTGAAATGCATCGCGACAGACGCAACACAGAAAGAGAATGACAGGACCGGTGCTCGTCTAGTGGGTTTATTTTTTCATTGTTTCCTCATATGTCACTGTCATACCAATGGCACCGAATACTCTAAGACTCAGCAGAAACCAGAAAAACAATAGCATACAATATTGACAAAAAGCCCACCGTTTTTTTCCAAACCAGCATGCGACATTGCCAGTTTTGTGCCTCGAAGGCCGAGGAAAGTGCGCACTTTGTCAAAGCATGGAGGCAACTGGCAATGTCACTAGCCAAAGAAATGCTGCCACTCAGCAAAAGCACTGACAATTACTATTTCTATATCTAGAGCCAGTGATTCATAGTTTCCAATTTTAGAAACAAAAAGTGAATCAACATCATTATATAACGTCGGGATAATACACTGCAAATTAATTTTTAAGGCGTCTAAGTACGCCTTACACCTTCAGTTTCGGTTTCAGTTTTCTATGCAACACCCCACTACGCCCGAATCAACGCTCAATATTATAGACAGCACAGTAAGAGGACAATTGATGCAAGAAGTGCAGTCCGCACGTCGCACTGGATATTTATTTTGAAGATGATATGCTGCGATCGGCGGCAGAATGGTTACTTGGTGGAGGCCACTTGACAATGAATTATTAGCCTCTGGAAGCTTGGAACTCAGTGGCCTGGTAGGTGGTATTGAAATAAAATATGTGGAGATAGATTGATAGACCGGGGAACATGCAACACATATGAGGCCGGTTTTCCCGAAGTGACAGCAACGCGGACTGCGGTTAAGTGTCCGTAAAAATATAGCGTTTAACTTTTCGTATTTCAAGTCATTGCAGATCGAAGTTGTAGTAGAGAATATGGATTATTGCGCTAAACCAAACAAAATTGCCGCGATAAGGGAAGCCAAGCGGGGAGGACAGATGCTGACTACTAAATGACAATTTATTGGTGCTTTCCTATGAGGAACAGAAGCACTCATGCGCTGGTGAGCACGGACGTACGCCTCGGACGAAAAGGGCCCTCGACACTTAGTTGAGTGACTGCGAGTACAGTAGATGGCACGGGCTTACGTAACTAAAGACGTAGAATCATACAATGCACTCAACACGATGGAGTAACGGCGCATCCCTGTGATTCAGCTGAAATAAGCTTGCCTATTCACAGCCCCTTCTGTAGGCAGAAATCCCCTATAACAGTTATCTTGATCATGACTAGCGTACTGCTATAGCTGTACCCGAAGAATGCTTAGTGAGTTATTTACGGGCAAACGTAACTGGCCAGCTAGTCAAACCGGCGAATATATGTATGAAGCCGCGAAGAGAGCGTAGGATGTAAACGCCTGGAGGTGCACTCGCCGGGGAAAGTACGAAGGAGGGGTTTTTACATGCCAAAACCACGAAATGAGGCACGCCGTAGTGGGGGGCTGCATAAATTTGGAACACCTGGGGTACTTTAACGTGCGCCTAAATCTAAGCACACAGGTGCTTTCGCATTTCACCCCCTTCGAAATGCGGCCGCCGTGGCCGCGATTCGATCCCGCGAAGTCGGGCGTAGCAGCCCAACGCCATAGCCACTAAGCAAGCGCGGCGGGTTAACGCGTGCACAGTAGTCTCTCGGGGAACGTGCTAGGTGGCCTGCGATATGTGGGTGTATCAGGCAAGACATCGCAGCTCATAAACTCCTCCACAGCATGATGCCTGTTTGGAAGCCCAGCGAAGTGTCTTGTACGAAGCTCGGCAGCGCAACACCGGGTGCAATACCCGGCTTCACGCGAGCGTCTCCACAATCAGCAATGATTTCAGCAATGATCTGTTTTGGTATGTGTGCAGTGTGAGTGTTCTTCTCTGGCCTCTAAGAGACATCGTTTCCGGCTGCCAGGCATGGATTACCGCGCTCGAGGAAGAGTTTTCTGAGGCTGACATAGCAACCTTCATCGTATGCAACAGCTGCCAAGGCTCACATCGAAATGGTCAAGTCCCGCATTTCTCCACTTCTAACAGGCACGTGTATCCGCCCAAGTCACCCCATTTGCCCAATTTCAACTCGGTGGCGGAGCGGCTCATATTTCCTCGGATCCCGTTTATGTAAATTGGGCGGCTTCTCTACAATGGAGGCCGATACGGCTTTCGGATGGCGAGGGAGGGTGGGGGGGTAACGCGCCCATTGAAACTGATACTGCCGTGACGAAGCGCGGCTAGCGAGCGAAGTAACCTTCGTGCTGTCTATCGCTTCAACGCTAACTCGGCGGCAGGAACACAGCGCCCACTCAGCTGTGAGTTGTCGGCGCCGTCGGTACACCTACACTCTGCAGATCGCTTTAAGAGGAAGCTTTAGCTCGAGTGCTCCTATCTAAATACATGTAAAAGGAGAATTCGTTTTTCTCGGCAACCACTGCACCAAATTTGACGACGTTTGTTGCATTTAAAAGAAAAACTTAAAATCTAGTGACTGTTCGTTTCGGATTTTTGAGTTAGATTGTCAATTTTTTATTAAAAATTGGCAAAAATCGGAAATTTTCAAAAAACGAAACTATCAAGTTTACAACTCTGTAACTTAACCACTAAATATGATAATACAATTCTGTGAATTGCATCTAATAGTACATCTAAAGCGGACAAAATTGATATTTTACACATGAATATAAAAAATTTAATCATAGCGAAATACAACTTTTGCAAAACCGTTGTAACCAACGTAACTAATTCACATAAGATGTAAAATGACATATTTAATTTGTCCGCTTTGAATGATCTAATGAATGCCGTTTACAGAACCGCGATATAAGTTCTTGATGCAGAGCTATGAATTTGTAAACTTCGTGATTCTATTTTTTTCAAACGGTCAAATATTTGAAAATCGTTTTAAGAAAATTCAAGCCCTAAATCGAAATTCCACTTCCAACAGTCACTAGAATTTAACTTTCTCTTTCAAATGCGACAAATTTCATCAAAATCGGTCCAGGGGTTATCTCATAAAAACGTTTTTGCGGTTTACATGTATTTGAATAGGCCGCGTCGGAGTTGGGCCCGAGCTAAAGCTTCCTCTTAAGGATAACGCGGTCGCGGCCGTGGAATGCGAAGTTCCTGGTGGAGTACAACGCGATCCCCAACTCTCCACTCCACGCGGAACTATGGGCGCAACGAAAAACAACGCGCTGCCTCCCCGCTTTAGAGGAAAGCTTGGAGGCACACGCAAGATTAAGGCGCGATATTCGCTGCAATTTTTTGAAGCGTTACTATGACAACATAAATCAAACAGGGCGTGAAGACAATGGAAGCATCGGGGAAATTAACTACGGTTTAAATTGGAATGTAGAAAATAAGGAATAACAGGAAAGTGCAAGTGAAATAAATCATAACGTCTCACCGGTGGGAGCCAAACCGACAACGTCCAGATTACGTGTGCGAGGTCGTGACCACTGTCCTAAGATTATGTGGAGCATGCCTCCATCGGGCAACAAATTATGTTTCATATCCCTCTAACGTGGCTCTCAATTGCGCTGGCTAACACTCGTAGGGCTAGGTTTAGTAAATACGAAAACCCAAGTTAGTCGACGAGTTGAAAGCCGCTACTGTAGCGCAATTGGCAGTGTAACGTGCGCGTGAGGGGTTGTGTGTTGGGCTCCAACCAACGACAGGTTATCTTTTCGGCCATTTTTATTTCATTTTTCGTTCTTCATTATGTTTTTCCATTCCAATTTTCTACATTTAATTTCACCAATGCTTTCCTGGTCTTCATTGTCTGCTGACTTTAAAACACCACCAAACGCAACAACAACAACAACAACAACAACAACAACAACAACAATAATAATAATAATAATAATAATAATAATAATAATAATAATAATAATAATAATAATAATAATAATAATAATAATAATAATAATAATGTTTATTTCCCCAGTTGAAAAAGACAACAGGAATTCCTGTCGCAACTACACAAATTTCTGTTGTACGACAGAAATTCTGATGTCGCAACGGAAGCATTCTGTCGCGAAGACCAAGAGTTCTGAAGTCGCAACAGAAACGTTCTGTCGTGACAGCAATTCTGAAGTCGCAACAGAAGCGCTTTCCGTCGCGGCCCTTTAAAATTGTATGTCAGTTTCGTATCGGTGGTGTACACTGTACTTTTCGCTTGCGCGGTATTCAATTGTGCTTCTCCGAAGCCTTCAATGCTGATAGCACCATCACCGGTATTAAAGTCGACGTGGCCAATTGTTATAACTGTGCCGTGACGACGCGGCACCAGCAACGCCCGACCGGCCTCAAAATTGGCCGCTGGTCAAAATCATATCATCTGCGGGAATGGCTGCGTATCCGTTTTGTTTTGTTTGGTAAGATGTGGCGCACAGGCCTGTGGACTTACATGTGTGGTTAAACTGACACATTAGGTAATTTCCCAGAAATATTGCACAAGCTTATACGCAATACAGCGCACAAGCACGAGCAATATGCGGCCGAACGAAGAACACTCCAATCTACTGTTGACAGCTTCGACTCACGCCCCTTTTCAGAAGAAAAAAAAATTGGGCGCGTGGAGGAGTGTTGAGTGTGCCCAACGTGCCATAAGATCACTTTTGAACGTCTTACGTGAGACTGGCTTAACTGATCACCTCTAGAAGCTGTGAGACGTGCAGTCAGTGCCAAATGGTGTTTGCGCAATAACTTTTTGTGACGAGATTACTTTTCGCGTATAAAAGAGTACTCTTACGTGCATTGCGTCTACATAGCGCATCCGTGTATTGGACAACGTGTATATAGTATCTCATTGTACCATAACATATTCGCCCACCACCTATCTTTCCCAAGTCCCAAGGACCTGATGGAGTCGGAGCGGCCTTTTATAAAGCCTTCAAAAGTGATATCAGCGAGATCCTGTTGCCGTTGTTTAAGGAGGCCTACGCGGAAAAACAGGTTCCTCCATCTTTTCGGACGTCGCACGTAGTGCTGATACCGAAATCAGAAGATCCAGAAAAATTGTTAGCTGTGGACGCTTACCAGAGAATATCGATAATGAATGTAGACTATAAAATATTTACAAGGGTGCTCGGAAAGCGATTACAGGGAGTGGTGAACTGCATAGGAGGGTCGCATGTAACATGCGGCATTAAATGAAGGTATATCTACACTAACATTCATGTGGCCAGAGGCATATTAGAATACTGTAACGACCTCGCTGAACACTGTGCCATGTTACAGTTAGATATGCAGAAGGCTTTCACCATGTGGCCCATAAAATTCTTTTCCGCGTTCTAGAACACATAGATGTACGGGATTTGATCTTAGATGGGTAAAGATGTGCTATCAAGACTGTACCGCCAGCCTCATTATAAACAAGGAGGTTACCAACAGCTTTAGCGTCCGGTCATCTGCGCGCTAGAGGTGTGGTTTGTCGTCGCTTTTATTCGCAATTTACTTAGAGCCGCTTTGTAGGAAAATCAAGAATGACAGTAGAATTTCGGGTTTCATAGTGCAGTCCACGGAAGTGAAAGTGTGGCATACGCGGACGACATCGCGCTGTTTTGCCGGGATAAAGAAAGCATCGAAATTGCGGTCGCAGAGGCTTTATCATACGGCAGAATGACAGGCAGTGCTATCAGCTTTCATAAATCCCTAGGGGTATGGATCGGAAACTAGGAAGACCATCCGAGTACGTTTGCAAATCCGCTGGACAGTCACGCCGGCAAAGTAGCTAGTGGTGCGGCTTGAGCATTACCGTGACGCGGTAATGAGGCCGCAATTTCTCAATGTTTGCTCGTGCGACAGTGTGCAACCTGTTTGCCATTGACAAAATTTCTTACGCGCAGCAAGCGTTGTGCATGTCAAGGGCTAACATGCAACGTTTATACAGAGTACTCGCAGTTTTTGTAAGGGGTTTAAGCTGGGAGCGCACCAGTCGCACTAATCTTTTTCGTTCCGGTAAAAGTGGAGGATTAGGTCTGGCACATTTCTTCATTAGGCAAATTGTGTCGAGGTTTCTTCACTTACGCGACCAAAATGACCCATTTTTATTAACTATGTTTCAAACAAGGATGAGCGAAGCTATACCTGAATTCATTGTATCGTCAGATAGGTGCAGTCATGGCAAAGTGCGTGGTTTCCTAAAAGAAGTGGTCTGGTCTTTTCAGCTGTCAAAGGTTCGGTTTTCCATGGAATACTTAAGTAGGGTACCACGAATGCGCTTATACAAGGACCTGATAGACACAATGTTGCCGGTGCCATTGAATTGCTCAATGTACTGCATTAGACCTGAAGAGGACGTGCTAAAAAGAGTAAAACGAATGCCAGTACACCCATCGGTAAAGTCCTTCTTTTTCCAGCTCCACACCAAAACTTTGCCTGCGAAACCATGGCTAGAGGAAGAAGGACTTCCCGTGCCTTGGAAAATCAACTGCTTACTATGCCGGAAACCCGAAACAGGTGAACACATATTTCTTGACTGCCGGGATGCTGCGTTCCGTTGGGATATTTTACAGAGAACACTATAGGAGGACTTGCCGATTACACCACATGGGATTCGTTTCTAGCCTACTCAAAATGAAGGCAAAGTACCACATGACATGTTCATGCTGGTGTCCTTGCATAGTTTATAGAAAACTAGAATGGCCGTGAGACACGCCGAAATGAACGCCCGGCCTGTTATAGAATACTTCATTAAAAATATTTGTTGTATTGAGCAGATGTATAATTTGGAAACAAAAAAACCGACATGGCATTGACTGAGCTTTCGAATTTCAAGCGTTTTTAGCCCTGTGACCCCCAACCATTGGCAGAGATTTTGTCATGACTCTTGTGTACTGTTAATACATCTTGTTTTGTATGTATGAATGTCGGTAATAAAGAAAAAAAAGAAGAGGCTTGTTCGAACGGCCACGTTTGCGATGAGCTCCGCTGGAAACAGCGCATCGGCCCTCGGCCGAGGATCACACCCACCGTCAACTGCTGATTCCGGCAATTATAAAGTCGTTCTTCCTCGTCTACCGACTGGCGACACCGTTCTCAATTCAGTTTTCCTGCATGCTGACCTGGCAGGGCGGCCGTATCGGGCCCCGGACTTTGGCGATGCTCTCCTTTCAGTGCTAAATGCAACTCACATCTTCGGCTCTGGACAATACCAGATGAGCCATTTCTGTTTGGTGACATGTGTTAACAGCATCGCGAAACAGAAACTTGTCGACAAAGGCGAGTTGTTGGTGAAGGGCCTCAAGTGCCTTGTTATAGACCCTGAATGCAAAAATATCAAGGTGAAGTTTCTCTGGCTTCCCCCACACCTCGAACAGAGATGGATTGTTGAAGCGCTAGAGCCATATGGCGCAGTGCAGTCCATCACGAGAGAAATGTGGCAGTGTGACGGCATGGAGGGCTGGCAAATGACTAATTGAGACGTAGCGTTCACATTGAAAGATATAGTTTCTGCCAGTAATATGCCACATCTGTTGCGCATATACGGCTACCAGTGCCTTATTTTGGTACCTGGCCGACCACCATTTTGTCTCCGGTGCAACAGAGCTGGGCATATCCGGCGAAAATGTAGAATACTACGCTGCAGTAACTGTCGCCGCTACGGTCACCCTGCACATGCATGCGTCGGAACCTACGCTGACAAGCTTCGTGGAAAGAGACCAGCTGAGGATGATACCATCACCGATCATCTGAAGGACGTGAGCGAAGTTGTGGATACAACTGGAGAAACTTTCCCTGAGGCTCATCGAGAAGAACAGATTAAGCCGTCATCGGCTGACATTCGCATCAGCCAGAAGCCTGCGAGCGAGGATAAGACTAAGACGCCTGACGAAAAACTAACTGTGTCATGGGCAGAATCGCCACCAGGTCAAGATCGCCCACAGTCAGTGGAATCTGGATCGATGTGCGAGGCCGCTAAGAAGCGTCTATTGGCATCTGATAATCTATCGCCCTTGGAAAAGGAGGTTCGCGTTCCTAAAGTGTCTAAGTTCACAAAACCGCTCCGGGGACACCTACTCCTGCAGATGACCCTTGTGTTAACGTGTACCAAAAGGTCCATAGTGCATCACCTCATCAAGGAGGGAGTGGTGCACCTCTGGAGGAGCGTTTAGACGCTGCACCTACGTAGGTAATCATGGCGGGCGCTCTCCCCTTCTATTTTTGCACTTTAAATGTCCCTGGCTTACGAAGTAAGGGACGGCAAGTACAGCTTCTTCATTTGTTATGCAATAGAAACTTAGATATTGCTGCTATCCAAGAAACAAAGATTGAATCCGACGAAAACACAGAAGTAGCTAGCTCTATCTCCATTCCTATCTGACTATAATGTTTGTGTCACCCGTGCAGTAGGCGTTTGCGCAGGTTGCATGTTCTTTGTTAGAAAACATTTACCATGTGATTTGCTACATTTGTTTACAGATAGGGAAGGGCGCCTAATCTGTTGCGATAGTGATATCAGTGGTATGAGCTTTAGATTTGTGTGTGCTTATGCTCCGAACAAGTTACGTGCACGCGAGTGTTTCTTCTTATCTCTAGAACATCATTTCTGTACTGATCGTGCATTGGTCCTCTTTGGAAACTTCAATTGTGTATGCAACGCACAATATAGTACGTCACTGAAGCTGAGACATGATCGAAGTAGTGATGCGTTGCAACGCCTGATATGTGATTTTCAGCTTCTGGACATTACAGAAGATGAAAAGGCGAGATGTCGATCTAAGCACTTCCAGGGTACCTCGCTTGCAAGGCTTGATCGAATTTACGTTTCACTTAGCGCGCTACCTCTTATTTATAGTTACACTGTGTACCCTATATTCTTCAGTGACCAATGCCTAGTCTCAGCATCGTTTGGCAGCCGTCGGTATGAAAGTCGGCGTATGTGCTGGGAGCTGTGGAAATTTAATAACCGATTACTTTCGCGTGAGTGTTTCTTAAATCGTGTTACTGGGCTTATAGCTCATGTGTCAAGCCGCAAGGACTTGCCACTCTTTGCTGTGTGGGAATTATTCAAGCAGAAAGTTATAATGATAGCTATCAAAGAATCATCATTATTGGCCTTTGAAAAAAAAGAATAAACACAGCATTGTATAGACTTCTGAGTGAATTGCATGAGCTTGAATGCCTACATCCGGGTCAATATATTGATGATATTTATAAGGTCAAGGCACAGGTACAAACTTTGAACGCGGGAAAATACAGAGGTGCACTGGTGCGTGCGCGAGAGCAGCGTTTCCTGGAAAAACAGCCTTGCAGTAGGGCCCTTGGTGATGAGCGCCGACACGCGCTGTTAAAAGAAATACTAGGTATAGAGTATGGTGGAATCATTGTTAATGAGCCCAGTCTAATATCTAAAGCATTTTTCGAGCATTACCAAAAACTATTTCGAGACCATAAGCCATTGGATACAGGTGTTGCCGAAAAAATTGTATCGTTGCTGCCCCAGTTAAATCAGGATTATCACGATTATACAAATGAAAACAATGATATTAATTCGTCGATTTGTTAGCGAAGGGTAAGACGCCCGGCCCGGATGGCCTTACTGCCGAATTTTATCAGTGTTTTCGTTCCCTCTTATCGCCATTATTACTTCAGGTGTGCCGTGAGGCCTTGGAAGTAGGGAACCTAACCACCACAATGTACGAAGGACACACCGTCCTTATAGCCAAAAGCAATAATGAGACTAAATTGCAAAAAGTTGACGGATATCGGCCTATCACCTTATGCAATGTGGATTATAAAATTTTTGCTAAGGTATTAGCTAACCATTTCCAAGTTGTAATTAGATATGTGGTCGGTGATCATCAAACATGTGGCACAGGGGCAGGTCCATTCAGACGAACATTCATGTTGCGAGATCGGGGCTGGAGTGAGTAGCTGAGGGGATTGGATAGGTCGCAAGGGTACAGCCAGATCTGGCTAAGGCGTTCGACAGGCAGAATCACTCATTCCTATTTATAGTACTAGAGCATATAAATATCGGATCCCTGCTCCTTGGAGGTGTCAGGATATGGTATGCTAACGGCTCAACGAGGTTGATTGCGAATTGCTCTCTCTCCGATCCGATTAGGCTTGTATCATCAGTACGACAAGGATGCCCTTTGTCACCGCTTCTGTTCTGCTTGTATTTAGAGCCGCTTTGTAGGAGCATTCCGAAACAAAAAAAAAATTCCAAGGGTTTAAATTACTGCTAATGAAGTTCGCGTTCTGGCGTATGCAGACGACGTGACCTTTTTTGGTACCGGTAAAAAGAGTGTAAAGACTACTCTTGAAATTACAGAAAAACTTTGTGCGGCTTCTGGTGCAAGCGTCAACTTAGAAAAAAGTTCAGGTTTTTGGTTTGGTTTATGGGCCACAATGTTATCACATCACGCAGGCATTCAACGGAAAGAAGAGCTGCATTATTTAGGTGTGCCTCTCTAACAGTATCGAAATAGCAACACTCATTGGTGAGGAGAAGTTGGCAAAATTTAACGTAAAGTAAATTCATTGCGAGGGAGGAATTTGTCAATGTTCAATCGTGCTGAAGTGTGCAACGCGTTCTTAGCTTCCCGTCTTATGTATGTGCTGCAAGCACTGCTGTGCTCCCGACTTCGCCTTCACGCACTGCATCGCGTATTTGCAAAATTTATTTGGAGTTCGAGTTGTGAATCGATGCGACGCGACAATCTGTTCCTCCCCATTGAACGTGGTGGTCTAGGATTAGTCCACCTCTTCGTCAGGCAAATTGTTTCTCACCTATTTTTCTTTCGAGACAGTGACCATCCGTTTTTGCGTGAAATGTTGCAACTCCGTTTAGTTGATTAGGTTCCTAATATAGTAGTGTCATCAAATGCCAAAGATGTCCCACAGCTAGGCTCCTTGGGGCTTTCTCAAGGAGGTTGTTGACACATTTCTTTTCTTGAAAGTTAGATTCAGCCTGGAGCACGAGTTCACTGCGAGTCGAAAAGCAATTTCTGCCGCACTGGTGGACTCTATTTTCCCAGGTCCTTTGTATCGTGTACCTTATTTAAACCGACCTTATCAGGATGTACTAAAGTGCGTCCGAAAAATGTGTGTACTTCCTGGAGTAAGAACATTTTTCTTCAAATTACATTCGGAAACACTCCCTGTTAAAACTTGGTTGAATTCGAGGGGGTGCTTTGTACCATGGTCAACAGACTGTCGACACTGGCCACGTGCCGAAACCATAGATCACTGTTTCATACACTGTAGGAACGCTGTATTCTTTTGGAACATTGTCCAATGGACGCTTAAAAAGGAAATTGGCATGGCTCCATATTCAATAGGTTTCTACCGTTTAAGGACACGGGTGGTCCTCTCTATGACATGTTCATAGTAACCCGTCGTGGTTACTCAGTCACTATGGTGTTAGGCTGCTGAGCACGAGGTCGCGGGATCAAATCCCGGCCACGGCGGCCGCATTTCGATGGGGGCGAAATGCGAAAACACCCATGTATTTAGATTTAGGTGCACGTTAAAGAACCCCAGGTGGTTAAAATTTCCGGAGTCCCCACTACGGCGTGCCTCATAATCAGAAAGTGGTTTTGGCACGTAAAACCCCATAATTCAATTCAAAGTTCATAGTACTTGGTTTGTATAGCCTATGGAGAAGTATACTGTGTGATTGCCATGCCGAAAGCCTACGATATACAAAATCCCGCTTTCGCGAAAGTGCTGCTTATGTAAGAAGTGTGTACGCTGCGCAGGAACCTCCGCCAGACTGGATGCACTTATTAGATGCAAGTGTGTGTTTGCCTGAGTTTTAAGTGTATAGTTGTGTCCACTTTGTAACACACCTACATTTTTGTTTTCCGTGTAATAAAGAAAAAAAAGAAGCGTGGTGCGGTGGTAAGATGCTAGGCTCGTCATCCTCAGGTCCCAAGTGGGAATCCCCGCCTGGAAGTTTCTTTTTTTTTGCTTTTATATTGTTCTTTTTTCTGTACTAATAAATTTACATATCCTTAGAGAAGTCTCTGTGAATTTTTAATTAAATATTCATCAGGAACTACACAGCTTTCCACTACAGGACATCACACTACAGACAACAGAACGTCAAACCGAACTACAGACAACAGAACTACAGACGATTGAAGTACAGACGACAGAACTACAGGCAACAGAATGACAGAAACAACATCCCAAAATACGACAGACTGAAAATTTCCTGTTCGCTTTTTCAAGTGGGACCCATCAAAAAGATGCAAAAAAGGTACTGTGTGGTCATTATCAATAAAATCTGGCCCCTCGGTACCCCTTTTCGCATGCTGTAAATGTCACATGTGACCACGATGTGCAAATCTTGTTTATCATGAAGAAACGCGCATATCAAATATACCTCGTCCTTTTCTTTCTTTTCATTATCATCTTGCTGTCAACGACCTTGGAAAATGAAGTTGTGCCCAATCCATGGAACTTGCATGTAAGAATATTTTCATTTTTTCAGCAAGTGAGTCGATCGGTAGTTAGGGTACGGAGCTGAGCGCTCGCTTACCCAACAACTGTTTGTGTGATTCAGTACCTAAGTAGCAGTCACCCCAAAGACTACGGCAACCATAACGGAACTTTCCACAAGTTGCACTACCTATTTGGGGTAGCAGTAAATAAAATGCCACTCAAAATTCAGGAATATGCGGAGCAAACGTTCCGCCGACATGAATAATATTCTATTTAGTTTATTTATATACATAATTCAGTGCTCCATCTTCCTTCCCTAATAAGATGGATTAGATAGAAAAAAAATGGACACAATAAGGGAAATTGCACCATTAAGCCGGCATGTCAATACTTCACCCCGTTAAGCCATTGAAAAGGGCGTTTAAGTAAACTAATAGACTAATTTAAAAGGGTGATTACTTTTTATAAATTGAACCCATTCCCCCAATGTTTGTTGCGCGGAAATTCACGCATGTTTTAACATGTACAGCGATATATTTTGTTCATTCCCTACCGTAGAGGCGTCCGACAAGGTAATGTCGCAGTGTTTTCCGAAACGTTGGCAAAAATTCTAAACGTGAAAAAAAAATATTGCGGGAGAACCCATCTCACGATAATTGTTGACGGTGATGCGTTAGGGTTGAATCAATGTAGGGACACCACGTAACGCCACCGTCGAAACGAGTTATGCATTGGGCTTTTACAGCAGCGGAAGTCCCTTTCGCGCTTCCCTACCAGCACACGGTGCCATTTTCTGCCATCGCCTCGAAGCGCGCACGAGACAAATAAAATGCAGTGCGCGCCGTTGCATGCGAACGATCAGAAACGCGTCACGCGCCATCCGGGCTCCTCTCTCGCGCTTCCTTCTGGACACTGGTGGCACTCCTTCTGGTGGCACTCCTGAAAAGTCCCCGCGTGGCCTCCGAGGCGAAAAGTGTGGAGCGGCGGTTCCTGCAAGCGCTCGTGAACTGTTCCCTCGCTTGCCGCACACTCAGAACGATTACTTGCTTTATTCCGATAGCAAGTATAGGCTCGTAGCTTTTTGCGTGCTGTGTTTTCTCGGAGGTCACTTTGCGGTGAAGCTATGGACACACTTAACAAAACACAGCCGTACAAAAACGCGGACTAAAAGAAGAACGTGTACGACAGACATGCGCTAACTTACAACTAAATATTTATTCGAGGAAAGAGAGTTTATGTAGATAGAAATGCGAATATTACAACCGTGACCTCATGACCTCTCTATCGCACCAGATCTATCGCATTCATCGCATAACGGTGGTATTATTCATGTTTCTATATACATGAACACTGTTTCTTCAAATAAACATTTAGTTGGAACTTAGGGCATGTCCGTCGTGCATGTTTTTATTTTAGTCCACGTTTATGTATCGCTGTTGCTTCTTCAAAAGAAACCAAGAAACACTGACACGGAGGACAGCGTAGGGGAAATGACTTGTGCTTAATAAATGGAATAAAGAAAGCATAAATTAATGGAAATGAAAATGCATGAAAAAACTACTTGCCGCAGGTGGGGTACGATGCCGCAACCTTCCAATCGTTCCCCATGAGCGGCAAGTTGTTTTTTCATACACTTTCACTCCCTTAATTTATCGTTTCTTTTCTTTCATTTATTAGGCACAAAGAATTTCCAATATGTTGTCCTCGGTGTCAGTGTTTCTTGGCGTCTGATGATATGAATAATAAAAATCGGGCCGCTCGGTTAACCCCCTTCTGTTTCTTCTTCAAGTATGTTAAACTAACTCGCCTACATCAAGCTTCTGCTGCTGCAGACAGCATGAGTATCACTTTGCTTGCTGTTGCTGCCGCGTTTCCTCACGCCAGCGTTTTGACAGCCAGTTTCGGTGGTCATCAAGTCTGATGTGTTTGTATTAGCATGTGCCCGTGTGACACCGTGCTTGTTAATTTAGTTAGTGTGCCTATGTTCACATTTTTTACGGCCGACAAAACTACTCTGCTTACTTCGTATAGCTGTCCACTAACTTGCTGTCGCAATCGATGCTTCGCCTTTCGGGCGAAACGGCGACATTTAAAGAAAAGCTTTCTGTGTGTGACTGATTCTTCCGTGAGCACAGAAATGAACTGCAGGAAAGCCAACTTACACATCAGTGTAGAACGTTGCATTTTACATTCGCGCTACCACGCCAGCGTCTACTGGACGGGCGGTCAGTGCCTGATAACGGCGCAAAGCGACGAGCTCAGCATGAGTAGTACATGTGCACAAAGTCCACTGGAGTTGTGTCTGCAAGTTGCGTCTGCTAGGCATGACACCACCCCTATCACGATTACCTGAGCCCCCCTGCTTGTCGGAGACAGCAGGCCCGCGTGAACACGGGCTCGTCTTAGCATCTGGAAAAAAAAAATCAAAGGCTCTTTCTTAAAGAAAGATTGTTGATCACAACGCTACCCACATGAACTACATATATGCGCATTATATGCATATATGTGCTACATACATGTGCTACCCACATGAACTACATATGTGCATATACGCGTATCACGCACGCGTGACACTCGTCACGCAATGCATTGCCGACCGTCACCATTGGTAGCGCGTGAGTGCTGCGCACGGAAGAAGAGGCTGCCGCAAGGTGCGTCCTCACTTGCGGAAACAAGCGCGCGTAAGGCGGTGCGCTTATAAGCCCGCGCCGCGAAAAGGCTGTTTCACATGCTCCTACTGGACTGACGAAAATCAGTGCAGTCGCAGGCGTCGCAATGCGATTTGATGCGATATAGGGCCCGTTTCACATGACTGCAATTTCAACAATGCGACTGCTGCGACGCGCAGGGTTGCTTACTGCCAGGTTGCGTTGCACATGCTGCATAACTCTTTTATTGTAAAGAATAAAACGTTTACATTATACTATTATTTACTTTTCTTGATTAGGAGTAAATAATACACACGTTTAGTAATTTAAAAACATGTTAAGATTTCTTTTGGAGTGCGCAACGGCAGTTTCTGAAGTTCAGTGCCACATGTCGCACGTAAACAGTTCTTCGCAGGTGGTTCAGCGCCGTGTGTTTCCTCATCTGCCATCTATGACCATTTCGTTCTGCCTGCACTACAACAATCTACAAGAAGACCTATTGACAAGTTCATATAGCTACTATCACTGCATATGCAGTATTCGGAATTCGGCTCCCACGAAGTCGTCGTATCAGCCCAACAAGATCCTCGCACTACCTGCCCTCGGCGTCACCTTGTGGAGAAGTGATGTGTGTACATTGCTCATGATTGCTGGTACTGCATATTCTTGAATATGGCCATTCAGCGTCAGCTCAATTAAAAGGGCAGGCAGCACCGCAGAAAACCGTCCCTTAGTGGCGTCTTTGGTTCTTAAGTCTCCTTCAGTCCTTTTGTAAATGCTGCTAAAATGTGTATTCAACATATGAGTCAGCCATATTGGAAAGAGTGCCGGGAATTCAGTTCGGCGACTGCCAAATATACGTTGACGATTGCGGCTGCGCGTCTTTGTTTAGCGAACAGAATTTTGTGGAATGAAGCTTGGCTGAATTTATAAGCCGCTGCATGCTTGTCTACGTCAGCAATTTTCACAGGTAAACATACTTATTGCGTGTGAGCATATTGTCACCTGATTTGGTGGAACGGACGGCTGTGCTGCCGTGTGGTCTTCGTAAGAGGACGTTGCAGCCCTGTTGGTAAGACGGGAAGACGCGTGGCCAATGCGCCAGCTTTTAGCCCGCTCAAAGCACCGCCATTTGCATCTTTTAAAGAAAAAATATGCATTTTTCGCCTCTTTTTTCGCGGTTAACTTCGGACCAACGGGCTTCCCAAACAAGTCTCGTAGTTTCTGTTTTCTTTTTTTTTTTTGCTGGTGCACCAGCTTCCACTCTCATCTTTCTGGTTATCAAGCCATACTTTTGTAGTGCCGTTCAGGTATCAAATGATATTTGCCAACGTCAGGGTATGCTACCGTCGGTTGTTGGCACTCACGCGTTCGTACTCCGTCAGCCAATCTTCAACGTCGGTTTCACTGGAACCACAGGAAGGGCCAGGATCCTGGGGTTGCACCAGTACAATCATTAAAGCGGCGGCAGCGGATATAGGCGCCGTGTATTTTGCCATTGCACACAGATATCCAACGCGACGGCCGGTGCGGAGTTCCTTTGCGAGGCGTGATGAACTCTGCACCTCCACAAAAGTGTGACGGACGTGAAATATTGGCGAAGGATATATTTACAAAATATTTATAAACAAAACTACAGCAAGAGGAGATGTCTGATCTGACCCTCGTGCAAACGACCTCATTGTCGTCTTCATCGCTTTGCCAAACCTGGCGTTCATGCATTTAACAATCGCTCCATGAGGTAATACATCTCATCCACAACAATAAAAGCAAGCTGATGCTTCTCAGAACTTCTTTGAAACGGACAATCACTGCTATGTAATACAAACTTCAGTGAAACCCTTCAGTGTCACACAACCTGGCGAGCATTGCTAAGAAAAAAGCACGTTCACCTATACTTCGTGATGCTCGCGGCATATGCTTCGCCCAATAGCACTGCCTTCTGTGTTATCTTAGGTAGAACGCTAGCAACGTATGAACATACATATACGTGGTTGCGACATTGTATAGTGCACATGCAGAGCTTGGGAGTGTCTATGATAAAATTAAACGAGCAGGCCATGCCTCATAGGTTCGTTCTCTAAACATTTGGGACATCATGTTAAAAATATATCTTCTTTGAAATGCAGATACTTGGAACAAGTGAGACATTGGTCCTAACGAAGGCGTCTGGGAATATATTATTTACAAGACTCATGAAGTGCTTCCAATCGCACCGTATTGTGGATAATAGTGGAAAGATCCGCTCAGTGAGCTTCCTACAAAGAAGTGGAACAATATTAATCCCAGAGGTTCGGTAAACACCATATCACGATTTTCGCGGGTTTGCTTATACGCGCTCTTGAACGTTGTGATTGCATTGTTTCTTCCGGTAGGATTTATTATTTACACTTGCATTTCTTTAAACAAGCACGACGTCATAGAAGAGTGAGTTTTGGGTGGAACAGCTATTATCACATTGAGACTTAAGTAGTCTATGCTGTGTGGGTTCCATCATGAGATCGCCACAGACAGGCTTCACATACGTAACTCAAACATTACTAGAAACCGTAGCAAAATATTTTTTGAAGGAGCGCTACGGAGGCATTTCATCTACCCTTCTAAAGACTAGTTTGTTCATGGCAAACCTGTTAGTACCACAATATAGTCATGTTCGCGGTTTAGTGAAAAAAAATATATATGTATTTCTCAAGAAGTTATACGTTGTCAAATGGGGAAAATATTTGGAGCGATATTATGGTACATTCTGAAGTCCATCGGTGATGTCGATTAAATGAAGATTGCAAACCCTCGCTGTCGGCTCTTCTAGGGACGGTATGTGAAACGCTTAAAAATTATTTTTTTTTGCGCAAAGACCAGTAAAGGCAGCAACTTCATATATATAGAAGAAGGGGGCATTTTATGGCTGGCATGTTATGGTATACATAACGTACATAATCCTAATTTCCATGCGTTTTACACCATCTGTAGTTTGATTTTCCAGTTTACTCAGTGAACTATGCTTTGTAGGAAACAAATCCAGTGATTGCAGAGCATAACATGGTCGTATCAATGTTTAACCGAATTCTAAAACTGGCGTAATAGTTCTGCAGTAACCCGCAAGGTGTATGGAGGTATTTAAGAAATGGAGAATTTCGCCCTGCAGATGGCAGGGCGAAGTCGAATATATCCACAACTGAGAAGCAAAGGCAAGAGTTTCACGTAATAGTTCTGCGGAAACCCGCAAGGTGGAGGGAAGTAATTAATAAACTGAAAATGAGACATCCACCCAATCGTAGCAATTGCTACAAAGTTTCCTTTCTAGCCATTGCTACGTGTGGGTAGATGCCTCATTTTCCGTTCATTAATTACTTCCCACACCCTTTGTAGCAATTGCTACGGTTGGGTAGATATCACATTATCCGCTTAATAATTACTTCCCTCCACCTTGCGGGTTTCCGCAGTACTATTACGCCAAACGCTTGCCTTTGTTTCGAGTTGTCGATAAATTCGCCTTCGCCCTGCCATCAGGTAGCCGCCTGGTTAGCTCACATGGTAGAGCAGCTGCCCCGGAAAGGCGGTGGTCCCGGGTTCGAGTCCCTGACCGGAGCGACTTTTTCTTTAACTACGAGGCTTTTCTTTCGAGGAACCCGTATGGGTTTCATTTGTGGCAATTGTTACCATTGGGTGGGTGTCTCATTACCCGTTTAATACCGTATACAGCCGTGTAAGGGCCGCACTTTTTTTCCGCGAATTTGATGGGTTGCGGCCCTTCCACGGATGTATGAAATTTTTGCTCAGTTTTCGATCTATGTACGGAGAAACCTCTTTAATCGTGCCATATATACCTAACAAGGAGATATCTGGCGTCTAGTTGCGGACATCTTCGCTAGATGTCTTCATCGGTATTGGTGCTCGGGCTCGGCTCGTCGCCGTTGCTCAGGTCATCCGCACGTTCGTGTATCCAATCATCCTCAGTGCCGTCCATGGCATTGGAAATCCCGGTGACCTTAAAACTCCTTACAATAATGTCCGTGGTCACCGCACGTCGCGCGTTTAAAATCCAAGAGCAGACCAGCTGAAGTGGCGCCCTCCTTAGTCGTCCGGTCGGCGTTGTCTCGTGGTGGCCCGCTGCCATCTATTCAGAGTACTTGCGTCTGAATTCTACCTTAAACGGCCTATTAATAGACCCATCCAGTGGCCGCAGCATACTTGTTAAACCGCACCGGCCGTGCGCATGAGGACGCTCTTCGCGCCGGTTTGGCTGACCGTCTTGTTCTCAGGAGCATCGAACCAAACAGGCGTTTGGTCCGCGCTTCCTATCTGGTGTAGGTGGTACTTGTGCTCCGCTCGCAGCACGTTAGCAAAGCGGTGAAACTTGATCAATTTGCAAGGCTTGCCACGGAATGCTTTCCTAGACTGGTTTGTTGAGGCCAGCTCTGCCTTTTGGTCGCACCAGCGACGCACGCACTTGTCGTCGACGTACCAATTCCGTCCGCCTGCACCTTTTGCATTTGTTGGGCGTATGTGACAACTTGAAGTTTCAACGCAGCATCGTACGCGGTTAAGCGTTTTTTCTTTATCATCGCGAGCGGTTGTGCTATAAGGCAGTCGTCAAAATGAACGGCGGCGCAAACGATCAATGGCGCCGGCGAGAAAAGCGACAAGATCTCCCAGATGGTGCCGCGTGCCCGAAGCTCAGAGATAGCGCCGCGTGACGAAGGGCAGCTATTGCCATCTGGTGGCTCTCGCGAAATGTGCCACCGTGCGCGAGACGACGCTGCCATTTGCTGGCGAGATTTTTTATTTCAAAATTTCGACTGCCAAGTTGGGGGGAGCGGCCCTTAGTCGAGTGTATACGGTAATTACTTCCCTCCACCTAGTGTGTTGCCGCGGAACTATTAGGCCAAACTTTTGCATTTGCTTTTATATAGGTTGTCACGTTTGCGCATAATGGCTAGTATGCTAGCATTACACGAAAGGTTTTGCGGAAGGTAGAGGATTTTCTTGCATTTTTTCTTGACGGTATGTGAATCGATTAATGATAACAAAATTTCGGAAAAGTGAGAAAAGTATTCTTGCGGATCATTATTTTCAAAGACATCAGACCAGTCAGCTTTAGCCACAGATTCCAAAAAAGGCATGTTTGTTCAGTACGTAGCTGAAGTATGAAATAGTGGGTGACTGCGGCTCTTAGTTGAAGAAAACAAAGATAGGGTAAGGATTTGTTATGTTGACATCAAGGATACCAGCCTCTGGCGGTGGCGTTATGTTGCTTAGCGCATGATCTAGTAGTGTGCCCTCATTTATATTATTACAACGAGTAGGTAGCGTTACCAAACATTCAAAACCGTAACTCTGAAAACAGTTGTTAGTGTTCTTACAAGAAATTATGTACAAGGTATGTTAGTAGTGTACGTCTAAGCCATTTTCATAAATTTTTCATGCCTAAGAGGTCTGTTGATTTATGCACTGTTGGCGGGTTTTGCAGATCTGGAAAGGTTGTACAGTAGAGTATCAATTCTCAGTGGTTCGACATCGTGGATTCCAACATCGTTGGAATCCCATGTACGCACAAACGAAAAGACGCAAGAACGAATAAGTGGAAATGCGGACGAAAAAAAATGCACGCAAATGCGACCGTTCTGACTTGATGCAAGTCCGTGCGTTAAATTTACAAGTAGTGTCCCTACGTGCTTTATCCTTATGATTTGCTTAAATACTCTAGAACCTTCTTGTCAATTTCAAAGCCTGTATTGACAGCGCCTTTGGCAAGTTGCTGAGGATAATTTTTTGAACATTTATAGAGTGTTAGAGTGGGCAGTGATAACATCTGTTCCCGTATTAGGTGCTCCGAATACGTATGCGAGATCTGTATAAGCAATCTTATATGTATGTGGGCTTACAAAGAGAGAATCTCCTCCAGTTTCTTTTTTCCAACGTCATCGCGGTATGTCCAGATGTTAGGAATTTGTTTGCGTTATATTTTCTAGTGTTGCCACTAGAAAGTATGCGCAAGATATGTCAGTAGCGCATGTGTAAGGCATTTTAGTGAATCTTTCATGCCTAAGTGATCCATTAATTTATCCGCCATGGGCGGGTTTTTATGTTCAGGATAGGTTGCACAATATAGCGTCAATTCTCAGTGGTTCTAGCATCGTAGTTCTGGAATGTCACATACCCACAAATGCAAATACGCAAGAACGTATAAATGCAAATGCAGACAAAGGGAATGGACGCCAATACGACCGTTCTGACGGGATCAAAATCTATGTGAATTTTTTCCTTATTTTTTACGTAAATACTGCAAATCGTTATCCTCACGCTACTGTGTTTTCTTTGTGCGGAAATTCAGGATTAATAACGAACGCCCGTTTTAGCAGGGTGCCTCGTAAGTTGCTGCAGCTGAATTCTTGAACATTTCTAGCGTTAGGTAGTGTACATCGCTAACATCTATTGACGTATTAGGTGCCCCGAATTCGTTTCCGAAATTTGTGTCAGCAAACTTCTATGTATGTAGGCTTACAAAGATAGAATCTCGTAATTTCTTGCGCCATCATCGTGGAATGTACACATGTTAGTAATTTGTCTGCGTCATATTTTTAACTACTGTCACAAGAAAACATGTGCAAGGTATGTCATGTCACTTTATATTTGGCCAAATAGGCAAAATGTAATGAGCTAGGCTTAGGCAAAGTTGAAATATGCTTGGCATAATTGTGGTTTTTGGAATATACCATATATGGCAGGGCTCCGCGGTATATAAGGGACGTTTGGAATCGCAAAAATTTAGCACGCTGCGCTGACATCACTACGAACTTCTCCAAGGCAAAACTTAGCAAAATATAGGGAGATCACTATGGCAACACTGTACGAAATTTGTGTATCAAATATACTCCTTGCAAAAAAAAAAGGTTTTAAAAAAGTGAAAGTATCGTACGCCTTGTGAATACTTTTGTTAATGTCTGGAGAGGTCTCATCACAATGGTAATAAGTGGTAATATATGACTGGTATGTAAGCAAATTTCAATGCGCAGGAGGTTTTGTGGTCTTTTCAATACATTCCGTATAAAAGTACTCTTTGGCTCTCTGCGTATATTTTCATGAGTCTTTCCTGATATTTTCATGCTATACACAAAGTCCTACAACGTTTACTCGTGGTCCTCGCTTAGTCCTACTTTGTTTAACTTTGGTTAAAATTGGCAGCTGCTTTTTTGTAATATGTAGGGAAAGTTCAATGCGTGTGTAGTATGCGCTGCTCTAGATTGTTAGATGCAAATTGCGCATAATTGATACAGAACATTTCACGTTTATTTTACGAAGTAGGTATTATAAATAATAATATCACCGCATAAGCACTCGGCACAGATGGTTAACTAGTGGAGCTCAAACGTGCTGCCCTGGTGTTTATCACTCGGTTAATCACGATGGTTCATTTAACGACGGCTTGGTGATCCTCAGTACACAGTTACTGATTGCGCTCGGCTGCACGAGCTTGTTCTCGTGCCCAGGCTATAGCATCGGTACGGCGTAGACGTGCTCGTTCCCGGTTCTGCTCGCGACGTTACTGATCGGAAGCGGCCGGCTCCTTTGGAGTACGGATTACGCATGGCCTACTCATTTCGGAGCCGGACAGAAACTGTTGCACGCGTGCTCGGCAGCGACAGAGAACAACGACGTCAGTACTGGCACAGCTAATCAAACACTACATAGATAGAACATGGCCTTTTCACTCCCACCCATGACGTCATTTACCTGGCCCGAGTGCCACAGAATTTGAGGATGCTCCCCAGTAGGCAACAGTGATTTTGACGTCACAGCTTTTATCCCCCAGCCTTGTCAATAGAAATTTTGTGCCAGGTAGCGTGACGTCATGGGTTGAAGTAAACAGGCCTTGTGCTATCTAGTTGGTGTTGGCTAATCCAGCGCTTATCTTTTTTCGCGCATGCGCATGGGGTTGGGCCGGAGGAGTTTTCGGAGTACAGGCGACCGACAGACGGACGGACAATCGGCTATCCGCATACAGATTCGCTCTAAAACACAAGTATTTTTCCGCTGCCTTGGGAGACTTATGAACGCGGCCGACAACACATTTAGCAAAACCGAGGTTTACGGGGAGGATAGGGGACGGGACATTATATGTGTGTGAATAAATTACTCTTTGCACAAAAAATATTTCAGTATTAAGTGAGAGCAAGTTTACCAACCCTTAATTTCATACTTACAGTGGTTTAATGTGTGTGATTTATTAATTATCAACTGATATTGTTATTTAATATACTCGTAAGGAATGCCGTCGTTGGAAATTCGCGTGTGATTCGGTAATGTCGTACCAGTCTGCTGCATTTCTTTTCTTTTCTTAGATTGACCCGAATGTGGAACCGGCTGAGGACTATAGCGGTGACATACCCACCACTGAGGCGACACCACAAAACAATAACGAGGCGTCGCCGAGTGCGAGCGCTACAAATGACGAGTTGTTTTCCTGCGTTTGGTGCCCTGATCTCCGTGCTTTAGATACAGCTAGTGCGCCCGCGCAGATGTCCAATGGCGGCAGCATTAATTCTCGCAGCTTGGTGCAGACCGGGCTTCGAACGGCACCTCGGTCCATGCACCAGTGGGTGAAGGAGAGAAGCAACTTATTCGAGGTACACGAAACGGTGAGCATAACAGTATCCGCACTTTTCGGGATGTCAATTTTCTAAGGCGATGCAGGCATTTGTATCTAGCGAACGCATGCTTCTTAATACGTACCTGCATGGATTCCGTCAAGGTACATGTCTGTAGGCGATGTAATGTAGAACAAAACGCAGCGATTATTTGAACTGCATTATTTAGGTAATTTGTCCTTTATTAAGGGCACAATAGTTGCTGAGCATCCGATTTCCGCTCATTTCACTTTCTTGATTTGAAATATTGGATTTGCATGTTTTTGTTCTTGTTGTGGCTGGAATCAAAGAGGGCTTCTATAAATTGTGGCGCATTTTGGAACACTGTAACTGGGTAAGAATTCATGTACCAGGAGCAAACGAGAAGAGCCTTCTGGTGTTAAAAAATAATGACGTAATGCTGATAAATGTAGCAGACATTGCATCTAAAGCACCGGACGTACCCCCTCAAACAACAAGGCAGGGAACAGTGCAATTACTTTCAAGAGGTCGTAGCTACTAAACAAACGTACCCAGCGCAAAAGTGTCTGACGAGACAGTTTTCAACAGGAAACCAAATTGTTACATATAAACACGATATGTTAGAATTCATCCATCGCGAGTAACCGCAGCTGAAGAACGTTGTTTGCTTACGTATTGGTAACGTATACAGGGTGTCCCACCAAGCATTCAAAAAATGAAGGGCGTGTGAGAAGTGAATTGAATCGAACGCATACTACTCGCACTGGCCCCTAGTAACTCAGACAATTTTTTGTGTTCCTCAAAACTTCATAAGTAAAAAAATTAATTACCCAACTTTTTATTTATTGTCTGAGAGCCCCATGTATCATATGCAGATTTGTACAGCACCTTTAGAAACCACCGATCAAGTTGTTTCGTGTGCGACACGTCTCGCGTAGTTCTTTTTTCAGCGTGGCAAAGAAGGCCCGCAAAATATAAAAAAAAACTACGTGGCGAAGCGTTTGCGCTCTGGTTTGCGCATGCGTTTGGTGAACGAGATCGGCTGCATCGTGTCTGGCGACGAAGAAGTGCCAACGTGTTCTTCATCTCATCGGGAGCGCTCGGCCAGCAGCGTGCAATTTCGCCGTCATCCAGCGGAAGCTGATCTTGTTCACCAAATGCACACTTGAGGGCAGCACTATACCAATGCGCATGCGCTCCGTCACGTGACCTTTTTTCATATTTCCCGGGCATTCTTTGCAACGCGGAAAAAAGAACTACGTGAGACGTATCCTACAGGAAACAACTCGATCGGTGGTTCCTGAAGCTGCTCCACACATCTGCGTATCATGCTCGGCGTCCTCAGTTCATAATTAAATATTGTGTAAATATATTAATTAATTAGTGACTTATAGGTAAAATAAATAGTTGTCTACTGTATGCTATTGCGAATAGTATGCGCTCGGTTGAATTCGCTGCCGACGCACCTTTCATTTTTAAATTCTTGGCTCAAGTTATGTGCGACACCCTGTAAAAACATAAAAACAACACCAGCTATACAATCGTGTGGATCGCGTAATGACGGATTTGAATTGCATATTCGGAGTGCCTCAAGAACAAGCATTTATGCTCTTTCGTGGAACAAGTCTTACCCCATTAGCGTAGTAGTTTTATAGGAAGTCTACGTGATGTTGTATGCTTCAGTTGTGGTTATCTGGTATCGTTCTATTAATGACCGGGATTGAATAAATAGTAACACACAGCACAGGCGCGATTACATGTTCTGTTCTAGGCATGAAATTAATGAACGACATTGAATAAACAGTAGCAGACAGCACGGGTGCAATTACATGTTCTGATGTAGGCTTGGACTACGATAAGCTCGCAGCATTGGCATATCTTTACAGTGAATAGCTTTTCTTGTTTACACAGCTAGTGAGAGTAACTGAGAGCGAAGCTGCTAATGTAGAACCTGCTGTGCTTAGGGAGATAGAAAATTATCTGGGTCAGCGTCGACAATGTGTTATATTAAATTGCGAGAGCTCTGGGTACGTTGATGTAACGTCGGAAGTCCCACACGGGACTCCCAACGGGTACTGAGGCCACCTTTATCTTTATTTTATTACATGGATATTCAGTAGGCGACAATGACACCCTAGACTGTTTGCAAATGATTACATCGTGTTCAGGATTGGTGCTCTATATGGGAAATTAACCTAAATGATACAAAGTGTCAAAATTTTTTTTTGCAACGAAACTGAAGCCAAAGGAGACTCTGCACATCATAAACAATAGGCCTGTGAAAAAAGCAGTTAGACATAAATATCTAGGTGTATTATTTTCATCCGATCACTGATGGAATGCATATGCAAGCGACGTGGTTGGGACACTTCGAAGTGCACTAAAATTTATACAACGCAACTTTAAAGCTTCGGAAATAAACATAAAAAAGATAGCCTATTTAACATTGTTCGACCTATACTAGACTATGCATGTGATGTATGGCATCCTTTGCAAGTTACACTGATTGACGAACTACAGAAAATTCGAAATCGGGCTGCTAGGTTCATCTTAAGCCGCTAAAATAGGGCGGAGAGCTGCACTCAGATGAAAAATGAGCTTGAGTGGAAACTACCTTCCTCGCATCGACAAAAACTGCAGTCGAACTTGTTTGTTCTCCATTGAATGATAAAACAGGAATGAACAAAGAAAAATACTTTAAAGAACCGCATTACCGTTCACGTAGAACTGACCATGTTTTCAAAATGAGGGAACTGCGTACCAGGCCGGACGTATTCGCAAAATCATTTTGGGAAGAACCAGAGTCCTTTAATGCTGAGAAACAATAAATATGGGAAATTGGCTCAAGTAGAAGTGTGCCGTAAAAATGAAAATTTGTTTGCGTCAATGTCGTAATCCTCCCCCCTGCTGTAGCGCATTCCGGCAATGAGGGCTAAGCTCTAAATGAAGAAAGAACAAAGAATGGGGAAGAGAAGCCTCTGCTGCAGCGCTGGAGGTTGGACGGGGAGAAGCCACTCTCTCCGTGCCAGCACACGAGAGCTCTTTAAGCACGTTGCTGGGCGCTTTTGTAGCTGCACTTTCAGACACAAGTGTAGCCACGTGAGACCTTCCTAGCGACCCAAGGTTTAGATGCTATAGCCGGTGATTGCGCTGTGTGGCATTCCTTCGTCGTCTAAGCCACCAAATCAGCCCTGACGATCGGTGGTCGCATTTGTTGGCAAAGTCCACTGCGCAGTTCTCGTTCAGGTGGTCGTTATGTCTTGCCCGCGATCTGCGGCTTCGCTTAGATGTCGCCACACCGGCATCGCCCAGTTGTCGTTGTTCCGTTGTTATTATGCCGTGTCGGCCATGTTGTCATCATCGTTGTGAGGCCATCATCTTCAATATCTTCAACGCCGCCATCGACACACTCTCAAGCGGTCTACTAGAAACACATAAATAGTAATTTCTGCCGGATCAACACCGTTTTGGAAGTCAGCAGAAATTTTATAATTATTGCTGATGCGTACATAAATACCTGCGGCTAGCAGAAGCTATTCCCTTGCTTTCAAATTCGTTATTGATAACTTCTACGTAACCTTATCTTCACAAAATCACTTCTGTCAAAGCCGTCTTTTGGGTTCATGTAGTGAATATTTATGTTTGACAATTAAAGAGCCTTTGACGCTCCGGAGCATGTGGTGTTTGGCTATACACGTTGGATAACGCAATCAGGGGACAATGTAGTCGGCGTTACAGAGCCCTACCTTTTTGTCTACTCAGACAAAAATGTAAGAGTGAACTTGTTTTTTAATCAGCTTAAATTTTATCACAGTTCATATATGTGAGTTGTAAATGTCAGAACTCCCGCACACAATGATGCCGAGATTGTGCAGGTAGGAGCTTGTGCAGCGGGCGAGCTGTGTTTCTTCCGAGCCAGGAAATGTGGTAATTCCATATGCGGTCGCAAAACCCTACTTCATTTGGTAGGAACGGAAGAGTTTCTCACGCAAATCTGGAATTAGTGAGGTCCGACGAAAGACGGCACACTCTAGGAGTGCGTACGCCCCCTTCGGCTTCTCCCTTTGGAAACAAGCATTGATTACTCGTACATTGCTTTGATCTTCAGACCCTAGATGCTGACGCTGTTTCGGCTGTGTGCTTTAAATGAGCCTCATTGCACACTGAGAGTGTGGGCCGGAGTCGGCTAATGGCAGTGCCTTTATTAGGCGACAAGAGACATCGCTAAAGCGCTACTGAGATGGAAGCGCAGCATCTGGTGCTTTCTGTCTGATGCGCCTCAGCCCTCTCAACGTAACAAGAACAAAAATATATACATGTCCCCCTCTTTCCCCAATTATATCACACTCACTCATACGTAATCTGAGTTGGGGAATGCGTGACATGGGTGATCCGTCTGTGTCAAGGCAAAATCAAATCATGGGGCTTTGCCGTTTCAAGCGACAATACTTGTCAATCTTGGGAGTGTCCCTCACAAGCGGCAGTTACAACGACGCAATCAGATACTGCAGTAACATCATCCTTCAATAAAGAACATCGCCATCGATCTGTGGACACAAAGCATGTGTGTTTGTCCACATAAACAAAGCATGCCACGGTGGACTTAGCTATGACACATTCTCCAGGGCGCAACTGCGCGACGCTCACCCCATACTATATGGACAAGCGCAACCACACACTTCTCCCCTGTGCACACCCACCGTCAGAGGTTATTAGCGCGAAATACTTCCTTCTCCGAATTTACCTGCACTTGGCGTCTCATTTCGCTTCAACAAAGTTAATCACGTGAGTAGCTTTCTCTTAAAGAACAGCTGTGTAGGCTATTTTTCCATAAGTGTGTGCAGGGTTGTCCTATACCTGAAGAGAACGTTCTGCGCTCTGTGCTCAAGAGAGCTACAACTTTTGTTCTTTTCGTCTTCCAACGGTTCTTTCAGGAACATTTTTTTCTTCCATCTCTACTGCACTGTCTGCAACACCGTATTTTTCTGTTGATACGACGGGGTCAAAGTGTGCTTGACTCCTTTAGCAGATAAAAATTAAGCTCTTTTGCTCGGAATTGGGATCTGTTAACTTTCACTACTTGAACAGATAGTCCGTCACTTGCAAAAAGTGATCTGGACATTCTGTCGATTTTGGTGCAGTGATGAAAGATATACATTCAGTTCTATTATCTTTGATTGCTAATTAACACCAACAATAAATATTTCGAATTTGTTTTCGCGAAATCTATGTTTGGCTGTTCGTACGCCACCTGCAAAGTGCTGCTGGTTGTTAAAGAGGTTTCGTAAACTTACAAACTACGAACTTAGAGTGAACTCATTGCTTGACAGTTCTTGAGAAATGTCCATCCCTGGCCACTTTACTATGGATCATGCAATAACCGTTTTTTTTTTTCGTGATGCCTTGGAGGGTCTCAGCTAACAATGATGCTAGCCCTTTCTGAGTTGCCAGTGGCATCACAACTGCTTTGGCCCAAACTAGACAGCCGTCGTCTGCTGTGATTATAATTAGGGCTGCGAATAGATGGTGATTATATTCGTACACTATAATCAATCATGCCAAGTCATTTAGTGACCGCATATAACGGAGCATACTTTGTCGTTTTACACTCAATAAGTTTAGCAGTTCATGCCATTTCGTTCACTGTTGACAAGTAAACAAGAATGAGCACTACTGTTCATTGTGTCAGACAGCGGCAGTTGTGAAAAGCCGTCGGCATTGGCAACATTTCCACCTGCTTTGTGCGCAATACTATAGCGGAAGTTAGAAAAATTACAGCCATGAATCCGGGCGGCAGCTACAGCATCTGTATAATGTGTAGCTTCAAATTTAACATACGTGGCCGGTGATCTGTGATGTCATTCTTATGTAATGATCTATCATAAATATTTTTTTAGCTGACCACCAAATTCAGTTTTCTACCCCTTACTACCGAGCGTTTTGAGAAAAAGAGTGAAATTTACCATTATTCCAGGTAATATCTTCTTCGAGAATACTGTTTTATGAACAGTATTTTCTCTGCCCTGCATCCATTGTAATTTTGTTTGGGAGTTTTGGGTCTTCTTAGCGCTGCGCGAAAAAAGTAGCATTTTGCAATTTTACTCGTTTTTAGCGGTGCCTAAAGCACTTCATGTACCCAAATATCTGGGACATTTATTTAAAGTAATCACGTCACTTCACTTGCCATACACAAAACCTCAATGACTGAATCTTACAATATATATTTGAAAAGAAAAATTGTTGTTCTGCGTACTCTAGCTCCGCTGCACGGGAATAATAATTTCTCGCCCGAATGCAAGGAAATAGGTGGCACCACAAATAAACACGCAGAACGAGGTTTCTATATAAATAAACATGTGAAATTTTTTTAACACTTATTGGCAGTCATGAAAAAAAAAGACGTTGGTAATTTGGTGTGAAATGTACCACTATAAATGCAATAAGTGTAGGTTCACAAAGCGTTAAGCATGTGTCAGAAGTGTAATACCCTTGTCACACGGGTCCAACCAAAGTGTACTTTGACCAAGTACGATTAAGCGCGCTGAATGTCATTTTCGCGGCGCACTGCTACACGATAAAATGTTTTGTCAAATTGGTGGAGATGGTGATCTGGAACCAGAAGTTGAGGCATACATTGGATAACTTAAATGTGCATACACAACACGGTTTGTTATTGTTACAAGGAACATTTAGAAGCATCTTAAGTGTGGGTGAAGTAAATCATCTGAACCTCGATAACAAGATTTATGATCGCGAGCCAAGACAAGACCTAACCAGTGCTAGTCCAAATGACGCGTTCAACCAAACAGTTGCGCGGCCATTATTATCCAGCGTGGCCGTAAACTGCCCGAGAGCGAGAGTAGTTTGTGGCAGTCCTTTTGTTTTCAGTGTCGCGCATTTTGTTAATTTTTACCCTTAGCTTATGAAAAATTATTAAAAATGACTCCTGTCTCTATTTTAGATATTACTTTCCTTACTTTTTTACTCATTGCTAAAGAGGCTGCATACTTCATCGCCGCGAAATGTCATCGCCGAACACTCTCGCCCACGAGTGTGCTCTCTGTCGCTAAACATGCTCGTGTGGTACCCTGGCAATGACACCAGCGGCGAAGTGAACTCGCTCAGAGTGATAAGTTAGCCGGTCCGACAGGGGTATACAGTAACTATTTCCTGCCTCTGCAAACGCTTTTGATGATGCTGGTTTAGTAATGCGAGAAAGAAGTCAGGAGGTACACTCCCCAATTTCTCTCATCATTCAACTTCGTAGACAACTTTCTTGGAGAGCAGCGTTGTCATGTGATAAGTAGTCCTGCCACAAGCGTTATCGGGTGGGAAGGTTCCCGAATCACACTTTCTTTTCTGATTTCTTAAACATTGTCTCAAGGGGAGTCTGCTTTATACTGACTGTTCTGCCACTATCTGTAACAATGTGTGTGGCTTGCTTGAAAGTACTGGCATGTAATTCGTACAGTAAATCAGTTTCTCCTCATTCAGTCTGAATGTGTGTGCTTTGTCTGTGCTTTTTATACCGATTTCCGGCTAAACTATAAGTGCACTTTGTCTGCTATCCTCTTTATGTATTATTGTTACAAGGGTCATCCAGTGGTAAATATAAAGTATTATGTACCTTTTTCTCGTTTCAGTTCACACCGTGGGAGGAAGTGTGAGTGCATAAATACTATATATCATTTGTGAAATATTTCTTACAGATAACGTTGACGATACCTAGTTTCCTGTGTTCCACTAACCTTACTTACATCCTGAGTCACTGCTCTCAACTACTTAAGACGATGTCTTCTACGGCGCAGCTTTATTTATTGGACAGTTTTCTGCAAAAAAATTGGTGCTGAAGATATGCAACTTACCACCCCTTCACGTCAGGGCACTCGTCAACCCGACATTCTCCACGGAGAAACACGCTACAACGAAACGCACAGAACTGCTTTATTTCATGCAGTGACGATGCGAAAACAAGGTCAGGAGTGCTACGGGACACCTGGTACAACAATGGCCTAAGTGGTTTACTGACACCAAAACATTGCCCGCGATTTGAGAAACGATTTGCCACTGCATGCGTACAAAGGAAACACTTGAATAGTCTACTTCTCCCGAGTGAACGGCTTTCGCTAACCGACATTCCGCCAGGCCACAATCACTGCCGCATTATGATTCATAGAACTCCGCTTCCTGCACTTCGAATTCGTATTTTGTACACTGGGATCTCATCTTTCTTCACTGGCTGTTGCAACTCGCTTATCAGATGTGCAAAATTTACTATTACCAAGAATTCTATCTAGAATTCAATATTAGTTGAGTAATAAAGCAACACTTCTTTTCCGAAGATTCGCACACCTTCCTGACAGTGGTGTTGGCTGGATCTAGCCACTTTCAAGAATATAAATAAATATATATATATATATATATATATATATATATATATATATATACATATACATAGGCTATGTGAATGTACCCACAAATGCACTCATGTAAGTGTTGTACCCTGACCACATATGTCCAGCTCTATCCTGCGAAAAGCAAGAGAACTTACTATAATCAATCTATGCCCGACAGGCATCCTTAAGTAGACCAATCAGTTAAGCTAATCGGGAATAATAATTGGAAATTGTGTTACTTACGCTCTTTTGTTTGATTTGTCTACTGAGCATGTCCCAGAAGGTCCTTGGCAATTTCTCCAGAATAGGAATGTCCCGGAATGTAGATAAATATGATAAAATATGGAGATAAGTTCGTTCACAATTCACTAAAGCATGCTCCTCCGGTAATTTCGAGGGTAAATATATTTCGATAATTTTTTGCCATTTGTAATAAGAAGGTATTCCACACAACTTCTCATGTTACAAATATTATTCTGTTAATTTCTAGCCTTTGTGTTCGTCGAATTCCTCGTGTTTCGTCTTTAAGTTTGTGTGCAATAACTATTTATTATCGATTACTACCAACTCGCCCGAACCAGTACTAGTTTACTTATTTTACTTTCACTGATTCTGCCATTTCTAATGTGCCTGCAGGTGTGTGACCATTTTCGGCTTATTCTTGAGAATGTGTATGTCCCAGTGATACACGAGAGGTACAGAATCCCTGAATGTTGCTTGACACGCCTGTCATCACCAAATTGTACGCATCGCCGTTAGCAGATAAGCATATCTGCACATATTTTTTTTACTTAGGCTTCGATTAGAATAGATTATGTTATATATGCTGAATCTGCATAAATGCCAACCTGGCGCAGCTGCTACGGCGCTACCGAATTTTGTTAATTTCATGTGGAGAATTGTGAAACTTTGCTACGCAGTCCTCGGATTGGTCGCGAGATCTCTACAGGAAAATTCAAGTTAGCTCGGAAGAAAACGCAGAGAATTATGTCAGAGTTCTGTTTAGCAATCTTCATAGTGAAATTTTTTGCTGCCGTACTGAACGGGGCCTTATAACGCACGCGGTGGATACATGTACTAAAGATAGTTGAGAGCGACTACAGCCTGATAGAAGCTCAGCATGTCAGCTTTGCCCTTGTTTCCCCCGTTCAGGGCACATTGTAGATATCCAAGGGCCTATTTGGGCCCGCTAACAGCCTCAAGTTATCTCTCATCGAAAGAATGGCCTGCATAATTGTAAGTTTCCCGAACGTTGCTGTTGATTACGTTTTGCTGGAATCCATATAAATAGCTGGAATCCATATAAAGGGAAGCTTTGTGTGAGTGTATAAAAGAGTCGAAACACAAACACTCACAGAAACGAAGGCGCACCTTAATTATACCGAGCCTTTTGTTAAGCGGATCGGAAGTTTCTGACTACTAGCGAGTACGACGGCCGCCTTGAACGGATCATTGTTTTAGAGGTAGGTACACGTACGTGTACATTGAGCAGTTGGAATCAATCATATCCGCAATAAGCCTTCAGTTTTTGACTACCGTGCAGCCGCGCATGCGCCAAGGCGAACTTTCTGGTTATTTTTTTCTTTCGCGTGCACCGGCGACACCGATGCTCCCGCGGATGGATGGATGAATGGATGGATGTTATGAGAGTCCCCTCTGGAGCGGGGCAGTCGGTTGCGCCACCAAGCTCTTGCTGTTATACTGCGTAATGTCCTACCTAGGACATTAGGCAGTATAATAGCCTTACGGTGGGGTAAGGAACCCGGCGGGGGGCGCGGCGCATGTACTCCGTTGGGACTAGTTTGCCTATTTGGAAAGAGAAAAGCCAAGAATCAGCACCCACGGTCACTAAAGCCACAAAAATAAACATTATAATTGAATTATTCATAAAATAATGGTAGGGGGATTAAGAGAGATAAAAGCATACGCTTGCCAGCGTATCTTATACAGCCATAAAAAATTGCAAGCATCAACTACTTTCTGAGGTATGCATTCTAATTCGCTAATCAAGGGAGGAACAATGAATTTCTTAATGTATTACTGCAACACTTGTGAACACAAAATTTTTGTAATCGTTTCTTTGGCGGAAATGTTGTGGTTCGATGTAAACTATTTGTATCAACATGAGGAACATTGTGGCAGACCTGATTTCAAGCGTAACGTCTGTGTATGTGTGTCTGAGAATTTTATATTTTCTGTGATGAATCTGGTGGAGCGCTTTTCAACATTATCCCACTTGTCTACACAGGAATCTGTAAACGGAAACCAAGCTGTACATGCTTAATGCTTTTTATTTTGAACGCTCACTTTAAACACTCATGACGTGGCGCCACGTTAATCCTATTGGTTGCGCCGTCGCGTGCCCAACGATGCATGCACTATGCCACACGATTCGTCAGCCAGGTGGGTACGACGTGACGTGTATAATGCCGCACGCACTAGGGACAACTAGGCACACCGTGTAGTCACCGTGGCACCGGGGAAGCCGTCGCGCACCCCGGAGCGTAAGGTTTCATACAGACCCAGACCGAAGTCTAGTGACTTTTTTCAATTTCATAAATTTTTTTACAAGAACGTTTGAGAAATTTGACGTGAAACCTTGTATTTGACGTGTTTCTTACTCCTTGTTCCGTCGGCCACATTTGGTGTAATCATTTGGTCACTTTTGCTGCCATCAAACGTTAATGGGCCATATAATGCTTCCAACAATCGCAATGTTGTTTACTACTTCTTTTGTAGTTATAAAACGCCAATGCTCCAACGAGGCTAAAGAACTGCAGTAGCGCCAATAAGTTTTAGAGCTAGTCAAGTAGTATGTTAAGGAAAAGAAAAATTGGGCGCTGACATGAATGCGCACTAAGTGAGGGCATGGCAGCGCCTGTAGTCCTCGCGTATGTCTTCTCAGGACATCATGTACGCATATTGCGAGGTAAGAACAGGCATATAAAAAACATCGAGCCCCGGCTAATCAACTAAAACCTAGAGCCCAGCATGAATATTACGATTTGTCGAAATATAGGACGGGGATTTTTAAGTATAGCGATATGCACAGTTGTGCCCACTTCAAGAATTCATAAGTAGAGGAGAGCTCGATCAAACACGATTATTGTTTAAAACACAAACGCTATTCTACACCAAAGTTATCACCAAAACATTTTTGTATATTATAGTACCGTAGCTCGTAGATGGCCATACGTCATACACACGTTTGTGCATTCTGTTTGCTGGATATAAATGATTTTTAATGGGAAATTCTAAATGTGACATAAAATTTGAAATTTTGAATTTATTTTCTCTTTCAGGCGACTTTCTGTGAGCGTGGTTCATCGAGAACGCCGAACGCCCACCCTCCAGCTACATCCATTCAGTGAGAGCTCAATCTTTTTCTCACGCTTTGTTTAATTTTCTTTCAGTATTTTGCTTTTTATTTTTGACTACTACTGAAGCCTATTTAAATATATAGAATAGTATAAACGTCCATACACTCCTTACACTGAAATGTGCCAAATAGGTGCTCACACCAGGCACAAAGACGGCCAAATATCAAATTGGTATAACCTAATAACACTGCTTCTGCGGGCTTTTCGTGAGATTAACTTTCTCATTGTGCATAATGTTGCTCTACGATTGCGCATAAACGCGACAGCGGCACTTTTAGTTCAAGGAACACGATGTGGCGGGGAGGCGGTGCGCGAGTTGGTGATCGTTTGCTTTATGATACCTTTGTATGTAGTGCATACTTACTCACTTGGTTTTGTTTTTCGTACGCGTAATACCTGTTTAAGCTTAGTGGTGGCTGCGGTGTACCCCTAACCCGAGCACGTAAATATACGCTGGTCGTGGCTTCAGTGTTTTCACAATCCCGCACGAGTCGGGGAGCACGACAAAAGCAACATGAACGATTGTCCTTTCGGACCCTCCCGACAAGAGACACTCTGTGGTGTGGATGGCATTGACATTGAATATTAGTTGGACTACTACGAGCGAGTGAGTCACCACAAGCGTGGGCATTCGATGCGCACGCTCGAGAACGTGTTATTTTACCTCAACAGAAATGCAAATGCGCACATTCACAACCACTACGTGGATCTGTGAAGCTCGGACGCCTGCAAGGAAAAACTGCGCGAATTAATGATTAATCCATAAGGAATGAATGTATTAAAAGGCTAAATTGGCATGGGTTGCCATGCTTTGTCGACCTACGTTTCTCCTGCATGTAAAGAAAAAGAAGTTGTTTTTTGAGCAGTTGCGATAAGTAGTAGAGTTGCCTGTAAAACCTGCATATTTTAAGTTGTTTTTCCTTATATGACTAGTCGATTTGAAACCTCTGCCTTATGTAGCGCTTTCAAGCTCTTAATATGAACACTCTACAAATGCAGTACTTCATCCACACACACTTCACATTGCTAGACCATTGTTAAGATTTCTTCTAACCTCCACCGACCCCACCGCCCCCACCAGAGGCTGTACAAACCACTTTTCACTAAAAGTGACCTCAGTGACGTTCACAATTCTCCTAGGGCAAGGGGTTAAATTCTACGTTGTTCGTAAACACACAAACGATATCCCGGATTGCTCGCATACAATAATTACCACAAATGACACACTTGGAGTTGGTGTCTCGATCGAATCCGGACCAGGACAAATTCTTCTTTACCTGCGAAACTTCATTTCTAAAAAGCTGCCTGGGCTTTCCCTTTATCTCAGTGCTACAGTTGGGTGAAGGTCAGTTTTTTTTCTCCTTTTTATAACGTTTATGTAGCGCAGCTTTCTCAATGTATGTTGGGAAACGTCAATGATATCGGCCCCTGTACATGTTCTAAAAGTTTCGCAAAAATTGCAGAAGCTTTATTGGATCCACATATATTTGACGTCGCACATAGATTTGTCATTGTAGTTACCGCCTTTTTTATGAAACCCCCATGGGTTTGAGCTTGGTGGCACTTGTAGTTATTCCAGGTCATTGTGCTCAATTGGGCGCAGATCCTAAGCCACAGTGATATCACAGCGAATCACCAACACATGCAATTTATTGCAAAGCCCAGGAAATTTTCAACATTAATGAATATTGGTGTTAGTGCAGTACATGAACTGCATCTTATTTTCGCTATATGTAAACAAGGTGTTTTGGTTCAGCTTACTGGTGCAGCAGCAAAAGCAGCTACAAACGCGCTCGTGACTAGCGCTAACTGGCAGTAAACGAGGGTAACATTGTTATGAAGATATCCTCTAATTGAGCCAGAGAAAACACGGGGAATGCCGGAGATGGAAATTTAAGACGATTAGCAAAACGGGAACAAGGTGAATGCAGGAGCCAACGTTTCGAGAAGTGGACTTGTCTTCTTCAAGGCGACCTACGCTTTCCTCGCCACAGTATATATAGGTGGGGTTCTTCTAAAAGGGAGAGGGTATGAGGCAGGTGGGTGCGGAAACGAGAGGTGTGTTAGCATGTCGAATTGAGAGTAAAGGAACCCTGTGCACAAGGTGAAAGCCAGGGTCACTACCCCCCCCCCCCCCCGTTCTGTCAACGCACGCGTGTTAGCCGGCGTGTCAAGGGCGTATGACACGCCAGCTGAAAGAAAGGAATGAAAAAAAAGAAAGAAGAAGGGGGGATACGCCAAGAAATCAAACTAAGTGTTGTTGCCTATAGCTTGAAGTTTAGCGTAGCGAATAGATTCTAACGCTCCCTTTGAAACGCTTATGCTTATTGGTTGCAATGTCTTGAACTAATGGATAAGGTATGATTCTCTGTATTTTCTTTCTCGTTCAGAACGGAAATTTAACTGTAAGATGTAAAGATTAAGTTCATCAAAGGTATGACCTGTTCGGTTGAAATGGTCGGCGACGGTTTTGGAGAAGCTTTTTTAGCTGTGCCGGCGCGATGTCCGTCTAATCTGACGTTCATTGTCCTGTTTCACCGATATATTGCTCCTTGCAGAAGGAACATTCAAGCATATAAATCACATCCGAACTTGTACAAGTGCCTGATATATCATATTGCTGAAGCCGATAATGGGTGCACTCTACTGTAAATAAAATAAACTCCCTAGTGGGACATGTCACCCTGTGTGCAATGATTGTGTCCAGTCGAATATTTGTTTCCAATATATATAAATGTGCAGCGCTGTCATCAACAGAGGCCATCAATATCATGAAGCTCACTCCGGGGCAAGCGCCCTTGGCACGCGGCTGGGCTTGCCCGGAAATCTGGAAAGTAGCCGCAGCAGTCGGTACCGGGGTTGGGCCAAGTAAAGGTAGTCTTCTATGCTTGCCTGCCTGTTTTGGTCTCTGAGAGCTTCAAGTTACCGCGAACCTCAGCAACCACGGCCCTCAGTCCACCTTGACTCGCACAGTGGGGCCAACTGACGATTTCGGAGAGCCACACAGGCAGGCAAGCATATAGCACCACCTTTACTTCGTCTAACCAGGCACCAACTACCACGACTGCTTTCGAGCTCCCAGCGCTGACTCCGGCGCGTGCCACGGGTGCTCGCCCCGGAGCAGGCATCATGGTGCATATGCCCGATGTTGGTGACAGCGTCCCACATTAGACCTCCACTTATATGTATATATTATATATATATCATAGTCATAATCATAAATATCACTAGTCGTACGTAGGCCACAATGAATTCCCATATATAGCCCCCACAGGAGTCTACGTATACCTATCGAGCACATCGTGGATTGTGGTACAGACGGACGGAGAGGCAGATATATCTCTAAGCTAAGTACCCCTACTATGATTAGGTAATAAAAATCTACGATTGAAATAGCACAAAACAATGTGGAGCCAAATTCATGAGCAATAATCTATATTATTCCAAGTGATGCAAACACTCAAGTGGCAGATTGTTTTATGCTGAAGAAGAAGCGTTTCGACAGATAAGCCCAACAATGATAAGGGCCATAACGCAAACGTGAATATTAGAATTCCGTATTACACTGAGAACGTTCGTGCAAATATCAAGAGGACGTATAAAGCCTGCTTAAATTAGTGACTACATACCACACACTGCATATTTTGTAAGACACATAGTAAGGGTCAAGCATATAAAAAAAGGAGAAAATTGAGCTCTGCCGAGGAGCCTTACGCAACTGCTTTTATATTGTAGCGTGATCCCTGAGACTGAGGAGAACACTGAGGAGAACCTTATCTTTGCAGGTTCTCGAAGCCTACCTTCAGGTGCTCAGACAGAGTACGAGGTTTTGCACGCGAATGGAGACTGCATCATTATCGGGAAATATCCGCAACGAGGAAGTAAGCACCTAATGTTTAAACAACAGTCAAGATTCCTTTACAGTGCCTTCAAAGTAAAAGTATGACTAAGTTTATTAGGACTACATGGGTTGTGGCCCGCATGCCTCTTGCAGGTGTGGTTTATTCTTTTCGGTGGACACATTTTTTTCAGGTGACGTGTGCAGTCACCAGATGTACGATGAATATAACATGTTAGCTGCCTTTAAAATGTTACAATTATGACCCATGGGAATTTTTATGTAGATTCACGAAAAAACCGCATTCGAGGACTTGTGCATGAAATGTGGAAATTACCAGCGTTCGTCTTCTGAGATATTGATCTTACAATGGAACGCTCAGTACAATGAGCGTCAAGATAAATAAATATAAACGCGAAAGCCTAGACCTGAGGAGGGAACGGAAGAAACTGGTACATAAGAAGCCGATCAATGAGTTAGCGGTAAGAGGGAAAATAGAGGAATTCCAGATCAAGCTACAGAACAGGTATTCAGCTTTAACTCAGGAAGAAGACCTTAGTGTTGAAGCAATGAACGACAATCTTGTGGGCATCATCAAGGAGTGTGCAATGGAAGTCGGTGGTAACTCCGTTAGGCAGGATACCAGCAAACTATCGCAGGAGACGAAAGATCTGATCAAGAAACGTCAATGTATGAAAGCATCTAACCCTACAGCTAGAATAGTACTGGCAGAACTTTCAAAGTTAATCAACAAGCGTAAGACAGCTGACATAAGGAAGTATAATATGGATAGAATTGAACATGCTCTCAGGAGCGGAGGAAGCCTAAAAACAGCGAAGAAGAAACTAGGAATTGGCAAGAATCAGATGTATGCGTTAAGAGACAAAGCCGGCAATATCATTACTAATATGGATGAGATAGTTCAAGTGGCTGAGGAGTTCTATAGAGATTTATACAGTACCAGTGGCACCCACGACGATAATGGAAGAGAAAATAGTCTAGAGGAATTCGAAATCCCGAAGGTAACGCCGGAAGAAGTAAAGAAAGCCTTAGGAGATATGCAAAGGGGGAAGGCAGCTGGGGAGGATCAGGTAACAGCAGATTTGTTGAAGGATGCTGGACAGATTGTTCTAGAGAAACTGGCCACCCTGTATACGCAATGCCTCATGACCTCGAGCGTACCGGAATCCTGGAAGAACGCTAACATAATCCTAATCCATAAGAAAGGGGACGCCAAAGACTTGAAAAATTATAGACCGATCAGCTTACTGTCCGTTGCCTACAAAGTATTTACTAAGGTAATTGCAAATAGAATCAGGAACACCTTAGACTTCTGTCAACCAAAGGACCAGGCAGGATTCCGTAAAGGCTACTCAACAATAGACCATATTCACACTATCAATCAAGTGATAGAGAAATGTGCGGAATATAACCAACCCTTATATATAGCTTTCATTGATTACGAGAAAGCGTTTGATTCAGTCGAAACCTCAGCAGTCATGGAGGCATTACGGAATCAGGGTGTAGATGAGCCATATGTAAAAATACTGGAAGATATCTATAGCGGCTCCACAGCCACCGTAGTCCTCCATAAAGCAAGCAACAAAATCTCAATAAAGAAAGGCGTCAGGCAGGGAGATACGATATCTCCAATGCTATTCACAGCGTGTTTACAGGAGGTATTCAGAGATCTCGATTGGGAAGAATTGGGGATAAAAGTTAATGGAGAATACCTTAGTAACTTGCGATTCGCTGATGATATTGCCTTGCTTAGTAACTCAGGGGACCAATTGCAATGCATGCTCACTGACCTGGAGAGACAAAGCAGAAGAGTGGGTCTAAAAATTAATATGCCGAAAACTAAAGTAATGCTTAACAGTCTCGGGAGAGAACAGCAATTTACAATAGGCAGCGAGGCACTGGAAGTCGTAAGGGAATACATCTACTTAGGGCAGGTAGTGACGGCGGATCCGGATCATGAGACGGAAATAATCAGAAGAATAAGAATGGGCTGGAGTGCGTTTGGCAGGCATTCCCAAATCATGAACAGCAGGTTGCCGTTATCCCTCAAGAGAAAAGTATTTAATAGCTGTGTCTTACCAGTACTCACCTACGGGGCAGAAACCTGGAGGCTTACGAAAAGGGTTCTACTCAAATTGAGGACGACACAACGAGCTATGGAAAGAAGAATGATAGGTGTAACGTTAAGGGATAAGAAAAGAGCAGATTGGGTGAGGGAACAAACACGAGTTAATGACATCTTAGTTGAAATCAAGAAAAAGAAATGGGCATGGGCAGGACATGTAATGAGGAGGGAAGATAACCGATGGTCATTAAGGGTTACGGACTGGATCCCAAGGGAAGGGAAGCGTAGCAGGGGGCGGCAGAAAGTTAGGTGGGCGGATGAGATTAAGAAGTTTGCAGGGACGGCATGGCGACAATTAGTACATGACCGGGGTTGTTGGAGAAGTATGGGAGAGGCCTTTGCCCTGCAGTGGGCGTAACCAGGCTGATGATGATGATGATGATGATGATGATGATGATGATGATGATGATGATGATGATGAAACGCGAAATACACTAGCATATGCCGTATAAAAGACCAATCTGGAAGCGAAGTGGAGAGAAGGACAGCGGCATTCCCCACTGTGGAGTAGCAAATGGTAATTGGGCTGGCTTCTCCCTTTCTCAGACAATCAAATATCGCATGGGCGAGGCGATTTCTTTGCATTGACCTATCATTGAATTTAAAAATAGCGTACTGACCTCCAAATTTGATCAGAATTATGCCTGACCACAAGCGCTGTTGAAGTGTCACAAATAATGCAACTACATTCGAATGTGATTTTTCTACTCCGTATATAAATGTACTCGTATTGTATAATCGTCAAGTATAAAAGGCATGTAATAATGTTTTTAAGTATTTATCGACTACATTTGGCTGATGAAAAATTTGACTCATCGGGAGGCGCAAACAACCTGGGCAAGAGTTTAGAATTTTATAATCATCAAGGAAAATAATATGCAGATCCCACGCATTGTGGGAATCACTGTAAGATGAGCTTTCGGTGCTGTTTAGTTTGATTGACGATAATAACAATGGTCTTGACGGCAAATGTTTAATTTCTTCGAAGTTTAGCCCAGCCCGAGAATTGTGAGTTGATGTTAAACGTTACTTTGCGTACACAACTGCCGTTGCTCTGCGTCGTACACGAACACGTAGGGGAGGTTTTCGATTGAGGCGTTGCTGTGCTGCATACTTCATAACCTCTGAGAGGGCTGAGCATATTCTCAAGATCACATGGCACATCTCACCGTGGTAGGAGTATTATACCATAATTGAATTATGGGGCCGTACTTACAAAAACCACAATCGGATTATGAGGCACGCCGTAGTGGCGGACGCTGGATTATTTGTGCCACTGTGGTTTTCTTTAATGTGCCCGTCAACTTAACTGGAAGTGCGTTTTTTTTTATTTCGCCACCGTGGAAGTGCGGCTGCCTCCTTCGGGCCGCGACCTCAAGCAATACCATAGCCGCAAAGCTACCGCGGCGGGCACAGAAGTGTTGATTGGGCGTGTGACCGCTACTAGTCAACGCTGTGCAAAGGTCCAAAAGAGTTTGTCGCATCTTCTTTCCTCTCCGCCGAGCTTTTGTCATGTCTACAGGCGCCATGAATTCCCTCGCCCGATGCGGTGTGCGAGACAGCAGCACTAACAGTAGGGGCGAAGAAAGCTTCATTTTAAGGAACTACAAGGATGGTTACGAGTGTGTAACCATTTTTAACCCTTGAGGCCAAAAGTACAGGCAAGCCTACAGGCGCGCCTGCGCATGCTCACATGGTGCGGGGCAGATGGTCAGCCCGAAGCGCGGCGCGAGCACGGATATCTGCGCCAAACAGATATCGGAGTCTGGAGTGCTGGCAAGATTGTGTGCAGTTTGGTCTTTAGTCGTGGAACGAGATACCACTTTAGATCGCCATGTAGACAACGAAGAATCAACTGGGAGTTTGAACCACCATCCTCCTGGATGGCGCTCACGCTTCAAGTGCTACGGTTCGCTTTCACGCTCCGGTGGTCACTGGAATTCTAAGCATACAGTGGCGCAGACTGGCACACAGCAGTGCGCCATGTGAGGCACCGCCTCCGGTGTTGCGGGTTCTGTGATGTTGTGTACAACCTGGCAAAGGCGACGTGGCATCAGACACCCGCCACGTATTCACGAAGGGAAAGCGAGGAGTGCCGTAGACGTGACATTACTTCCACAATATGGAGCGAGCCATGGGGGGTTCTCGCCATCCGTGATGATGATGGCAATTATGTGATAATTTTACTGGCTTCTTCTTTGAAATGTAGTGGGGCAAAGTGTAACTGACCCTGCCGTAGATGTTCATGTTTTATTACAGTTATCACAGTTTAGCATTTTGCCTATCGCTCCTCGATGTTTTCTTTCTTGAATAAAACATATACCTCTACATTATACAGTTACCTAGACCTGTGACGACTCTGGTCCTATCAGTCACTTTCCTGCTTTTTTTCCACCCATACTCTAAACGCGTCTTACTTATATCGACTGCCTCGACAGTTAAAGCTTCCACCCACTATTAATTTCAGCGTACCTGGAATGTGGTCGTTTCCTACCGGTGATTGTCGGTTCTTGACATTAAATTAAAACGTGATAAATACATTGAGGTTTTTGCTGCACCAGACAAATTCATCATCTTGTTGCTAATGTTTTTTCTGATATAATTTGGTCCTAAAGCAGCCAACTCGTCTCTCGTACTAATAGATAGGCATTGTTCTTTTTTTATTGTAGAAGTTTTCACTCGTGATATATTTCTGGCATCATTAGTAAATATACTTGGTATTTCTTCTTAACATCCCTTGCATTCAATCTACCGTCTCTGTTTCTCCCCCTTTCTCTCCGCCAATCAAAGCTGTTTCCTTAGACATTCATTTGTCATGTAACTGTCTATAAACTTGCTGGATCTTCTCTTGAGCTTTCGAGCCTAAGTGAATTACTTCACCTTTTTGTGAAATTTTTGAGCTACAGATATGTAGGCCCTTGGGACACGAGCGTGCACTTTCCCCAATAGAGCCGAACAGCCTTCTCGCTGTGAACGGCGCCAACGCCGAGAAACTGGCCCACGAGTTAAGAAACGCATAGGCTTTCAAAAAGAGTCGTGTTCAGAAGGGATTGTCTTTAAAGGTCGATGGAAACGTAACAGATAACAAAGAAATTAAAACATTGTTTTCTGAATTCATGTACCGGATGTATTCGCTCTCTCCCTACACAAAAGTGTGTTACAGAAATTAGCATTGCAGGGTTTAATTTGCATATGGACAGAAGAATGTAGAAGACTACGATTTTACCTTCACAAGGGCCCAACAACAGGATACTGAGCTATATTTCCTTATAAAGCAGGGCAGCAAAAAACAATAGCCATTTATTCTATTAATTTATTTTAATACATTCAATGCCCTAAGGCGTTAGAGAAGGGAGTGGGGACGAAATGTGAAAAGGGCATAGTTACCTGACGCTGTTATAGTCCCCAAGAATCATCGATGAGAGCTGTAAATACAGAAATAATAATCTCGTTTACGATAGAGGTGGGCAGGCAATTGTCATCAGTTCCTGTCTACGGTACAAAACAGTAAACAAAGTGTTACAAACAAGGAACGACAAATGTCTTTCAGGGCTCTGTACGCAACGAATCATGAAACAATTATCTATGTAATTCGCTCAGGCAGGCACTATGAAACGTATATTTTTTTAAAGTGCACATAAAGGGGACATTTTGCTGTGCAACAGAAGTTTAGAAACCTGTAATCATATTTTTCTTAATCAACGCTCTCGAATGATGTAAGTATAATGACACGCAAGGGTGTTCTGGGGAAGGTTTTCAATATACATCGAAGGATTGCTAGTGGACCAGGTAGCATTCCTGATTTATTCTTAAGGTGATGTGCTGCGCAGATTTCTCTATTTCTTATGTTTATATTTAACTTATCACTGAGATCATACGATATCCCATATGATTGGCGAAAGGCACGTAATGTACGAATTCATAAAACAAGGGAGTCGCCTTCAGATAACTAACTATCGCCCAGTTTATATAACCAGTCAATGTTGAAAGTAGTTGGAGTATGTTATTGTAAGTTACCTGCAGCAAATCTTGGTTAAATATAAGATACCATCTTTTACAAGGACCGTTTTCGAAGAGGTATGTCTACAGTCACGCAGTTAGTCTCGGCAGTTCACGAATTGTTTAGTATTCTTGATATGTCTGGCCAGGTGAATGTTTTGTTCTTGGATTTTTTTAAGAACTATAACAAGGTTCCTCATGGTAACTGATTGTTGAAGTTACAGTACATTGCTCTACTGTTCAGTATCGAAGAATGAATTGCTGCATATCATAAAGACAGACAACAATTTGTTCAAGTGCAAAATTATTCATGCAGCACGATATTACTTACCCCCAGGATTCCCCACAAAAGTGTATTGGGATCGTTGTTGTTCTTAATTATATAAGCGATTTAATAGATATGTTACTAAATGATGTTTCAATCGTATTTGTAGATGACTGTGTTGTTTTTAAAAAGATTTGTATGGACGAGCATAATTGTCTACAGGCAGCTCTCCAGGCAATTGATGATGGGTACGCAGAATGGCGCACGGAGCTAAACAAGGAAAAGAACTGTTCTTCTCTGTGTCACAAGAAAGAAATTTATCCACGTATTCAGGGATCACCTTAGCAGGAGTGGGATTTGCTAAGCTGACAAGTATAAGTACTTAGTAGTTACCCTTTCGAAAAATATGTCATGGTACACACATACCACCGACATTTGTGCTTCGACTTTAAAAAGTTATCTTTTCTTAAAAGAAAGCGTAAGAAGGCTGTCGCCAATACAAATCTTTTAGCATATAAATGTATAAGGTCCATGTTGAAATATGCGTCGGCACTGTGCGATCCCTACGCAAAGAAGGACACTGAAAAAATGGAACCTATTCAAAGAAAAGCAGTAAAATTGATATGCCCTAAATATAGAAGATGAGGTTCTCCTTCCTTGCTCATGGACGAACACCACATTCCAATGTTACAAGGCACTGGAATGCAAAACAAGTCGACTTCTGTTCCTTTATAAACTTTTTTCTGGAAAAATCCCAATAAACCTTCCGCATTGCATTCAGCAAGTTACTACCAGGCGAACAAGGCATACAACACAACATATTGACTCGGACTTTTCCAAAATCAAACTCATATGAGAACAGCTTTTTTCCTAAAACATTGAAAAAATTGAACGAATTACCACAAACCACTTTCGAATCTCACGACTTCCCCATTGAACTGGAATGCACTTTTTGCAAGGAAATGTGCCTTGAGTTGTAATGTGTCCTCGATTTGTGGAGTCTTTTTGCGATGGAAGATTAGGGTTGAAATGGTGGCCTCGATCTTCCTCTCTCTTATTCTTTTTCGTTACCTATTTGGAAACTTACTTGAACTTTAGCAATACTTAATTTTATGTTCTAGATTTGTGGCCTTTTTATTGCTGATCTGGATAGGGTTGAATTACAGGCAGATCTTGGTTTTTATTCTTGTAGAGCCTCATCACTTTTCAGACTTGGAATATCCCTCCTGTTTGGGCCAGTGAATAGGCCTGCGGTATGGTTAAAGAAAATAAAAATAACGAAATAGTACATAAGGTACAGCGTGCAGTAGGGTGATTCCCAGATTCCAATATGCTAAGATACTAATTGCACTTGTGTATTCAAGTTCAGAACGCACAAGTGGTTTATACAGTATAAGTTTGAGCCTTGATGGTTCTCTCCAAAAGCAGCGACTTAAGCAACCTAACATTCTATTAGCGTCATTGACTACATAATATTTGGGAGGTTAGCAGGAGAGATCAGCAATTATGTGTTCTACAAGATATTTATAGGAAATTATTTTAACAACACAAACCCAACTATTCTATATGAAAGAGGGTTGGCTGGAGGTGCTTTTCAAGATATTTTCATGGGAAATGGTGGCGTCACAACGTAGAGTTAAAATTTGCCAAGTGGAAAGAATTGCCAAGACCAACTCCCTGGACCTAGTGTGGGGGTACAGCATACGAGGTTTCCTCGTGTTTTCTGCGTTAGCGAAGAACAATCACTTAGCGCGATGGCTGCTTATGTACAAAACTCAAATTGTGATCTTGCTACCTCCGAGAGAGAAATATTTTTCAATTTCGGTCTCGTGTGACATTAATCTATACAGATGACCTCCAGATTGAACAGGTCGACTTAATTTGCACGAAAAAAATGGATTGGCATGGCAGCACTTCATTCGTCACTGAAGCAAGTGCATGCACATAAAGCAACGTGCTTACAAGTCCCCATGGTGAGTTCAGCCACAAATTATGAAAGCGAACAAAACAAGAACATCAAGCGTGTTTGGGTTGCAGTCCGTTAAACCAATTCAAGCTGTCAGTTAACCCCAAAATCCATGACATCAAGCGTGCTCTATTGTGCCTAGGCTGATTATCCCTTCCCAGTCTCATTAGAACGTCTAGACAATAGAACCACTGTAACGTGATGGCTTTCATTATGGTGGCGGAGTGCCACATCGTGCCGCTGGAAAATTGAAGCCTAGCTGTTCCTAAAGCATGCTGCTTGATAAGAAATATATGAGGAAGCGGGTTACGGTCAGTGATCACAATCACTAGATCCCCCCAAAATCCCGTGTAACACTTACTTAATATATAAATTAGTGTCAATAATACCAGTTCTACTGTGGCCTATCGAGCTTAATTTAGTATACAACAATATCTGGAGAAAGAAATTAGAACTGTCCGTCCTTCAGTGGAAAAAAAATCAGTGAAATCAGTGAAAGACAAGCACCGGCAGTGAGACGAAATGTCTGTAAAGCGAAAGTCGGGCTTTGAAGGATCAGGGGTCGCAAGGACAGGAGCCTCATGAACTTTTCGTTTGGGCAAATAAAAGACGCTTTCCGATTCGTTCGGCCAATGTGTTCGGTTGAATATTTTCTTGTCCGTGAACGATGTTAAAGACTGGTAGTTAGATACATTACCCATGCGGTTATACGACTGGCATGCCTTCCTTCCATTTTTCTGCATTGACCCACGCAGCTTGCAGTTCTTCATTACGCTGTTTCCGTCGAAATCAACGCGCATCGTTCTGCTGACTTTCAACATCGTCACATATTTCTAGAGTTTCCGTCACGGTCATCTAGTGCAACATCTCTAATTTGCCTGATTTACGGACAGCTTTCGACTGTCTGACAAGCACTGACTAATTCTCCGCTCTGAGCGCTCGAATCGATGCAGCCCGTATGCCCTCCTCCTCCCATCTTTTATGTTCGTGGAGCTGGTGCAATACCTTTGCCCATATGAGATAGTCGTAGCCTATTCGCTTATTGATAAGAACGGCAACTGTAAAGGTGTGGCCTCTACGTCTTCAATGAAAAATCCTGCACCACGTAACACTAGTCGTTTTACAGCGAACTTTGCCTGCGCCTTACCACTGAATGCTGACGCCAAATGTTTGTTCCGTTGGATGCTTTAAAGTGCGCCGGAACAATGCTTTCCCGCAGTAATTCGATATTAGCACTGCTACGGATGATAACTCATATCACTTTGTCGATGCAATTTATTTTAACATTCCAGCGATTTATACAAGGAGCACTTAAGGTATGTGCTGCAAAAAGCACTGACAGTCTTTCTCCGTGGTTATCCTTGTTAGCGATATTATCATGATGACAAGGCATGCAACAGCGTAATGCCTACAGCTTCCCCAGTAAAATCAACCTCATAAGTCTGGCTTTGCTTTGTCAGGTACCTTGCTTCAAACTAGTTGTATCTTACGTGCCTACACATTCCAGAATACCTTCGGCACAATCAGCCCTTTGCTTTTTACCACCTTCTTGTCCATACGCCAATGGTCCATATCAACCAACGCGCGCTCCCTTTGCCCATGACGTCGCCGTAAGGCTGCAAAAATGTAGTTTCTTTTCTTGCTTCCAGCACTTCCTCTCGCAACCAAATATATTTATTTTCTTTTGCTATTGCGGCCTTCAAGTGCTCATATAAGATCAGCTCGATGTGGGCCTCGAGGTACTTATTCTCAGGTGCCGCCACGTCCTCTAAATCTTGGTGGCGGTGGAGACATATCGCGAATGTTTTTCACATATCCCTTTCTTGGCATTCAAAAAGCGTGCTTGATGCTCAGATTTCGACAGCTCTGGCTATTGAAGAACGATTGATTTGGTCACTTCATTGTTCTCGTATTGCTGGACAGTGAATCGAATGTTTATGTAGGCCATGGGATTGGAGATTAGTCGGAAAAGCGCCTTGTCCCGTAGATACTGGGTGAGCTTCTAGTCAGCTCTCCACAGAATGAAGCCACATGAGAACCTCTCCGTTTGATGGCAACTTTTGACATGGCCCTGGGAGGAGCCTAAAGAAACGTTGGAGACCCATTAGACGTCCTCAGAGATTGTACGTTTCCTTACCTGTCACGCAATATACCGACGATGCCTAATTAACTTCGAGCAAGCTCAAGTTCAAGCTCCAAGTCTTTTCTTCTGCTAGCTTCGTTGTGTATATTTCTCTCTCAGAGAGAAGCATACTATACTCGCTCGAACTGTAACAACCGTCACTATCCCCCAGGCTAGCCATCTCACTCGTCTGTTTTCCGAACTGAGATGACCGAATGAGATTTTATAAAATGTGACCTCGTGAAGGAGCTATCACACTCTTAAACAACGTCGCCAAGGGAATGGCTAAGCGGTATAGAGTCTTTCGAGGTTTCCGCAATGCTGGCCATTACTTGGCCTGTAATGTTGCTAGCCTGCTTAGTGGCCGGAATGCTGTTCACGCCTACAAAAAGCTACCTCTGACAGCGCTTTGCTGCTCGAGTCGACTTCGTCTTGTCAGCTGCCTGATCTCCACACCGTGCGGATTTTATTCGCTTCTATAATGCGTGTCACCACTCGAGTTTTCGAGGTACTTGAGTGCGCGCTTGATTCCGAAGTGAAGATGCTACGTGGTTCTCGGCTGCGCTCACAATCGCGGACGGCCCGATGTACATATTACGCTGTGGGATCAGTATTGTACGGCCCGAGTGAGCCTCCGCTGCTCGACATCGCTCCCATCAAAGTTTCTCAATCGGTCCATATCGCCAAGTTGCCTTCAATTGGGTGTCCTCGCAACAGTCCTAAAACTCCCTTAGTGGCGAGGCACCAGTGGGCGAGCGTGCGTGACCAAACTTTACTAGTTGCTACCCGATACCAGCACTCGTCTGGCTAGTGCAGCAGCGGCGGATGCTCGGGAATTTCACCAAACCTGTGGTGGGAAAAGACACAAACACACACGCACCATCAGAAATGTCTATTGCGCTTCTTGTTGAGGTTAAAACCCACTTAAACAAACGAGCCTCGGGTTGTGGTACAGCTCGACCCAATAGTAAAAATTGGTGCATTTGCAGCAGAAACAGGTTTGGTTGTAACTTCTGCTTACGAGATAGGTGGTCCACCATTTCAGAACTACCCCAAAGGCGAACTCTCTGCAGTGGGCACCTCTGTTGTCACTGCAAATACATCTGCGATGCTCGGATGTTGCTTGACTGCGCCAGCAAATTCATGTTCTTGCTTCAGACAGCTTGGAAGATAGTTGGGAGAAATCGAGGCAAGTTCACTATATGTAGTGCGCGAAGTTTATATAGCCAAGCCAGCTATATTGAAGGTCGCGAAGTATGTCTGGTGGTAGGCAATCTTGTGCAAGTCCCAGAAACGTAGTCTGTGGATGAAGAATGTGAAGCTCTCTATCCTGATAATCACCAGGTGATAACACTCGTGTAGTGGCACAGGCGCCTGTATACACAAAGAATCAGTGTGACATTGGAAACTGTGAGAGTGGCAACATTCTTTCAGTTCTTCATTGGTCACGCCCGACTTCACTCTCTATGCCGTATGTGAGGCATCCGCCTCGTCATTGGCCAGATTTATCATTGCATCACTGATGCGTTTGTGTGAAGCAATAATATAAGTGGACAGGTCCCGTTAAGCAGGCGCATTTCATTGCCAAACAGCGGCACGAAAACTAAACAGACAATAGTTGCCTAACCTTGCGGAGATCTGTGGGTTTGGCTGTAGTACACTGGCTGTAGCCTCTGCGACGTTCGTAATTGTTTTACTCTAGGTGAGTATTTTCCGCTTTTCGTATGTCCACGAGGAAGTTATTGGTGTTCACATCATTTTGCTTGAATAGTTTTATTTATAGATCGCATGAAAACTATTGCATTTCAAGTTATTCGCTGTATTCTCGAATGTTTTGCTTCTCCGTGCTCTGGTAAAATGAAAGGAGGAAGTTTGGCTACTTCATCTCGGAGTTTAAATGTATGAGAGATTAATAATTATGCATTAATTTTCAGTGACAGCAGACTGCTTCTTCTGGACCACTAAAAGCAAGGCTAGAGGGAGCCATTTTGAGTGCGATTTCATTTGGGAGTACTATTGTCATTTCCCTACGGATGTGCCATTTGATGGGAGAGAATGTCAGTAGCTGTATGATGTGTCAATAAATGCGAGACATCAGCTGCAGAGTGCTATACCATCTTTGACAAGTTTCATTTCTTATTCTACTGCATGTTCACTTTCTTTCTGAGCAATGATCTAATTTATAAATATATTTCTAGCGTAAACGTACTGCTGATATTTATTCTAAAACTTTCAAAAGTTAGATTGTTTGAGATGTCGTGATTTTTTTCAGCACGTGTCATTATTTCCCAGAGTTCCCTCATAACCTCGGCAGGTAAAGCAACTCAAATTGATGAATATGGCGCTTGAACAAGCACAGCGACTGTCTTCCCAGCAAGGTTTTATTTTGCTTGTTCGATGGGAGGAGGGTGTGGAAGTAGCCGACATAACTGTGACGCTTCGCGTGGTTCACAGGATAGCTTGACGGGGTGATGGATTAGCGAAAAGAATTTGAACTCCCACGCCGAAGAACAGAGTAACTGCAAACGAAATACACAACGCATTGTGTCTTATTGCATTAAAAAAATACGTCATGAGCAATTTCCTCCAAAGGATTCGCACACCACACTACTTACATCAAATACGGGTATCAGTACGGACTTTATTGCCAGTATTGTTTCAACCATTCTAACGCACAAGGCCCCACCAAATGGTGTGTTTTTGTGAGAAACCAAAATAAGTACTAAAGCCTCTTCTCAGGTAATGCATTGGGGTCTTTGAGGAGAAATACGTCAAATGACATGAATTATTTGACAATATTTTCCTAATCTGCTTTTAAGTAGTTAGGAGACCGTAGTGCTCCACATTTCATAGAGGGGCACAGTGTATGGACCATCAGGTTTGGTTGTTTGTAAACTAACGTAATTCAAATGCCCTAACGTGCTAACTTTCCGAGAGGCCTTTGATTTTCGCCTAAGACAGAAAGCAAAGCCATTCAGAAAATAATGGCTGGTTCTAACTGAACACGTGGATAGCAAATGTTTTGAAATGATATATATATATATATATATATATATATATATATATATATATATATATATATATATATATATATATATTTATTTATATATATATATGTACGAGAAGAAAGGTGGTTAACCGAGGGGCCCGATTTTGATTAAGCATATCGTAAGAAGCCAATAAACACTGACACCAAGGACAACAGAGGGGAAATTACTTCTGCCTAATAAATGAAATAAAGCAACGATAAATTAATGGAAATTGAAGTGGATGAAAAAAACAACTTGCCGCAGGTGGGAACCGAACCCACAACCTTCGAATTTCGCGTGCGATCCTCTACCAATTGAGCTACAGCGGCGCCGTTTCCCCATCCACTTTCTTTGGTATTTATGTGCCCTAGTACTCCCAGGATTCTGCTAGGGCACATAAATACGGTTATATATATATGTATATATTTATATATGGCTGACAATTTCTCATTGAGTTTGAAAATACGAAAAAACAAAAATCTGTACGTTATCTACAAACTTTAATGTTGATAGGAGTGTCGTCCCTCCACAAAGGCTCGGTGCTACAGGTGAATTTTAGAGAAGACATTTGTTGAAAAGGGCTTTCAAATGTAAATAGTGAAACTACTTGAAGAGCGCCCCTTGATTATTGGAACGCTGCTTTCTCATTTGTAACAGAGAAAGGCGGGCTAGTTGGTGGTCGATATATGAATGCATAATGTAACTGCACAAATGACATTGGATGAAGAAAGAAGCAGCCTGGACAAGCGCAGAACTTCCACTACATGATCAACCCCATCAACTTCATGCTTTCTCATGTTAGTTCTTCAAAGACATTACGAGGCAAAATCCCACACCACACCTCTTCCAACAGGGAATTCTATTCGATAAAGCGCAGCAAAGCATGGGCAAAAGGACAAACGACAGACTCACACAAGCGCTTACCGATACCGAGCTTGTGCGCGTCTGTGGTTTCTTGCGTCATTGTTTTGGTGCGCTGTTGTATGATGACCAAACAACAACTGACAGTCGCGACTCATTATCGCACCCCATATATGGAGGACGGTGGGGAGACAGCGCGGGAGGGAGGCGTGGCGGCTTCGACTCCGCCAACAAGAGCCTATTTTGCACGGCCGCGCGTGATCGCGCACGCTGTATCATGAAGAGGATGTGCACAAGGCTCGTACAATTGTGCGCGCGGTCTTCTCGCTGCCAGTGTTGCCAGGTTTGGCTATATATTGCCAAATTGAAGGAGGAAGAGGAGAAAAAACTTTATTCTTGTCATGTACAAGGTTTTGCCGCCTGCCTGGCTAGTCCCATGTTCGGACCGGGAGGTCAAGCCTCCTAGCCCTATCACGGGCGTACTGGACAGCCAGGACTTGAGGGATATGATCTGGAGATCTGATCATTCCTGAAAACCGATTCCGGGAAATGCCAGGGCCGAGCGACCCACACTCCCAGAGCAGATGTTGAAGCATGCATATCTCCTTTCTGCATGCTTTGTATATAGTATTCATGTCAGCAATGTCATACCATTCCTTTATTTGTGCAGGTGAATAATAAGACTCTCTCATTGCCTAAGTGTAACTGCTTGTGTTCTGTTTAGCCTATAGTGAGGAGGTAGAAACTCCCTTCTTCCCGTGTAGTAATTGAAAAAAAAACTTGTAACTCGTAATTTCATTGTATGTAATGAGCGTATCTCCCTGTAAGTTCTCTAATTCAGGATAATCAGAACCGTATGTGAAAGCGGCTGGGTCTGTAAGGTCGCGGGCGACGCTTTTGGCCGATTCATTTGAATTGACAGGAATACCATCAAGTTAACCAAGGTGCGCCGGGAACCAATAAATGTAACGTGTAAGATTTGTTTGCCTTTTGTTAATTATTCTGGCAGCCTGTGGGGCAATTCTTCTCCTACTGAAAGCTGTAATAGCTGTTTTCGAGTCGCTATATATTTCTATGAATCTACCGTCTGTTAGTGCCAATGCAATCGCAACTTGTTCAGCGACTTCAGGTTTGCTAGTGTAGACCGTGGGGCAGTCGATGCACTTGACTTGATGATTCACTACTGCTGCCACGAACTTAGTTCGATCCTTGTAGATAGCCGAATCAAAAAAGCAGGCTCCTCTGCCCCCTTTATCCATTTTCTTGATTAACGCCATGGCTCGTGCAACTCTCCTGTTGATGTTATGTTTTCGGTGCATATTCCTCGGTAGCAGTGCGACAATTATGTTGTCTGCGAATTCTTGGTTAACTTTAGTGTACTGTGCTGGATCTTTAATAGGGTTGATCACGATCTTGTCCAGGATTGATCTTCCCGTGCTGTTTGTAGATAGTCTCGCTATTTGTGATGTTTCTTGAGCCTTCGCCATATCCATGGTCGTGTTGTGTATTTCTAATTTGAGCAGTTTTGCAGGGCTGGTTCCAATGGGGAGCTCCAATGCACTTTTAACAACCTTCTAGATCGCAGCGTCCAGCTTCTTGAGTTCAACCTGCGTCCAGTTGTACATGGCAGCGGCGTATGAAATATGACAGAGTACGAAAAAGTTGATTAACCTCATTAGGTTGTCTTCTTTCATTACCTTGTGTCTTCCTGCCAGGCGTGTGAACATCCAGAACGCGTTATCCGTTTTAACGGTGATTTTTTTGACCTCCGTATGGTTTCCACCGTTTGCATCAATGAAAACGCCTAGTACCCTGATCGCGTTGACTCTTGATATATTGGCACCATTTCCTGTATGCAGGCGTATATTGCTTTCCGATAGACGTTTCCAGCCCTTAGGCCTGCCCCCTTTTTCACGTCTACAAAGTAGCAAAGCCGATTTATGTGGAGAGCACCTGAGTACAGTGGGTTTCAGGTATTCTTCCACCGTCCTGATCGCTTCAGTCAGTGCATCCTGTATCTGCCCTTCACTGCCACCAGCACACCGTACTGTGAGACCATCAGCTTATATGGTATGGTCAATGCCCTTAACATTGACCAGCTTTCTGAACAGACCAATCATGCACAGGTGTAAAAGGACGGGAGAGATCCCTGATCCTAGGGGGGTTCTCGATCTCCGAGCTGAACCACTTCCGAGTTTGCGTCTCCGACCTTTATCTTCGCCGTGCGTGCTTCGAGAAAGGATTTTGTGTATTTAAACATCCTCATCCCGAGTCCAATGTCATCTGTCGTTTTGAGGATATAATCATGCTTGATGCTGTCGAATGCTTTTTGCAAGTCTAATCCCAGTATGGCCTTAATATTTCTATAATATCCGTCGAGTATGTGGTGTTTAATTTGCTCCATGGCATCCTGCGTGGATAGTGCGGACCTAAAACTCAGCACGTTGTGAGTGTATATATTATTGTCCTCCAAGTGGTCTTTAGCCTCTTAAGGATTGCGTGTTCAGCGACCTTCCCCATGTATGATGCAAGTGATATTAGCCTTAAGTTGTCCAAGCTTGGAGGTTTACCCGGTTTCGGTATTAGTATAAGTTGTGAAGTTTTCCATTCTTCTGGGACTTCGCCTGAGATCCATGCTTCATTGATGAAGTCTGTCAGCGATTCAATTGACGGCACATCGAGATTGCTAAGTGATCTGTTTGTTACTCCATCAGGACCGGGGGCTGACTTTCGATTTAGTTCACTTAACACCCTCCGGATTTCATATGTGGTGAAGGGTTGGTCGAGTTCAGGTAGAGTGGCTCCCCTGTATTCTGATGGAAGTCACTGGTCCTGCTCATTTCTAACGGGTAGGTATTTGTCAATTAGTTTATTGGCAACTGTTTCGATGGGCTGATCCTTAAGGGCTACGTGTACAGCTCTGGCAAGGCTGTGTCTCTCGTCGGATTTAGTGCCTTTTTTATCCAGCAGATGCTTGATCAATTTCCACGCCTAGCCATTTCTTATTTTCCCATCGATTGACTCACAAAACTCGTCCCACTGTTGCTGGCTGAGGGGGTTACACTATTGTGCGATTTGTTTGTTAAGGTCTGCGATTCTTTTTCTCAGCCTACGATTTAGCCTTTGGGCCCGCCACCTCCGTGTTATGGCTTTCTTGGTTTATATTAAGTGGGCAAGTTTCGAGTCTATTGCCTCTATATTAGTGTCTGAAACAATTGTTTTGGACGCCGTTTTAATGTCCCTTCTGATGCCCTGACACCAGTCTGAGATTGAGTTTGGTGGTTTCTTTTCCGCTTTGGGCTCTTAACTTACGGAAAGGTCCCAATCTACCACCTCGAATTCTCGAGTTCGGTCTCTCATCTTCCAGTTTGACTTCTATTACGTAATTATTGCTGCCAAAAGTCATATTTGTGTTAGTGCATGAAACATGCTCTTTGTTCTTAATGAACGTAAGGGCAGGTGTTGTGTCTCTGCAGGCAGAATTGCCAACCCTTGTAGGATGTGTCTTATCCGTGATTAAGACCAGGTCTAGCTCATCCGGGTGGTTGCACAGATTCCTGCCAGTGGCATTCGTCGTAGCGTAGCCCCATAGCTCCTGGGCTATGGGGCTACGCTATGGGGCTACGGTGTTATCGCATATGCCAGCAGGCTCCTCTAACCCGCGGAGCGCAACTATTCCATCACTCAGCGTGAGTGTTTGGCCCTAGTTTGGGCGGTTGCGAAGTTCTGCCCATACTTATATGGCCGACCCTTTTCCGTTATCACAGACCATCACGCGCTTTGTTGGTCATACTCGCTCAAAGATCCTACTGGAAGACTTGGTCGCTGGGCCTTACGCCTCCAAGAATATTCGTAAACTGTGACCTACAAATCTGACCGAGTACACAAGGACGCTCACTGCCTGTCTCGCTACCCGGTAGACGAGCCTGACGACGCCGACAGTAGTACCGCCAATGGCATTTTCTGTGTGTGTGCCTCCGCTAACATCGCCGATGAGCAGTACCGAGTCCTATCGCTGCTAGCACTCATCGAGCGGCAGCGCTCTACACCTACTGACGGATCCGTTCGCCGATATGTTAGTTAATTCAGGTTTAATGGCGTAAAAGCGACTTAGGCCATGCTGCGCCAGTTACAGGACAGTTTAAGATCCAATGTTAAGGCATCATTAGCTGTGTTACATTAAAGTCGATGCAGATAACCGGTTTCATCTAACAACTCGAACAAGTTAGTGAATGGCACTAGTGGATCATCGCCCAATATTAAGGCAGGGTGCAAAGGTGTGAGCGATACAAATTGTTTAAATGTTTCCTCTTCTGTGTTTCAGTGTGTGGACATGATATAATGATGTGGGTTACTGTAAGCGTTTCATGACATTTCTCGCATGTTGGTGGGTATTCGTTTCGAAGTGAAAAATTGTGTGTTAGATTCGTGTGTCCAATCGGAAGTCGACATAACATAACCTCATAGAACCGTTCTTGGAGAATACATGATTCCCACTCGCGAAGTAGCACTGTAAACAAAAAACACCCAGATGGGCGTTTTTTGCTTTTCCTCTAGCGCGTGCCCTTTTGTACATTTTTTTTACTGCCATTGAAAGGGCGTACGATAAAACTACCATTGACGTGGGCATTATTTGGGCACACAACGGGAGTACCGTAATACGTCTACTTCACCCCCATTTGACTGGGAGGTACAATGGTAGTTTTGTGAAGGAATTAAAGGCATTTTAGTTTAGGTGCGGCAAGCACGTAGCGAAATGCATGTTGGCGCGGGTCACGCGCTTTCACAGCACCAGACGGAACACCGCAGGCCGAAATGTCTAACGCCGGCGATCAGTGCTGAACGGAACTCGGCCGTCCGTGAGCTGCTACCCAAGCAGGCGTTGCACCTGCTCGGAGCGAACACCGGCGTCCGACACTGTTGCCTGTGGTATTCCGTCTGCTGCTGCATAGGCGCGGCGTACCGCCACGAAGCATTTCGGAGCGGGCTCGCCACACGTGGTCCAAACGACGGCACAGGGCCACCGCTGAATAGACCAAGTCACGTGCGCACGTGGTCCAATGGCGAATGGACCCGTCACCGCACGTCTTCATTTTTTCCTTTCGCTGATCACTCTTTGCAAAGCTTTTATACAGTCGTCCTAGCAAAAATGCTAGTTATCAGCAGCACCTCCGAAGCCAGCAAACGCCTTCGAGAGTAGTTGCTACTTGCTGAAAGGAAAAATGCACGCGACACACTCTGACAGTGAAGAAAATTTATTAGACACCAAATGTAAGAAATATATGTTAACTTTCGGGCCTAAAAAAAAGCAATTTCTGCCCCAGTAAAACAATTGTCTGGATTTTAAAAAAAGAACACTGTACATTGTAAGCATGCCAGTTACTAGTATTCTACATGTCCTAACACAATAAAATTAGTACATAAACGAAATGCTAAGAAATCTTGTCTCGTTTTATACTGAACTCTGACTACAAAGCCATGTGTCTGAGCTGTTACTTTGTACTGACACTCCACACTTTTGCAGAGGCTATATGTTGCGCTTGCTTGACTAACAGTAAAACTTCATTTGGACCTAGTTGGTACACAATTCTGAACTTAAACTTACAGCGCAAACACCTAAGACGGACCACAAAAGGCAGATACGACACACACTGGTGCCAACTTACAACTTCTTTATTTCTTCATCGTCGATGCATATATAAACCCCAGACCACACAACCGCACAGATTACATTGCAGAGATCCACCAAATTATCACACATGCGAATGTAGGAAGTCAAATTCAGATGGGTGCAGGGACAAAGATATGTCACTGACGCAGTTATCACCTTGCATTTTTATGTAGTAGGCCTCTAAGGCAAGCCATGCATGCTCATTCTTGCTTTTACCAAGAATCAACGTCCCATCAAGTCGTGTCTCACAATTGTTGCAAGGGTTTATCTGTTTAAGGTGCACTCCTCTATCTATATTTTTGTTTACGTTTAGCGCATGTTCCCTGCATGGTCCCTAAAACACATAAGGTCATCTATCAACTCAAGAACCTTGCTTGCAGGCATAGTGTTCCTTTGGCGTTTTCTGCGCCGAACAAGCTTTTAAAGCTATGCTCCTGCGACTGCGGAGAGAGCAGAGGATGCCAAATTCGGCATGGTGCTTCATACGTGTCGCGCGTTGTTGGCGTCGTTTATATCATTACACTCTCATGTGATAAGACCTAGCTTGGCTAGATAGGGCATTGCGTCAATGAGCGACTCAGGGAACATGCGCAAAAATTAAACGAAAGTTTAGATGGAGGAGCGCACCTTGGTGCGCATATAAACTCTTGCAACAATTGAGAGGCACAATTTGATGGGACATCGATTCTTGACAAAAGCAAGAATGAGCAAGCGCGGCTTGCCTTGGAGGCCTACCACACAAAAAGGCAAGGCGATAATCGCATCAGTGAGATATCTGTCCCTGCACCCATCTGAATTTGGCTTCTTACGATTGCGTATGTGATAATTTGGCAGATCTCTGTAATGTAATCTGAGTGCCTGCGCGGTTGTGTGGCCTAGGGTTTACATTGCACAGATGACGAAGAAATAAGAAGTTGTTAGTGCCAGTGTGTGTCGTATCTTCCTCTTGTCGTCCGTCTTAGGTGTTTCGGCTGTAAGTTCAAGTTGCTTGACTAAGCCATTCCAAATTAACAGTGGCTTGTATAATGAGGCCGATCAGTGGTATTTTGTATGGACTAGACACAAATATGATAAGTGTCAAAGTACTAAATTAAGAAATTGGGACTCATCACACAAACTACATAATTTAGTGTAGTTATTGGGCTGTATTTTCGAACAAGCTATTAAACATTATCGTATTTTACAAACCATAACTCACCTTCTGATTATCAGATATGCTGTATCTAGTAACCCTGGATTAATTTGGACAACCTGGGGTTCTTTAACATGCACCTAAGTCTAAGTACACGGGTGCTTTTGCATTTCGCTCCCACTGAAATGCAGTTTTGTTTACGACTAGATTTGCGAAAGTTCCAAACAGGATCCCCATTATATTATTATAGTGGGTGCTCTTTAAGTGGAGCCTCAAAGGGCCAGGGAAATCGGTTCCATTGACCAGGCGTTCTATTTACTGCGAGACATTGCAGAGAGCCAACCAACCATCAGGATGGTGTCTGGTTTAAGCGGCAGTTTCGCTTAAGCGATTTTCGTTTATCGAAACTCCACTGTAGTTCATAATAGTGGACGAGTTGTGTTCTGCATGGACACTTTAGCATGGCTACCACGTTTATTTGTCTAAGCAGCAGCATTTCACTGTATCCAGTGCGATATATAAAGCCAGCAATGTAACATGTTGCAAATGCAGCCACGAACAAGTATCTGATCATATCCAATAGCAGCATCTTTAGACGAAATTAGTGATGGTTTCTCATGTTTAAGTGCCTTGTTTTCAGATATCAAATCCTCCTTATCACATAGGCCTCCAATCGCGTCATCCCCCGAGCTGAGGTCATTTGAGATTGCATTAAATTGCACTTCAAATAGCATATTGGCCTTATCTAAAAAGCACATGGCATCAAAGTCACCACCTAGATATAAAATTCGAGCTGCAACGCAGTAGCAGACATTCTGAGGTAGAAGCCTAACTATTATTTTGATTCGGGATGCATACTCAAAACACTCCTATGCAATTGCAGACAGGGCTGATAGTATAGCAACCAGGACAGATTTAATGGACATAAAGGAGCGAAATTGTGTGAGCTTCAAATAATTATTCTCTCTGAGGAACCATACTGTCCAGTTATAAAATGGGGATCAAAAAATGTAATTGTATGACAAACCAAGATTTCATTAAGTAAATAAAATACTGTTCATGCTACCTTCCAGGGTGCACACTACATTCCCTTTCTTTGAATGTGAATTTGTTTCCTTGCCATGGGTTGCCAAATGTATAGGTGTATTGTTGGTCGAGGGTGGTGGAACGGATATAGGTCTCAGGCTAGAGGAAATATTTCGACAAGGAGACTTGTCAGGTTGAACAACGAATGTCTCAGGGTGTAGCCATTTGGTTCCCTTGCGAAGATGTTGGCTCCAGCTTGAGACTTCCTTTGTTGAAGAACTGTTGATTGCTAATGTCGCGATTTTTTCATTTACCCTCGTCTTATTCAACCGATTGCTCCACGCAGGAGCTGCACTTTCTTTAAAAATAAAGATATTAATGAGCTCAAAGGCTTTCTGCATGGCTGCGTCCCCAAGTGCAAATATTTGTTTTCAATGAATGACAGAGTTGCTACCTTTCTTGAGAATTCAATAGGAAGAAGAAGAAATTAATCTAACAGACTGGCTATGACGACAAGTAAACATCAATTGATGTGGAGTGCCATTGCTTCATTTCACACCAAGCTTGGGGCCAGCCGGACTTCTTCCTAAATTGAGAAAATTTTTCTAATGAACTACATATTAAGAGTATTCTCTTCATAATCTGTAAATTAAGGAATGGTTATTTGGTTGTTCATATTTAGTTGGGAACAGCGCAAAGGACACGACGAAGTAAGGCTGTATAAAGTAATCACAGATTGTCCTGGCTCAAAACAGATTTAATTTTAGAACAGACAAATAGTTTTGTGCTGTGGAATGCTTCCTAAAAGCCATAAAAACCAAAGCAGGAAGCAGTTGTACAAAATAATGTATGTGCATGAAAAATGCACCTCATCATGAGTTTGGAGACATGTATGCCATTTACTTGTTAACAAAACATGTGTTACACTGAAATATTTCTCCTACAATTTGGCAATTCTGTGGGTTTTGATTATTGCTTGGGTCAGTTGCTTGCTGTTGTTACTGCTATTAGTGTACGGTGAAGTGTAATGTAGATGGGCAAGTGCTACTGACAACTATGGAGATCGGCGAATTTTGCTGCACCAGGATAATGCACGCATTGTCCTGATGCAGCGAAACATTCCAGTAAACTTTCACAGTTTTCTGTAGCACTTTCCCTTCTTTCTCGCCTCACACTGTTGCATCTATTGCGCTTCACCATACTGTAATATGCACCACCAAGTGGCAAAAAATTCTGCCCTTCTGAAGTTCTTACTGCTACTTCGCACTCGTCACATTCAGGCCGCCAGTTGTACTGAGCCCAATGTAGTGTAATTGCATGGACTGACAGCTCCTGTCATGGATTTATTCTGGTGTAATGGCACCACAGAAGGAAACAAAGACAAAGACATGCAGGACACAAGCGCCTAACCTCAACTCTGGTTTTAATAAGAAAACAGACATCATATACGTAGTGCACTACGTATATATCTTAGTGACATGAAGCGACGTCATTAATTCAAAAATAAAATTCTTCGTGCAATGTAACTGAGAATGACTGATGCATTTATCCTTTTCGTACTAATATGCCAAAGCTTATTTATGTTATGTACATCTTCTCATATTTCTGGCTACAAGTTTTGAAGAACACAGGAACGAACCAATCTATTCTGCAGTGCATCACAATGTGTGGATGAGAGTTGTCGCACACAATCTTCATTAGCCTCAATCTCAAATTAATACAATGTGTGTCTATGCAATGTAAGCATGACTGGATTGGAATGGCAGACTGTACATAACCTCCGTTGCAGTGTAGCGCCTGCAAATTGTGCGGCACGTAACAAACAAATTAATTTGTTTTCCTGGATTCAGTCTTTTTTTCTCATCAGAGCAAATCTCTCTTCACATGTTTCATACAGAAAAAAATGTTTCCCTGTAGGAACCAACGACACAATTACCCATGAAAATCACAAATGCATACGAAACGACCGCAACCACTTTTTACTTCATCATATCATTCATTATATTCCATATTCATGCATAATTTAGTGGCCCAAGTCATTGTTTTCTCAGGCCCTTGTTAGGAGAGTATTGTGCTGTAACAAAAGGCAGAAGCCAAAAAAGGAAAAGGTTGGTTGTGGCTTGAAGCACAAAATGCATCTAGTGAGCTAGGCCGCAAGCGTTGTGTAGTCTGCTGTCATCATAAGGCCGTGCCTACATTGTACAGATGGGATGCTCTATTATTGCGAAATCAGGGCGATTGAGGGAGTATGCGTCATCTGTGTGAAACAACCTTCCCTCACACGATGGTGAATACTGCAAAGAATGCGACGGCGGTCCTGTGTTCCACAAAACTTGCGTTGTAGCCAGGTATTACGACCTGGCAACATGCAAGGTAATTGTCGCTTGCAACATTTAAAAAGAATGACAAATCTATCAGTGATCCATTGGTTGCACAGCATAAAGAATTTTTTTACATATATCATCACATCATGTCTCCACCTGTTTTTAAATATTGCCTGTTTCCTTATTTTAAAGCTTGAAGTGAGATCCGGTGCTTGTGTCATATGCGTACATATCTTTCTTCGTTTACTTTTTGTGGTGTCAATACACCAGAATTTGTATAATCAAATGGCCACACACTGCTTTTGTCACGTAATAGTGGTGCTTGCGAAGCCTCGCAAACAGCAGCCTATTTGGCGAAACATGCTTTTGTTCATATGCTATTGCAAAAAGAAAAGCTACCAAGAAGGTAACAAGAATCAAGAGCATTAAGTTAAATCCACCGCAATGCTTTACTTTTTCCCTCTATTCCTTACACCTAAGTGGATAAGCCAGAGTGGGAACGTTACATAAATGCACCAAATAAGTTGTTGAAATTATGCGAAAATGTTAGCGCAACTAAGTATAGATTTATGTGCAATAACAGACACCAGTCTCAGTTTCTTTCCTTCTGACACAAACAGTATATTTCATTCCTTTGGTATGAAGAAAAGCATATGTAGACCAGACAAGTCTAACTTTTAATGAGAGCCTTCATGATCAAGCACCACTATAATGTGACCATTAGGATAGATACACTAAACAGTACAGATGACGGCTCGAATTTCACAAGTGCAGCATGTTAGCGAAAGCAGCAACCATTAACCCAGAAACTAATAAAATCCCAGAAAATAAGAACAAAAAAAAATAATGCGTCAGTGCCGCACCTGTTTTCTGAAGTTGCAGGAAAGTGGCATGCTTGTTAACAAACCTACAACCACGGCACATTTGCATGTAACCACCCTCTGCCTCTTTATGTGCTTTCGCGCCTTTGACAAGGCATTACTGCATATTTAATTGCTTGTCTGTTGCAAAAACACATAAATTTTCAGTCAGTGACCAGTGCACCATGCCATTTATCTATGTGGTGAGACTCACTTTGTGTCCTTAGCACTGCTCTCGCCTGTTCAGAACTAGGAATCACAAAAAGATTTGTTCTACTTAAATCTACATGCCTGAACATGTGGGTTCTGCAGTTGAAATAGGGTAAATATAAGTAAAACGAATGAGATGTTCTGATGAACTTTGTTTTCATAATCTAATTGTTTATTTGGGCACATAACCAGTCAGATCATTCGTACTAAAACAAGAAAACAAATTCAACACACTGGTTTATCCTTGTTGGTGCTCTATTGACTTTAGTACACACATTGAACAAACGACAGGCAGTGAGAAATACCAACAAACACTAACTTCCAGAAAGCATTATTGGTCACATGTGCACATGATATAGCTACAACAACCTAAACGAAAGTACACAAAGAAAAAGTAAATTTTACCAGAAAAGAACAAGACAAAACAAAGAAAACTGGTAGCTAAGTCACAATTAAGGTGCAAATGATAGCTATAGTTTGGCAAGCACACGTTTAGTTATTTTGATCAGTCCCTCGATATCACAATTTCTTGTTTGACAGCAACACCGACAGGACATCTATGCATATCTTTATTGAACATGCTTTTTTGTGGTTATTCCTTTTGCGGTTATTCCTTGAGTACCTGCTTCGCCTGTACTGGCATTGCAGGGGGTATACATTCTGTGTAGTGTAGCTTACATTCAAATCAAGCACACAAAGCAGGTAGGGAATTATCTTTGAAAACTATGCAAACATTTGCAGGCGGAAAAAGCTTGCAGTCCCTTTGGTCCAAGAAAAAAACAATGTGAGGCATCACCTATAAGTAAAAGGAGATTGCGCAGGAAAGGTGTCCAGGCTGCAGATGTGCTCAGCTGCGCTCACAGCCATGCGCAGCGACGGCTGCACTAGAAAAGAAGACAGGCACGGACTGGTCCCCTCTGGTGCCCCCTTAAAAGCTCAGTTTGTCATTTTCTGTTTCTGTACTGGGCTAGTGCAAAAAGTGACTTTGCTTCATTCCTATGAAGAAATTTTGTACACATGGTTGAAAAATTATGAAACTAGAACGTTTGGTTACTTTTCACCCCTCTCAGTTGGAATATCGTACAAAAGCATAAGCAGCCATTTTTGCCTCGTTTCATTTAAGATGTATTTCTCATGCTGAAAAAAAGGCATGTGTTAAAGAATAAGCTTCGTTGCAACATGTAAAGGGATTGTGTAATGTCACAAGGGTGGCTTAAATCAAAATATATTTGTGATTTCCTTGCAACTGAAACACTCAAAAGGAAAATGACCTTTTACACAGACTGAATAAAAGCCACAGCACATGCACCCATACCAAGCCAGGGACTGTATCATGCTGATATGGGAAGACTTTCAAGACAGCATGTTTCCTGGTTTGGTAATATTTTTAAAACAATGGTTAGCGCCTGGCCCCACGCCTTAAATCTAGAAGGAATAAAGTTCTTTTTAAGTTACCCTGTGTTCTTTCTTGCACCCAACAAAGTGCCTAGAAAAATGAGTCGTCTACATCTGTGGCAAGGTGTGAACAAGAAGCTCGCTTTAGCTGGCTGCAGTGCTCCCTTGATGAATATTCAGGCAGAAAATTGTTACCCCAATATGACTGTGCCCCCAAGAAAACCAAATGTGGTTGACTACATCAATGCACATGGAAAATCTTTAGTCCATGCTTGCTGGCACCCTGTGTCTGTATTGGCCTCTAGAATTGTGGCTCCCACGTTCTGGAATCTTTCTCTGGCATAGAAAACAACATTGTGTGATACCCGCTGTGAAGTTTTAATCAGTTTAATCATGACATCAGTTTAATCACAGTTACTTCCAAGTGTTTAGATGTTTTAAGCATTGCTTGTGGGCATCTTGGCTGCAAAATAATCTAGACATTACATCCCAGTCTGGTGTGTAGTGTGTAGTAACAAAGGCTTTTATTGGAGCAACTTGATGTTCTTATATTGGTTATTCAGTTGGCATGATCTTTCGCAAAAGAGCTATAGGCAATTTTGCTGCATAACAATAGTGTTTTTATAGCATTTGTCGTGGGCAGTGCGGCTTGCCCCTTTTGCCTGAGTTCTTGCTGAACGACGATTTATTATCGGTCTGTTATATGTGGAACTTGAACAGCTTATATTTTTGTGTCCTCAATCCACACTTCTGCTCCACTTCTGCCAGCATCTCAATACAGGGTGCTTTGACTGATGTCATACCAAGTGAGCACGCTACAAACTTTGTGCGCATCGTTGTCATGGTTCTTTCGATGACCATATTTCATTTTCAGTGACTTTATCAACAAAGTATCTAATGGCAGCTTGAACATGGGTACTCATGAGAACTCGCAACAGGCTCGGTCAAATGCGTTCAGCACTGCAGCACTGAGTAGTGAACCATGCTGTAAGAGTGGCAACTAAATTGCCGCCTTGTGATTGGAACCTTTCAACCTTACAATCAAGGCTTCAATTGCCCAGCCAGCGAGCTGCAGCAAAGGTGTGAACTGATGTCACATTCTATGTTATAGCGATAGCAGCTGATCGCTCCAGTGGTGGCCCCCAAGGCCAACAGGCATCCCTTTCTGTGCACGTGCTTGTGTAGGACTAGGCAGATGGTGCCAATTTGTTCTTCAGCATTAACACTATGCTCACGCTGTATCGGGAACACATTTTCTTACTCAGTGCGATAGCCCTTGAACCTACATAATTGCCACCAAGATTCCTCTGCCCACCAACCTTTCCTTTGCCATATCATTTGCTTCTGCCTTGATGGCATGGAGCAACTTAAGCTAGGTGAAGCAATGATGGTGTTTGAGTACCCACACAGCCTTGCAGTTTTCCAACCTGAACATAGCTTCATTGAAAGCTGACATGATTTGGTCTCGGCAGACAGATCAGAGTTAAAAAAGAACCCTCATAAATTTCTTTCAAGGTCATTCTAACCTTGTCAATATTCCCGTGCCTTTTGATGAGTTATTCAGCAATGTCCAAAGCAATTTGGCTCTTAAAAACCAAAATAACAACTTTGCGAGGCCAGCTACTAGGCTACCACTGTCTCTTCAGCCAGCCTGAAGTGTGTCGCAGCCACGAAAGCAAAAGTACAAAAAAATGACAAAAAGTGTGGCAGAAAAAATGTTCATGGAAATCCATATGTTTATGGACTGTTACACTAACTGAAAAAGATCGTGGCTTCCCAATACAGTCTTTATGTATGCAGTTGTTTCAGTCACGAACAAACTGGCAGTTGCCCAGTCCTGCACAAGCACAGTGTACAGATGCTTATGGATTAAAATTTGTTGTGTGTGCATGTGGCGCAGTGTACCACATTTCATTTTCCTGAGGCTGCAGTACACTGGGAAGACTGGTTGCTACTTCAATAGCAGGCATTTACAGTATTGCAGCCCTTTGTTCACATTTTGCTTCAGATTGTATCAAATGCGAATGCAAACTGTTTTGCAGGACACGTCAGTTCAGTTCAATCAATTAGACAGAGTAACGAAAGAAATAGTTTAGGCCTCCAAAATGTCCTAATACAGTACCTAGTACAGGTTTTCGCCTGATGTTTCGGCTTCTACGGTATAATGCTGTGTATAAGGCTAGCTAGGTACTGGTGGTTTGATGTGCACACTCTCTTGTGTTGCTATAATGACAACTTGTAACAAAGATTTTCCTTCCTAACAAACGTTTGGATACAGTGCCTGTGAACTCATCTTTTAACCTGTTTTTAATTCGATCTGTGCATTTACATTGAACGTAAACTACAAAATATCAGTACTGAGAATCACAAAAGAACACACCTGCGTAACAATTCTGCCGAGATCGTTGGAGTGTTCAGCCACAGGATGCAATGCAGGTAGAAAGGCATCCTGAGTTAAAGCAAAATAACAATCGTTCTAAAATGCGGATCAAAAATTTTATTCTGTGAGGCTTTTGGCAAGTACACTAATTACCACATTTGTATTTAAATAGTTTTGCATAATAGCTGAGCAAGGATAACGTCTCGCCCTGTGAGTGTCAGCCAGTGCTACTCATGGCAGTGGTGGCGAATATGACACATCCTTTCATATGGAACTTTTGTTGTTTACATTAATTCAAAAGAACTTTGGTTCACATATTACATGACACCTGTGGTTATAAGAATGTGTTGCATGCAACACCAATGCCACGAGGGGCACTGCCTAACACTTCCAGGTCCAGACTTAGTACACAAACAATACAAATGTGCAGCAAAGTGAACAGATGGATAGCTGCTGCTATATCTCAAGGACTGCATCCATCATGAAGATGTGAATGCAGCTCCTATGAGGAGCGAGTTGCCCTTTGGTGCACTTCTCTTCCTTTCTTGACTTCATTGCATGCTGGTGCCATATGGTAATAATGAACAAAAAATAAGCACCTCAGTTCCCATTCTTGTTTTACTACATGCTGTAATACCATCCAAATGCGCTTAGGACTTTGAAGGTTGTACTTTAGCCATTTTGTCTTAACAATATTTTTCGCTTGGCTTCTCTACACCTTAATGTAGTGCAAATTCTAGACAATGCTTACAAAAAAACCTACTCCACACAATAACAACTTCAATTAACATTACAGTCTATGGCTTCGAGATGTGTACATACATACTTTATACATGGTTACAATGAAAATATAAGTAACTATTCTAATACGCACACTTAGCATACTGCATAACAGTCACCTGGTTCCAAGATGGTTTTTTTTGTTATCACACATAGGACGGCCACAACTATAAATTTATTTCTGGCAGTGACTTAAGTCACGGCCAAAACCTTCATAGTGCAATCAGTGAAAATTTTCGAATTTAAAGCAGTTAGACAAACAGGGCAAATAGTTTTAAAGTGTTAAATATAGAACAGTTATGAAATATGGCGGTAGAAGGCCATGCGCCTGAAACATAGGTACTGTTTATCATATAAGCACATTCTTATATTTTTGTTTACTTTCCTAGGGATTGCATCAAACAGTTTGCTTACGTGTAAATTTTGCTGCATGGCTGTATCGTATTAGCCCTTATCTTTTCACATTTGGCTTACTGCAGCTTTATGCACATGCAAATGGGCCACTACTACCTTCAGCTGAAGGTCAAACACTATGCTGTCCAACATACATGCATTTTACAACACCGAACAGTAGACATAGAGAATGAGCAACTTTTAAAAACTGCCGTTCTTTGGACACACATTGATATATATTTGGAAAACAAAGATTTTTGCTAAAATAATAACTTAATCTAACTGGTACTGAGCATAATGCATCACGCAAGAAACTTGCATTCACCGGACACCGCTATGGACACTGCGGCCTCTGCGGCTTCTCCACAATCTTGCACAATGTGCTCAAGCTGCCTGTAAACCCTGGAAGTTGTCTATGATACTTTAAGAAGGTCAGCAAACATGAGCAGGGCCTAAAATGGAGGTCAGAGACGCAAATGAAATTTTTAACCATTCCTCTCTATGTTGCTATGAATGTGAAGGTGCCAGCAAATGATGTATTTGAACTGTGTTTTTAATCGTGCAATAATAGAGAGCACATTTTGCACCAATAATGTGATAGAGAAGAATGACAGAAACCAACCTAATGAATATTTTTCTAAACTTGCACGAGGTTCTCGCCATTATGTTGATGCACACACCTGAATTCCCTCTACTGTGAAGTCTTGTTTCAGTTTATTTTATGGTCACATAGTAATTTACATCATACACTTCTCATGAAATACATCACGTTGGGCTCCTTCAGTATTTTTTTTCTTACTGGAACACACATGCCTATACAGGGCAAGCACTCAAATACATGCAAAACTACCACGGGACTGGCCACTCGAGGTCACCATGTTTGGACAGCGCCAAAGACGAGGAGTGAAGGAAGAACACAACACAGGCGCTTTCACACACACACACAATCAAGGAACTCTGCATGATTCTCAGGCTTCTTTCATGCTCCTAAAACACATTATGTAGCCCATATTGAACCACAGAAAGCTGTACTAGAAAATTTTCTCGTGGCTTTACAATTTTATAATTGAGACTTTTATCTAATTATAATATTGAGTTGATTAATTGATAAGGACTAATTAGGTAATTAGGCAAAATGCAGAAAATCCAAGTATTTCCAAGAGACAGGAAACAACATGACCTAGGTTCTGTGCAGCTAGGTGGCATATGCATATCTTTTAAGGTTTGCTAAAATTGCGTGGGATAACCTGCATACGTCGCATGGAACAGGTGCCACAGCAATCACTCTAAGTGATGCCGTTAAACTAGCCATTGCGCTTAAAACATACTAGGGTAAATAAAAGTAAACTCTAGGTAAGAGCATACCAAGGACTCTATTGCTGAAAAGGGAAACTGATTGGAGGCGTCTGATCTCCGGTTATGAAGCTGCTTCATCCTCACAGCTGGCAATGAAACGGCCGCAGCCGTAGTCGGCTGTAGCCGCAGCCGTAGGAGAAAAATTTGACACTGCAATAACCACATAGAACGCCAAAAAGCTGGTCGCAAGTTTATCTTGGAGAACATCTGCTGCTACATTAGGTTTTGTATATTGGTCAGCTTATTTTTAAACTAAGCTTGCCAGAATTTTATATCTTAATGGCTTTGCTCTTCACAAACTAAAGTTTTTGCCCAACTCATGCACTTATGCACTACTTAAGCTATGAGATGTTTACTGATCCCTTACAATGAATGGCTTCTAACACAAATTATTTCACACATAACTCATGGTGCATAACTCATGACTGTTACTGACATTGGATACCAAGGTAGTACCTCTTTATAATAGACAATGGCGGACTTCAGGCACATTTTTCTCACAGATAAGGGTGATCGATCTGCCTTTTTTTCCACCAGTGGCAGAAATATTGTTTTTCATACTCGTGCAATATAGGATGACGCTCTGATGTGTGATATGATCCTGAGTTGAAAAGCGCAACATTTTTGCGTGAATTTGGCACCTAAAATTCAAAATTGAATATCTGTACCCAATAGGCAATGGCACAGCAGCAAAGCAATTAAACATTAAACAAGTCCAGGTATCCAGTGCACAGCGCCAGCTGTTGAATAACAACATTGCACAAGCATCGACTATATATATATAGCGCAGTATGTGCACGGCAGGCGTAGTGGCGGCCTCCAGCAAAGAACACAACCATGGAGCGACGCGCCCGTATGACGTATCACCGGCAATGCGATCGCGTAAATTGATATATCTCGTCACGACACGGGCACTGTATTCTGCCCGCCGAGGTGTCGGCGCCACTGGTACTCTCCAGCTCCGGCCGCCGAGGTTCAAGTGACGGCGTATCCAGTAATCTGAACCCAAGCAGGACACCTGTTACCGCCAAGCAGTACGCTAACTATAAAGAGTTTCTTATATTCTGACCGGCAACTCATGCGGCGCTGACCCGTAGTGCCGTTGGAAGCTCACCACACGCTTTTAATACCACAAACGCGCCGCCGACATTTCACGCCCGTAGATCAAAGTCGACGGGTGCAGGCTCTACATGCTACGTGCCGCAGTCGCGCACTGCCTGCACAATCAGCGACGTGGGCGCGAAGAGACACAGACGATAGCACGGAGCGTACTGGCAAATCTGCACAATGCGCGCTAAGTGGGCGACCTACTGCACACAATCGCACGAGCTAGGGGATTGGCGCCACGTACGGGCCAGCTAGCAGATACCGCGCACAAAGAAGCGCCGCCGGTTCAAGCTCAATTGATCGCTGTAGAAACGCTCACACACGCGCACCGCAGTAAACCCTTAACGAGCCGCCACATTTTTAGGCCGCGGTTAGGCGGCGAAGCTTACGTCACCTCGCACTGCACGTAACTATTATGGTCGTGGCTTGCGCTTCGGGGAACATGTCGAATGCTCACATCAACCTAATTAAAGACGCGGCAGAGTCCCTCATCGTGTAAAATCCAAATCTTTAAATACACTCGCTTGAATCTAAGCACTCAAGTCGCCTCGATTACGACAGAACTCGAAGAAACACGGTGATCGTGCAAAATGGTTCTGGACGGCCAACTGTCGCGCCAAGTTCTGCTGAGACCTTCAATGAGTATTATCAGCGCGTCTCCTCACTTAGAACACATGCACACTCATAGAACGTGTAATAATTGTTCAAAGTCACTTACCGTGGAATCTTGGTGGTTCGAAGCTGTGAGAAACATCAACCACGGTAGAAGAATGTGCTGTCGCTGGCAAATGGCTGCTTTTCGCGGCTTTCAACGCGCGCGCTCGCGCTCCGAAGGCTCGTGTTCCTCCGCGCGTAGATCCGACTTTCAGCGTCCTCTACAGCGCCAAGGCGCGGCTACTCCGAACAGAAAAACAATGCCGACAAACTCTGCGCGGGATATTTCGAATCTGACTGCAGAAATAATCCAACTGAAATTTTCGCTGCGGCTGACTGCCTTGTTGGTCACGGCTTAGTTCTTTTCTCTATTTGGCTCATCTCGGATATGGGTGTTTTTCAACACTCCCAATTTCCCGTACGCCACCGCTATTCCTTTAAAACGCCCATTTTACAACCGCAATGCTCCTTCAAATGGGGTCGGGGGTACAATAATGGTTCTAGCTTATTTTAATTCTTCTCGACGGAGTACTCATTTTAAGCTAAGGAGGAAAAATGGCATATCAACTGTTAAAATGCCCATATGGGCTCATTTGTGTTTACAGTGATCGGGTTTAGTCGTATGTAACTTGTTATTTACGCAAGAGTTCCATTCTTGTTGCCACTCTGATACTAGGGCCTTACGAACCGCTCGGATGCTGTTTTTGTACGGAAGTGTTATGTGTGTTATGCTTTTGTGCGCTTCCATGGATGCGCTTCTATCTGCAGCTTCATTCCCTGCTGTCCCAACATGGCTTGGAACCCAGCAGAATCGTATGGGAATAAGAGACCTCTTCTTTAAAACACTATCTTAGAAAGTACGCGTTTTCAGCAGTAAGAGTACGAGCACATGTCAGAATAACCTAGCGTTTGTGCTGCAGTAAAGCCACCACGAGAGCTATTTGTTGTATTTGCCATTTCAGGCAAATAGAACCGTGAAGCAAAAATTATTCTATAAAAATATTTCTAGCTCTTACGCACAGCATGACAAATTCGTCGTATTGATTTACTACCAAAAGGCTGTAAGTTCTCACGACCACGCTCAAAGTAAGTAGAAACTTACTACAGATTTGAAGCCTGTTTTAGTCCTTTTGTATACAAGTAGAGTTAGCCATTTGCGCTGAACGATTCCCATACCACACTACTCACGCGGAAAGCGTGTTTGATAGCTGACATTCTTGCGGTATTGTTTCAACCTTTGTAACAGACAACGCATCGCGTAACGGTGTATTTATGAGCAATAAAACTATGTTCTGAAGTTACTTCTGAAGTGAAGTCAGTTCTGTTAGTTCTGAAGATATTTTAGGTGTGGGATGAAAGTTAGCTTGATGCCTTGTATCATGCCCAAAAATTTGTATTTGTTGCTGTCTTTAGTGTAAAAAAGAACGCAATAGTTTGTTATTCAGTCGCCGCTGAAAGCCATTTTCATAATCCCATTTCGAGACTTCGCTGCGACCAAGCTCAATCTGCCGCCCAAAGAACGCAACGATGCGCTACCTAAATTCTATCTGCACGTCGTCCACGTATACGACTGCGGAACCCCAGTTCCTGGATAATAGGTCCGGACAGAACATTACCAATACTAACACAAAATGCACGGTTATGCAGATAGCTTTCTATAACACTCAGCATGCTTACCCGAATACCCATCTCTTACAGGTACCGCAATATCCCAAAGCGTCATGTAATGTCGTGGTATTTTCTATGTTGAGGAATACGGAGAAGAAAAACTGCTCATAGACAAAAGTGTTAAGGATATTTGTCTCAATGCGCGCCAGATGGTCGGTTGTTGACCGGCCTTCGATAAGGCCACACTGAAATCGATACATCATTTTAAAGCTTCGCAACAGGTGTTACGAGAACGCTTGCATATAGGTGCCTCCTACTGAAGCGCAGTTCGCAAGAACACAAGTATACGTTGTCAAGCTTCAAGATCTGTTAAGAAATATTCTGAATCATCCGGAAATGGTCACTCTCGTGACAAACCTTCGTCAAAGCAATCATGATTCCATGCTTGAAGACTTTTTTAATGGTAGTAGATGTCGCTCTCATCCTATCTTTAAGATGCAGAATATTACCACTATTCTGCTTAGTCTCTATTACGACGACATTCGATTTGCTAATCATATTGGTATGAAGAGAGGAAGTCGAGGAACGCACAGTATGCCCAACATACCGCTTCGAAATGTCCCACCTCATAAACGCCCCAAGCTAAGCAACATATTTTTGTTAGGACTTGGCTACACATCCTATTTGAAACATTCCACGGCGGGTCTGAACCTTTTTCATAATTTAAAAACAGTGTTAAATTCTCTAAGCTCTGAAGAAATCATCATCAGCAGAAACTGGGGCCCAGAAAAAAAACTTGTTAGTTGTCGCAAGATCTTGTCACGCGATGCTGTGGCTGTCCATTTATTAACAGGATTTAAGGAGTCGTTTGTTTCTGAAGTAATTTCTTCCTCCCTCTTGTACATACGAATGACTATGCAAGGCCAGTAGGCATGGAAAGTGCATTCTTTGAACGGAACGCGAAACCACAAAACAACTGGAGTCTAACCGGTCAATGTAGTTTGGAAAAAATGGAGAGTCTGCGTTGACCTCTGTTGCTTTTTTTTTCCTTTTGACAAAAGTCATTTCGTATGATCCAATGCATATTTCAACAGAAAGGGTTCTACTGAAATAAATAGAAGTGTTTCGAAAAATGCAGCGAAAAATAAAGCCTTGTTTGCATGAAAATAATTGAATGACACCACAAGCAAATGCAGTTCTCATCGACTGGTAAACAACAGTGACCGGCGTATGATATTTGAGCAGCACATAAATGTTAATAATAGCGTAAGTGCATAACTGGTTCCAATCGTACTCCTACGTAGGATTCTGCCATATTTGTTGCCCAAACATTTTCTGCGATTGCAAAGTCTTGTTTGGTTCGCGCAAATTACTGAAATACTCTCCCCGGTTTCGAGAGAAGAGGGCGTTGGTGCCTTAGAGGAAGTGATATTGCTTACCCCAATGACATGTTATAAAAATGCTATGGAAGAGGAGCAATGTTTCTCGAGCTGCACATGCTGCTGCGCATTGTCGAATTAAAATCCAAGGTACTGGCTGCCATTCAGCAGAACATGCGAATAAAAGCCAAGAATGCTCTTTCAAATTCAAATATATCTTATTTCAAGTACGCGCCGTTTTCGGTAAGGTAATGTTAGCAAACGCTCCTTCGAATACCGATGACACTTTAAAGACAGGGCATGATACTAATAAAGTAACCTCAATAAAGTCCTTCCAATGCTGTGAATGATAAATTTTGTAAAGGCGGACTGCCTCATTGAGATGGTGGCAAAGCTGTCCTCTTTGTTGAATTTGTGAATGCAAGGAACGTAACACTCAGAGTGAATTATGTTTTTTCTTCTTGGTGCACCCGCTGGAAATCTTGATTTTGCAGAATATCTCACACAGTATCCTTTGATGCTCGTATATTTTTATTCTGCAAGGTAGAGAGACACATAGCGTATCTGAATAAGTTAACGCATTTCTGGGAAAAGAGACTTGCCACAATACTGTAACAATTCCGGAGAGCTTCGCATTTCCGTGGCCTGTGTTCGGGAACCAAAGACATAATGAACTTTATTTCATTCTTGAAAGAATCTACACTACTTGCAAATAATATTTACTGCAATAATAGAACTTTAACGTGCACAGTTTTATACACATCTCCAGTCACCGCGAAGAAGGGCGGCCCAGCAAAAACCAATACAGCAATGTATAAAACTTCATTTACATTGCTTTCAGCTTTCGTATACTGAGTGGCATCTGTTATTCGGAGCACATGATTTTTCGTGCAGTTACCACCTCGTTTCCATTTTGCTTAACCGATATTGAACTGAGGCGGGTTCTTGCAGAAAAAAAACATTCTGAGTGTAAAATTTCATCTGCCTATACTCACCATATCCGGAAGTTGCTATTGAAGAAAATAATGTTTTATGGTCGTGGTGTTGCACGTTCAAAAATGTCCGACGATTGCGTTACGCACTAATGTGAAACTTGAGCGCAGCTTAATGAATGCTTTGATTTAGGCATATAGCGGGGCAAAGAATTTGAGACCGAAATCGCCGTACCGTCTGCCAATGGGCCAGTGCCGTCAGCGCCTTCGCAGAGCGAAGGGTTGTATACGAACGCTGGCATGATGAGCGCTATCAGAGCCAGGTGTGGTAGAAGACGTGGATGAACGCTCTAGCAGTGGCACGAGTGCGTTCGAACGGTGACGCCGAGGGAAGGCGGCGCACAAGCCAGGAACGGAAGCACAGTGTAAGAATATTATGTGAGGTGTGCGAACGGCGGCGCCTTGCCATGCTGAGGGCAGGTCCAGAACTTGCGTGCGCTTCTGCCATCCTCCTAATGACAGCGCTTTATGTTCAGGGGCCGCCAGCTGGTTCTAAAGGGTGAAGCCTCCACGACATCGCATCATGGGTACCGTTCGTCGTAGGCAGTTGCGATCACATCTATGCTTTGCGGTGGTATACGTGTGTTGCTCTCGGATGGTTCTTGCGGTGTGAATTGTTTCGTGAACCTGTTCACCCATTTATTTATCACAGTGACAATAGAAACAAGCTTGAACGAGACCAAACCAACCAAACAAGCGCGAGTGGTGCGAGCAGACGATAGTACAAAACTATCGGTCCAGTGGTCGAACGGGTCCGCGTAACAGCAGTTTCCTTCTCCCGCTCCGCGTTCGGTTTTTATTCTTTCGCTGCGTTCGTTCGCTTATGGCCTCCACACGATATGCGCCAACTTACGGACACTGTCTGCAGCGCACGCAAAACAGGACTTGCTGGAACGGGCGCCGTTCACACACCACACATACTATTCTCACACCGTGAATGGGAGCCAAGTGTAGCACTCTAAAAACTTCAGTGGCCTTCCACTCAGTGAAGGATGATATTGTGGCTGTATACGTGGGCCACTTAATGGCAATCTGGCCGTTCGCTGCGGGTCGGCCCGGCATTGCACTATTTAAATTATGAGGTCCTGCTTCACCTCATTGTGGGTCGGCCTGATATTGTACTATCTTCGGGATCGTCCTCCTACGTCGGCTTTAACCACCACTGCGGGTCGGCCCGGTATTGAAGTATTTAAATTACGCGGTTTCACGTGCTAAGACCACTATCTCATTAGGCGCACGCCGTAGTGGGGGACACCGAAAATTTGGCCACCAGGGGTTCTCTAATGTTCACCTAAACCTAAGTACATTGGTGTTTTCGCATTTAGCTCACATGTAAATGCGGCCGCCACGGCCAGCATTCGATCCCGCGTCATATGCTTAGCAACCTGACACCATAGCCACTAAGCAACCACGGCGGGTATTGCATTATATGCGGAGGCGGCCAACGTATGGGGAGTGCTTAAGGCATGTTTCTCCTCCACCCCGGGTCGACCTGGCATTGCACTATCTTCAGCATCGCCTGCATAGGGGGAGTGCTTAACGCCTGCTTCACCTCCTCCGCGAGTGGGCTCGGCATCGAACTATTTGCGGGATCGGCCCACGCATGGAGAGTGCTTCATGCCTGCATCACTTCCGCCGCGGGTCATCCCGGCATTGCCCTATCATTGGGACCCGCACAAGTAAGGACGTTTTATTGTAGTAGGGCCGCGGCAATCACGGCGCGTACTCCGTGGCACGAGCTCATGTGGCGTCTGAGCTTCGTGTCGACACACGGACACGATGCTGGGGAAGCTAGCCCTTAACAGCTTCGCAGTGAAAAATTCGGATCCCTTCCACTATGTGACGATGGAAAACCTGCGAAAGTGTATTACTGAATTGCTATGGTAAATCCTATGTGGTGGTTAAGGTATACTGGTTGAATGAAGGCATAAACACACAACTTCTTTGTTTCATTCGTGCCTTTATATTTTTGGATATTTTTATTTGCAATGTTTATTTTTCAGTTATATTACTTTTCACTTCTATTCTTTTTTCTTTCTTTGTATATGTTTTTTTTCACTTTCTATTTTTTATTTATACATAGAAAGAGAGAAAGAGAGAGAAACAACTTTATTGAGCCGAGCTCGACATCTTCTTAGACGCTGTCGATGGAAGTGTTTCTCTCTTCACGGGGCCCATATGATTCCCTAGCCGCCTGGCCCCTGGAGATCAGGACGAGCTGGTCTTCCAGGGCGGTGCTAGTTAGCAAGGTCTCCCATCGCTCGGTAAGGGTGGATAAAGAATGGGGTAGGGTAGTGGGGAAGGTAAGAGGTGGGGGGATTGCCTTGATGAAAGCGCATACTCCAATGACGTGTTGGAGCATGCCTAACTGAGTTTTGAAGAAATAACAATCCTTCTAGTACTTTTCCGGGTGCATCTTGTTTTGAAGGTAAGGGTGCGGGTAGGATCCTGCCTGTGTCTGCCTGTAGATAGCATGCTGTTCTCTGCTAAGCGATTTGTGAGGATCGGGGTACCGGCGCCTCTCCGTCTTGCAATGGTTAATTCTTCCCACCTTCGGCTGCGCGAGTGCTAGAGCTATCGCGGCCTCTTCTGCCACCTCCGGAAAAGACGTCTTGATGGAGGCGCAGGTTACGAGCACATCCCGCGTCGTAACCGCCAGCGTCGCTTTCGATGAAAACTTGGGTAACGAAGCGTCTGTGAAGAGAGTGACCCCCTCTTCCTCGTCTACTATTTGACCCAAAGTCTCCATGAAGGCCTCTATACGAGCCGCTCTGCGGCCGTCGTTACGACCCGACCTCATGTTTCTAGGCAGTGGCTTACTGTCGATTCTATGCACCCACAACCTGGGGAACGGCCCCATTTCCTTCCGCTCTGCCTCTTGCCAGCACAACTTGGCAAGAACGCGACGTCCCGCCGACGTTTCACTGAGTCGAACTCTTTGATTAGACAGATGAGCTGCTATTAACTCTTCGACGACATTGTGCTTAGCCATGCCGAGAAGCTTGTCGGTCGAAGAATGTATCGGAATGCCCAGTGATATCTTGGTTGCCTTGCGTATAATGACGTTCAACTGGTCCCCGTCTTTCTTCAGTAACTTGAAGTACGGCGCCGCGTAAACGATGCGCGACGTCCCGAAGGCCTGGACGAGCGTCAGTGCATCGTCCTCCTTCAATCCTCTTTGTCTGTTTGTGACTCTTCTGATCATGTTCGAAGTTTGTTCCGGTGAAACCTTGATTTTGTCAATCGACGCCCCCGCCTTGCCATTGTTCTGGAAGATGACACCCAGGATACGTGCTTGTGCGGTTGGCATTATGGTCGTCCCGTCAATGGTGATGCGGACGTTCTCTTGGTCTGCTTTCTTCTTGGCTTGATGACGAGTAACTCTGACTTCTGTAGCGAGCAACTGAGGCCGAACGATTTAGCGAACTCACGCACGGTCTTTGCCACTCTCTGAACGGTCTCCTCAATCCAACTCTCCGAGCCTGCCCTCGACGTCCACACAGTGATACCGTCCGCATTGAGAGCGTGACCTATGCCATCTACATCTTGAAATAAAGCTGGGAGAGGGAGGAGTGCCAGGTTGAAGAGAAGCGGCGAAAGAACCGATCCTTGCGGAGTGCCTCTGTCTCCCAGGACTATCGATTTCGACTTTTCCTCTCCAATATTGATCGTTTCCGTTCTATTGCTTAAAAATCCTGCACATATTTGATTGTTCGCTTTCCGCATCCCGTTTGACGCAGGTTACGGATAATACTTTCGTGGGTGACGTTATCGAAGGCCCTCTTGAGATCGACCGCCAGGATAGCTCTTGGCGCAGGGGTTTTCGCTTGCTTGATAACCAGCTCATGTAGCTGCACCACGACGTCTTGAGTGCTCAGGTGCCTCCGGAATCTGTACATAGTCGGTGGCATCTGATCAGTGACGTCCAAATGTCTCTAGTCTCTTGAACACCGTACGCCCGACCACCTTCCCTACACACGACGTGAGGGAGATGGGGCGCAGGTTTTCGACGTCGTTTGGTTTCCCCAGCTTGGGAATCAAACGCACCTCCCCTTCTTTCCATTCTTTTGGTAACGAACCCTTCTCCCAGGACGCGTTGGCCAGGTTTAGCAGTTCAGCTCGGCTTTTGTCACTCATATTTTTCAGCACCTTGTATGTAACTCCATCAATCCCCGGTGCGCTGCCTTGATTACTTTCATCGATGGCCACAACCAGCTCCAGTTCGGTGAAGGCTGCGTCCATCTCGACGTTGCTATCGCCTTCATACTCGTGAGTCGGGTTACTGCTCTTCTAGGTCTTGGGGTATTTACTTGTGAGTTCACGAAGGAGCTTCTCCCCCTCCCCGCCGTAACTGTTGATCGTTCTTGTGAGATTTCGAGCGCATGCGCTCTTCCTCTTTAACGGATCTATGAGGTGCCGCAACAGGTTTCAAGCCTTCTTTGTAGACAGTGCGCCTTGCAGGTCGTCACACATCTTCATCCAGTTTTCCCTGCATAGTTGTTCCGCATACTGGGTCGATTGCTTGTTGAGCGCGCGTATACGTCTGCAAAGCTTCTTGTTGTGTCTTTGCCTCTTCCTGCTTCGAGTAAGACCGTGCCTGGCCGCCCACATGTGACTCAGCCTGCTGTCTACGAAAGGAATTTGGGTGGTCGTAGTAATCTTCTGCGTAAATTTCTTTACAAATTCGCGTTTCTTTTTGGCCCACGCCTCATACGTCTTGGTGTCTTGGTCCTCGTCCTCGCCGTCACTGTCTGTGCTTCTACGTAACCGGCCCAGTCTGTGATGTTGGCTTGACCCAGTTTCACCTTGATGTCGGTCCCCCCGAGGGTTACACAAATTATGTCGTGATCCCAGCCAAGATTTTCCCCCGTGTTACGCAAAGTTACGTAGAGGTTCCCCCGAACTAGCGTCAGATCAGGTGCGGTGTCTCTGACCCTGCTAGTGCCTGTTCTGGTCAGTACGCCCGGTTCGTTAACCACCTCCATGTCGTTATCCTCTATAGCTTTAACCAATTGGTTTCGTCTGTTGGACGAACATTTGTAACCCCACATCGTGTCGGAGGCGTTGAAATTTCCTAGCACTAAAATCGGTCTTGTTCTTGCTTCTTTAATGCAGTCCAATATGGTGCCTTCAAAGTCCATGACCCTGCTGGACGGTCGGTAATAAGCATTCAGGACGAAAATGTTCTTGTGCCCTCCCCCCTCCCCCCACTCTTCTGCTGTGAATTTCGATGAGCGTATGTTCAGGGCCTCGCTCAGCGGCCACGTGCTGTGTGGCCGCCGCGTTGCTGCGGACCAAGATCTCAGTACCCTTTTCGCTAGGGTTCGTATACGTATTGTATCCCGCGAGCTAGGCCCGGCCGTTGGTCTCGTGTAACGCTATGATATCCGGCTTCTGGTCCAATTTATCAAAGTATAGTTGTAACTCCCCTATCTTGTTTCCAATACTACTGCAGTTCCACTGAAATAACGTCGCAGTCTCTTTTTGCTTTTCTTTAGTCTTCGTCATTTTCTACTTTTTGAGCAGCATGTTTGAGCACGGAACCAAGTTTTCGCGGCCTGACTCGTAGATTAAGTCGTGATGACTTCATCTTGGCAACGGTGAGATGCTCATTTCCCGCATCCAACGTCATGACTCTAACGCAGAGCTGGCTGCATTTGGCATCCACATTATCCATTCTTACTTTAATACTGTTCACTTGCGCAGGCATTTGAGAAACTTGGCTGGAAATTTGCGTAAGCATGCTCATGACCGAGTTAATTATCGGAGGAACAGCGGCCTCGGCCTTCTCTTCCTCCATGGCAACAACTGCTGTTTCTGTCTATGGAGCTTGCGTCACTGACTGCGTCAATGCCGGTGACGTGATCAGCGCCGATGGCGTGATCACTTTCGTCGCCGCAGGAGCAGCGCTCGTGGTGTCTCGTTTGGGTACTTTCTTTTTAACTGCACTGACGTCATTATCACAATTCTTTGTTATACTGAGCGTCTCGATACGCTCCATCATTGCTTTTATCGGATTGCTTTGGCTCTTGATTTGATTGTTCTGCCTATCTGTCATCTCCTTGAGTTCCAAACAGTGTCTACACTCGTTGTCTTTGGAAGGGCGGGAGAAGAGGAGGGGAGGGAAATTGCTATTGTTAAGAGCGACGGGAGACCCCGTTGCCCAGCCCACCTGCTTCTCGGCGCCATTGCTCCGCCGGGTCTTCGACTTGGATCTCGAACGATATTCGCGCCAGCGAGCCCCAGCTGGCGATGCTGACCTGGTATCGCTCGTGCTTCTCCCTCGCCTTGTCTGGGAGTGGCTGCGACGCCCGCTCGGCGCCTGCCACGCTGTCTGCTGCCACGCTGGCCCCCTCGCCTGCTGCCGCTATCGCTGCCGCTGCAGCGTTGCTCGTCGCTGACGTTCCCAACGCCGTTTACGAACGACGTATGGTGTCTTGATTCTCGCTGTACACTCCTTGTCCGCGGAGAGGTGGTCGCCCCCTCAGAGGCTCCACTTGGGGTTACTGCAAACGTGGCTTTCTTCAGGATTATTCATGCCATAACCACGGTATATCTTGTCTTCGGGGTTAGGACAAATGCCCATCCGGTGACCGAGGCGACCACACCAGTAGCACATTTTAATCTACTTGCGATACAGCGAACACTCGACCAGCAGGTTGCCGTATCTGATGTAGTTCGGGACCTTGTCGCCGTCGAATGCGATGACCACCGTCGTCGTCTTGCCGATGCGGTGGGCTTGCATAGCAGTGGGATTATACTTTTGAACGATGTAGTCGTTGATATCTTGAATAGTGTCCGTTATCGTGACACCCCTGATGACGCCCTTAACGGTGCCGTAGGGGGCGGTCTCGTAGGCGCTGACTTCGTGTGCCGTGCCGTTGATAGTGAGGCTTCTGACTGCTCAGTAGCGGTCTGCGCTCTCTCGTTTAAGCGTACTGATAGCGACTATGTTTTGCTGTTTGTTCGGGCAGACAGCATCTTGCGTCACCTTCTCGCCACACACGTTCGCAGTTGCGACGATGGCTCGGCTGCTGTCGAATCTAGATACTTCCCCAAGGTTCAGACCTCCCCTAGGAAGCATGACGATCTTGATATCTTGCCTCGGCAACACAGGCATCCTCGCTGCCTTGAGTAGCTTGCTCTTGAATTTTTTCCGCTGCGGGTGGCGATGCCCGGCAGCGGCCGGCCCCCCATTGACTGGCGTTAGACTTTGCTTGCTCTCTTGCTCCTGGGTCTTCTCCCCGGCGACGCGCCAGCCAAACTTCTCGGAAACTTCCTCTGGCATTATTTCTTCACCCTCGACTTCTACACGCATAGCGGACGCCTTTTTCTTGAAGCACTTCGCCTCTAGGTCCCCGACAAAGTTGACGCCCCGCCGGAGCTCGCCGAAGCACGGCCGCTAGGCCCTGCTTTCTTCAGGCTTAGCTCGCAGCGACAGTGTGCTTGTAGAAAAAGTCCTCCTAAATACACTGACGTTTCGACACATGTTGTCATAGAATAGCGTTTGGGCAATATCATTGTTTGCTCCGGCGCATTGTTTCTGTCAACATCTCACACACATTTTTTTTTGCAGATCCTAGTAATAGACAGCTTAGCAGTAAAGCATCTGTTCTTACTCTTGTGCCTAGGAACCACGTGTGACAACGGTCATTCAAGGGTTACAGGTCTCGGAGCTCACAGGGGTATGTGCCATTGAGCTTGGACTCTTCCTGCACTGTCAGCAGGATCAGCCCACATGATGAATTGATTTTGTCAACATCTGGGGCTCATTTTGTTCCTTGATCCTAGCGATAGACAGCGTCGCTGTAGAAGTACGATATGTTTCATTTGATTGACGAAGTTTACACACATGTATGTTGACGCTTCAAGTCACAGCAGTGCTGTATTTCTTGGCAAAGACAACTGTTGTTATTGAAGATGAGGGACGTTGTCGAAATAAAGACTTTGATGCAATTTAAAACCGACTGCCACCTCGATTCCTTGCAACAAACGGTCGCAAGTCTTCACTGGTCAACAGGCAACAAATAGCACAGTTTTCAGCTTTCGTCTTACAACTGCTCAACGGAATGAACACTACGGAAGAAGAGCACCACAAATAGTCGCAACAAAACCGTCACGCACTTGGGACGCTTTAAACGGGACTTGATCTGAATCTAAAGCAAAGACAAGTTATCGGTATTTTCAATGAGCGTAATACGTATTTTCAATATGCGCTGGAGACAGCCAGACTTTATGACCCGGTAAGAGCTCAACACTGAAGCATTCAAACGAATGGTTTAGTGTCATATACGTGCAGTTTAAGACTACGTTTTTCGTAATACATTTATTAATACATTTTATGAACAGCGAAATAAGGACAGAAACCAACACTACGCATTATAATGATGGGAACCTTGATTTTTGTATAGAATTCTGAAATAGTTGAGCCGTTTGAGAAAAATGAAGAGACTCAGTAACCAGTTTTCTTCCTGGGCTGTTGGGAATGCGGTTTGTACAACAGGGCCTTTTAACAAGAAACAATGTAGTCGCTGTTGCATAACACAGTCAACATGCGGAAAATCAATCTACCCTATCCCTCCGATCTGCTACAAACCATTTTTTTTCTTGAACAAAGAAATTCTTAGTTTTCACATTTCGTAGTTAAACTAATCAGCGCAAGATTAAATGAAATACTGCTTTCTGTGCTGACATTAGTGAAAAAGAAGAAAAATAGCTGAAGGCTTAGATGGTTAAGCCTGGAAGATTGCGAAAGCAATACCCTTCGCTGCGCCTTCGTTCGGCTGATGGTGTGGACATGGTTGCGCTTTGTTAATATTATGGCTATACATCATCCGACATAGCGCAAGGCAGCGCGCCGATCACTGCGAGGAGCCGAGCTGTAGCCTCATTTATCCCCCTAGCGTGATGTCACACCAGAGAGCGCCCTCTCTCGGTAGCACCGCAGCAGCGGCGCGCAAGGCTTCGCCTCCACCATCGATCCCGCGAGCTGGGGCCCCGTCTCTCGGTCTCGCGTCACGTCACACCCGCGAGCGCCCTCTCTCGGCAGCGCCGCAGCAGCGGCGCGTAAGGTTTCGCCTCCACCATTGATGCCGCGAGCTGGGGCCCCGTCTGTCGGTCTGGCGTGACGTCACACCAGCGAGCGCCCTCTCTCGATAGCACCGCAGCAGCGGCGCGCAAGGCTTCGCCTCCACCATCGATGCCGCGAGCTGGGGCCCCGTCTCTCGGTCTGGCGTGACGTCACACCAGCGAGCGCCCTCTCTCGGTAGCGCCGAAGCAACGGCGCGCAAGGCTTCGCCTCCACCATCAATGCCGCGAGCTGGGGCCCCGTCTCTCGGTCTGGCGCGACGTCATACGGTCACGTGACGCGCAGTGGTGTAAGGAGGCGCCACGAGCACCGATGGGCCGAAAGTGCGAGCAGTATTGCTTTCGCAATAAAAATCATATTCTTAAATTTTCTTCGTTATTTAAGATCGCACTCCTGACATGCAAGGCACCGGAACACGCATTTTGTAGATTTAGTCTAAGGAGCGCCTGTTGTATCGAGGGTGAAATTATGCTCTTGCGCAAAGAAAACAAGCTTAAAGGTGCACTGGCGCATTGCCTTTTTATATATTGATTGCAAGAACCTCACATATCGAAGTGCTTTCCCTCACGTTTTAGGCTTAGTAGAAAGCGCACTAAGTAATGATGCGTTTCTGTCGTGCTGCATGAGCTTATGAACATTGTAATGCTGATGAAGTTCCATTAAACCTCCTGAGAAAAATTACGCGGGATGTCTGTACATTATTTTCGCAATGAAAAGAGAATCATACGTCTGTTAGAAACGCATTTGTGCGCGTTGTTGAGTGCTTCAGCAGCAGAAGTTTCTGCACTCAGGCCTACTTGTTCAACTAGCTCGCTTAAATGTTTGCGTGCAGCACAGCGCACGAGTTGTAATATAGTGAAAAACAGACAAAAAATGTACCCGAATTTTGTGATGTCGGAATTATTCTGCAGAGCTTAAAATTGTGTCGAATAAAACTAGCATTCCTCTTCATCATTAAAACATTGTATTGGAAAAGGATAAAGCGTTGCAAAATGTTTCTTGTTAAATAGTGAGCGCTTTAGAGTGGTTAAAGTCCCGTATCTGCTCAGAATATGAGGAATGCCTCAACTTGGGATTCCGAATAAATTCTAAATAAACCTGCACTTCTTTATCCTCCACGGACATTATACAGCATTTCTCGTCTATTGAAACGCTGCCGCTACAGCCGGGAGTGAACGTGCCTCCTCGTGATTGACAGTTCGTTAAGGTAATGAGCCAGCGTGGAGGATTCAATATATGATTTATTCACCAAATGCACTGAAATAAAAATTAGCATGTCATAGGTTGCAAAATAATTTGCTTTGGTATATCAAGAGCACCTACCGTGCATGAACTACACTATAGCAACTTGCAACAAACTAACTTGCCTCCGTATTACTCAGTGCCCATAGCTAGCTATATTGGCATAGTGTAGTGGTACAGGTGCCGGTCTGAATTGCACTTTACCAGAGCTGAATTCCTGGCTGGTGAGTGTTTCGTCTGTTCTCTGATGGTACTTTCTGAAGTGATTTGTATTTGTAGGTCTATGGCAACGTGCGTTAGTGGTTGAGAAAGACGCTTAGAACGCCTATAATGACTTTCTTTTTGCGAATAAAAGGCTGGGGCACACAATTTACCGGCCGCACAACGGCGAACCGTTTCTGTTGTGAAGCAGTTCGAAAGATAGGCCAGCGACGCGTTCAGGCACACAAGAATGAGCCACTTGTGTGAACATCAGGAACAGTTGACTGCTTACGTTATGGGCCCCTAGCTTTCCGAGCTCGGCGGGCCTATTTTAGTCACATGTACTGCGAGCCGTAGAATACTTTCGGCCCTAATATGGCGCGCCACGAAATTCTTTTCGACAATTCTGTCGAGACATGGACTGCGTGAGCCGCCTAAGCTAACCGTTTATAAGACGCACAATTTTAATTTGATTTCTGCAATGTTTTGCATCCGTATATCATCGGATGTTGGCTCAGTGTGCCGGTTAAAAGGGCCGGTTATGAGAGGCAAAATTCTACCACGCGTTTTTGTTTTTAAGCTGTGTTCTTGCAGGAGTTTGCTAAGAGTGTAGATGTGATATGTAATCATGTTTTCCATTTTTCACGTCCACTTAGGGCGGGAGCCTGTCGTGCTTTGCCCGATGCGATCGGTGATGTCGACCTTTCCCGACCCCTGTTTCCTCACAATACAACTTTTCGTAACATGAACCAAATTTGGCAATAGAAGGGCCAGCCTCAGAAGGCTCGACGTGCATATAATGTCAAACGTCAGGGATATGTATGGCCCAGGTGCGTTTGCGGCATTGGATAGCAAGGCCGAGTGTGCGGGTATTGGCTCACGATGCGTTCGAACTCAATCCCAGTGGTAGCACATCGTAAGGATGATCGCAGGGATTGTGCACTGCTGACGCCTGAACCATTTATGGGTGACTTGCTTCCTCGTGCTGGAACTCAGCTTTTCTGTCTAGCAGCCTGACTGATTGCACTGGCGTGATTACCTGCTGCAAGCCTAGTCAATGACTTGATTGCTTGGAAAGCCGGAATGCATCCGTAACAACGTGCCATAGGTCACTGGCTGTCAATTATCCCCAGAGAGAGACTGAATCCTTGCTCAACAGCACCCAGTTCAGGTGCATTGTTCGCGCTCCCGGAGGTATTATGCCGTGTTACACTGACTGCTACTTTTCCAGGTATTCTGCACGGTGCTCACAGTGCAATCGCTTGTGCGCTCAGTTTCCCGTTGCAGGCACCTCAGCTTTGAAAGTACGTTTTCTGTGGCACTAGTGCTTCAACACGCCGACATGAATTCGTAAGCTAATACGATCTCTGGGCAGAGTCCTCAGTTAAAGTAATCTCGCAAGAACGTCTTATCAACTTCAAAGGATCCATACTGGGGATTCCGAAAACAGATCTGTAACTCGGTTAACTAAATATTTGTTACTGCTCTAAGCTATACCGCGGGGAGCACATATATCCGGCCCAACCGCGTACAATTTCCAGCTCTTGATTTTCTGCCAGTCGTTCCGCATCACCTAGGGAAACGTGCAGTGGTACCATAATTTTTAGATTGAGCGCAAGAAAGTAATCTACTGGTTGTGCGACAATGAGAGTTTCGCCAGGAAATACCCCTAAAATGGCCACTACGAATGCCACCTAATAAGCCTTAAACACTACGATAGCTCGATGATACAACCATCGGTATTATTCTGCAAGACGCCCCATGATTGTATTGACCAATCACTCCCACAAATTTCAATTGAGCTTGAGGCGAGTGCCTTATCAATAAAATTTGCCAAACCTAATGTCGGAAAATGGTAAGCAACTGTACATCTCGCATGACAGCGCAAGCAAAATTAATATGCTTTCTTTGGACATATAATGGCTTTGGCACAATGTGCTCTTTAAGGCCTTTCTAAACAACATTGGCAACACGTAATCAGATTTTAGCGCTCACATTTGCACTGAGACATCTGACTGAACTATGCATGGTTGTTTTCAGGAAGAACGCAACAACCTTTGCAGTGAAGGTGAACGTTGTTTATATTCCCGACAAATTCAAAGGCGAAACATGGCGAGAATTTTCGGCACCGCAACCAGGAAGCTGCTGAATAATTATGAGAAAAATAAGATGATATTAAGGGCATAATACCTTGTCAATATTCTCTAAAATTTCTTGCGGTCATCATGGGAAAAAAAGAGCAATTGCTGACGACAGGCAAGAAAACGTGTAAGAACACGCGCCGGTTCACAATTCTTGTCTACCACAGGTGCCCACTCGATAATGCGCGTTGGACGACCTTGTTCAGGTACGCGGCCATCATGAACTGGCTTTAGGTGCACATTTTTCCTATATGGAAAACAGGATCTGAAGAGAACTGGATTGCACAAGTTGACCGGACTGCACGCGGAGATGAACTTGTAGCTAGACAAGGAGGATGATGGCTTCATTTTTAGATATCAGAAGAATTCTAGGTGCTGTTGAAGTGGTTAATGGCGAGGAAAAAATATGTAAAATTTTTCTTCATACTTGTTTAGTTGCATTGGTAAGCCGCGTTTCTAAACTCTCGGATAACACTTCAGGTAGGCTCATTGTTATTGAATGTGTACTTGAAAAAAACTGGAAACTGAAAACGAGAAATGTGGGGGTTCGTGTGATCGGCTGCTCGAGCAGCAGTAATCAGTGTGTGTGTGTGATCCCACACATTCGTAGACACCCCGTTGATGGCAGCACGTTATGGCTGCATTCATGCAACAGCAATATCCAAAGAATAAACGATGCTACGCACATTGTCCAACACAAACGCGCGTCATTTTGCCACGACTCCTGCCCCTACCTAAGCAATAAAAACAATGCTTTGAGAAATATTTTTGCGGTAGTTACTCATGTTAACCGAGGTGCAAGATATACTGGAGGCACGAGGGAGCCGTTATGCGACATCGGTAGAGCCGTTATGCGACATCGGCTATGCGACATCGGTAGTAGCCGATGCGACATCGGCACTGCACTGACATCCATACCAAGAAAACAATAGTGCTGTATTTGACAGTTGAGAGTGCGAAAGTAGGCTCTTAAGCTAAACTCATAGTTCTCGCCAGCTGGGCCGCTGCAAAATTTTAGTATTTCGAACGGACAGGTCACCAAGACGGGTTATGGAATTAATGGCTATGGAATTAAGCTTACGAAGCATGTCAACAGAGTACGTTCCCACGCTCGCAAGCACGTCTTGTGTGAGCCGGCAAAAACTATGGCCTATGAGGCACCTGTCAAACGAAGATAGTCCACGCTCGTCAAAGGAAGCCAGCTAGTGTGATAATTCTCCTGCCACAGCATGTCCGGTCTGTCATGTGAAAGTTAAACGCCGGCTCTCAAGGCTGCTCTGTTCATACAATGCACCACGCTCATGTCATCATCCAAGTTCTTCGTTCGTTAAGCTCAGTTTTGACGCGAAAAATAGCCCCACTCATCACATGATGCAATAGTGCGTACTTCTGTGAGCCCAATTTCAGCAGTGAAAAAAAAAGTGGGACGAATCAAATGAAACCGCAGTGCTCATCATATTTGCAGTGCCAATGAACGTGATTAAATGTGTTTGCAGGTAATTGACAATAACCTTCGTTTGTTTCAACAAATGGCCACATTAATGTGCAAAGTTCCCGTGCGTATTTGTGCGAGCAATAGTGGTTGTGACAACAACAAAAAGACGACGTAAATACGAGAGCAGTATGACCAATAACTTTTCCAGACGAAAACATAAAGCAATATTTTATGGTTTCATGGGCCCGAACAAAAGTATAATTATGGGGCATGCCTTAGAGCGTAGATCTGGAATATATCGTCCACATGGAATTTTTCACCGTGCATCCAGTGTATGCTACACGGGCATTGTGGCGTTTGGCCCACAGCGAAATATTCTCTGCCCTGTCCGCAATGTCATGAAGACGAGGGTGACACCGAAGATGGCAATTTCTTACTGCCATCCGAGCAAGCACTTGTCAAACTGTTCATGTCAAAGATGACGGCTACTGCTTCGCTCTAAAATATTTCGCAGCTTCTTGCTGCAGCAATACGCGTGTAGGATACGAAAGCCGTAGGTCTTTCGTTATGACCTTCGGCACGCGCGAGCGTCGCTTCGAGGTCTTAGGCCGATGCGTCACAAGACAGATGCAGCGGTTTCTTTTCGTCGTACAAACGTATTATCGAGTCATCACACAGAAGCGCTTTGCATTTTTAATGGCGTTTTCACGCTCTTGCGTGTTCACTCACCCAGACAATCCTTTCTGAGAAGCTTGTTGAGATGATCTAAGGTCATTGCTGTTTGTAAAAGAGACCTAGCGTAAAAACTCGCCTGTCCTAGGAAAGCCTTCAGTTCGTAGACGGCGGTGGGGTTGAAGCCCTCAACATCTCCTCCACTTAAAATTTCATGGCGTAAATACCGACTGCGTCGATTTCGTTACCTAAGTCGCAGGCACGGTGTTTCAAAACATGACATTTATTGGTGTTGACGCGTACTGGTTCACATGGAATTCTTCACCGTGCGCCCAATAGATTGTACGCGGGCGTTCTTTCATTTTGCCCACAACAAAATGCGCCAGCTGTGCCCGCAATGTCAATAAGATGACGGCGTCACCTGAAGGGGCAAATTCAAATTATATTTCTATAATAAATAAAAAAATACAATTCTATCCCTCACAACAATTGCTCTCGTAACCATGTTAATAAAAACGTCTGCGCAACTCTTCGGCACAATGTTTTTGTTAAGTATTTGGCGTTTACAACCACTAAGAAACTACTTGTCATGAATTACTATGAATATTTAACTGGTACCTCTAATGACTGCTGAAGTCCCCGGTCTAATTCGAATAATACAGTCATCGAAGGTGCATTCGTTGCGTTGCTTTGACAAGAACAGCGCTAAATTTTTGAAAAGCCGGCCTACAAGGGGGCGGGGGGGGGGGGAGTCGCTATAATTCTGTTCCCCATGTGTCGCCTACTCTCTACCAATAATGACGTTTTTGTGTTGTTTTTAAATAATGTTTTTGTGTTGGCGTTAAAGTGCAGACGAGTGTAGCACTTTGCTGCATATATTGACAGGGTACCGTACCGAGGCACACCAGAGCACATGACAGACTTAAGAGGCGATTTCTGGGAAGGAGTTGGATGTGTAAGTTGGATTGCGTCTTAAGGAATGGTTGAGTGCAGGGAACTGGATAGAAGTTCTAGGATTCCCGTTGTTGGCCGAACCACTCTCAAGCACATGTAAATGTGTTTGTTTTGAACCAGCATGAAAGGCATTCCCCGTAAGAAGCGCTGGAGAGATTGACCCTATAGAGAGCGCTGGAGGGCATAACCACTATTCTTCTTCGCTACAGATGCAACACTTCTCCTTTTCTTATTTCGCATCGCTAGCACGCGATCAGTGGTAACCATGCATTTCGGATATTCATAAGGTCCTAGTGGATCGCCGGATGGCCACTGGTCCCACTGCCTGTTTTGGGGAAGTCGGTTCCCTTACTCTCCCCTCGCCGGGCGGCATCAGGTTTTGAACGGCCGTGCCTGTGCCTAATATACCCACACGCGGTAGAATTTTGGGTACGATTTTGCATTCGGTATCCTGCGTCCTCAGTGTAGCCCGGTAGTTTCGTACGAGAGTACATTCCACGACTGCACTTTACAACTTATGTTATTTGCATCACAACACTTAAGTACCCCGCCTACGCATACCAGGAACGTCACATTTGATACTTTCTTCACAAACTTCCCTCGGCGCCAGCACGTTTTTTTCCGGTGCAGACATATACCTCTTCGCCTTGTGTAAACTCATGGCTGCTTCTCTTTCTGGCATCTACCGTGAGATAATTTTTGTCACTACAATTCTTCCATTCCTTCATGGTGTCTGGTTTTACCATGGCCTGTCTGGCTCGCATTTTTGTCTGAGAAACAGTTCGCATGGTGCTGATTTTGTGAATGAGGCGTCATCGTGTATTGAAACAAAACATTATCAATGCGGTGCTGTAACGGCCGCCTTTGAGCGGCTCGTTCTTCTTCGCGCTGGAAATTCCAGATTGCCTTCTTTGTTGTCTGCAGAAGCCTTTCTACTGCACCGTTTCAATGGGAGTGATATGAAGGCGTGAAAATTTCCATTACCCTAGTTTGCTCTAAGATGTCTTGAAATTCATTGAATCTAAATTGTTAACCACTGTCAGCCATCACAAAACTCCGTAGGACATACTCTGTAGAACTGCTTCTTACTACCTCCACTGTGGGCAAGGCTGATGTGCCCTCCGTTAATCTTAACGCGAGCCATTTTAGGTGCGCGTCTTCCATTAGCAGCTACGATATGCCTTCTACTCTCGAAAAATTGAAATGAACCCTTGCCCGAGTTTTCGCAGCTATAGGCCAAAATTGAACCAGTACTAATTGCGCAGAAGTGTGCACATTTCTCAGGAATCACATGTTCGTACCATGTTTTCTACATCTCTCTCGAGATTTGGCCATGAAACCCCTACTTAGGGCCGGCATTTTGATTTTCGGCATTCATGTGTGGCTCTCGTGCATTAACAGAACACTTGGCCTGAGAGTTTTTGGGATAACAACCCTACTGCTCCGCAACGTACACCCCTGCTCTGTCGACAATTCATAACAACGAATACCATAGGGGCTTTATTGATTTTGGGTTTCTTGCGTCCAGCCGCGGCACCTCATGTCTGTTACTGCGCTTAAAACCTCATCCCTGCTTTTCTCTTTAGCCACTTCCTTGGCTGCAAAGAAACCTCTAAAAGTGGTGAAAAAAAGTTTCTGGTTCGTCCTCTGCAGTTATTTTCATCAGCAGTCTTGGCAAAGCATCTGCATTGCCTACTTGTTGATCAATATTTTACTTGATGACCGACTGATAGGCGGCCAAGAAATTTTTCTATCGCTGTAGTTATACTTTCGATAGTACTTAAACTATCGCAACTTCATTGCACTGTCTGTTCCGATCAAATAGCGGGGTCAGCGGCTGATGACGAGTCACGATTTATAACTGCCATCCGAGCAAGGACTTATGATATTTTTATGTCAAATATACTGACTAAAGCTTGTTGCTCAACTTGTGCGTAGTTCCTTTCAGCAGCTGTGAGCCTGCAGGTCGCGAAAACGATAGGTCTTTCGTCATGACATTTGGTAAGTGCGAGCATCGCTCCGAGGCCTTATGCCGACGCGTCACATGATAGACGCAGCGGTTTCTTTCCCGCGTACAAAACTAGCACTGACTCCTCGCGCAGAAGCAGTCTACATTTCTTAAAGGTGTTTTCACTCTATTTTGTTCACTCCCGCATACAATCGTTTCTAAGCAACTTATAGAGTGGTTGTAAGGTTTTTGCAGTTTGCGAAAGGGAGCTACCGTAAAACTTCACCAGTCCTAGGAAAGCCTTCAGTTCGTAGGCGTCGGTAGGATTGGCACCCTCCTTGCGCCTTCGTCTTGAGATAAATGCCGACAGCGTCCAATGCTTTATCCAAGTAGCGGACGCGGTGTTTCGAAAAATAGAATTTTTTGGTGCTGACGCTCATCCCATGCTTCTGTAGTCTCAGGAGCACCTGTTCGGTACGTCTCAGGCACTCGTGCTGTCCTCCTATGAGAATATCATCTAGATAGCACACTGTGCCCTCCAAGCCAACCAATGGCCGATCCATTACCGACTGGAATATGGCTGGGGCGCTCGCATTACAAAAATGTAAACGCGGAAAGCGAGAAAGGCAAAGGTGTGTATTTAACGTTAGCTACTCTTGCGAATGGCTATCAGTTGGAAGTTGAAAATACACTTTTGATAAATCAAGCACCCTGAAAGAGGCCTCCGCTGCCACTGACACGAACACATCTTCCTGTAATGGCAACGGGTAGTGGGCTACCGTAATAAAGTTGTTTAGGACACATTGGTAGTCACCACAGACCCTGACGGTTTCTCCATCACTCTTCTAAAGAGCTACGCAATGGGCTGCCCATTAACATTCGCGTACCGGATACAAGACACTCGACGCTTCCAACTCCTGGAACCCATTTTTCAACCTTGTCGTTCATGGCGTACTGCACTGGCCTAGCTTTGCAGAATACTGGTTGTGCTCTCTCATTCAAAAGAATGTTTCGACAAAGTAATGCCGCTACTGTGCGCCGTTGTTCATTCGTAGCTACCAGGAGTGGCAGTCTCAAGGTGCTCTGATCAGCTGCAGTTGCAGTGACACTGCCGCTCAATGGAACGCTTCAGCCATAGTATGTCCGCAAGCGGAACTGCGCTAGCTGAGATGGCTGCTGTCTATAATATTTCACAAGTTCCTCTTCAGCAATAAGAGATATAGCTGAGCCTGGGTCTATTTCAAAAGCAATTGTTTGCCCGTTTCCATTCATATCAACTTTGTACAGCTGAATTCTTTCTCCTGGGGCGTAGAATTCTAAGCTAGACACAACCGCACCTCCAGTGAATGGGCTCGGCCTTGCATTGCACATGCTAGCTCAATGTTCCGTCCGAGAGCAACTATAGCACCCTGCCTCGGTGTGTCGACGGTCCTGATAGTGCTGGCGACCCTCCCTCCTCCCCAACGAAAGCAAGACGGCATCCTGTCCTTGTGAGCGGACACTTTTCTTGCGCCCACAGCCCCAAATTGCCGAGTGTTGCTCATCGGCTGCGTACTCGCCGTCCTGTCACCACCTTGCTACTTGACATCATCTTCTGGTTCTTGTGTCATGCTTGTTGCCGATAGCGTCTCCCTCGCGTCGCTTTGTGAGGAATCCATGGACGTGCTGGTTATAACGTAACAAATACTTGCTCTGATAGTTATAGCCACTAAATTATTAGCATTCTCTAGAATCATTCACTTTTCCGTCTTCAAAACAGAAACAATTATTCCTTTGCACAAGTCTGGAAGCAACATGTCACCAAAAAATTGTAGTTCCAAATCATTACAAGTACCCACTGCAGATTACAAGAATACATTATTTTTGCTAATCTTGCATATTTCCCTCAGCCTAATTCATTGTTTTCGTCCGAAGCAGAGGCGTCGGCGCCAGCAGGCGTTTGGTGTGTTGCGACACCATGGACCCGTGCACACGGTGGTTGGACCCTCCCGTGTGTAGCCTTGGATCACTTAGCTATGTCCGGAAAATAGGGTACCCGGGGGGTTGAGAAAATGCGCAGTGCTTGGTCTTTTACGGCCCCTCGGCGGAGGCTACACACCCCTTTGGCATCAACTTCACGTAGACGGAACCCGCGGACTGATCCAACGAGGAGAAATCCTTAGCGGCCTATTCCTATCCTCCTCGCCAATCTTCGTCTCCTGTCGCTTTCAATATTTTCTGTCGTCTCCTCTCGTGTGTAACTTCTGATCTAAACAGCTAGGCTTAACCCTGTGTGAGTAGCCAATCTAGGATATGTCATAATCGGATGTAGCGGTAACGTACAATTGGCTAACAGAGGACCTGTTTTTGGAGGTCCGGCAGTGTCCCCTATTAGGGCTTCATATCGGGTCGCGGGCGTTACTCTCGAAAAGAACAGCCACGCTTACGGGTACTCGCTGACCCCACTCCTTGATCGCACTCAAAAAAGGAGGCGCAAAGAAAAATTTTTCAAATTTATGGGTTATAAAACAGATTTCCCCCGTTATCATATATATTACTGTAAAAAACTGGAAAAACTGTAAGACGCATCTCCACCGGCCTTGCATCGAAATTTCTAGCAGATACTACAGGTACATTTTATAAAGCTACTAAATTGGGCGGCGGTGACCTCCTCTTGGAATTCCGCGACAAGGTACAGTACGAAAAGCTGCGTAATCTAGTCAAATATGGGGGCATTACATAGAATTTCGCCAACACCGCGCACTGAACACAACCTGTGGCGTCATATTCTAGACTACTTCTAGAGGCCTGCAGGGACAAGAACGTTATCGATTTCACACGAATCAAGTTGAGGCGTTATGGCAAAGAAATCCCGTGAAAGCACCATATTCTTACCTTCGCCTTATTCTTACCGTCTCCCTGCGTACGGAAACCCTCGACTACGTCTAGCCTTCTGTGTCGCGCACGGCTCGCCTGGTCGTTAAAGATCTTTTGTGCTTATGGTTGGATATGTTGGCTGTTCACCATACTGGCACAATGTAATTCGTGGCAGCAACTTTGTTTCCGAACAGCATCTATTGTTTTGACTACGTGCGTGCCTAAGTTGCGTTATCGCTGATGTGTGATGCCCCCATCAGTGTATTGTTTCCCTTCCTATTCCTCAGTGGTCATTTACGTGGGAACTGACACATGTTCTTTCTATTCTGCTCTCGTCTATCTCTCTGGGGACTCTTCTCCTTATTCTATCTCTCTGTTTTCACCCTCTAAAAGCTTCATTTTTTGCAACAACTTCCTCTTTCATTTTGCCACTCCCACAATTCAAAACTTTTGCAGATTGGGTTATTTTACGAGTAGGCTACTTTGTCCAGCCACTTTATTTTATGGTAAATATTTTCTCCGAAGGGTATTCAACTGCACCATCCCAAGACCGACTTGCCTTTCGGCAGTATTATTTCTGCTACCTCAGCTGCTCCCTCACTTTCATTAGTCTACAAACCATCAATGGATTTTGCGCTAGTAATAATCAGTCATCTTCATCAATAGATTTTCTACTCTCTGATCACCGGGGCACCCTGCTCTTGGAGATCCTCAGCCATTTTCAGACTGCTTTTGAACATCAACGACTTTTTTGAGCCGTCCATCTGCTATTATTCACCAAATGAACAGCAGCGCTCATTGAACTCTGGGCGACAAGCCTACATTGAGCCTCGTATGCAGAACGCCGTTTCATTGATGACCAGGAGAGTCATATACTTAACTATGGTGCGATACAGCCGTCATGCAGTTTTTGGCGCTCCCGATCTGTACTGGCGAAGTAAAAGACGGTTGCATCAGATTAAGTGTGGAGAAATGGCGCCCTATAGAAATGAAACAAAAAGGTACTTATGCCTGCCCCAAATCTACAACGGCCTAGACGGTCAGCAAGAAGTGGACTTTTTTTTCTTGGCTCTTCTATCGGAGTACTAACCAGTACATATGGACTTGCTAGCGTTGACTGCCTCAGGACTGAATTAATTGCTCCCGATGGGTTACACAAGTTTAACGTGATGCTTTGCGACATTTTCAATGAGCCTACCAGTTTCAAACGCCTCATGGACAGCCTAATTCGAGGCCTCAAATGAAACAACTGTCTTTGTTATCTAGATGAGGTCATCGACTTTTTCGGGACCTGGCATCTCATCTCCCCCGCTTCGCAAGTGTCCTCACTTGGCTTACACATGGTGGTCAGCAGATAAATTCAAAGAAGTGTCATTTTGATACACGCTGGCTTACTATCTTTGTCCGAGGCTAATACAAGTGCGGGGTTCTGCCCACCCCTGCTATGTTAAGCTTTGGGCCGTTGCCGAGTTTCCCAGGCCAACTACAATGAAATAACTTGTTGGTATTTTAAACGATTCATCCGCAACTTCGCGTCCATCATTGCTCCTTTGACAAAGCTCTTTGCCGACATGCTAGGCGTCTAGGCTTAGGCTCGACCTTGCAACGACGCATTCACAACTTTACGCCATCTCCTTACCTCCTCTCATGCTCAGTGCTGTCTTATGCTGCCCGATTCAACAGAAATCCTCATGGACGCTCATCGTGTTGATATTGAAGTTCACCGTGTTAATAGCACCTACACCAAAAAACAGACGCGGGCTATTGTTGCCCAAAAAGGCGTGGCTAGTCCACATTGTCACCTGGTCACCTAGCTCCACCTGTTCACCTAGCTCCACCTGGTCACCTAGCTCATTGGACACTATGACTCCAAGACTATGGCACTGATGTCATCCACAGGTCCTGCCGTAGACATGTAAGTGCCTACATCCTCTTCCGTTCTCCCCTTCCCCATGGGCCTGGCACTGCATCTGTCTCCAGCAACGAGTGTTTGCCCTTTCCATATGCTGACACGCTATTCGACCAGCGCCAGGATCCTTGGACATCCCCTCTCTCACAGTTGTCGCATAAGATATCGCCGTGTAACACCAACCCCACGCTTCGACGCAGTCCTCGTAACTTTGCTATCAACGATGAGCTTCTGTACCTCCGCAATTATTTATCTGACAGCCGTGAAGTATAGCGGCGATTCCTCGCCGTGTACACTCTGACACCTGTACCTAATTTGGCTCAGACCCGCAACGCGACTAGGCCAGAGTGCTGAAGACCAACGCATACCTCTGGCTTTGGCACTACTCGCGGGGATTGCACTACTTCGTCCGGCACTATGTGCGCTCTTACGCCGATTGCCAACCACCGCAAGAATCCACCCTACAGAAGCACTGGGCTGATCCACCCCTTGCTATATCCCATAAGGCTTTTTGACTGCATCGATATTGATAAGGATGGACCCCTTCTGAATAGTCCAAATGACATCCGCTGGGTCATTATCACTGTGTACCACTTCATGTGCTAAACTGAACCTTCAGGGATTCCGTCGGCCACCTCACAAGAAGTCGCCCTCTTCTCCCTCCATGACTTCGTCCTTCGGCCGTCAGCTGCTGAGCGATTGCGGGCATTTCTCCCCGAAGCCGCATAAGCCCTTATACGTGAATGCTACATTGTTCATCTGACTAGCAGCGCATATCAACAAACCGTCGAAATTAATGAGTGCTTTAATCGTATACAAAGCGACGTGCTCCCCGAGTATGTGTCCGCTGACCACATACCCCCCCCCCCCCCCAACTTGAGACCAGACGCTACTCTTCGCTACCTTCTGTTAGGAATGGCCTGCCAAGGTGGAAATGTGCAAGTTATTTCAGCCCGCTGCACGTGTTTCGATCCAGCCGTGGTGAGGGCGCCCTTCTAAGAACCAGCGAGGACAGCGCTAACCTACCGTGAACTTCCTTTGGAGAACTGAGGACTACGTCCGCTCTCGAATTTAGAGGCGCCGGCTGGTTTCGGGCGTGACCACCTGGCTACGGGGACGCAAGACAATGGACACCACGACGACTGTGCTGCAAAGGTCGTCTGCCCGCGGAGGGGGCACTGAAACCTGTGTGTGCGTGTGTGTGTTTCTGAAACGTCCCGCAGAGAAGCGGCTGGTTTATGATGACGTCGAATGTTTGGCCTCACCTAGGGATCTAGGGAACGCGAAGTGGGTATAACGAGCTCAAGTCGCCGGCTAGAGAGTGCTCGTCCTCGTGCTCTGTGCTCGTGTTCGTACTCGTCAGCTGTGCGCTCGTGTGCTGTATGCACGTCTTGCGTGCTCCATTTGGGAGACGCACTAGACTGTGTAAATGTATGCCATGTTCAAATGTAAATAACTGTAAATAAATCCAGTTCGCCTAAGTCCCGACGAAAGTCAAGGTCCTCCCTAAAGCTACGACTGCCAAACCCTACGTGTGGATGGCAGCGGTGAGATCAGCCTACGGCTCGTAGATCGGCCTACGACTCGGGAGAAAGCAACGGCAGCTCACGGACATTGGTACATGGTGACCGACCGGTGTCCTCATCAAGTTGGAGGCGACTTGGGATTGACCACCTCTTGCAACTGACTGGATACGGTTGAGAAGAACTGGTGACATGGGGCTACTTCAGTGGACAAGCGTTTGGTTTTGGCTGTAAAATTTACCAGGCTTCAATTTCGCTGTGTTTGTTGATTTGAATCGCTGGGGATCTTTAAGCTGTATTCTGATTTGCGGGGGTATCGCAGCAAGTATTGTGTGACACCGGAGCCAAAGCTTAAAGTAGCGGCCATGGTCCTAATGTGTTTGACGAGAGCTGACCTGTCGTGGTTGTGTGAGGAGGTCGAGGTAGACGTAGAGGAGGACTTGACGGAATCAGAAATTGGTAAAACCATTCTCGCAAGCAACAATAACTTGAAATTCATAGAACAAATTCGTAATCGAATTCTAAGTAAAAATCGGGAACAGGAATCAATTAGGCAGAACAGGAAGAATTTAGGCAGGAATAAGAAAAAGCTAAGCAGGAACTGAAAAGCATTTCCCAGTAGAAAGACCTAACAGAAGTAACGAGGCCGTACGTTGCCACATCGAACAAGGAGATTCAAGGTTTGAAGCAGGAAATTGAGCGAAGTCAACAGTGGCTTGAGAAATCTGTAGGCTGGACGCAGCGAAAGTGGGAGTAAGTCGATAGCAGATTTTAGTCGAAAGCCGAGAAAAGTAGTAGCACCTGCGAGATTAGCAGCATGTTCATAAGTGAACTCGAAGTGCTAGCAGTTACCGATGCCTTAGTGGCAGCAGAGGCCGTTAAAGGCCAGAGTGAGAGCGACGAGGTGCTGTGCCAACAGAGGACTGTAGAGACAGCTAGTCGAGCTGCGAACAAATTGGCACAGTTACCGCGCGTGTGCGTCGCATCTAAAGTTAACGAGGTTACTAGCGAAGTAGAGAGTACTGCTGACCCGACAGACGCGAGCACTCATGTCGAGTCAGATCTGCGTGCCGAAGTGCAATGCCAGCTGGACGATGCAGTTGAGGGCAGGTCTCAGGATTGCGCGCTGCGTAGCTCAAGAGAAAACAACTGCATTGTTGAGGGATCGGTCCAGCTCTCCGCCAGTCTAGGTAGCCGAGAGAGGGATGATTTAGTCAAGGGTCATTCAGACTGTGCGGGTAAGCGACCAATCCGGGCCGACGAGATGTGTACCGGCCAGCACGAGGCGCTAGAGGACGGCGTGAAATGGAGTTCATAGAGAAAAAAGAAGCGCCGTAAAAAGAAGCGCGATAAAGACCGAAAGGCGGTGACACTTGTAGCGCAGCCAAAGACGGCATGAGACCCAAAAGGGCAGGGCGCGAGGAGAAGAAAGGTGCGGTCGTCGTTGACGACGTGTACGCATCAAGCACGTTCGAGCCACCGGTCAAAAAGAGACCGAGAAGCATGTTCTGCACGGATGCGGACAAAGGGCACGGTGCAGTTATGTTCCTTGTCGGTCCGTCTTTCTTTTCGAAGTTCAGCGTGCAGTGCGAGGGAGCGCAATGTGGCAAGATGAGACCAGGTGGTAGAAAGTCATGACGCGGTCAGTCGAGATCGCGATGAAAGCGGGGCGCCAGGACACAAATTGGCAGGAGACTTGGAGGAGCTGATAGTGAGTGAGTCCTTTTGTTGTTCCGTGGTAGCCAGAATAGCTTTCGAACCGCGACCACCTCGGGTACGGCTCAAAAGTAAAAGTCAGCCGCAAATATTTGGAACGGGAGGCCAAGAGCCTCCGTAGAAGTGAAACGTGGTGTTTTTTTTTAGCATTTGAAAATTTCGCGATTTGAGGCTAGAATTTCTTTCAATATGTAAGGTATGAGCTTTCTTTGTTTTCGTTCGAGAAGCTCCGAGATTTGAAAAATGAAGTTTAGGCAAAACATTAGTTTCGGGATGGCTCATTAATGAGTAGATAGGCTTTTTTGTGTGAGTAACCTGAAGGACAAGGTTATCGTTAAAAGGCCTATCATAACGCGCGGATGTATTAGTTAACATTTTTATGTGTTTTTTTCTTTTCTAAGGTTAAGTGCGTAGATTTTCAGTGAGTGCATGATTTGCACTGAGAAGCGTTTTTAGCTCCTTTAGCGCGTGTCCTGTGCGGACGGAAGGAAGGAGAATGTTTACGACTGGGTCGCTCGTTTGTGTTGAGGGCAGCCGTATTCTGACTTCTCTAGTGGGCGTGCGTGGAACTAGTCGTTAGAAGACACATTTGTTGAAAGGTTCCTCTGTGTTGCGTAAGTTACGCAAGTTTAGTTGTTCGTTTAAGGAACATGTCCTGTGTGGATTAAAGGAACAAATGTGAGTAAGCGTGATGAAAATTTTGTGTGTGACGCAAGTACGCGTTCGGAATAGGGACCACAAAGCTAGCGCGATTGTGATTACGTACCTATGGAGTTGGCCAGACTGTCCAGTGGCAACAGTACGTGAGATAAGTATGCCACTGCGTTAGGATACGAACAGGCTGTTAGTGAAGTTAGGCTGCTTAAGATATGTTCGTGTATTTGTGGTTGAGAGCCTTCGGTTCAGTTCTGCGTAAACCTTTACTCTTGTGCAGAGCGACGGGCGGGTTTGGTCGAACTCAAGAGGAACGTGAACGCTCGCTTTGGCGGCACGAAATTTTGGGGCAAAATTTGGGGTTTTCCCAGTTGAGTGACTTGCATTGAAATTTCTATAGGAAGCCTGGTGGGTTAAAAGCTGATTCCGGGCGTTTACACGCTGAGTGGTATTGTGTTGACAGGATCGACTCTTCTGTGCCAGTTGTTGTGAGATGGTTGAAGGCATTCCAAGTGCGCAGGGATTGCAGAGAGCAAAGCCATCTTCTTGCTTACCAGCCATTCTCTTCCTGCCCAGCGGTTCTCAGTACTGGCCAGTCAAGATTTTCTGGCCCATGGAGGAACTGTTAGGAATGGCCTGCCAAGGTGGCAACGTGCAAGTTATTTCAGCCCGGTGCACGTGTTTCGATTCAGCCGCGGTGGGGCGCCCTTCAGAGAACTAGCGAGGACAGCGCTAACCAACCGTGAACTTCCTTTGGACAACTGCGGACTACGTCCCCTCGGGCATTTAGAGGCGCCGGCTGGGTTCGGGCGTGACCACCTGGCTACGGGCACGTAGGACAATGGACACCACGACGACTGTGCTGCAAAGGTCCTCTGCCCGCGGAGGGGGCACTGAAACCTGTCTGTACGTGTGTGTGTTTGTGAAATGTCCCGCGGAGAGGTAAAACGTCCCGCAGAGATGCGGCTGATTTACGATGACGTCGAACGTTTCGCCCCGCCTAGGGATCTAGGGAACACGAAGGGGATATAACAAGCTGTTGTCAGCCGCTAGAGAGTGCTCGTCGTCGTTCTCTGTGCTCGTCAATGTACTCGTGAGCTGTGTGCTCGTTTGCTGTATGCTTCATGTTGCGGGCTCCATTTGGGAGTCACGCTAGATTGTGTAAATGTATCTCTTGTCTAAGATGTAAATACTGAAAATAAACCCTGTTCACTTAGTTCCTCCCAATTTCACCCGATCGTCCTACAAGCCCGACTCCCAAACCTTACACTTCACGTGCAACAGCGCCACCCGGTCTAACTAAGGATTTTCCACGTTATTCCATTTTTACGGCCATGAGCCTAGCTTCATTATCAACACTTCTCTTCGATGTAGTTCTGATGCCATCTGTATCGATGACTCTACCTGAAATCGTCCAATCCTTTAACATGGCTTGCAGCCCGTATCCAGTCGTCGACCAAATCGTATGTCTCCTAAATACAGGAAGGGCTCGCGCTTTGCCGGAAAATCGACGAGCACATGAACGAGCTTGACAAGGTGGGCCATATCCTAAAACACATCGCGGACGACGCCTTCAGTTTGCTCTTCTATAAAGACGTTTCTACCGTCGACGGCATCGACAAATAATGCAACCGCTTCGAGGTAGCCAAAAGCCGCTGCGTCGTCCCACAGTTTTCCCGGTTCCGAAACACCCCTGCTACGTCCTCTTGTTCCGCTCTTACCGTCACACGACCATTTCAAGAGAACGTCACAACTATCGTTCGCTTTGAGATTGAAGTGGTGAGTCCGGCACCGCTTCATCCACGACCCCTTGAAGGTACCTTGACCAAGCGGCCCCCACTATTTCCGTTATTGAAGCAGTTGTGCGGCAAGAAATTGCAAACCTTGGCATCCCTAACGCCTGATCTGTCTCCCGACATGATTCGGCAACTATTCCCATGTCCACAACCTGTAATGACCATTTGCTCGCAGACCACGAAATCCCGCTGAAGGGGGAACCCCAGACGACAAACCGATCTGCTTCCGCTGCCACCACGTTGTTCATGTAGCCCGCCACTGCCACACCACCTGGATGCCGCCGTACTGCAGCTCCTTCCCTGCTCCTCGCCCATATGCCGACGCTGGCTGTTATTCACCTCGCCGTCTGTACCCTACTTCGCATGCCTCTGACAGCCGCTCCTCCGTGCGATCGCCATTGCCTCACCGCCGGCGCTCCCCGTCGCCCCAACCTCGCCGCTTTTCCTCCCTCGCCAAACCGACGGACGGAAAACTAGGCCATGCAGCTCTTGGGGGCAGTGCTGCATCACGTTCGTCCTGTCCAAATTCTTTGCTGACGCTCCTGACTAACACGAACCTAATTGAAGTAGGCGTAGATGGTGTTCCGTTGACGGCATTAATTGATACTGGAGACCAAGTGTCCATATTGAGCACTAACCTATGTCGTCGCCTCAAAAAAGTTCTTACGCCTGCCATCACTCTAGCTGTACGCGTCGCCAATGGCGCCACTGTGGCCGTCTGTGGTATGTGCACTGCTCGCATAGCAAATGTTGGCCGCCAAGTTCCAGTTATATTCACCGTGATGCCCAGTTGCCCTCATGTCCTAATCTTCGGGTTCATGGAGATATTCTATAATAATATTTCGAAGAGCTGCTTAACACTCACTGCGAAAAAATGGTTGTATTGTCTGCATAGTTGTGTACTCTGCACCATAGTTATTTTAATTATGCCATTTATATAAGTATTAGATAGGAGCAGGCCAAGTATGCTCCCTCGAGGGACACCTGAAGTAACTGTTTTTAACGGAGATAAACTGTCCTGAATGGAAACAGGTTGCATTCTAGGTTGGAAGTAGGCTGTTATAGGCGCCGGCGGTGTGCCTAAGGCTTCATGTAATTCGAATTATTCAGTAAGTGTTCAATGGTTTAGGCGGCCGAATGCCTTCGAGAAGTCAATCTATATGCTAGATTTCAGTCGTATTTCTTCGAATGATTTTAGAACTATTACTTTTGGTTAGACAAAGAGAAGTCCTCCTAACCTGCCTTTTCTGAAACCGAGTTTGGTAGCGTTAATCAAATTGCATTTGTTTGCAAACGCAATTACTCTAGAGTATATTATTTTTTCTGGACCTTTAGAGAGCACGGGCAGTATAGAGATTTGCCTGAAGTTAGCGATCTATATTTTTCCACCCTGATTACGGTAATAACTTTTGCTATTAGCGTTATCTCCGGAAAAGCACTTGTCGAGAGAGCAATATTATAGATATGCATGAGCTATGGCAGTATGATGTCAGGAACGTACTTTAGTGGCCTGATTAGATGTTCTCCACCGCTCCCGTTAAGCTGTCTTTAGGAAATTTGTACATGGTATGCATTTCCCTCTCGCTTGTGAGGTCCATGTATATGATCATCGAATTTCTGCAGATACCATTTATTGACTCTGGAGAATGAGCGCTAGAGACAAGATTTACAAAGTAATGAATAACTCCTTCGTCGAATACTGCTCCTTGTTTAACTTCATTGTTCAGCGATATTTGACAGACTTCTGCGTTTTTAGATACCGAGCATAGCAGCACATTATTTTCATCCACGTTATGTTCAATTTCTGTTTACCCCGGACATCAACGTAGTTGTTGAGATAGTTTTACTTCGTATTCCGTAATAAGGTATTAGTTTTGCTTCTACGTGTCCGGAATGTGTCCCAGTCAGCAGGGTTAGGCCTTTTCAGGAACCTATTGAAGAGCTCATATTTCCTTTTAATCATCTTAAGGCACTGTTCATTAAACCAAGGCCTGTGCGCTTTTTCAAACATTTTTATGCGTGATATAGAAAATTATTTCCAGCATGCATCAAGAAATAGGCTAAAAAATTCATCGTATACATCATCAGAGATGTGAGACATGCATAATGGAATCCCATAGTATATTTATAAAGTTATAATTAAACTTCATTAGTGTTTTTTTGCAATTATCTTGAACTTTCTTTGTCTAGGGAGATGTCGTAAGTTCCGGATTACGATCTTCGGGTTGCAATCCCATTATGCCTGTGATATAGTGACGGTAAACGTCGTGACGACATTCACCCTTTTTTTACCGTGTTACTCTCATTTCTTACGTGAAGCACTTTGGGCAATTCATGCTTTCGAACCAAAAACTTTCCGTCCTTTGTCCATACGAATTTCCAGTTGCAAGCCTTTTTTCGCTGATCGCTATACCGAGCAACTTGAGGGGAGTGCACAGATGATCGTTAACAAATACAGGCTTATTACAGATTATTATATATCCTCGTCGAGTCAGGCTTACACATTCTATGATTGCTAATTCAGCTAGTAAGCGAATGTTTAGAAGTTCACACGGCCGATAATACTACTATCCCTACTTCATACAGGTAGCTACTAATTTGCTATCGCAATCGGTGCTTAGCCTTTCGGGCGGAACTGCGCATTTTTAATTCAAGCAGTTTAAATCACAAGGAAGGCGCACGCAATGGCAGGCTAGAAGAGCATGCTGGGAGATGTTTCGTTCGGGAATCAATTCGTATGACAAGGAAATTGTGTAATGCGTTTAGAAGGCTATAAGAGGAGGAACTCCACCCGCTGCCTTTGATAAATAACCAAAGAAACTGGTTCGAACACCAAGCAGACGCTTGAAACACATTATCAGTATGTATCTAGCTCCGCACACATTACACAGACGTACAATAAGCCCAAAGAAATGGAACGCAAGACACTGGACCGCAAGTGCAGAGCAAACAACTGGTATAACCGTCCGTTCTACGTTACTGAGCTTCGATCAGCACGGAACGTCTACAAACGCTCGGCGCCTGGAGCAGGCAGGATCATGTATGGTATCACCAAGAACCTGAATATTCAAACAAAAATTACATTGCTCGGGCTTCTTAACAACATTTGGGTAGCCGTACACCTTCCACCAGCACGGAAAGATACCATCCTTGACCCAGTTTTGAAACTGGGTAAAGACCCATGTTTGATAAAAACAGGCTACCGGTGGATAGAGCTAACAAGCTGACTGTGTTAGATTTTCAGAAAAGTGTTAAATCGCCGTCTTTTGCATTTTCTAGAATTAAAGAACTTGCTCGATCTCCACCAAAGTCTTTTTCGAGAAGGTAGGTCTACAACCGACCATCTTGTGCGCGTTGACGCAAACATCCGCGATGCATTCGCCCATAAACAATACTTATTGTCAATTTTTTCTGGTTATGAAAAAGGCCTATGACACCACATGGCGCTACAGTACATCATAGACCCGTCGGAAATAGGCATCAATGACAACGTGCTCAGCCTAATTGAAAGCTATCGCTCAAGTTTTCCACCTTCGGACTGGTAATGCCCTGTATAGGCCGCTTACTCGAGACACTGGGGCACCGTAGTGTGGCGTACTTATATGTGCCACTTTGATTGTTAAAATGAATTCTTTAGTTTCGTGTACTTCACAAAGCAAGTTTTATTCAGCATGTGCCGATGATGTGCAGATTGGATTTAAACCGTGTAACAACGCATACTGCCAGCGACGCATTCATTTCGGGCTGAACAAGGTCTCCACATCGGCCAATCAGAACGGCTTTAAAATAAATACCCAAAACAACTCCTTCATTGTCCTTACGAAGAAGAGGAACCTCGTCCAAGAGTCCAATGTCCGGCTACATGATGAACTCTTGTCCATGAACACATAGCACAAACTTCTTGGTGTTAAACTTGACATCAAACTTACATTCATTCCACATATAAAGCATGTGAAAGCCAAATGTTTAAAACAAATGAACATTCATGAAATTCTTGCACGCACTGCATGGGGCCGTGACAGGGGCTGCTTAATGAGGCTGAACGTGAGCTTCATACGGTAAGGTCTGGACTATGGTTTCACGGTGTACCAAACTGCCGATCTAATTGCAATAAATATATTGGATCCCGCTTACTATTAAGGTATTCGCTTGGGCACAGGCGCCTTTAGAACAAGTCCTATACAGAGTTTATATGTAGAATCCAATGAGTGGTCACTCCACCTGCAAAGTACATATATAAGCTGCACATTATTTCCTCAATGTGCAATCTAATCCCGAAATCTTTTCTTGTAAAACCGTTAATGATTACGCATGTTCCACAGTATGTGAAAAACCGGTTCTTAATAATAAAGGATTTCTCGCTACACGTGAGGAAGGTGAGCGAGGAAATGAGTGTCCCACTACATGTGCATGCACTGACGGCTCCGACAAGGTTGTTGCCAGCGTAGTAGTTGCAACTGATAAAATGCGACACGTCCTTTGTCGAAGTTCCGAAGCATGCTCCAGAGATGCACATCCATATGCACTTTCTGGAACGGCAGTCAAAGTACTCATGTCCAAGCGTTATACCGACGCACCGAAGTCACCTACTGGTGTAACGTGAGTGGCAGTTGGGCCATCTTTCTCGCAATGAAATATTATGCACGCAGAAACGAACATTTTTAGTGGAGAGGCTTATGCGTTACTCTCGGCAGTAAAACACATAAATGCATTAAAACTACAAACATCTGCCATATATGCACACTCTCTAAGCGTTGTAAAAGCTTTAGTGCCTTTATGGAAACATAAAGACCCAGTATTCAATCTCATCTACTCATGTTTGTGCAATATGTATGCATCTAACCAACATGTCGTAGTATGTTCAGTGCCAGGCCACAGAGGAATTTGGGCAATGTACCTGCAGACAAGCTAGCTACACCCATAACGAGAGCCTGTAACACTGCATAAGCTATCCCTTCTAAAGCCCTGAAGCCTTTCTTGTGCAGAACACTGACAAACTTTCGGCAGCCCATCTGGGACCACGTAGCCTCTAATAAAGTTCAATTAATTAAGCCAAACATGGGAAATTGGCCTTCGGTGGCAAATGCGCAGCAAACTGAGCTCATGTTCTGTCGACTGAGAATAGGACACGCATACGGTACTCAATGTTCCTTGTTGACTGGTAGTGAAACTCCCTTTGGTTGTAGCTGTGGTGACAGGCTGACCGTTTTCCATGCCTTGTTAGGGTGTCGACAAGCAGAAGCCGAACGAAAAAAAAACTTTCCTGTAGCATAACGATGCCACGTTCCCCTTCATCCGGTAATGTTTCTTGGACAAAAACCGATGTTTGATCAGAAATCAGTTTCAAAGTTCCTAACAAGATGTCGAAAGTATGACGCGTTATAACCCGACGATATTCTTACCACATGCTCTCACAAAAGGCTAATGCTGTGATAGTAGCGACCTGTTTGTCACATGCCTCCTGGCCCTTATGCTTAAGGGTCTTGGTGACGCAGTAGCGCTACTTTCAGCGACATATTTTAGAACATCTCCGCTTCATAGTACATCGTTTCTCCGCAGCTTATCTCATGTATCATTTTCAAGTTTTATTACGAATGTATTTACGCGCTGCATAACGAATATTTTAAGCCTTTATACATCCGTGTTTCCACCACATCCAGCTATTCGTTATTCATTTACCAATGGCCATCTAATATTTTAGCCTTGGCGCTCTTTGGCTACTTCTCGTCCTTGCGCCAATAAACTCCAGTCATCATCAAAGGGCAAAGACGAGCTTACTTTAAGTAAGTGATGTCAGGAATATATTTTGACCATATGATTTTCCCTAAGATATTTAAGCATAGAGCCCCGTTAAAAGTTGTGGAATGCTTTATGTTATTTTGATTTCTCAACACAGTGTACCAGCCTGATTTCTTTGTCGTAACAATAAAACGAGCTGAAACGGGTGAAGAACATACCGATGTGTCGAGGGGTGAGAAATGTCTGTTGATAAATTACATGCTAGCTTTTTACAAGTTCAGACAATGATGACTGAGAAGCGGTCAGAATTTCTTATGCCCAAAACTAGAAATGATTGAGCATGTGTTTTTTTTTTTTTGAGTTCTGGGTTGGAGTGTGCTGTTTGCACGTCCTGAAGAGGACATTAAAGAAATATTTCTTTTCAACAGACAAGGAATTTTATATGGCATTATTATGTTAATGGCTCCACATAGTTAATAGACCTCATGCAGAGCAATTCGCCATGCAGAAGTCCGTACATTGATGATTTTTTTTTATTTTGTTGCTGGAAATGAGAAAATTCTTCAAAAATATATAGCCTTATTTGTTCTCCGAATCTACTCTATTACAATTTCAGGAATTGAATAAATATGTGTATTTCATTAAGTAACTCATAAGTGCAGCATTGCAATTAAGAAACGTGAAGTGTGGCGTATTTGTTGAAGCCTTGACCTGCTGCGCATGAAGCCGTTAATTTGAAAACGCGAAGCATTCTTTGGCTAACATCAGGCATTTTGCAGTAGGCAAGTTTATGTCTCGCCTCGTTTTCAGCCTTTTCGTTGCGGAGAAAACTCAAGTATTCAATAGAAGCATTGGTCCTCTGACTCTCGGGGCAGTAGCGTGGATAGTTATTGTGAAGCCGCGATTGTGTTTTTCTTTAATGAAATGCCAAGATCGTTTCTGCGTTTCTATGGAGTGCGTAAACACAAGGGACTCATGGGCGTGATTGTAGCGCCACAGTCCTGGCATGTTCCTCTCGGGCTATTTTTTTCTAGACTACTGGCATGCAGCACATCATGCAGCACGATTGAAATTACTTGCGCAAACAATAGTTTCCGTTTTGCCACTGGCTTCCTACTGTCATTTCCTTGTATCGCAAGGGGTAGCGTACTAGTTTTCCATAGCTGAGGCGTGCTTATTTTGAAGGCATTTCCTTGCATCAGATATCGCTATTAACAGATGTGCGATATTGTAGCACCAAGTAATTGAAGATACAGCGCTTCTTTGCCAGAGTAACAACGAAACTGTCACGATGCCGCCACCGTCATACTATAGTGATGAAAGTCTTCAACCACTTGTATTCGTCGTCCACACCCATGCTGAGGTCACATAGGGAATTTTCGCTTCGCGCAACACGCTGGTTTGTAATGCTTTCAAGAATCACAAGAACTGCTGGATAACCAGACTGCAAAATTCTTCGGAAAATATTTATTCTGATAATGCATGAGGTAAGATTATAATCCTTATTAAATATGTGAGGAAAGAAGCGAGACAGTAACATACCGGCCTCTTTACTGATAAACTGTCTAAAATGAGGGCATGACTGCTCGGCATCTGTGTTGACACTGATGACTGTCTTGCCTGTGTCTTGACTCTGATGACATCTGATGGCTGTCTTGCCAAGCAGACTACACAGGTCACTGGTTATCTGCTCGAACCGACAACTTCGGCACTGCTCATGTTTTAGCAGGCGCCTACTCTTCACCAATTTTTCAGAATGGGCGCGCGAAGGCGATATTACTGGTATGTAAATTTAAGTACAATACATTACTAGCCCCCTATCCACAACAAAGTGCTCCGCGTCGAGTGATGCCGCTTCTTGGGGAGTTATTGCAACGAAGCTGCAGCCAGGGTGCCAGAGATACTACGGACTTTCAGCAATGCTAGAATGATTACCACATTACCTTTGTGAATCGCTGGACAGACAAGATATAATAAATCCCAGGAGAACACGTATTGGTGTAGATACGCTGTAGAGTGAGCAGATTCGTTTCTTTTGTGCCGTAGTATGATGGAGCATCACACTTTTCGGCAGTGTCGGCAGATGACATCTGACATAATGAACATTTTTTTATCTATATTTTTCACAGAATGGCTACGTTTCTAACGTATCGCAGATAATTGATGGTGTCATCATTTTGGTTTTTGAGCAGTTTTTGAAGTAAATAACATACCTGAAACCTTTTATTTTCCAGCAAAATCACCGACAAAATTCAAATGACATCTGTGGCGTATGTGTTAATTTTGGCTTTCATGATCTACGAAGCTTTTGCCGTGAATTGTAAGTCTGCTATTCTTCTGCATATATCTTGGATTACTTGGTTGCCAGTTGTGTGTTTTGGCTGCTAGGCTGGTACATTATTATTTTTTGTAGAAGAAGTCTTCCTGCGTTCACCAGACAACTGCTGCTGAGTGGCAAGAGCAGCGCCTTGGCACATACCTAGGGTGTCACAAAGTTCACACAATTAATAACGCCCAAATGGACGTCGACCCTCCATGGGGCAGCAGATTCGCCCAACGCAAAAGCGTCTGCGGATGTCAGCGCCAACTGAAATGATCTAGAGAAGTTAGCTTGATGCTTAGCTCTCCGTACCGCACAAATGGCTCTATGTAACACGGTATGGTATACACACAGTTGGTCAAGAGCAATGCTAATGTGTGTGCGCACAGTGTTTACGTCATCATGGGAAGCCTAAACGTTTGACTGACAGAAGCCGAGCCGGTTTGGTGGATCAAAATGTTTCACCCACTTGGTTTCGCCGCTGTTGCTGCCAAACACCAAGCTAGGGTCAGCAGGTCGTCTAATCCTCGCCTGTGTGTCACGCTTTCTCGCCTGATAGGATGAGAGCCCGATGTCATTGGCGACGGTTAGTGTAAATGCCCTTTAAGAGTCCATACCATTGCTGTCGCACTAAGGAAATCCTGCACGTTAAGCGTTCTTCTAGAATTAGGCAATGACGTGAAGTCATAGAGAGCCCAAACGCGACCGTTGCTGGATTCAATATTCACTATTTTGTGAGCAAAGCGTTCGTATCTTACTACACAGCCCTTCTCTCCAACGAACGGATCGAGAGAGTCTAAGTCTGTCGATGCAGATGCCTTCGCAATTAAAGAATAAAAGAAAGAATGCGTGTAAGGTTGCAGGCGATGCATTGAAAGAGCCAGGCCATTTAGTTTAATTCGCTGCATGTTTGCGATTTTAATAAAAGCAGGGCGGAACGTAACATTACAGTAATGAATTTACCTTTAGTAATTTTTCAGTTACTTTAGTGAAGCAGTAAATCGTAATTGTAATGAATTACATTCTTGAAAGCCGTAATTCTAATTGTAACCAGTTATTTTTTTTCTAGCACCTACAGGTCGGCCAGCTATTGGGATACAGGCTGCATCAGGAGTCTTGCACGATGGTCCACAATAGTCGCATTGTCAATTTTCCTCAGAAAATTTATTTGTGAAGTTCAGTAAACAAAAAAAGCTTGTGTTTTCAGGCGAAGTAAGAAAAAACTAACTTGCTGAGCACGACGGCAAACAACGTTAGTGCAGTCCAGCTACAGGTCTTTTGCATAATGGGGAATATTGCCGCAACTTACGTAAGGCACATGCTGTATTCACAACGCATCTAGAAAAAGTAGTCTACTCCTTTGATTTAGAAATCTCTCATATGCACTCTGTGGCTGTAATAACTATAATGAAAAATCTTCGATTTTAATTGTAGTTGGTGCATGCTGCCACAAAAATTCCCTAAACTGTATATACTTGTATTTGACTTTTTAAGAGAATGCCGCTTGCTTTCTTTATTCCTTATTTCTCTATTGTCTATTTTCTTTCTATTCTTGCCCTTCTTTCAATGAACCTCTAGGAATTCGCCTTCAATATAAAACAATAAATCTGCACTTCTTACATAATCAACCAATCTAGACGAAGATGAGAGATTGCCCTAACCGGGCCCACTATTCATGGAATTTTTTTAGATTGAATAGAAAATACACAGCTGTCCGAGAATTAGCATGCAAGAACACAACTGCTGCATTGCTTTCTCAAAGGTACGCCACCGAATCTTCAAAGAGCGTTGTGGTGTCCTATATGGCACTGACGCGCATTGTAAATGTCGCTATTGCACATCAAGAAAGCGCTAGCCATCCTTTTTTTTATGATTTTTTGTAGTTGACAAGTACTGTTTGGCAAATATTTCTTACATATTTCTTTTTAAACAAATGCCAATGGACAGCAAAACAGAAGCACGCAAAATCTTCGTTAGCAAAGACAGTTCAAAGTTTACAGCAGCGTGTTGCAAGATACGGCCCCGCCAAGTGAAGAGCTCAGCCGCAGTGGCCTGTCAGCCAAACCAGGTGATGCCGATGCGCTAGAGAGCAAAATATCTGTTCCAGCTCTAGGAACCAGCGCTTGTGCCTTCCTGCTGTGTGCTACAGCATAAAGAATGAAACCGAGTTGGTTGTAGTATTGTTGCTCGGGGTGGGACGCGCCCACTTTAGTTATAAGTTGTTTGGGAAAAGCAAAGGAACCCCATGTAAAGCTTGAGTTGTTATCAAAGAACCCTAGCAAAGCTAAATGCGGACGCGAATATATTTTGATGAAAGACAAAAAATGTACCGGAGGGGTGAAATGTAAATTCCTGTGTTATTTTTTTTTCTTTCTTCCACAGTTTGCTCGCAACCACATGATATGCCCTACTTCTGCCAAAACAAGGACGAGAAGCATGTGCGGCTTTGTCCGCATTTATCTAAGTATTGTGAGCATAAAGGAGAGAAAACGTGCCTCTGTGAGGAGGGGTACTTTCGTCGCCGATTTTGGTACGAGTGCGTTAAATGGAGGGAATGCGGTAAGTGCCTTTATAAGTACGCAAAAATCAAATTCGCCGGAAATATATGATGTACCTTGGCACGTTTATGGCTGCATGCGTACGTTACACTCCAGAAATACGATGTTAGGACCATTGAGAATTGACACTATATTGGGCAACCTGCCGATGGCAGATAAATCAAGGGATCTTTTAGGCATGTAAGGCCCTCTAGGATGGACTTCTCTGCGATAAGGTAGGCTCGCCGCCTACAGGAATATCTGACTCAGCATTGTCGGATGCTCGATTACCATAATCGGAAGCTCGAATGACCGTATGAAAAAAGATCGTTTTTTTTAAATCTGAGGATGATGCGCTCAAGTTTTACCTCCTCCAGTGCACTACATCTCCAGGCTTGGACTGGCGACAGACACCAGCAAAGATGCTTAGAGCCAGTGGGGCTATGCTAATCCAGGTACAACCAAATTAGGAAGGCCAACTAAGCTTCAACAAAAGACTCGCTCAACAAAACAGGAATTCGCCTCGCTGGTGCAGTATTTCTTTGTTACCTCCTAAATGACTCATCCGATTAACCAATGGTCATCATTCCCCAGCATCTGAGCAGCAACCGACCAAGGCGGTGGTGAGACCTGCAACGGAGCAAAGGCTGCTAAGAATCGCTCGACGTGGAAAGCCTGATAATCGAAAATGACCCTGTCTACCTTTACCACCGGAACTCTGTCGAGTGAGGCAAGCCTTGCGCGACTATTCGTGGAACTATCAGATATTGTTTGGATCTCATTGGCCTAAGTGATATTAGAAGAACTGGTGGAGCTTATACAGTGCTGACTAACGGCTATATCCTCTGCAATTAAGGTCTCCAAGATAAGAAGCAATACGGGGTAGGATTCCTAATCCATAAGGACAGCGGGCTGCATTTACGAATTGTACAGCATTAATGAGAAGGTAGCAGTAGTCGTAATCGAACTTAATAACGGATATAGATTAAACGTTATACATCCATACGTTCCAACAGCAAGGCACGATGCTGATGAAGAAGTTCAGTTTTATGAAGATAACGAATTAGCGATCACCAAACTGCAAATTCCGTATACTGTAGTAATGGGCGACTTCAATGCAAAAGTTAGGGAAAAGCAGGCTGATCAACAAGCAATTGGCAACTACGGCCTCAAATGTAAGAACGATAGAGGAGATATGCTGGTGGAATGGGCAGAAAGGAATAAGCTTCGAATAATGCCCACCGTCTTTAGGATGCGTAGCAACAGAAAGTGCTCCTGGAAAAGCCCTAATTGTGAAACAAGAAATGAAACTGTTCTCATACTTTCCGCCGATCCCCGCACAGTGCAGTATGTAGAAATGTTAGGTGGTGTAAAGTGCAGTGATGATATGTTAGTGAGGGCTGGCATTCAACTCAATTTGCAGAGAGAAAGAGTAAAATTGGTCACGGAGAAACAGGCCAACCTAGATGCAGTAATGGTAAAAGCTGATAAATTCTTGCTGGCACTTTCAAACAAATATGCACCCAATATACATACACTGGCAAATAAGCAGGCTAATTTCATCAGCAATTTCGAAGGTATAGTAAAAGCAGCGGAAGAATTTAATACTGGCATGTACACTGCCCAGAGGCGCCACGACAGCTCCATTGGAAGCGCTAATGAACAGGTTGCAGATAATGAATAAATAGCTATAGCTGAGGTTAGAAGGGCCTTATCAGACATGAAAGGAGGAAAAGCGGCAGTAGAAGATATAATAACAGTTGACTTAAACAATGATGGAGCAGGCAGGATGCTTGGGAAACTGGCGGTTCCCCAAACGATGTATCTTCTGTCGGCTTCAAGGGTCCCAGAAAACTGGAAGAATGCAAACGTCATACTAATCCACAAAAAGTTGACGTTAAAGATTTGAAAAATAATAGGCACATTAGCTTGCTCCCAGTATTATATAAAATATTCACCGAAATAATATCCAATAGAATAAGGGTAACACTGCACTTTACTCAACCAAGGGAACTAGTAAACCAAGGGAACACGCTGGCTTCAGGAAGGGATACTCTAAAATATATCACATCCATATCAATATTAAGGTAAACGAGAAATCCGCCGTGTACAATCAGTCTCTCTATATGCCTTTCATGGATAACGAAAATGAATTTTATTCAGTATTCAGTAGAGATACTAGCTGTCCCAGAGGCTTTACGTAATGGAGTAAAGGCCCTTTACCTAATTCTCTTGCAAAATATCTGCAAAGATTCCACAGCTACCTTAATTCTACAAAAGTAGGAAGCTACCTGTAGAGAAAGGGGTCAGACAGGGAGACATAATCTTTTCAACGCTATTCATTGCGTGCTTAGAAAAAGTATTCACTCTATTAAATTGGGAAGAGTTAGGAGCAAGGACCAACAGCGAATATCTCAGCAACCTTCAGTTTGCAGTTTACATAGTCCTATTTAGTAACACTGGATGGTTGAGGACCATAAGAGAGCGAATGTTGGGGTGGGGTTGAAGATCAATATGCGGAAGAGAAAGATAATGATTGATTGAGTTGTTGTGAAAAGCTCCTAAAACAAGATTGCAAATCTTGTTTAAGACCTACACAGACCTACAATAGACCTACACAGGCGGCCAAAGCTACAGTCCGCGTCAGACACTCGGGGCAGCTGGTGGCATGTTCTCTGGGAATGGTCTACGTCATTCCACTTTCGTGCGGCAAAATGTACTTTGGGCAGACGGCACGCTGCCTTAACATCCGCCTTAGGGAGCACCAAGGTGCGGTCAGGAATGAAACAGGTTCTAATCTGGCCGCGCATTGTAGAGTTTGCTCATGCAAACCCGTGTTTGAACCAACGGAAATATCGTATAAAAATATGCATCAAATTAAACGCGAGATTGTAGAGGCCTACTTCATTCATGTGAACTCACACGCATACGTTAGCCAGACTTCTATCACTCTGCAGGATAAAGAAACTGATTTTTTGCATGGAAAGATAGGTTAACACCCTTGTAAACGTCACTTTATACGTGTTTACATTTTCTGTATATCATAGACCGTTGCTTAAAATAATAAACCAGCTGCTAGTCTGCGCTCGTATTGTGTACTTCTCTCGATCTTCATCCGGGTTGCGCTGCCCATCCATAGGAACATCTTCAATCACCAACTCGCCCAGCTTGCCGTGTTAATACTCTGTTGAACTTGTCCTGCCAAACCAGTCGGAATTCAGCCCTTTCCTTGTCACAGATGTGCAATGGTGAGGCTTGTAAATAATATCAACAAAAATAATTATGCTTGTGTGTTGTGCCGAGCAGCCAACGAGAGCTGGTACCAGCTCTGTAAAAGGAACAGCAGGCAGGCGGAGGAAGCAACTTCAATACATCAGTTTGGTTTAGTGACGGGTGGCTACCAGGCAACGCCTTAGAGCCACTTGCACGGTTCTTTTGATGACCCGAAGCTGAACCTCCAGGATGGGTCCACGGATCATTCCTTCGCATGCTTCAGGCGAGGGAGTGGCAACGAAATGTAGGGGGGTGGGGCGTGTCTTCCCTGCAGTGTCAGAGAATATGATCCAAAGATGCTATCAACCCACAGGGCGGCGATAGGCTATCACTGTGCAAACTATGCTGGTGTCCAGTGCAGTGCACAATAAATTGCTTTGTAAGGTGGGGATTTAAACTTAGGATTTCCTACCGCAAAACCATTAAAAATGAATGGGTAGAAATTTAGTCAAAATCCATAACACGCTGACTGTCGACAGTATTGCGTTCAGCATTGAATTAATATAGCGACCCAGCGTATTGACATTGTCGAAGCGAGTACTGCGGTTGGGCTCTTCTTTTGTGCCGCCATGAAAACACTCGGCATCATCTAGCGCCTGCGCCGGAAAGCGTGCGCGTGACGTTCACAACGCCTGGACCGTTGGTGCGAACGAACGCTGCAAAACGTTACATGCTGCAACCAGACGCATCTTTGGCGTTTCTTTATGGACAACCTGTGCCATCTAGGGATACTGCTGCGAAGTTGGCGTGGTTCCTACGAGGCGAGGCGCGCCGGTGGCTGCGAACACTGAATTGTTCTCTCGCTTCCCACACACCCAGTGACACATACGCGCTGACCAAAGTTGGCAAGTGATGCATTGAAGAGCAGCACCTACGCAGCGCATTCATGGCGCACCTCTCTAAAGCGTTACGATTAGCCGTCAGAATATTGAGTGACGCCCTCTTTGCCTAATCTCAGTGTGGGGACTCCGCTGCCGCACCGTACGTGCGCTGGCTACGTGAAGTCAACTGAAGGCTATAAGCTGACGTGCTCAGCTACAAATATTTGAAGTATAAGTCCTGATATTTGTAAAAGTGTTACACGGAGTGTTCTAGCACACGATCCCTTGCAGAATTGAGCGGAGTCACTGTCGTCACCACGCTTTGGGTGGCTTGTTCCTGGCACCACCAGCTAGTAATCAGTGTGCGATCAGTGTCCGGTTGGCGATCCGGTTTCCAGGAGTGCTGTGGTGAGCATGCATCCACGTGATCATCTCTGGTCTCTTTGGCGACTTTTGCGTGATGATTTTAAGCATGCTGATATGAATTCTGCCACTAGCAAAGCTGCGACACACTTGTTGTGATTTGGTCACTATGGCTTTAACCTTCATTTGGGAGAGTGTGCGGGCTATGGCCGCTTCCTCGTCTTTGAAGGGATTGTTTCGAGTTAATCAAATGCCGAACAGCTTACATCGTTATTAGCTGGTCCTCGTAGCGGCATGACTATCACCTCCAAAGCAGGCAAAAAGAAAGATGCGCTTACGTGCAGGTAGCGCGAGAATAGAACATGCTAACACGCTCCCGAGATCCCGCTGCACCATGGATGACCGGCCTAAATAAACCATGGCTACGATGAATACCTCTCCGCGCCCCACAAACCGGTGATCCGGACGACCAAGTCCAGCCATGCGAGAGCCAGCGCACCTGTTCTAACAAGCCGAGTCCGGCAGACGTTCCGTGGTTGTAGGGCGTCCGAGAATTCTACATGGACATGACGGACATCTGGTTCACCCAGCTGGACAGCCACTTCCTTCTCAACTAAGTTCCGGGCTTCAGCTGCGTTCCATGCTCCAGTTCCTAGCCACGGGCACTGACATCCACAATGACTTTCGGGAAGCCGTTCTTGCTCCCTACATCACCTCCAGCGCTCATCGCAACTCTCACCATTTGAACCATCCCGTCATTCTGCGTCTGGTCCACTCACATCACCGGCACCCATCTTTTCCGATCGTAGGCTCGCGCCGGCCCCAGCAAGAAACCTCCACTCGGTCGGTGAGCCTCCTCCCTAAATCAAAGGCAGCTGCCCGACGACGCTTTTTAAGGAATTCACTGGAATAAAAATGAGCGCTTTCAGCTGCTCTACGTACCATCGCTCTCATTCCTTGGACGTTCCCGCAAGCTGTCCGCTTTCCATTCCGGGGAGCCTCACTGATCACCGATTCACAGTCTCTCCCTCTAGCGCTACTAGACGCAAGTTTTAGTCTTGCTGGCACGGCGATGCCACAAGCATAACTTTCGCGATGCTTGTGGCGACTCCACAAGCATCGCGAAGGTTATGCCGCAACCGCAATCGACTACCGTAACCCTGATGCTATCGGCATTTGAGATTTCACTTCAAGCAGAAACCACGGCACCGTAGCCTAGGTGTCGGTCGCTCCCGAGATCCCGCTGCACCATGCTGGCCGGCCTAAATAAACAGTGGCTACGGCAGCTACCTCTCCGCACATCTTCCCACACGCTAAACCTCGAGGTAGGACCTGGCCAAGCCTCATTCCCAAAGTTCGTCAGTGTGCTCATCAGCGCTCGTCCTTGTCTTCTCGTCGCTGTTCGTGTCTTTCTTAAGCAGCCGCATTTTCTAGTATGCGCCAACTCGGCCAATCCTTCACTTGAAACAAATAGTGCTCCAATGTTCTTTGCTCATGACTACGGTGGCTGTTAAAGCTGCTTATCTGGGTTAAGACGGTTAAGACTGTAGGCTGTAAAGCATTGACAGCCATGTTGCTTGTCTATGCCCGTGCATGGGCTTCTCTTCACTCCGTGTGGTGCATTTGGTTCATCTTGCTAGGCAGCGGAAGTACGGTAAAGTTGCTCTTAATAGCACGGAGTAAGCTCACAGACTAAGTCTCCGGATGGTTGAGTGGTGCAGAGAGGCCCAGACGTGAGACCATGGACCTCTGCGTTTCCGTGAATGCCAACCTTGTTCGCTGACTAGACAATTGTGTCTCGATGGGCTTGCCCGTATTGTGAGTTCTTACCTGTTGTAGACTTTCCGTGGACGTAGATATCCGCAGATCCAACGCCTGTTTTTTTGTCTTTTTGATCACTGTGTCAATTCCTTCGCGTTGAGCAGTACGTACAGTATAGCATAAGTTATTCCAGTCGAGACGAAGACTTCCACAAGCCGAAGCGTGTCCGCCTCTCTTATGCCTCTTGTCTTGGTTGCTATTCTCCACAACATGTAGGTAACTTGGGTTGTTAAATTCATGAGCTTGTTGACTAGTCTTGTAGAAAATCATTCTCTGCATCTTCACGCCCTGAGGGGGAACGATGCCTTGTTGCCCTTGCTGCATGTCGATAATGAACGAGTCTGGTACTTGCTTCTTTGGTGGTGAGACAAGCGAGAAGCTGGTGCAGCTGAGGACGCCTAACTTAGGACAGTTTCTACCCCGTATGCCCCGTCTTGCAAGTGGCTGTCTATTGCCCGGATTCACCCAGTTAATGTACGTATGGTAATGTTGTGCGCGTATAGGCGATGCCGGTTCTGTAGAATGTTATCGCGGAGTGGCGGATGAACTATTGAGGCGATATTACGACGCCCAACCCAGCTGGAAGGGACTTGGGGCTTGTGGCTTTTCTATCTGACAGGAAATCTCAGATGTAGTTACGAGCCCTGGCCTAAAAGCTAGTGTGTTTAGCCTCTTTTTTATACTGTTTGCTTGACGTTATTGAACACAACTTTTAAATTCCATGTTTTTGTCAATGCGCTGACATTTATCTGTTTTATCTTCGGTGTTATCTCAATTGTAGAATACTTCGCTTCTTTTTAAAGTGAATAATTCATGTTCTTGATCCCGTTTTTATGTAACCAAAGGTATGATACAACATTGCACTTTTTTAATGCTCAACTTGACCCCTTTTTTTTTACACCACTCGTGCTGCTTAAAATTTGATTGACACATCACACTGCACCTTCGTGAAAGCACTTGGGCCACCTGAAAAAAAAAATACGCACAACCCCGTAGTCACCAGCCTAATGCTCCACGTGACAAATTACAAAAACGTATGCCATCGCGAAGAAAAACCATCCTTCGGTACCATGCGTTGCAATTTCCTAATTAGGTTCACAATCTGAAAGTTCATGTCTCGTTCGGATTTATAGATGGCTTTACTAGAACCGGCAGCAGCTTATCCGGCTTCGCCTTCTCGTCCTGCAATTGCCGGTGTGGCGCGTATTACAAACATTTGGGCACGAACCTCTCAACTCATTCACTTGCCTTTTACGTCCATTCTGCTATCAGTATTATTAACACTCAAAACGTCACACTGACAAGCCACTGCATAGAGATGCTCAGATTTATTTTGGTTCTGGCATGTTTCTGTTGCTTCCACGAGAAAACAAGGCTCGCGGGTTGGACGACTTGGTATTCCGACATATATTTTTCACAATATTGCATCGAAAACTAGAGCTAACAAATTTTCCATCCTAAATGTTGTAATTTAATTTCCGTTTCAATTCGAACACATTTGTACTGCTACAAATGTTCTTTTATTGGTTTCATGGTCCGCACTTTTCACGGGCTTCATTATAAAGTCTACAGAGAAAACAGCAACCTTGAGGTAAGCCTACCAATTCACCCAATAATTATCTGATTTTCAAAAATTCCTTGTAGAAATATCTATATATAGAGAAGAGCTACAACATGGTGCTGTGAACGAACGTTACTTGTAGCATATCCGGCTCAAAGCTTTCGCTTTCTTACGCACGCAAGTGCTTGCGAAGCTGCTGAACACATGCAAGTTGCTCACAATTGCGATTATATTGGAAGCTTAAGAATTTAAATATAACATCATGCAAAATATTTTCTTTTGTTTCACTGGATTTTACGGAAAACCGTTTCAGTTTTCATTCTAAAGGAGTATAAATCGGCGGCACAGGTGTGATTGATTGGAGCACCGAGAATATCCCCACCTGGTCGTTTCCTTGGTGAGGGGCGTTCATTGAGCTGCAGTACAACCACAAATCCTGGTTTTCAGGATAATCCAAGGGTAATTTGCGCCGTCTCAGAGCGAACTACGAGCATCATGTCAGCAGTTCTACGCACCAGTTATTGGAATGTTAAAGCACTAGTATATAATGTTTCCAAGTTTTTCTTTCCTGCACTAGTTTGACCGTGCCCTTCCTTGTGTTGAAAAAAACATCTAAGATAAAATCCTTAGTGCCACGGTGATCTACCAGTGCGAACAATGGCAGTTGTCGATCCTTAGCACTGTGGCAAGCAGTCGGCCGTGGAGATTGGCTCCTCCATTAATCGATATTAAACTGCGGAAAGCAGTGGCCCAAGTCATATGAAGGCGTGCGTGCGAAATACTTTCTTATGAATAATAATACACCTAAAATAGCAAGCGGTAGGTATGAATTCTACGGTTAGCTCTAGCCATGTCCTTCATGTTCCTGACCGTTGTGAAGCCCTGGTGCACCTGTGTTCTCAAGTATTAAATCTAGTGGCAGCTGGTTCAATGGGTAGCGCAATTACCTGCTATTGAAATCGTCGGTATCGGCACAGTCAGTTTTTTTCTCAGCTCCGAAGACATGGTGCTAATGGCTCGCCTCGGCCTGGTTAAGAATAAGCAGTCTGCCCCCGAAAGGGCGTGAAGTATCTTTACAATGCTAAGGCATTATTGCACAATTGGCCATGATCGCAAACAGCTATGTGGTGTTGGCCCCTGAGAAATATGCGTGCGTTTGGGGCGTAAATATTAGAGTATTTCATTGCGGCGCTGGTGGATTGAGTTTAAAATTGAGGCGTCGCACGAGCTTTTTTGTATTGACGCTCAATGTGCTCGGCGTCAGACCTGTCAGCAACCTACCAACCGACAAACAGACCGCTGACCGACCCAAGCCAAACCCCAGGATAGTAGGCTGAAAAAGGCTTGCTTAGAAATGAACAGAATTATGTTTAAGTCTATCGTAAGAGTTTGGGTATAGTTTGCCAAAAGGTCACAAATTCCACTTGTGACTTCCACTTGTGACTGAGACGTCCCTGTTGGAACGTGATGTGGTGGACCTTCAAGCTTGCTTCAGTTTGCAGGAATAAAATGTCACAACGTCGACCTCATATCGGTGTAAGACGCTCAATATAGGCTTCAACGAGTTATGCCTGCCCTGCAGAAGGCTTACCGTTCCATAGGTAGCGTTAGCCTGTTCTATTCCAGGTCGACACTAGAGGGAAAGCGACGGGATGCACAATATAGAGAAAGCATGGGCTGTCTTTATTCTGATGAGTGGTCAGAAGGAAGGCTAAAATGAAATAAACGACAGTGCTGAATTTAGCAGCGTAATCCTTGGGATTCACTATGAACATCAAATATTGCCGAGCACATTCTCTCGTGGAAACCAAGAATAGAGACTCCAAAATATAATCACAGGGACGAACAAATTTATACCAACGTTCCGTAGCCGAGTTTCTACTCTTCTTGTTGCTTATTATAGCGGAAAATCTACAGAAGCGAAGGAAATAAGCTTTTTTCTCTTGCTCACCGCAGCTTGAGCCGATTGGAGAAAGAACCGTTCCAAACGTATGCTGATAGAAATTTAGCTTAGGTATGCTAACATGCTGGCTCGTGAGCGACGATTCCATTATTCATTTCTTTTGAAAAGTTATATGCGTCAGGGATACACAAGATGTTTGTTATCCCTGAAGTTTGTAAGTGCAGAGTCTGACAGTGCTTACTCTATGTCATTTCTCGATAACCAAGCAACCATGACTTAAGCAAAGCACTATAAGGAAGAACCACGTCGCCTATAGCAGCCGGGGCAAATAAATCTGCAAGTTAAGATTTAAGAGAGCCTTTGTTGTCAAGCACGCAAACAAAATGGACGCTTCTATTGATCTTGGTGCCAATGACTGAAAGGTACTGACAATGTCAGCGTACCCAAAAATCTAAAGGCTCGTACGAAAAGGGGGGATGGGCTCTATTCTTATTCGGGGGGGGGGGGCACTTCTTGTGTTATGTTTCTGCACATGTATGTTAGCGTGTTTTCTTGCGCTATGAAACTAGTTACCAGCAAATGATAAACAACTAGCTCGTTTACAATTTTTTTTAACAATTAGTATGTTGCTTTACGTCTATATCTGCCCCCGTATTCACAAAACGCTTTTACGCTCAAAGCATTTATTGCAGCAAACATTGATTTATGACGCACTATTAGAGAAGGCTGTCAGCCAATAAAAAAAGCACTTACGAAAGAAAAGTTTTGCGTATTTGGCCCCTGATTTTTAGTATTTCAATGGTGTCGTCTCGACGTGAAAATGCATCGATACACTTCATGACTGAATTGATAGATGGCGAAGAGTTTTGCTAGTTGAAACACAGCAGCCACAAGGACAATAGCTAGGTGGTTCGTACAGCGTCGTAAGTAAAGCTGTGCAAAAAAGTATAACAAGCTGTAATTAGTAATCATGGAATCATCCAAGGTATTTAATTACAAACGCATTAATAGTTAGTTTGGGAAATTTGTTATTACTTTATTACTAGTTATACATCCTTCGTGACATGTAACCTTTATATGTTGCAGCTAATCTGTGCGCGACGCACCCTCTACTTAGTAGGGGCATCTGCGGCGATGTGGGGTACAAATGAGGTGAAGTGTATGAAATCACCATTTCGTGGCAATTATGAAAGAGGTTGTCTTCGACAAGTAGTGTTCGACGAGACAACAGAACTGACGGAATTCACAAAGGTACAGTAAACAAAACTAGCGTGGTAACGTGAGGTTTGCTAGCTTCTTCGTTCGCACTAGAGTGAGCACATTGTGTGCATTTCTGCGTAATACGCGCTGTATATGAAATGGTTTGCTAATCTCATTTAGTTGCAGCATCATTTAATGAGGAAGCGTGTTGAGACAAGTTGTTCTGTACGGCATTTGCAAATCCCAGCATTATCTAAGGCAGAACATTTCTCTCAGAGTGCAGCCACTTCTATCCGGATGGGCGGTGCATTGCGCTGCTTTCGTTGGCTGATCCCGGTTATCGTGAAATGAGAATTGTGTGCACTACAGGGAAGACTACGTATGTGCACTGGGGCCACTAAGTATGAGCAATAGCGTGGGTGCACTGCGCATGTGCACAAGGCGCACCTATGAGGGCGACGTGGGTACGGGTCATTGGGTTCTAGTGTTTTTTTTAACGGTATATGTTGGCTTCGGAAACGTTTTCTTGCATATGTTAAATATCATCCCTATAGAATGTAATATCTGCCAAACCGTTTGCTGCACAGCAGTTACACTAATCTTATAAGCATTCATAAATGCTTCGCAGTACGTAAGCGTAAGTTGCACTATGGTTGACTGTGCCAAACTTTTTGTCAGTAATAAATGGCCTGTGTGTTACGTATCCTAACGGCTTCAGGCTAATTTGGGTTGTCTGTTTTATTTGTTTTGGAGACGCATTCCAATGAAAAAAGGCATGCAGCACAGTATAAATGTAGGACATATCTGGCGCCTACCCTACCGAAAAGCCTGCAGTCATACCCATCAGCGATCGCAGAGGACACGAAACATGAGGGAACTTCCGGTCGCACCACCGTCAAAGGCTGCATTAACTGTGAAACATCGCGGGGCTGGTAGAGTACCTGGACAAAAATTACCGTCGCCGTGAACAGAGCAAGAGCTGCCCTTCGCCAGTTCAACCATTAGACTAATTGGGGTCCTACGTGTGAAAACCTAGATTTTTCTGATGCTTGGCGCCCCTCTCTGTGTTCTGATCAGGAGTCGGGTGGTCGGAGCTGATAATCTGGATTTAACCTTGGTGCACCTTCTAGAATATTACAATAAGATAGAAAACTGCCACCAGAAGGTGTCACATGTATTCGCCCAGCTTGTACATTGACGCCGAGACTCCTGTGCGCCTGCTCGAGAATCGATATTCTTAGAAGCCTCTCCGAGCAAGCTGTTTCCTGGAATTGTGGTGGTTTGTCCAGCATTGTCTTTCAGAGCGCAAACTCAGCACGCGAAACTGGTGCTGAAACATGACTGCGGGACACGCAAATCTTTGTTACCACCCCCTGTGTCCACAAGCACTAAGTGCTACACCGAAAATACCTATTCAGACAAATACGGACGCCAGCTAAAGACTTTAATATAACTTTGCTCGGGGTGTTTGAGCTCGCTCAGTTAGGCCGTTGACAGCGTGGCTTCTGTATCCTGTAATCACTGCGGTAAACTACGCCAGCGCCTAAACATGTCTTTGCGTTTGGTGGATCCTTTTGTTTCACTCTTGACATTGCAACTGCCTATCCGAACATCACGTTCAGCCCGGATTATGACTGAAGACGTGGCACCGAAAGAAGCTACCTCAGACTCGGCTGTCACCAGTTTCGGCGCTTCAAGGCGGCCAGACCCAGTCGTACAGCGTGATCAATTTTACGTTTTATGAAACTTTTAAAAATAGCCTGTCGCATATAACATAATTTTAGTCCTTGAGTTGGATTACTCAGAGAAGTGGACATGCACGAAAAATTGAAGCACATGTCCAGCTAATTAACCAAGATCCACTCATTATACTTCGGATTCACCACTTTAGGGCACATATTGCAATTTACGAAGTGTTGCCGGTGAGTTTCCAAGGCATATACTCTTGGAATTAATTTCCATCATCACGCCAGTTTGGAGAAATGCGCCGTCAAAATTGCCCTAAGAATGCGCTGTTCTTCCGTTTACATTTTTAAGAAAAGGCTGTTTTATGCATTCGCGCACAAAACGGGGACCTTCACTTATTTCGTTCCACACTTCGAGAAATAATATCTCGTTGGTGATGTTACTGTGGAAGTTCATTTCAAGCGGATACGTCTTGCAAGCTCACGGGCTACAAGTCGTAAAATGTAATATGTGGCTTAAAGTATTAATTACATCGGACAGGAGCAGTTCAAGGACCCCGTTTTCGTCTTAACGTGTGAGTTTCCCCGCTAGACCTCAGCACCCAGTTGCCAAAATTTGGTCGACGGCTTCCTGCCTCACCAGGCGGAAGGACTGTTTGGCCTCCAAGGCGTACCAGCGGCTCCCACGGCAACCGCAGGAGTTGGGAAAGAAGGCACCGCGTTCCTCCCAGCGCTTGCCTCATGCAAGAGGAGAGATGAATGCTACTATAGACCAACAAGCGCCCGCTGTGCAACCGGCCAGCAGTGTCCACTTCAACCCAAGTGCGACAAGGGATGCTGACCTCGAGATGAACTCTCCCAAAAGGGCACGTAGTGACGATCATTAGCTGTACAGCGATGCTACAATAGTTGAAACCGCTGACACAGAAGCGGAAGACAGATCCTACGCTACGGCGATGTACAATAAATCACGCCAAGCGGGAACACCAGTGATGTTCAAGATAATTGACCCGGAACCATCGTTCTGTTAAGTGAATACAAGCACGGTGGCCAGCGAGATTATTACCATGGTAAGAGATACAGTACAATCATTTCGTGTAACGAGAGAAGGTAACTTTTTCGTGAATGTGTCTTCTCTCCCTGGCTCTACGAGAATACTTGAGCTCACTCCTGTTGTAGTCGTTGCAGTGGAACCAAACGTACCACCATCGTATAAGAAAAATGAGATTATAAGAAGAACAATAAGAATAAGAATAATAAGAATAAGAATAATAAGAATAAGACATGTTCCAATTCGATACGCTTGAGTACTTACAAGCTAGTGGAGTCATTTCCGTTAAGATGCAGACCAGATGCATGTGGCGAGAAGATGGATCTATGGAACCACATGCACATTGGAGCGCCGTGCTACCATTCTTGCGTGAGAAACCACTGTCAACACGCGTTTTACGTGGATCCATGAGTCACCCAGTCGAAGAATATTTAGAACCTGTAACTCGGTGCTAGAATGCCAAAATGGATATCCAGCAAAGTTGCTCACCACTACATCTACAACTGTTCAGGGGGGGTACGCAATTATTGGTTGCTTTCGAGTAATGCTAATTTCAATTATTGGTAGCAATGAGGGTACCAGTAATTTTGACGACGCTCCAACAACGTTGAAATTGCTTGCTGGGCTTGTTCTTTTACATACAAAATACTAGGGACGTCCCTCCCTAGGTCGAAAGCTGCTATCGGCGCTCCAGCTTGCCCAACACTAATATCTACAGGAAAACTCATAGTAGGAGCGCTAAACTATTTGCATTGGTATCAGAAGCGCCTTATCGTCATGTATGGGTTTCGGACGATCGTTTTGTGCTTGTTTTTTATTGATACGCATTCACTTTTGTATGTGGGACACGTCATTCAAAATATTGTCTGAACGTTTCGCCTCCCTTTGCTGGTGCTCGAAGGCTCTACAGTACGAGGGTACGAGCCGCTGCTCCCGGACCTACACAGCCACCGGGATTGGCCCACATATTTTCTGACCGACGCGGACAGGAAAAATGCAAACCAAATAGATGCTAACAGCTTAGCTGTAAAACTTTCACGGTAGTGCATTACGAACCTATTGCTAAACGCTAAGAAGCTGAGTGCCTTACAGACCGGACTAAACCATCGCGTCCTATACAGTAGGCCTGTGCAATCTGGTTTGTGACACCATGCTACTTTAACCGAAATTTCTATTCACAAACACGGCATGATGAATGCATTGACGTAACAATAACCGCATCTTAGTCATGAGTGTGCCCATTCAATTCTATGGCAGTTGGGCAAGGCGGAATGACGTCACGGATCGAAGTTCACCATCTCTATTCTATCTAGGAGGCGTTGTCGGAGCGTTTCACTGCGCTCACTTGCTCGCGCGGAGATTAAAATTCGAAGCATCGCTCAGCGACATTCAATTCAACTATAACGCTTTCGGTTTCACAACACATATATGTAAATAATATGTATTTACAATTAGTGTAAAACCTTCGCGCAGCCACTCAAACAGCGGCAAGGGCCTCCTCAAGCTGCTTGTAGCAACTTTTTAGCTCTTGTCCCAGCATTGTTTTTGTTATACGCTGAAGAATGCTGAATAAAGATTTTGATTTCATTTGATTTGATTTGATAAGGACTGCTTAGGTGGCCTCGGATTTCTCATTTTCCTTTGCAGGCGGAAGCGAACGCCAATTTCATTTTCACGCACGCATAGACGTTTTCTGCCTGCCAAATTGTTTTTCTTCCTACCCACATGGGGTTGCCTTGCGGGCCGAGCTGTGCCGATTTATCGCGAATGTGCGTTCCTTTAACAAGCTCAAAGGAGTCGTTGTCGGTATTGCCTATCAGACTTCTTGCTCATATCTAGTATGGGTAATTCGTGACAAAATAGGTGGGCTATTTCAAGCGCCAGCCATAAATTACAGTACAGCCCAGCTATATATATATATATATATATATTGTTGTAAAATGAAACTACTATTATATGAAAATATTGGTAGGAAGAATCAATAATCTATAAGTGAAAAGCCATTTTCCCTTCCTCTCAAACGTTCTCACAAGTACAGCGAATGATACAAGATAAAGACAGCATTCGTTTGGACTGCATTAGAGATTCCTCGATAGCGGAGGAAATAATCTTGTAGCTGAATCCCCAACTATCGTCGCCCAATGAGAGTGCAAGTACAGCGCTAGACCTTGCTACTAAATCCGCATTTCTTATGCGAAAACTTTAGTCCTTCAATCATACTGAAAAGGGAATGCTGCGGTACGTAAAACTGCAAAAATAAATAAATAAATATATGCAAGGTGAATTAGCGCTGCTTGAGGCAATTTGAGCAAATAAAAACTCGACAAACTGCTATATATATAATCTAAGTTTCTATTTCTCTGTCAGAGTTGGCATGGGAGATTGTGGTTCCACAGGTACGTATATCTCCAATACACGGATATTTAGAGCCAATACCTTACAGAATAAATGAAGATATTAGGAATCTGAATTATGCAGATTTTTTTGAGCGCTATTAAATGTCCTACAACATAGTAATATGAAAATTATAGCGTGAGGTATAGAGAACGTTGTTTAAGGTATTTATTATCTAAACCTCTCTATTTTCTATTTAGTCTTGGTAATACAGCAGTAACTTTTATAGAAAATCTCATTGATTTAAAAGTGCATTTTCTAAACAAGATTGCGCCTTTGAAGTCTTAACAAACAGCAAATTTTCGGTGAAAGCATACTGTGTAAAATTAAAATCCTTTTTCACGGAATGGATGAAGTTACATATTACAACGCATACTATTTAATTTTGTGTCTACAAAATATGGTGACGCTCATGGAGGTATATGCAATAGCATAAAACGTTATCAACGTCGTGCATCCACTGCTGAAACGAAGGGTCTTTGAAAAGTAGATCTAAGGCCTCTGGAAAAAAAATAAAATATTAGCACAAACAATTTTGCATGCTCGGAAAGCTTAGCAGGGTAAACAAAGTACCTCTGTACCGATGCGCAGAAACGTCCTATTCGTAATGCAGTTAGTAGCGTTGGATTTCCAATTTGTCGCAGACTCAGAGTTCAGGGTGCTTCCAGGAGTGCTGCATGGAATATTCTGTTGTAATATGAAAGAACCGGAGACTGGTTTCACCTTTTTTCAAGGATAACCTCTCTTGGCGACACAAGCGCAGCCAAGATTGAAAAAATCTAACCAGCCTCATCCTCAAATCAGCACACAGCATAATAAACGCAGCCATTAACCGAAGATTGACTCTCGCGTTCAAAGAAACACATTTATTTCGTGTTTTATTTTTATTTTTCTTATTTATTAAAAATCCATGCTGACATGCATCACATATTTGTTTTACAGGAACTACACAATTTTTCCAAGGGTTGTACAGCAATCGGACCAGCCGTACATGTTGATTACTTTTATTGGTAAGACGCCTAGAAGGCTTTATACAAACTTTGGCTTAGGTTACCGCAAATGAAGATGCGCGAACACCGTTCACAAACATGGTGTGTTAGTGGACGGTGTTTATTCGATGGGCTTCGTTGAGGGCTGTCAGACTTTGACAGCGCCCCAGCCCGTGCTTCTTGGACTGCGAGGACTAGTGTCGCCCCTCGCGAGCGAATGAACGAAACCGCATCCGCGACCGTGAGCGAAGACGTGCAGAAGGCGAACGGCGAATGACGCACTACCGGTGAATAGTCACAATGCGGGCCATCATATGGGCGGGCCGAAGCCACAAGACGACTTGTCGCGTATGATGCGTCGCTATATGGCTGCACGCCATTCCAAAAACATGCCACGTGCCTGGTGAATCCGCACGCACAGCAGACGGGTCGATTGTCCCAAGTGCGCCACCTGTTCGCTGTGGCATCTCCCATTCATGGCACAGGACGGGTTTTAAGGGGCGGTTGGTAGAATTGTTGCGCAGCGGACTGCGGCCGGGGTCTGGACACGACGTCGGCGTAGCTGAGAGGTACACATTGCGCAAGTGGTTGGGGCCAGGCGACGACATCGGGCGTGGCTTAGTGGAGCAGGCGCAAGATCTGTGGACGCCGGGTTACGACGTTTGCAGAGCTGAGAGGTGCAGCCGAAGGAACATTTTGGCGGAGCTCAGGCAAAGCCACGTTGACCTCCTGCTCAATGACGTGGTCGAGCGGAGGCACAAAATGCGAGGAAGACTCGTGCATATGTTGTGTCTGCGCAAATATTAGCAACGATAGTTGGCGGGCAACCTCCTTACGGACGAACGCCTTCATTACCTCGAGCAACGCATACGGGTCCGAAACTTTAGCCAACCCAGTGAGGGGTTCGTTGCGCAATGAAGAGCGACGGGTTAATGACCCCTGCCACCACAACTCTTCATGGCTTTGACACAACGTGATGATTTCGGCCATCGAGTGAGAATCCTTGGTGAGCAACATTTTGAAGGCGTCGTCCTCAATACCTTTCCGTTCACGACTGATCCACTCAGACTTTACCATTAATGAGTTCGCTTTCTTTCATAGGTCGCGTGTGTCCTCAATGTAACTGGTGAATGATTCACCCGGTGACTGAGAGCGCCCCTGCAAACGCTGTTTGGTACGCAGCTTAGGATCAGCGAGGTAGAACAGAACATTGTTCAGTTTAGCTCGTTGGTCCCACTTGTTAGTCGCGCTGACCCTCTCCTATATATTTAGCCACTCCTCCACATCGGTGTCAGCCACGCCAGTGAAGATGGCAGGGTCGTATTGACGAGCTACTCCAGGACACGCGGTTGGTGCAGGAAGAAGTTTTTGAAGGGATGCGCCCTGAGGTGTTGTAGATGGCAGGCTATGGGATCGAAATTCCATGGTGAGAGGTTCGAGCTTGCTGCCCTTCAAACAAATGTTAAGCTGTTTTTTTGATCGCACTAGGATCAGCGCAGCAGCGAAGGCCTAGGCTAAGCACAGACTCCGAGCGCGAGCGGCATTCACGAGCAAAATCGCTGAAGACGGCCCACTAGAAGGCAACCCAGTATATCGTTCCAATCCTTCGCTACAATATATATATATGCAGACTGGCTGCGCGTCTCGAAACCGACTGTGCCGTATTGACAAAAACTGCGTTACACGAAAACTGTTCATTACAGCACGTGTGAGCCAGTCCAAATGCTGGATATATTAACGAAGGCGGCCAGCGAATGGTGGAAATTAGCTCAAACAATAAGCTTGCGAATTTCACGCAAATGTGTTATGTGTATTTGCAGCCAGAGCTATGTCTTTTTGCAAAAAAAAAAGTGATACAAAAGATACAAACGCGCTTCTTTACGGCTTTCCGAATGCACAAGAAAGCAAGGTAATAAAAGCAAACCAAGCTAATTACAAAAAGGGGACGAAGAATTCGTACAGATACCGATTGAAGAGTCGGTGTTTAAAGGCCGCGTACGGAAGGGTGTCTTGTAACCGACACGTGCAAACGCAACGATGTTCAAGGGTATTCGCGAATGAAGAGACTTCTGACTGGCGGCGAAGAGTGACCGCGCCGGACGACGGCCGGATCACAAATGCATTGACGCGTTCCCTTTACTGAACGTGCAATTTCAGGCTATGATGGCCACATGTTAGTCTTTCATATGCGTCTTTTTCGGTGTGGAAGTGCAGAGAAAAGGACGCGTAATGGAGAATCTCAGTGCAATTCTACAATGAGCGCTTTCAAGAAAATATAGAGAGTAAAAGTATTGGCTCTGCAGGTGCTGGTGTGCTGTAGCTACAGGTGCGATTAGCCTGGAGATTGAGGGCGCCATATACTCCACCTGAGCGTCTCTTTTATTTTCATGGAGGCCTTCAGGAAAGCTCAGTAACCTTGAAATTAAAAAGGCCTGAAGGTTCCTTGCAGGCAAGGCGCTATGCTTCCTTGCAGGAAGGTATTGAGGTGCTGAAACACATGTAGAACGACCCTTTAACCACTGTAGCTTCAGCATGACTTCAGAAAGTGTTTGCACGCTTATCCTGATCGTGGGTGGCACGGAGCGGTGAATCGGTACGTCCCTTTGATTGAACATGCAGAGGTATATTGAAAAGCTTTTCTATTTTGATACAGTAAGCTAGGATTGCTCTCGAAAAAAACCAGGCAGTTGCGCAGAGAACATGTGGCGTAATCCAAAGCGGTAGAAAATTGAGCACACATCTTCAATTTCTTGCCTGTGATACTGTAAGCTTACGCGAATGGCAGAAAGCTGCGTACGCACTGTCATCAACTTCATCGTTTCCCGCAATGTCGATGTGAATGGGCATTGGTTGCAACTTCCGATTGAAGGGTTTCGTGTTGAGGCATTGAACGAACCAAAATTACTTGCGTGGCGCTTTGCATAATGGTAAAGTGCGAGGCTTGTTGCAATGCGCCCCGCCCACGAGTTCGATTGCGTAAGGAATGCGATAATCTTGCAGCAATGTATGCCAAATTTCCCGAGGCCACAGCTATTGCACCACCATCGCCAACCGCTAATCACGCCCCATGGTCCGTCCGGCCCGGCCATGTAGCTGCCAACGAGGGTCGAAAAACGCAGCTTCGCAGAGGTCAGCGTCCGATTTAACAGGTTCATCTATTTACACTTGGAGTTATTTTCGCTAGTGGGTCCTTAATAGCTGGGGACTGTAGAATATTGTTTCTTCAGATGATATACCGTTCTTTCAATCCACTCTCGGTGCGCGTAATATGCATGTTCTATCTTCAAATGTCAAGGGCGGGCATATATTTTACCTCTGTCTCGAGCAGCACAACCCTCATGGCCGAAGTTTGCTGAGCTATGCATAAAAATGCTAGTGCGTCCTGGCACCTACACTAGAGAATGGTCTTGCTGGGCGAAGCATCATGTTGTAATTTTAGTTCTCCCGAAACCTCAGGCGCCTGAATATGAAGTCGACATGATTCAGCTTCGTAAAGCACCTTGTTGTTCGAATCTGGCTACGGAATTTTTAGACATGGTCGAAGACCTCTTCTGCGCGTTGCTTTTAGGCGCTGGCACTGGACATACAATCCTGGCCTTAAGGAAGCTTGCTTAGTATGCTGCTCATGAGTAATGCTGAATTTAACTATTTTATCGAAGTAAGACGTACTAACAAATCAGTTTATTCAACATGCCAGGTAAATGCTGGTTGACAAGGAATCTATCGAAGTTACAGAAAAAGGAGAAGAGATAACTGACGTGTCTCCATGCAGACCCTAACAGGAAACGCATACATCTCTGAAAGTGTAACACAGATTCATGCTGACACAAGATTGTCTCTAAAATCTACCGCTTTCATAATTTCTCTAGGCAGCCGATCTGCAAAGAATGCTAGCATCTTCCTCTACAATGCACTCTCGGAAACTGAGAGTGCATAGTGGAAGAAGATAACATTCTGTGCAGATGGGCTACCTATACAAATTATGTAAGTTGTAGATGTAAAAGTGCTGGGAGAATCCTGTCAGCATGGCCTCCGTTAGAGGTGGATGCATTTCCTGTCAGGAAACACACATTAATTTTTCCTTCTCCTTTTTCGTATGTTCGGTTTATTGCTTGTCCACCAGCATTTACTCGGCGTCGACATTAAACTTTCTGTTGTTAGATCATCTCGGTTTTCTTGTTCGTCCTGTGTGTCCTGTTGTGCCGTTTGTAACGAAGCTATTTTAATTTTTTTAGACGGCACAAGTCACTTTATGGTCCCTATGATGTCTCTGTGTACCTTATAAAATTTTTCCATTTGGCCCAAGTTGCAAGAGCGCACGGTGTGAAGCAGTAAGAACATGATACGGCTAATTTCTAATTAAATGGTTTCTGGTGAAAATGTAGTAATTTATAAACGTTACCAGAAAGCAGTACAGCAAGAAATCTGATAAAAACTAATGCGTGATGAAACCAAATAGAATGAAAAACTGCAAGGAGAAAATACAAGTAAGTATACAAGTCCAGGGAAAATAAAGTTTAGTCACCAAGTGGGCATGCGGCTGCCTTCCAAGAAACTCATTTTTTTAATGGCATGAAACTGAAAGAGTGTGCTTGCATAAGCAAGCTGTCAGTCTTTGTATTGGAATAAGAACAGTGTTTCTTGAAAGGTGCTGGCATGCACGATTGGCAATTGTAATAATTTTCTCCCTTTTATTTGTATTTTATTTCTGTAGTGCTTTTATTTATGTTAGGTTGCATCAAGCACCAATTTTTATGTAGTTTTTAAGGCTGTCCTTTTTTTCTGATAAACTATATAAATCTGTACATTTTTACACTGAACCTTAGTTGGAAGTTAGCCCCAATCCGTCTCTAGTGTCATCCTGTTGACATTGCTTCATGCTATGCGCTCTTGTTAAATTTATGTGTGTGTCTGCGTGTGGGCGCGCTCACGCCTAGGTGCGGATGTGAAATCGGGTCGTTGGGCAGGGGTATTGTTCTTCTCCTGTGCAGACTCGTGAATTCATTTGCTGCATTGCAACAGATACACAATGGACAAGAACGGAGTGAACACACAGAGTGCTTCGTTCTGGCCCGTTGTCTATATGCTGCGCTTTAGTTAATAATGAATACAAACCAACTGGTCCAGTTTTCTGTTCTTATGTCACGCTATAATCCTGCTTGTATCCTGGAATATGGTTATGTGTCCTGTAATTGATTTTTGGCCATGTGCTCGCAAGGCGCGTGTCGATCTCCTGAATTTCGTGACAATCTTGCGTAATCTAAACGCCCCACAGTTTTTTCTTATTCCAAGCAGGCGTGCAGGATGTAGCCTGCAGATTTGCAATGCAAGTGCTTCGTTGATTGCTTTCAGTTTTCTTTTCTACGCCCTTGCCGAGGCTTAAATTATTTAGGCTGCTCCGTACGCGTGATTTTGGTATGCCAGTCCAAAAAATAAGATTCTGTCGACCCCAAAAGGGCATGTCGTCTCGTGGGAATCGAACACCTCGCTGTACTGGCAACTCGCAAATGTGTGCGAAGGAAATGTGAAAATGCACTTCATTTGCTGCGTAGCGTGTCGATGAACTCATAGAAATGGGAGTATGTATTCTGCGGTAGAAGGTTTTCATTCTCCGTGGCGTACGTACCAAATTCGGCACTACAAGTCTCCGCGCATTTCACTTGTTGAGCGAGACGCCATTTCCCAAAACAAACAGATGATATCGTTCTCTGCACAGTTTTGATTGAAAATCGCAGCCATCGCTGCGATGGTGCGACTGTGGGAGCAACCGGTTTGTCGCAGCCGAAAATCTCCTGGATCGGCACTGCGACTGCGACTTTCGTCGGAAACGAAGGAAAGCACAATCCCGGTGTGAAGAAAATCGCATAATGTGAAAAAGGCAATAATCAGTGACTTAAGATATTCCGATGTTGCGTTTCACTGCCTCTTGCCTCAGCACATTACCGTGATGCGCTAACCACTCTACCGTGACTGACACTGACCCAGATAGGCGGGAAAGTGCTAGATACATAGATAAGACGTGCATGCACAGACAGACAGACAGACAGACAGACAGACAGACAGACAGACAGACAGACAGACAGACAGACAGACAGACAGACAGACAGACAGACAGACAGACAGACAGACCGATAGATAGATAGATAGATAGATAGATAGATAGATAGATAGATAGATAGATAGATAGATAGATAGATAGATAGATAGATAGATAGATAGATAGATAGATAGATAGATAGATAGAGAACCCACGCTAATTTTAGCCATAATTTTAACATATCCCAACGCCGCGTGGCTTGAAATAACTAATGTAATGTTATTTGCCATCGCTTGGAGGCACTAAAATTAGCTTTTCTTTCATTCCGCCTTAATAAATAAATACTATCATTTAATTAATTAACAACGACATACTTAGATCAAAAACGTCCATGAGAAACTTGTAGAGCGACATGAAAAACTCCCGATACAGCTTTCTGTTGCTCAATACAAGCTACATAAAAGAGTTTTTCCGAGCATGAAAGAGGCCCGCAAATTCATGGAATATTTCCGCTCGACTGGCCGCTCGAGGCATTTTGCGAGTATTCATGGACTCCTTTCACTATTGAAAAAATACTTTTATATAGCACATACTGAGCAACAGAAAGCTGTATCGAGACTTTATCTTGTTGCTCTACAATGTTGTCTTTGACAATTTTAGTTTAATTATAATATTTGAGAAGTTGAATAAATGATTAAGACTAATTATCTAATTAGACGGAAAGAAAAAGTAACTTAAGTATCGCGCAGTGGCGGAAAACACATTACCTTGATTCTGTCCAGCCACACGGCCGTCGCATGTTGCTTTAAACTCTGACTAAAGTTACCTGGGGCACGTGGTATATAAACACAGGCGCCATACGCAAATTTTCAGGCAGTGCCGCTGGATGACATAGCATGTCCAAGGGCAAAGCGCCCGAGCTCATTTAAACAGTGTGCTTGGCGGATATTAGGTTCTGCGTAATTTTTGGTTTTGATTATGTGGTGTGCCCTTACATTGCTTCTGTGCACACCGCAATAATTTGGACATTCATCATGAGGTGGTGTTTGCCTGCATTATTACATAGAGTCAGGTGTCTTCCGCATGTGAAATTTTACGCAATCATTACGAGCAAATTTTTGCGCTCTCCTATCCTGCTGTCACTATATCGCAAATGCAATGTTTTGAAATTTCGCATTTCAACTTTACAGGAAGAACCCCTCCTGTAAGTGTTCGGCGAAAATACAGCATTTTGCACGCTACTAGTCGATGTCTCATTACAGGGGAGATTCCAGATCAAGGTGGTGAGTAATTTTACTACATGGTGTGAACATCTACCACAAGTATGTATGCTCCACTGAAAAAATGACCGCATTTTATGAGTGTATTTTAGTGGTTATTGTCTTGCGAGAAATTGCTTTGTAGACATAGGATACGTTTAACTATTCCTATCTTTGATGCATGTTTTACGAGCGTTTAGAAAATGCTTTATGAATGTTTAGAAAAAAACGTGCTAATCATGTTTGTCATCGGCAGACGGGCGGCGCAAGGTGACAAGTTCAACTAATACTTCCGTATTTCTTCATCCAAGGCTTGTAAAAGAACAATCAAAATGGAGAGGGGAGGTAGTTTTTTTCGCCTCCTGATTTTTTTTTTCCTGGTAGAGGAATTGAGGAGAATCACTGTCACTGACCAAATCTGAAGAAATATCTGACGTTACAGAACCGCGTGCAGGTTTCTTTTCACTTAGTTGGACAGGAAATGGTCGTCACTTATGTCGCCAGCACGTGACGTAACGAGACCCACACGACGTCATCAATCTTTCTTCGTACACACCAACCAAAAAGCAGGCTGAGTTGCGGTCCCGTAGTTTAAATTTCAACACGGAAACGCCACCAAGGCTTTGAGACATGGTCTATGGGGTCCAACGTGCGGTCAGTCGACTTCCCTCCGAATTGCAAGAAGCCCGCACCCGTGAAATTGGTGTGTCTTCCGTTTTGCGAAAACGTGGCGAAAGAACGCATGTCGGTAGCTGAGAAGCAAGCCTTTCGCAGCCTACGGAACGTTAGCATCATCATTCTGCCCTCTGACAAAGGCAACGGTACTGTCGTGCTTGATAGGCGGGTCTGCCAGAAGGTGTGGACGTTTCTCAAAGACCACCAATCGTAGGCTCCTCTCACTTATGACTCCACAAGCAGACTAGAGCCCAAGCTGCAGAAGGTTGCTGACGAAACTGTTCAAGTTGATTGCTCCACACTACGTGGGTGTATATCACCGTTTGCTCTGTACGAACAAATCAGCCCCATCAAATCTACGGCCTGCCAAATGCCCACAAGCATGTAGTTCCATTCCGGCCTATCGTCCCCTTAACCAGATCCTCACTCTACCGACTATCGGGCTACCTTCACCTAGTGTTCAGCCCGCTTGCCGGTAATAACTCGACGCAGGGCGAAAATTCATCCGAATATCTAGCGAAGGTGAAAGACATCGCTCAGAGTCAAGGCGACTCCATGGTATCATTCGGCGTCACATCTCTATTGACTAGTGGCCCAGTGGATTTGGCAGTAGCCACGTCCGAAGAAGCCCTAAAAGCAGGCACTGGTCTTCCTAGTCGCACACCTTATGATGTCCCTTCACTTATCAAGCTGCAAGAGGTTTTGTCTAAGCAACATGTACTTTATTATGGTTCTAGCCTTTATCAACAAACTCAAAGCACGGCGATGCGAGCGTAAATATCGGCTACCACAGCCAGTCTAGTAATGGAAGCCTTGGAAAAATAAGTACGGGCCTCATTCAACCCGATATCAAAAGTTTTTTACCGCCACGTCGATGACTGATTTTGCATTTTGAAGAAGCAGGCCATCCCACGCTTCCTGGACTACCTTAAAGCACAATATGCGCACATACAATTCGCCGTTGAACACGAGAAGGACAACTTGCCGCCCTTCTTGGATGTACTGGTTCCCCCGGATGAGGGCCCTCTCGCCTTCTCGGTCAACACGAAGAGAGCCCACGCCGGTCGTTACCTCAAGTTCAGTTCCGGTCATCTTGCCTGCCACAAAAATGTCCGTAGCATTGTCCTGGCTAACGTGCGCCGTACGTGTCTGCTGAGGTGGCGATGCCTTAAGAAAGGACAATAAGAACGGTGCACCATGAGCTCACCCGCAATGGGTAACCAAGTCATTTCATATACAGGACCGAGAAGGAGATACTACAGCCAAACTCACAGATAAACACGAACATCTATGCGCGTGTAGTCATACCTTACGTCCAATATATCAGCGAAGAATTGTGACGCGTGTTTTCAAAATACGACTTGCGCAGTGCGTACAAGCCGACCAGCAAGCTGCGGAACCAGCTAGTGAATGGGACACGCGAGTTGTGCATTGAATCATTCGAACAAGTCTTGTGTGTGTTGTAATTTCGAACACGTGCTCTGACTGTGCCCAGCCTTAGAGGCCTCATCACTTCAAACCTGGGCTCCGGGGAATCCACCTTCTAGTGTCCAGAACATGTACAACAACTCCAGAACGTCCAGAAGGCCCATGATGTTGCCGTGGGTCTCGGCATGCCAGTCCCGTCCTGGGGGAAGGCATGGGTCCATGCCCAGCCGCTCCGGACGTGAGCTCTTCAGGGCCCGAATGAAGTTCTTGTCATGTAATATCATGTCAAGGATAAGTGACCATGCCCTGATTGCCATGAAGTATATATTGGCGAAACAGGAAAGTTTTCCAGATGCCTAAATGACCACAAACGCGACGTAAGAAATAACACCCACAAGAAGGATGCCATTGCAGAGCATACGCAAAAGCGTAATCAGAAAATGTATTAGGACAAAGTCACTGTTGTCGCCAAGGAAAAGAAGATGTCATGCCGCCGGCTACTAGAGTCGCTAATCATTTAATCGACGCCAGCTACGCTGAACCGGAAAGCAGGGACTGTACCTGCCATTTACGCACGCTAGTTTCGTCGCGTATTGGCTACATAAGCGACAATTTCCTGTCCAACTCAATGAACAAGAAACCAGTACGCAGTTTCGAAACGTCTGATATTTCATCAGACTTGGTCAGTGAGCGTGATTCTCCTCATTGTATGCCAGACTAGTAAAAATTTCGTCAAACTCTTGAATATGCTAGAGGACATAAGTCTATACTTCCTATTCAGCCCTCTCGTAATTGGAACCCACACTGCAGGCAACTGCGGCGACAAGCTTGTAACATAGTATTAAGCTATGACGCGCGGACGATACTTGCATCCAAGTGGAAATAATGAGGGTATACGCTAGGATCTCGTCTATTACTAAGGCGAAAGCATTAGATGGCTCGTGGGAAGAAACATTCGATGTCCGGTGTTACGCCATCCGGCGTTATGTCACCAAAATGCGTGGATCCAAAACTCATATGGAATGGAACTCTGGATTTTGGTGGAAGCCCGAACCTCTATCTGTGGTGTTAATTGGCGAATTGAATGAAGACGCACGACTTGTGGTGGCAGTCGCACCCGCGACATTGTTCTTAATTAGCGCCAATTCAGGAATCACTTGCTTAAATAGAACAATGAAGCCGAGGCGAAAAAGCACGAACTGTGGCGTTAATTATAGATCGGTTGATTATGATACAGTTAATTAGGTACTCGAACCCACGACATTTGATGAGAGTTGAACCCGCTACCTCTTGTTTTATATAAGGCAATTTAATAAGGAACCTCGACGTATGGTGGGACTCTAACACACGAGATTTCATGTTAATTAGGGCAAAATAAGTGATCAGTTTCTCCTTTAAAGAAGGGTCATGCTGAGGCAAAAAAGAAGCGTAAGCTCGAACTGTGGCGTTCATTCATCTAGTTTATTATAATAGAGGTAATTAGGCCTCGAACCCACGACCTTTAGTCGCTGTCGAATCCGCTACATCTGGTATTAAATAAGTCAAAATTAAGACCTTCTACCTCTGGAACTAGTCGAACCGAAGATATTTGATGCCCATTAGGGTAAATTGGGACATCAATTTATATATAAGTACCCGCGATTTTAGTGTTAATTAAGGCGGTGGTAATTAAGACACTCGAAGCAGTCGAACCCCCACCTTCGTTGGGAGTCGAACCCGGGATATTTATTTTGATTAGGGTGGAGCTACTTAAGGTACAAATAATTAGGTTACAGTTAATTCAGACAATCGAACCCATGATCTTTCATGAAAGGAACGTAATAGGAATAACAACGCATTAGAATGAGGATGTCAGGTAATATTATTTATTTCTTTAGCGTATGCTGAAGTGAGTATCAAGTTTCTTGCTGCTACTGCAGACGCGTGTTCTTCGTTGGTCTTCGCATTTTTGCAAGCAAGTTCTGCTGGCACTGTTGCACTATGAATTGTTATTTGTTTTCTCAGCTTAGTTAATTAAATGGTGCGCAAAACGACTACGGTGGCTGTTACAACCAAAGTGTTATGAACCCACTAAGATACGCAACCATGTTTAATTAAATTACGTTTATTATGATTACAATTTTTTTCCTTTTCAAAAACTCAATCAATCAAGTTTCACTTCTAACCACATTTCAGAAACAACCAACTGCACTTACTGGGTTCCGGAGCAAGACGTTAAAAGCCGGAGTGCAGAGTGTGACTTCATTTTCAATGCGTACTGCACGTCCCCGAAATTTCTCTCATGCGATGAATGTGAGTAGGGCTGCGACTTATCAACAAAATCGTCTTCTTTTCTATGCGATGCATTCTTTTTCTCATTCCTGGCAGTTTGTAGTAGGCGGGCAAATCCCTGTCTAGCCTTATTTAAGGCTTCAAAATTAAGAAGAATAAGGTATCTATCTACAAAGAAGTTTACCTGCTCCCTTATACCACCGCAGCTAATGCTACAACCACTGGTTGTACCTTACGTCAACACTGGTACGAACTCTAAAGCCGCCTTGGCTTTCCACCTAGCCACGTAGCCACCTATCCTCGCTAGAAAAGCTTTCGGCATGATATTGAACTTCCTGGAAAAACACCGGCCTAGGGACGTAACAATTAGCGATCCCTGCGTGACGCAACATACACGCCTTCGGGTATCTGTGTGTGAAAACTGTTTTAAAGTTATTAGATTTATTTGACTGTTTCGGAAGCATTGCGCTTTAATTGTACTAGCATGAGGAATAGCATTCCACTGTTTTATTACCCCAAATGTTATAGCGAACTTACCATAGTTTGTGCGCACTTTAGCTAAAAAACGGTTATCGAGTTCAGAGAACCAAGTAGTGTTAGTATTTACAAAAAGTTTGAATAAGAAAAGCTGACCAATTGGTGCAATATTAAAAAATAACTTATATGTAACGAGTGGTAACTTTAACTGAAAGAGCTGATGAAGAGGATGAATGTTTACCCTGCAAGAAAGTGGCGTTGCATTGGGTAGGAAATGCCTGAAAGTCATTAGACGAAGCCCCTGATTCTGCAGGCGTTGTAGTTGGCTGAGGTGACCGAGGTATGTGTTTCCCCAGGCTGACAGGCAGTAAGATCAATGGCTGTGAATGTGTACATGATAAAGGGGATGGATAATGTGCGGCTGAAAATATGAACGGGTTTTGATTATGGCGCGTATTCCAAACTAAATCTTATGGACAAGTGACTGCACATGAACTTTGAATTTCAGATGCCTGCCTAAAACTACGCCAATAGACATTGTGCTATCAGAGATAGGTAATAATTTGCTTTCAAGACAGACAGATATTGATTACGAAATTAGCATCGGGAAGGAATGAACAACCACAAGAACTGTTTTTAGCGGATTGATGCACATGTTCTTTTGACACCAGGAAATTGTGTTATACAGATCAACATTAACATTTCGCTGTAGATCGTCGACATTATTAGCGTAAGTAAAAATAGTCTTGTCGTCTGCATATAATGTACCGTCGGTAGTGGTCAGAACATTAGGTAGGTCGTTAATAAATAGTAGAAAAAACAGTGGGGCCAAGGTTCGAGCCCTGAGGAACGCCTTGTTCTTAGGAGATGATATGTCCTTAGCAGATGAGTGTTTGCCGTCAATCTGAACAAGTTCAGTACGATTGGTTAGGTAGCTAGAAATAGGCTGAAGTTTCACTGCAAGCCGCAAGCACGGCACCTTAGCCAAGGTGTCGGTCGCTCCCGAGATTCCGCTGCACCATGCTGGCCGGCCTAAATAAACTGTGGCTACGGCGGCTACCTCTACGCACAGCTTATCACATGCTATAAACCTCGAGGTAGGAGCTGGCCAAGCCTCTTTCCCAAAGCTCGTCAGTGTGCTCGTGAGCGATTGTACTTGGCGTCTCGTCTCTGTTCGGGTCCTTATTGATCAGCCGCATTTTCAAATATGCGCCAACACGGCGAATCCTTCACATGAAACAAATACTGCTCCGATGTTCTTTGTTCATGACTACGGTGGCTGCTGAGGCTGCTCGTCTGGGATAAGACTGTAGGCTGTAAAGTGTTGACTGACATATTGCTTGTCTATGCCCGTGCCTGGGCTTCCCTTCGCTGCATGTTCTCCACTGGGTGCATCTTGCTAGGCAGGGAGGTACGGTTAGCTTGCTCCCAATACCATGAGGTAAGCTCACAGTCTACGTCTCCGGGTGGTTGATTGGCGCAGAGAGCCCCAGGCGCGAGACGATAGACCTCCCCGATTCCGTGAGTGCCAATCTTTTTCCCTGGCTAGATACTTGTGCTTCGATGGGCTTCCCGTACTGGGAGCTCCCACCTGTTGTAGGCGTTCCGTGGACGTACATGTGGTCAGATCCATCGCCTGCTTTTGTGTCTATTTGATCATTGTGTCGATTTTCCTAATTCCTTAGCGTTAAGCAATACGTACAGTATAGCATTAATTATTCGAGGCGAGAAGGCTTCCACAAACAGAAACGTGCCCGCCTCCCTTATGCCTCTTGTCTTGGTTGCTATTCACCGCAACATGTAGGTAACTTGGGCTGTTAAATTCATAAGCTTGTTGACTATTGCTTTGGAAAATCATTCCCTGTATCTTCACGCCCTGAGGCGGAACGATGCCTTGTTCCTCTAGCTGCATGTCGCTAGTGGACTAGTCGGGTGCTTGCTTCTTTGGCGGTGAGATAGCGAGAAGCCCCGACTTTGGGGTGGTGCAGCTGAGGTCTCGTCGCTTAAGACAGTTTCTCACCGCGTCTGTTCCGTCTTGCGAGTCGCACTCCATTGCCCCGATTGACAATGTTGATGACAACATGGTATTGTTGTACGAATATAGGCCATGCCGGATCATTAGTATGTTCTCGCGGAGCGGCGGAAGAACTATTGAGGCGATATTACGGTGCCCCACCCCACTAGAAGGGACTTGTGGCTTGTGGCTGGAGGAAATCTCAGATGTAGTAACAAGTCCTGACCTAAAAGCCAGAGTATTTAACCTCTGTAATATGTTGTAAGCTTGACGTTATTGAACACCCCCTTTAAGATGCATTTTTTCGTCAATGCGCTGTTATTTATCTGTTTTATTTTTGGTGTTATCTCCAATTGTAAAATACTTCGCTTCTTTTTCACCTCAATAATATATGTTCTTGATCTATTTTTTATTTAACCGAATTTAGGATGCAACATTGCACTTTTTTTAATACTCAGCTTGACCCCTGTTCTTGTTTCTTACACCACTTTTGCTGCTCACAATTTGATTGACACATCACACTGGACCTTCGTGAAAGCACTTGGGTCACCTGAAAAACAAAAAAAACGCTCAGTCCCGTAGTCACCAGCCTATTGTTCCTCGTGACAAATTACAAAATCGTATGCCATCGCGAACAAAAACCATCCTTCAGTACCATGCGCTACAATTCCCTAATTAGGTTCACAATCTCACAGTTCATGTCTCGTTCGGATTTATATATGCCTTTACTAGAACCGACAGCAGCTTATTCGGCTTCATGCTCTAGTCCTGCCATCTCCGCTGTGGTGCGTATAACAAACATTTGGCCACGAACCTCTCAAGTTATTCACTTGCTTTTTACGTTCATTCTGCTATCACTATCATTACCACTCAAAACGTCACACGGACAAGCCACCGCATCGAGATGGTCAGATTTAATTTGGTTCTGGCATGTTTCTGCTGCTTCCACGAGAAAACAAGGCTGGCTGGTTGGGCGAGTTGGTATACCACCGTATAATTTTCACAATATTGCAATGAAAACGTAAAGCTAACAAATTTTCACTCCTTACAAGTTGTAAGTGAATTTCCATTTCGATTTGCCCACATCTCTACTGCTACAAATAAATGTTATTTTATTCGTTTCATGTTCCACAAATTTCACGGGCTTCATTATAAAGACAGCAGAGAAACCAGCAACCTTGAGGTAAGCCTACCAAATCACTCAATCATTCTCTAGGTTTTTTTAAAAAATATCTTGCAGCAATGTATATATAAAGAGAAAGGCTACAACAGGATGCTATGAACGAACGTTAATTGGAGCATATACGGCTCGAGGCTTGCGCTTTCTTCCGCACGCATGTGCTTGCGAAGCTGCAGAACACATGCAAGTTGCTCACATTTGCGATTATATCGGTAGCTTAAAAATGTAAGTATAACATTATGCAAAATATTTTCTTTTGTTTCACTGGATTTTCCGGAAAACCCTTTCGGTTTTGATTCTAAGGGCGTGTAAATCGACGGCACAGGTGCGATTAATTGGCGCGCCGATAATACTCCCACCTGGTCGTTTAATTGGTGAGGGGCGTTCAGTGAGCTGCAGTACAACCATGAATCCTGCTTTTCAGGATAATCTAAGGGTAATTTGCGCTGTCTCAGAGCGAACTACGAGCATCATGTCAGCAGTTCTACGCACCAGTTATTGGAATGTTAAAGCACTGGTATATAAAGTTTCGAAGCGTTTCCTTTCTCCGCCACTTTGATCATCCCCTTCCTTGTGTTGAAAAAAAAAACAACTCCTAGACAATCCTTGAAATCTCTACATCTAAGATCATTAGAATTGGCGCCACGGTGATCTGCCGGCGGACACAAGGGCAGCGGTCGGTCCTTAGAACTGTAGAAAGCGTTTTCCCGTAGAGACTGGCTTCTCAATAAATCGATATAAAAATTTGGAAAGCAGTACCTCAAGTCATCTTAAAGCGGGCGTGCCAAATACTTTCTTATGAAGATTAATACACCTAAAATAGCAAGCGGTACGAACGAATTTAACGGTTGGGGCTAGCCATGGCCTTCATGTTCCAGAGCGTTGTGAAGCCTTGGTAGACCTGTGTTCTCAACTATTAGATCTAGTGGCAGCTGGTTCAATGGGTAGCGCAATTACCTGCTATTGAAATCGTCAGTATTGGAACAGTCAGTTTTTTGTCAGTTACGAAGACATGGTGCTAATGGCTCGGCTCGGCATGGTTAACAATAAGCAGTCTGCCCCCGGAAAGGACGTGAAGTATCTTCAGAATGCTTAGGCATTATTGCGCACTTTGCCATTATCCGAAAGAGCCAGTTGGTGTTGGCCCCTGAGAAAGATACGTGCATTTGTAGCCTAAATATGAGAGCATTGCATTGCGGCGCTGGTGGAGCGAGTTTACAATTGAGGCGTCGCACAAGCTTTCTTTAATGATGGTCACTCTGCTCGGCGTCAAACCCGCCAGCAACCTACCAGGCGACACACAGACCGCTGACCGACCCAGGCCACACGAGAGGATCGTAGACTGGAAAAAGGCTAGCTTAAAAATGAACAGAATTATGCTTTAAGTCTATCGTATGAGTTTGGGTCTAGTTTGTCTGCCAGAAGGTCACAAATTCCACTTGTGATTTCGCGTTCTAACACCGATGGCACTTCGGTGTGGCGTGCCTGTTGCAACGTGATGGGGTGGATCTTGAAGATTGCTTCAGCTTGTAGGAATAAAATGTCACAACATTGACCTGATAACGGTGTAAGAGGATACAGTATAGGCTTCAACGAGCTATGCCTGCGTTGCAGAAGGCCTACGGTTTCCGTAGGTAGCGTGATCCTGTTCTATTCCGGGCCGCCATTATAGGGAAAGCGTCAGGATGTACAATGTAGAGAAAGCATGTGCTCTCTTTATTCTGATGAGCGGGCACAAGAAAGACTAAAATAAAATAAATAACAGTGCTGAATTTAGCAGCGTAATCCTTTGGATTCACTTTAACATTAAAATTGCGGATCACATTCTCTCGTGGAAACCAAGAATTGGGGCTCCTTAATATAATCACAGGCCTCAACCAATTCATACCAACACTCCGTAGCCGAGTTTCTACTATTCTTATTGCTTATTATAGCGGAAAGTCTACAGGACAGAAGGAAATTAGCTATTTTCTCTTGTTCACCGCAGCTTGAGCCGATTGGAGAAAGAACCGCTCCAAACCTATGTTGATGGATATTTAGCGTATGTATGGGAACATGTTGGCTCTTGAGCCAACATGTTCCGTTATTCCATTCCATTATTTATTTTATTTAAATTATATGCGTCAGGGATACAAAAGATGTTTGATATCCGTGAAGTTTGTAAGTGCAGAGTCTGAGAATGCTTGCCCTATGTCATGTCTAGATAACCGAGCAACCATGACTTAAGCAGACAAAGCGCTAGAAGGAAGAATCAGGTTGCCTATAGCTGCCTGGGCAAATAAACCTGCAATTTAAGATAAAAGAGAGCCTTTGTGGCCAAGCAGGCAAAAATGGACGGTTCTATTGATCTAGCTGCCAATGACTGAAATGTACTCACAATGTGAGCGTCCCCAAAAATCTCAAGGCTCGTACAAAAAAAAGGGGGGGTCGTATTATTCTTTCGGCGGGGGGCACTTCTTGTGCTGATTCCGTACATGTACGTTAGCCTGTTCACTTGCGCTATGAAGGTAGTTACCAACAAATGATAAACAACTAGCTCCTCTACAAGATTTTTTACGAATGAGTATGTTGTTGTACGTCTACATCTGGCCCCGTATTCACAAAACACTTTTACGCCTAAAGCATCTACTGCAGCCAACATTGATCCATGACGTACTATTAGAGAAGGCTCTCAGCCAACGAAAAACAGCACTTACGAACGAAAAGTTTTGCGAATTTGGCCCCTGATATTTAGTACTTCAATGCAGTCGTCTCGAAGAGAAAATGCACCGATATAGTTCATGACTGAATTGATAGGTGACGAAGTGTTTTGTTAGTTGGAACACAGCAGCCACAAGGACAATAGCTACGTCGTTCGTAAAGCGCCGTAAGGAAAGCCGTCCGAAAAGGTGTAACAGCTGTTACTAGTACGCATGGATTCATGCAAGGTATTCAATTACAAACGCATTAATTGTTAGTTTGGGAAATTTGTTATTACTTTAATACTAGTTATACATACTTCTTGACATGTAGCCTTTATACATTGCAGCTAATCTGTGCGCCAGATACCCTCTACTTGGTAGGGGCATCTACGGCGATGTGGGGTACAAATGAGGTGAAGTGTATGAAATCACCATTTCGTCGCAATTATGAAAGAGGCTGTCTTCGCCAAGTAGTGTTCAACGAGACAACGGAACGGACGGAATTCACAAAGGTACAGTAAACAAAACTAGCGTGGTAACGTGGGGTTTGCTATCTTCTCCGTTCGCACTAGAGTGAGCACATTCTGTGCATTGATGCGCTATACGCGTTGTATAGTAAATGGTTTGCTAATATCTTTTAGTTGTGGCATCATTTAATGAGAAAACGTGTTGAGACAAATTGTTGTGTACGACACTTGCCAATTTCAGCATTTTCTAATGCATAACATTATTCTCAGAGTGCAGCCGCTTCTATCCGGCTGGGTGGGGCATTGCGCTATTTTCTTGGGCTGATCCCGGCTATTGTGAAATAAGAATTGTGTGCCCCCCAGGGAAGACTATATAAGTGCACTGGGGCTACTAAGCATGAGCAATAGCGTGGGTGCACTGCGTATGCGCACAAGATACGTGTACTAGGGCCACGTGGGTACGGGTCATTGGGTTGAAAATTTTTTTTTCAAAGCTATTTGTTGGCTTCGGAAACGTTTTCTTGAATATGTTAAATATTATCACTATAGAATGTAATATCTGCCAAACCGTTTGCTGCACAGCAGTTACACTAATCTTACAAGCATTCATGAATGCTTCGCAGTACGTAAGCGTAAGCTGCACTATAGTTGACTGTGCCAAATTGTTTGTCAGTAATAAATGGTTTGTGTGTTACGTATCCTAACGGCTTCAGGCTATTTTGGGTGGTCTGTTTAATTTGTATTAGAGACACATTCCAATAAAAAGGACATGCAACACAGGGTAAATGTAGGAGATATCTAGCGCCAACCAAAACGCCGGCAGCGACAAGCATTAGCGATTAGAAAGGAGGCGACACATGAGGGAACTTCCAGTAACACATCCGTCACCGGCTGCATTTAGGTGTGAAACATGGCGGGGCTGGTAGAGTACCTGGACAAAAATTACCATCGCCGTGAGCAGAGTGAGAGCCGCCCTTCGCCAGTTCAACCATTGGAGTGATTGGGGTCCTACGTGTGAAAAATCTAGATTTTTATGCTAACAGGCGCCCCTCTCTGTGTTCTCATCAGGAGTCGGGAGGTCGGAGCGGATAATCCGAATTTAGCGTTAGTGCACCTTTCAGAATATTACACTAGGATAGAAAACTACCACCAGAAGATGCCCCATGTATTCGCCCAGCTCATAAATTGATGCCGATACTCCTGTGCGCCTGCTCGAGAATCGATATTCTTAGCAGCCTCTCCGAGCAAGCCGTTTCCTGGAATTGTGGTATTTTGTCCACGATTGTTCTTCACAGCGCAAACACAGCACGCGAAACTGGCGCCGAAACATGAGTGCGGGACTCGCAAATCTCTGTTACCGCCTCTAATGTAAACAAGTGCTAGGTGCTACACCGAAAATACATATTTTATTCAGACAAACACGGACGCACGCAAAAGATTTAAAAAAAATGTTCTTCGTGGTGTTTGCGCTCGCTCTGTTTGGCCATTGACCACGTTGCTTCCGTATCCTTTCCTCACTGCGATAGACTACGCCAGCGCCAAAACATGTCTTCGCGTTTGGTGGATCCTTTTGTTTCACTCTTGACATTGGAACTCCCTATTTGAACTTCACGTCCAGCCCGGATTATGCCTGAAGACGTGGCACCGCAAGAAGCTACCTAACTCTCGGCTGTCATCTGTTCCCGCGCTTCAAGGCAGCGAGACCTTGTCGTTCAGGGTGATCAATCTTAGGTTTTATGGAACTTTTCAAAATACCACGTCGCATATAACACAATTTCGGTCTTTGAGCTGGATTACTCAGAGATGCGGACGTTACTTGTACCTAAAATCGAAACACATATCCAGCTAATTAACCAAGAACCACTCATTGCACTTTGAATTCACTACCTTAAGGCACATATTGCAAGTTACGAATGGTCGCCGGTGAGCTTGCAAGGCATATGCTCTTGGAATTAATTTCCAGAATAACGACAGTTTGGGGAAATGCGCCATCAAACTTGCCCTAGAAATGCACTGCTGTTCCGTGTACTTTTTAAAGAAAAGGCTCTTTTATGCATTCACGCACAAAACGGGGACCCTCACGTATTTCGTTCCACACTCTGGGAAATAATATCTAGATGGTGGTGTCACTGTGGAAGTTCATTTCAAGTGGATAGGTGTTGCAAGCTCACGGGCTACAAGTCGTAAACTGCGATATCTGTCGTAAAGCAGTGATTATATCGGACATGAACTCTTCAAGGACACGCTTTTCGTCTTAACTTGTGAGTTTCCTCGATAGACCTCAGCACCCAGTTGCAAAGATTCGGTCGACGGCTTCCTGCCTCACAAGGCGGAAGGACTGTTTGGCCTCCAAGCCGTTCCAGCGGCTCCCACGGCAACCGAAAGAGTTGGCAAACAAGGCACCGGGTTCCTCCCAGCGCTTGTCTGATGCAAGTGGAGAGATGAATGCTACTGCAGACCAAAAAGCACCAACTGTGCAACCGGCTGACAGTGTCCACTTTAAGCCAAGTGCGACCACGGATGCTGACCTAGAGACAAGCTCTCCCAAAAGCATACGTAGTTACGATCATTTGCTGTACAGCGATGCTACAATAGTTGAAACCGTCGACATGGAAGCAGAAGGCAGATCCTACACCACGGAGACCTACAATAAATCACGCCAAGCAGGAATACCAGTGCTTTTGAAGCTAATTGACTCTGAAGCATCGTTCTGGAAAGCGAATAGAGACAAGGTGGTCAGCGAAAATATTGCCACGGCAAGAGAGAAATCACAATCATTTCGTGTAACGAGAGAAGGTAACTGTTTCGTGAATGTGTCTTCTCTCGCTGGCTCTACGAGACTACTTCAGTTTATTTATGCTGCGCTCGTTGCAGTGGAACCATGCGTACCTCCATCGTGTACGAAAAATAAGAATATAATAAGAATCAGACATGTTCCAATTGGATACGCTTGAGTACTTGCAAGATAGTGGAGTCATTTTCGTTAAGAGGCAGACCAGATGGATCCGGCGAGAAGATAGAACTATGGAACCACATGCACTTGGGGGCGCCATCCTACAATTTTTGCCTGAAAAACCACTGTCAACTCAAGTTCTACTTGGATCCATGAGTCATCCAGTCGAAGAATATTTAGAACCTGCAACTCGGTGCTACAATTTCCAGCGATTTTGTCACATTGCTAAGCCATGCCATGGCCAATTGTGATGCAAGATCGGAGCTCGAGTGCATGATTAAAAAGACTGCACCTCTCGAAATCAACCCAAGTGCGTCAAATGCAACGGAGACCATACAGCTTCATACGCTGGACGCCCCAATCAACAATCGGCTTCATTACTCAGCGACCAAAAATAGTACATGGCTTCTCAGAATATTCCTGCTAAAGGAGTAGAATTAGATTATATTCGACAGGCGGAAATAAACTTTCCGGGAGAGTGAAAAATCATCGCCCTCAACAGACACTTCAAGTGAATTTTGGCCGTCTGAATCGTATTCGGCCTGGAGTGTGTTGGTATTCTTTCCTTTACCTAATTCTGCGTGATTAGTAGAAATTCCCAGCATTAACATCCTGGTTTAATTTAGCAAGTCCATTCATTCTGCTTTCAGCTCAGCGTCTTCTTGAAACTCATGTTTTATTATCCCCAGGTCGGCCCTGCGAGCCGGCCTCAAGCCTTCATTGTCTTCAAGTCTTGTTTTTTTTCGACTTTGTGCTACCAAACTCTTTATCAGCGACACATGAGTGGGTGTGAACTTTGACAGATTTATTAAAATTTTAATGGCTTCGACGGGTTTTCTGTGGATGTGGAAGATCTGCCTCATTCACTTCCTTGTAACAGTATGCTAGCAGTCATACGTAATGTAATCAATGAAACTGGTGAACAAGAATTTCTTAATTCAGTAGGCTTAAACACTGACACGCTCATAACGCTATGAGAGTTTTATCTTCAGTTAACCGCCATCAATCATGACGGAATTTTTTATATAGAAGGCACCTGTATTTTTATCTGTTCATCTATTTCACCCTTCCTTAGCGATATATTTTATTCTAGCATTGAGAAACGAATTTTCGATGCTTTAGTTGACTCCCCAGTTACGCGCATCCATCGCTACGTGGACGACTACCTGGTTCTTCTACAGCAGCTACCTGGTCATTGCTTTGACGAAGAAGTGCAAAGTATTCCGAGAACTGTTAGTATGCTCAGGGCGGCACTAAAGTTCGCCTTGGAACTGCCGAATAAATCTAACATTCAGTCCTAAGACATTAATATTTCATTAGCTTTAAATCACCATGTTTGATGGGCTTATCAACATAGGTCTCGGAGAGGTATGCTTCCCTAGGCAGTCTTCATTTAAAATTCGTGAAAATGGGAATGGTCATCTCCTGCATTCAAGCAGCAATGAAGAAATTTGGTGAGCACCAAATGAAAAATAGCCTGCTATTTTGGCAGAACCCGTAAAGAAAGCCAGGTACCCATCTTCCGTTATCACAGGCGTGTGTGAAACACTACAGGAAAAAACAATGCACTCAGGAAGAAAAATGGAAAGCAGCAAAAAGAAAAGAGAGCTTTGTTTGTAATACCATATGTTCACAAAGTATTCCATGATGTAAAAAAAGCACCTAATAGGCACCAAATCGACTTAGTGTATTCGGCTCCCTGTAAACTTTCGAAATATTGAATCCTATGAAAAATTGGAAACGCCACGAGTGCACCACGAATCACGAGAATGAATTCACGATGTCTATCTCTGACGTCGTTTACGAAATACCTTTAAATTGCGGAAAATTGTACATCTGGCAAACCGGGAAATATTTTAATGACAGAACAAGGGAGCATAAGAACAATGTAAAAACAGTTATGGAAACCATTTATATGGACATCGCAACAAATGCTCATGCACTACGATGATCCGTGACACCAGGTTTCTGAAGTACCCAAAGAGCAAATAAACAGAGAAATTGTAGAAGCTTACTGCATTACCAGAGCCAGAGTTGAATGGGTTAGCACCGTGTCGCTCAGCCTAAGAAACCATGACACATATTTTTTTTAAGATAAGCACCTATTCTTGTACGCAGTACGCATGCGTTTGCAACTTTTGGTTTTTGTTGGTGTTTCTTGGCATGCTGTAAATGCTGTGTGATCTTTTAGTACCTTTTCCAGCTGGCAGTACAGCGCTCGTCCTGTTGTGTGTTTTCGATTGTCTTCGTCTTCTTGGCGCTGTTTCAAGATTTAACCATGGACATTCGTACTTTCGCATTCTCAAACCTTAAGACTGCCTAAACATTGTCAAATTATTTTGACGTACTTGAGCATCTGCCCGGTGCTTGCGGAGTCGCAGAAGAGGAGCTGTGGCCACGTGGAGTCAGATATCTGTAGTGGTGGAGACAGACGCGGTATTGCAAGGGTCAGAAGGAATGATACAGTTTGTTGCCCAAAGCCGCTTGTGGGCTGCAAAAGCAAAGGCAACATTAGGTTGTGGCTCTGTAGTTCGCTGCTGCCGAACATTAGAAGGAGTTCGTTCGGTTGGTGATGTTGGGCTGAAGTTCCTCACCCGCCCGGCACTTCGGCAATCCCAGAAAAGTATGTCTGGTCACGTGAAGTCCGTTGTCTTCTGAAGTGCAGACAGGCACGACATTGCAGGTGTGAGAAGGGGCGATAGTTTGCTGCTCAAGATTGGTTGTGGGGGTCAAAGACAAGCTCGATGTTTACACGTGGCTCCGTAGTGGAGTGCTACCAAACAGGACATGCGCACTTGGAAAAGAAGGTACAAATGCAGCGTTTCAGACGTGTTACCATAAAACGATGATGTGCTGACAGCACGTGTTTCCGTGAAAATTATGGAATAAGAGAAGCTGGAAAATAGAAGAGCCATGGGTGAATGCTGCCTTGGTAAAAATGATAACAAGAGAAATATGCATCACTTCTTTGTGAAATCCAGGTGCGCGTGACTGGTTTCATTTAAAAGAGTAGAAAAAAAGTCACCAAAGAAATAAAGCGAGCAAAACATAACTACCGTGAATAGAGATTTGTTAAAATACAATAGATACACTGGGTAGGTACGTAATGAATCGAAGACCTAAGTTCTAAAGAAAACAAAGTTGAGACGAACATAGAAGCAGTGATTGGCGTGTTAACAGGCAGAGCAGCTGAAGCTGCCTTGATTTATGTTTTGCTTCTGGTACCCAGCGTCTCGACAAGAGAGAACCCGTACGCAATCTGTTACTTCAGTCGTAAAAGTTCAGCGATAATTACAGCTGTTACAGGTGTTCCTGAAGTTGTGTACGTACTCCAAGTCAAGAACAATGCATCTGCTAGCAATGAAGTACGAAGGTATGAAGGTGCTGCACACTAAAGAAGGGTCTTGATAAATTGTCCTTATGTTCCCTTGTACCACATTAGTTCGGCAGCCTCCTTTTAAGCGGGGATATTGAGCCAAATCCTGGCCCTCGCAATACTGCTGATAGTGCGGCACCTGGAAGAAACCTGAATCCCGATCAAACAGATATTCGTGGAATACGTACTTCGAATATTGCTTGCACTGTAGATAGTGACAAACGAGAAACAGCTTATACGTTAAGGAGACTACTTGCTTGTCAGTAACAAATGTCATCTAATATTACGTTACTGCGAAAGTATGCTTATTCACGTTTTGAGGCGCTGAAATCTCGTGTGAATGCCCTTGGATCTGCTCTGGCGTCAGATATCTCTGCGCAAGTTCAAGATGCGTTTTTCGGCTCGGAAATTAAACACGACCCTCTCAAGCAAAAATTACAAAGATAAGCAGCTACATGTTACTTTACCCACACAATTAGTAAGCTTGTCTTGAGCGTTGATGATTGGCAAAATCGGTCGCGTAGAAATAATGTCAGCTTGCATGGATTACCTAAAGTATAAGATGAATGGATGACTCTCTACTTTCAAGCGTTACGATGTGGTTCTGGGATGTGCTGCAAATACGATGCCCACGCACTGAAATAATGCAGAGAATTGGTTTCACTCGCGGAACTAACACACGTTCTGTGATCGTAAGTTACTCGATTTTAATGACAAAGCACAGGTGCCGAGGAATCCAAAAAAAGTAGCTCACAGACTCCAGGTACACTATAAATGAAGATGTCTGAAAGCGCATCCTCATAATCCTTGAAAAGTTATTGGACCGTACTGCATCCTTTCTTAACAATGGGTCTTCTATACTCACAGGCTTCCATGATGTGTTTATTGATGACGTATGTTATAACCACCATGTTATGTTATAACAGACATCCAGGCGCACGTCAGGCACTTGCGCACATAGTTGCTCCTATAAGGCTACGTGAAATTTTAGTCCTTCCCATAGCACTGTGCGAGTTCCTAATATCAATGCCGGAAACTTGCTTAAAAAATTTATTGACATTATGGAACTCGTTACTTGTCACTCTCCCCGTATTATAGGCACAGCATCGCCTGGTATTGACGCCGTAGAGTTTATAGGAAACACAGCTGAGGATCTGGCGGTAATTTTTCTGAAATCTGTTCAACAATATTCTGTAATCGAAGTTCCAAATGAACTAGAATCTGCTTGCTGTGAGGTATACCTTGAACAGAGATCAGTAATAATCGATGTCCCGTATCGGCCTCCAGGTTCACCTCATGACCTGGAGGTGAACCAGCGCGTCCTTTACAGTAGGCCTGTGCAATCTGGCTTATGACATCATGCTACTTCAACCGAAGTTTACATTCACAAACCCGGCATGATTTTTGCACGGCCGCAACATTCTATCTTCTGAGATACTGCTGATAGGTTATTTTAATGCTCGAGATATATTCTGGCCGTCAGAAGCCCCGTCTGGTTATGAGGTGCGCTCATCAATTGAGATTCTTCAGCTGATGCAGTCGACTGGTGTTAACCGTTCTGAGAGCAGGCTACGAGCTGTGAAGCTTTTGTCGGTCCACTATTTCTCAGCCAACTCCTTATAAATGCGGTTTATAATGCTGTCACAGAAAATATTACGGATCATAGCGGAGTTGCAGTTAAGATTTTACTTCCATAAAAAATGCCGAACATATGGTACACCTCCTTTCCCAACTTGGATCATACGAATAATGGTTCCATTATTGATGTAAGTTCCCTTGATTTAAAATCGTGATTTGAAACAAAATGTACCTTTTGTGTATTCCACAGGAGTTCAAGCATGTTTTGTATACCGTGATCTTGTTTTCTTAGGGAAAATACTATTCCGCATCGCAACATTGGAGCTGATTTCGTCTTGTCCGTGTGACTTGTGTGCTGTGTACAGCCTGCGTGCCTAATTCTCGTCTCAGCAGAAGCCTTCGTCAGGCCACAAGGCCTTTAACTCCTGTTTGATATCCTTTGTAATGTGGAGAAATAAGTTCATTCGTTACAAGTAACTAAAATTTATCGGCAGCCGGAGTTAAAGAAATTATTTCAGCACAGTAGCCCCATACGTTCTCTATTAAGCCATGGACGCGGGCCTCAGCAGGCAGAATTATCATAATTAATATCATAATTATCATATTCACCATCCGATATTTTTTTCGCCCTGCAGGGCGGATCTCCCTGCGATACCCAATTAGCGCAGTGTTTCGGGAGTTGATTTTGTGTTATGATTGCTAACTTCGTAATTTCAAGGAACTATAGAGTTCTCTAGCGTCCATGACGGCCGTTTTCTTTCTGTAACGCCAACTCTGTAAATATGATATGCCATCGGATATCTACATGCGCCTTACATGGGCTACACAGGTACATTTTTTTCTTCTTAATGTCAACTACTATCGGCTACTTCCGGTAGTTCTACAATCCACACGGATGTCTTCCTGTATACTAGCTGTACGCCTGATATTTTCCGCTCCATCGCTTTTTGCAAGGTTCTTGACTGCTTCTGAAATTTATATGCTAACCTCCAAGCTTCTATGCTGTATGTTGGTTCTGGTGGAATGCAATTATAATTGACGCAAAAATATCAAATGACCCATTGAGCAACAGAGCCGCTCTCCGTAGTAGCAAAACGGCTCAGAAATTTGCATTGCCGGCGACTCCACGTTCCGTGAACCGCTCGATGAACCAGAGTGGGCGACAGGGAACACATGCGGTTTTGTGACGAGAGAGGGCATCGCCGCTACGCCACGTCCCCCTCATTCTCGCTCTCGGAAGCCTGTAATAGCCGCGCGTTCCTTGTCCGCGCAGCTTCTCGCCTGCGTTGTATACTCATCTCGCTAATCGCTAAAAAGAAATAATTTATAGAAACAAAATAAATTCGAAAGGAAAAAACATTGAGCCTTCCTCTCGGCTCTGTCACAATGGATATCCAGCAAAGCTACTCACAACTACCACTACAACTGTTGAGGGGGGTATGCAATTGTTTATTGCTTTGGAGTAATGGTAATTTGAATTGTTGGTAGCAATGATGATAACAGCTTTTTTTTTGACAGGATGCCGCCACCAATAGCTACGCTCCAACATAGTTTAAATGACTTGCTAGGCTAGTTCTTTTATGTACGAAAGGCTAGGGACGTCCCTCATCACGTCGCAAGCTGCTGTCAAAGCTGCAGCTTAAAATTAAATTAGGGGGTTTTAAGTGCCAAAACCACTTTCTGATTATGAGGCACGCCGTAGTGGGGGACTCTGAAAATTTGGACCACCTGGGGTTCTTTCACGTGCACCTAAATCTAAGTACACGGGTGTTTTCGCATTTCGCCCCCATCGAAATGCGGCCACCGTGGCCGGGATTCAATCCCGCGACCTGGTGCTTAGCAGCCCTACACCATACCCACTAAGAAACCACGGCGGGTAAAGCTCCAGCTTGCCCAACACCAACATTTACCGGAAAACGCATGGCGGGAGCACTAAGTGATTTGCATTGGTATTGGAAGCGCCTTATCGTCAAGTATGTGGCTCGGATGATTGTTTTGTGCTTGTTCTTTACTCAAATGTAATCGCTTTCGTATGATGTGTAGGTGATTCAAAATAAGGTATGAACTGTTCGCCTGACTTCACTTGGGCTTGAAGGCTGTACATTTTGGGGTTACGAGCCACTGCTCCAGGCCCTGCACAGCGGCTGGGATCAGCCCACATTTTTTCTGACGTACGCGGACATGAAAAATGTCGACCAAATGGACGCTAACAGCTTAGCTGTAAAACTCTCGCGGTAGTGCATTACGAACCTATTTCTAAACTCTGAGAAGCCGAGTGTCTTACAAACTGGACTAAACCAGCTTCTCCTATACAGTAGGCCTGTGCAATCTGGTTTATGACATCACGCTACTTCAACCGAAGTTTCCATTCACAAACCCGGCACGATGAATATGTTGACGTAACAATCACCGCAGCTTAGACGTGAGTGTGTCCAATCGATTCTGTGGCAGTTGTGCAAGGCGGAATGACGTCACAGATCGAACTTCACCGGCTTTGCACCATCTAGGAGGTGTTGTCCGAGCGTTTCAACGCGCTCAATTGCCCGCGGGAAGAATATTATTCGAAGCATTGCTCAGCGGCATTCAATTCAACTATAACGCTTTCGCATACACAATTCATAAGGACTGGCTAGGCGTCCTCGGATTTTTCATTTTCCGCTGCAGGCGGAAGAGAACGCCAATTTAAATTTCCCGCATGCAATTGACGTTTTCTGCCTGCTAAAGTGTTCTTCTTTATACCCACATGGGGTTGCCTTGCGTGTCGAACTGTGGCGATTTATCGCGCCTGGGCGTTGCTTTAACAGCCTCAAAGGAGCCTATGTCGGTGTTGCCTATCAAACTCCTTGTTCATATCTAGTATGGGTAATTGGTGACAAAATGGGTGGAATATTTCAAGTTCTAACCACAAATTACCGTTCAAGGCAGCTACATATGAGTGTTGTTTTAAATGAAACTACTACTAAATGAAAATATTGTAACAAGAATCAGTAATCTGTAAGTTAAAAGCCATTTTACCTTCCTCTCAAACCTACTCACACGTAAAGGGAATGATACAACATAAACAGAGCATTTATTTGGAATCCATTAGAGACTCCTGGATGGCGGAGCAAACGATCCTACATCTGAATGTCCAACTATTGTCCCCAAATGAGAGTCCAAGTACAGCGCTAGACCTTGCTACTAAATCCGCATTACTTATGCGAAAACTTTAGTCCTTCAATCATACTGAAAAGGGAATGCTGCGGTACGTAAAACTGCAAAAACAAAGAAATAAATATATGCAAGGTGAATTAGTGCTGCTTGAGGCAATTTGAGCAAATAAAAACTCGACAAACTGCGATATATATAATCTAAGTTTCTCTTTCTCTGTCAGAGTTGGCATGGGAGATTGTGGTTCCACAGGTACGTATATCTTCCATACTCAGATATTTAGAGCAAATAACTTACTGAAAACATAAAGGGTTTAGGAATCTGAACTATGCAGATTTTTTCGAACGGTAAGAAAATCCTACGATATACTACTCTGAAAATTACAGCGTGAGGTATAGAGAAAGTTTTGTAAGGTATTTATTATCTAAACCTCGCTGTTTTTCATTTTGCCTTGGTAGTACAGCAATAAGTGCTATATAAAATCTAATTGATTTAAAAGTGCATTTTCTAAACATGATTGCGCCTTTGAAGCCCGAACAAACTGCGAATTTTCGGTGATAGCATACTGTGTAAAATTAAAATCCTATTTCAAAAAATTTATAATGTTGGATACAATTACAACGCATACAATTTTATTGTGCGTCTACAAACTATGGGGAGGCTCATGAACGTATCTTGTATCATGAATTATTGAAAATTGCCATACCATAAAACGTTATCAACGTCGTGCATCCTTTGCTGAAAGGGAGGGCCTTTGATAAAGAAGATCTCAGGGCCGTTGAAAGAAAATAAAATATTTGCACAAACGTTCTTGTATGCTCCCCAAACGTAGCAGGTTAAACAAAGTACCTCTGCAGAGAGGCGTAGAAACGTCCTACTTGTAATGCACTTAGTAGTGCTGAATTTTCAATTCTTCGCAAACTCAGAGTTGAGGGTGCTTCTTGGAGTGCTACATGGAATATGCGGTTCTATTATGAAAGAACCGGAGACTGGTTTCACGTTCTTTCAGGGACAACATGTCTTGGCGACACAGGCACAGCCAAGGTTGAAAAAATCTAAACAGCCTCATCCTCAGATCAGCACTCAGCATAATAAACGCAGCCATTAATTGAGGACCGACTCTCGTGTGGAAAGAGACATTTCTTTCGTGTTTTATATTAATTAATTTATTTTTATATATTTTAAATCCATGCTGCAATGCATCAATGATTTGTTTTACAGGAACTATACAATTTTTCCACAAATTGTACAGCAGTCGCTCCAGCCATACATCTGGATTACTTATTATGGTAAGTGCCCTAGAAGGCTTTGCACAAATTTTGGCTCTGGTGACCGCAAGCGCAGATACGTGAACACCGTTCACAAACATCTTGTGTTTGTGGACGGTTTCGTTCGATGGGCTTCGTTGAGGGCTGTCAGATTTTGACAGCGCCCCAGCCCCTGCCTCATGGATTGCGTCTACTAGTTTTCCTTCTCGTGAGCGAAGAAACGAAGCCGCATCCGCGACAGTGAGCGACGACGTGGAGAAGGCGAACGGCGAGTGACAGGCCTCGGACGCACTGCCGGTCACGAGTCACAATGCGGGTCATCATATGGGCGGGGAGAAGCGACAAGACGGCTTGTCGGGTATGATACTGCACTAGATGGCTGCACGCGATTACAAAAAACATGCATCGTGTCTGGTGCATCCGCACGCAAAGCGGACGGGTCGATTGTACGAAGTGCGCCACCTATTCGCTGTGGCATCTCCCATTCATGGTACAGGACGTGTTGTACGGACCGGTGGGTAGAATTGTTGCGCAGCGGACTGCAGCCGGGGTCTAGACACGGCGTCGGCGTAGCTGAGAGGCACACATTGCGCAAGTGGCGGGGGCCAGGCTACGACATCGGCGTGGCTTAGTGGAGCAGGCTCACCATCTGTGGACGACGGGTTACGACGTTTTCAGAGCTGAGAGGTGCAGTCGAAGGACGATTTGGCGGAGCTCAGGCAAAGCCGCATTGACCTCCTGCTCAATGACGCGGTGGAGCGGAGGCACAAAATGCGAGTAAGACTCCTGCATATGTTGTGGCTGCGCAAATATTAGCAATGATAGTTCGCGGGCAACCTCCTCACGGATGAATGCCTCGAGTAACGCAGACGGGTGAACGACCACTGCCGCCATAACTCTTCATAGCTTTGACAAAATGTGATGATTTCGGCCATCGAGTGAGAATTCTTGGCGAGCCACATTTTGAAGGCGTCGTCCTCACTACCTTTCCGTTCACGACTGATCCGCTCAGACTTCGCCATTATTGAGTCCGGTTTCTTTCATCGGTCGAGTATGTTCTCAATGTAACTCGTGAATGATTCACGTGGCTGCGTAGAGCGCGGAAATGCTGTTCGGCAGGCAGCTTACGATAAGGGGGGGCCAAATACATCGACAAGGGTGGTCTCGGAAGCGGTACAGATTGGGAAAGCTGCTTCTTGGTTGTTATACCATAGGCTGGCGACATTCGCTAGGTAGAACAGAACATTGTTCAGTGTAGCTCCTTCGTCCCACTTGTTAGTCGCGCTGACCTTCTCGTATGTATTTAGCCACTCCTCCCCATCGGTGTCAGCCACGCCAGTGAAGATGGCAAGGTCGTATTGACGAGCTAAACCAGGACACGCGGTTGGTCCAGGAGGAACTGTTTGCAGGGATGCGCCGTGAGGCATGGTAGGTGGCGGGCTATGGGATCGAAATTCCTGGGTGGGAGGTCAGAGCTTACAGCCCTTCCAGCAAATGATAAGCTGTTTATTTGATCACACTAGGATCAGCGCAGCAGCGACAACCTAGGCTAAGCAACGGGGTCCAAGCCCCAGTGGCCTTCACGAGCAACATCGCCGAAGACGACGACCCACTAGAAGGCGCCGGAGAGGGCAACCCACTATAAAGTTCCGATCCTTCTATAAGATATATATATGCAGACTGGCTGCGGGTCCCAAAACCGACTGTGCCTATCTTCACCAAAACTGCCTCACACGACAACTGTTCATTACAGCGCCTGTTAGGCAGTCCAAATTCTGGACATATTAACGAAGGTGGCCAGGCAATGGCGGAGAGCAGCTCAAACAATACTCTTGTGAATTCCACGAAAGTGTCTGATGTGCATTTGCAGCCCGAGCTACACCTTCTTGCGAAAAAAGAAATACAAAAGATAGAAACGCGTTTGTTTACGGCTTTCCGAATGCGCAAGAAAACAAGGTAGAAAAAGCATAAGAAGCTAATTAAAAAAGGGGGAAGAAGAATTTGTGCAGATACCGATTAAAGAGTTAGTCCATAAAGGCCGGGTACGCAAGGATGTCTTGTCACCGACATGTGCAAACGCAGCGATGTTCAAGGGTATGCGCGAAAAAGAGTCACTTTTGACTGGCTGCGAAGAATGACAGCGCCGGACAATGGCCGCATCGCCGCATAAAAATGCAGGGCCGCATTCACATTACGGAACGTGTAATTTTAGGTTATGGTGACACCATGTTAGTCTTTCATATGCGTCTTTTTCGGTGTGGAGGCACAGACAAGGGGACGCGTAATGAAGAATCTCAGTGTAATTCTACAATGACCTACTCCACCTGAACGTCTCTTTTATTTTCATGGAGGCCTTCAGGAAAGCTCAGTATCTCGTTGAAATGTAAAAAAGCGTGAAGGTTCCTTGCAGGCAAGGTGCTTTGCTTCCTTGCAGGAACGTACTGAGGTGCTGAAACACGTGTAGAACGACCGTTAAACCACGGTAGCTTCGACATGAATTCAGAAAGTGTTTGAACGCTCATCCTAACTGTGGAAAGCACGGAGCGGAGAATCTGTACGTCCCTTCGATTGAACATGCAGAGGTATATTGAAAAGATTTTCTTTTATAATACAGTAATAGAATATGCATGTCGCATCTTCAAATGTCAAGGAGGGCATATATTTTGCCTCTGTCTCGAGCAGCACAACCCTCATGGCCGAAGCTTTTTCAGCTCTGCATAAATATGCTAATGCGTCCTGAGACCTACACTAGACCTAGACACTAGACTGACACCTACACCTACACTACACTTGCCGGGCGAAGCATCATTTTGTCGTTTGAGTTGTCACGAAACCTGAGGCGCGTGAATCTGAAGTCGGCATGATTCAGCTTCGTAATACACCTTGTTGTTCGAATCTGGGCAAGGAATTCTTACACATTGTCGAAGACCTCTTCTGTGTATTGCTTCTAGGTGCTGGCACTGGACGTACAATTCTATCCCTAAGGAAGCTTGCTTAGTATGCTGCTGATGAGTAATGCTGAATTTAGCTATTTTATCGAAGTAAGACGTACTAACAAATCAAAGTTTATTGAACATGACGGGTAAATGCTGGTTGACAAGGAATATATTGAAGTTACAGAAAAAAGGAGAAAAGAGAACTGGTGTGTCTCCATACAGATCCCAACAGGAAACGCATACATCTCTGAAAGTGTAACAGAGATTCATGCTTACACAAGATTCTGCCTAACGTATACCGCTTTCATAATTTCTCTAGGCAGCCGATCTGCACAGAAAGCTTGCATCTTCCTCTACAATGCACTCTCGAAAACTGAGAGTGCATAGTAGAAGAAGAAGCTAACATTCTATGCAGATGCGCTGCCTAGACAATTTAGGGAAGCAGTGGATCTAAAAACGCTGGGAGAGGCCTGTCAGCATGGGCTCCGTTAGAGGTGGATGCATTTCCTGTCAGGAAATACACTATAATTTTTGCTTTTCCTTTTGCGTATTATCGGTTTATTGCTTGTCAGCCAGCATTTACTCGGCGTCGACATTAAACTTGCCGTTTTTAGATTATCTCGGTTTTCTGGTTCGTCCTATGTGTTCTGTTGTGCCGCTTGCAGCGAGGCTATTCTTATATTTATTAGATGCCACAAGCCACTATAATGACCCTAATGGTGGCTCTGTGTACCTTATACAATCTTTTATTTGGCCCATGTTGCAAGAGCGCACGCTGTGAAGCAGTAAGAACAAGGTACGCTAATTTCTAATGAAATGGTTTATTGTGAAAATGGGGTAATTTGTAAACGTTACCAGAAAGTACTACATCAAGAAAGCCTGATAAAACTAGTGCGTGATGAAACAAACCCAATGAGAAACTGCAAAGAGAAAATACAATGTGTATACAAATACAAATACAAATATGTATACGAGCCCAGGGAAAATAAAGGTTTTGTCACCATGTGCGCATGCGCCTGCCTTCCAAGAATCTCGTTTTTTTTTGCTATTGCATGGAACTGAAAGAATGTGCTTGTATAAGCAAGCTGAAAGTCTGTGTATTGGAATACGAACAGTGTTTCTAGAAAGGTGCTGCCATGCACGATTGGAAATGTAATAATTTTCTCCCTGTACGTGAATTTTTATTTGTATTTTCTTTCTGTAGTGTTTTTATTTATGTTTGGTTGCATCAAGCACCAATTTTTATGCAGCTTTTAAAGCTGTCCCTTTTTTCTGGTAAACTGTATCAATCGGTACATTTTTAAAATGAACCTCAGTTGGAAGTTAGCCCTCATCCGTCTCTAGTGTCATCCTGTTGATACTGCTTCATGCTATGCGCCCTTGCTAAATTTATGTGTGTGTGTGCGTGTGGGCGCGCTCACGCCTAGATATGGATGGTAAATCGGGTCGTTCGGCAGGGGTATTGTTTTTCTCCTGTGCATCCTCGTAAATTCATTTGCTGCAGTGCAACATAAGCAAAACGGACAAGAACGCAGTGCATACACATATTTCTTTCTTGCCCGTTGTCTATCTGTTGCGCGTTAGTTGATAATGAATACACACCAACTCGTCCAGTTTTCAGTTTTATGTTAAGCTATAAGCCCGCTTGTGTCCTGTAATATGGTTATCTGACATGTAACTGATTTTTAGCTATGTGCTCGCAAGTCGCGTGTAAATCTCCTGAATTTCCTAACAGTCTTGCGTGATCTAAAGGCCCCCACTGTTTTTCGTTATTTCATGCAGGTGTGCAGGATGGTGTTGCCTGCAGATTTGCAATGCAAGTGCTCCTTTGATTGCTTTCAGTTTTCTTTGCTAAGCCTTTGCCGACGCTTAAATTATTTACGATGCTCCGTACGCGTGATTTTTGTATGCTGCTCAATAAAAGAAGTTTCTGTCGACCCAAAAGGGCATGTCGTCTCGTGGGAATCGAACACCTCACTGTACTGAGAACTAGGAAAGGTGTGCGTAGCAAACGCAAAAATGCACTTCATTTGCTGCGTAGCGTGTCAATGAACGCATGGAAATGGGGGAATGGATTCTGCGGTAGAAGGTTTTTATTTTCCGTCACGTACGTATCAAATTGGACAATACACGTCTCCGCGCATTTCACTTGTTGAGCGAAACGCCATTTCCCAAAACGAACCCGCGAACTCGCTCTCCGCGCTATTCCGACAGAAAATTGCAGCAATCGCTGCGACGGTGCAACTGTGGGAGCAACCAGTTGGTCGCAGCCGAAACTATGCGAGGTCGGCACTGCGACTGCCACTTTTGTCGGAAACGATGGAAAACGCACTTCCGGTGCGAAGAAAATCGCATAATCTGAAACAGGCTATAATCAGCGACTTAGGTTAGTCCGATGTGGTGTTTCAATGCATCTTACCTCAGCACATTAGCCTGATGTGCTAACCATTCCACTATGGATGATACTGACCCAGGTAGGCGGGAAAGGGTTGGAGACATAGATAAGACATGCATGCATGCATGCATGCATGCATGCATAGATAGATAGATAGATAGATAGATAGATAGATAGATAGATAGATAGATAGATAGATAGATAGATAGATAGATAGATAGATAGATAGACAGACAGACAGACAGACAGACAGACAGACAGACAGACAGACAGACAGACAGACAGACAGACAGACAGACAGACAGACAGACAGACAGACAGACAGACAGACAGACAGACAGACAGACAGACAGACAGACAGACAGACAGACAGACAGACAGACAGACAGACAGACAGACAGACAGACAGACAGACAGACAGACAGACAGACAGACAGACAGACAGACAGACAGACAGACAGACAGACAGACAGACAGACAGACAGACAGACAGACAGACAGACAGACAGACAGACAGACAGACAGACAGACAGACAGACAGACAGACAGACAGACAGACAGACAGACAGACAGACAGACAGACAGATAGATAGATAGATAGATAGATAGATAGATAGATAGATAGATAGATAGATAGATAGACTCCAGCAAGTGCGTGCAGTGCTTTAAGAATGTCAACTCATCAAAAACATATGTAAAAGTTGTCCGACGTCTGGCGGAATCAAAGCTGCGTCGTGCATTTTTGTTATAATCTTGTCCAAATATGCGTCCTCGCAAACTTTAGCAATAGTTTAAAAATATGCGAATGCCGCGTAGCTTGACAGAGCTAAAGTAATAATATGTGCCATCGCTTGGAGATACTCAAATTAGTTTTTGTTTCATTCCGCCTTAATAAATAATTAGTATCATTCAATTACTCCACAGCGATATAATTAGATGAAAAGCGTCAATGAAAAACTTCTAGAGCGACGTGAAAAACTCCCGATACAGCTTTCTGTTGCTCAATACGTGCTACATAAGAGTTTTTCCGAGCATGAAAGAGGCCCCCCCATTGACGGAATATTTCCGCTCCACTGGCCGCTCGAGGCATCTTGCGTGTATTCACGGGCTTCTTTCACGTCTGGAAAATCACTTTTACGTAGCAGGTATTGGGCAACAGAAAGCTGTATCGAGACATTTTGTTGTTGCTCTACAATGTTTTCTTTACACTTTTAGTTTAATTATAATATTTGAGAAGTTGAATAAACGATTAAAACTAATTATCTAATCAGACGGAATGAAAAAGATAATTTGAGTATCTCGCAGTGACGGCAAACACATTACCATGATTACCATGAAACACATACCATCCAGCTGCATGGCATTCGCATGTAGCTTTGGACTGTGGCTAAAGTTAGCTGGGACACGTGGTATAGAAACACAGGCGCCACGCGCAAATTTTCAGGCAGTGCCGCTGGATGACATAGCATATCCGAGGACAAAGCGCCAGAGCTCATTTAAACAGCGTGCATGGATGATATTCGCTTCTGCGTAATTTTTGGTTTTGATTATGTGGCGTGCCGTTACATTGCTTCAGTGCACACCGCAATAGCTTGGATATTCATCATGAGGTGGTGTTTGCCGGCATTACTACGTAGATTCAGGTGCCTTCCGCATGTGAAATTTTACGCAATCATTATGAGCAAATTTTTGTGCTCTCCTATCCTGCTGTTACTACATCGCAAATGCAATGTTTTGAAATTTGGCATTTCAACTTTACAGGAAGAACCCCTCCTGTAAGCGTTCGGCGAAAATACAGCATTTTGCACGCAACTAGCCAGTGCCTGATTACAGGGGTGATTCCAAAACAAGGAGGTGAGCTAATTTTATTACATGGTGTGAACATTTGCCAAAAGTATCTATGCTTCACTGAAAAGGTGACCGCTTTTTATGAGTGCATTTTAGTGGTTATTGTATTGCGAGAAATTGTTTTATAGACAGAGGGTATGTTTAACTATTCCTATTTGCGATGCATGTCTTACGAGCGTTTAGATAATGCTTTTTGAATGTTTAGAAGAAAACGTGCCAATCATGTTTGTCATCGGCAGATGGGCGGCCCAAGGTGACAAATGCAACTAATACTTCCGTCTGTGAAGAAAAGACAGGTGTGTCTCACCTCTAAATTGATCATCACATCTAAATTGACATTTTTCCATTCGGCTGCCTGACTTCACGCCTATCATACAGGCGGAACTATTGGCCATTGTTCTTGCTTTACACAAACTGCCTTCAGCTCTGTTATCAGCCCTAATCTTAACTGATTAACTGTCGGCCTATTCTTCGCTAACCACATTCAAATTGTCAGACTCATTAGAAACAATCTATCTTATTTTTCCAAGACACTTCTCGTTCATTTATTGTGGGTATCAGAGAACGGATATCTAGCGTTACATGAATATATAGATGCACTTGCAGCAACATCCATCCCACAACGGTCCTATAATTCCCATTTTACCTACGCCAGCTTTCAACACTGCGATGTGATTCAGAAAATATAGTACTGCAAGTAAGTTCGTGTAAGAATCTTTGCCAACATGTCATTTCCCGCATCTCAATTTTCCATGCAACAACAAATAGTGATTTACCAGAAAGATTGACGTAACGATTACTAAGCTACGGTGTCGAATCCCCCTAGTTAACTGTTACCTCCACAGGTCAGGTCTGGGTATATGATATTTCTGTCTCTTATGCAATGAGAGTGAATGTCTGCAACGCTTCTTGACATGCCGCCGTTTCATTATTCAACAGAAAGGATATCTAAAAAAAGCGTTGCAAAACTTGGGTTGAATATGACTCTTCCTGTGATGTTTTGCTTGAGGTTACCATACTCGGTTACAGCCACAGAAACGTCTGTGAAGACTTCTGCATTTTTCTGCTTGAGACAAAAAAAAATTGCACGCTAGAATTCCTCTCTAATGCTTGCTGTACTGACACAATACTTTTTTACAGAGTAGGCGGTTAGGGGCTCATTTCAAAAGCTGTTTCGGTTGGCCATTGTGTCCGACGCCGCCTCCGCCACCGGTGTTTTATGTTGGTGACAACTATCGCGGGTAATGAGAGAAATAAAGCCCAGTTCCAGCAGGGATCGAGCCCAGGCTCCCTGAGCAGAAGTCAGCTACTCTACCACTGAGTCCCGGCAGCGCTTGCTAATATACACCGAAAAGAAAATGCCCTCTAATCGCCTCCCCGCGCGTGAGGACACACGCGATGTGACATGCGCAGCCCGCAGCGTCGATACGTGCATATCTTCCATTGTAGTTGCATATTATTACGCAAGGCAGGACGCCACGTATCAGATGTACAGGAGGCTGTGCAAGGCAGGCTAAGAAGGTTTGAGGAAGATAAAAAAAATTTACGAGCTGTATGAAAGAATGCTACTGAGATTATATTGTGTACCTGATATAATCAAGCTGGCTAGGTGACTATATCGCCACCGAAGCGTCTCAAAGAGGGTGACCGTAAATAATACTGCTGTTAACAGCGCAAACCGCAGACGTGGACGCGAGACGAGAAGTTCCCACCACGAGCACTGACATTCAACAACGTTTATTTGAAACAAACCAGGCTTCTTATACGTTTGCCCACAGGGATCAAACATCTCACAGGCACGTCATTGGACATCAGGTGACACACGCAGTGCTGCGCACTCAAGAAAATTTTTGCACGTGCAAAATCTCAAGTTTTTTTTTGTTAGCAACAAGAATGCCGTGCTATCACATAGGTAATAACGTCTAAAAATCTAGGCTGTTTCAATAATCTCGCGAACCAGCTGGTCATTGGGTGTATCCAGCACTTCACTGAATCTGAATTCTGTGGCACTAGCTTTGGAGGGGCAATCCCTGACGTGGAGACTTAATTCCTGTTCGCCTGTTCGACGTTGAGTTTATGTTTTTTTTTAATATGACATTTCTGCGTTTTCCAGTTTGCCATATATACTTTTTCCCATATTTCAAAAGTATGGAATACACCACGGCTTCTGCAAAGTTCACAAAGCGGCTCAGGTGAATTATCGTGCACCCTTGCGGCTTTAATCGGCTGTTCTGTATAGACACGTCCGCAGAGGCTTTTCAGTTTTTCTGGGGTAGTGAACACAATTCAACTCCAGCTTTGCACCCTCTTTTTCAAGCGGTGAGATTATGTTGTGCAAGTAAGGCAAGACCAAAGTCCTTCGCTCTTCTTTAATTTTTGTGTTCTCTTCAGCATGCTCGCCAGTGACCCGCTCGAGTTTTCGGATCTTGCTCATATGTTCCAAAACAGGCACAAGAAGGTGCGACCGTTAACAAGCTCCAGTAAGGCAGTCAACCTGGCGGTGAAAGCTTTGTTCTGTCCCTGGCTTCACGATTTTTAAGCGAATTTGATAAAAAAAGGTTTGCAATGGCTCTGTTCACCAGTTTTGGATGCCCTAATTGGAGTGGCAGCGGCGCGTTGCCGCCTCTGGGTTCATCCTTGACAACCCCTCAAAAGGATGACCTTTGAATATGTCGCCTACACGTTTTTTGCCAGCTGGACCTCCTCTTTCATCAAAGAATGCCAATTTGAATTTAAACTGTTTGAGATTCCCAGGCCCACCTTTGCTTTTGAGGAATTCGCAAATACCAGTTGCCACTTTGCGCCAACGGGAAGATCGAACGCTTTCATAGGCTTTTTAAAGGAGCCGCCAAGTGTCACTCCAGCCCCACATGAATCGAGGCTCTGCGAGCCGTCGCCTGAAGTCTAAACACCACGTTTAAACACTACATTACGCAACACCTGCAGAGCCCGCAATATGTTTCGCGAGCACGCGTAAACGCCCCGTGTGTGAAATATGTGAACTCGGCGACATCGTGTGCTGCCGCAGGACAAGCGCGCGCTGGAGGAGGAAGACGCCTGGAGGTGGAGAATAGAATCACTAGTTGGGGAAAGTATTCAGGAACGCGCTGAGTGCGCGATAACGCAACGCCACCTAGAGGAAAGTCTAGCTGGCGTCGAGCGACTCCTGGAAAGAAAGGAAGGAGCCTAAGGGTCGTGGAGGAGAAGAGTAGTTGGAGGCGTGCTGGGGTGACCTCCTTTGGTAGTTGCTACCAGTTCTGTGTGCGCTATGAACGTACCACCTTCTGGTCGTAATCGAAACATCGAGCGCCCAGCACGAAGGACGGAGCAGCGACGCAAGCGACGGCAGGCCGAGCATAGTTCGACTGACCATAAAGTCGTCGCCAAATGCTGGGAACAAGCTCTACAAGCACGGGAAAAGGCATGGCCTTGCGTGCACAGGAAGCTTTTGAAGAAGAAGGGGAAAATGAATACTGTGAATCGCACATTACTAAAGGGCATGCAATAACGAAGACTGTGCATTTCCTTACAGTGTCTCGCGATCTTTTTTAATGGTACTTTAAACTTCAAAAATACCTTTACACTTGCAATCCAAACATTTTTAAAACATTGCACACGCAATGCATAAAAATGTACTAGCCCCCATGTGCTTGAACGTAACCCACGTTGACGAAGCGAAGCCTCGCTGTAACATTTCTGTAATTATGACAACCTACATTAAATTAAATAATGACGACGTACTTAAAAACTCAGCTTTTACAGCCATTAGATTTTAGGAGCTTGTTCTAACTTTGTTATTTTTTTCACTCGTTGCAAACAAAAACGAGTCGTGCGTTCCCCCATAAGTAGGTAAAAGCTCCCACGCTATGTATTCCTAAATAAATACTGACTTGGCATTTTTCAGACTTAAATATATTGCCTTAAAACATCCCACACGTCTAAACCCTAGCCAAAATCAAGCCGGCCTCTGAGCAACACAACTAATTTATCCCTACGTCTTTTCTGCATAGAGTTTTGGCTTCATTTTTCGTGACGCGACTGTGTCGTTACACCATCAAGCAGTAAGTAGCTATAGAGGAGAAGGATAATATGGCATTTTCACACTCGCTGGAAGTCATAAGGGTGCTTCGTACGCTACAAGTCATTGTGATGGCTAAAATAAGACCTAAAGTAACAGAAAACGATATCGCAAGCTGGCGCGAGATCCAAACGTCTCATTGTCCGGCTTACGTGGCTACCTTTCGTGTCACTTGGTCACGACAAAGTTGGAACGAAAATGATATTTGTTGTAGTAATGTTATTATAATAAATACATTAATGCTGTGAGGCTTGCGAGTACTTTTCGTCAAGATAGAGGTCCGAGCCTTCAATTCTTCGCGAAAATAAAGTCGTAAATATGATATACCAGTACGCCTTTAAACTTACATTGGACGTTTCATGGGCACTGAAGATTGATAGGCTCATAACTTCAATTCACTGAAATTGCTTCTGAACAACGCCAGCCCACGCCATGTCCCAGCTACTGAGATTTACTATCGCGGCTAACTGGAAGACTTAACAAGGCCTGCCTCTTCAGTACGTCTGATTCGTCATTACGACTAGAGTTACCGTTAAATCTCTCCCTACACAGTGCAGCGCTGCATATCACTCAACACAATATGATCGTAAAAAAATAAATACCTTCTTTTACGTTCCACAACCGCAATAAGATTATGACGCACGGCATAGTAGACTACTATGGGCTCTTTAAACTTCGCCAAACTGTAATTACACGGGCGTTATTACATTTCGACCCCATTAAAATGCGGTCGCTGCGACCTAGATTTAATCGGCGACATTGCGTTAAACAGGGCATTGACAATTCACTCAAGTACCGCTTCGGGTAGCCTGGCACCTGACTGTTCACTCTTTATTTCATTCGCTCCCTAAAGCACATCCACATTACTCGCATTAAAGGCGGCTGACTGCATGAATTAAAATCATTCCGCTTTTGTTTGTTTCCATCGACGTTCGCTAAAAGATTGATAAAATGAAAAAAAAACTGGTGTTGTTGGACGATAATGTTTTTTCTGTCCGCTGCCTGATGTTCTTCTTACAGATTTCACAGTTCAACTGTCTCTTTGTCGGTGGCCATCTTGAGGATTAAAAACTTGCCTTGTAATAGGTGCAATATGGTATTGACACAGGAGTACAGTTTTCAATGCTTCAATCACACCATCAACGTCTTTTCTTCATCCTAGCCTTGTGAAAGAACACTCAAAAGGGATGGGGGAGGTTGTTTTTTCGCCTACTGAATTTTTTTCTGGTAGAGGAACTGAGCAGAATCACAGTCACTGACCAAATGTGAAGTGCTATCTGACGTGCGGGTTTCTTGTTCAATTAGTTGGACAAGAAATTGTCGTCACTTATGTAGCCAGCACGTGACGTAACGAGACGCACAAGACGTCCTCAACCTTTCTTCGTACACACCGACCGAAAAGGTGGCTGACGTACTGTCGCGTTGTTTAAATTTCAACACGGAAACGCCACCAAGGCTAAGACATGTGACCTATGGGGTGCAACGTGCGGTCACGTTGGCCCCTGATACCCTTGATATGAGCGACTACCAGAAGAAGATGTGGGCGCTTCTCGAAGACCATCATACGTACGCTCCTCTAACTTATGATCCTACAAGCAGACTAGAGAGCAAGCTGCAGAAGGTTGCTGACGAGACCGTTCAAGTTGGTTCCTCTATTCCAATCACCCTTTGCTCTGCACGAACATATCAGCTCCCGGCAATCTACGACCTGCCAAAAGTCGACAAGCATGGAGTTCCACTTCGGCCTATCGTCCACTTCACCAGATCGTCGCTCTACCGAATATCGGGCTAACTTCACCAAGTGTTGAGCCCGCTTGCCGGTAATACCTCGACGCAGGCCGAAAATGCATCCAAATTTTTTAGCGAAGGTGTAAGACATCACTCCGAGCCAAGACGGCGCATGGTCTCGTTCGACGTGACATCTGTATTCACTGGCGTGCCAGTAGATTTGGCAGTAGCCACGTCCGAAGAAGCCCTAAAGGCAGACTGTAGTCGTCCTGGTCGTACGCATTCCAAAGTCCCTGAACTTATCAACCTGCATGAGCTTTTGTCTAAGCAACAGCTTATTTAATATGGTGCTAGCCTTTATCAGCAAAATCATGGCATGGCGATTGGAACGTAAATACCGGCTACCACGGCCAATCAAGTAATGGAAGATTTGCAAAAAGAATGACTCAGTACTGACCTCATTCAATCCGATATCTAAGGTTTTTTATCGCTACGTAGATGAATGCTTTTGTATTTTGAAGAAGCAGGCCATCCCACACTTCCTGGACTGCCCTAACGCGCAAAATGCGCACATACCGTTCACCGTTGAACACCAGAAGGGCTACTCGCCGCCCTTCTTGGATGTACTGGTTCCCCTGGATGAGGGCCCTCTCGCCTTCTCGGTCAACACAAAGGCTACGCACGCGGGACGTTACCTCACGTTCAGTTCCTGTTATCTTGTCTGCCACAAGACGTCCGTAGCATGGTCCTTGATAACATGTTCCGTACGTGTCTACTGAGGTGGCGATGCATTAAGAAAGGAAATAAGAAAGATCCACCATGAGCTAACCCGCAATGGCTAACCAAGTCATTTCATATGCAAGACGGAGAAGCAGATACTACTGCCAAACTCACAGATAAACGCGACAATCTGTGCACGTGTAGCCATACCTTACGTCCAATAAATCAACGAACAATTGTAGCGCGTGTTTTCAAAATACGACTTGCGAAGTGCCTACATGACGACCAGCAAGCTGCGGAACCAGCTAGTGAATGGGACACACGAGTGGTCCGTTTAATCATCCGCATAAGTCGTGTGTGTGTTGTAATTTCGTACACATGCTCTGACTGTTCCCAGCCTCTTCACTTCAAACCTAAGGCTACTGGGAATCCACACTATCGTGTCCAGAACATCTACAACAACTCCAGGCCGTCCAGAAGGCCCATTACGTTGCGGTGGGTCTCGACATGCTAGTCTTGTGCTGGGTGAAGGCATCGGTCCATCCCCAGTTGCCCTGGACGTGAGCTCTTCAGGACCCCAATGAAGCGATTGTCATGTCATGTCATGTCAAAGATAAGTGACCACGCGCTGATTGTCATGTAGTGCATATTGGCCAAACAGGAAAGTTTTCCAGAAGCATCAATGACCCCAAAGGCGACGTAAGAACTAACAGTCACACGAAGGATGCCATTGCCGAGCATACGCAAAAACGTAATCACAAGATTAATTAGGACAAACTCACTGTCGTCGCCAAGGAAAAGAAGACGTCATCCCGCCGGCTACTAGAGTCGCTAATCATTCAATCGACGTCAGCTACGATGAACCGGAAAGCACGGACTACACCTGCCATTTACGCAGGCAAGTTACGTCTCGTATTGGCTACATAAGCGACAATTTCCTGTCCAACTCATTGAACAAGGAACCAGTAAGTGGTTTTGAAACGTCTGATATTTCATCATACTTGGTCAGTGAGCGTGGTTCTCCTCCCTGCATGCCAGACTAGAAAAAGTTTTGTCGAACTCTTGATTATGCTAGAGGAAATAAGGCTATACTTGCTATTGAACCCGTTCGTAATTGAAACCCACATGGCAGGCAACTGCGGCGACAAGCTTGTAACCTAGTATTAGGCTATTAGACATGGACGGCAGTTTTATCCAAGTGGAAGCAATGAGGGTATACGCTAGGACCTCGTCTATTACTAAGGCGAGAGCATTAAACAGCTCGTAGGAAGAAACATTCGATGTCCGGCGTTACGCCGTCCGGCTTTATGGCACCAAAATGCGTGGCACCAAAATTCATAAGGAGGGGAAATCTGGATTTTAATGAAAGCCGAACCCTTTATCTGTGGTGTTAATTAAGGCGAATTGAATGAAGACGCACGACCTATGGTGGCAGTCGAACCCGCTACTTTGTTTTTAATTAGCGCGAATTGAGGAATCACTTTCTTAAACAGAAGAATGAAGCCGCAGCGATAAAGCACGAACTCTGGCGTTAATTTATGTATCGTTGATTATGATACAGCTAATTAGGCACTCGAACCCACGACGTTTGATGAGAGTCGAACCCGCTACCAATGGTTTTAAATAAGGTAATTTAATTAAGAACCTCGACCTATGGTGGGACTCGAACCCACGAGGTTTGATGTGAATTAGGGCGAAATAGGTGATCAACTTCTTTAAAGAAAGGTGAAGCTAAGGTGTGAAAGAAGCGTAAGCTCGAACGTTGGCGTTCATTCATGTCGTTTATTATGATAGGGGTAATTAGAACCGACAACATTTAATGGCTGTCCAATCCGCTACCTCTGGTATTAAATAAGTCAAATTTCGTTAAGACCATCGACCTCTGGGACTAGTCGAACGCAAAATATTTGATGCCAATAAGGGCGAATTAGGGAATCAGTTTATTTATAAGTACCTGCCACTTTTAGTGTTAATTAAGGCGAAGTTAATTAAGACACTCGAAGCAGTCGAACCCCCCACCTTCGTTGGGAGTCGAACTCACGATATTTGTTTTGATTAGGGTGGAGCTAAATAAGGTACAGATAATTAAGTAAGAGTTTATTGAGACAGTCGAACCCATGACCTTTGATGATGGAAACGTAATAGAAATAGCACCGCATTAGAATGAGAATGTCAGGTATTTCTTTTGCTTGTGCTAAAGAGAGTATCAACTTTGTTGCTACTATTGTACATGCGTATTCTTCGTTGGTCTTCGCATTTTTGCAAGCAATTTCTGCTGGCACTCTTGTATTATGAATTTTTATTTGTTTTCCCAGCTTCGCTAATTAAATGTAGCGAAAAAGACTACGGTGGTTGTTATAACCAAAGTGTTGTAAACCTACTAAGTTACGCTATCTTCGTTGGATAAATTACATTTAATATAATTACTCTTTTTTGTCTTCAAGAACTCAGCCAATCAAGTTTCACTTCTAATCACATTTCAGAAACAACCAACTGCACTTACTGGGTTCCTGAGCAATACGTTAAAAGCCGGAGTGCAGGTTGTGACTTCATTTTCAAGGCGTACTGCACGTCCCCGCAATTTCTCTCATTCGATGAATGTGAGTAGGGCCGCAGCTTATCAATAAAATCGCCTTTCTTTCCATGCGATGCATTCTTTTTCTCATTCCTCGCAGTTTGTGTTAGGCCGGCAGATCCCTATCTAGCCTCAATTAATGTTTCAGTAATAAAGAATAAAGTATCTACAATGAAATTTAACCGCTCCCTTATACCACAGTAGCTAATGTTACAACTACTCGTTGTGTCGTACGTCAACACTGGTACGAACTCTTAAGCCGCCTTGGCTTTCCACAATGCCACAATGCAGCCTCGCTAGAAAAGCTTTCGGTGTCATTGTGAACTTCCTGGAAAAACACAGGCCAGGGGGCGCAACAAATAGCGTTCCCTACGTAACGCAACACGCACGCCCTCGGGTATCTGTGTGTGAAAACTGTTTTAAAGTTATGAGATTTATTTGACTGTTTCGTACGCATTGCACTTATTCGCTTTCTCCCTTTCGTTCTTCCTCTTGCACATCTCGCTCATTCATTCGCTTGCTCACACTCTTTCTAGTTCGCTAGTTCATTTGTTTGAGCTATTCGCTTAGAATTACAACCATAGACAATGGCGGCTTCAGAATTTTTGTTGATTACTTCTCGTTCTCTGTGCCAAAATGTTCGCCCCGTCCCCTTCGGCCTCTCCTCGACCCAATGTGGCTGGGGGACAGTTATGGCGTACGTGCAAACGCGACCCCGCTTTCATGTCCATGGACTTTTTCTTCACGCTTACCCAACCACAATACTGCTACTTCTGAGCAGGACCATACAGAGCCGCAAACCTGAACGATGGTGGATCGTACTGTTTGTTTAGCTGAAAGCAACACTCCTGTCACGTCCCCCATTCATGGGTCTGTACATCACCTCCCAGCTGCTTGCCTCTCCCCCATTTCACTGCGGTATCCCGTTGCTTTCGGCTGTTTTGTTCTTTTGTTTTTTTAAGTAAACAGTATATACGAGCCTCCCAGCAAAATCAAACATGGTCATTCTTATTTTGTTTTGCTTTTTTGTTTGTTTCAAGTTACCACTGCATATCCCTGGCGGTTCTGACGCAATATAAAATAGCGATACTCACCATCTTTGTTTGCCACTTGTTTGCAGTCCGCGAGCAGGAGAATCTGTGGCGAGTTGCGAGCCGCACCGCTGTCTTAATTATTACACATATGAGGACCCGGCAGTAGCGCGGTAGCAACTAATCTGGCGTAAAATGCAGAGCTTCGGCCTTTTTTGTAAGTGATGTGGCCTTCATGCCGAAAGGACCCCGGGCCCTCAAGTGATCGCATAGTCACGTGGCACAATACCTGTCAGTCATTTTCAAACTCCTAATTTATCTCAATAATTCATACTCCCCACGAAACGAATAAAAATAGTTTTCTTTTATAAGTTAATAATTACTTACTCCACATATGCCGTTAACATTCGGATATTACAGGCAGTATTTGATGTTGGCAAGGATTGTAGCAATATATAGGCAGATTTCTAGGGTGAAAATTATGTTTAAAAGGAACAATAAAATTCAAAGTGACTTTGCTGAAAGATGCCCGTGTAACCTATATTTACATCAAGATAAATAATGATACCTAGTAATGAAAGTGCCTGGGATATGGGTTATTGACTGGTGCTAGATCACCTACTAACGCTTTAGAAACACCTAAGGCCTGATATTAAGGTTCAATAAATTTAAGCTTGTTCACAAATTATCTGTAAAGATCGTATTAACAATTTACTAGGGCTTTCTCTAGATTCCTTGGAAGATTGTGTCACTATTAAATAGAAGAATTTTGTACACTCTGTGAACTTCCTACCGGCATTCTACAAACAATCGTTCGGCCTCACCTTGACTTTAACAATCATTTGAAACCTACCAAGCTTTTACATTTAGACGTTCTAGAAATACCGTCCACTATCAGTCACTGTGTTTTAATTAGAACATGTTCAACCCTTACAATTGACAAATAACATGAAATTGAAGTGAACATGAACTAAAGAGTCCCGAGGAACTTGATTGGGGGTAGCCGAAGGCTTCCTAATGAAGTTGGTGGCTTCGCCCACGAGAGGATCGGGAGGTGGTGACTCTCTGCGACTTCGCGGGACCTTAGGGTATCCTTTACTTGATTGGTGAATTCCGAGCTCTGCAACAAGGCGTCACGCTTTGACTTGTATTGAAGTTCGTAGCCCGCGGTCAGAGCCAGAGCATGTAGTCGAAGGAGCAGCATGCGTGACCGCACTTGAAGCACGATTGTGGGAACCTCGAGTCTGTCCAACTAACCACTTTGGGGGTGAGGTTATGTTAAACTCTGCTCATAAATGTATACTACCTGGACATTTATAGCTTTAAATCACCCAGTATACCACTCCCTAATGCTCAAAGCTGCATCCATTCTCGTCATTTTTCTGGGCCAAATTATTGTCGGGTGCGTTATGGATGTTTGTGCGATGGTACTAGATTATTGATAATTTAAAAGCTATTGATGCGCTGTGCAGCTGAATCCACAGGGTGAGAAAGGAACTACTGTAAATGAAGGTGTGACAAATTGGAAACGTGGCGAAGATTGCATCAGAGGTTTCTAACATTCAATTGGTCAAACGTGGGAACTGCAGAAATGAGACTGCTGTTATGCGAAGCAGCTTCACGATTCTGGGCATTAGTTGAAGTTGCATTTTAGCTATATTGGATATCTGTCTTTTTATGAGGCTGTTGCTTCGAGATGCTGGACGTTCTATCCTGAAAGATAAAAGTAAGGGAGTAGCAGTTGTCTGTGCATTACTGCCCGGTACTCAGGTGTGCGCTTTCAAAAAGACAAAAAACAAACAGTAATTAAGGTCGCAGGCGTGAAACTATAGGGTAAATATTTCACAACCTCTCATCCTGTACAGCCCCAGCAGTAAAGAGGAAAGAATAAGTTCATGATCAGGCAATATTTTTCACACTATAAGTCAGCGACGTCTGCCAAAATTAGTGTTTGTACGCTTCGTGGTTATAGCAACTCCAAGCGAACCGCCTGACGCAGCGTAATTCAAGCATGTAAGAAAATCCTTTTTAAAACCTTCCACATCACTACAGTTCGAGTTTGTAACAACTTGCGAAAATGCGGCACAGGAAACTGAAAACAAAAACAATAAGTTTATGAAAACATTATGGTAAAGCACATACTTTTATTATATTTTGAAGACAGACAGAACTTCGGTGCAGTGCTGTCTTTAGGAACAGCTCTTCACTTGGCGCAGTGTGTAGATTAAAAACCGCAAAGTGGCAATAATAAATGACTACCACTTTACACGACACCGCGTCGTAGCTGACATATAAGTTGCAGAAACGTTCACATCACAGAACGAAGAAAACGTCCTGGGCTTCACAAGCACGGTGCTGGTTCGCCATTTCACTCTCAATTTACGCTTCAACGTGTGCCTGGAAAGTCTCCTTGCATTGATGAATCAGCCACAACACAGCACGAGCATAAACATCAGCAAAAATAGCTAAATTGCTGGTGCAACAGACGACCAAACACCTACATCGCTCCCACAGCACCGTCCGAAAAGCGCCCTCCCAGTTGCCAGTGCTGAAATTGTACTCCCAACACACATGTCGTTGCTTACTGGACGAGCTGAGGCACGCTAACGATACGCATTATTTATTCGCTACCTGGACTGACCAACAGGCCCTCAAAACGGCAGAGAGGCTCATCCTTTCTGTCCCGTCGTGGGAGTGGCCAGCTGCACGCTAATACGTGCCCCAAAGGACCACTATATATTACATTTATACATCCATCCATCCATCCACCAAATTTTCCAGAACAATAAGGGACAGAGGGAACTTGCTGGACTGCGTGAAAATCGTTGGTACATATTTGCCTGGCGCATCACGCATACGGTGAGTTTGCAGAAAGACACGGTCCATCTTCTGACACTCTCGCGCAGGCGAACTAAGTCACATTTAATTACAACAAACACAAAAACACGATTACACAAAATCATCGCAGCAAGTCGCTGGACCGATCCGCTTGTGGAAAATGAAGGAACATGATTGATGGATGGATGCTATGAGCGCGGCTTTGAAACGGAGTGGTGGGTGGTGCTACCTGTAGACTCATGAAGCTGTCATGGCGTCATTCAGGCCTAATTATTAACCATTACGCTGTCGTCTTGTGCCTTGTTGTTCCTATTTACATATAGATGTTTCAATACGAAAACAACTATCGCAAATTTTAAAATGCTATTTCTATCAAGACGCTCTGTGAGGATGTTGGTATGAGGGTGGTATGCCGTTTTCAACTTGAGTTTCATAGCACAGTAGTGCACGTGATTCTGGACAACCTTTGACATTAAATAGCGGACCCGGTCTTTGGCAAGCTATCGGAGGGCATTGCGGGGAAGTATTACGTATTCGAGGAGGAAGTTGGCGGCGTCGGTTCGACAGCTGCGTGAAAGAGCCCGAGCAATCGCGTACCGGGTTGTGTAGTAGGTAGCTAGTGCTACCAACTTATTTCCGCAGGCAGGTAGCCGGAAAGGGTAAAGAAGGATAACTTGAGTAAATGCTCAGTGATCGCGAACATGTCTTCCTATCCGAAGTAGTTCAGGTCATTCTTATAGAGCGCCATGTTGTTCATCGCATAACTACGGCGTACCAACCTTGAACCAATGGTCTCACAGAACACTTCAACCGCACGCTCTGCAACATGCTTGCAATGTACATCACCTCCGACCACACAAATTGGTAAGTCCTCGTGCCCTTAGTAACCAATGCGTACCGCAGCGCCACGCGGAGCCCCACCGGGTGAGTTTCCACCCCCTCACTATAGGCTAAATAGAGCACAGGCAGTTACACTTAGGCAATTACAGACAGAGTCTTATTATTCACCTGCGCAAATAAAGGAATGGTATACCATTGCAGACATGAATATTATATGCAAAGCATGCAAAAAGGGTATATGCACACTTGAACATCTGCTCTGGGAGTGTGGGTCGATCGGCCCTGGCATTTCCCGGAATCGGTTTTTAGGAATGATCAGATCTCCAGATCATATCCCCCAAGTCCTGGCTGTCTAGTACGCCCGTGATAGGGCTAGGAGGCTTGACCTCCCGGTCCCAACATGGGACTAGCCAGGCAGGTGGCAACACCTTGTACAGGACAAGAATAAAGTTCTTCCTCCTCCTCCTCCTCCTCCTGAAGAGCGCCCGTTACTGCCGCGGGCAAAAGATGCTGAAGATAGCCGCGATCTCGCACGCGCATCTATCTGCAATGCCTAAGAGCGCCAGAAAAGCACTCGCAGTCACACCAGCTCCGTAGCCACATTCCTTCTTGGAGCGCTTGCTGTGCTTTCCTTTCCTTCCGCTCCAACTACCAAACTACTGCCGAAGTATGAAGGGTCATAACGTATAGTGGAGCGCGCATCGCCCCTTACCTACGTGATGGAATGAATTGAACCATGTTCGGGCATGGGCCACCATGGACGAGACATTGTCAAAGTGAAGCCCCTCAAGCCGTATTATGATCCACTCATAGTGAGCAGCTGTTAGGTCAACGGACGGCTTCCTTTTTGTTCCCAAGGGCAACTGTAGCGAAGAAGAGAAATACTAAGGTGGGCAACCCTCTCCAGCGATTTCAAGTGGGTCAAGCTCTCCAGCGCTGTTCTAGGGGAGCGCCGCTCGTGCTGAGAGTCCGTGCTCTGCGCTGATGGTCGGCCAGACCACTTAATGGCTAATAAACACCTTTGCACAGAGTTGTGTTGTTGTCAGTTATTGAATATTACTACACTATTTTAGCATTACCAGGGTCCTTCAAAACTTGTCATGTGGTCTTGAAAATTTTAGGGAAAATTTATATGGAGGCAGAAGGTCGCACCAGAGGCGGAGTAAATAGAAGTCGAACAATCTGGCTCGCCAGTTGTCCGTGATGCGCGGTCATACAAATATTTCACGAGCAAAGGCACCTCTACCATATTTATTAAGGCTTGTTTATATAGTGAACATGTAACGGGAACTTTTGTCAAATTATTTGGTGCGATGTGTTTGTGTTTAAATTGTACACGACATCGTTTTATGATTGACGTCGCCCCTTCCCCCTAGTAGCCTTCCTTGAACAAACTACTTCGCTCGGGTTTCTTTATTCGCGCTTTGCATGGTTAGCTAGTTGGATAAGTCAGCTACATTTGGTTAGATAATCCGGTGTGCTAGGTAGTTATTAGTTGTTTAATTAGTAAGATAACTACAGTACCCAAGGCTTTGTGGTTAAGTATGTTATCGGTGAATAATTCGTTAATTTGTTGGTTAACTTTGTTAGTTCTATTAGCTCATTATTTTTGTTAGTAACGTCATTCATTTATTTAGTATGATTTGTGCGTGTGTTTCTTAGGCTACTTATAGTTGAGTTTAATTAGCTAACGTAGTTGTTTTTGATGAATCCTTAAATATAGGCACAAATGAAAGAACAAGCATACGCCTGTATCTATTTCTTTCTTAGTTGCGAAATGCGGAAGCGTTAAGGATAAGGTCCATTATTTCAATATACTGCTGAGCATGGCTGAAGGAACTGTCGGTATTGGCTCCGCTTATTGTTTCTACGAAGCTATCGTGAGTTGCTAAGCATTTCTTGACAAAATTATTTGCTGTCAGAAAAATCGCAGCAGCCGTTTTTGTCTTAGTAGATCAGCATGTCCTGTCCTATAGAATGGAAAAGACTGAAGGCCGGTGCGGTGCTGTGTGGTGTCACCTAAAACTTTCTTAGGGTAAATGGTTGCGGTTGGTTCTCTTTTATTTACCCCCATTGGGTTCTATTCAAGAAGTGCAAGGATTTGCTATTGTTTCAGAAGCACTCACCTCTGAGTACGTCATTTTTGAAGGCGACGTCAATCTTTGGGATTTTGGCTATATCTACTAGCTCCTCACTTCTGGTACATCACGTGGATACAAGGTTCTAATGATTGCTTTCCTGAACTTTATTGCCTTGACAATGACTGATTTTGTGCCTACTCATGGGTATCCTATCTTCTATCTTTATTTTCGTAAGAATTGGTCCAATTACACAATTTTTTTCCGACATGCATGACGGAAATTATCTCCTATCGGTAATGAACATGTAATCAGCGCAATTTTCTTGTAACAGCTGGTGAATTTTGTAATGTGCAATTGCAAACTGACAAGAAATCACGGCAGCTTGGTAGACGCACCTTGTTCTTTTTGTATCCTTTGGCGAAACACATTCTGTACCTAGACTCTGCTATTTATTAAAGACCAACGTCTTAATATTGCTTGATCATATTGTGACTCCTTCGTTAGTACGAAGCAACATAATAAGAATAAACACAACAAACAGAAAAGTAAGAATGAGAAAAACACTCCCCTCACTTACTTCAGACCTTACGCACGTAGGTAGCGACTGCAGCAAAGTCCTCTAGGCAAATAAAGTGAGGTGATCTTCGGTCTTGACCCAATTAGTGAAGAACACGTGATATCTTCTAGCGCCCCCACAAGCATTTCGGCATATACAGCGCTATACTAAACACATAGGTTTTGTCGCGTAAGAGTCTCGTGTCGCGCTCACTTACCGTGTTCAACAATTCGTGAGATCCTTCTGAGGTGGCTTTGAGACGGGCGCAACAACCGACGCATAGCGCCATTGACAACTAGAATGTTAGGAAGGCCAAAACGGGAAGCGGACCTGACAGATGCAAACGGCGAGCTTGAACGATAACACATCACGCATGTGAAGTCAAAACTAGAACACAAAACAGAAGCCTTTGGACTAGTGATCTACTCAAGAAGAAACTCCAAATTCCGTAAAGCTATGCCTCGTTTCTCGAAAGCATAGGTCTTGAGAAATAATTTAGTAAAATCCGTAATTTCAAAATATAGATCCGGCCCTCAAATCCTGATCTTATACGCGGATACTTTGTATATTAGACTCCTTATTTTTCATTACACTTCTTACTTTATCAGCGTTGTAAAACTTGCAAACCATGGAAGGCACTGATGGCAAAATTATCATAAAGGAATCTACCATATAAATACCATTATAAAATGCAGCCAAGGGGCATAGTGTATAATATATTTTCTTTTGTAAGGAGGAGAGATAATTTGGTATGATGGAAAAGTCCTTAAAGGAATGCAATAAATGCGCATTATGAGTATAGCAAATACAGCTGAGCAGTCACTGCTGGTCGTGGCCTGAGTAAGCTATCGGCTATCGGCTCCCAAGATGAGCTCCAATAAATTCAAGGACTTTCGTCATTATGACACAATAACTCACAACAATATAGGCTGTGAATGTGGGAGGTTATGAAGTTAAGTTATGCAGGTAGCTCCTTCCTCTGTTTTTGTTCAACGCTAAACGTGACAGTTCAGCTCCGTGCTGCTTTTTGAGCTACGAAATGAATTTCAAGCCACAGCATGAAATGACGCGACATGCCGGCAACATGGCTACTGTATGCAGATTGTATAAACAGACCACAAATTTTGTCTAGTGAAGGTAGAGCATAAGGTTGAACCAATTGAAAATTTAATCGATCTCATTTCCTTCTGCTGTTTGTACAAGACTGTGGGTGCGTTAACACGTGCGTATGAATAAAAAAAAAATAAGTCTTGGAGCAAAGGTATTAAATTTGTACTTCATTTTGTATTATTATCATCAATAGCGCTGAGTTTAGAATCCCCGTGGCGAAGGTAACGTTATAATCAGAGCCAATGACAAACTCACAGAAAAAATATCTCAGTGCCCTTCCACTCTACGAAGACGGTTGACCAGCGAAGCTGTGTATGTGGGCCCGTTAATGGCGAACTGCACCTCCGGCGCGGCTCGCACGGCATTGCACTATCTTGGGGATCGGCCCACGTATGCCGAGTGCTTAACGCCTGCTTCACTTCCGCCGCGGGTCGGCCCGGCATGGCAGTATCTTTAGGATTAGGCCACGTATGGGGAGTGATTAACACCTACTTCACCTCCGCCCCGGGTCGGACCGGTATTGCAGAATCGTCAGGATTGACCCAGGCATGGGAAGTGCTTAACGTCTGCTTTAAATCCGCCGCGTGTCAGGCCGGTATTGCACTTTCTTTGGGATCGGGCCATGTGTGAGGAGTGCTTCATGCCTGCTTCACGTCCGCCACGGGTTGGCCCAGCATTGCACTAACTTCGGGATCGGCCCACGTATGCAGAGGGATTACCACCTGTCTCACCTCCGCAGCTGCTCGGCCCGGCATTGTGCTATCTGAGGGATCACGCCACGTGTAGGGACTGCTTAACGCCTCATTCACCTCCGTAGCGGTCCACCCCGCATTGAACTATCTTTGGGATCGGCCCACTTATGGGGAGTGCTTAACGGCTGCTTCCCCTCCGCCGACGGTCGGTCCAGGATTGCACTAATTTCGGTATCGACCCACGTATAGCGAGTGTGTAACCCCTGCTTCAACACCGCCATGGTGAGTCCGGCATTGTACTATCTTCGGGATCGGCCCACATATGCGGAGTGCTTAACGCCTGCTTCGCCTCCGTCGCGGCTTGGGCCGGTAATGCACTATCTCCGCGATCGGTCCACGTATGGGGAGTTTATATTTGTTTATGGTATTTATTACATACTGCCAGCCTGGATGTCAGGCTTTAGGCAGAAGTGGGGTACATAACAATACAGTATATAGTATTATGATGTACATTTAGTCGAGAAAGTACGGCATTAGGAGAACCGACATAAGACATACAAAGCGAAGTACAAACAATATGCCAATAGGCCAATAAACACATGCTTACGACACGAAAACGTTTTTGGATGGTACACGTATACAGCTTGATTGTAAGATACAATGATGGACTGCTAATTGAGGTATATTTGCGCTGCTATCGCCATCGCCTCCTCGCCACGCAAGCTCCGTGCCGCAAAGAAGTAAATCAAAGATCTGTTGAGGAGAGCCATCCAGTAGCGATTTCTAACGAGCTATCAGGGGATTTGGAAGCATCAGAAGGTCTCGTTGCGAAACCTGAAAACGTCACAAGAAAGGAGTCATTATGGCTTCTTCGTTTATTGCTGACATAGCTCTGTTCTAGGCGGTGACCTAATCCAGCTAGCTGCCCGCAATTGCCCTCCACAAACCTACTGCTTTTTGCAGGTTCGTGATTCTGCGCGTCCTGAGCATTCTATCGCCGAACAAGAAAACGAGCTTAGCCTCAGATTGATGCAGCCACGTGTAGTAGTAGCTCGATGAGCTACAATGAAATGTATTGCTTTTAAATTCGCTCTTGGCGCTGTATGTTACCCTATTTCAATGTTTTCTTGATTACGAATGTGAAGCTTGTCAGTAGATAGGAAAAACAAACTTCTCTGAAACGTCTTTCTTGTGAGCTGAACTTTATAATCTCCAAAATACATGCCGCCGTTACACTTTTTCAAATGCAAAGAAATGGGTCATGCGAATGTTTGCCACCTTGTTATCTTTGAACTTGCTAAAGAAATTGATAGTCGATTTCTTGACTTGGCAGGATTGACAGATTGAGAGCTCATTTTTGATACGGTGTGTGGTGGATGGTAGTGCATGGCCGTTCATAATTGGTGGAGTGACTTGTATGGTTAATTCCGATAATGAACGTGACTCTAGCCTATTAAATAGGTGCGGTGTTCCCAGCACCTTACAACCTTCTTAGAGGGACAAGTGGCTCCTAGCTGCACGAAACAGAGCAATAACAGGTCTGTTATTTCCTTGGATGTCCGGGGCTACACGCACGCTACACTAAACGAAGCTGCTTGCCTTTATCCCTGTCTGAAAAGACTGGGTAACCCGTGGAACTTCTTTTATGATTGGGATAGGGGCTTGCAATTGTTCCCCTTGAACGAGGAATTCCCAGTAAGCGCGAGTCATAAGCTCGCGTTGATTACGTCCCTGCCCTCTGTACACACCGCCCGTCGCTACTATACCGATTGAATGATTTAGTGAGGTCTTCGGACAGATGTCCGGCGCGGCCTTTCGGTTCCACCTGTCTGTTGGAAAGATGACCAAGCTTGATCATTTAGAGGAAGTAAAATGGTAATGTTTTTCAGAACCCTGTAGCCTTGCGAATGGCTGAGCAAAGAGAAATTCTTTTGCTTATTGACTGCAGCAGGATAGACGTGACCAGCTGTCGCTGAGGGGCACCTGCGTGAAGTGACACAAGTTTAGCGGATGTAGCTTCGATGTTGTCAAAGCAAGCCGTATTTTGTAGGCATCGTTTAGTACTAGAAATGTGTTTGAACCAAATATAGACGGGAAGCAAGCTGGCGACTCCGCTATAAAACACCGTTTTCTTATTTTTCTGTAAAACAGCTGTCATACTCAAGTTAGCATGCTACAGAGAAAAAAAAAAGGAGTAACAAAAATTTTGCAGGTTCGCCACAAATGCGAAGCATCGATTGCGATATCCAATTAGCAGATAGCCATACGAAGTAAGAATTGTACTTTTATCAGCCGTATCAACTTATAAACACTGCCGGGCTAACTAATTCAACAATCATGGGGTCATCGCGCACCAAAGATGAAGACATCACACTCAATGACCGCGGACACTGGCTGTAAAAACGCTGGCGTGAGCAAGCTTCGCAGCAGTTGTAACCGAAGTAAACTTCGTGCTCTCTATCGCTTCAACCTAATCTGAACGCCGAGAACACGCAGCAGGCACAAAGGTATGCGCTGTCGATGCACGACATAATCACAAATTTTTTTATAGGGACTGAGGAGTTTAGAGCGTGGAGACTCCCCGGTCCCCGTACCCGACTGCACTCAAACGCTTCTGTTTTGTCTATAACGCTGGCAGTCCAGTCAGTCGTCATCGACAACACAACCTGGTCTCCGGAGCGGAGCGCTGTTTCACAGTCCGTCCAGTCTTCAGGTGCTCTAGTCGCCGCGGGGAGGATCCGCCAGGCAATGAGAACGGACACTGAGAGCAGAAACCGAAATTAAGGAGACATAGTAAAGGCTGAAGTGAGGAAAATTGGGTGATTGTGGGAAAGAATGAGAGGACATGTGACCTTGTCTCTAATTGGTACGAAGTGGTTGCTTTTAGATTGATAAGAGATTTGTGGACGCACCTAGACTCTGCCTCCACCCAACAAAGCTTGTTCTCTGATACGACCGTGCGACCACGCGCAGCCACACCATATGTAGTTCCAGCGGAAGTAGAATATTGCTCCCTTCCTCCTTTCTCTCCCCATGGAGCCTCGAAACGTTGGGCGCCTCGCGCTTGATGGAAGACGGTGCGCTTACTACCCGCTGTCCTACGCTTCACGCCGGCGAAACTGAGGTGCGTTTGTCGGTTCCCCTTGCACGCGTACACTCGCACCTACAGCGTTGGGTGCTATGCGACGGAGCTATCGCCCATGGATTTTAAATGAAATGTCACAGCGACCGCAACGGCAGAATTGTGCCTGGAGTGTACATAAATTGCTGTCGAAATAAAACGATTCTGCAGTTTATGAATGCCAGACATTGTTGGCACTAACCTGTCGCAAAGTACGCGGTTGGAAGCGCTGAGAAGCTAAGCGTTAATTCCTTCAAAAGGATACATTTCATTATGTGCAGCATAGTTTATCAACTAATATATGCGAAAACTGTTGGGCTTTGCATTGTATTAAGGGTAGCTACATGTGCTTGCAATCGTGTATATTTCTTGTAGCCAGGACGAATGGAGGGGGGGGGGGGGACAAGGAAAGTATAGACAAGCCCACAACGCTAATTTTCTAAAAAAATATTTATTTCCAGTCGTCGCAGGTGTACTTGCTCAGCAAAAAAAGAACAAAAAAGGGGGAACGCCACATGCAGACACTTTTCTGTCCACACTGATTATAGTCTCGTGTCGATGTTGGCGGGGTAAGCAAAAAACTCCCCATACGTGTACCGATCCTGGAGATAGTGCCATGGCGGACCGACCCGCGGCGGAGGTGCTGTTCGCCATTTAGGGGCCCATATTCACAGTGTCGCTGGCCATTATTTTTCACTGAGTGAGAGGGCACGGAGTTTTTCGGATAACCATAGATATAATATACCCTCTATCACTCTACATGAATTTTCATGAGCCATGAAGATACGGCGATAATATCGAAAAGCTAGCTGGTGCAATGTCTAGAAGGCGTAATGGTTAAAAATGCGTAATTGGTTTAAAAACGAGGCTGTGACATTGGCAGGACGGAATTTTCTTCCCACAATTCCCATAATTTTTTTTTACGTGTGAGCAATTCGGCAACAATGCTTCCCCAACAGCCATAGTCAGACATGTCAAGATAGGTTCATTGCGAAAGATTTGCTTTAAAATTTCACTGCGTGACCTATCGTGCGGTCGATCCTCACTCAAGCACATCAGCCCAAACTTTCCGCTACTGTGGCACAGTACACATGCGTCTATTGGGCCAACAACAAAGATTCCTTTGAGATGATCGGCAAGAGCGCGACATTGAATAGCACGTCTGTGCTATACCACATGCACGCACGCCGGCTTCCTTGGCGCCAAACAATCAGGGATGAAATGGACAAATTTATAGCACTTGTTTAGCCACATCACGCATACTTCGCTTCACATTGATTCCAAGATGTGGGTCGGATGTGCATTGCTTTTATAGCATGTCCCATCTGAAATTCCAAGAATATTCCTTGCTGCTCGCATATATTGGATAAAGTACAAAACTATTCGTGACGCGTGTGCCATGGGATCAGACACAATGTTTTTGGCATGGTACTGTCGAGAACAATCAAATCAATTAGGATACAAATGTACATGCATTTCGTCGAGTGACAGCATGGCTGAAGCGTTAATCTATTGAACGCAAACAACGCCTCAAAGTAAAACAACGGAACTCGTCAATATCTTCTTATCTATACGTATTCTTTCATGTTTTCTCATTCCATTCATTCCTTTGGCAGAAGCACGCCAACCAGATTTCCACCAGTTGGCCACCTCAAAATTTCTTTTGTCTCTTACGTTGACGCTTTGTCGTCGATGCACGGGTATTTGCTGCAAGTTTCAGATCTCTTACGGAAACTATTCCGAATTATTGCCACATAAAGGTAATGCTTTCTGATAAAAGATGTTTAGTCCAACATCTTTCATCCTAAAGAATAAACATTAGGCACATGGCTGTACCACCTCAACCAATATATTTCACTAATGTGCCTGTGTCGGCTTGTAGGTACAACAAATTGGTGAATTGAATCACAGTTATACACACGGAGAAAAGATAAGTTCGTCTGTCGTCTCCTTTCTTCTGTCCTTGTGTACAACAGCGCTGCTATCTACCAGGATATTTCAATTTTAATATGCCGCCTAAGAAAAGAACATTTTCCATCCAGACCCTGCGCAACAGTACTTGGCCTTGTTGGCAGTTCCCAGGTGCCCACACAAAATACAGTACGTAGTTGTTTACAAATTCTTGTGTATTTCACTTCTAGCCATCGTAGGCAACTCCTTCAAATAAAGAATATTATCTCACGTAGCTCACGGCAAAGATGGCTCCACGAAAAGCACTGACATTTTACGATGTGCTCAGTGGCTTCGTCTTTCTATGAACAAATTATAGAAAGCTGCCACAAATAAGATGAAATCTGTAATTGCACATGGATGTTTTCTTGATTATTGCTTTAGCTGTTGCAGATTGAAAGCGACAAAATCAAAGAAGAGATTATTAGCAAGCTTCATGATGAGAAGAACGAATGCATTTCAAGTACACTGAAATTAGCCTTCGCTACCTATTAAAGGAGACATTAACTATACTCCTCCTAAGTATATCGCAATTACATCGCCAAAAGGCAGTACGGCAGCTGCCATAGGTCAACTATGGTTTAATCCCCGTCGTGTATTAATAACAAAGGTCATGAAGGTCTAATCATGACGCGCAGCTGCATATGTGGAGATTCTACATTGGACAACGCTTCGCTTTTTTTCTTAGCACTTATACAAATACGCATGAAGGCATCATTAACAGTGTACACACACACACACACACACACACACACACATATATATATATATATATATATATATATATATATATATATATATATATATATATATATATATATATATATAATGTCATGAGCTCTGGTCGCAAAAGGCAGAAGGCGCGGGAATGACAAAAATACGAAAATACGAGGGTAGAGAAATAATGCGACGACGTTCGACGGGCCACTTTTGGATCGCTGCCGGAATTATCAGCCTTGCATTTTGCAGTAAACGGTGTGCGGTATATATATATATATATATATATATATATATATATATATATATATATATATATATATATATATATATATATATATATATATATATATATATATATATACAGTCATGTTGTGGTGACGGCGAACAAAGCAGTAAAACTGCGAATGTCCAAACTAGTGTTTTATTGGCTGAACCTGTGCCCTCAAAACAGGCAGCACTCACAACTCGACACTAACGGCGAACACAGTCCGCGATCAGCGAAATTCTGATCAGCGGCTCAAGCGCGCCAGCTTTTATACATGAGCCATTGAACAATCCTGAGTAACCGCTGGTGCCCGCGCGTCTTCCACAAAGTTCTACACCATTCGTGTCGTGAAAACGTGCAATCAGATTACACAAGGTTAGGTGACAACCGCCAGCGGATAGAACCATCGTTAACATACCAGAAATTGCCAATACATGCAAGCGCCTCCTGCGCTGAGCGATAACATTTGTTAGATGATGAAACGCGGTCATTCGATAAACAATACCCCCTTGTCAATATATATATATATATATATATATATATATATATATATATATATATATATATATATATATATATATATATATCGAAAAGCCAAGACACAAGGACTCCAAGAAAACATGGGGAGAATTACTTGCAGTTGCAACTTGGATTAAAGAAATAATAAAATTAACGTCAATGAAAGGGGATGAAACAAGAACTTGCCGCAGGTGGGAAACAATGCCACGTCTTCGCATTACGCGTGCGATGCTCTAAACCAGTGAGCTACCACGGCGCGGTTTCACCATCCACTTTCTTGGAAATAAAAAAAAACATTGTGCAGTTTTCCGTGCCAAAACCACTTTCTAATTAGGAGTCACGCCGTAGTGGAAGTCTGCAGAAATTTAGACCACCTGAGGTTCTTTATTGGGCTCTTAAATCTAACTACACAGCTGTTTTTCCATTTCGCCCCAAACCAAATGCGGCCGCCATGGCCGGGATTCAATCCCGCGACCTCGTACTCAGCAGCCCAACACCATAGCCACTGAGCAACCAAGGCGAGTTCTTGGGTAGTTATGTGTTACTGCTATAATTAACCTTGGGTGCCTCAGCCACTCGCAGTTTTAGCGCTGCCTAACGCCCCCAAAGTCACTTAAATTAATTCAGATTGTACTTCTATTAGCTATCAGATGCCATCGGTACCTAATATTTAGCGTATTTTCCGCTCTATCCGTTAGACACCAATTGCAGATAACCATTACCCCAAAGAACGCACAAATTTACTCCTAAGTATTAATTCCAAAGAACGTAATGAATATTATTGAACCTAAATAAATGTTTTCATTCGCTTACCATTGCACACCGCCTCACAAGGGGACAAAAAATATGGTAAATGTTATCTTACTCATCACCTGTACAAAACCCCTTCAAATGAAATTGCGAAGTGAAATTCTGACCTCTTATGCACTGGCATTTGGAGAAAAAGTTCGTGGTTTAATGCATTTTTGCGTACTGCGTTATACTTATTGCGTATGCGTATGCACTGCGTATAACCACCATCGTCATGCCATTGTGGTCATGCCATCATCGTCATGCGGTCATTGTGATTTCAGCGTCTTATTCTCATTGTGGCCATGTCGTCGTTGCGCCGTCACCATCGTGCCATATTTTCATCATGGCCTGGTTGTCATGGCGTCATCATCATACCGTCGTCTTCTCTCCATCAGCACCATTTCTTCGTTGCCAAATGTCCGATCCGCATGTTCAAGCACTAACCTCGGCTGGTTCTTTGGCATAGACATAAACTCTGCATGTTTATATTGTTGTGAGCGTTCTGTCAACTAACATGAATACTGCATGGTACTACACATTGCATAACATGGAATCATACACTATTGTACGCATCACCCTTAATTGTAAAACATAACACAGCTTTGCATAAATTCATCTTCACAACACTCCAACATATGCGTTGAATTTCCGTAATCTATTGTGGGTTGCTGTATCGCAGCATTAGCGTGCCACGTATATTAAGCCCATAAAAAAGAATCACTGCAATAGTTACGTACTCCGTTTCTGTCTCCTTTGTTTTTAGCCTGTGTTGATTCTGCTATGCACAACCGCTTCCATTTGCAAGTTTTTGCATGTTTACGAGTGATCGTTTTTCAGGCTACTTGAACAAAACTAACTTTCGAAGGAAACTGCCGTTTCAATGAGACAGGCGTCACTTTGCGGCCCACGCCCTTTGGCTATACGATTCACAACACACGTCACAGCGCCTAGCTTTTAGATGAGTACAATTATGAAATTGGTATCAGGCCAAGTAATCACTGTTTCTCAACTGTACACGCAACTGGGATTTCCTTGGCGCAGCCGACGCTGCCACAAATATTCAGGCACAACCTATTCACAATTGATGTTTATGCGATATAAGGGTGTTTTCAAACAATTTCAAATTTTTTTAAACATCGCCGGTGGCAGATATCACACTTCTAGTTTATGAGCCGGTTTACTCAAAGCGGCGGACACTACTTGCACAAAAAATTGAGATGCAAAATCGACTAAATTATAATGATTAAATAATTAAGTTTGTATCTAATTGCAATTTGGCCCATATTGCAATTTACAAATTCTAGCCATGGCGTTCGCAAGGGGGTTCCACTTGTAACAAATTTTCGAGCTGACACCAGTTTGGAGATATAAATTCCGGATCTTTGCGGAGAAATGCAGTGGCGTTCCAGTTACTTGTGTGCTTCAGTGCAAGAAACGACGTTTTGTTAACAAATTAACGATGCCCAAGGCTTAGCAGCTTTTTGTGCAATGACCTGGGCCTATACGAAGAAGTCGTGTGTTTTGATTCAAACCAAACTGAAAAGAGGCTTTAGGCCGCAGTTCCTAAATGCGTCTTATAGGCTACAATTCGGTAAAACTTTAGTTTTTCCGCATCAAGCCCGATAAAGGAGGACAGTGCACACGAAGAGCACCTCGCTTTGCCTGTAAAAGGACAGCTTATGCAGGGAAGACCAAAGTGGCATCTTTATCTACTCTAACAGCATTTGCGCTGAATGGACTTACCCTGAACTCGCCGTTAATCCCTACTGTGGCCCAAGAAAAATCTACCAACAAAACTGAGTGATTTTGTACGTAATGGATTGTGAAAATGCATTGTGGAATAGTTATAAATTGTCCTTTAATATTTCAAGCAATGCGGTGGGATATTCTTAAAAGAGGCAGGGTTCTTTATGCTGGACGATGTATGTCCTGAAAGATATGCAGTGTTTTCGAACTTCTAGAAACAGAAAATCATTGACTTTGAATGATCAAATGATACTTTGTTCACGTGGGACTAGCTTTCTGATGGCAAAATTAGTATCCCAGTTGCTTTCTTGCTTAAAAAGGTGTTTTTGCTAATCAGGTGCGTTATATAATTTAAGGCAGGTGAAAAAGTCATTCTGGCATTGACATTCCGATTGTACGTGGTGCTAATAAACGACAGAGATAAACATGTGATATGTTACTAGGTTTATTAGAGTCGTGTCGACGTACATCCAGAAACACACTGACAGCAACGATAGCTCTGCTAGAGCAGAGAACTGGCCGAGAGACCCGATGGTGATGGTGTTATCTAGCCTGTCGATCTTTATCTCACTCGGACACACGATATAGCGGTGGTCTAATGCCTTCCTTCTTCCTTGCAATCGCCCCCGATTGAAATTGAAGTCATCGTGGTGACCTACGGCGATGACGATGCGATGGACTCATAGTAAGCCTAGTTACGTTGCAGTTACAGCAAGTCTACAAGAACAATTTCACTTGTTTGGCTGGTCATATGGGGGCATCAGTGGCTGGGTGAGGCAGCTAATGGACCAGGCTTGGGCACTGGTACAATATGGACCATCAAATTTTGCAAGTAGTTTGGAAGAGATGCCTAGACTCGTAGGTGGGACCCAGATCCATACGAGGGATGCAGGTAGGAAGGTAGGCACAGGTCGAAGAGGAAGTTTGCCACGTCGGTTCCACAGCTGGTTGAAAGAGGCCGAGCAATCGTGTGCCACAGCGTGTAGTCGGTAGCTACTGCTACAAACCTATTTTCGCAGGCAAGTAGCGGGAAAGGCTCAAGAAGGTCTAAATCAACCCTAAATAATGGCTCCGTTAGTACGAGAAGAGGTTGAGGCGACAAGCTGGAGGTACTTCTCATTTTTATGTAGTGCTGGCATTCTTCACAGAAAGTAACATAACGGCGGACGGAACGTTAAATACCCGTCAAAAAGAGCCGATGCCGAATGTGCTCATACGTAGGAGGTACTCGGAGGTAACCTACGGTAGGAACATCATGTAACTGTATGCGACAGTTTGACGCATACATGTAGGAATAACAAAGAGAATTTCAGGACCGCTAGGGTGCACGTTGTAACGGTAGGAAACGCCGGTGAGAAGTGCCGCAAAAACATACCCAGACAAGGGGAAGTAGGTAGCCGGAGAATAAGGTCATGGGAGAAGAGGTCACTCCGTTGCTTATCTCCAGTGTTCTGAAACGCAGTACGCAAACAACATGCGGGCATACTCGCAGCTGTTGTGAAGCTTTGGTGGGTGTACTGGATGGCGCGACATGACGTCAGCAGCTTCATGTAACGTGCCACTATTATGCACAACAGTTTATGAATACTCCTGGAGTCACTGAACCAACCAACGAATACGTCCAGTAGGGTCATTAAATCCAGCGTAAGGCATGATGTTCGGTGATAAGTCTGAATGGCCGGCCCTACAAATAGGGGCGATATCTATCCACTGCCCAAACAAAGAAAAGGCACTCGCGTTCAGTAATGGAGTATTACGCTCCGCTTCGAACAGAAGAGGGCTAATGTACGTAATAACATGGTGGCCACCATGGCGTCTGGCAGTGGTGCGAACAGCGGTGTTCGAGCGGGCACGTAAAAATGGGCGAGAAGTGGTAGTGAAGTGAGCCGCACGGTAATTCAACGAACGCAGCAGCTAGTTCTGGACTTGAGGCAAAAGCAACGTCTTTCTTGAGAAGTTCTGCGAGCGGACAAGCAACGCTAGCGAAATTACGTACGAAGCGACGGAAGTATGAGCACAGGCTCACAAAGCTTCGAACTTTCTTAGCACAGGTTGGCACGGTGAAACTGTTGATGGTGCGAACTTTCATGGAATCCGGATGGATGCCGGAAATATCGACAAGATGTCCAAGGACAGTAATTTGTCGTCGGTCCAAGTGACATATTCGTGAATTGAGCTGAAGCGCAGCCTTATGCAAAACATATATTTGTCGAAAAGCACTCGAGGTGCTTGGAAAAATAGGCGCAAATACCATAATATCATCGAGGTAGCAAAGGCAGAGTGAGCATTTCAAACTGAGAAAAATAGTGTCGATGAAACGTACAAATATAGCTGGGGCAATACATAACACGAACGGCATTACTTTAGAGTGACAGAGGTCAACAGGTCTGATAAAAGCGTTATTTTCACAGCCCGTGTCGTGAACTGTAATGTACCAAAACCCGGAGCAAAGGTCTATTAAAGAAACATATATTGTACCGAGGAAACAACCGAACGCGTCATCTTCCTGCGGCAGTGGATACAGGTCTTCTTTGTTACTTCGTTGAGATTGCGATATTCGAAACAGAAGCGCCAGCTGTCATCTGTCTTTCTAACGAGCACAACCGAGGATGCCCAAGGGCTACAAGAAGGCTCAGTAATATCTGAGACAAGCATGCTGTCGACTTCCGTCTTAGTAGGGGAAACGCAGTAGAGCATCGCTGAATCACGCTGACGTCGCCCGCATGTGTCCGATGTTTCACAGTGGACGGTTGACTCAGTGGTCGGCCATCAAGATATAAGATGTCCTGGTACGAAGCGAGAAGGCAATGAAATGCGTCCGTATGGTTGGCCGCAAGGTCTGGAGCAGTCATTGTCGCGAAAGGTTCTAATACTCTGCTTGTAGGGCACGAACCAGCAAAGGTAGGCAACACAGTGTCCAGTTAAAGTGAAGCTGCAGAGTCTGTCGAATTCAATAAGACGCTCATATACGGATGCGGGAACCTTATAAACCATGTAAGTAAAATTTGGGTTTTTTTTTTTCAATAAGGAGCGACGTAATCGCCGGTTAAAAGTGCGCTGTAGCTCCGCCCCCCGTCGAATGCCGCGCGCTGCTGCTGACGCTGACGATGCCAGCGAAGACCGGAAACCGAGGTGTTGTGACGTCAACAATAGTGTTCCGTTCCTTCGCAGCCTCCGCGACCGTGCCTGACCTTGCTTGTTTCTGCGTGCGTGCCATCGTAATCTGCTTCGATCGACCCTGCATTCCTATTGTTGGTGCGTCTGCGTGTATGTAGAGTGGTAGTATACGGCCAGCCCTGCAATTCGGCCTGCGCAGTTGCTGTATATGGCCACAGAATGAGAGAGGACTACTTGCCACTATCAGGCTTTCTAAACGCAGCGCGAAAAGATCGGAGCAACGAAAACAAAGACGGCACGGGTGCGGACTAACTGATGATAACTGGTGTTGGAAGGCCTTATGAATACACGAACTCGCCCAAACCTGGATTTTGATTTACTGCGAGCTCGTTCATGTTAGCACGCTGAACGGAAGGTGCATGTTTATCTCCCGCCCTTGACGCAGGTTTGGTCGCAAAGCGCCGCGAATTTTCTATTTGCACGTGTGTTGTAAAACAGCCTGCATGCAGCTACCATTACGCAGTGCAAATGTAGAGTTTGCAGGTGCTGGAAAGCCGGCACACGCCAGGACGCTACGCTCCCCCCTTCCCTCGCGCACAGAAAGAAACCGACCGTCTCACGTAGCCGACGGAATTCGCCGCCTTTACGACTTCGGTTACGAGTAGTGTGCGGATGGCGCACAGATGAAGGTCACTACACGTACTGCATGAACCGGGAAACTTTTCACGCGTTTAAACCGTCTTTGTAGATTGCCGACAGCTTCGGACAGCGCACAAATGCCGACGATCGCATCCCCGCTTACGTTCCACGAGGAGGCATGCAGGAACACAACACTACAGTTGTTTGACCGGAAACGAGCTCACTAGATCGGCGAAAGATCGGCGAGATCACTAGATCGCTTTGCAAAAAACATACTCACCAAAGAGCATTTCCAACACGAGGAGATCCCAAGACTTCGCTTTCGTTCGCGTCGAAAGCACTGCTCGCACCAGCATCGTTTGCTTCTTCGAGAGGCCGGCTCTTCGCAATCGGCTCGTACATGTAGGGAGTAACGCCGAACTCCTCAGAAAAACGCAGCCTCTCTAAATTTTCTATTACAGCACCAATTACCTGTCAACAACAGCACCAAACTACCTGTCACCGCGCTTCATGTGTAGCGGCAGCGGTGGGTTCGGACGAACACTAGTGTTGACGTCACGAGGCGCCCGACCAATCACAGGCGGAAACGAGACGCGCGAGCTGGGCGTGTCCGCTGCTGCACGTTTCGTCGAAATAAAATATATTTGCGCTTTCTTTCGCTTAGTTTCGATAAGATTTTCGAATTCGGAGGGTTGAAAACCATTATGTACAGATGTTCACTCATTTTTTCTGGAAAACCTTTCAGCTTCCCTTTAAGGCGGAAATATGGCAATTGTAAGCCAAGGCGAAGGTTTTCAGGGTAGAGACCAAAATTTACCACAGAAGGCAGATTTCATTTTCCTTTATAGGGACTACTGTGTTTGAAAATGCGACGATCTGTACCAGGAGAACGGTGACAGTGGGCGACACGACGCAGTCGCCGTCGGTAACAGGTGGATTGGGTGAAACGGAAATGTTGGTGACGGCTCGGTGAGGTAGGCGAACGTAATCGATGGAGCATAGCAAACTCGCCATAGGATCAGGATCATCAACGGGATGCGGTAGAGAGAGGTGCGAAACACTTGTAGAGCAGTCAATAAGGGTCGATTTTGTGCTCCTGTGTCGATCACTGCTATTACAGGTACACCATCCACGTACACGTTGCTGGCGTTTTGACGGCCAGGCATTGTAAGCAGAAGAATTTCTGATCAGGTAATCGTGGCAGGCACATATATTGCATTACTTCTCGGTGCTCGGCTCGTTAGTTCTCCGAGGATCGGCGGGAGTGAGAAGGAGACGGCGGAAGCACGGAGGCATAGGCGAGCGGGAAAGACGTGGGCGTGGCAGAGTTGTTGGAGCGGTGTCTTCGAAGTGTGTCGGCTGGCGGGGACCGCTTGGCAGACGCCTGGTATTTCGAAAGCTTGGCCAAGACTGAGAGTTAGAAGAAGTGCGGCAATGTGAGGAAATATGTCTAAGGTGTCCACAGCAGAAGGAGATAGGCATGTCATCAGATGTAGGCCATTGTCCCGGTCTTCGCTGCCAAATTGTTGCTTTACAACGGTCTCGATGAGCGATATATTTCCATTGGACCATCTGGGGCGCGACCCTGAGGACGAACTGGAGAGGCAGCATAAATCTCCCAGTGGACCATGAGCACAGTACTATCGCATGTTGGGTGCATGGGTGGGAGACGAAGGTCCTCGAAGTAGATGTTGCACCCGTGTTAGAAATGAGAGATAGGTGTTGGGCAACGAGTCCGTTGTTGGCTTCTTTGAAATCGCACCATTCAGCAGGGATGTAGCGCACTGTCGAAGAGTTGTTGAAAACTAGGAGACTGAATGCGTCGTGCTAGATTCCTTTGAGGATATGCGCGACCTTGTTTGCTTCCTGCATCTTCTCGTCAGCTTTGCGACACAGTGCAAAAACTGCCTGCATATCATATCACACAGGACTTAGTGCAAGTCTGAACACTGCACGCAAGCTCGTTCTGCGCGGCACGATGGCAGCCAATAGGCTTGTCAAACAAATCAAAGCTTGTTTTTGCTCAAGCCACAGCTGGTGAGTGGTTCTTCATGGGTCTGACACCTGACGCGTGCCGTTCCCACGAGCAAGCATATCAGGTTGGCGAGTGTGAATGTCTGGTCCCACTGACTGCTTGAGCTCGCACATTTGTATAGTTGAAGCCAATCTTCAACGTCGGTATTATACGTGCCAGAAAAAGTTTTCGGGTGACGAAAAACGAGAGAGACGTCGGTGCCTGGTGCCCACAATTTATATGTTCACAGAGCCCGCTCAATCAGGCAGCAAGGCAAATAAAGACCCACTTGCCGTCATGCTTGCCACCGCCGATTCGTTGCTAATGCACCGTTGGCGTGATGGACGCATCGTGGTCTTCGGTTTTGGTTGGATCACTGTAGCATGTAGTAGCCCACCACAAATTCGTAGGGCGTGCGCTTGAGACACGATAATGGTGGGCGCGGGCGGCGACGTACATGAAGCAGTCTCGCTTTGAACTCGCATTGCCGATGAGTTCAATGAGTACCCGGTGCGTAAATATGTCTTGCGTCTTGGAGAGCCCGTAACCGCCTCCAAAACATTGAGGGGAGCAGAAAGATTGGAATATATTTGCTGGTACTTAAACGGATTCACTGGCATACAGAATGGAAGACACTCCACGCAATTTCAGCGACCGTCGTTGTCAATTGTACTATCCTAAGCCTCATCTCAGGCTGTGCTTGGGAGCAATATAAATCGATCCCGAGAGGGTCAAAGGGGCGGACTAGGCATGAAAATGCCTGCAACGGAGAGCCTGGAACTAGAATCACTAGAAAACACCTGCGACCATCGTAATAGTACTTCCAGGATAGATTTCGCAGTGCGAAATGCGGTGTTTGACCGCAGAGCTGTAGCTGCCATCGCGTCGCGTAGGCCTGTGCCAGAAACTGTTGATGCGGTACGCGCACCTTACGCCAAGTGAACCAACTATCATACGAGATGTGACCATTGACTCTGAAGCCGGCTTCTGATCCACCAATCGCTGAAATAGCACGTTTCCTGACTGAAGGCATATATTTCAAACACAGTTGCACCACACTAAAATTAAATTAAACGGCACTTCCGCCGCCGAGAGATGATAGATGTTATGTAGTAGTTTGTTGAGCTTTGGAAAGACCTTATGAAAAGAGGAAGATGATGGGCCGCTGACATCGACCAGTGGTCTGCCCTCTTGTTTGGAGCTACCCATTCTCGCTGTAAATGCATTCCGTGAAAATAATCTTCCCCGTAATACTATGGGAATAGATAGCGGCAGCAGAGGCGCTTGTAAAAGTAGGAAGTGGACAATCTGCCATGCAAGGTGGCCGCGTTGTGCCATTATGCAAATATTTCACGAGGAAAGGCGCCTTTCACACATTTATTTCAGAACGTTTCTAGAGTGAACATGCAATGGGCGAGTGACCTAAGAATGCGAATAACTGCGTTCTCCGGCAAACGGCAGTAGACTAAGCATAATAATAAAACAAAGTTCTGTTGCAGTCAGTCTTAGTATGTACCGCTTACGCAGTTTATGACAGGACAGAGACCGCAAGTATTTGTAAACCGCTGGCCGTATCCCGCAGTTCACATGAAAGGCCATATTTATATAGCGTGTTAGGTGGATGAAGCCACTAAGTGTGACTTGCCTTAAAGCATCACGACTCCCGATGGCACGAATTCATTGCTGAAAAGGCTTAGAAGACGCTGGAGGAACTTGACCTAGAAACAGTAGTGAAGCTCAGACTGAAGCACTCCTAGTTTCAAGATTATCTTATGATGCTGCATGCACAAACGCTGGCAAGGCTTCTCCACGCAAACAAGATTTTTCTGCTGACTCGTGCTTCCTAGAAATGCTCAGTTGTGAGCATCAGCAGGCAGAAAGACAGCGGAAACTCACGGAGAATCTAAGCTCAGCAAAGACCCAAAAATGATATTCTAAAGCTTGATCCATTTGACACGGAGTGCTCAAGGCTAGTGGCTTCTGACAAGTTTTACGAGCAACCATCTAAAGAAAACTCATGTCAGCAGCCAGTTGAGCACATCAGAAATACCGCTTGTAGCCAGTGGGTCGAGGGCAAGAGTGGGTCGAGCACAAAAGAACAAAAGACCGCGCCTCTCTTCCGTGCTCGCGAGCCAACTCTGATAGACACGTTTTCCAGGAGCCAGCTGCTCTGTGGTTTTTTAAAACCCCAACAGTACTTCTGAAGGCTCGTGACAAACTGGTGGAGGTACTCGGTGGCCCTCTCGGAGGTTGCAGACTCATCCAAGGGCCTACACAACGCATCCAGTGCCAGTCGACATTCCCGTGCATGGGCCAGCCGCCGGATCAGGAGAGTAGCGCCAGATGTCGTCGACGCTATGGTTCCCACCAGCTCAACCGATATGGCAGGTGCTTCCGCTCAACCAGCCCCAACCGGTACGGTGAACACGATGTTCAACCGATATAGACTTGCGAAAACACTGGACCCGACAACGTCCCATGGTGCAGTGTTCAGAGACATCGAAAACTGGATGGTCGACTTCGGGCGTGTTGCCGCCTTGAACCATTGAAACGACGCGACAAAACAAAAACATGTCTACTTCTACCTTGAGGGCGACGCGCGTACAAAGGTTCGGAACCGTGAAGAGCTACTGACGTCGTGGCACAATTTTTTTCGTCGGCTTCTGGAGACCTAAACCAGTGCTGATCGCCACGAACGAGCGGAACGTGTGACTCCGGCCCTCGTCTATTTGCGAAGCGAAATTGTGATCACATAGTCTTGATGCGCCTCTTGAATGGAACTGATCTAGTAATGACGGAGGAGAAGAAGGTACGTCATCTAATGCGCGAGATCAAAGAGCAGTTATCTGCTGGTCTTGTATGCAGCCCTCGGAACAAAGTCGCGGAGTTCTTGTCGCGGACCTCCCTCCCCAGAGCTTACCACCGCCTGCAGAGCGGAAGTCGCGGTCACCTCTTCCGAGACGAATTTCATCTCTACCTGTCATGGTTGCTCAGTGGCTATGGTGTTGGTCTGGTGAGCACGAGGTCGCGGAATCCAATCCTGGCCACGGCGGCGGCATTTCGATGGCAGTTAAATGCCAAACCGCCCGTGTACTTAGATCTAGGTGGACGTTAAAAAACCCCAAGTGGCCAAAATTTTCGGAGTCCTTCACTACAGCGTGTCTCATAATCAGAAAGCGATTTTAGCACGTAAAACCCCATAATTTAAATTTTCACCTCCGCTCTAGCGATATTTTACCGCGCGGTCATCCAGTCGCAGCTGGGAAACTAACAAAAGCGATCTTTTGGGGCGAGGCGGCTGACGATGGAAGTGCCGAAGACCGCCGATCGACACATTGCCGAACAGATCCTGATCCAAAACAATCATGCAGCTGAACAGGAGCACCGGCGTTCTCTCGATATAGTAGTGACTATCGATGGTTACACCGTTAGAGATTTAGTAGACCCCGGCTCAGACTACTCTATATTAAGCGGTAAAATGGCAACGCAAATGAACAAAGTAGTCACGGCCTGGCATAACTTGCAGATTCGGATGGCTGCCAGACAATTCGGTACCGCACTGGGCGCTTGCACCACTAAAGTTCAGATTCAAGGACCTACATTCGTCGTGACTGCCTTGAATGCCTCGTGAAGCGACTTGCCTTGTCTTACGCGAACGCTCCCGCAACGTTATTCTTGGCGTTGACTTTGTGGAGGAGTAGGGCGCCATTTTAAGTGGTGTCGGCATCGGCGCTGTGGTAACTGAACGCAAACAGGGGTTTCCTCAATGTGTCGTGGCTTATGCAAGTCGCACGCTTACGAAAACAGAACAATTACGCTGTGACAGCAAAAGAATGCCTGGCCATCATTTGCACGCTCACGAAGTTCAGTTCTTATTTGTGTGGCCGGCCAGTTGTTGTAGTTAAGGACCACTACGCACTTTGTTGGATGCCCTCCTCGAAAGATCCCTCAGGCCATGCTGCCCGGTAAGCACTTCGCCTGCAGGACTACGATATCCGTGCGCTGTATGGCAGCGGGCGCCCGCATTGTGACGCCGACACCTTCTCGCGGTTTCCCTCACCAGAAGATAACGCCTGCTGCTCACTATCCCACTTTGCCGCTTCTTCGCTCGGCCACCACCATCGCGCCTAAGCAGCGCAAGGACCATTGCATTACCTCTCCTATAGCCTTGCTTTCTGGTTCATTAACAGACTTAGGTGTACTGGTTGGTTGCTGGCTTGATGGGACATGGCTATAAAGGCGAAATTTGAGGACAGGACACAAAGAATGTACATAGGACAGCCAGACATGGTCATGCGTGTAGGGCAGAGTGATTAAACGTGCAGACGCAGAGACATGCCTTGCATGAGATGGATAGATGAGTAGGGGAGATATTGGATAGCTGTGTGGAGCCCCAGAAGTACTCCAGGTAGAGCACTGACCTGCTTATCCGGAAAGCCGTGTGACGATTTTTTGCGGATAGTAGACCGTAATTTCGAAGTTGCTCTTGAGCCGGCGGAAAAGCTCGGACCCAAATTGACGACCACTGTTGGCGATTCTCTCCGTGCGAATGCGAAACGGGCAATTCACGTAGAAATGAGGGTCGAAGCTACAGTCGCGGCACCAATGTCCTGTAGTGATGTCCCATGGCACCACCGGCTGAATGTAAGATGGTCAGAGTTATCATCAGCCTCATCATCAGCATGGTTACGCCCACTGCATGGCAAAGGCTTCGCCCATACTTCTCCAACTACCCCGGCCACGTACTAATTGTGGCCATGTTGCCCCTGCGAACTTCTTAATCTCATCCGCCCACATAACTTTCTGCCGCCTCCTGCTACGCAATTCCTTCCCTTGGAATCCAGTCCGTAACCTTTAATGATCATCGGTGACCATCGGTCTGAATATGTGATAACATATACTGGAATTGAATTATAGGGTTTTACGTGCCAAAACCACTTTCTGATTATGAGGCACGCCGCAGTGGAAGACTCCGGAAATTTCGACCACCTGGGGTTCTTTAACGTGCACCTAAATCTAAGTACACGGGTGTTTTCGCATTTCGCCCCCATCGAAATGCGGCCGCCGTGGCCGGGATTCGATCCCGCGACCTTGTGCTCAGCAGCCTAACACCATAGCCACTGAGCAACCACGGTGGGTTAACATATACTGGGCGTCAAGGGTGCTAATATGTAGAAAGAGGCGGAAGCAAAGCGTGCATCTTGAAAAAGTGAATTTTGCCAAGGAACACCTTGTACTTGATGTTCTTCGCAAGCTAGAAAGGAGCGAGCCCAATTGTGGACGTCATTGTTCATCACTACCCAAGCGAAACCGACCGAGAGAAGCCGGGCCGTCAAATCGAGTGAAATTGACCGAAAGCACATTGAAGTAGTGGTGGACGTTCGTGAGGACGTTGACGGCCGGAACCACACTTACGTTTCTGGCAAAATGTATACTGGTGTCTGAAAAGAACACTTTCTTCAGTTGGAGAGACAAGGAGTTCGACGACAGGAAAGGCTCTCGGTGTTCTTCGCGTTTTTGTAAATCTGCAAGGTGCTACTGTGTGAGCATGCTTAAACTTCATGTGACTTAGGGTGTCAGGAGGAAATTTGTCTGCGCCTTTTACATGCTGATCTATTGTTATGAACTCACACAGTAATGTCATATGACAAATTTTACGTGGGCTGTACGTAGTTCACGGGATACAAGAGCTGTAATTAGAGGTCTTTCATCAGTGAAAATAACGAAAGGGTGATCCCCCGAAAAAACCGACTGCGAGGTTTCTTGCGATAAACTGAGCAGCCAACAGAATTTCTTGGCAGGGCACAGACCTCAGCGCCAGTATTGACAACAAACTTGACCATGCTGGTTTGTCGGTGACGTAAAAGAAGCGACATGAAGTGCCGATAGTACCACTCGTCGTCATTGGTGGTCCTTGCCTTTTTCCGACCAGGCACATGGGCATGTGCAGCGCTAACCGGCAGTGCCAAAAAACTGATGGTACCCGCAAAAGCGAGTGGGCGGTGCTGGTTTAGTGAGCCGTTAGGGAACGGGGAGTGAGTGTGGCAGCTGGTTTTGCGAGTGTAGGATCTCCTGAAGGACCCAGCGCCCGAACCGCGGTTGCCATCGGGATGAGTTTGAAGAAACATTGAAGCAAGAAGTTTCCTGAGGCTGTGCACGTCTAGGCGTAGCGCCTTCATCTCGCTAGGTGATTTGGTAAACCGAGGGCGCCGCGCGGGGAAGCGACAGAGAAGCCTCGAACCTGCACCGATGCAAGAGCAAGCGGGGCGGAAGATTGTCTGCCAACTTCAATGATTTTGTCACGGTGGAGAATCGAAGCCGACAGAAAGAGGTCTGACATTGAGGCCAGGATCATCTGCATCGGCAGTGGTTGACGGTACAGAAAAACCCCCCGCAGGAACTGCTTGTCAAATGTTGCTGCTCGGCCTCGGAATATTGCTTGAATGGAATGGATAAGTCGCGTTGGTCGGCGGTACCCAATTTCTTTCTGGAATATGAACTGTTGCAGACGCTGGTATTTAGGTTGCATGGTATGGCCGATGATAATTGCTTTAGGAGCGTTACAATATTGCCACGACAAACTTGGTGACATTCAAGTTGTGCGTCCTTTGCACTGGGCACTGTGCACGCCGTACAGTGGTGTTGTTCAGCAACAACAGGAAGCGATCTTCGTGGCACGGGCAGCCAGTTGGACCCGGCTCGCATGCGGCACGCGCTCGAGGTGTCACGCGAGAAGAAGAGGAAGACGGTTCGAGCCAGTTTGAGAACGCGACTGCCGCGGATTCCTGCACGACCGCAGTGACTTTTACTTGTGGGCACAAGTTCGCCTTTAATAAATATCCTTGTTTTACTAACATCGTTACATTTCTGGTGGAGGTGCGGGGTATGAGTCGACGCCCCACGAACGAAAGTCAGCGTAGCCCCGACAACCCGCGAGTCCATCCCGTGGAACAGACACCTGTACACCAGCGGACGAGCCGCCGTCTTCGAGGTGACTCGCCCGAATTCGGCCCTCTTCTCTTCTTGCCAAGAGAAACTCCCACAACGGACGCCGCCACAATGACTACCCAGGTAACACCGGCACAGCTAGTCGTAAGCCAACCTCGCAAGCCGCCAACATTCCATGGTGACTCGTTCGAAGACGTGGAAGATTGGTTGGAACTGTTCGAGAGACTGGCGAGCTTTAATGAATGGAATGAGAGACAGAAGCTCCGTAACGTATATTTCGTGTTGGAAGACTTCGCAAAAACGTGGTATGAAAACCACGAACCCTCTTTGACCTCTTGGGAGGAATTTCGACGACAACTGCTAGCAACGTACGCCAGCACGGATCGTAAAGAAAAGGCTGAAATCGCACTTCAAGCCAGGAACCAGCTCACAAACGAGAACGTGGCGATGTACATCGAGGACATGTCCCGCCTGTTCAAGCGTGCTGATCCCACCATGAGTGAAGATAAGAAGCTGCGCCATCTCATGCGTGGGGTAAAGCAGGAACTCTTCGCAGTTCTCGTCCGCAACCCACCGCGCACGGTTGCCGAGTTCAGATGTGAAGCAACGACCATCGAAAAGACGCTGGAACAGCGGGCTCGGCAAAACAACCGTGAGGCAAGCTGCGCACCTGTCCGTCTTCCCTGGAGGCCTGCCAAACGACCTGGAAGCCCTGCGGGAGCTTGTGAGGTCAGTGATCAGGGAAGAGCTCAACAAGTTGCAGATACCTCAGGCTCCAGCTGCACTATCTATCGTCGACGTTGTCCGGGACGAACTCAGGAACGTCATACGGGATCCAGAGTGTGAGCCACAGCCGACGCGGCGCACGCCAACGTACGCCGACGTACTCAGGCAACCCGCGGTACACAGTAGTGGACCAGTTGCGACGACCGTTCCCTACCCGTCGACAGTACGCAGTGCACCTCGTCTACTGGAACCACCGGCTGCCTATCAGCCTTCAGCACGTAGTGCACCTCGTTTTGTGGAACAAAGGCCCCGGAAAAGTGACGTCTGGCGTGACCACGAGCGCAGGCCTCTGTGTTTCCACTGCGGAGAAGCGGGTCACCTGTATAGGTTCTGCCCGTACCGTCAAGTTGGGTTAAGGGGTTTTCCCTTAAGCGCACCATGCCCCCGAAACGGTGAACAGCCAGCGGAGATCGAAGAATACCTGTCGACGCGCCAAAGCCCCGTTACTCCTCGCCAACGTCTACCACGATCACCGTCGCCCATGCGCTACCGATCGCCTAGCCCACGCGCGTCTCCAAGATTGCCTAGGCGTCGTTCACCAAGCCCACACCAGGAAAACTAAAGCAAGCGACCTGTGGAGGTGAGGCCGCTGATAACCAGAGTGACGAAGATCCTCCAACGCGATTCCAGTGCGGTGATGAGATAATTCCAGTCTACAGGTGCAGGAACGAAACGATTACGTCAGATTTGCGGTTGATAATAGACGGATGCGAGCTGAATGCCTTAGTCGACACCGGCGCTGATTATTCGGTAGTAAGCTTCAAGATGGCGAAGCACCTTAAAAAAGTTGTGACGAAGTGGACTGGTCCGCAGATACGCACGGCAGGCGGCCATCTTATTACGCCCCTTGGCCGATGCACCGCAAGACTTACGATAAAATGCTTTACTTACGTTTCTGACTTTATTGTACTGCCAGAATGTTCACGGGAACTTATATTGGGAATGGATTTTCTACAAGCTAACGGCGCCATAATTAACCTACGTAGGTCCAGTGTATCTTTCTCGACAAAACAAGCTATACCTGTGGAAGAATCGGAGGAGCGACGTCTCTCTGCACTGCGCGTCGTTGACGATGACGTAACTGTGCCGCCACGCTGCAGTATAATGGTTCTTGTGGAGAATGAAAGGTTTTCCGACCGCGAAGGCATAGCGGATGGAAACATAGAGCTCCTTTTCAACAAAGGTATTTGCGTGGCTCGGGGCCTTGTTCACTTAAGCGATGGCCGTGCAAATGTCGCACTTACAAATTTCGGTAATGAATTCCAACACATCGCACAAGGAACAGCTATTGCCTATTTCCACGAGTTCTGTGAAGCGACCGAATTATGCAGCCTAACTACGTCAACTGCCCTGCCAGGAACCTGCAGTGTCGACAGATCAATTACCGTCAACCTGAGACTCCCTGAAGCCCAAAAGAAACAGATATATGCCCTTATAAAGGATTTTTCTGACTGCTTCTCCACGTCCTCGAAGGTACGGCGCACGTCTGTTGCGAAGCACAGAATCATAACAGAGTACGCCACAAGACCGGTATGCCAGCACCCGTATCGAGTGTCACCAAAAGAAAGGGAGATCATCAAGAAGCAAGTAGAGGAGATGCTTTCAGATGACGTTATTCAGCCTTCCAGCAGTCCATGGGCGTCTCCGGTAGTGCTGGTTAAGAAAAAAGACAACACACTTCGATTCTGCGTCGACTACCGTAAACTGAACAGCGTAACCAAGCGAGATGTGTACCCCCTTCCGCGTATCGACGATACCTTAGATCGGCTCCGATATGCAAAGTTTTTCTCGTCCCTGGACCTCAAGAGTGGATATTGGCAAATAGAGGTGGATGAACGGGACCGTGAAAAGACAGCATTCGCGACCCCTGATGGCCTCTACGAATTTAAAGCACTTCCATTCGGCCTCTGTTCCGCACCCGCAACGTTCCAGCGAATGATGGACTCTGTGCTTGCAGGATTGAAATGGCTGTCATGCTTAGTGTATTTGGATGATGTGGTCGTATTTTCCATCACATTTGACCAACACCTAGAGCGCCTACGACTAGTATTAGAAGCTATTCGCGCAGCAGACTTGACAATTAAGCCGGAAAAATGTCAATTCGGCTTCGATGAACTTCGGTTTCTCGGACACGTCATCAGTGCTGAAGGCGTCCGACCAGATCCCGAAAAGACAGCAGCTGTTGCGAGGTTCCCGACACCCACAGACAAAAAGTCAGTGCGACGTTTCTTGGGTTTATGCGCATACTACAGAAGATTTGTGGAAAACTTTTCAAACACTGCTGAGCCCCTTACAATACTGACAAGAGATGATCAACCTTTCATGTGGAAAAGCGAACAACAAGACGCCTTTGACGAGTTAAGGAAACGCCTGCAAGCTTCTCCAATCCTTGCCCATTTTGATGAAACAGCCGACACTGAAGTTCATACCGATGCGAGTAACGTCGGCCTCGGTGCCATACTAGTGCAGTGGAATAACGGCCAGGAGAAAGTAATTGCTTATGCCAGCCGTAAGCTCTCGAAAGCAGAGGCAAACTACTCGGCAACCGAGAAAGAGTGCCTTGCAGTCATTTGGGCAATATGTAACTTTCGGCCCTACCTCTACGGTAGACCATTCAGAGCAGTCAGCGATCACCATTCGCTTTGCTGGCTGGCGAATCTCAAGGATCCATCTGGACGACTAGCAAGATGGAGCCTTAGGCTTCAAGAGTATGACATTACTGTCGTATACCGATCCGCGAGGAAACACAGCGATGCCGACTGCTTGTCACGCACACCCGTCGAGACAACTGTGTCAGAAGAAGAGGATTTCCCGTTCCTTGGCATTGTTGACGCGTCACAAATTGCTCAACAACAACGAGATGACCCGGAATTGCTTCCACTTATACAGCGCCTGGAGGGACTGGACGTCCAACTGCCGCGTATTTTCTCGAGGGGGCTATCCTCGTTCTGCCTGCGAGGAAGTGTCCTCTACAAGAGAAACTTCGAGAACAGCGAGACGAAGTTTTTACTTGTCGTACCCACATCTATGCGAGAAGTTTTGCATGCCTGTCACGATGAGCCGATGTCTGGACACATGGGCGTGAGCCGTACAGTCGCTAGGATTCGTCTGAAATACTACTGGCCCAAGTTATTAGCCTCAGTGCAGCACTACGTCAAGACTTGTCGCGAGTGTCAAAGGCGTAAGACTCCATCCGTAAAACCGGCCGGCCTCCTCCAGCCAATAGAGCCACCAAAAGCCCCATTCCAACAAGTCGGTATGGACCTCCTTGGACCCTTCCCAACATCATCTTTAGGCGAAAAGTGGATAGTTGTGGCCACGGACTATCTGACCCGTTACGCAGAAACTGATTCCCTGTACAATGCAACGGCTGTCGAAGTTGCAAAATTGTTTGTCCACAATATCGTGCTCAGGCATGGCGCTCCCGCAGTTGTTATTACCGATCGTGGAACGGCCTTTACTGCGGACCTAATGAAATGCTTGTTGCAAATGACACATACTGATCATAGGAAAACTACGGCGTACCACCCTCAGACAAACGGTTTAACTGAACGCCTTAACAGAACACTGACCGACATGCTTTCGATGTATGTCGACGTTGAACATAGGCTGTGGGACGAAATTTTGCCATACATCACCTTCGCGTATAATACGGCCGCTCAGGAAACAACACGAGTCACCCCGTTTGAACTTGTATTCGGCCGAGCAGTAACCACAACTTTGGATGCTATGTTGCCGTTAGATGAAGAAAACCATAACTCATCCGACCTAGATGATTTCTTGCAACGAGCCGAGGAGGCACGACAGATGGCAAGGTACCGAATACGCCGCCAACAACGCATCGACTCCAGCCGGTACAACCAGCGCCGTAGTGAAGCTCATTACCAGCCCGGTGACAAGGTGTGGGTATGGACCCCAGTGCGACGCCGTGGACTATCTGAAAAGCTTCTGTGCCGATACTTCGGCCCTTACCAAATACTTCGTCGTATAAGCGACGTCACTTACGAAGTGAAATCCGCTGGACACGAGAGCCCAAGACGGCGCAACTCCACGGAAGTTGTGCATGTTGTCCGCATGAAACCCTACCAGGAGAGGTCGTGAACAACAACAACAAAACAAAAAAGTGAGAGCCCACAGGAACCCCTACTTCCTCTCACGCATCGGGCCGATGCGGCAAAGAGGGGGATAATGCCACGACAAACTTGGTGACATTCAAGTTGCGCGTCCTTTGCATTGGGCACTGTGCACGCCGTACAGTGGTGTTGTTCAGCAACAACAGGAAGCGATCTTCGTGGCACGGGCAGCCAGTTGGACCCGGCTCGCATGCGGCACGCGCCCGAGGTGTCACGCGAGAAGAAGAGGAAGACGGTTCGAGCCAGTTTGAGAACGCGACTGCCGCGGATTCCTGCACGACCGCAGTGACTTTTACTTGTGGGCACAAGTTCGGCTTTAATAAATATTCTTGTTTTACTAACATCGTTACAATATTTGAACGCCGTTGATTGGAGAGGACATCGTACACATCCAGCATGACGACACTAGGCAGCATGAGCAAATGGGGACACAGCCAGCATGTTGAGAAGTGACACGGTCGGGGTGGAACATTCATTCAGCTTGTACGAACCATACTTCGGGTTGTTGCGCCCAGAAAGGACGAAGTCTAACAATGATCGCTTGAACAGAAGGTGGAGATGACGTGGCGGACGCGGCTTCTTCGTTGGAAGCGCCGTGTTTGGCCATTGCACATCACCACTATACATAGCGCCATAGCGCCACCACCGGTTCATTCAAAAACTGCGCCTACTCACTGTGTGGAGGCGGGCGTACCCTTTACCCGCCCGCCTCCACCTTATATTTCCGGACGTCTACACTACCCCCAACTGCCGGTGCAGTGGTATTCACCCGGCTACGCTTCCGCATATGCTATGGGAGTGCCCAGCACAGTACACTAACACCACGACTCTCTCGTCGAGGTTGCATGAGGCTCTGCGGAGCTCCACCCTCGACGACCAAACCTGTGCGACCCAGCAGGCCCGCGAGGCGGCGGCGTGGCAAGCCCTCGACGTCCCTTCGTGGGAGGCTTAGTCCCGGCCATCATAAAGTGCTGGTTCTACAGTAAAAGTTTATTCCTCCTCCTCCTCCTCACTGTCGCATATTCAGGGACCCAAGTTGATTTTGAATCACTCTCCCTCAGCACAGCGACCCAATGCTCTACCCATTGCACATTAAATTTCCTAGCGAGCTATGTTAGCGTGAAATAGGTTAGATACCTACGGACAGACCCAAAAGCGCGTGTCGTTCCCAATTAATGCTAATTACATTGCTACGAGAGGCACCTTACAGAACATTGCTCGCGGCTATATATAGTTTTGTGCCAGTAGTTACTCATTTTCTCGTCAAGGTTTTTTGCGAAAAGAAGGAAAATCCACGCCTGTCCAGTTCACGTGTTCCGCTCGCAGGTTTGAAGAGTGCTGAAATCAGCTTAGCGGCTTCGCTACTCCTGAGGAATGCTTTAACTTTGCATTTTTCATCTTAGGAGCGCCAAAAGGAGTCCATATACTAGAAAGAATATTTAGCGACATGATCACCTCTCCAAGCTTCGCATGGTCAATGTTTATGCGAGTCAGAAGGCTAAAATTTCACTATACGTATGAGCGCATTGCGGCTCTAGTGGCAAACAAAATCTTTATGCGACTTCTACTCAATCCTCACGTAGGGACCTTAACTTCGGCTGAAGGGCATAGCGTATATTAAATTTAGGTAGACGCAGTATGCGTTAGCTTGGTTCCTTTCCTTAGATTAAAGAAAAATGTTCCTGGTTGCTGCGCAGTTCAGTACAGTTTATTTTATAAATAAATAGATTATAATATTCACCTGTTTCTAAAGTAGGGCTCTAAGTGACGTGTTGTTTTTAAATGAGCGAGAAGAGAATGTACATTATTGTGAAGAGATAGGTAATGTGGGCCAAAGATTATTAATATTTAACACGGCAGTCATGTTCTTTGTACGAACAACAGAGACTACTTCATAGAGGCGATAATTTACACACTCGTCACACAACAGAACAGTGATAATCGTAACAATGTCGAATGCCTGGAATTACTAACGCCCTTAAGCACACATTGACCGTCCTACTTACCGCTGTGTCGTCGTCGTTGCCGTGGCGGCTGTCGTCGTGGGCGCTCTGTGAGGCAGTCGGAAGTCCAACACCTCTCAAGGTGGCTTGTACCGGACCGTGACGCGGCAGCAGTAAAATCGTATAGCAGGTCGGGATAACACCAGACCACAGCAGTAAGGGCCACTGTCTAGCCAGCCACTGTTCCCGGAGGCTGATCACTTGTTCTGCAGGCCTGTCCCTCCTTGGGGCCAGGCCACGAAGAGTACTGGCCAACCAGGCCCTGATATCAAATACGGAGCCAGGCCTCTACTGAAGGAAACTGTCAGTCGCCGAGTGAGCAGCTAGCGCGTTGCGGGACATCGGCGTCACTGACTCCGCATGGCCGCAGCACGCCCGGCCGAAGAAAGCCGCGACCAAAACCATCGGCCAGCGAGCTGCCGTCCGAGTATGTCCACGCTCCTTGATGATGAAGATGATTACCTTGATGAGTTTGATGCACACCCACACACGGGGATTGGCCAAGAGTCAGGCAAATTCAGCCAGCCGCACCAGCTCGCGCTCTAGCAGTCACGCGTTTCTTCCTTGCGTCACGGCCACACAAGCCATATCAGAACTGCCGTTCCTCTACCTCGTCATGGCCACATTAGAGACGTTATCCCAAGTATGTCTCACCTACTCGCCTTGCCCTAGACTTTCAGCGTGCAAGTGTGAAATATAAGAATGAAGAAGTAAAAATGTTTATATTATTGCATACAGCACAATTTTTGCCGTACAACTGCGTGTAGAATATGTAGTCTAATCCACACGTTTGATAAATCTAAAGGGTTGTGCCAATAGTTGAATATGCACAGCACAGCAATCTAATCTAATCGCACAGCAAGCGTTCGAATAATTAGATGCGCAAGTGGAGCATATAGTATTCGGTTTCTGTATTGTTAGGTTTTCCAAATATTCTGTGGTGAATGGCCAGGCCACTCATGTGCTGTGCTCCTATGGTGCGCCTTCTCATCGGTACAAAGCTCGATCAGGTCGGCCGGCCCGATTGATACGACTAACGCTGCGCGGGCAGAGAGAACAGCAAAAGGAGCGCATATGGAAGGCAGAAAAGCATGTGCGAAGATTGACCCAGTTCGCCACTAGAAGGGCGCGCTGATCATATTGTATACTAGAGGAAAAGCTTGTTGGGCTTGTTGGCTTTGCATAGTTGAACGCGTAAATGAGCGCAATAAAAGACACAGACACAAGAAAGGGAGACAAAGACAAACGCTACTCGCAACTGTTCCAAAGCACGGAAGGATTCTGCACATATATTCTCTAGTCACACATGCGCAAATAGAATAATATGTACGGGTACATGTAAATCAAGAGCGGTTGCGCAAGAAGTATAATTCAGAATAAGATAATTCGATTGAAGGCACATTCACACGCCGATCATTCTTCTTCTTGATGAATGCCTCCAGTCTAAGTGCAGAAGGAGCGTTACCGCAAGTAGACTCTAAAAATATTAACTCCCATAACGGCGTGAATAACTCGTCCCATGGGTGACGCCCTCTTGGAGTGTTTTGCTACATCCCAAGGAAATGGTGCTAAGTAAGACCCTACAAAAGAATGGGTGTTAAAATGACAACACCTTCCCTATGGGTGTCAAAGAAAAATCACCCTTTAGGACATGGGACTAAAACAAACAACACCCTTCCTACATGGGTCTAACACAGACACCACCCTTTCATAATAGGTATTGCATGGATACCACCCTTCCAAAAATGTATATCTCTGCAAGTGTTTAGCGTTCCCTATAGCCATGTATTTAATGCACCACTTAGGTATTGTGAATGCTGTTTAGCCTTAGCTATGTTGTTCAGGAGATCAGCCAGAATGCGACAGTTGTGGCCACAATGCTGCCCAGGTTGAGCATGTCGTACTATACTTTGAAGTTTTGTCACGCCACGTTACTGCCCACCTTGTCTTGGCCGTCGAGACTAATCAGAGCTGAGTCGTCAAGTGGCGGGAACTAAAATTCTAGTTTTGTGCCGAAACAACGCAGACCTAGACACAAAGATCCCACTACCCGTCCTCGCCAAGGCAAGCGAGTGGAAAGAATGACCCTCGTTCATAGCCGCCATGTTTACGAGACGCCATGTGGTGGCGCCATGCTCCGAACGCCGTGCAAAGGCGCACAACCATCTTTTTGCGAACCTTTCAGCAACCCATCACAAGAATAGCGAGCTCGAACATAATGAAACAAACTTGCCGCCCGCCGTGGCGGGGACGGATTTACATGGATAGCAGATGGTCGCGGACGAGAAAAAGAAAGGTGAGGGAGGGGTACGTGCCAACTTGCCGTGGGCCGCCCGATATGAAAACTCTTCGCCGCCGGCGCGACCGTGACCAACGTGTGCGGAAGTGATCAACGCGTGCAGCGCTGCCCAGGGACGGGGTGCGCATTCCTTCACTAGTCTTCACTGGACTAGCCTTCACTCGCTAATTACACACAGACACCACCTGCTATTAGGCTGGGATAACCCTCCTCTTTGCTGGAAGAAAAGTGGAAAGCAAAACTTTCAAAACAACTGAATATTTCCATCAAGCACAGTAACAATTATTATTAAACTGAAAGCCCCAGGGATGCTTCGGACAACTTCGCTGTTTCTTCAGCTTCAGAGGTTCAAAGCACCTATTTTATTGGAATGAAATTCTGTCAATAAAATATTCCAGACCAATAAATACCAACTGAGTTATTATCAGAGTTTTCATACTAATTTTGCGTTCGCCTAATAAGAGGAGAGATTGCTATGCATCTTGATTCCTATGGGTACCCAAGTTACTTATAGCTAGCAACATTCTTGTTACGTATTGTGAGTAGCTTATTGAGCATGTTTAGCACCGTGATTTTTGCACAACATTTGTGAGCATAAGCATGTTCGCAAAATTTTCGGACACTAAACACTCTATTTCATATTTGGCATTTTATTCCTTGATTCGATTCGATATTCAATTTGACGTTTTCTATTGGGTATTCGCACACGCCGGCGAATAACGTGTAATGTAACAAATAGTTGAAATACGTTTTGTCCGCATCGCCTTTGACTAGCCACGTAAATCTGCGCCATATGCGTACCTACATGCATGTCGTGGGGTACTTCTGAGGCTTCTGCAAAAAGTATAATGTCATGTGGCACCTCCTATAGACAGAATGTGGTTTCCCTCCCCTTTTCCCTGCAGCCGGTGTAGTCTACCAAACTGGGATCAGTCCTGGCTAACTTCTCCGCCTTTAATTTATCATTTTCTTCGATCGCTCTCTCCAGAGCTGGATGTGCATGGATATGCCGCGTAGCCACGGGGATGATATGGTGTCGCATATTGATGAGTAACGGATTCAAAATGATCTTTTTGGAGTTGCGCATAACATCCGCGCGTTTCACACTATGTTCAAATTTTCCAAGCGCCCAAAATCTCCTGGTGCCACTGGTATCAGCGGAATATAATTGTAAACCTCAAGGGGATTCATCGGAACCGAACTTCGGTGAGCCGCAGTTTTAAGACCAACGAGAGCCTTATTCGTTCGGCCACGCCGACGATAGGGTTAGCCCTAACACCGAACGCTGGCGCGCGGAAGCTCGGAGACCGGCAAGCAGCCACCTTGTCTACGGTGAGGTGTGCGGGCGACCCAGCCCGGAACGCTACGATCGCGGGCAACCCAGGCACCATTGCCCATCAACTAACCGAATGGTCGTGGCGAACGGTCGTTTCCCTCCATCGGAAACGCCGTCTGCAAAAAGAACAATCCACTGGTGAGCAAGACCCAGTCGGGGAAACCGCGCCCCCGCCATCGAAAACCACACCATTAGGGCTAGCTCTAACCCAGGCACCAGCCGCCGCTGCGAAAGCCACGTCGCAAGCTACTTGCGAAGAGCGCGGAGCCAGAGCATCTTTTTCTGAAGACGCGGCTGCAAGGAGCAGGCCCCGCCGACGTGCGCCTCCACTCCCGCGCTCTGACATGAAAATCATTATCCACCCGATACCGGGGTTCATCCTTCGAAAACTATAGACCCACCAAGTGGCCAAGGCGATCGTCCAAGCCACCGGAAGTGCGCCAACCTGCCAGGGGGATGACTTCATCGCCCGCCTGCGACACGGCTCGAACATCATCATCGTGAGCACCCCTCACGAGGCCACGGCGGCCACCCTCATGAAAATTATAAGCCTCACCTTTCACAGACGATCACATCCTCCGAAGATTTATCTATCAACACCCGAGGGCCTGCTTCAAGGTGTTGTAGATGGCATCGACGCAGGCACCGGCGAAGAAGAGCTTATGGCGAATCTTCTGGTCTGCACACATGTAGTCCGCATGGTGCGAGGCCGTATGCTCGGACAAACCGAGACCACCCTACTCCACTTCGAGGGACTCCAGGTGTCCAGATTTGTGTACTATTACCGAGGGGAGATACCTTGCCGAGACTACCAGCCGACAAGGCAGTCCTGCTCCATCCGCAGAATCAACGGACACCGACCAGACGCCTGCCCCAACCCAACGGTTCGTGCGTGCGACGTTTGCAACAACATTAACCCAGACGCCGGACACACTTGTGTTCCGAAGTGCTCCCTGTACGGAGGGGCCCACATCATGGCCGCAACAGAGTGCAACGGCAAGCTCAAGCGCATTCCACCCAGATGGAAGCCAGCCTCCACCACCACAGCCAAACCCTAACGACAGCCCCGCCCGGTCACTCAGTCGACCAAGGCGCCTGGCCTTCGGCCCCGATGGTTCAGCTCCGAGCGGGAAGACTCCGACTTCGACTAATCGGAGTCTCCGAGCATCTACGGATCCCGGTCTCGTTCCATCCCGAGGTCCAGGTCCCGCTCCTACTCTCGCCCCCGGTCTCACTTTCGGTCGCCCAGACGGCGATCTCGGTCGACGCCCAAACAAGGACAGCAGGCAGCACCAGCCATCGCAGCACTCAAAGACAAGAGGCCCCAGCAACAACACCGAAAGACCAAGGAAGCCTCACTCAAGAGAACTACCACCAAAGAACACGAGGTAAGCTTGGCAGCAGTAGCCTCCCCCTCGTATAAAAAACCACAGTCGCCACCATCTGTGAAATTGGAACATAACCTCGCGACCATGCGCGCACAGATACAAACACTCATACAAGAAAACAGACAACTCAAACAACAAGTATTACAACTCACACAAGTACCACAAGAGATAGCTCCACACAAGCACATCGTTGACGTACAAACCCATGCCGATGCCTACCGCACCCAGATACCGGTCTTCATGGACGCTACACGCGCCAACTTGGAACAAATAACACAGACTGCAATACAAAGCACTGATGCAGCAATGAAACACATGGGAGCCACTGTAGACAGCAAGCTTAAGAACCAGCTTCACTCCATTAAACTACGAAAGACGCTACGACAGAACCTTTACAAGGCCACACCTGTAGCAGCACTGAATCAAATCGCAACATCACCGACCACAACGTCCAACAATGCCTAGACCATAAAGGCAAGTCAAAGAAAATATAGAAATTTGGCAATGGAACTACCGTGGTTACCGGAAGAAGAAAGGGCAGCTGACACAATTGATCGCTCATTCCTCGAAGCCACCTGGGGTCTTAGCCCTACAAGAGCCCGGTGTCCGACCAACACTACATGGCTACGAAGAATACCACCCAAGTCAAGAAGACAAGTGGAAGGTAGCCACAGTAGTAGACAGAAACATCACAACCATACAACACAAACCCATAGACGACGAGGACGTACTACATGTACTTCTCGAAATAATATACAAAGACAACCAGAAACAGAGCGCCTTCGTCCTCAACATTTATTGCCCCCCCCAGCCAAAGGCGAGCCAACAGGAAAAGTCTTTGGGGACACCCTCCGCCTCGCTAATGACAGTCCTCTGGTTATCATAGGCGACTTCAACGCTCACAACACGCTTTGGGGGTAGCAGAGGCAGGATTGGAAGGGTCTCCAGCTACAAACACTAATTGAACAATGTCACCTCACACTCACCACAGGCCCGAACATACCGACGAGGGAATGGAACAGCGTAACACGCGACACCACTCCCGACCTCACCTTCATCACTCAAACCACGCGAGCCGAATGGCTCAACACACTCGAAAACCTAGGCAGCGGTTACTACATATTGAACATAACACTACAGACTGGACGCCTATGCAGGCAGCTCGGCACAGCTAAACTCACTGACTGGCGAAAAATCAGGGAAGCGCAAGAACACGACGCCGACACAATCACGAACCTGGAGGACTGGTGCCACAACCTCCTTCGACATAAACAACGCCACACAAAGGAGATCGCCAGAAGGGAAGTGACCCCAGAAGTGGATCCCCACTTACTACATCTCTGGGATGCCAAACGGGCCTTACCCGGCGCTGGAAAAAAACAGAAATATAACAGGAAACTGAAGACGCGCATAGCACAAATAACAGCAGAAGCTGAAGAATATGCCATACAACTCGCTCCGCGAACTGGTATAGATTCTGTGACTCCTTCGGTGGCACGCTGCACCAAACCAAAGGAGGATGATACAGGGCTCTGAAACGGTTACTTCACACCTACCCAGGCAGCCAACAAGACCTCATCGATGCCCTCAAGACCAAGTGCTATGGAGAGCCCACTCCCACACAACCATGTAAAACACCCTAAACAGGAGAACACAACCCACTAATAGACGAACCTATTACCAAACACGAAATGAGAGCGGTCATCGCAGCCACCACCCACAACGCACCGGCGGGCACGGAACAGATCACGAATTTCATTATCTGAAACCTGAGCGTCAAGTCTACCTCCGCGTTCACGGCCTTTCTCAACCAACACTGGGAACAAGGTACGGTGCCGGCGATGTGGAAACACGCACGAATAGTCATGATCCCCAAACCGGGCATGAAATTGGCCATTGAAAACCTCAGACCTATATCGCTCACGTCCTGCCTTGGCAAGGTGTACGAAAAAAATTATAAACACGAGACTACAGAGACACTTGGAAGATAACAAACACCTGCCGGACACCATGTTCGGTTTCCGCGCCGGCCTGTCCACACAAAATGTGCTACTCCAAATCAAGGAAGAAGTCCTCAGTAACGTTTCTCGCAGTGGCGAATACGTCCTCCTAGCAATCGACATCAAAGGGGCTTTCGACAACGTCAGCCACCAAGGATTCCTAGGAGGGCTGGCCTACACGAACTACGGCGAACGAACGTACAAGTATGTTCAGAGCTTCCTGAGCCACCGCACGGCGGAGCTGTCGATGGGAGAGATCCATACTCTAGTGTACCACCCTCCCAACAAGGGCACACCACAAGGGGCTGTTATCTCTCTCACGCTGTTCAACGTCGCCATGATCAGCCTCGCAAGGAAACTGGAGGACGTAGCAGGTCTTCGGCACGCAATCTACGCAGATGATATAACACTCTGGACCACAACAGGGTCCCTCGTTGCAAAAGAAGAACGGCAGCAAACTGCACCAAATCTCATCCAAGAATACGTCAGCCAACGGGGACTACAATGCTCCCCCGAGAAAACTGAGCTCCTACGAGTCTGGCGAGGCCAGTGTAACCACACAGTCGCCACACACCCAACTAGAATACTCGAGGTACGCCTCAATGGGGGCCTCATACCAGAGAAGCCATTGCTGAGGGTGCTGGGCATGTGGCTGTAGTCCAACCAGCGGGCCACACACCCTTACACTCCTCAAAACCAGTGTCAAGGCGATATCACGCATGATCTCCCGCGTAACATCCAAGAACAGAGGCATGAAGGAAAGGGACACCCTCCGACTGGTCAGTAGGCTGGTGGTAAGCAGCATCACATACAACCTGCCCTACTACCACCTCACACAGTCCGAGACTAAGCAGGCCGACACACTTTTGAGGATGGCTTTGAAGACCACTCTCCGCCTGCCGATGTGTACATCGACTGAAAAATTATTGGCGCTAGGGTTGCACCACACCCTCAGTGAACTGAGAGAAGCCCATTACGTCTCGCAACAACAGAGGCTTGAGCGGACTTCCATGGGGAGGCAGGTCCTACAAACCTTGGGATTCCCAGCAATAAAAACACGAACCCAAGAAACCTGCTTAATACCTCGTCACGTCCAGGACAGGTTTCACGTTGCCCCGACACCTCGCAACATGGACCCTAACCTACACTTCGGCAGGAGGAGAGCAAGGGCCCAGTATATGGAGAAAGCGTTCAGGTTCAATATCACGGCCCATTTTACGGACGCCGCCATGTATGGGACGAACAACAAGGGCGCAGTTGCAATGGCATGCGACCACCGAGGCCAGGTTACCTCCGCTGCATCGGCCCGCCCCTGCACGATTACGGAAGCCGAAGAGCTGGCCATCGCCTCAGCCATGCGCGTGGGCCTACACGCAAACCAACCACTCACCATCCTCACGGATTCCCAGCAGGCCTGCCGCAACTTCCTACAGGGAAGAATTGGAAGACCTGCTGCACAAGTCCTAGCCGGAATACTCAAGGAGTACACTGAGGGCTTCACCACCCAAACCATCATCTGGATACCGGGCCACACTGGCATCGCAGGCAACCTGCAGGCCGACAGAGCAGCTCGAGGATTCGTACAAAAACGAGCACTCATCGCGCCGGCTGCAGAAGACCTGGACCCTGTCGACCTAGAGTATTATGCCACCGTGAACTACCACAGAGGACGTCGCTTGCGATATCCACCACCCCATCGCAATCTAAAGACAGAAGATGCCGCTACCTGGCGTAGGCTCCAGACAGGCACTTACACGAACCTACACATATTACATCGGATACACGCCACAGCCTACAGGGACGAATGCCCATGGTGCGGGGCCACACCAACCCTATACCACATTACGTGGGAGTGCACACTACATAGCATAGAGCACCCCGAGATGAAGACCACGAGGGAGCAATAGGATGCACTGCTGTCCAGCTCGGCTCTCGACGACCAGCTCAAGCTTATAAAGAGAGCTGAGAAGATGGCAAGAGCCAGCGGAGCCCTGGACTAAGGGCCACTACGATTAGTGGTTTTTCTGATTATTCTTTTAATAAAGTTTATCTATCTACCACTCTATCTATCCCGTTCAGCGTATGCCACTGCGGCCATCCTTCGCACCGTTTTTCTGGAGCGCCGTTTCCCAGGGGGCGTACTTCGCCATCGGCGACAGAAATGAACGTTTACATGGGCAGGGCTTTTCTCAGTCGCGCCAAGTAGATTTTCTGGGGGATCGAGAAATCTACGTCAGGTTACGGAAAAAAAGCCTCATCCCACCGACTGGTCTGAGACCAGCTTTTGTGGCTAATAGAAAGAAATAAAAGTGTGTTGTCCGTCCGAGCAAGCGGTTGTTTGCCTTGCGGGCTGATAAAAGCTACGCTTACCGGTTTTCAATGCGTGGTGAATATTTCTTTATATTCAAACATTGACCCAATACACTATCTTACACAAACCGTGAATTTGCACAAAGCATGAGCAAGCGGCGACCGATTTCTTTTTGGATGAAAGCTAAGAAAGACCTTATCGCAAGTAATCAGAGCAAGCCTTTCTTTTTTGCCTTGCCGGCTCAATAAAGCCATCCTTTCGGATTTTCAGTGCATGGTACCTAAATTTTTGGATAAATGGCGACATTTTCTTTCTAACTAAACATAAATTTGCACAAAAAATGAACAGGCGGCGATTATATAACGAAAGCTAGTTGACCTACTATTTAGAAGCCATAATCGTGAAAAATGCCTAACATGCTGCAACATCAGGCTGCCGAGCTGGAGGGACCGAGGTTAAATCCCACATTCGGGACCGTAATTCATGTCTCTCGTTTTACCTATGAGCGATTCGGCAACACCATATCCCCCAGCAGCCACGGTCAAGCATGTCTAGGAAGGTTCGCGATTAAATATTTGCTTAAAAGTTGCATTGCGTGACGGATGGTGGGATCTATCCTCACTCAAGCACAGCAGCCCGATGACCTAGAGGGTAGGCCACAATAGAACACATGCTTCTGTTGCGCCAATCACTGATCTTTGTTCTTTCAGATAATCGCCAGCTGTATCACATTGAATAGCACGGTTGCCCTATACTACCCAGGCGCTCGGTTATTTTCGTTACACCCCAATACGCAGAAACGAAATGAACAAAATTTTAGCACTGCATTAGCATCCTTACAAATGCTTCCCTTCACAAACGTTTGAATATTAAATAAATTATGTGGTTTTACGTGTCAGAACCAAGATATCATTACGAGACACACCTTAATGGAGGACCCGAAAATTCCGACCACTTGCGGTTTTTTAACGTGCACCTAAGTCTGAGTACACGGGTATTTTTGCATTGCGCCCCATCCAGATTCAAAGATTTGGGCCCAATCTGCATTCTTTTTAATACATTTATCACTGGACATTTCTAGAGCATTCGTTGCTGCTCGCTTATGTTTGAGGGCCCTAAAATAATGTTTCCCGTATTGCACCAACTTGCCTAAGAAGAAGTTTTGTTAAGCTGCAATGAAATTAGGCTTTCACTGCATACTAAACGAGACCTTAAGGACAGGCCCTCAGTATATCGTACTTATAATGTCAAGATGTAGTACGGCAGCTGCTCTAACATAGGGTCTTCGCACCCGTAAGGTATCAACAATGATATTCAGAAAGACGTATGTACACGTGTCACACATCCAAGCACTGCTAGGAAGTCTCCTTATTAAGAGACGCTTAGCTCGACTTTCTTCCTGCGCACTTATACATATATGCATTAGGCCGTCATTAAGGTATATATATGTATGTGTATAGTTATCACGGCTTCTAGAAAGTGCATACTCTGCGAAGCGGTTCCTGTGAGACCGTGGATGCTCTTGGCTAAACTCGTACTTGAAGAATACTCAGGTAACCAAGTTATTCTCATACTGACGCGATTATTGTCGTACGTTGTACTTCTATTACCTACAACAAGCAATCGGTGCTTATTATTTAACGCGTTTCCCGCCATATACCTTATGTCACGCATTGCAGATAACCATGAACCCAACGGACACAAAAATTTACTGCTACGTATCAATTCCGAAAGACGGAATTAACTATATTAGGCCGAAATAAATAGTTTTATATGCGTTGTATTACGTACAGTCAGCTTAAGGTGGCTTGCGAAGTGTTGACTACTATCTTGCTCATTACTTGGGCAAAACGCTTAAAATGAAATTGAGATATGAAATAGTGATCTCTTGTACAGCCCCAACCGGGAATAAACGTCACAGTCTCATGCCTTCTTGTATATTGTGTTATCGTAATACAGTATAGGGGATGCATTTGTGGCCATACCGTCGTCGTCATGCCATTGTGGTCTCCATCGTCGTTCTGTCTCGTTCCAACTTCTTCGTAGCATTTTGGTCGTGCCATCGTCGTGCCATCTCTATCATGCCATATTTTCATCATGCCCTTGTTGTCGCACCGTCATCGTCATAGGTTCGTGTCCCTCAATCTACGTCATTTATTTGTTGTCAAATGTCGGATCCGCATGTTGAAGCGTTACCCTTGGCTGGTTTTTCAGTACAAACATAAATACTGCATGGGTCCAAACCCGAATATTGTTTAAATTATACGTTGCAGAGGAAGAAAGTTAACGCACTTACACGCATCACCGTTATTTTGTAAGATAACAATAACCACTCCATAAAAGCCCAGGTTAGAATTGACATCAACTTATGCGTTGAATTTCCAATTTTATTTCTGGTTGAGTTTATCACAGTTGTTTGCGTTTTCCGCCAACAATCCAATCAAATTAAGTACAATGCTATTTCGCTTTTTCCTTCGCGTCTTTTGATTTTGCCATGCTCCTTTAGTTCCTAGTTTCTATATGTAGACAAGTGTACTTGTTCATCTTTCTCGGGCGACCACTCCTCACCGTCTAAGAAATGTTACCGCTTAGCTCAGAACGCGCCTGCATGTATCGGAAATTTCTCGAATGTTATGCATGGTTCTATCCACTGTCTATATTCCCCAAACCTTCCGTAATCTTACTGAATGTATGCGCGACTAGAGTTGTCTAGAACTTTCTGGAAGACACGCGGGCACCAGCGATTATTCTTGAACTTTCGATGACTAAAGTATAAAAGTTGACGCGCTAGCCCCACAGATTACAATTCGACGATCGCCGAATGTGTTCTTGCTTTTGTGGGCGCTGGTTCGACCAATAAGGAGTTTCGTCATTCACAGTTTTGCCACTGTTTTCATCATCGTCACAACAACGTGCCATCTGGTGCAAGTGATAGTGCGTTCATGTACGGAACGCCTCGCAAAGCCGCGATCCATGTCGAACACCCAAGGAGAACACTGACATCATTGTGGACCAACGAGCTAGCCGTAGGCTGCAACGACTGCTACTTTAGTACGGGCCTCTTCCAGAGAAGACCACAAGAACGAAGGCGAAGTGAACAACCATTGTGGCTGCCCCAATGTCCCCCATATTGCTGCAACAACTTTGGCAGCCGCGAACATTCCATGAATGAACGACTGAATACCCAGAAACCTGACTGGAGCCCTACGAACGAATCGCAACTTTCAACAACTGGAACTCCTACGATCAGCTGCGGCATCTATACCTCGCCTTAGAAGACACCGCCAGGACGTGATTCGAGAATTCAGAAACCACCTTTACAACGTGAGACCTATTTCACTTTGACTTCTTACAGACCTTCACGTGCCTCGTGCACAAACAGCGAGTGCAAGCTCTGCTAACCCTAGACCAACAGCTCAGTGAGACCATTACCATCTTTATGGAAAAGATGACCCGTATTCTACGACACGGCGATCTGGAAAAGTCCCAGAATAAAACAGTCCACCTCTTGTTGCAGGGCGAAAAAAAGAACGTTTCGCCGGACTGATCCACCACCAACCCGAAGGGCGTACCTGAATTTTTAACAGAGGTGTATTGCACTACCCCATTCCCCTCCTCGTGTGTATGGTAGAAAATTGGACTCAGTCTGGTTAGCATGCCTTCCTTTCCTTCCTTCTTTATCTCTCTTAACAGAGGCAACTGCGATTTAGAAAATGATGGAAATGCGCATCGGCCGGTACAATCGCCAAGTGCTTTCTCCAAAAAGCGAAATTCAAACACTAGGCTCTGACGACCTCCAAGATACCATTAGAACCATCGTACGCAAAGAATTGTGCACGATCTCTTCTTCGACACCGCCTCAAGTACCACCTATTGCTGGTATCGTCTGAGGGAATATTAAGCAGTCGCTTGGAGTGCTTGAACCGCCACGGCTTCAGCGGGAACCGATGACCTACGCTGCTGCTCCCCATCGTTACACACCCCTACGCGTTAGCGAGAAGGCCCGGCAACGCCGTAGTCCTGTCGTTTGACGCCGCAGCCGCCAGCTCACCCTCCCGTCGCCCAGTGCACCTACCCAAGCACGACAGCTATTGGCGTGCTCAAGACCACCACCCGTTCTGCTACCTTTGCGGAGAAGCCGGCCACGTCTACCGCCGGTGCCCATACCGCGACATGGAACTGGGATGCTTTACCTTCAAGGTGCCGCGTTCCCAGCTTGGCGAACGGCCTCGTGATGTCGCCGACTACGTCACCTCAACACAATGGAGACTCTGACGTTCTTCCCCTTTGCCGTCACCAGGATGCTACTTGTCGCTGCAGAGCCGACCGTGCACAGGATCACCCCGTGGCGGGTATTGGTTCAGTTGCCACGTTGCAGTGACGATGAAGAAATCAGTCGCAAAAATGAACGACGGGACTAACTTCATTGGGCAAACCTGCGCTCACAAAAGCATCTTACGCTCGAAGCACAATGATAGCGGTGAACGCAGCCGGCGATTGTCGAAAGCGCGTCGGCTTTTATAGCTAAGTCATCCAAGGTTCCAGAATAATCGCTATTGCCCGCGTGCCTTCCTGATTGTTCTACACAATATGCTTCGTGCACGAATACTATCAGATTACACAATGTTTGGTAGCAAACGACAGCGGTTGGGACCATCGGTAACATTACAGAAACTTCAGATACACAGGCGCACTTTCGGCTCTGAGCGATAACATTTGCTAGACGGTGAAACACGGTCACCCAAAAAAGATAAGTACACGTGTCAATTGAGCTGCAATTTCCAGATTCCCTTCCTTGTGTTATGCAGAAGTCTTTCTACTGCACCGTTTGACTGGGAGTGATACGGTGGTATGAAAATTCCCATTACCCTATTTTGACCCAAAATGTCTTCAAATTCTCTGGATCTAAATTCTTCACCGTTGTCAGTCATCACAACACTCGGTAGAGCATAGTATGTAAAACTGCTCCTTACCACCTCCGACATCGGCAAGGCTGATGTGCCCTCTAATATTCTTAAGTCGGCCGTTTTAGGTGCGCGTCTTCCATTAGCAGCAATGATTGCCTTCTACTCTCGCAAAACTTAAATGAACCCTTTCGCAAATTTTTGCAGCTATTGCCCAAGATTGAACCAGTACTGATTGAGCGGTAATGCGCATAATTTGACAGACTTCACATGTTCGTACCATGTTTTCTAGGCCTCTATCGAGATTTGGCTATGAATTACCAACTTCAGGCCAGCATTTTGATACTTCTCATTACTGGGTGGTCCTCGTGCATTATGAACAAAACACTAGGTTTCACAGCTCTAGGGATAACAATCCTACTGCTCCGCAACATACAAGCCTGCTCTATCGACAGCTCATGCCGAGAATTAAAATAGGGGCTGTGTTGCTTTTCTGATTCTTGTGGCCAACCGCGCCACGTGATGTCCGTTAGTTCTCTCAAAACATCATCTTTGCTTGCCGCTTCAGCCACTTCCTTCGCTGTAAAGGGGACCTCTGATAGTGGTGAAGAATAATTTGTTTTTCCTCCGCAGTTATTTCCATCAGCAGCCTTGGCAAATCATCAGCATTCCCTACTTGTTGATCATTCCTTTACTTGATGACGTACTGATAACCCGCCAATGAATTTTGCCATCGCATTACATAAACTATGGCTATTTGACTCCACTGTCTGTTCCGATCCAACAACGCCGTCAGCGGCTGATGATGAGTTACTATTTCCTACTGTCTTCCGAGCAAGCGCGTACTGAAAATTTTCGAGCCAAGATATTGCCTGAAGCTTCACGCTCAATTTACGCATAGTTCCTTTCAGCGGTCGTTAGCGTGCGGAACGCGAAAATGATAGGTCTTTCGCCATGACCTTTGATATCTTCAAGCATCGCTCCGTGGCCTTATGCCGATGCGTCACACGACAGATGTAGCGGTTTATTTCCGTCATACAAATCTAGCACTGACTCCTCGCGCCAAAGTAATTTACATTTTTAAATGTGTTTCACGCTGTTTTGCCGACTCCCACAGTCTTTTCTAAGCAGTTTGTATAGTGGTTGTGAGGTAATTGCTGTTGGCGAAAGGGACCCAGAGTAAAAATTCACTTGTCCTAGGAAAGTCTTCAATTCGCAGACGCTTGTCGTACTGGAGCCATCAGTGTGCCTTCCACTTAAACACTCTTGCAGTCGTCGCCGACTGCATCGAATTCTTTGCCTAAGTAGTGGAGGTGATGTTTCTAAACAAGGTATTTTTGTGCTGACTCGTATTCCATGCTTCTGTGTTCTATGGAGCACCAGTTTGGAAGGTATCAGGCACTCTTGCTGTCTTTCCTCCTATTAGAATACCTTTTGTATAGCACACTGTGCCCTACAAACCAGCGAATAGCCGATACATTACCGACTGGAAATTGGCAGGTGCGCTCGCATTACCAAAATGTAAACGCGTGAAACGAAAAAGACGAAGGTGTGTATTTAACATTAGGAACTCTACCACATGGCTATCAGTTTGACGTTGCAATTACGCTTTTGATAAATCAAGCAAACTGTAACAGGGCGCCCTTGCCCCTGACACGAACACATCTTCCACCAATCGCAACGGGTAATGAGCTACCGTAATTAGGATGCTTAAGCACACATTGGTAGTCACCGCAGACCCTCACGGCTTATTCATCTCACTTGTAAACAGCTAGATCAGGGGTGGCGCATTGACGATCGCGTACCGGATACAGTACACTTGACGCTTCCAACTCCTTCAACTCATTTGCAACCTTGTCCTTCAGGGCGCACCGCAATAGACTAGGTTCACAGAATAGCGGTTGTGCAGCCTTCAGTTCAGCAGTTCGGCACCAATATGCGCGAGTAGAGGAGTTTTGAGCCAAAGGGTGCCGGCAGAATAGTCGATCAAAGCTGAATTCGCCGTAAGAAAATCGACTCCGAAGAATACGTCCGAGGATTAGGAATTGGTCAGCACTGTAACAAGAACAGGAACGTGGCGGTCGGCGGTATTGATATGGGAAGTACACATTCTAGTGACGTCAACAGTGCTACCATCGACCACGCGTACGGCTCGAGTAGCATGAGACGTGAGAACCTTCCTCAGTCGACCATGGAGGTTATAACTCATTATGGAAACCTGGGCTCCAGTACCTAATACCGCCGTCAAAGGGACACCGTCGACGTGAATGTCAAGTAAGTTCTGTTTCGCTGGAAGCGTCAATAGTGGATTTCTAAACGACGCAGACAATGCAGCACTACCCCCAGGAGCGGTATGGTCTGGTTTTCAGTCCGGGAGAATCCATAATTGGTCGGCGACGAATAGCGGTGTGGCTGAGGCGACGGGGACCGACGGCGCTGAGGTGACGGCGAGCGAACATGACATCTGTCTACAACGGATACGCCTGAGGTACGAGGCATACGGTGAGGCGAGTAACGGCATGGGTCGTCATATGGGCGAGGACACGGGGAAAAGAAGCTCGAATACGGCGACGTCCAGGAGGTGCTACAGTGGCGACCGACGGGGTCAATGCGGAGGCAACGAAAGCAAATGGACTTGTCGTCTATAGTTCTCCACTCGGTAGGACTGCGGTATCTGAGAGGGGAATACCGGTTGCTGTGGGGCGTAGGTGTCGGCACCGGTGGGGCGTCAGGTCGGGAGACTGCGCAGGCACCAGGAAAACCGAGGTTGGCAAAGTCTTCCCTCCAAGCTGCTTTAATGAGAGACGCGCGGTCTGGTTGGTCAATGGTGGGGTCAAGTAAGCATGGATGAAATGGCGCAGCACTTGTAGCCTCGAGCTCGCGGCGAACAATAAGGGTGAAGCGCTCATTTAAGGGTGGTGAAGCGGTAAGGTGGATGCCAGACGACGTTGTATTCATGTTAGGGAGACGGGAGAGCTGTATAATGACGCGGCAACTCTTCGCGAGCTCTAAGTGGTGGCATTCCTTGACAATGACGGCGATGGTGGACACATTGTTGAACGCGTTGAACACGTTGAACGCGTCTTCCGCGATCCCCTTAAGTACGTGGCCGACTTTGTCAACCTCAGCCATTTTTTCGTCCACTTTCCGGCAAAGAGCGAGCCCGTCTTGCACGTTCGAGACATGCGATTCGGTAGAAGAGTGAACTCGGGTAGCAAACTCTTTTCTAGCCGCCAGCTGCCGACCGGTGGGATTTCCAGAGAGGTCGGTGAGCTTCTCCTTGAAAACATCCCAGCGAGAGATCTCGTCTTTGTGTTTCCAGAACCAGACACGAGGCGTTCTGTCCAAGTAGAATAGGACATTCGCAAGCATAATGGTAGGGTCCAAACGATTGTTTTGGCTAACACGCTCATACAGGATCAGCCAGACCTCAACGTTGACATTATCTTGGCCGCAAATTATGCCAGGATCGCAGGGATCGGTAACGGTAACGTACGTTGTTGTCGGGGTCGCAGGAGTTGAAGACGAGGTGTCACCGGGAGCCATGGTGGAAAGCAGGACGGTGCGGCTCCTGCGGAGCTCCGTGGTGAGGATGGGGAATGGCACCCTCAACCAAAATGTTACGCGAACAAAGGATAGAGACTGGAGACTATTTGCAAAGTATATTCACGAGGGGTAGTGGCAGCGCTTGGAAGTTCAGCCGGCAGCTCGAGAGCCAGAGACCATTCGTCGCCATCGTCGGGGCACCCGGGTAGATCGGCCATAAGAAATACGCATTATGCATGTATGATTATAAACAATCAGTCTCGGCAAAGCAATGGCGCTACCGTGCGCCGTTCTTAATTCGTAGCTACCATGAGCGGGAGTCTCAAAGTGCTCTGATGAGGTATAGTTGCAGTGACACTGCGCTGCATTGTAACGCTTGAACCATTGTATGTCAGCAAGCAGAACTGCGCCGGCTGAGAGGGCTGATGTCCACAATATTTCATATGTTCCTCTTCACGAATAAGAGATATCCCTGAAGCTGCGCCTATTTCCATACCAATTGTTTGCCCGTTTACATTCATATCAACTTTGAAGAGCTGAATTCTTTCTGCTAGGGCGCGTAATTCTAAGTTGAACAAAACCGCACTCCCGGTGAATTTTCTCGGCCTTGTATTGCACATACTTGATCAATGTGCGTCCGAGAGCAACTAGAACACCCTGCTGCTGATGGCGAACAATGCCCCCAATAAAGGCAAGATGGTATCCTGTCCTTGTGACTGGACACTTTCCTTGCGCCCACCATCCCACATCGCCCACTGTCGCTTGTCAGCTGCGTAGTCGCCGTCCTGTCACCACCTTCCCACATGACATCATCTTCTGGTTCTCGTGTCATGCTTGGTGCCGATAGCATCTACCTGGTGTAGTTTTGCGTGCGTTTCATAGTCGTTCTGTTTATAACGTGCAATAAACACTTGCTCTCATGGTTATAATGACTAATATATTAGGCATCCCTGGACGCATACCCTGTTCAGTCTCCAAAACAGAAAAAAAATAATTCCTTTGCAGAAGCTTGGAAGCAAGACTTCAGCTAAAATTATCGTTCCAAATCATGACTAGTACCCGCTGCAAATTGGAGGAATATGATATTATTGCTACCCTTGCAGATTTCCTTGTGATATTATTGCTACCCTTGTGATGGCATCTGTATTTGAGACTTTACCTGAAATCGTCCCTTGTGCAGAGGAAGCCCTGGAGCTCATGTGTTAACTTAGGTCGCAAGTACTGGCCCTCCAGAAAGACTCACGACCGTAGCTCCACTTTGAAGTCATATTGCTAGACGCGTGTAGTATTTGATTGTTTCAAGGAGGCACGTAGCCGCATCACTAGAGAAAAGAGGAGGATCTAACCGGTCAGCTCTGCAACTGCTGTTGTAAATATAACCTGCAAATAGACTCGTCCTCCGCGTACCATTGTGGTAGAGGTGGAAGGCTCGCCGTCGTCGCCACTCAGCTCCGAAGTAGCCGCACCTTCGTATTCTCAGCCACGGCTTCCGATGGAACCACCCCGTTGCCACGGACACCTGCGGCGCCAACCACAACGCACTTCAGGGTTCCTAGTCTCCGTGATCCTGATACATTCTCCGCCCAAAATGGCGTTGACGTTGACGACTCACTCAGCATGTGATGAGCGTGTTAGCCAAAGCCATCACAGGGAACCTATCATTATGCTTGCCAATGTGGTCTTTTACCTGGACGGGACACCGCGTGTCTGGTTTCACACCCATGAGGCGAGTTTTCAAGCTGGGACATATTGAAAAACAGGCTTGGCGAAGTATTTGGCAACCCGTAAGGTTGCCAACGTGCAGCGCGAAAAGAGCTTGCCACCCATGTCCCGTCGTAGACCGAGTCATATGTCTCCTACATACAGGAAGTGCTCGAGCTTTGCCGGAAAGTCGACCAGCACATGACCATGGTTCACAAGGTGAGCCATATCCTAAAATTCATCGCGGAGGACGCCTTCAATTCGCTCGTCTATAACTGTTTCTACTGTCGATGCCATCGTCAAAGAATGCCGCCGCTTCGAGGAAGCCAAAAGCCCCGGCGTCGTCCCACGGTTTTCCCGGCTCCCAAACTCCCCTGCCACATCCTCTTGCTCCTGCCCTTCCCGCCACACGACCATTTCAAGGGAACGTTACACGTATCGTTCGCCGTGAAATTGAGCGGCCAGTCCGGCCACCCTTCATCCACGACCACTTGACGGTAGGTTTTTCCAAGCGGACCCAAATTTTTCCGTTTTTGAAGCAGTAGTGGGGCAAGACATTAGAAACCTCGGCTTCCCTACCGCCTCAGGCGCTCTGTCTCCCGATCTGATTCGGCACCCATTACCGTGTACACAACCTGTATTGACCAGTATTTCGCTCCCAGATCATGCCTTCATGCTGAATGGGGAACCCCAGACGACAACCCGATCTGCTTCCGTTGCCACCGCGTTGGTGATGTATCCCGCCGCTGCCGCACCACCTGGATGCCGCCGCACTGGAGCTCATTCTCTGCTCCTCGCCCATACGCCGACGCTCGCCGTTATTCACCTCGCCGTCTGTGCCCTACTTCTGTACCCTACTTCCATCGCCCCAACGCCGCCGCTCCCCGTCACCGCAACCTCGCCGCTTTTCTCGCCAAACAGACCAACGGCAAATTAGACCATGCAACTCTTGGAGGTAGTGCTGCATCACGTTCGTCCTCTCCAAATACTCCGTTGACGCTCTTCACAACATGAACCTCATTGAAGTAGATGTAGACGGTGTTCCGTTGACGGCATTAATCAATACTGGAGCCCAAGCATCTACCTATGTCGTCGCCTCAAAAACGTTCCTGCGCTTGCCATCACTTGAGCCTTTATCATCATCATCATCATCATCATTACGGCCACTGCAGGGAAAGGCCTCTCCCATACTTCTCCAACAAACCCGGTCATGTACTAATTGTGGCCATGTCGTCCCTGCAAGCTTCTTAATCTCATCCGCCCACTTAACTTTCTGCCGCCCCCTACTACGCTTCCCTTCTCTTGGAATCCCGTCCGTAACCCTAAATGACCATCGGTTATCTTCCCTCCTCATTACATGTCCTGCCCATGCCTATTTCTTTTTCTTGATTTTAGCTCACGTTTGTTCCCTCACCCAATCTGCTCTTTTCTTATCCCTTAACGTTACACCTATCATTCTTCTTTCCATAGCTCGTTGCGTCGTCCTCAATTTGAGTAGAACCCTTTTCGTAACCCTCCAGGTTTCTGTCCCGTAGGTGAGTACTGGTAAGACAAAGCTATTATACACGTTTCTCTTGAGGGATAATGGCAACCTGCTGTTCGTGATCTGTGAATGCCTGCCAAACGCACCCCCAGTCCATTCTTATTCTTCTGATTATTTCCGTCTCAAGATCCGGATCCGCCGTCACTACCTGCCCTAAGTAGATGTATTCCCTTACCACTTCCAGTGCCTCGCTACCTATTGTAAATTGCTGTTCTCTTCCGAGACTGTTAAACATTACTTTAGTTTTCTGCAGATTAAGTTCCACAACGGAGTGATCCACGTCGAGCGCTGCCGCTTGATGGAGAGTTATAGCAACGAAGCCACAGCCAGAGTGCCAGGGATACAACAGAGTTTCAGCAGTGCAGGGATGATTAACACATTACCTTTGTAATTCGGTGAAGAGACACGAGAGCATAAATCCCACGGGAACAGGTATTGGTGAAAATACGCTGTAGAGTGAGGAGTTTCGTTTCTTATTTGTAGTACGATGGAGGATGACGCTTTTCGGCAGTGTCGGTAGATAACGTCTGACATCATAAACATTTTTATCAGTATTTTGCACGGAATGACCACTTTCTTAACGTAGCGCCGATAAGTGATCCTGTTTTCATATTGTTATTTTCAGCAGTTTTCCAAATAAACAACATATATGACACCTTTTTATTTGCAGCAATATCACCGACACAATTCAAATGGTATTTGTGGCGTATTTGTTACTTTTGGCTTCCTCCATCTATGAAACATTTGCCCTGAACGGTAAGTCTGCTATTCTTGTGCATATATCTTGCAGTGCTTGGTTGCCACTTGTGGGTTTTGGCTACTAGGCTGGTACATTCTTATTTGTTGTAGAATAGGAGTTGCTGCGTTCACCAGACAGCTGCTGCTACGTGGCAAGAGCAGCGCGTTGGCACATGCCTAAGGTGTCACAGCGTTCGCGCAGTCAGTACGCCGTAATTTGCGTCGACCCTCGACGGTTCACCAGATTCGCCCAATGCAAAAGCATCTGCGTATGTCGGTGCCGATTGGATCATTCTGGAGAAGTTAGCTTGACGCTTACTCTCCGTACCGCAGAAAGGGCTGTATGTAACAAGGTATGGTATACACACAGTTGCTCAGCAGCAATGCTAATGTGTTCGCGCACAGTGCTTACGTCATCATAGGAAGGCTGAACGTTCGACTAACACAAGCCGAACCACTTTGGCCGATCAAAATGTTTCACCCACTTGGTTTCCCTGCTGTCAGTGCCAAACACCAAGCTAGGGTCATCAGGTCTTGTAATCCTCGCCTGTGTGTCACGCATTCTAACCTCATAGGATGAGAGCGCGATGTTCTTGGCGACGGTAGTGTAAATGCCCTTTAAGAGTCCATACCATTGCTGTCGCACTAAGGAAATCTTGCACGCCAAGCGTTCTTCTACAATTAGTCAATGACGTGAAGTCATAGAGAGCCCAAACGCGACCGTGGCGGCGTTCAATATTCACTCTTTTGCGAGCACGTTGTTCGTATCCTACTACACAGCCTTTCTCTCTAGGGAACACATCGAGAGAGTTAAAGTGTGTCGATACAGATGTCTTCCCAATTTATCAGAAGACGAAATAATGCGTGTAAGGTTGCAGGGGATGCATTGAGAGAGCCAGGTTATTTCGTTGTATTCGCTGCAAGTTTGCGATGTCATTAAAAGTAGGGAGGAACTTAACGTTATAGTAATGAGCTTATCTTTATTAAACTTTAGGTAACTTTATTGAGGCAGTTAATCGTAATTGTAATGAATTACATTTTTGAAAGCCGTAAGTCCAATCGCAACCAGAAACTTTTTTTCTTACGCCTACACGTCTGCCAGGTATGGGGATACAGGCTGCATCGGGAGGCTTTCACGATGGTCCACAATAATCGCATTGTCACTTGTGCACAGAAAATTTATTTTTCAGGTTGTGTAATCGAAAAACAAGAAAATTGGGTTTTCACGCGCGGTTAAAAGAAATCTTGTCTAACTTGCTCAGCACGACGGCAAACAACGTTAGTTCGGTCCAGCTACAGGCCATATGCATATTTGGGAATATTGCCACAACTTACGTAAGCCATATGGCATACTTACAATGCATCTACAGTAAGAAGTCTACTTTAATTTATAAATATCATATATGCACTTTGTGGCTGTTTCGAAGATGTTTAATTGTAGTTAGTGCAGGCTGCCATAAACATTCCCTAAACTGTATGTATTGTAGTTAATTTCTTAAAAGAATTCAGCTTGCATTCTTTATTCCGTATTTGTGTATTGTCTATTTTCTTTCTATTCTTGCCCCTCTTGCAATGAATTTACAGAAGTTAGCAAGAAATATAAAAAAAATATATCTGCACTTCCTACAATAAATAAGTGGCCTGGGTGAAGATGCGAGATGGCCCTCACCGTGCCCACTATTCATGAGATTTCTTTAGATTGAATATAAAATAGCCCGCGGCCCAAAAATTTGCATGCAAGAGTACCCCCCCCCCAACCGCTGCATTGCTTTCGCAAAGGTACACCACATAACAAACAACAACATAATCTTCAAAGACCGTTGCGGTGTCCTATATCACACTGACACGCATTGTAAATGTCGCTATTGCGCATCAAGGAAGCACTAGTCTTCCTTTTTTATCAATATTGTGTAGGTAACAAGTACTGTTTGGCAAGTATTTTTTAGATATTTCTTTTTAAACAAATGCCAGTGGACAGGGAACAAAATCACACAATACCTTCGTTAGCACAGACAGTTCAAAGTTTACAGGAGCGCGTTGTACGATACGGCAAATCCTGCGCTTAGCCACTGTGGCCACTCAGCCCAACCAGGCGATGCCGATGCGCTAGAGAGCAACATATCTGTTCTCGCACTAGGAACCAGGGCTTGCGCATTCCTACTGTGTGCGACAGCATAAATAGTGAAATCGAGTTGGTTCTGGTACTTTTTCCCTGGGCAGGACGCACCCACATTAGTTAGAAGCTGTTTGGAAGAAGCAAATGAGCCACCGGTAAAGCTCGAATGATTATCAAAGACAGCTCGCATGACTAAATGCGGACGCGAATATATTTTGATGAAAGACAAAAAAATGTAGAGGAGGGGTCAAATCCCAAATTCCGGTGTTTTTTTCCTTTCTTCCACAGTATGCTCGCAGCCACATGATATGCCCTACTTCTGCAAAGAAAAGGGCGAGAAGCATGCACGGCTTTGCCCGCATTTATCTAAGTATTGTGAGCATAAAGCAGAGAAAACGTGCCTCTGTGAAGAAGGATACTTTCGTCGCAGATTTTGGTATCCTTGCGTTACATGGAAAGAATGCAGTAAGTGCCTTTATAAGTACTCATATCAAATTCGCCGGAAATATATTATGCACCTAGGCACGTTCATGGCTGCATGCGTACGTGAAATACCAGAACCACAATTTTAGGAACATTGAGAAGGGACACTATATTGTGCAACCTGCCGATGGCGGGTAAATCAAGGGATCTCTCAGGCATGTAAGGCCCTCCAGGTTGGACTTCTCTGGTTCGCCGTAAGCTCGCCGCCTACAGGATTATCTGACTGAGCTATGTAGGATGCTCGGTAGCCATAGTCGTAAGTTCGAATCCTCGTATGAAGAAAGATCTTTTTTTTTAGATCTGAGTACGGCGAGCTCGACTTTCACCTCCTCCAGTGCACTACATCTCCAGGCTTGGAATGGCACCTGACAGCGCCAAAAATACGAAGCGCCAGTGTGGCTATACTAATACAGGTACAACGAAATTAAGAAGCCCCACTAAGCTTTCACAAACAACTCCCTCACCAGAACAGGAACTGCCCTCCCTGGTGCAATATTCAGCTACTACTTCCCAAATGACTCATGATATCAACGATTGGGAAGAAGCATTAGAACAAGTTAAGGACCACGCAAGGAGGAATGGAACGAAGAATGCTAGGCATCACGTTAAGAGCCAGAAAGAGAGGCGTTTGGATCAGGGAGCAAACGGGTATAGCCGATATTTTTATTAACATTAGGAGAAAAAAATGGAGCTGGGCAGGTCGTGTAATATAATAACCGGTGGAGTATTAGGCGCACAGAATGGGTGCCAAGAGAGGGGAAGCGCACTCCAGGGCGGCAGAAGTCTAGGTGGAAAGATGAAATTAGGAAATTCGCGGGCGCTAGTTGGAATCGCTTGTTGCAGAACAGGGGTAATTTGAAATCGCAGCAGGAGACCTTGGTCTTGCAGTGAACATAAAGTAGGCTGATAATGATGATGATTAGGATGACGGTAAATTCCATGGCACATATTGCAATCATTTGGTAATAATTGTTGATATAATATTTCTTTGCATCATGTAACCATTCTTTTTAGCCACTGCTGCCACAGGTATTTTCTGGTCACTTATTCCTCTCGCGAACTGGGTAACACAATATTATTAAAGCTGCACGGCAATAATCCTGCGGAAAGAAGTTTTTGTTCTATAATTACAAAATGTTAATGTTGTAAGGACCACCCTGTATTCGTGTTCCCCGTTCCACTGTAAACTAGTTGGCCCTGTCTCCATGAGGGGATCAGTTTGTTCTACTCGCCCGATGTGTGCGCGCCCACAGCGACTCGGCAAAATTGATTTCATTTCTGAATAAAACCAGTCGACTGTCCATTCTCAACCTGTAAAAATGTGTATTTCTTGCCTCCGCTAGACCGAGCACCAAACAAGTGGTGAGCATGGATATTTTACGTTTCCTTGCCGGGAAATAACGCTCCGCATGGGGCTCCGGCGCTTTCACACATCGGTGTTTGTGATTGACGACGTCAGCTATGCCTTACTGGGAGACGACTTCCTGCGATATTTCAACCTTAATGTTAGTATTCGCGATCGGCGACTCACGGATAGCACCACATCCCTCGATGTACTTGGCCTGCAGTCGAACCTCACCTTTTCTGACGTTCGCACGTTTCCGCTGGTCTTAACGTACGCCAACTACTTGCTGTGTACCCGACACTCACGAAGCCCCGAAGCAATGCATGGAACGCGACGTGACGCATCATACCCTCCTCACCGGCCCACCTGTCGTCGCGCTGCCACGGAAGCTCGCTGCACCGATGTTGGATGTTGCCCGCTGCCAGTTCGAACATATGTTTCAGCTCAGAATTTTTCGTCTTACCTCCAGCAATCGGTATTCGCCTCTCCATCTCGTTCTAAAGCAGGACAGTGGTCACTCGGCGCTGTGGTGATTACGGAGCTTTGAATACCATCAGTAATGCACATCAATACTCCCTTGCCCACATAGATGACTTAGGGGCTCGTCTCGCAGGAAACAAAATAAACAGCAAGATGCCTTTGATGAGCGTGTACAACAAAATTCTTGTCGAACCCACTGACATTCCGTAGACAGCAATCGATATTACAGTTCTCCTATTTGAGCAGATCCATTTGCGCTATTGTTTTGAAGATCGCGGCGCAACTTTTCCAAAGGTTCATGGATGAGCCTTCGCGCGGACCTCCGTTGATTTTCGTCTAAGTTGACGACATTCTCGTTACAAGTCGCATAGACGAAGAGGGCAAAGAGCACATTCGCCTTCTACTTGAGCGACTGGATGAAGACAGCCTGATCCTAAAGCCCCATACACGCATTTCCGGAATTGAAGCCCTGGTTTTTCTCGGCCATCGTATTTCACCCGAAATCATCATGCCTTGCAATCACGGCGGCATGCAATCGACGAATTCCCCTCTCCAACCTCCTTTCGAAAACTGCTCGAGATTTTGCAGCTCATAAATTTTCACAAACGCTTCGTACCACCCAGTGTGCAAGTTCTACAGCCGATAACCGACCTGCTACACAGCGACTCCAAAAACCGCCTACCTTCCACAGGTCCTCGGAGCACAAAGACTCCTTCCAGGCAGCCAAAACGCGGTTGGTGACCGCAGTGCTGCTGATTCATCAGTTGGCCGAGGCGCCAACTCGCTCAATGCTAGACGCATCAACTACGGCAGCGGGTGCAGTACTGCAACAGCAAGATGGCATAGATTGGAGGCCGCTGGGCTTCTTCTCAAAGCGCCTGAAACCTACAGAATCTCGCTACAGCACTTTAGGCAGGCTGATGTTGGCCATTTATTGCGCCACCAAGCATTTTCGTTTCTTTCTTGAAGACTCTAGGTTTCATATTCTGAGCTACCACAAGCCGGTAACCTTCGTTTTGAAGAAAAACAGATCCTCGTACTCAGAAGTTGAGCTTCGACAGCTTTCCTTTATCTCCGAATATTCAACGGACACCCGCCCTGTCTCTGTTACCGAAAATCAAGCAGCAAGCACACCATTGCGGTTCGGCGCTGTGCCTGCTGGCCCAGTGCATTTCCAAGCTCTAGCTTCCGCCTGCAAAATGGCGGAAGCTTCGCCTATCGCTGGAAAACAACTCGGCACTCCAGCTTGGGTTAGGTGCCGCTTCCCTACATAACAAAATTTGTCACATGCGACACATCGCAGGCAGCTCCTCGCCAGTTCGTGCCACATTAGTTTCGGCTGTCAATATTCAATTCACCGCACGGGATAAGCCATCCCAGCATCAGAGTAACACAGACGCTTATCATTGGACGCTTCGTTTGGCCAGTGATGAACAAAAATGGTGGAAGCTCGGCGGGACTCTTCTGACCTGCCAAAGTTTGAGGCAATCCCTCACGTTTGTCGACCGGTACTCAAAGTTGCCTGAGGCGAGGCCTTTACAAGACATCATGGCCGAAACAGTTGCGGAAGCATTTGCTGCAACGTGGGTGTCGCAGTACCGTAGCCCTTTACGAACAACCACTAAGCCGACCATTTGCGAACTAAGCCGACACCTTCAAAAGCCGCTTTTTCTAAGAGAGAAGATAGTTGGGTTAGTCGGTTGAAATGCATGCTGAAAAAGTTTGAGCGGAAACACGAGGTTAATGCTGAGGAAAGACAGGGACGAAACCCAACTTACTACTTATACACAATTCGCGTGTGCGTTTGGAATAAACTTCAGTGGTGAGTTAGCGCTTGTCCCTGTCTTTTCTCGGCATTGTCCTCGCGTCCGTGGAAACTTTTACGCTGTTTTTTACCCTGGCGAGACTTCTCGGCACGTGCCTTCACAACTTAACGGCTTACCACCCACACGCACAATGTCATGTTCGAGCGTCTCCACCGACAACTGAAGGTGTCATTGACTGTCACTTTCGACAGACTGCACTGGTTGGAAACGCTACCCCTAGTTTCACTGCGGCTGCAAACAACAATGACGTTGGAGTCAGCGCAGCCGAGGTGTTCTATAGATCAGCAATCTCCGTTCCAGGCCAGTTTTCAGCAGGCAGCAAGGCACTCCGCTAGCGGCCGCGCAGCACTTTGACAGGCTACATTCCTAGTTCGACCCGATTCGACTTGCACCTCCACGTATCGCCCGCGGGCACCCTGTGCTTAGTTTCTCGACAATGGACACAACCGCGGACCTCTTTCTGCGGTGCGACTATATCAAGCCTCCATTGACTCCTTCCCATGAAGGTCGCGTGGTTTCGCGTTCAAAGAAAACCTTGATGATTGACGTTCGCGGCAAAGAAGAAACAGCATTGTGCGACCAGCCTATCTTAAGCATTAAGACTTCATTCCTTCCGCCATTCACATCTAAGCATCCAACATTCCATGGAGCGCGGCGGGAGGAGGCGCCCTTGTAACCACCGGCCTGTATTCGTGTTCCCTTCTTAGCGGAAAACCAGTTGCGGTGCTTCCATGTGGGGGAATTGTCCCTTGCATGACCGTCAGGGGCGCCACCACCGCCACTCGTCAAACCTGCTTTTACTTCTGAAGAAAGCCAGTCGACTCTCCGTTGACAATCAGCCAAAGCGTTGATTACCAGCCTCCACTAAACCCTGCTCCCAACATCTATTCCGTAGAATCGCAAACAAATTGGAAATACATAAGATGCTGTTACAAAGACGAACACTGCAATTGATAGACCTTGCCGAATGATTGCTTCAACGAAAGTTTGTACAGTTATTGTTAGCAGTTCAAAATGACTCTCCTCTTCACGCGTCGTGTGTTATTTTCGTCTAACTGCCCACGCCCAATGATAAACGCAACATTAGCACACATCAAAACGAAAGCACGGAAGGAATGTAATTTAGGGGCAGTGTAACGTAAAATGATATTCCGCTGAGTTTATTCCATTTCTGCCACGCAGCCTGCACGACTGACCAAATATGCTTCGAACCACCCTGACTTCGCCTGTCTGTCACGCGACGTACCGAAAGCCTCCAAAAACTCCTCGTATGATATGAAGTGTGCATAATTAGAACGTGCGATTGTGTAGGCAGAACAAAAGAAAGGACATTATTTCCGAGTGTGCACCTGTTTGGCCACTTGCCCTTCGCTATTGTTCAAAAATGTTTTGCCTTGTGCGGAGAACTCAAATCTGTTACGTAGCGTCATCAAACTGCGAGCACTCACCACGTCAAATTTACATGTGTGCTCGCCAATACAAGAATTTGCAGTACGAAACTGAATTCTCATCTGAATAGCCGTACATTGGCGCGTTTCTTAAGGGATTCTGAGCAGCAAGGTGCTTTGCACTTGCTACTGAAAGCTACCTGGAGTAATTTATTTCTTTGTATATTATAAGTATTTTAATGTTACAGCACAAAGTCACTGTGCCCTTTTATCACGTGTAAGACGCCTCTTTGCCAGCTCGTCTTCAGTGAAGATTCGTATTAAAGGCACTTTTAAGCTTCTGTAGCACGCCACTGCGGTTTTCGACTAGCCAGTGCAGGGTAAACAAGGTGAAGGGACGAATCGAAGTCGCCGAAAGCGCCCTTCAAATATGCTTCTCTACTTTGACTTCACCAGCTCCCAGAGAGACCATTGGCACGCATGTACAGGCCGGCTTCCTCACTCTACCTTCCACTCCCGCGGGCGAAGTAGTGTGAGCCATCGCTGCGAAATGGCAAAGCCGTCCACCAGACGAGTGTGAGCTATTTAGCGAGAAAACATTAGCAGCAGCAGCAGGCGGCTTCCTTAGTCTGGAAAGCCTGGGGCCGTTCGCAAAAAAGGTTCGCTTGAAAGCTGTAAAGGAAGCTTTCGACCTTTAGTGGCCATAAGTACACTGATGATATAATTGGTGACGCCAGAATGGGTGCATTGCGTCTTACTCATGTTGGTCTTCACAGGCATTTAGTTTGCCATAATTTATGTTTATTCCTAATGAACGCTTTATACGCCGACTTTGTCATCCAGATGCAATCACAATGCGTTTCAAATAACTGAAACGCACTAGAAAAGTGGTGCTTAGCAGATGGAAGAAATCATGACGCATTCAGCTTAAGCAACAAACAATGCGGAAAGATATATTGAGGTACGACAAACTCAATATAGAAGTGCTAAAGTATTCATTTTCTAACACATGCTCTAAAAACTGCCTAATATATTTGTAAATACACCATAAATTTGCATTAACTAAACTTTTACGATTATGCTGCCCTATTTCGTACCATGGACATGCAAAAGAAGCGATATACCGACGCGTTTTGAAATGTGTCTTCAAGAAGCTATGGCGTGTGCAGGCTCATTCGTAGTAATCAGTGCTCGAATTGCTGGACATTACTTTTTCAGCTGTTTTTCTCCTGTGCATTGCTTCGCAAAGTACAGCAACCAAACAAAATACTTCAGGAAAAGTCAGTTTTATTGAAAGCCTACGTGGTAACGTATACTATGTAACGTAAGCTATACCTACAAGCAGATAAGTTACTAGACACCTAAAATATGTATAGCAATGTGAATAAATGGTGTTGGCGTTCTTTCTCTGGCAGAGTGGATGTCCTTATAAGCAATGCAGAAACGTTCAAGCTCCAAGTTTGACATCACCAAGCGTTGGACCATGTACAAAGTCGTGATAAATGAGGTTGCGGTAGAGATTTGTAATCTCATTCACATAAATCTAGCGGGTGGGAGCCTCACCTCAACCACATCTTATTTTATTTGTTTGAGGTCGACATCCTGAGGCCAGAAAAGGCGATGTAGCTGAGTGCTGGTGAGCTCCAATATCCACGAGCATGGATACTCTCGTGATTGTGTGGCGAACTCAGGGCGGATCTTCCCCTGTAGTTGATATTGTCACGTAGTAGTGACGGTGAGGAAAGTGACAATACTGGGAGAGACGACACTAGCGTTTTATTGGGCGAACTTGTGCCCTCAATAAACACGCTATACTCAAAGAACGGCCACAGCGGCAAACACAGTCGGCGTTCTGCTCTGGTCATCTGGTCGAGCACGTCAGCTTTTATACATCAGTCGTCGAATGTTCCAGAGTAATCTCTGAGACACGCGTGTCTTCCACAAAGTACTCAATTATTCGCCTGGCGCATACATGCAATCAGATTACACAAGTTTCGGTCACAGACAGCGGATGGAAGCATCGATGACATTCCAGAAATTTCCTATACATGCAGGCGCGTCCTTCGCTGTGCGGTAACAATTGTTACGGGGTGAAGCGTGGTCGCCCACGGAAGATAAAGAAGTACACGTGTCATTATGTGTCACCGGTGAACAAAAAGAGTCGTCGACGCCTCCGCAGGGGCTGAGCGCGTCGTTCTCGTGGCTTTAGAAAATGTAGTGCTCATACAACAGTTTCCGCATTCCACTGACGCTTCTTTCACGAAGATTGGCGACACATACAGGCATCGGTGTGGGTTTTTTTTTCATACGAGGATTCAGAGCCGTTACCCTAGTTATGTGTCGATGTTACGTGATGGCAATCGGTATACCAGTGTTTAGTGGTTATCACTATACCGTGGAAGTATTCATGCATATGCAAGGAAAGAAGACCACTAACATCGCATTATTTCGCCCTTTTCTCCATTTTCTTCCTTCTGCTTTCTTCAAACCGACTTCAAAACTAAGTCTTGCCCAAACAAAGGAACATTCAGGTAAGCTTTTTGTCGCACTTGTCAGAAGGTGCGTGGCAAATCATTCTTGAATGTGCTGGAGTGGTAGGGGAGTGATCTTTAGCTTGGTCACCACTAAGCCTGCTCCTTGATTACAAATAGTGACAGTGATCTCAAAGTTAAAGTGCGAATAATAAAACCGCCTTGCGCTCCTTAAAGGGCTAGCAGCAATATATCCGGAAAACCTAAAATATTCACTTATTTGAAATCCATGCAGAATTGCGAAATCAAATATACCTGAAACATTTCCATTGCACTGAGTAAGCTGCGTTGCTCCTGCTCTCTGGTGAAAAGCGAAGAAAACTGCGAAGCCAACTGAGCTAAAGTACAAAATCAAAATTTCCGCAACTCCATATACAGCAAACATAATTATGGTGAGATCAACTGCTCTCATAGCTAACAGCACTACAGTATCATGTAATAGAATACGTATTTCTGAAAACATTTTACTGCTGGATGCGTTTCTTTCAGTCAATGTCGCGATCTGAAAACACCGCGAAAATTAAGAGCACGCAGAATTTCGGAAGTATATGTTCTTCCTGCGCCGCAAACAATTTTTTTACTGGGTAGTTTTGGAGGCCGCAGCTTTACAAATGAGCCACATTGGATTCACTTGTCTGCGCCAGCCTGCGATAAGCGATTCCTCTCAGATGCTGTATGGATCATCTCCAGCTTTGACGACAGGAAGCGTCATAAGTTCGAAGGGCTAGGCGGCATGCAGTTGCTTGGTCAGTGAAACTGTTATAGGAACTTTATCACCGTTTTCGCGTTTCATCTGCGTAGCCGTTGTGTTATGTTTTCATTGCATACTTCAACATGTTGTTTTATGGGCATCTTTAGAAAGTCAAGGCAGCACGCTATAGAGCCTAGATGAAACTTCCCCGGTTCCGTTATCGTATGCTACCGGCACCGGCTTGCATGGACGTTGAAATGACCGCAAGCAGCGTCATGTGTTTCCTTGCAGTTTTATATCAGCGAGTGCTGTGGAAGCAGCGTGATTTTTTCCGATATATACGCAAATACTGGCTCATCCTGCTACAGAGCTCAAACAATCATACAAGGCAGCACTTTCTTGAGTTCTTTGTAACTGGGATTATCATTGGCAAATGAACTTCATTTATGTCTTAAAATTGTCGAAAAAAAAGTATTTTGCCCACGCCGCGGCTCCATTCTTGCTCAGATTTGCAAAAGGAACGCATATTGTGGCCACGATAATGTGGTGTAACAGTTGGCGTTGTTACTTGCCTGGTTACTGAAGAAGGAACTGGGAATTTGTATTCCTCCCTACCTCTCGAATGCACCTTCGAGCATTTATGAAAAGCGAATGTAGAAGGCGTAGAAGGCTGCATTGCAGATGGCAGAAGTTACTTGGTACGCGTGATATAGAGAATAACCCGGACGAGCGTTGCCAAAGGTAATATCAAAGTTCTTCTTTACAGCGAAGCTGTATACTTCTACCGCCCAAGGACATTTTCGTGTCGAAACCAAAATCTCCCCATACGTCGGGCAATCCCGGAGATAGCGCAATACAAGCGCGACTGGCGGTGGGGCGAAAGCAGGCGTCAAGCACTCGCCATACGTGGGACGATCCCGAAGATAGTGCCATGCCGGGCCGACCCGCGACGGAGGTCACGCAGGCGTTAAGCACTCACCATACGGGGGCCGAATCCTAAGATAGTGCCGTGCCGGGCAGACCCGGCACGGCACGGCACGGCACGGCACAGCCATTAAGGGGCCATGCCGCCATTAAGCTCGCCATTAAGGGGCCGACATACACAGCTTCGCCGGTCATCCTTCTTCACAGAGTGGAAGGGCACTGAGATTTTTTTCTTAATCATATAGTGAAGCAACCGTAGGGAATTTTATATCTAAATTTTTCAAAATACGCCGCCAGTGTCACTTCGGTCATCTATAAAACGATAGAGCATGGATTTCGAGATTTACTTCCATTTATCGCTCTAGGGTTCGTCTGAGAATTCCAGACGAAGACAATCTCACAGTTTTTTCTTCACAAATTAGGCAAGCGAACCGCGACGTGTTACATTGCATTGAAGAATGACTGCTAAAAGATGCAATCTGTCGGCAACCATTGGACAATTACAGGACTTGAAGTAAATAATCAATTCTTTTTATGCAATCGTAGGCATTTCATAAGCGTTGATCAAAGCTTCACCGCAAATAAGATGTATATTGTCGTGACATCACTAACAATGCGAGCATAAAGCTATTGTTTTTCGCGGTGAGTGTGATTTAAACCTGGCGACTTACGCGACTTCTGACCTAGCAGAGCATTGAGCAGTGTTCGTGAGGCTCGTTAAAGTATAGTTCACTTCGCTGTTCTGGTTGATGACAACTTACGGTTCATCGTAGTTTGCCAGCAGCTTTTCGCAGAAACCGCGCATTGTTGTGGAAGTCGAAAGCAAAGCGAGATCACCACGATCATATCTGGCAGGCCGATATTGTGCGTCATAGCGCGCTTTGGAGTTTTCTTGCGAAGCCAAAGTCGACAGACGCGAAAGTCTCTCAGCCTCTTCAGCGAGGCTAAAAACGACGACAGTGTCAAGCGTATACCGGGGCAGGCGAGCATATTGAAAGAAGAAGGGGTTGTAGACGGCTGTCTCGTGTTTGGCAGTGTTGTATGCGTAAGTAATGGAACGTAGAACTTCATCCCAATTATTTTGATCAGATGTCACATGCATAGAAACCATATTGGTGATAGTGTGATTAGTGCCCTCAATGAGGCCGCTCATTTGGGGATGATGCGGCGTCGAGAGCGTGTAGTGTTGGTTACATAATCGTTGAAGCGCTTCCACGACACACGCAGCTAATTGAAATCTCCGGTCACCCATAATAACACCAAGTGGTCGATGTTGTAGGAAAATAACACGAAGTAGGAAGGTCGACACTTCCGTGGCTGTGGCTGATCGTATGCCACCGTCTCGCAGTACTGCGTGAAGTAGTCGTCGAAGACAATTATCCACCAGTTCCCCTTCGATGGCAGGGGAAAACGGCTAAAAGACCAACTCCAACTTGCTGAAAGGGCGAGCTGGGAGGCAGCACAGTTTTAAGGAATCCATAAGGGGCAGTGGTTGGACGTTATCGATGTTCTCACTGTCTCACTGCGTGCCGCAGGCCCCGTACAACTCAACGGAATGCCGAATCCGGGGCCAGTAAAAGCATTCTTGAATACAATAAGGCTTCCGCACAGTGGCCCTTACACTGTGCGGACATAGAAGGTACAGAAGGTACATAGGTAACCGGTGGCAGAGTCCACGCATAGCCCGTATAACTGCTGGCCGAAGACGGTCCACTTGAAGGAAGCGTAAACCCGTGCTTGAGGAGTGGCGTTTGTACAGGAGCCCATCACGTAGACAGTAGCTGCTTGTCGCAACAGGTGATGAATGTCAACAATTTCAAGCGTGTCCGTCGTTCGGCTTTGAACACATCGATATCTGGAGAATCGGGTGCAACAGGGGCAACGAGATGATCAAAAGTGCCCGAGTCGTAGTCAGTGCTGGTAAGCGTCATACGGGAAAATAGTCTGCGTCAGCACATTCTCGGCCACTCTTGTAGCAAACGGTAAAGTTATATTGCTTCAACGCCAAACCCCTCAGCGGAAGAAAACCACGACGGTCACGAAGGCTCATGATCCAGCACAGGGAATGTTGGTCTGTCAGAACTACGAATAGGTGTGCGCACAAGGAAAAACAAAATAGCTTAACCCCAAAAATAACAGCAATGCATTCTTTGTCTGTCACCTAGTAAATGCGCTTAGGTTTGCTTAACGGGTGGCTTTCATAAGCAATCACGCGCTGACCGTCATCATAGCGTTGGACCAGGATGGTACCCACACCAACGCCACTAGTACCTGTGTGGTTTGTCTGCACATTTGGTTTGAAGTGGCGGAGGATAGATCAGGAGGTCCGCTGGAACTTCAACTGACGAAATGCAGAATCGCATTCAGGTTTTCACTCAAACCGTGCGTCTTTATACAGAAGACTTGTCAGGGGACAGACGCAAAAGCAAGAATAAATCGGCGAAAGTAAGAGCAGGTACCCATAAAACTACGGCGCTGCTTGACTGACTGCGGTGCACTGAATGCCTGAACTGCTGCCGTATTGTGCTGATTAGGCCAGATGCCGTCCTTGTCAACAAGCTGAACCAGTACAAAGGTTTGCCGGTAACCAAAGTACCAGGCCAGCGTTTTTAGGAGAATATACAGGCGTGTAGTGAGCTCATTGAATTTACAGCTGAATATATTAACGCAGGGAACATACCGAATACAGATGTTCCAGTTCAAGCCGGGGCAAATGATGTTCGTTAACATTCCACAAGTTCCGGAAGTGTTGCGCAGCCCAAATGGCATCACATAGAATTCGAATAATACATCCAGGGTAATGATGGCTGTCTTTTCCTTGTCTGACGGGTGCGTGGGAATTTGCCAATATCCTGAGCATGGGTCGATTGAAGGGAAAACGCATCGAGTGAAGGCAATCACAAAATACAACTGGGGCAGCGGATAGACACCCTTCTTCGTCACGGATTTATTCGGCGATTATCGACGCAGGACATCCAGTCACTATCTTTCGTTCTTGCGAGTATGGCCGGAGCTCACCAAAAACTCCAGGACTGTTGTACCATTTCATTTTTATCGTCACTCACTTGTTCCCCGATTATTTTGTGCTCTTTAGGTGACACTCAATACGGACTTTGTCTTACCGGGCGCGCCGACCCCATATCGATTGTCTGGCGCGTTTGAAACCCAAGAATCTAGGACTTTTTGTCCGGCTGCGCAAAGTCAACCACTGACAGATGCTTATAAAGCGTATCCAACAAGGTATGGCGCTCTTTTTTGCTGAACGACTTATCATAGACAGAAGTTTGGTGCATGCGGGAAGAAGGTCAGCCGTTTCACATGGCGAATCTGTTAGTACGGCTACGGATGAAGACCTGTATTCTGTCAAGTAGGTGAGTTTCAAGCCGCCTGCAAGACGGGTTCTCCCAAGCAGTTAGCCGTCCACAAGCCAGCACGTCGTTATTAGGACTACACAATGAGGGGCAAAAACGTTCTTCTTCACCTGATTTAGATGCATTAGCTCTGCGAAGGCGTCAAAACTGTTTGCAACTTACCCGCGACATACAACCGGAAGGCACACAGCGGTGGACGCTGGCATGGCAGTACCTGAAGAGGCAAAAAGTTCACCTTTAACACACCCTGTCACCACAGTTACCTTCACATATCCACAAATATACCTGATAAAAGAAAGATTTTAAACGCAAAGCTCCAAGAATGAAGCAAACAATGGTTTTATAGAAATTAGGATCCAAATTAGCCGACTGTGACATGTGCGGTAGCTATGGTGGCTTTGAATTTTCTTAGTGAGCAGAATTTTACATAATAAGCAGTATGAGAATTTAAAACGGTGTATGCTCTCTTAAAACCGGTAATTTTCACTTAAAACAGTCTAGTGCACCAGGGTATGATAAAAACTACAGGATTATTTATGGAATTTTCATACAAACAGGCGCGGAGACATGTATAGGTATATATCGGTCAACGACTCAAGTTCCAGGCAAACTGCAAACGTCGGCAAGGAAATTAGCTTCTCCGTAATTTTCCCATGTGCGTGGTCTAATGAGGTACGGTACCGCAATAGTGCGCTTTCTATATTGAAGATCGCTATCATGTGATTAACGCGTAAATGCAGAAGTGTGGCTGTGAAAAGTGAACCATAGCAGTTTGAATAATTTTTGATTCATTTGTTTGGTAGCGTCAATTCAATTATCTTAAAATACGTAGACTAAATACTAGACAGCCTGCACTGATACTTCAGTGCAGTAGGAGTTGCAGTAGGGCGGCGATTGTTTGAGAGCTTATCAAAATGAGTTGAGTCTCCTTGTTACATCGTTTTTCTTTCCAATGCAGATACTCTACAGCAGAGAGCCCCTCTTCTTAACAAAGGCATCTGCGAATCCATACATCTCAAATCTTCTTAGATGCTTCAAATCAACTCTGTTGGGGCGGCAGTTTAGTGGGTGGCTCTACAAATTGGAGTACCAAGAAAGAACTACAGCAGCACCATCCCGAGAGGTTCGGCGAACAATATAATATAGCTTGTAATTGTCTCGTTGTCCGCCCTTCCCAGGGTAATGTAACTTTACTTGTCTGCGCCGTGACGGCGTCATAAAAGTGTCAAATCACTGTTTCTCAGCAAAAACTGCATTGCTGTATCATTTGTGCATGTTGCGTGGGTTAGATCATGATAGAAGACCAGTTTGAGTGCCCATACTTGCTGACTCATGAAAGCAGTGCTGTGAAAGGATTTTCGCCTTACTTCTAACAACTAGGCATTTTTCCAGGTTGACTCCGTCACGCAATCGTCACCAGCGCAGGAAAACGACAATGAATCTGTTTCTTCGAACCCACATCACGATGAAATGTTACGCTACGTTTGGTGTCCCGCACTCCTTTCCTCACAAAGTCCTCCTGAGCCTGTCCAGGTATCCACAGCTGGCCTCACTGACACACGAAGTTTGGAAAACACCAAGCTTCAAACGGCTCGTAGGCCTGAGCAGCAGTCGGTGAAGGTGAGAAGGATCAACACTGAACCAGAAATAACTCTTAGTTTTATGCGGCGTCTGTTGCATTAGTCCCATTTGGCCATGATTGCTTCCTATAGCAGTGTCACTTCCACAGCTATGTCACTAGACGCTTTCCTATTAGACAGAAAACAAATAAACATGCGAGACTGCAGAATGTGAGATACGCTCCCAACAAGCAATAAAATACTCTTTCAATATCTAAGACCAAGTCTACGTCCTGTGGCAAGTAGCGTTCTGCGTTTTAGGGCACACCTAGAATTTCGAACTAATTGAAAAGCTAGACTTGTCAACATCACAATAGTTGCGCTACAGATCTCCTTTGCTAGGCCGTTATGATAGAGAAGTGGACAGTTATTAGAACAAAGTATACTTGGGAACAACATTAGAAAAAATGGTTGTGGCTTAGCTAAGGTTAAGCCCAGAATGCGAAGCATACTAGCCTTTATTTTAGTTGTTGAACCACTGTTTCGCCTGGTGAACTGCTGTTGCTTGGCTATATTTCGTTCGGCTAGACGAAGAAACAACTCATCCGTTACTCTGCTTCGCCTTCAAGAGTGGAACGCGACAGCGTTCCCGTCGACCCGCCAAGGGGTGTAAGACAATGGCTACGGCACAGCGACTACGCGCCCCGCATTGGACGCAGTGAGCGTCGAGCAACGCAGCGTTCGGCGCGGCAACGAAATGTGCGCCTGAGCAAGCGACGCACGCCTGAGCCTTAGAAACAGCTCGTTTCTAAGGCAACACCGCATTCACTAGAGGCGCTTTTGTACCGCTTTGAAGCATCGTACTCGTGGCTCAGTGGTAGCGTCTCCGTCTCACACTCCGGAGACCCTGGTTCGATTCCCACCCAGCCCATCTTGCAAGAGTTGAGCCAAAGCCACCTTACAAAAAAGCGCAGCTGCTTATATGACGCCGCGAGCGACGGCGCGAGTTGGAGCCCCGTTTCTCCTCTGTCGTGACGTCACGGTGTCACGTGGTCAGCCTTGAAGGCGACACCGCCGCGCCTGAGGAGCTGGGTTGAGCTCTAGTAGTATGCTTCGCATAAAAGCCCAGCTGCTTATATGACGCCGCGAGCGACGGCGCGAGTTGGAGCCCCGTTTCTCCTCTGTCGTGACGTCACGGTGTCACGTGGTCAGCCTTGAAGGCGACACCGCCGCGCCTGAGGAGCTGGGTTGAGCTCTAGTAATATGCTTCGCATAAAAAAATGGCATTTGCTCCTCAAAGGCAGATGCACACAAACATCCACCAATGGGTGCGGCCTCTGTACTGACATCAGGAGCCGGACGGCCGGTGACTGGGCCGACGGAGATGGCCGCCCAACAAAAAAAATGTAAAAAACAGCACACACAGAGGTTTGTTGGTGACTGTTGTGACTGTGTGGTGTATAAGATCCCCCTTTCATGCAAGCGTTTTTATATCGGCCAAACGGGTCTTTGCATCAATAACCGCATGCGCAAGCACTTCAACAAATTTCAAAAAAGGGCAAAAGAAAGTCAGTTGTCTCTGCATTGCAATGAATGCAGCTGCAAGCCATCTTTCGAAGGTGTAACCTATCTGTCAAAATATCGTGATGAACGCGCACGCCTCATATCCGAAGCATTCCACATTCACGTTAGTGGCGGAGCATGTGTGAGCCTTCCGTCCATTTCTCTCCTTCCGAAGGAGATTGCTTTCCTATCACATTAATTGCAATTCCCCCTGCGCATGCCCAATTTTGCAGATTCTGGGGTTTCAGATAGCGGCGGAGCATATATATGCTGACTGAAGGAATAAAGACACTTTGGTTGTTAGTCAGCGCTGTTGTCCGTGTCCCTTCGCTCATCCCGTCGTTTAGCGCTGGTTTTATTGCTCGTAATCATGAACCAACCAGCCCAAATGCGTACTCTTTTACTATTATGGGCCTCGCTAAGCTTATGATTTTTTATATTTGTTGTCTTATTTGTATTAGATACCTGAAACAGATAATCAAAATGAACGTTGCAACTACATGAATGTGCTTTGGCAAGCAAGCTCCTAACAGTGGCTGTCAATTTCGCGTTGACTATTAATGTTTCGTCTACAATGGCTACGACATGACTGCGCTTTGAAGTGGAGACTGCTAACGGTGCCCCTTATGGGTGCGCTTGACTAGTGCTATCTCACCGAGGCGCCCGTCAGGCTCGACGGTGGCTGCCCGAATGAGTTTTCTGGGCCTCACTAAGCTAATGATGTTTTATAATTGTTCTCCTATTCGCATTACTTGCCTTCTCTCTATAGCTAATGCAATGAAATACACAAGTGTTAATAAATCATGCAATTTCAAATGGAAGGTGCATATTGAACACATTTGTTCAGCAGCGGAAAAAGAAAGTTGTCCTAGCTGCGACAAGAAATCGACGATTGCTACCACCCCTGTTAAACTAACAGCGTACCTGACGTTCGTACGACCAACTTTTGAATATGCAAACACAATATGGGACCCCTCCGAAATTGGGCACATCAAAATGCTAGACGGAGCGCAGAGGAGCGCCCCTAGATCCATTCTTTCAATATACTCCTCGACGGATTCAGTAGCAGAAATGTGATGCCTATACTCTTAGACAAAGGTACACCCTTTGGGGTGTATATCTGGCACACTACAATAATCGTCGTCTTCCTTGCTCAGGTTTCCTTTCTTGAAAACGCCGTGCCCGCTAGCTTTCTGTTGGAAATGCTAGGTCATGCTGATAACGCGCATGCCGTTCGTCACGGGAAGTACAGGGTTCGCCGCGTTAAAGAAATGAATTGCGGACAAGAGAGATGACCTCTATATTTGTGTGGCAACATACAATCGAAAGGGTGTAATTTTGTTTCAGATTGTAGTAGAACTTAGAGTGTAGTAGAGCTGGTACCACACAGCACCGTGGAAGAACTCTGAGAGAAATAAATGAACAGACATTTGAAGTACCTCAACAGTGTATCAATGTATATGCAAATTCATTCTTCCAAGAAACAACTCAACAATTGATTTCATTGCCGTTATCTCTGCTCCGACGTAGCTCGCCAGAAAACTTTGAGAAAGGGCTTAAGAGAGAGAAGAGACTTTTATTTAGCTGGATAGTTATGTAAAGCCGGGATACACTGCCCTACTAGATGGCCAGGAGGTCAAGCCTACTGGCGACTTCATAGGCGGGCTTGAGGATCCCCCTACTCGCTGGCCATCAGGTCAAGCCTACTGACGCCCTCATAGGTGCGTTTGACAATCCAGTGTTGCATTCCCGGTTCCGAGCTGCGCAGCAGGGTATCCCACTGATCTGGAAGCAGGCTTTCCCATATTTCTGCAGGTGGTGGGTCTTCCTTGCATCCGCAGGATATATGGTTGAGCGTAGCTCTTTCATCGCACAAGGAGAAAATTGTGAAGGATACATGGGAGAGAACCATCGGGATAGAGAAGGAGTTTGTTTGGAGTCTCCTCCAGATGATTTCCTGCTCTTTTTTGAGGTTATAATGTGGGGGCGGAAACTTCCTTCGTCCAAGGCAGAAATGGTGGGTTAGGTCGTGAAATGAAATTAGGCTATCCTTGGGTGTCCCCTGAGCGGAGGTGCCCACCGCCCGGACGACTAGCACTCGGGCTATCTGATGAGCCGCCTCAATTCCAGTTTTGCCAGAATGCGCCGGAACCCAAATCAATTAGATATCCCTATATGGGCAAGTGATCTTACTAAGATTGTTAAGAGTGGATTCAGCAATTCTGCCCAGGGCAAAATCGTGTGTGGCCGTCTTGGAATCACTGAAGATAATATCTGCCTGTGAATTTGCAATCTCGAAAGCGACGGCTCACTCCTCAGCCATTGCAGATGTGCGTACACGGAAGAAGGCGGAAAGCACTTTGGCATGTGTACCTGTGATGCCCGCCACTGAGAATGCTCTATTCAGACCTGGATATTCAACCGCATCGACGTAGATGACACCCGTTTGCTGTTCATATGCCTTGTGGATTGCCAGAGCCCTGGCAGTCCTCCTACCGTCGTGGTGTTCGGGATGCATATTTTTGGGAACAAGTTTAATGGTGAGCCAATTCCTGATTGGTGCAGGTACTCTTGGTTCATCTATTTGTGGATCTACGTTTTCGTCTACTTTGGCGAGGATATTTCTGCCTGTTTCATTTTTCGTGTGTGGTGATGTTAGCCGCGCAGAATTCTTCGAGTGTGTTATGAATGCCGAGTTGGAGAAAGTTTTAGTAGATGTATAGTGGGGTAGCCCTAATGCCGCTTTGAATGCTTGTCTGATTATGTACTCAAGCTTCGTCTTTTCTGTAGCGTAGAGCTGTAGGTAGGGCACAAAGTAGGTGAAGTGGCTAGGAGCAAATGCCTGCACTGATCAGCACAGATCTTGCTCCTTCATGCCTTTTCTCATAATTGCAATCCGTTTGATTGGACGGCTTGTCTGATGGGTGGTGGTAGAAAGCCTGTTGATGGTGTCGGCGTTTTTGCAATTGCTCTGGATGAATAGACCCAATACCCTAAGTGTCTTGAGTTCTGGTATGGGTTGGCCTGTAGCATTGACTGTGATAAATGTGAGAACTTGGTGTGCCCGCCTACCTCTGACCTTACCTCAAATGACACGGAGTTCAGACTTAGGCTGCGAGCAAATCAGTCCTGCTTGTGCGGCGTCACTTTCTCCTTGATCAACCGCCAATTTGAGAGTTGCCTCGATATCCCCCTCGTTTTTTTATTGGACCAGATATTGATATTATCACCATAGATGATGTGAATCAAATTCGGAATTTCGGCAAGTACCCCTGGAAACCGGATGAGCGCTACATTGAATAGAAATGGGGAAAAGACAGAGCCTTTTGGAGTACCTTGTGCGCCTAACTTTATGGGGCGGATGTTATGTTTCCTATTGTTATAATGGCTGCGCGTTTGAATAAAAATGATCCGATATATTTGTAAGCTTTGATGTCGGGATTAGTATTACTTAGATTTCCTTGGATTATTCTGTGTGAGACGCTGTCAAAGGCCTTATTTATGTCAAGGCGCAGAAAAGCTGTAGTATGTATTATGTCCCGTCTTAAACGGGGCATCAGCGACAGAGAAAAGGGCTCAAGGATTTTTTTCGCAGTTTGGTTTACAAAGCTGATAATATTTAAATGTTCTTGTGTTAACTAACAAAATTATGTAACATTTGATTTAAAAGGTGATATCTTTTCATGTTCATGTTGTGTTAAAAAAATTTCATGTACTGATTGCGTTACTGAAGCACTTGAATTGCTGATGAATTGTGTGAAATCGACGTACTAATTGCGCTGATGTAACGTCGCATTAGTGAACTAGACTGGTAAACGAAACTTGAGTTACGTATCTTATATACTGCTGCACAAGTGATTTGTAATAATATTTTTACTGTAACCGACGCCTGTAACAACCTGAGGGCGATCAGTATGCTGAAATCAAATAAAAATGCGTTGTTTTGCGAGAAGTGAACTCTGTCACATAAAATGAACACCGCGTATCCCATCAGCGTCGTCGTCAGCTGCAAGTGGCATCGTTCACACAGCGAAAATAGGGTGATATGTCACACCTTTCACAACATATCTGTAATTGAAGCACTGGGACGGTGCTTAAGTTACATCCTTGGCAGTAAAAGAACCGTGCCGGTGCTCCATCACTTCTCTGTCCAGTTCTACTCTGGCGGTGGCTGTATATGGCGCGGCTGAGCCCGGCCGCGCGAGAACTGTTTTCTAAGCGATCTGCGTTAAGTAGAGTCTAAGTGCGGCATGGGCTAATGGGTTTCGCCTATTAATCTGTGCTGATTACAGGCAGCACAAAGGTCAATTTTATCTCGCTTCTTTTTGTAACGCCAGCATTTTCACAGTGAGTGTTGCGGTCATTCAGTGAGTGTTGCGGTCACACGGCTGAGAAAAGTGCTATACCAATTTAGGATATATCTCTAATAATTTGCTATTGCAAACAATGTTTTGCTTGTCGGAGGAAACTGCAACTGCCTTTTCATCTAACTCTCGTCATGTTACCGTCCTCCTTTAGTGGCTATGCATTCATGGTAACACGGCCGTCGTGGTTGTTGCGCCGTCGTCAGTATGGATTGGTCAAGTAGGTCTCGTCTTGCCATCATGATGTAGTCGTCGTCATATAGACATTGTGCATTTATTGGTCTTTCTCAGGTCCCCATAGTCGTTCTTTTTTCGCCATTCTTCTCATTTTAACTCTCGTCACACCGTCGTAATCATACCGCGTTCGTTTTTTAATCGACGTCCCTCTTTCTGTGTCATTCTGTTGTAACAGTGCTGTTGTTATTCAATTATGATAATGCCACGCTTGTCACACCCTCGCTAACATCCAATCATTATAAGTCCAACTCTGCTTGCATCACATGGCACAGTCGTTCACCATCGTCGCACGGATACCAGTCTCGTTCACCGCAAACATGTCGCCCATCTACCCGTTCACCGCAGCCACGTCGGCTTTCGTCCCTTGTGGCTTTTGGCCACACCCTTCCAGAAAACTAGGAAATGAAGCAATCGGAGGTGGTGCTGCATTGCCCACTACTACCACAAATCCTCTGTATGTGGCCGGAAACAGAAGCGTAATTGACGTTTAAAAAGACGGTGTATCGGTCCAAGCACTCGACGACAGTGAAGCCCACCTATCTGAGATGAGCGCTAGCCTACGTAGAGGTTTTAAGAAGGTTCTCACCCCCGCGCCGCGAGTGCTTCGTGTGACCAACGGCGACATGCTGGTTATTCTTGTAATGTGTAGTGTGCGTTTAAGTATAGCATGCAGCCCTACTTTTGTTCTCTTTGCTGTAATGGACAACTGCCCTGACGACTTGATCTTTGGATTGGACTCTTTATCCAATCATTCATCTCTCAGTGACTGCGCAATTGGCGCTCTTTAGTTACACTCCCTCAACTCGCCGATGCTCCGAGCACCGCCCCACCACACTTTTGTTCGCTTGACGACGTGCGTCTGTCCTCCGAAGCACTTACTGAGGTCACGTAGACCGCCCAGCCACAGCTTCCTGACGGCGAATATGTGTTTGTGATGTGTGGTGCGCGACATGGTGCGGTGGTCGGGACGGTCAAGAGCAGACGTCAAGGAGTGCGCGCGCCGAGGCAAATTCCGTGCTGGAAGGAAAACGACGACGCTGAAGAGCGTCCGGCACGTGAACGCGCTGCGTAAGAAAAGCAACTAAAAGAAGAAAAGCCAACCAAGTAGGAAAGACTACGGGGCGTCAGGCAGCCAATCGGAGAATGCCTAATCGGCCAGAGAGAAGAAAAAGCGCGGGGAGACGCCGAGAGGGTTCCAGGAAGCGACGCCAGGAGGAGGTCAACCACCAGACCGGGAGTTGAAGACGGGCCGTCGGGTTGCGGACCCGAGCCACCAGGACTTCACCCGACCGGGGCCTCCTGCCAGCCCGTTCCTGTGCCTCGCCCTTCTACCCCAGCGTGCCGCCAGCTGCTCAAGGCAGGTGAGTTTCTACGCCCGCGGGCAGGACGAGACCAGTCGGGCTACGGGCCAGAGTTCTACGCCACCTGCCCGGTCAGAACGCCGCCCCCGTCTGTCGTGCCGCCTGCTACCCGAGGCAGGCGTTCGAGCTTCAATATTACTATATATTATTACTCGCACAAATATTACTCGCCCATCAAATCTTCGATCCGGCTACTGGCAGATGACAGCTGATGAAATGGACTGCGAGAAGACAGCCTTCATCATGCCGGATGGTTTATATCAGTTCAACCTAATGACCTTTGGCCTATGCAATGCACCTGCGATAGTTGAACTTTTGATAGACGATCATCTGTGAGGCTACAAATGAACCACCTGTCTTTGGCATCTCGACGACGTTATTGTATTTTTTCCCACGTTCAGCAGCAACCTTACCTGACTCGCTGCCTTTCGTGTAGTCCTCCGAAAAGCCGGCCTCCAACAGAACTCCACGAAATGTCAATTCGGGCGCCGTCAGATTACCGTGTTGGGACACCTCGTTGATGCATCCGCTGTACAACCAGATCCGGAAAAAGTTAACGCCGTTAGCAGTCTCCCTAGTTGACGTTCCGCTTCTGATGTGCGCTGCTTCGTCGGCCTGTGTTCGTACTTTCGCCGTCTCGTCGAAAACTTCGCCGACGTTGCTCGGCCTTTGACAGATTTCTAAAGAACACGTCATTCTCATGGAGCCGGGAACAGGCTCACACGTTTGCCGTTCTATGGGGTTTCTGACCACCCCTCACATACTTGCCCACTTTCATCCATCTGCACGGACTGAAGTCCCCACCGACGTAAGCGGCCATGTCATCGGCGCTGTTCTTTCCCAAAAACCGAATGGTACTAAGTGGGTGATAGCTTAAGCCAGACGCCTGCTGTCACATACCGAGAGAAATTACTCCATCACGGAGCGGGAGTACTTGACTTTAATTAGAGCTGTTGCGAAGTTCAGGCCATATTTGTACGGCCGCACGTTTTCGGTCGTTACAGACGACCACGCACTCTGCTGGCGGTCTTCCCTCTAGGAACGGAGAGGACGGCTTGGTCGCTGGGCTTTCCGGCTCCAGGAATTTTCATTTCTTTTGAATTAAAGGTCTGGACGCCTCCAAAAGGACGTTGACTGCCTCTCTCGTCATCACGTGGATCCTCCTGATCCTACTGCTTATGATCCAGTGACCTGCGTAATAAATTGTACTGACATGACCGGCCTACGTGCTGAACATCAGCGCGACGAATTGTTGCACTCCAACATCACTGGAATACAATCTGGCAGCACCGATGGCACGTGCCGCATGTTCGTGCGGCATGATGGCATCCTCTGCCGCCGCAATATCAACCCTAACGGCCCTCAGTTGCTCCTTGTCCTTCCTGGTCATCTGCGATTAGTCGTTCTCGAACTTCGCGATGCACCGACGGCGGGACACCTTGGAGTTTTGCGTACATATGACCGTGTACGACGGCGCTTTTTCTGACTGGGTCTCTACCGCACTGCGCGTCGTAATGTCGGCACGAGCCGATTTTGTCAGCGCCGGAAGAAACCTACCCTTCCACCGGTCGGATGATTCGATCCAATTGACGTTCCATCTGAACTTGCCATTCGCGTCGCCCTTGACCTGCTTCTCGCTTTTCCGACGACAACTAAAGGGAATAAGTGGATCGCCGTCGCTACTGACTACGCTACACGCTACACAGGCATTGCTGACTTGTTGCGCTACAAACATCACAGGTTTTCTCCTCGCCGACGTCATTCTCCACCACGGAGCCAGTTACTTACAGACTGCAGGCACTCGCTCTTGTTTGGAAATGTGGACGACCTCCTCCGCTCTTGTGCCACTGAGCACAAGCTGTCCACCGCCTACCACCAACAAACGAATGGTCTTACGGAACGTCTAAACCGAACGCTCACAGAGATGCTGTCGATGTACGTCTCAAATAATCACCGCGACTACGATGCCACGCTTGCGTACGTGACATTTGCCTATAACTCGCCCAGCATAACACCACAGGATATTCACCCTTTTATCTTTAGTATGGTCGCGACCACCCATTGCCGTTTGACACCATCGTCCCTTCTGTGTCACGTGTTGCTACTGACTACGCCAACGAAGTCATCGATCGCGCTCACATGGTGCGTCATTTCGCCCGCTCTAGTATGTTAGCCTCAAAGCATATACAGAAAGAGCGTTATGTCCGGTGCCATCGCAGTGGTAGGTTCGCCCCAGGTGCTTGGGTCCACACAGGTCCCCATGAAGCACTAAGTCAAGTCAACGATGTCAAATAGAAGATTTCGTCGTTACAGTTTGATCTATCCCCAAGTATGACGCCTCTTGACATCGTGCACGTTTCGCGGCTGAAGCCATACTTCGCTCGCAACTCTTCGCCCACCATGCGCCGACCCGACGCTTCGCCACACGGGGGTCCTGTTACGGAACAATAAAGAAGAGGAAGGAAAAAAAAAGATAGTGAGACGGCTGGCTTCTGCGTGTTGTTTCTGGTCAGCCATATTTAACTACACTGACTCTGCTTGCGTATATATTGTAAATACACTCTTTCTATACTCCCAACACCCTCGTAACAATATTATCGTATTCACATTGAATACGTTATCACTATAATAAATGCCAAAAAAATGTTTTTTTTCGATAACACCATCCCATCACTACTGCCATCTAATAAGCGTAAAATTCTGGAATACTGTTGGTGGCGAAGAAAGCAGAGTAACGAAACTAGCCTTTTGTGACGATGTCGCGATCCTTCCAAACCAGTGCTATTCCTTTTTAAATGATGTATTTGCTTCCGTTTTTCGCAAATGTTCTCCGACTACTCCCCGGTACATACCTAATTGCTCTTAATTACCAATGAATTAGATTACTATAGACTGGGTCAGCACACAATAGTTGACTGAAAATCTGAAAATATCTTCTTCCTCAGGTGATGATTCAATTAATAGCAAACTGCTGAAAATTGCTCAACCAATGTCTGCCATCGTGCTTTCAATGCTCCTTTCCCAGTATTCCTCAGTATTCCTCAGTATTCCTCAGTATTCCTCAGTATTCCTCAGTAATTTAGTCAGTATTCCCAAGTGATTGGAGGGTTGGCAAGGTGTTTCCGGACCCTAAATCAGATTGCACTCATTCTCCCGATAACTATCGTCCTATATCACTCACATGTGTACTATTTAAAATATTGGAGCATATTATAGATTCCTATTTGATTCATTTTTAGTCTATTTGCTTTTTTTTCGGAAGAACAACATGGCTTCAGGAAAACATTTCCATGCGAAACAAAATTGATAGTTTTTACCATTGACCTATTTACTCATACTGACATGGGCTTCGATGTGGACTGGGTGTTTATGGACTACGCGAAAGCTTTTACACTGTTTCACATGATCTCCCCACACTTAAACTTAGCACGGTTAACATTGCCCGCAACGTATAGAACAGGATTAAAAGCTTAATGTCTAATCAATCCCAGCAGATTTATACTAACGGCTGTTCAGTCTCTCACACTTTAGTAACATCGGCTCGACCCCAGCGATCGGTACTAGGACCTCTCTTATAACGATTTACATTGGCAACCTTCCTAAATGCATTTCCCATTAAACTATCGGCTCTTCGAAGATGACTGCGCCATTAGTCGATACACGACTATTACACTATTCTGATAAGCTTCAAGACGATCTTACAAGCATATCCCACTGGTCGGACAAGGGGTTCATGCAACCAAACGTTAATACATGTAAAACAATGTATGTATCGCGTCGCACAAACAACACTGACAACACACGTGCTTACTTACTTCACGATACTTTTTTTTTAATCCATCAGCTCATAGAAATAGTTAGGTGTTCATATTTAACGTAACTTATCACGGCATACGCCTATCGAACACGTCACTACTACTTGACATAATAATTGTAACAGCGCAAACACATGCAACCACAAAGTCCCAAGGACGAGACACAAGCGCTGTTACAATTTTTATGTCAAGTATGCACCAACTCGCCCAAAAAGAAGTTTTAATGACGTCACTACTAACGCTAACCGCGCTCTTGGATACTTGCGTCGAAATTTCACTGCTGCGCCTCTGCCGATAAAGCTAACTCTCTTCAAAACACTTCTGCGGCCAAAGCTACAGTGTGCTTCCATGGTATGAGATCCCTATCAAATCGCACACATAAACACACTAGAATGCATCCAAAATCGCACAGCACGTTTATTCTTACCTAACTATTCCCGTTATGCCAGCATTACTTCCATGAAGAACACACTTACTTTACCGGACCTTTCATTGCGCCGTAAATGTTTCAGACTACCTTTTCCACATAATGTATCACCAAACCCACCGACAAAGTACCATATTATGGTTCGCCCCTCAAACATTTTATCCTACTCCGATCACTAGTTTAAACATAGTGTTTCATTTTTTAGAAAAAAAAATGTTTCATAATTCTTTTATTGCCAAGACCAGAGCGGACTCGAACGACATTCCCCCCTCCATCGCTGCCATTTGTGATGTTGACAATTTTAAGACTACTGTATTTTCGGCCGCTTTTTAAAACGTAATATTGCATAATAGTATACTGCTTTTTTGTGCTTGCCAGTCCTTTCTGTAATGTGTTCGATTCAGGAAAGTATTCGAAATAAATAAATAAATAAATAAATAAACTATTATTTTGGAGCTGTTACTAGATGTACAAATAGCTTAGGCTATTTTCATTCTGTACAGCACAATAGAAGGCATTCCTGCACATTGGGGGTAATGCGGCAAAGTAAGTTTTCCAGCTGTACTGACGAGAGTGGTTTTCTCAGAATTATTTTTTTTGTTTCCATTGTTTCTTATTTCTTGCCAAGCTTTCAGTCATCTACGCTCCCACTATTATAACAAAACAAATGTCTTGGCAAATTCGCATTTTTTTTGCTTGTAGAAGGCATTATACTAGTCGTTTGACAAATTTTCTTGGGGTAGTTGCGAAAAAATGTATCCGTATTACAAGTAGGAATTACAGGAAGAAGAGGTTCTCCCTATATGGAGAAAATACTGTGAAAAGAAAAGGATAGCGAGTTAGCTTGTGTAAGAGAAACTTCAATGCCAAATGAGCGTTGGGTGCATAGCAATCGCAAAAGAGACAAAGAGGCTCCAAATAGACTCTGGAACCAGGTAAGAACACCCCGAGTTCTAAACGAAAATTTGCAAACGACTATGAGAGATGAAGACGGTAAATCCTTCGAAGTAGACGATGTGTTGCGGTACAATAAATGTGTTATTAGGAACAAATTCGCTACGAACTAAATTGTAGTGCAGACTAAAACAAACTCCAGCAACACCTCAGAGGCCTGAGAGATAAAAACTTTGAATATTTTGCAGAACGGTTGTTGAAGCACAACAACATTTCTCTAAATACTCAGCCGCAGAACGCGACAGAATTCCAATGTGGTTAGTCCAAAACTTCGATGGAAAGAGCCAAGCACTGCTGACTAATGCCGTAGAGCTAGTGATTAGAAAAAACAAAATTTCGGTTGGATAGCGTGACGGTAAGAGGAACCTCATCTATACAAGTCACAAGGAAGGTCTTCAAAATGAGACGAGCCCGCACAGGCGATATAGGGTAACGTCGGCGATATATAATAATAATAATATTTGGGGTTTTACGTGCCAAAACCACTTTCTGATTATGAGGCACGCCGTAGTGGAGGACTCCGGAAATTTTGACCACCTGGGGTTCTTTAACGTGCGCCTAAATCTAAGCACACGGGTGTTTTCGCATTTCGCCCCCATCGAAATGCGGCCGCCGTGGCCGGGGCGGTGATATATAGAATGTCAATGTAAGCCATAGAATTAGAACTGCCGAAATGGGTCGAAAAATTATGTGCTTGGCGGGCTGCAAAATGTGTTCAAACAAGGCAGACTATTTCAGAATAATCCGTTGTTCTAACCTAGTGCACACATGTTTCAGTAGCTCAGAACAGATCTTTATGGCTAGCATTTCGAGATATTCAAGGAGCCTATTACAATGTAGGCGGCAAAGTGGTATGGGTTATTCTGAAGCACGAAGGAAAACATGGCGATTTCGTGTATCTAATAAGGGATATATAGAGAGAGACATCCGTGTTCAAATTGCAAGGGAAGACCCAAAATATTATGAAGGGATGAACATTAACCAAAGGCTGAAGCGAGGATATCCTCTGTCTCCACTGTTGTTCGCGCTTTGTGTTAAGGGCATATAAAGTCGACTAGAAACAGTGATTAGATTTTGATTGAATGTACATGTGTAAGGGACAAATGGTGCAACAGAAGGTTTCCGAGCTGATGTATGCGGATGACATGGTGCTACTATCGGACAATGGAATATGTTTACAGACGCTTGCGACTATCTGTTGCAACGCAGCGACAAATCTTTGCCTTACGTTTAGCACAGTTAAGTCAGTACTTATGATCATTAATGAAGAGAGGAGTAATGACGTGATGTTTCAAGAGCAAGTTATATCCATATTCAAGAAATATACGCAGCTCGGCGTATGCATAAACGAAGGAAAGACTTCATTAAGCACCTACCAAAATAATTGTGAAAATGAAGAAGCAGAGTGTAGCAATAACAAAAAAGCAGTGTGCGGCCACTATATGAAGTAGTACTTGTAGTGTGGAAAGGGGTAATAATGCAAGCGCTAAGGTTTGCGAGGACAATTTTGTGCTTCAAATCCAATATGTCGTCGCGGTTGGAAGCTTCCAAAAGATAGGTAGGAGGGGGGGGGGGGGCTTTGGGAGGCACCGGTAGAACCACAAATCAGGTACTGCAGGGTGCCATTGGTTGGCCTTCTCTTGAAATCAGAGAAGTGCACAGCGAAATTAGAGTTGAAGAGAGATTCTTGAACATGCATCGAAATGAATGGGCGGCTAAACTGCAGAAGTATCTGCATTTCAGAAGCGTGGGCACAGAATGGAGTAATAAGTCGATAAATTTAGTCCAAAGTAGATGAAAAATGATAGTCTAAAACACAACCAGGCGTCATAGAAAAGAAAATGAGAGAAACAGAGACAGCGAACTGGATGAAAATAATGGAAACAAAGACCACGCAAATTTACAAGAATGAGAAGCCAGAAAGTAGAAAAAAGAATTTGTACGAGAAAACAAAGGGCAGTGCCTTGCTATTTGAGGCTCCAGCTTGTAGCTTTAGGACAAAAACATGCCAGAGCAAATATTCGCAGCAAGGTCGGGCAAGTGTGCTGCAGCAAAAATCCAGGGATCACTCAGTACATCGTAATCTAATGCCGAGGTATTAACCAAATGTGTCACAAAGGTAACATGCGCCTACCAGGGGCAGCTGGATTTAAAGTAGAAAGAACAATCAACCGGACAGCCCTCCAGATAAACAAGAAAAGTTTAGAGTATGCATGAAAAAAGTAAGGAAATAATTGATATGACGAGATCCGTTACAGGCATATCACGCGATACAAGGTAAAGAAGTTTTCAGGAAAAATACAGATAGAGAAGTATGAAAAAAGTACTGGAATGAAAAAGAAGTACGGCTTACATGAATAAATGAAGCCGGGCAGGTGACTACTTGTCACCGCCCCCGTTTCAGAGGGGCTGTAAATAATTTATAATCGTCATCATCATCGTCACCACAACGCCGGGGGCATTGCGTTAGCCTCTTTTCAATGCCTGATTATAGCTTTCGGTTTCACTTTGCGTGGAGATTCAATACTGAAAGTCTCGTGCTTCGAATGTTTAGCTCCGATACAAGGCTTCCATGTACACAATTCTAACTTGTTTGATCTGCTGCATTTCTTTCCTTACCGTATTTATTATTTCCCTATAGAGCTCATCATGGTATGTGTTATGAAACAATTGACATATTTTGTGGTTGAGTCGTCTAAGAACGCTTGCGCATTATAAAGGTGGCTCGCAAACAGAATTTGCGCCCTTCTTATTTATTTTGAAGGCATCAATGACTTCTTTAGGCTCATTATTCGAATGCCTGCGACATTCTTACGCGTTTCTTATCATGCCACTGGAATTATTGAGTATCGCGCAATTTGCTAAATGGATGCGTATATTATTTTCACAGTAAATTCAGTTTGCAGTTCAGCACCGTGTCGGTTCTCTCGTGTTTTACGACTTCGACTGTTGCCCTATGCAAGCCATCACTCTTAACAGCTTATTCTAGACCAACTGACTGGTATCGAAGCGATGCCATGAATCGACAAGTCGGGACATTATATTGAGTAGGTAATAGTTGCACTAGGCCGGAAGTTTTTTATTGTAGGAGTAAAATTTCTTGCAGAACCTCTCTCACAATGACTGTAGAAGGTCATGCAATTAGCATTCAAGTGATGTGGCACGCAAGGTATTGCTGAACAAACGTTTACTTAGAATCTACTGTCGTCATTCCGAGTCTCGCGTTGCTTCCGGCAAAAGAGCGCACTCTTGTCAGGTATCGCCTACGTTGCTATGGTAATCGTATCGCAAGGTCGAACGTGACGATGGCTGCAGGACTGCGACTACGTCGCTACGGTAGAAACACTGAGACTAAATGACTCTCAAGCGACGGAGCGATGAAGGCAGTGGGACAGCGATGACCTGTGGAAAGTGGAATCGCGACGAGTGTGTGATGACAATTAGGTTGATGACAATGAGGATCAGATGATGATGTTGGAGTCACAACGAAGGAAAGACGATGACGGCATCACGACTACAGTATAACTCTAACGCATGACGACAATGGACCGACTACGACAACGGGATGGGGCTCGAATGACGAAGCTAGAACATCAAACGAGATTGACAGGGTGACAAACAGGAGTGCATGCCTTGTGGCACAAGCTACGAGAAAACTTGGTCGACAGGGTCTGCGCGAAAGACGTGAGGACGACGGTAGGACGAAAGCACGATACGGAAATTAAAACGACAACTGCATCGTTCTGAATGCGTGACGAGTGTAATAGGACAATGTAGTGACATTGGCAGCTTAACGAGAGTTGGATCATGAAGCTGGAATTACGGCGATTGAAAGACCACAGCGGCGTAACAACCACGAGTACAAACCTAGTGGCCGAAGATGCTTGTCAACTTGGTACAGTAGGCCGCCGTGAGAGGTTAAATCCTCAAGTGTTCTCAAAATGTCGGAAGTTTGCAAGTAATGCTAATGCGAAGCACGCCTAAACGAGAATTATATAAAATAGAATTATATATACAGGGCGTTTATATTTGTGTAGAAATTCACATCATAGTAAAGAAGCGTAATGCCCAAATACTAACATCATGTTTCGCTCGATCACCGCGCACAGTCTCTACCACAATGCTCTCATGTTAATTAGCATCAACAGCGCAAAGCGGATCCGCCTTTCACAAAGCGAATGATATGTGCTGCTACTTGATTCACTATTTAAATTGTGTCGCGCATCTGGATCGCAGATTAGGTCCCATATAGTCCTAAGAATGCAGTAAGGCAGTGTGTATGAAGCAACCTGCCTTCTCAGTTCTCCCTAGGATGATTGCCCTCCGACCTGGCAACTGCAGCTGTTCTTCTCGAGCATAAGAAGCATGGGTGGCATGTGCACGCCGCCGTGTGGGCAACCGCGTTCACAACTGCCCGTGGGGCAGGCATTACGGGTTTATCATATGACCCAATGCTCCACGAAAGCACATGTAATTTCAAAGCGTAAGCATCAGCATAGCACCGCAAAATATTTTAACTAAGGATCTTCAGGGCACTATAGGAGCAACGAGGACGCCAAAGCTAGACCCCAGAATGGTACGTGAGTTGGGCGGTCGCTGAGAGTTCTGCATGCCAGGTGTAGAGGAAATGCTTTGTACAGTGTATGTGGTTTATAGGAGGTAGTGAAGCTAGTGCACAGGCCATGGTCTTTGAACAATTGGCACGCCGAGGCTTGGCGACCATCAAGTGACCCAAATACCAGTGCCACTTTATGTGTCCTTGCGGTTCCTGTGGTGTCCTTCAAGGGCCGGCAAAGAATTCTAAATAATTTTGTGTATTGATACCTTATGCATGAGCGCTTCCATAATTTCCTCGCCGGCTAGCAGAGGGATGGTGTGGATAGCCCTGACAGCTCGATCATCGTGCAGACGACTATTACCAAAGTATGGACACTGCCAGGTTCGGCCCTACGATTAAATGTTCTCCAAGATTAAAATATCCACATTGACGTTGGATTATTCCGTCTGATCAGATATTCTGTCCACTGAGACCCGAGATTTCAGTTGACATACTGTTTGTGTTGTAAATTTTCTTCCCAATGTGTATTGCTATTCGTTGAACATGTTTTTTTTTTCATGGTTTGACACTTCGTCTTGCTTATCCCGTATACTTTCGTATATTCAGTGTCGTTGGACGTTCCGACACTGAATAGTCCGGTCGCCGCCTAGAAACCTACAATGTCTGCAATTGGGCGGCAATATGAAACATGCCGGTTCTCCCCAGCCCCAACATCATTATGTATTTCCACTCACTATCGAACACATTTGCGCCATTTGGGACCCTCAAGACGCATAGTAACTAATGAGAATCGAGCCGTGCTAAAGCGTACTACTGGAATTGTCTTTTCCGACTGCTAAAATTACGAAAGTCTATCAGCATTAAAAATGACGCGTAAAATTGAAGGACATGTCAAACCTCACACAAGTCACCTATTGCTGTTTCATACCTTAAAGAAGCACGAAAAAGAAACACTCAATCACTTTGTAACGATCAAATATTTATCTCAAGTATAGAATTTTTTTCTGCTGGAGTATTAAATTTAATACAAAACAAAGAATCACTTTCAAAGGTTCATGTTATCCATTCATCCCTGATACCATAGCACCCGGAATTCGGCACGACATTAAGGATTTCAATACATTTTTTTTCCTATTTGAACTAATGTGGCGCTGTAAACGTTGTCAAAGCTTGTCTAAGTTCGGTTATTCTCTTCTATAATCTAGGGCAAATGATTTTTACCAATAAAGGATAATTAGTAGTGAACTGAGGCTGCAATCTATGGCGCCACACCAAGATATGCAGAAAATTTAAGGGGGCATCACCACCAATTTTTTCCTTTGTTCTAGCGCCTTTTTCGGCCTAACGAACCTGTTCTCCGGGAAGAGTGTATTTCGTGGTATTGTCATGAATTGTAAACTATCACAGAGCTAAATAGCACTTCCGTTTACTATAGGTTTATTCGAAATCTCATAGTCGTGGTGACTGCTTTTAAAACAGGGCCGTGATCTTTATGTACCCTTCTGCGCAGTGCCTGTAACCCGTAACAAAGTGCCTTTCTTCATTTTCTTTGAGCGGTAACACTTGCAGGACAGTTGTGGTTTAGATTTCATATATAGGCTTCAAATGTTGCCCGTGCCTACTGTATATTATGTTTCTTCGCTTACTTGTAAACATATACTGCGCATGGGCTATAATTTCATTATTTGTTTAGAGAGGGTTGCATTTTTGTTCCTTTTCGTTGATGTTTCGGTTGGTTTATGCTAAGTATGTTTCTGAAGTAATTTTATGGTTGTAAATATTTTCTGAACTGGCGACTCCTACCATGCTTCTAAAATTGCCCTTGTAAAGGTCAGTCATGGTATAGTCACCTAATCAATACAATTTTCTTCTTTCAGTACACCAACTGGCAGAAAAAGTAAGTGTGTCACAAAAATGAAGTTCCTGCTGAACTTTTTGGTTATATTATAACGCGAACGAGTGTAACTTCTGCAATGTTTATTAGAACATTATGACCCAGTCTCTCTTTTTGCATCAAAAATAATCATCAAGGTATCATCAAAAATTTTGTATTGAAAAACTTAAATGTTCGCAGGCCTTCAATATAATGAATTTTTGAGCCCGCATATTCAATTGACAAACTCGCTGAGCTACACCCAACAAGACAGATGTATTGCAGAAATTCAGTATTTAGGAAGCTGCAGAAAAACATTGTGGGACATGCCCAAGAACAAAGCTCTACGTAGACAGACCAAAATGAAACTATATCCGCGATGCGCTTAGACTTGAATTAAATAGGCGCAATGTACAGTCTTGCTAAGTCTACCTCTTGCGTGAAGAGACCCTTCGTGATTGGACATCCCAACAGGCCAACTGCACGACAGCATTTTCAATTTTTTTATATTATGCATGCATTTCGCATCCCAACTATATCGACTCTCTTTCGCAGCGTAGTTTGCTCAAGAGGAACAAATGGAACCTTTGGAGGCGCTGAACTCGTACGCTGAGGCGTAAAGCTGACCAATGTAAAGCCATTAACGCTTCTTCTGTGATCAGCTGTCGGAAATGCTACTGCTTAATCTTTACATCATTGCGTACCGTTTTAAGCACTTTTTTGTGTTTCAAAGCGAAAACATTAATTCCGCTAAACGGTCCTTCGAGTTATGTCTGAGGATGAAAACATAACAAGATACGGTGATAAAGAATGAAAGAGGACAGTGCGATGACTACGGCTGCATCACGGTCATTAGCGCGTACCTGTTGAGCCATGCTATTGGAGGAATCGGGCCAGTAAGCCAACCAAGTAGGCGTCATGCCAACGACATGGAAACAGTCAGATCACGAAGCTGAAATCTCGACGATGGAGCGACCCGAAGGCACCACGGCCATGAGAACCTACTAATTGCCCCAAGCTGGTAGACAGCTTGAGCCACTGCATCGGAGCAAGTAAACAAACAGACAGACAGACAGACAGACAGACAGAGACAGACAGACAGACAGACAGACAGACAGACAGACAGACAGACAGACAGACAGACAGACAGACAGACAGACAGACAGACAGACAGACAGACAGATAGATAGATAGATAGATAGATAGATAGATAGATAGATAGATAGATAGATAGATAGATAGATAGATAGATAGATAGATAGATAGATAGATAGATAGATAGATATGCATGAAACGCGGTTGAAGTTATCTCGCAAGGGAAAAATGGCGGCAATATTTATGAATATCACTGACATTTCTGAACATGCTTCTGTTACGCCACCGCCTCCAAAAGATGACACGAAATACGTATTCCCCACTAACCTCACAATCTCTGACATGCACAAAAAGTTTGATATGCCTGTTTCGGCAATATTCTAATTGGCTCGGTCTCACATGTTCGAAAAGTTACCAGATTTAAGTATTCACAGATGCATCCGTACACAGCGACCGTCAAGGCGCCTCTGCAGCTTTTTTATGCCCTTCGACTCAAATAAGGCGTATCTTTCAAATCCCTCATCCAGCGTCTTCAACAACTGCTGAGCTAGCAGCCAATAATGTTGCACTGAAATATGCGCAGGTGGACTTAACTACATCGAATATTGCCATCTTTACGGACTCCCGCACTGCCCTTAGCAGGTTAACCACAGTCAGATTGATTGTACACTTTTGCGCAGCATTACTGTCTCTGCGAGCAAATTTTCGTCAGGTAGGGTATCCCCCGTTGCTCAGTGGATACCTTCCCACGTAGGAATCCAAGAAAATGAAGAGGCTGAACGGCTCGCTTCAACTTGCGCTCATAAAAACTGTGACTGTCCGAAAATTTTGTGCAAGCTTGATGACGCTCGTCTACTGATTCGTCGCCACCTACTCAAGCAGCATCCAGACCAGCCCGTCGCAAATAGAATGTTACCGCTCCGTGTTCGCGGTCGAGGCTTGCCTCGTCGCGCTAGAGCACAACTGCTCAAGCTGAGGATTGGCTGCGTGACCTTGCACGAACGTTTATACAGACAAGTAGGTGTGGAAAGTCCACCATGTACGTCTTGTGGCTGCTGCGACACACTTCAGTACCTTATATTTGAGTGTCCCGCTCTCAATACGCAGCGCATGTTGCAAGTGAGAGACCATCATCTCCTTGGCCTGCGGTGTACGACACTCGACGAATGTTTGTACCCCAGTGGTTGTGCGTCTAAACGTGATCAGGCTCATCATGTCGTACTTACCTATGTAGAGTTAACTTAGGTTCAAGTTTGTAGCATCGAAACTATTCTATTCAACATTCTGTAGTAGCGTGACCATGAGTGAGCAGCCCTACTATGTGTGATCTGTACTGTGTTCTACTTGATTCTTTAGATTTGTCCTTTTACTCTTCCGTTCCTCTTTCTGCCCCTCCTTCTTATCTTCCATGTCTATGTCGCTGTCACCTCCCTTCTGAAGAGTATGTAGGTGTCGTGTAACTTCTGGTGGCAGTTGCCAGCCTGCTCCCCGCTTTCCCATTCCTGGTAATTCTATATATGTGTTCAAAACAAATAATAATAATAGGCAAAGGAAGAAACAGGCATTTAAGAATACTTATGATATGACCAAAAGACTACGGCATAATTTATCTCACGATGACTGTTGACGGTAATGCGAACACCATTCCATCACAGCAATGACAGACTGCATTCCTCCGTGACATTTGTTTGCGCGTGTAGTGGTAATCGTGAGACTCAGGTTTCTTCGCCTATGTGCCACATATGGTTTCGTCCCATCTGCTTCCGCAGTCTCTTGCAAAGGACATCTATGAGAATGCCGGCATGATGGCGGCGCAATTACGACGCATTTACCAAGAATTAGTGATATTGTTGGGACGACAAAGGTGGTATAACAGCAATAGCATGACGATAATGGGACGACGATAACTAAATTATAGTGATAGCACAATCACATCATCGTGACAACGACGACCTGAGAGTAATGAGATGACGACGAGTGCATGACGACGACGACATGAGGTCGATTGTATGCTGACAACCGGATATAGCTGCATGACGACGACCACACAACCACGGTGGCAAGACGATGACGCAGTCCCAACAGCTTGACAATGATCTCGTGGTACGTTGTTATTTCGCATTGTGTGATAGAACTGATTTGGTGTTAACCTAGTTGTGTGAATGCTGACAATTTATAAAACTTGGGCCATATTTGTTCTTGTTTTTATGATATTTTGCTCTATTGAGAAAGATGTATTTACTCGAAATGGTTAGAGGTACAACATTTTCTCATGTACATCGGCATGCGTGCTGAACTGTAAAAGGAGCACAATCAATCTGTCTGGCTATGTAGCATTTAGCTCCCGCTGCCGTTCCTGCAAGTAGGCAGGACAAATAAAGTTCAAACTCCAATGAAGAAGATGGCATGACAACTATGCCATAATGAACATTGAACGATGACATCATGATTCACGAACCAGGTAAAAAGAATGACGCCAGCGGATCCATAAAAGCGATATAACGGCGACGTGGTTACGACAATGTGATGACAATGTGACCATCGTCATCACCAAAGGGATGACGATGGTCGAACAACAGCATCCCTGTAATGGCAAGATCGCAACGCTATGGGTATTGGCTGACGACGATGGCTCATGAAGACGGCGTACCTAGGGCTGAACGTAAAATGCACAATGACGTCAATGTAATGATCCGAACGGCATCCCGACGACAGTATGACCATTAATGCGAGACGACGACTGCGTGACGGCTACACAACGATGACGATGGGGTTAAGATTGTATGCGGAACATGTAATGACGACCAGTGTATGGCATTGGCGTTACGATGCCTATACAATAAATCGTTTATGACGGCGGCATGACAAGAGTGAGATGAAGCTAGTGTGACAACGATAGCATGACCACGACGGCATGATGACGACAGTCTGCCAACGTATGCACGATAGCGTCCGTCTGATCTCAACGGCATGACAAGGGCGGCATAATCAAGATAGAATGACGACTTTATGTTTACAATAGAATGACGAAGAATGATTGACATCGATGGAACGGCGAAGGTGGTATGATGAGGAGAGCATAAAAAACGATGGTAGGACTACAATGATGACGGCACGGTGAGAGTAGGATGATCAAGCTCGAATGATGATGATGCAACGATAATGACGGCATCACGACCATAAATACATGTCTAGTAGCCCAAACAATAAGTCCATTTAGACCATTGCAGTGGAGTAGAAGGCACGACGGCGAAAGCATCACAAGAGTGAAAGCACGAAGCAGGAATGCGGACGATCGAACGACCACGATGACATTACAGTGGCAGTTTGCCGAGGAATGCATGGCGACTGTATGATGATGACGATGGGACGATGACGGCAAGGCTATATTCGTATAACAAAGCTCTAATGACGCCGATGCAATTACCACGACAGCCTCACGAACATGAGCGCCTACATCGTGGCCTAAAGTGTTGCACATCTTGGGCCACTATGTGTAGCTTTGAAGGAGTGATGACGACGGAAATACGAGAGTAAGGTGAAGAAGCTGAAATGACGACGATCGAACAAAGACCATGGCATCACGGCCAGGTACACTTACGTAGCGGGCTGAACAAGTAGGCAACTTCGGCCGCTCATTTGGCGTAAAAGGCTTGTTTGATGGATAGAAAGATTAGCTGGAAACGGAAGAAGTGGCAAAAAATCCTATTCGCATCTATATGAGAAAGATGCTGCGCGCAAAATGGAGTTCGACGCTTTCAAAAATGGCTGGCATGGATGGAGGGTTGGTCTGAGCGTCCTCTTTCGAATAGGGTAGTAGGTTGCGCCACCATGCTCTTCTTATTACGAGTATATTGCCTGGTGCCCCACCTATATTAAAGAAAAAGAAAGAAAATGAAAAAAATACCCACCATTGATTCCTATTACCAAACTTTCTGAATATCTTTTGTGAACATTGATTTCACACGCCTCCGTTGGTTGTCGTTTCCTTAATTTTCGTCCACCAATCTTCCAATTGGCGCTGACTAATCTCCACTGCGTACGTAGTTAATTTTCCCCTGCTCTAGCTGACCGCAAGGGTTTCGAGGAGGCCAGAGATGCCTGAATCGACCGCTGGGTAGATATCTTCATCCTCATCATCCCCATCTTCAGCCTATTTTATGTCCACGGCTGGACAAAGGTCTCTCCTTGCGATCTCCAGTTGCCCGTGTCCAGCGCCAATCGATTCCAACTAGCGCCCGAGTATTTCCTAATTTAACCGATCCACTTAGTCCTCGGCCATCCTCGACTGAATGTCCCTTCTCTTGGTACCCATTCTGTAACTCTAATGGTCCAACCTTCGCATTACATGACCTGTCCAGCTTCATTCTTTTGCTCTTACTGTCAATTGGTATAACGGCTATACATGATTGCTGTCTGATGCAAACCACTATCCTTTTGTTTCTTAACGTTATGCCTAGCATTCTTCGTTCCATCGCTCTTTGTGCGGTCCTTAACTTCTCCTCAAACTTCTTTGTCAATCTCCAAGTCTCTGCCCCATATGTCAGCACCTGTAAAATGGACTGATTGTACACCTTCCTTTCCAAAGAAAATGCTAAGCTTCCACTCAGGAGCTGAAAATGTCAGCCGTATGCGATCCAACCCACTTTTATTCTTCTATGAATTTCTTTCTGATAATCAGAGTTCCCTATGATTAGTTGACCTAGATAAATGCACTCCTTCAGACTCTAGAGGCTGACAGGCGATCCTGAACTCTTGTTCCCTTGTCGGGCTATTCATCATCATCTTTGTTTCCTGCATATTATTCTTTAACACCACTCTTACACTCTCTCTGTTAAGGTCCTCAATCATTTGTTGTAACTCGTCCGCAGTGTGGCTGAATAGAACAATGTGATCGGGAAACCGAAGGTTGCCTAGATATTCGCCATCGATCCTTACACCTGAGGCTTCAGAGCTTGCTAGCTTGAATACTTCTACCCTTTTCTTTACAGGTATCTTCCTACTTTTTTCTGTCGAATTAGGATATCTGTGGGATCACTGTAGATATTTTCTAAGGTATTTGTGAAAGCGGTCTGTAGTCCTTGTTTACCTAATGCCTCCATGATGCTGGTATCTATATTGAATGAAATGCCGTTTTCCTACTCTATGAAATACATATACAGAGGCGTATTGTACTCTGAGGGTTCCTCTATTACATGAATAATGACATGGATGTGATCCATTCTTGAGTATCCCTTTCTGAAGGCAGCTTGTGTCCTTGGTTGAAAGTCCACTGCTGCCCTTCTTCTATTGACGATTATTTCGGTGAGTATTTTATATAATACTGGGAGAAAACTAACGGGACTTTATTTTTCAATTCTTCGCCGCCTCTCTTTTTGTGCATTTGTGTATTGTTGGCAACCTTTCTGTTTTCTTGGACCCTTGCACTCAATATCTAATCAGACAGCTGCCAGTTTTCCAAGCATTATATCTCCTCCACCATTGATTAAATCGACTGTTGTATCTTTTCCTGCCACGTTTTCTCGTTTCATGTCTTGCAAGGTCCTTCTGACCTCATCGCTAGTTATAGGAGGAGTTTCTGCATCCTTTTCATTACTGTCTCTAATGGAGGTATACGGACTCCTCTGGGTACTGCACAGTTTAATACAGAATTCTTCCGCTGCTTTCACTATACCTTCGAGATTGCTGATGATATTACCCTGCTTATGTTTCAGTGCATACATCTTCGTTCTTGCTGTGCCAAGATTTCTTCCCATTGATTTGAAGCCGCGTCCATTTCTTACAGGTTCTTCGGTCTTCCTCGCATTAGGGTTTCCAATGTCACCTATTTTCTCATTGTCAGTTCTAGACAGTTCTCTTGAGTCAGACATTTTCATTCTGTGTCCTTTCTTTATGAGGTCATTTGTTACTTGGGAGAGCTTGCCTACAGGTTGCATTGGTGCCTTGCCTTTTAGTTTTAGTTTCATTCTTTAAATACAATGAATGTGTAACAGAAAATACACAAATGAGGATCCCAAAGAGAAAGACTGCAACGGGACCCTCGGTTAAAATAAGAATGGATTGATGTATTAAAGATGAGCACGCTTCTATTGCTGCCTCATACGGCAACCTAGTTACGGTTTCATTTATTACCTTTATGTGATCTTCATCTCTCGGCTCTAAGGCTGCATATTTCCTTGCAAGCACCAGCCTGAATTTGTCTGCTTTTACCCTTACTGCCTCAAGGTTGACTTATTCTTTCTTGACCAGTTTTACTCTTTCTCTCTTGAAATTATGGTCAATCCTAACACTCACTAAACTATGATTACTACATGTTACCTTACCTATCACTTCTACATGCCGCACTATGCTGGGATGGGCAGAAAGCATCAGATCGATTTCATTTTTGTTTTCACCATTACGGTTGTTCCAGGCCCGTTTACATTGCTACGCTTCTTGAAAAAGGTGTTCATTATTCGAAGTTTATTCCTTTCTTAGAATTCTGCCAGCATCTCTCCTCCAGCGTTCCTAGATTTGACGCAGGAGTTGCCATTTGCTTGTTCACCAGCCTGCTTCTCCCCCACTTGTGTAGTGAAGTCGCGCATTACTACAATAAACTTAGTTTGTACTTTTGTCATCGCTAATTCAAAATCTTCATGAAACGGTTCTACATCATCATCGTGACGGGATGTTGGAGCGTAGGCTTGTAATACCTTTAATCTGTACCTCTTAGTTTGAATTCGACTACTGCTACCCTCTCATTAAGGCTGTAAAATTCGTCAATCTCGCCCGCTATGTCCTTATGGATTAGGAATCCTATCACATAATGCTACTTATCTGGGAGACCTCTAAAGCAGAGCTCATGGCCGTTATTCAGCACTGTATAAGCCTCACCAGTTCTTCTAATCTCACTAAGGGCAATGATATCCCAAACAATGTCTGACAGTTCCTCCAAGAGTTCTAAGCTAGCTTCACTCGAGAGAGTTGACACATGTTCGCAGGGTCAGTTTCCATTCGTGACCTGTCCGGACCCAGAGATTCTTAGCACCTTCTGCTGCGTTACAGGTCAGACCACCACCTTTGTCAGGTTTCCTCAGTGCTGGAGACTGATGTTCATGGGTGATTTGTAGGAAATAGGAGGGAGGTAGTGGCCGAATACTGCACCAGGGAGGCCAATTCCTGTTCTGGTGAGGGGGTGTTTTTGATGTAGCTCAGTAGGCTTTCCTAATTTGGTTGTACCTGGATTAGTGAATTAGTACAGCCCCACTCGCCTTCGGCGTCTTTTGCCGGTGTCAGGCATCACTCCATGACTGCAGATGTAATGAACTGTAGGGGTGAAATTCAAGCTCACCATTGTGAGACTGAAAAAGAAGAAGAAAGAAGTGATAGAAGGATTCCAACTTCTAACTATGGCATCCAAGCATTAGACATAGCCCAGTCAGATAAGCCCGCTGGCGCCGAGGCTACCTTATCGCCGATAAATACAGCCCACAGGGGCCCGCCATGCCTAAAAAACTTCTTTCGTTTATCCACGATAGGTGGGTTCTGGTGATCGTGATGGGTAACTCAACATAGAACGGTTTCTTAACGGTTCTGGCTGTGTAGTTTTGCAATCTCACGTGCGCAGACTGCCGTAAACTCTGCTGCGCAAACTATACAGGTGCTCCGACGGCCTTGGACAGCACTTTCAATCAATCAATCAATCAATCAATCAATATTTATTTATTTTTTACAAAATCAAATAGAAGATGGGAGTATAAGTACACATTCGGAGGTCCCGAAGTAACAACTGTCGGGGGACCTCCTAACAAGACATGAAAAGGGGATAGTAGGATCATGGCAAACAGTGAGTCGTATATTATACAATTTCTACATCATCTTCGGAAATGAACGGTAAGAGAGAAAAAAATATATTTAAAATATCACAAGTATATTCACACAGTTAAAACGAAGAAAAATAATTGAAGAAATGCTAAAGATAACATGCAACAGTTCAAACGAGGAGAAATGGCACGTAAAGCTAACAACGAGGATAAGTATCATTTAAGGCGAAATTCAGTAACTCGGTAATTGAAAATTACATTGCGTAATTGTAAAGTGAACAAAATCTAATTAATTCTAGGTTCGTTAAATTATGCTACGCGTTAAATAAAGTGTTCATGAAATGCTCCTTCGCTCTACGCTTGAATGATAATAATGTAGAATTCTTCATATCAGATGGCATTGAATTCCAAACAGAAATGCTTGAAAACGCGACGGTAAATTTCCCATAGGTAGTTCTTGCTTTTGGAAGGAGAAGGTTGAGTTGGGTGCTGAAAATATTGTGTTGTTATAATTGATGAGGCTAGAGCGACTAAAAGCTGGAATATTAAACTCGGTATTTATAAGACGAAACATAAGTAGCGACAGCTTATGATTGAATAACATGCGTAAAGGTAAAACATTTAGGGAACGGAATATGGGAGCGGAGGGAGATGTATGCGATTGGAATGCAATTAATCGTAATGCCTGCTTTTGCAAAACTTCTAACTGATGAAGATGTGTGGTATATGTATTACCCCTAGAGGACAGGCAGTATGAGAGATGACTGTGTATATACGCGTGACATAAAGACATGAGAATAATTGGCTGAATAAAGAGCGAGTTATTATGTGAATACCAAATGAGATTTTTTGAATAAGTGATTGAATATGGCACTGAAACTTCAGGTTCTCATCAAGTACTACACCAAGAAATTTAGTAGACGCGGATCTTGCAAATACATTATTATTTAGAGACACTATAATAGAGTCAATGTGCAGAGTTTTTGAAGCATCGAATACCATAATGTTATCTTTGTGTTGTGTTAACATTTCTCGAAAGTCATTAATGAATATGAGAAATAAAAGTTGCCGAAGTATTTATCCCTGAGGGACACCTGTATTTACAGCTTTTGATGAGGAGAAGACACCATAAACTTCGACTATATATTGTTCGTCAATTAGGTTGTTGCGACGGATTTGTAAAGGCGGCCCAGAAATGCCATCTGATTCAAGTTTGCTTAAAAGAATACGATGGTAAATTGTATCGAACGCCTTGGTGAAATCAACAGAGAGAGCACCAATTAAGGGGCCTTGATCGATGGCTAATTTGACCCTCTCAGAAAAAGTAATAAGCGCTAATCAGTTGAAAAATTGTTACGAAAAGCAAATTGATCAGGGGTTAAAAGATTGAATTTGGATAAATATTTAGTTAAGCGATTATGTATACGTTTTTCGATGACCTCATTAAAGAAAGACAAAATGCAGCAGGACGATAATTACTCGTGCACCTATGGTTACCTTTTTTAAATACTGGGATTATCTTACCTGTCCTGAGGCGATTACGAAAGATGCCATCTATAAATAGTCTATTTGCTATATGTGCTAACGCAGGTGAGATTTTGTTAGACACAAGCTTAATGATAGAGGGGCGTATCGAGTCGAGGCCCGGACTGGTTGTTTTAAGAGAATTTATAATGTTACATACTTCTAGCGATGTGGTGGGGAACAGGTAAAATGAAATAGAACAGCACGGAAAACTAAGCAACGTTGAATCAGGCTGACTACCGTCTGGAATACTAAAATGGTCACTGAAAACATTAGCTATGTCTTGAGGGTCAGTAATATTAGCAGAATCGTTGTTTACACACGATATGTGTTTTTTAGTTGTACTGATGTTTAAGATTTCATTAATAAGCTGCCAGTTTGGTCTTGTATCACTTCCATTTCTTCTTATTTTATTTTCGTAGTAATTACGCTTGGCATTTTTCAAAGTGGCTGTTAGAATATTTGAATATGTGTGGAAGCGCAATCGCAACGCATTATTGAAAGGCTGGACTTTAGGTTGCTTACGAAGATTATCTCTTTTTTAATGGACCGCAATAAAGCATCACTAATCCAAGGCTTTCTTGGCGAGCTAAACCACCGCGTCCCAGTAGTGTTAGTTGTACATAATTTAGAGCATTCAGATATTTTTTGCAAAAAAAAAAAGATTAAAAAGCCCTTTCGTTACATTGCTCTTCAAGCGTGTCAGCCCAGTCAATTGCACGAATCATACTAGTGAATTTATTAGAATCAAAGAAAGTCGTGATATATTTTGCTGCTTGAGAAGGCGTTACGGAACCTATGCAAAAAATATAGGGTAATGGTCTGTTACGGCATATTCCACTATTCCAGCGGTGCTAAGATTAGTAGGTATGCTACACAGTACATGATCAATTAAGGTATAAGGTCCGCCTATTTCACACCTCGTTGGAAATGTAATTTGTTAGGAGAGACCGCAGCTAAGATAAGTACGTCAGTACTCAGAGCAACATTGACTGTCAGGGCTGATAGTGTTGATGTTAATGTCGCCAGATATCACAATATACTTGTTTTCGTCAGCGACTGTGTTTAGTAACTGCTCAAATTCTTTATAAAAATCGATGTAAGAGGAAGAAGGTGAACGATAAATGCATGCAATTATGATGTTAAGCTTGGTAGGTAGCTGCAGGTTATTACTCTCTACTTCTAGCCATACTGATTCACAGAGGCTATGACGAAAAAAAAGATCATGGCGACATTTATATGACAATGAAGATTTTACTAAACTGGCCGGACCACCGTACGATAACCTTCACGATGACAATATTCAGGAGGGTAGCCTGAAAGACCGTATCGATTCCCGCCATGAGATGATAACCATGTTTCAGATAAGCACACGAAAGAAAACGCATGATCAAGACTGCAAAGAAGAGCGATGAGATCGTCATGATGCCTACGAATACTGCGGATGTTCCAATGTATTAAGGATAAAGTGGGTTGTTTTTCCTCAGTTAGAGCTTTCGCTTCGTAAAGAGTAGAAACTGAGTCAGCCATGATGAATTAGACGTTAATGCAAGCAAGGCAGAAATTATTTGAAGACTGACAGATCATTCACATTACATATGCGATGAACACGACTATTTTTCCGACTTTCTAGCCTTAATGGCACAGTTATCGGTGCATAGAAATTTCCGTCCTTTAGACTTCTTGAGCTCTAGCGCCTGCGCAAGAAGCCGCTTATTATCTGGTGTGAGGTGATCATTAACAAAAATAGAAGTGGATGGTCTATGTGATAGCCCTACTGCAGTTGTTGTGAGTCTTGCTTTACGCGCTTTGGAAGCAAAGTCACCCTTCTTTGTCCGCGAGCATAACCTTGCGATAATGTTGCTTCCTTGTTTGGCAGGCACGCAGTGAACAATTTCTATGTCACCAGCAGTGACAGGGCACCCGATCTTGTCACCCAAAGCCTGGATAGTTGCTAGGCATCTTTCTCCTTCAGTCTTGGGAATACCCTTAATTTCTACGTTATTTTGCCTGGAATACTGCTCAAGGTCAGCTACTCGTTGTGAGAGGCTTTTGTTACTATCAATCAAAGATTTATTATCGCCCCTCAAGGATTTGTTTTCTTGGAGAAGGTTGTCATTTCTTGCCTTCACAGATTCGTACAATTGAATAAACACACTAAGACTTTGACGCATTTCTGCGACTTCAGAACGGAGAGTCTCAAGTTTTTTCGCTAACTCGGAATTAGAGGGCATCTCGTAGAATTACACAGATCAGCACAAAAAGCAAAGAGCAGCAGCAGTGGTGGTGGCGGATACTAATGGGCTACGAGGAAAATTTCAGAAGCTCTAACCTGCACAAATATGCAGAGAATGGTTAGAAGCGGTTCGCAAGCCGGAACCACTGCTGCCTTAAAACAAGAAGGGGCAAAATAATGGTGAAAGTGGTCGCTTCTCTCACCTGAAAGGCGACGAGACACAGGTTACTACCATCTTGTGCTGCGTCGAAAGGCTGAGTGGTCGAAAGTAGATAAGCTGCACTGTCATATACCCATACGTATATACACGCAGTAACCTTCGCTCCCGAACGAATCGGGACTACCCTACCGGGTTCTCTGCGACACAGAGCGCATACCACTACTCGCGTTCAAAATAATATTAGCGTGCACGATGCGCTAACTTTCATCACAAAAACGGCGGTGTGGTAGGTTTATTTTTCATTGCCGCCACCCATGAGATCTCTGATTTCATGGATATCATGGTTGGCTATCGGACCTCTCTGTCTTTCAGCTTGATGATCTTTGTTGCCATGTTGCCCACCACAAAGGTCACATACTTGCTGAAATGCTTCCTGGTTCTTTTCCTCCACTTTGAATTAATGTCTTCGCTGTGCAATGCTTTTCCTGCACCACTGGGTGCAGAATAATGCAGCGCCATCTAAGGAGTGCTAGTTCTCGTATTTGTGAAAGCCATTGTCTTTTCTTTGCGCTTGTTAGCGTGGAGATAAGGGTTGGTGTAAAGTTAGGCTATCTTAGGTTAGAAACAACTTGGCCGACCATTCGGTTACAAGCAAATATTACTGAAGCTCCACGATTCAGTGTGCGAATTTTAAAGGTGCAAACTATATTCGGAAATTGCGACGAGTGTACGTTTCGATTGGCGAGCAAGTATACCGCTGAAATGACAAGCCTTTCAAGGGATGAGCCAGTATAGCCGCATGGCACTTGTGCCTTGTGAATCCAGGCATTTCCGGTAGAGTCGTACTCAATAATGTGCACAGCATCATCCTCCATATAAATAGCAGAGGCGGCCCATCATGCTACAGGTTCAGTCTATTGAGGACATGATAAAGTTCAGCTATTTATGCCAAAGCGAAGCATACAACAAAATAGTGTGACCCACCGAACGTCGTGCATGTGAATTCGTGGCGTACGCCGCTATCGCGCGTATTTCCGTTTTGTCAACCATACACGCATCCGAGAGTTTCCCTTCCTTTGCGTGATGATGGTGCGCATGGGTGAGTTAAGAAAAACAAATTCGCTGACGGCGCCTAGGCACATCAGAGTTGTACATGCCCAGCCGATGACAATGAACACTACGCGAGAACCGGCGGTTCAATTGTATTCAAGCAGGATCAATGTGCGCGATACATACTATGGTCCATAATAGTCCATAATATGGTCAGTTCGATTCGGCCCCTTTGGTAGGAAATACCATGTCATGCCTAGTGGTCAAACATAGCTAATTAGCAACTAGTGCAGGAGTGAAAGGGTCACATATAAATTAACAAAGATAGCAAAGAAAGTGCGAGAAGTTATGCAAATATGCATATTATTTACGAATATACGAATTGCGAGCACGGTGCTGCAGCACCTACGCTACGAAAGACGAACAGAGGCAGAACTTGTACTGCAAATGTATCCGCCGTCCCTTAGTGCAGCCCCGCTAAGGACAACAGGCAGAAGTCGCGTCCAAGTCCCTAGTACCGTGACGCAGTTCCAGCATTTTTGTTATCAAATCAAGCATGAGCGCGCAGGCCAGGAGAATGTGGCATATCCCTTGCGAGCAAGGTTAGTATTTATTATATTAACGCTATGCTATCGCATATATGCACCGTTTGGGAAGCGCAAAACACGAGAATCGCGCACTCTAGGTCCGGCAGAAACTATTTGAAACGCTGTTCCATGGTCCGGTACCAGAACTGCAATGGAAAGAGATTTTGCCACGTCAAAAAACAGTAATGAATAAAATTTCTTTCACTCTTGGGCGTGCATCCTTGATAAACTCATTTTCCCTTGCCGCACTTTGTCGTCGTTGACGTAGGCAAGCAGGAGCAAACAGAAGTGTAACGTTTCTTATTCATCAAGGCCTTACTTCCATAAGTTACACCAGGCTGTATTTCCCACCACCTTTTTCCTGGCTAAATAAAGGCGCCCCCAGGCGATATCTTACCTCGAAGTGGTTTCCAAAAGTTTAATGCACGCAATGCAACTAAGGAGGCAAAAAATTATCTGACTCACGGATGCAGAGAGCTTCTGGCTCACATTAAAGTCTCTAATCTGGTGCTCACTTTTTAAAGCACTAATAAAATGTTGGGTAGTACGTATCATTTTTCAACAACTGGGCACGGCTTTATTTTGACAGCTAGGAACAGTTCCCTTCAATATTCTTTCTGCCTTCCTGTCATGTCTCACATTAAAGCGTTTCAGTGCTGTGTTTTCCAATAACGACTACCTAGTGTTGTAGTTTATTTCTGACTCTATTAGCAAGTTGCCACTCTTTTTAGGAAACACGTAACACGCCATCGATGACTTATGTGCAGTGGTGGTGGCTGTGATTGTTGCCTTGACAGGGAAAAATCGCCTGTCGGGCGCAATGCTCTACATTTGTCAGAATTACCACATGATATTAATGTTTACTGAATATTTGGGACACACCACACCTGCAGTAAGTCAAATGTAATCTGTAGCAAAATGTAGCACGGTATTCCCTCAGCAGCAATGTGTTGCAGAGTTGACATGCATAGTTGTGCTGCCTTCCAGCACTCATGAATTGAAGAGCAAATAATTAGGCGTAGTCATTGTTTACATCAACACCACTAGTCCTGTTTAAGAACTGCCTATAGTATAATGTTTCGTATATGGTAACATAGCGTGTATCAACATATAATATGTACAGTGTTCTGTTCGTCGGATAAGAATTTGCGGCATCTATTATGACATTGTGAACGTATTTTCTAATTCAGGTCCTATGAAGTTCGGTTGAACATTGTAAAAAGAAATGATGTGTACGTTCTTCTAGTGAATACAAAAGGTGAGAGCTTTTCCCTTTTTTCCATTACACCTTGTTTTGTTCGTTGTGGGCGACTCGCCGTTTTTGCATTCAACCATCTCATTTACGGCAAATGCTGAAGCCTGAAACGGTCGTGTGGGTGATGATATCAAGCGCTTTTTTATTTGTTGAAAGCAAGTGCTGGGATGGCTCTCATTCCCTGGAGCTTATAAAAAACGTACAAAACTATCACATATTACCAGATTCGAGCGACCATATAGAAATTAATTGGGCTCAACATGTGATGTGCAAAAACGATAGCCTGCAGAGATGTGGGGCGAAAAAGAGAACGACGACTGCATTCGCGGTTACCATTGCGACTAGGGCCACATGTGCGCATATACGTGGTACAGTGAAAAGCGCTGGCCAGGAAGCATGCCAATGGGCGCCATTATGAATGAGCCACGTGTGCTCGTGACTTGTGGGGTACAATAGGACTGAGTTCCCTGATACTTTGATGGCAATTGGGCCACGTATGCGGAGCCTTTTCGGAGAAGATGCAGGCCGCACGAGAAAACAGTACCCACTAACCAAGGTCATCGAGAACGGCGGACATCTGTGGAGAGCCAATAGGCCAGGACACAATGATCACGGCAGGCATTCGGGGAGCACTGAGCACTAGCGACGTTCGACGCCGCGTAGCTTTCTGGTATTACCAGGGACACAGTACAGAGACCGAGGGTGGCTACGCGAGTAACGACTGCTGTGTGCCAGGTCCAGGCATGCCTGGGTGCCTCGGCCAACCACTATGCGTTCCTGACCCACGGTCCCAGTACGCATTCTTTGCACCCTCATTGCCGCCGCCGCTATCAATAACCTCGAGCCACCTGAAGCCAGCACCAGCCAGATCCGGATCCCGCAGCATCACCAGCGCCACGCCTGCTCCACCGAATCAACGCGACGGACTTACCGTGAAAGCGTCAAATTTTCTGTCGACTTGTAAGTTATGCCAACTTGAGTGCAGGTTAACGGTTTACATAGAAATGCGCCAAAAACCTTCGCAATGTCTAATCTAAGACTTTCCTCGTAGCCGCGTGCTCTGTTTTCTCCCAGTGTGATGCGTCTGCATGATTTACTCAGTTCTTTTATCGTATTGATAGTGAAAATAATTTTATTTTTACGTTGGACACAGGATCCTTCTGCAAAACAAAAGGAAATATGAAAATGTGCTTATTACACCAAACGCTCTACAGAATAGGCTAATTATGTAATTAGGCGGAATTCAAAATTACTTTGGGTATCTCCCAGAGGCGACAAACAACATTACCTTGCTTCTGTCTAGCTACGTCATATTTGCATATTTCTGGGTCTTGGTACGTGGTAGTAGGGACACCCTGCATGTTTATGCGCCGAGAACGTGCACCGCGACAACAGATGCACATGATGCTTATAAGATTGCAAAAAGAAAAATTACAACGCCATTATCACAACAAAATAAACCAAAAACACATTTTAGGATAAGTGAACTACCGTTGATCGATCCCACAGAAGCAGTTTGGTGGTTGCTGTCGTTAGGCTCGCAGTATGAAAGTTTAAAAGGTCTTCCTATTGCAGTGAACCCATTCCGCTGTAATTTTATGGGTAGCACGAGACGAACAATAGGTGGGTGTTCAAACAGGCTGGTCGCGTATAAACGTATGACTAAGTTTTATGGAAAATCTAAGATGGAATAGCTTTCGGCGTAGCGACAGCGAAATCTACGATAAGCTATAATATTTTCGTTACTTATGCGGTGTTAATAAGAAATGATATTCCGAGCTCCGTTGTTCTGTACATGCTTAAGTGCTTGAGGTCCAGAATGAAACTGAATACTCGGATCGAACAATTACCGAATAAGTAAGTCTTTTTTGAGAGACGGGGGCTTTATATAAGGTGTGCTAAATTGTAGTGAGTATTACATATTATCGAAGTATTAGGCTACTTCAAAGTCAAAGTAATTGTTGTTGAGACTCCTAAGTACTCGTCAAAGATACATCTAGGGAAATACTGTTTAAACTGCAGGGGCGGGGCAGAAATATTCTTACCTGAAACGTCCACTACTTCAAATTCATTATTTTTATTTTTTTGCCAAATTTTAAACCTCACTCAGACAAAACTGTTTAATTTGTAGGGTCTTCCCATCGCTAATCACGGATTTAGCGATAAAGAACGCCGTCCTCTGTTTCTAAGTACAATGATCAAGTTGTTCCAACACGCGATGCCTATAATAAAAGCTCCTCGCCTACTAAGAAAGGATTTACGCGATTCGTTAGCGCACGCACGTCTCTCGTGAATGATGTGATGGAATCGGCGACGACGGTTTCTATTCTGCGATGTCATTATCGCCACATTGTTCAAATGTAGTGCATCGTTACCTACCATCAAACGCTAGAGATTGCGAGCTCTGGTCAAGGAACGACAACCTGTTGGTTCTCGGGGTAATTCAAGTTAACATAAATGGTGGAGAAGCACTACAAGGAGCTTAAGACAAGGTGCTGTCAGTGCGGCACTCAGCGTGCTGTTTCTAACCATTTGTTTAACCTTTCAGAAGTTCCGCTATATAGAAAGCTTTATCAAATATGCTGATATACGCATTGCATTTACGTCGTTCTTTCGTTAAAAAAACAGTGAAATCTCCCTCGATTTCTCTAGAGGCTTGAAGGACAGCTAGATAATGCTTTCATTTCAACCGTATATAAACTTGAGGAAGAGAAACAAGATTTAAGGCTTGCGAATACCCGTGGTGACACGTGTGGTAGAACTTTGGTATAACGTTTGCAAATAGGGATAAGGTGCCTCAGAAAGTGTGGCCAACGTTTCGATAGGAGGACTTATCTTCGTCAAAGGCTGCCTCGTCATCCTCGGCATGTTAGTTTTAAAAGCCTGGTGCAGTGACGCCACGTACGGTTGTTGTAGGTGGCGGTAGGTTATAAAGGGAGACACTTCAAAGATAATGAGCGCTGTCACACGACGTCTGTGAGCGTGGTTCCCAAGACGAGGGGACAAGAGCGGGAGAGTGGTGGGAAGGCAAGGAGAAAAGAAAAAATGAAAAGGTGAGAAAAAAATTGGGGAGACACCAAACGGAAAGGAAGGGGGCATTTGAGGGCGTTGTGGAAGCGAGAGGTCAGGGAACATTCAGGAGTGTCGTTGGCGACGTGTTTTTGTGGCTTTAGACCTGTTTTTGTGGCTCTACTCGCTTACTGACCACCCGCCTGGCGGGCGGTCAGTAAGCGAGTAAAAAAAAGAACAAGCAAACATGAGTTGAAAGAGTGACTTCAGTAGCGTGGCAGTAACGCGTCGAGTAATCTTGAAGGATTTAAGATGGCGATAAGGAGTCTGGGATGCAATGTATGTGGTAACTGGAAGGCAGCGGCATGGTTTCAACGAGACGTTAGCCCCAGTAGCTCAACGTAGGTGTTCGTAAGGCGGTATACAGAAATGACGTTACCCTGTGTAGCTGAGGCACCGAAAAAGGTACATTGACGTATGGGACTTCTGAATGTGCTGTTGAGGGTGCTTCAAAATATACATAAGAAAAAACAAAAAAAATGAAAGTAAAGGGGGTAACAAAACCGGAATAACAAATAGGAGGGTGACGTCCACAGCGGCAAGCGGGGGCACGTGTACATGAGAAAAGGGAGTCGTACAGTTTATACAAACGTAAAAACATGCAAGGCTATATTAAATTGGGTAGTAGGCAGGAAAAAAAGTTTCAATGATGAGAAATAGGTGAGGTTAAGAATGAATGTTAGCTGTGGGCATGTCTTCTATGCCTTGATTGGTGTATGAGAATTTCAGATTTAAATTGGCACTTTTAAAGATTCTAAGTTGCCATGTGCTAAATGAATTCCCGTCCGGTGTAGGCAATGAAACTTGTGTATGAGGTATGGTGCCAGAGACTTCCTTGCGCGATGTAAACGGAAATTTGTTTGTAGCATATAGAGCCTTGCTTTGTCGAATATATGACCATGTTCAATAAAGTGGCTGGCTACTGCTTTAGGTAAATTGTGCTTGTAGGCAAGCCGGCGGCCCGGTAACGAAAGCCTTTATTCATGGGAGGGAGCGATATATGTACACTTGGAAACGGGTGACGTAGACGTCGCGTGTTAACAGTCAGGGCGCTATCAGAATGACAGCGTGACACGGCCACATCTCCACTTTAATGATGAGAAGGTCTAGAAGTTTCATCTGGCAACGGGTATCGACAGGGTTCCCGACACAATCTTGTGCTCCTGCGTAACTGCTGTTGTCCAGGCTGGAGGTCGTCTTCTGAAGGCCCCTGCGAGGTTGATTCTGGCTCCGGTTCAGGTGCTGCCTCCCGCAGGTGCTCTCTTGTGCGACAGATTTCACGGCCGTCTTCGGTCTTCACAATCGTAGATCTTGGCGCTGCGGCTGGCCTTAGAACAATAGCTGGAGACCGGGTTCTCTGGAGAATGTCGTACGTCATTACGCGTTGTCCCGGCGTCAGTGGGGAAAGGTTCCTGGCGCTGCGGTCATAGTGGATCTTTTGCCGGCGCCGGATCGCCTGGAGACGGTCGTGGACACCCTTGCTGGGTATGGCCTCTGGCTCCAGGTAGTTGTTGGTACCGGCAGGATGGTCCGGGTCTGCCGCCCCATGAGCTTCTGCGTAGGACACTTCAGAACAGGGTCCCTGGGGGTATTACGCCACTCAAGCAGATCAGTTTCAAAATCTGGTGTGCGAAAAGAGCACTTTTTGAGCAGCTTCTTGGCCTCGTGAACAGCTCTTTCCGTCATGCCATTAGGACCCGGGGGATATGGACTTGACGTGACACGTACAATATCTAGTTTTCTTAAAAAATCTTTGAAATATGAGCTACTGAAGGGGGGCCCATTGTCACTATACAGCTTTTGTGGCAGCCCATGCACCGAAAAAAACTTGTGCACACCAAGTCTTGAGCGCGTTAGACGTGGTGTTGCGAAGTTCCCGGACTTTGAAGAAAAAGGAATACCCTCGATTCATAGAACAGCACAATTTTCTGGTATTATGGTGTTTTTCCCACAAGTGAAAATGAAGTTAGAAATGTGTTTTATAGCCTAAAAAATTCCAAATCACGTGATGTAAATGATGTGCAAGTTAGACCAGTCAAATTTGTTATAGACATAATTGCACCCATTTTAGTTGAAATCTACAACTTATGCTAGAAAAGAGCTGCTTTCCGAAGGAGATGCAGATTGCAAAAGTGGTAGCAATCCACAAAGGTGGAAATAAAAACGACCCAAATAATTTCAGGCCCACTTCCATTTTGCCTGTCTTTTCGAAGGGCTTAGAAAAAATCCTACACAAGCAATTGTATGGTTTCTTAGACAAACACTCGCTCATCTCGACATCACAGTATGGTTTTCTCAAAGGCAAATCAACGGAATTGGCTTTACTAACACAAAAAGTATTCATAGCTACAGCGTTTGATGCAAAAGAACTAGTCTTAGGTATATATTTAGATTTCACCAAAGCATTCGATACTGTTGATCATATTACACTTTCAGCTAAGCTTGAACAACACGGAGTATGTGGTCACGCAAACGAGCTTTTGTCTTTGTATCTGCAACATCGGTGTCAGTACGTTTGCCATAATCATTCAAACTCAAAAATAAAAGCTATCTCACATGGTGTGCCACAAGGGAGCATTCTCGGACCACTTCTTTTCATTGTTTACATGAATGATCTTTTTTCGACCGCTGAAAGCATCAAATGGATATGCTATGCAGACGATACCACCATTTTTTTCAAGGGCATAAATCCGGACACTCTGGTCAATTATGCAAACATAGTGCTCCAGGATATCGCAAATTGGTGTGATAGAAACTATTTAAGAATTTATGCTAAAAAAAACGCAAGCGATCATGTTTCGCCCAAAGCATAAGGCCCTAAATCTTGAAGACAGGTTGTATTTAAAAAGTGAGGAAAATAAAATTTTAAATGACGTTAAAACACTAGGAGTTATATTTTCGGAAAATCTGATTTGGAACAAACATGTGGAATCTCTTTGCGGAAAGCTAAACAGAATAACGGGACTGTTACATAGACACCGACATGTCTTGCCTACCACTGTGAAACGAACTGTATATAACTCACTTTTTCTTTCTACACTAAATTACTGTCACCTAGTCTGGGCAACGACATCATAACAAAACATCGCTAAAGTAAAATTATGTCAAAAACGAGCAATTCGTGCTGTAGCTAATCTTTCCTCCAAAGAACACACGCCTAAATATTTTTACGAATACAAAATAATGCCGGTTGAATTCGTTTATTCATTTCGTCTAGCATGCCTGTACAGAACAACGTTCAGAAGGGGAAATGTTGATTATGTAAAGTTGTTTAACGTGAATCGTCGCGAAATTCCCTATAACACGAGACATACCGATATTTGGTTAACAAGCTTTTGTCGTACTAATTATGGACAGCAATCGGTGTCCTACCGCATAGCTGATCTACTAAACACCCTAACTACAAGTGGATTAAACCCGGATACTATGTCTCCTCGTTCTTTGTTCACTTATTTTCTCTCCCAAAATCCTGCTGTGTGATTCCTGTACTTGTATTGGATTATTGCATACATATTAGTACATACATTGGTATACATTATTATTAGTGTATGTATATGTGTATGTATGCACATATGCTTATGTCGTCTATTTATGTCGAGTTTGATACATCTGATGTATTTAAATTTTTGTTCATCTTTGAGCTGCATTCACAGCTTATTTTCTGAAATCATTTCGTATGTAATTCTATTTTCGACAATTTTGTTGTTGTTGTACTGCACAAACAACATTACTGCCTGTACGTCCATGTTACCATTTTTTTCTCCTTCACATTTCCTGTTCAGTGCCTTCACTTATGTTATGTACCTATACTACTGCTGCACACTGTCGAATTGTACTATAGGGGCCGGGCTTAGTCAAGCTGCAGTTATGCAGCTTTTTCCCGCCACCCCCTTTCTCTCTTTGTTTGAGAGATGAAATAAAACTGATTTCATTTGATTTGAAGTCAACCATGACTGCGAACTCCCGACCGCCATAGTGAAACAGATCCCCGCCTACGGACTCCCAGTGCAGGGTCTGAACATCATGGCTCAAAAGGAGCATTTTCTGGTTTCGTGGCTGGTGCATTTGGCATACCTGGCAGGTCTTGCAAAGCTGTTTAATATCTGCGGACATATTTGGCCAAAACATAACACTGCTGGCCCTCGATTTCGTCTTATCTGCTCCAGCATGCGCTGTGTGAAGGAGCTGCATGATCTCTGCCCGTTTCCATTTCGGTATAATTGCCTTGTTGCTTCGGAAGACTAGCCCATCTCGTGCGTGAACTTCCCTGTAGGTCCAGTATGGCCTTCCCGGCTCTGGGACGCCATGCTTGTGGTTCCGCCACGCCGTCTCTGTGTATTCACGGATGATGATAAGTGCCGGATCCTCGTTTGTAGCATCCCGCAAGGTTTTCAAGCGGTGTTCCGACGCTGAAACTTAGTCAAGCACATTCACTTGAAACTGCACGGTTTCTTCTTGCAGTGCCATCTTATTAGGAAACCGCGATAACGCGTCCGCTAGAATAGCTCTTTACCTGGTTTGTATTGCAATGTTATTGCGTAAAGCTGCAAGCTGAGACGCATTCCCTGCAAACGAAGCGGGCACTGATGCAGGGGCTTGGTGAAGATCGGTATCAAAGGCCGGTGATCCGTTTCGCGTCTGTGTGGCCGAAAATATAATCATGGAACTTCGTGCACCCATGCACTATCGCAAGCGTTTCTTTTACAATCTGCGCATAACGCTGTTGTGCTTCTGTTAGATATCTGGACGAGAAGGCTACGGGATGGTCGTCTTGCATCTAAACAGCCACTACGCCCAACTGGCTAGCATCGACGGAAAGCGTGACTGCCTTCTTCGGGTCGAAGTAGGAAAGAATCGGCGCCGTTATCAGTGCCTGGCGCAATGCTTCAATACTGGCCTGTTGTTTTTCTGTCCAGACCTAAGTGTTATCTTTTCGCAGTAGTTGTCTTAACGGTTCCGTCAAGACAGACATGTTGGGAATGAAACGATGTACATAGTTCATTGTGCCGAGAAAAATTTGCAGTTGCTTACTGGTCTTAGGCTCGGGTATTTCCAGAATGTCCTGAACACGCTCCGGGTCGATGCGCAGGCCTTGTGTAGTGAGGATGTGTCCCGAGTAGCGAACCTCCGCCTGCAGGAAGGTGCACTTTTTGAGGTTAGGCCGCAGATTGTGCTGCCGGCAGCGCGTCAGTACGAGTGTCAGGTTGCAGTCACGCTCATCTTTTGTCTTGCCCCAGACTAGTATATCAGCCATTACAACTGCGACACCGGGTAAACCATCTAACAAACGATGCATTGCAGCTTGAAAAATTTCTGGGGCTGACGATATTCCAAAGGGCATTCGGAGGAAGCGATAGCGCCCGTATGGCGTACTCATAGTGAAGATTTTTGTACTTTCTTCCGTTAGCTTAATCTGCCAAAATCCCGATGCGGCATCAAGTGTAGAAAAAAATCTTGCCCCGGACAGCCGCGGAACAATGTCTTCTAAAGATGGCATGGGGTAATTTTCTCGAAGCAACTGTTTGTTGAGGGCGGTTGGATAGAGGCAAACACGCACTTTCTTTTTTCACCACGGTCACCATGTGACTAGACCATTCGGTTGGCTCATTTACCTTTGTAATGACGCCCTGCTGCTCCATGCGCTGCAGTTCTACCAGAACTTTGTCTTGCAAGACGAGGGGGCCCTCCTAGCAGGCACGACGGTTCCCGCGCTGGCGGGTTTCAGCTTCATCGAGTACTCCACGCCTTTCAGTTGTCCTAGCCCACTGAAAACATCTACGAAAGGTTGGGCAGGGGGATATAGTTCTTCACTGGCTACTTTCTGTATGCGGTATGCAAACCCCAGGCGTTCTGCGACTGCCCCACTGAGCGTGACTGGAACATCGTGCTCGACGACGAAAAATTGTTCTTCGCATTTTTTGTTCTTAGCGCAAAGCAGAAGTTTGATTTTTGGTTGTGCCGTAGTCCTGTGACAAAAGAACGTTGTTAGAGTCACCTTGCACGCTTCCTTTGGCTTAGCAGGTAATCTTCCCAGCTCGTTTTTGGAGATAACGCAAAAGTTTGCTCCTGTGTCCAGTTTGCACGTGAAAGGTTGGCCTTCGATGTAAACTGCTGCTGTCCATTTATCAACTTCAAGCGAGTTTATCCCTAGCCGCGCAAGAAAAAGAAATCGTCTGTCTCGGCCCATACCTCCCGCAGCTCTTTTCCTTGACGGCTGGCGTTAGGCGTGGCACCGACTGATTTGAAAACCTGGGCAAAGTGGCTCTGTGCGCCGCACTTCCTGCAATTCTGTCCTCTCGCTGCACAATTTCCACTACGATGCATCTGGTAGCCACACCTATTGCACAGCTTCCTTTCTGTTGCAACCGAGTTCACTATCGTAGTGTGCGCTCCGCCCGTTGCTGCGCTTATCTCTTGGAAGTGCTGCTTTCCTTGCTCTTCAATGGGGCGAATTTCTACCCTTTTTTGGTAAGAAGGGTTTTCCGCTAACAGTTTCTGCTGCAAACGCTTGTCTCGGACGCCTAGAACGATACGGCTGCGTAGCATGCGGTCTTGTGGAAGTCCAAATTCACAGTTCTTGGCTAAAATTTTCAATTCGGTCAACCAGTCATTAAATGGTTCGCCTCCTTTCTGGTCCCTTGAACCAAAGCGGAATTCGTGGAGGGTTAAGTTGTTTGCTTGCTTGTAGTAGTCCTCGAATTTCTTGATCAAAACTTTGACGTCATTTCTGTCCTCGTCCGCGTCAAACTTCAAAGTGCTGAATGCTTTCCTGCCTTCTTCGCCTATGTTCACAAGAAATGTTGCTGCCTGCACATCGGATGGCTGTTTAGTCAATTGAGTAGCAGTGGAAAACAGTTCGAACTCACTCTTCCATGTTCTCCAACCAAGCCAGGCGTCGTCTGACGTATCCAGGTGTTTCGGCGTCGGTAGTAGAGTCGATGTAACTGGCAGCGTCGTAGGCGGGGGCGGTGTCGTCGACATCTCAACTGGGCTCCGCTGCCACCATGTAGGCAAGCCGGCGGTTCGGTAACGAAAGCCTTTATTCATGGGAGGGAGCGCTATATGTACACTTGAAAATGGGTGACGTAGACGTCACTTCTTAACAGTCTGGGTGCTATCAGAATGACAGCGTGACATGGCCACAGTGCTTTCTGTCCGAGCAGTGACCTTTGAGTCTTGTATGAATTTGTTGTGCAGTCTCACCTATGTATTGTTTGCTACAAGGGGCACATTCTAGACAGTAGACTACTTTGCTGGACGTGCAGGTGAAACCCGAAGTTACTTTGTGTGAGTAATTTGACGCTTTACTTTTTTACTGTAGTAGTTGATTGAACTTGCATGTAGAGCACTTGAGGCGGCCACAGGGAACGGTTCCCAACTTCATCTTTGTCCGTTGTTTGGCATGCACAAGAATATTTTTAAAATTAGTGTGGTGTCTGCAGGCTACTCTTGGCGGGTCGAAAAAAATATTTAAGATATTAAAAATCTTATTGATGTATATGTTAAGTTATATGGCTTTTTCTGCTTCGGGAGTGCATGTTGATTGGGCTCTAAGTGGTATCGTCTCGGTGTCTGGTGTGTTGCTGTCTGCAAAAAAGTGTCTGATACGCATTCGTAGGGAAAATTCTGAGAGGTCCTTGTCAAGCTCGTATTCATTTATTGTGTTGTTCAGGGGACAGAAGTTAAGGACCTTGCTGAGTACGCCTGTTTCTTTTTTTACTTAATGTGTTTGAAATGTCTGCAACATTGGTGTGGGTAAATCTTGCGAAAGTTTCCGTCAGGTACGGCATTTCTAGACTCGAAGTGCCTCTTCTTGACGTGAGGTGGCTGTTTTCTTGGAAGGTTGTGTTTCGATTAAAGTTTGCTTTTTTTCTTTTTTTGACCATATTTCTAGACTGTTTTTCGTCGTAATGCTCTAAATATTGCTTCTCATCCGGTGTGAGAGCTATGTTCAGAAGTCTGTGGCTGAAAATTTCAATTGTTGTTCGAAGTGTTCCTTGAGGATATTCAAAAGTGCAAGTGAGGCATTGTAAAATGCTGTTTGCCAGTCTGCAGACTGGCAAACAACATATTTCCGTTCACCTCGCGAAATGAAGTATACGGAATGATACCTCATACACAAGTTTAATTGCCTACACCCAACGGGAATTAATTTCGCACGCGGTAACTTGGAATCCTTAAAAGCGCTAACTTAAATCTAAAATTGCCATATCATGAACTAAGGCACAAAACATATTATGCCATAAGCTTACCTTAATTCTTAACCTCACCTCTTCCTTCATTTCGAAAATTTTTTTCTAGCCTACTTCTCCATTTATTATACCCTTACACGTTCTTAAGCTTTATTAACTATACGACCCCCGTTTCCCACGTACACCTGCCCCCACCCACTTCTGCGCACGTCATCCTCCTATTTGTTATTATGGTTTCGGTTCCCCCTTCGCTTTTCTTTTTTCTGTCTGTTTTTCTAATATATTTTTTGAAACACCATCACGAACACATTCCGAAGTCCCAGACGTCAGTATACCTTTTTCGGCGCCTCAGCCAAACAGGGTACCGCCATTTCTGTATACCGCCATAACGACACCTACGTTGAGCTACTGGCGCTAACGTCCCTTGAAAGACCATGCCGCTGCCTTCCACTTACCCCATGCATTGCACCCCAGACTCTTTGTCGCCATCTTAAACCCTTCAAAATTATTCGACGCATTGCTGTCATGCTACTAAAGTCACTCTTTCAAGTCATGTTTTTGGGGGTTTTTTGTTACTCGAGCAATGGCCGCCTGACCGGCTCTTCTAAAGCCACAAAAGCATGCCGCCAATGACATTCCTGAATGCTGCCTAACGTCTCGCTTCCCCGACGCCCTCCCATGCACCCTTTCTTTTTTTGCTTGTTCTTTTGTTTCCCTCTTGGTGTCTCCTCCCATTTTATTCTCTCCTTTTCTTTCTTACCTTTTCCCCCGCCTTCCCGTCACTCTCCCGCTCTTGTTACCTAGCCTTGGGAACCACGCTCACAGACAACAGGTGGCAGTGCTCCTTATCTTTGAAGTCTCTCTCATTATAACCAAGCGCCACCGAGAACAACCGCACGTGACGTCACTGCACTCACCCTTTAAAACTAACATGCCGAGGATGATGAGGCCGCCTTTGACGAAGATAGGTCCTCCTATCGAAACGTTGGCCAGCCTTTTTGAGGCAGCTTATCCCTGTTGACATGCTTTATACCACAATGTGCTACTCCATCTGTCAGCTCCTTTCTTGATTTTGTATTGTGGTGACAGCAACCTAATGTTGTACTCTTTAATTACGAAAGATTCATCTATGACCGTCATAATCGTCTATTTCTTTAACGCTCCTCGTAAGCGTGAAAGTTTTCTGAAACTCCATAATGACAACTTTCACAATACTGGCGCTAGTTCAAAGGTAAGTTTCTCTTAGAGCGTAATTCTGAGTTGCATGCATATTTACAAAGGTGATAGATCTTTCTCCACGGTATGTGTGAATTTTCTGTTACTTTATGCAATTGGAGACGGCTAGACCACAACCCATTGTAGAGGCCAACACTATTAGTAAGCAAGGATGTCGGGTGGTGGGGGGGGGGAGGTAATCTTTCTGATTGTAGTCCAGCGTTTATATTACGAATGATGGTTTGCGTGCGCAGTACATTTCGGTCATTTTATATACAATTTTAGGGAACACCGACAGAACAGAAGTTAACGTAAAGCCGGCGTCAATAAGGCCAAATATAGCGTATCAAGCACATTGTATAAATATGTTGGGCGTGAAGGATGCTCTAGTTGCACTGAAGGAATTTGAAGATTTTTCGGCCACAGTATTTTCATTGCGGTCAGTTTGCCGAGACAGTATTTTGAAATATGCACTAAAACGTTGCAGATGTTTCAAGCAGTAATCTGGATATTAAACACGAGTATACTATTTTGCACGTGGATGCCCAATGCGTTATAATTATCACGTCTCAATCCAGCGCAGGTAAGCACCTAATATATTGAAATGGGTCGCAATCTTTCAAGTGTAAATAAAATTTGATAAAATTTTATTGAAATCCCACAACTGTCCACAACAATTGAAGGCCCACAACTGTCTTCGGGCTAGGTATCTCTACACGCTTTATGCTAAAATTCATGTCGAGTTGGAAAATTGTAAATCTTGGTGAATATAGTAACACACCCGCGTTTATTATATCATTTGTGTGAAATAAAATATGAAGTACGTAACAAGTATATCTACTTGTGGAAATACCGTGCTGCAGTGCACAAGTGATTGAAATGCTTGCCAACCAATTCGTTAAACGCAATAGATTACTCGAGGCCACAATTATTTCATTATCGTAGTAGGTAAATTGTACTCATAGTCAGAACGATGTCAAGCGGAAGTGATTGACGCAAGATGGTACGTTGCGCATATAGGGGTAAAATTAGAAAGAATTCAATTCAATGTTATGTAAAAGACGTACATGCGGACTGCTACGATTTAGTGTAGATGTGTGACAACGCCATACATTGGCCAACGTAACAAAAATGCCAGTCAGAAACAATGCACTATTCAAGATTATTTGCGACTTGCGCTGGTGAAAACTCTATTAAATGCGTAGTCCCTCCTCAGGCCCTTGAGGCCTATCAGATAAATTGCTTTTGAACCTTTTGAAGTTATAATTTTTGAGTAACTACGCAATATGTAGATGCCGGATGTATAGTCAAATCTACACGAAACTGTATGATAGTGGCTGCGGCTCATTCTTGCCGCCAGGTTCTGCGAAAATTAAAACAGTTATGAACCACTTTGTTTATATTGTATTGTCACAGATGACAAAAACATCACGTCATCTGCATATTTATTATCGTGAGTTGAACCGAAAAACCAAGACAACATCTTCATCCTATTCTACCACGCGACGTTGAATCTTTGTCAATTTGTGCAGTAAAAAGAATACAAAACTAAAAGAAGTGCTTTTATGGCGTTTAGAGGGCCCCTCACCAGGCACATAGAGAATTTGGGATATACGTTGCAAGTTATTACGTGCCCTTTAGCAACTTTCTTGCGACTGCTTACAGTTTGCAACTGCAGCGAAACGCTTTAGCAACTTGGCTGGCCAAGGCACTGCGTAATCGGACCATAATGCTCGTCTCTTCGCCAAAGGGACTCGGCAATATAACGCCACTCGCTAACAAGACGCAGCGCACCAACCAAGCCTGTTACAAGGTCGCCGGCCTGGAAAGCATGTTTTACCCTAACAATTTTTCTTAAATTTGTTCAATAATATCCCACATAGAAACAGTTCAGTGCCATCTACCCATAATTTGACGAGGCAAGCATATACACTCTTTCCACTTGCCCCCCATCTACCCTCCCCAAGGTAAATTTCTTCCCGGCATTCTCCCATGCCGGCGCTCAAGGACTGCGTGACACATACGTTACAGGGCTCGCCTTCTTTTAACATGATAGTGTTTTATCCCGAAAACCACCATCAGCTCACTCTAACGAACCTGGCGTCATTTGAGCGCATAAACTAGGCTCCTTAGACAGAGATGGCACTGCCATCTACGAATGGTCAAGCTAAGTACTGCGTCAAAGCATTAACGAGCGCCGAGAGTAAGCGCTTTGGCAATATCAGCGCACCGGAAGCTCCAACGTGGTGTGGTTGGGTGTAGGCTTTCTGCTGACGTAAAGGCGCAGTTGAGGCACATGGTTTGTCTTTCGCATCCGATTAGCCTGTGACGCCTCGTCTTCTACGGAGTCACCTTCAACATGAAATCAGCAATGCTTACACGCCGCCTACTGCTTCACTAAACGGTGCAGAAAGGTAACGATGTCAATAGGCGAATCTCGCTTTGCTATGGCGAGAGACACGCCAGTGTGGAGCAGAACGCCATCGCGCATTCCACACTCTGGCACTCGCATTCCTAAAGCTGAGCGCGTCGTAAATCGAATGGCTGGCCAAAGCACTACAGAACAGGGCCAAAATGCTGGTAGCTTTGCCCAAGGGACTCGGCAATATGACGCTGCTCCCCAAGAGGCCGCAGCGCGCAAAGACAGCCTGAAATGTGGTTGGCGGTCCGCAAATCGTGCGCCTGTCCCTGCAGCAGACTGTGTGTACACGAAGCAAACAAACAGCTTCTGTGAACAAACGTTTCATTTTCGTGTTCTACAGATTCGTATGAAAGACGAATCAATTATATTTTTGCTTTGAAGGTATGTATGGTTAGCCGATACGTCAGTCTGTCGGTCACCTGTACACTGAAAACTTCTCAGGCACTACCCCATGCTATGCGCAAAAAAGAAGAGACAGAGGCGCGCAATTGGCTACCCCAGCAGTGGCGTAGTTGCTCTCCGTCGCAATCGTTTCTCTCCGGTTCCGAAATTGGTTGGCCAGCCGTCATACATGCTTCCGAGCATCAGGCAGCTTTCGGTGAACAGCGCCGCGAGTGGAACCGGGAATGAGCGCGTGCCCACCGTACTGATTCTGCAGCCCGGCCACAAGAACAGGCTCATTCAGCCAAACGCAAGCAGCAACTACCTACCGAGGATCTGATAGGCTACCAAGCAGTCATTTAATGAACCATCGGAACTAACTCAGTGATAAACACCAGAACCCCACGTTTCAGCTTCGCTGGTTAAGTACCTGTACGAAATGTTTGGGTATTGATTTTTTTTCTCTTCTCTTGCTTTCTTCTGCACGCCGAACTTCCGCTGATGGTCTCGCGCGCATGGTTTGCGTTTGTCTTGTTTCGCACAGAGCACGTTTAGGCGCGCTCTGCACTGGAACACCTGACTAGCTATAAGTCATTAATGCACGAACACGAAAGCAGACTCAAGCAGATCACAGAGCGTTATCGCGCGTTGGAGTTTCTATCTATGCGCGCATGCCTGCGCAACATAGCAACAAGCAAGCGAAACACAAGTAAATCCCCTTGCTACTATAGGAAGCAAAGACACGTAGACATTTGGTTGGCATTTTCTAATATTTTACAACGGAGATTTTATACGCTAGGCTCTTGCTGTTTGTGTGCGTAGGCAAAAAATATGGCGGCTACCCCAGTACTAAAAAAGGTAAAGCACAAAGCAAAAAGGTATCGCCGGATATGCCCCAGAAGCATTTAATTGCCAGAAGTGCCAAAGGGAACCATAAAAGAGGAACATTTCGAACTTCTTAAAATGGAATACTGCTAAGTTACCAGTACGGTACGATACTTTATTGGATTAGAGATTACCTCAAAGAGCATTATCAATTTGCATAGCTTGGTGACTGTAATTCGGACACAGTTCGTGTTTTATCCGGTGTTGCGTAGGTCCCCGTACTAGCTCCGCTATTATTTCTAGTGTACATTAATGACATCACGAATGATATAAATGCTAATGTTGGTCTATTCTCATATGTGTCGGTCATTTATTGTGAAACAAAAGCCCCAGTGATCAACTAAACCTCAACAGTGCCCTCAACTGCGTCGCGTATTTGAACGATAAATGGCAGATTGTTATGAACACAGACAACACTGTTTGCTTGACAATTCCTAAAAAAAAAGCCGCTACTAAATTGTGAATATCGTATTGATAACGTAACCCTGCGTAACGTGCGTCAGAATCGGTACTTGAGCCTATCAATAACTTCAGATCATAGCTGGTCGACGCCCGTTCGAAATATCACCAGAAAAGCTAAAATAAGTGTTTTTTCTTTAACGGGCACCCCGTTAGTCTACCTCAAGCACAAAGCAGGTCGTATACGTAACCGTCATTCGTACAGTTCTTGAATACGCCCATACAGCCTGGTTTCCGCTCGTCAAAAAGGAAGCAGCCATTTAGAAAGCTTACAGCGCAAGGCCGTCCGGTTTACCTTCAAAACGCACCGTCGAACCGATTCACCAACGGTACTACTGCATCGCGCATGCCTACCAACGCTGAACAAACGAGCAAAGGTGCATCGCTTCAATGTTTTATTCTTACAGCTCAACAAATTGACTTGAGGTTGATCTCTCAGCCTTTATTAGTATCAACCGTTCCAGACATAAACGTAACAAACATGCTTTCACACTTCGGGACTTTTCATGCAACAATACGTTTTTTGTATTCGTTTTTTTCACTCGCAATACGCGAGTGCAACAAACTCTATCCGGTAATTACTCCACAGAGCTCGCCTGAAATATTTGCGCAGCTAGTAAAAGAAGCACTTCTCTGGCCCAACTCACAACGAATATTTTTCCTGATATGAGGTCATTCTTGTATTGATGCCTTTTTGTCCAATATTTACTGTTACATTTTGTTGCGGATGTATATTAGGCAGCTTGTTGTACCACTTGTGCTATGTACGTACATTGATACACGATAAGAATTCCACTGCTTGCATACTTTTGTGTACCTATCCTTGGACTTGCACTGTAGTTATTTTTAGCAGTTGATTATGCCACTCTGTCTCATGGTATATTTCATTGGTCCAAACTCTGTACTAGCATGCTAGTATACCCACCTCTGTTACAATCTCAACAGGGACTGACAGAATCTTGAAAAGAAATTAAATATAAGGAAACTGTTCTTTTGCATTTCCGTGATCAAGTAATAGCCTTCGTTTCCATTTAGTTCATCAAGTTTCCATCTTTATTGCAGATTGAAAATTAGAAATCAATTGTTTAGATTACCTCTACTAAACAATTCATTTTTATTACTCTACTGAAGAAACACATAAATCTGAACTAGAAGAGTTCTTTCAATATGTTTGATGCAGTAACCACCTTTATTTTTCAGAGCGTACAGAATGTGTGTATTTGGTAAAACAAAGCCGGGTCGGAGCTGCAAACACGGAATGTGATTTCATTTTTGAGAATTATTGTGATAGGCCTGTCTCTGTCCTAATCGACATTAAAGAATGTCAATAACTGCAATACTCGAAATAAACGTGATATAGTGAATGCGCAGTAGTGCTCCTGCGTTATATTTTTGGTGACCAAAGTATGTCGTTTCGCTTGCAACTTTAATTACTTGCTAGAAAATGAGATAGCAATATTAGTTTTACCATGAAATGTACAAGCAACCCGCGGCGGTTGCTTAGTGGCTATGATGTTGGGCTGCTAGGCACAAGGTCGTGGGATCAGATCTTGGCCACAGGTGCCGTATTTCGATGGTGGCGAAATGCGGAAACATCCGTCTACTGAGATTTAGGTGGATGTTACCGAACCCCGGGTAGACCAAACTTCCGGAGTCCCCCATTACGGCGTGCCTCTTAGTTAGATCGTGGTTCTGGCCCGTCCAACCCCATAATTTATTTAAATCCACTAGCAGCTTTCCATGAAAAGACCAAGTAATGAACCAGACCTCCAGTGCCGCATCTAGGAGCACTTAAGATTAGACCTATAACAGGTCCAAAAAAAGGAATGAATGGTCAATGAAAACGCGCGTGGAAAGTTATACATGTGATGTAGGCAAATCACAGAACTTACTATAATGAATGAACCGGGATTCAATGGAAGGGTATATATAGGGTGTTTTTCTTTCTAAACACTAGATTTCTGATCAATAGGTAACGAGAGCTGTGAACATGGCGTTTTTGCCAGTGAATTGCTAGGCGAGTTGGACATACGTTGCCGCATATAACGTGAGCTTCACTATATTTATTAGCTAAAATGCATCGACTGTTTATAAATGTCTAGAGGGCACTTCGATAAATGGTACATTTGAAGAAATAACATGAGTAGCCAATAAGCAAAGACATCAAAGGCAACAAACGAGAAATTAAATGTACTGACTTTTTGAACTAAAGAAATGATAAACAAATGCTAATGAAAACGGATGAAAAAAGACCACTTGCAGTAGGTGGGGAACGATCCCACGTCATTGCATTACGCGTGCGATGCTCTAACCCCTTTATCATTTCTTTAAGTCAGTAAGTCTGTGCATGTTTTCCCATATGTTGTACTTGGAGTCTGTTTCTTCACTTTTCTTAATATGTATAATAAAAATTGGGTTCAGCAGTTAACCTGTTTTCTTCTCGTTCATTAAATAACGACGGTCTCGAGTACGGCAACATTGATGCCTTCAGGTAGCACGTGGGGATTATTGACCAGTTGCCTTCACCCAGAAAGATCACGTGCTAGTGACGCCTGCTGCAGAAAGGATGTTCCACATCCGTCGCCAAGGTTTGTGAGGTTGTTGTACTGGCCAAGACTTCCATGGTTAGTTCTCGTAGTAAGACATAAACACCTAAGAAAGTGGATGGGAATTTGGTGCCGCGGTATACTGTAAGAAAATTTCGCTGGTTTAATGGCAAATCTGCTGGCAATGTGTGACCGAATGATTTTCCACAAATAAATAACGGTCATTTCGTAAAACGGACAGCTCTGAAAGAGAGACTGTAATACAAAATACCAGTGCTTCCGTATCTAGAAAACGGAAGACTCTGTATGCTGAATCTGTTTTGTAACTAATAAATTACAGGTGTTTCTGGTATTAAGAGAACTGAACACACTCTATGCTGTATCTGTACTATAACGGTTAAAGTACTTATGCTTCCCGTATCCAGAAAACGAAAGACTGTATGCTGAATCTGTACTATATCCCTCAAAGTACAGGCGCTTCCCGCATTTTGCCTTACAGAGCATATCCACTCTTTGGAGAATGTACTATCGGGGACAAAATTGGCGAGGAAGTGCGAACGTCCATCGAATTTTATTGGTACGCCACCTGCTGGGATTAGCTGCGCTAACATTTGCGTTCGGGACGTGCATACTTGACCCACGTTTCCAGCGGTCTTGAACGCAGAGATGCAATTCGATCGAAGCTCGCACTTCAAGAGTACTTTTGTCCAGGATAGTACATATCCCTTAATGCAAATGTCATGAAGGCAGCGCATAGCTGGAACAGAAGGTCACCGTACAAAAAATGTCTTGCGAACCCATTCACATTGCGGAAACGATAAAAAGCTTTGTACTTTGTGTTATGAATGCATTGCATAGTACAAAGGGTGCAAAAGTTCACTCCACAAGTTCTTTGGATCACATAAGCAGCTTTATTTTCTACAATCACTGGTCTTGCACTCTTTCCTGGTGAAAGTTCTTGACCCCAAACTCCTTTTAAGGACAAACTTGTTGCTGTTAGGAGAAAGAAATGGTTTTCTTGAATTTCCATCCTAAAAAAGCGGCTAAAAAGGATAATCACAGAACTCACCAAAGCGGTAACTTTTGTGTTAGTAAAACGTGTACATAGACCAACATTGTTGGAAAAAGGGAAGTTGCTGTAGCCAATATTTCAACAAAGGTGCTTGTCATCAGTGAAGCAAATTTTTTTTCCTTGGCAGCGTCTTTTTGTGCATACCTCACTGGCCCCTACCCTCTTTGGGGGAGGAGAAGCTGGTTCATAAAGAAGGTTGAAAGATGCCGAAGTGTTAAGATAAAATAGGAAGTGTGTGCTTAGCTGTGGTGATCGTGATTGAGCGGGGTGGGCGCACAGCTATCAGTTCTTGGAAAGAGTAGGGGTGACCAAAACAGAAGATGATGTACACATGTGAGCAATCATTAATCTAGTAGACCTAGTCTTCTTGGAAGTCAAAATAGGAATTATTATAAAGTGTCTGCATATTAGGCACAAAGCAACGAAGAATTAAGATAAATAAATTTTGTATCAAGATGGATCAGGTTAAGATCAGTGGAAATGGTAAATGAAGGCACATTATGAATACACATTTTGTTGAACGCCGATATCGAAAAAATATATTCGCCAAATATTGCGAATATGTGTGCATCAAAATTAAACTGGGTATGACCATAAAACACTAAAGGACAGCCTGTGCTTCATTAGCCAACGATGTCTTACCAACAGGTAAGTCATTAACATAACTGAGGAAAAGTGAGAGGCCCAAAACCGATTCTTGTGGTACACCTGATTTAACAAGAAAAGTAGGGTCATTATCATTGCGGTGAACGCACTGTAAGCGTTTAGTCAAAAGCACTGAATCCAGTCTGGGATATTAGGATGAATATTGAGCTTGCTCATTTTTAAGAGGCGGAGTTCGTGTGTTACAGCGTCCAAGCCTTTAGCGTAATCTAAAAAGATGCAATTCAAAATTAGATGTGCACATACGTTTACATACGTAAAAATAGGACGACACTGATACAATTTGAGCAATGAATGAATCACATCACATCATGAACCAACTATCATCACTGTGTCGTTACCCTTGCTTAAGAAACCTATTACTTTCTCGTTCTCGCATACATTTACCCATTGTCATCCCACTATGTATTCCACCATCCACCCAGCAGAACTACCATTCACCGAGCGGGCACACTATTCACCCACCATTTACATAAGTCACCTAGAATGCACCCCACCTTCGTTCACCCAACCTTTACCCAGGTCGCCCAATATGTAGCCCATGACACTCACCATTAACTCGGCACTCCCAGCATTGAGACAAACCAACCAGTATATATCCGACCAATACGATCCACCATCTACACCTGCCAGTATTGCCACGATGAGTTCCGTCATACCCGTTTGCCTTCCACCATGCCCAGCACATTTTCCATCATGCCCAGCATAAAATTAATGATGGGCAATGCTGCCATTTTCAATCGAGATAATGTTAAGACCCCAAGAAGAAAATACTGTCATTTTGTTAAGACTGATGTTGACACACGTACAGTCACATGAGATTTCTGCTCCGACACAGTACCCATGGTGAAAGCGGCCCCTAGACATCACGACGACATGGACACACGAAATACTGGCTAATTCAAACACCACTAATCCCGAAGTGTTTAGTGTTTGAATTTTTATTATGTAGGCGCCGCTGTGCAGTCTCTGGGGGCATGTGTATCATGCGCACCAGATTTCAGATCACATTTAATGCTCCGACTGTAAATTTATGTTTTGTTTTTATGGGAGAGCTTTCTTTAACATCTAAGCGCAGTTGCATAGCTATCGCTTGCGTCAAGACCCGCCTGCATAAATTTCAACCTTCCAGAATGTTGTCACTGATTGAATATCAAAATAGCATTATCTAAACCGATTGCACGCGTGAAGAGAACACTAGCACACTGTCGCGCTAAGTATGAGTTACAACAGAAAGCGTGTGGCAAAGTGGCCGTCCAATGTTACATTATTGATCACGCGCAATCACCGGCGAATGAACTTTCCTTGTTCTTCACATCACTACATCATCATCATCATCATCATCATGAGCAGCAGCAGCAGCCTGGTTACGCCAACTACAGGGCAAAGGCCTCTCCCATACTTCTCCAACTACCACAGCCATGTATCAATTGCGGCCATGTTGTCCCTGCAAACTTCGTAATCTCATCCGCCCACCTAACTTTCGGCCGCCCCCTGGTACGCTTTCCTTCCCTTAGAATCCAGTCCGTAACCCTTAATGACCATCGGTTATCTTCCCTCCTGATGACATGTCCTGCACATGCTCATTTCTTTCTCTTGATTTCAACTAAGGTGTCGGTAACTCGCGTTTGTTCCCTCACCCAATCTGCTCTTTTCTTATCCCCTAACGTTACACCCATCATTCTTCTTTCCACAACCCGTTGCGTCTTCCCCAATTTAAGTAGAAGCCTTTCCGTAAGCCTTCAGGTTTCTGCCCTGTACGGGAGTGCTGTTAAGACAAGCTGTTATACATTTTTCTCTTGAGGGATAATGGCAACCTGGTGTTCATGATCTGAGAATGCCTGCCAAACGCACCGGAGCACATTCTTATTCTACTGATTATTTCAGTCTCATGATCAGGATCCACGGTAACTACCTCTCCTAAGTATACGTAATCCCTTACCACTTCCAGCGCCAAGATACCTATCGTAAACTGCTCCTCTCTTCTGAGACTGTGAAACATTACATTATTTTTCTGTAGATTTATTTTTAGACCCACTCTTCTTCTTTACCTCTCCAGGTCTGTGAACATGCACTGGAATTGGTCCCCTGAGTTAATAAGCAAGGCAATATCGTCAGCGAATCGCAAGTTACTGAGGTATTCTGCGTTAACCCTTATGACCAATTATTCCCAATCCAGATGTCTTAATGCCTCCTGCAAACACGCTGTGAATAGCATCGGAGAGATCGTATCTCCCTGCCTGACGCCTCTCTTTCTTGGGATTTTGTTGCTTTCTTTATGGAGAACTACGGTGATTGTGGAGCCGCAATAGATATCTTTCACTAATTTTACACGCGGTTCGTCTACACCCTGATTCCGCAATGCCTCCATGACGGCTGAGGCTTCAACTGAATCAAACGCTTTCTCGTAATCAATGAAAGCTATATATAAGGGTTGGTTGTACTCCACATATTTCTCTATCACCTGATTGATAGTGTGAATATGGTCTATTGTTGAGTAGCCTTTACGGAATCCTGCCTCGCCCTTTGGTTGACAGAATTCTAAGGTCTTCCGGATTCTATTTGCGATTACCTTAGTAGATGCTTTGTAGGCAATGGACAGTAAGCTGATCGCTCCATAATTTTGCAAGTCTTTGGCGTCCCCATCCTTATGAATTAGGATCATGTTAGCGTTCTTTCAAGATTATGGTACGCGCGAGGTTATGAGGCATTCCGTATTCAGGGTGGCCAGTTTTTCTGCAACAATCTGCCCGCCACCCTTCAACAAACCTGCTGTTACCTGATCCTCCCCAGTGCTTTCCCCCTTTGCATAGCTCCGAAGGCTTTCCTTGCTTCTCCCGGCGTTACTTAAGGGATTTGAAATTCCTCTAGACTGTTCTCTCTTCCATTATTGGCGTGGGTGCCAATGGTACTGTATAAATCTCTATAGAACTCCTCAGCCACTTGAACTATCTCATCCATATGAGAAAGGATATCGCCGGCTTTTTTTCTCAACGCACACATCTAATTTTTGCCTATTCCTAGTTTCTTCTTCACTGCTTTTTGGCTTCCTCTGTTCCTGAGAACATCTTCTATTCTACCAATACTATACTTCCTTACGTCAGCTTTCTTGCGCTCGTTGAATAACTTCGAAAGTTGTGCCAGTTCTATTCTAGTTGTAGGGTGACAGGCTTTCGTACATTGGCATTTCTAGATCCGATATTTTGTCTCCTGTGATAGCTCACCGGTAACCTGTCTAACGAAGGTACCACCGACTTCTATTGCGCGCTCCTTAATGGTGCCCATAAGATTGTCGTTTATTGCTTCAACGCTAAGGTCATCTCACTGAGTTAAGGCCGAATGCCTGTTCAAAAGCTTTATCCGGAATTCCTCTATTTTCGGTCTTACTGCTAACTCATTGATTGCTTCTTATATACCAGTTTGTTCCGTTCACTCCTCAAATCTAGGCGAATTCTAGTTCTTGCCATCCCGTGACCACTGCAGCGCACCGTGCCGAGCACGTGCGCATCTTGTATGATGCCAGGGTTAGCGCAGAGTATGAGGTGTATTTCATTGGCAGTCACGCCATTCGGGCTCCTCCGCGTCCACGTTCAGCTATCCAGCTTGCGGAAGAAGGTATTCATTATCCGCATATTATTCTGTTCTGTACACTCTACTAATAACTCTCTCCTGCTATTCCTAGAGCCTATGCCATATTACCGCACTGTCTTCTCTGCAGCCTGCTTCTTGCCTACCCTGGCATTGAAGTCGCCCATCAGTATAGTGTGTTTTGTTTTGGCTTTACCCATCGCCGATTCCACGTCTTCTTATAAGCTTTCGACTTCCTAGTCGTCATGACTGGATATAGGGGCATAGACCTGTACGACCTTCAATTTATAGCTCTTATTAAGCTTCACAACAAGACCTGCCACCCTCTCGGTACTGCTATGGAATTCCTGCATGTTGCCAGCTACATCCTTATTAATCAAGAATCCGACTCCTAGTTCTCGTCTCAGCCCCGGTAGCGCAGGACATGCCCGCTTTTTAGCACTGTATATGCTTCTTTTTTCCTCCTAACTTCACTGAGCCCTATTATATCCCATTTACTACCCTTTAGGTCTGACAATAGCACTGCTACACTCGTCTCACTAGATAACGTTCTAGCGTTAAACCTTGCCATGTTCAGATTCCAATGGACTGTCCGGACCCAGGTATTCTTAGCACCCTCTGCTGGGTCACAGGTCTGACCCCCGCCGTGGACAGTTTCTTCGCAGCTGCTAGGGACTGAGGGCCGAGGGTTGATTGTTGTAATCATATAGAAAGTTGTGGCCAAGTACTTCACTAGGGTGGCCAATCCTGCTCTGGTGAGGGAGTGCGTTACCGGTTCTGGTCACCCGGATCAGGCCGCACTCCAGGGCTATTTATGCAATTTTATCAACACGCTTATTTTATTTTTAATCCGGTGGAAAATTGCGCGGCACCGGAATTCGGACCACGGTTCTCTTGCATGCGAGGCGGATGCTCTACCTCTACGCTACCGCTGCACAGGTCACTACAACGTGGGAATACTGTCACGCTGCACTGTCCTGTTTATACTGTCAATTCAACGTGACAGTATAAACGTGCTGCATTTTCGTTCAGACAAAACTTGAAAATTGACCAGGATTTTGTTTCGTGTGTGCTGGCAGATATGACAAAAGAATTTGTTACTTCGCTAGGAATGAGGTCGCGGGATCAAAACCAGCCCGCCGCAGCGGCATTCCGATGCCGGACAAATGCAAAACGTTCATGTCCTGTACATTGGAGACACATTACAGATCCCAAGGCGGTCAGAATTAATCCGTAGTCTCCCAGTACGGTGCGCCTTATAATCAAATCGTGGTTTCGGCATGTAAAACCCAAGAATGCAATTATTCATTGTCAAATGTCAGCATTTTTCTAATACTTCTCGAATGGTTCTAAAAGTGGACTGCCTACAAGTAAACATTAATTCGAAGCGAAATTATGGTAAATTTTCATCCCCATGGGCACAGTATAGACATAAAAGATAAGAGCTTGGGTAGTGAAGGAGGCTACGTCACTTAAGCAGCTATACTTTACGGTCTGTACAGTGATCATTCACGCTCTCTGAAAAATTTTGTGCATGCGATGAAACTACTGGTTTGCTCCGAATGCTGCATTTGTGCTTATAGTAAAGATTTCATCAAGTTTTATCTAATTTCAGAAACTTGCTAACATTAAGAACACTGGAATGTGAACCTCGTTTTAGAGTAATTGTATCACTGTCTGTTCATATTCAAAAACATTTCAAACGGTATTATATAACCGATTGGACTCGATTCGCTTGTGGAATGGTTTGGTTCATAGGCGATTCTTTCTCAAAAATCACTTTTCTTACATGCCTACTCTTTCGGAATGATATCTGCGGCACAATTCTGGGAAGTTCGTATGCATGCATGCGCGTCTACTTTGTAACTACTTTGTAACTTTTTAACAGTACTTTAAAAAGGGACTGTCGAGAAAAATCGAAATAAAATGTAATACAGTCACCTTAAACGTTCGCTGAAACATGGTTGAAGGAGCCCTGAGAGTGCACTGCGACACCGAGACACCAAAAACGGAAGAGCTAATCTCTGATTCGGTGACTAGTACTTAAAAAAATAATATTTCGCGTGTCAGTGTAGCTCTACAGTGTTCGGGTTGCTTCTTTCATGGTCACCGCCTAGGAGCCTGCATTTAAAGCAACTGCACGGATTTCAGTATTGTCCCTATAGCCCTGCATTTATTCTTTTGATTTCAACATTTGGGGGGGACACTACACAGAGCGGTGGAGTAGTGGCTTTGGCGTTGTGCTGCTAAGCCCGAAGACACGGGATCGCACACCGGCCACGGTGGCCGCAATTCCATGGGAGCACAATGCGAAAAGTGTGCACCATACTTTGAGTACATGCTAAATAAGCGCTGGTGATGAAGATGAACCCGGAGCCCTCCACTGCGGCCGGGCCTCTTCATCATATCGTCGTTTCGGCACGTAAAACTACAGAATTTATTTTTTACCAGTATTAAAGGCAACGCTCTGTGTGCGAAATCTTGCCTATACATTAGAATAAATAGGTTTCAGTGCGTTATTATCTACTGTTTCTGATATCGCGAAAACACAAGTATGATGAAATTAAGGGGGAAAGCGCTACATGCACCATTTTTAATAATAGCGGTTCACGTGCTCGTAGTAGCACGTGCACAATGTGCCCTATCGCGATAACGTTATCAATATTTATATAGAATGAAATGTCAGTTCTATTTGAAACACGTATTTCGAATACGTGAAATGTGTATGTTGCACTATTATTGAAACAGAGTTGTTGTTTAGTCCCCGGTTCAGTGTGAGCAACGACATTTGCCGCCATGGAGAAAAAAAATAAGGTTGACGTGTTCATGTCGTATTGAGCGCAGGCTTGCGTCTAACGGCATCTAGGACGTTCTTTAGTTTAACATCGTCGTGTTCACATTAGTAAATCATTTTACCCAAGAAAAACAGAGCCAGCAGTGTTGCACTACGAAATATGGAACGACACGTATTTATTTTATTGGTGCTACATAAAGATGTGCTTACGGCGTTAATACAAATGTAAACTCACTACAGCTATAGACAATTTCTGAAGATAAATGTCACAGCTTTACCCAAAATGCGAAGCATCGATGGCGATAGCAAATTAGTTAACAGCTATATGAAGTAAGGATAATAGATTTATCGTCTGTATAAACTTGGAAGCATTCGCTAACTGAATTAGCAAGCATGATGTTAGCGCGCACAAGCAAGCATAATCAAATCCCACTCAATGAGCGCGAACACTCGCTCTTAAAACGCTAGCGTGAGCGACCGCGGCATAAGCATCGAGCTAAATAACCCTCGTGCTGTCTATTGCGTAACGCATACTGAGCGGCGGCAGCACAGCACGCATAAAGGTACGAGCCGTCTGTAGATTGCTTTCAAGATACGGCGCGTGGCAGTGCAAATCACGCAGTTTTTGGCGGAGTAGATGCAGGATAAGCTTTACAAAATATACTTTCAACGTAAGGTGAGTCCAGCATTTCTATTATTTGTAGCGATTGTCTTAAGAAAATAGCTGCTCCACCACCTCGACTACCACGGTCATTCCTGTACACACGGTAGCCCCATGGTACAAACTCATTGTAATGTATTTCATCATCCAAACAAGTTTATTTTAGGGCAGTAATGTGAGGATTATAGGCTAAGAAGGTCCCTTCTAATTCAGCAGTTTTATTAATCTCACTCCGACAGTTAACACTTAAAACTTTGAGCAATTGAGGGGTGCACTTGATTCGTCATTTTTCATTCTTCTTTAGTTTAACAGATGCATTGTTCCTTACATTCAAACGAAACAAGTTGGCCTCCACTCTCAGTCGATTGTAAAGAAGTTTTACTTTAGCACCATTCTCTGCATCTTTATTAGAACTTCTCCAAACCTTCTTTTGCGTTTCACAGACAATAAATGAAAAATCCTCAGATATAGACAATGCAGAGCCATTTAGCTTGTAGGAAACCTTTAAGATAGACATCTTTTCACGATAATCAATAAACTCAAGGATAAAGGGTTCGTGTTTGTTTTCATTTAACCGACCAAGCCTGTGACATCTTTCAGCAGCGGTCGTTGTAATTCCCAATTTACTTTCTAGAATTTCTTTGAGAGTTTTGGGGAGCTAATGAAGAGTTTCCTTGTTTGGCTCTTTCAAGCCGTAAGTGATCAAGTTATTTCTGCGGCTAAGATTTTCAAACTAATCTACCTTTTCATCCAGGAATGCTAATGAGGATTGCATTTGAGTCATCACCTCCTCTATTTCTTTTGCTCAGTTAGGCAGCAGGCTCAATTTATTCATGTGATGCTCAATGGCATTAACACATTCGGTTACCATGCTGATTTTCTCTACAATGCCTCTCTGATTGCCCCGTACATCCTTAATATCTGTTTTAATTGTCTTTTGGCCTGCAAGTTACTCGGATAGCAGTTCTTCATCCGTAAGAGGATCAGGATTAGCTTCAACATCACCGCAAGCCAAGAGATCAGCAGGGATGTGTGCGATACAAGCAACAAGAAGTTTAAAATAAAATGGCCGAGGCATCAGCAGTAACAAACCGTAATCATTACAATAACACGAAGCAGGAAAGTGCCTAATAATCTGTATCGCAAGGCCAATTGGGTTACTGAGCATGTTGCCTTTTCCGTTGCTGCCGTGCCCACTGCTGTGAATCGGTGCAGCAGGTAGTCTCAAAGGCTGTGAAGTGGTCACAGGAATCAGCGTCACTCGATGATAATGCAACGCTGACGTTATGACGAAAGGGGTGCTGTTTCGTGGATGAAGCATTGGTTGTATGGTGCCGACGATAGCAGGCCAGAGACCGACCAGCTATTCCAAACAATATCATCGCCTCGTGCCAACTACGGTATGATGTGGCCCTTTAGAGGTCAAGCTCCGAATAAAAGAGGTATCACGGTGATTGGGTTACCAGTGGAGGGCGAAGCTTCGCTTACTTGTGCTGCATTAAATGTTGCATGAGCCTAACCATGTACTGTGCCGGCTCCTGCACTAGGCGGGGTGTATACGCCCATAAAAGGCGGTTACGTCAGAATGTGAATTATTCAAAACGGTGTTTAGTGTATGCTGGAGCTTCCCCTCCGTGTTCTAACAATAAGAAGGGACGACATGGCATAACACGGCAAGTGAGACAGCTGCTGCCGCGTAGCCATAACGGCGCGACAGTCATATTTGTGGCGTGACGTTAAAGAGCCCCAGGTGGTGGTTTAGATATTGCACCGCGATGGCGCACGATATGGTTCATGCGGAAAACTTGGGCGTTCGCCGCACCAAGTGAAAATTTATGATAGATTTGTATCGACATTATAAACCTCTTCCGCTCAAACTAGCGTATCCATGGTGGTGAGTCACGCACACAGCTTATCCAAAGCAACGATGACCTTTTTATGCGCAGCGTACACACCAGCAGCGGAAGCCAGAACGCTGCCCTTGACGTAGAAGAGATGACTGAAAATAGCGTGTCAGTGCTCTTGTTTACCTTCTTAGTGTGTTTTGTTAGAAACGCACTCCATGCGTCTCGGGCCACATAAACGTCGACGAGTGGCGCGCACAAGTGCCGTCGATATCAAAAGAACCTGACCATGCTGGCGCGAACGCTGACGACGATTACGAGAACGCGCCTCAACTAGCTTCCTATTTCGTTGAGTAGCTCGGCAATCAAACTTTGTTGCAGCAAAGAGTAACGATAGATAGTTGCACTGGAGCACTCACAACGTCTCTATTTTAAGGAACTTAACGCGTTCTCATTTGCCGTCTACAGTGCGCTGTTTTTACGAGTTTTACTCGAATGGTGCTTTTTGGATTTTGATTTTCCGCAAGACGAGGGTATTGTATATCCAGTTTGCTTTGAGCTCTAATATGAGGGCTCATCTCTATATTGTCTTGTGAATAAGACTGTTCATAAGATAGATGACGTAATTTAGGGATAAACAGATATGACTTGCGGTCTGACTTTCGTTCACACGTTGTGGTTGAACTATGCATTTGCGATGTAGGGGATCGAATAGAATACGTAAAGGTTAAAGTAATTGCCTGCTTTGGATGGAAGATTTCGGCGCGGAGGACTTGCATTTTTCACTCGGTTAAAATTGGTGTTCGCCATTAGCTTGGAATACGTTGCTTTATCATAACACTGTCTGCGCGCTGTCACGTCAGCTGATCTGAACACACTTTCCTGATCAATTCAACTGGCTTCGCTCATTGAAGGGTCTACGTTCTATCACCTCTCACACCTGCACTTCCTGAGTTCGACCTAAATGATTTCAATAAACAACGTACGGGTTCCTCCACACCTGGGGTGCTATGCAAGCTGCGCGGACTTTCTCGTTCACCCGAGTTTTACCCGAGTTTGCTCGCCGGCAGTCAGTGAACGAGATAGCGTGAAACGCGTAAAAGCTACAGGTAGAAAAAAATATAGACATAAAGCCGCGTATGACAACATGAGCGCATCCTGCGCGGCACGCTGCTTCAACGTTTCAAGCGCAGAAGGCTGCACAACGAAACGCGCTAGCGCCGCGTATTCTAATCAACGGATTATCACAACTTAGCAATACCGTGACTGTCCCACTGTCTATCTGCAGACTTGACGTGAGCCGCTTGCCAAGCCTTTCTCGGGCGTGTCAAGGGCGTGCCTCCTCCTTCGAGCACTATCTTTCTATCCTCCATCCAGTCTGAATAGGGTATACATACGGCGCATTCTTGCACCTACACTTTCGCTCAATCGAATTCGTAAAGATACAAGAAATAAAATAACAAACATTTTTATTTCTTTAGGTATCTGTTTGTTGTTTTTAATGCTAGAAATTTCTGATGACAAACAGAGATCGAGCCAATTATTAAATCTTCACTTCTTGCCGCGAGTGGCGACAGGGAGGTGAAAGCTTAGAAGCGGATACATTGAAGAGGGTCGCACGCACGAGGGAGTTCATACGGTGAGCAGTCACCTAGGGCCGCTGCAGTGCTATTCTCCATAAAGTCAGTCATGACCATTCCTTCTCTAATAGGGGAATGAAAACGCAGCGCCACGGTACAGCTGTTCATCGCAGGCGCTTCACTAGGCTATTAATGCCCCCGCTTTACCAAATAAAAACGACACACTAGTCATAAGCCGCCTTTACATGAGTAGGGTAGGAGCGTATCGTATTATCTTGCCGTATCGCATTCCGCTGATGCACCCCCGTTTACATGTATGCGAATGTCACTGGCTGGCAAGGTAGCGGCATCTGGTGTCACATTTTAAAATTAGCACCCTACTTCCGCTAAACATGCTTCCGCTGCCATACGGCCGCGCCACTGGTCGGTTGGCAGATTGTAACTCCCAAGGAATGCTTTCCCATAATTCCTGATGCGATACGCTTCTGTTTCCATGCGCCGCTGAAATGCGCATTCTCCATCTCAAACTACCCTTGTTTGGCGTATTGGCTGCGATAAGCCTTCCTGGCGAATCACCTCGTTTACATGAGATGCGATACGCTTGAAAGTTGATACGACGCGCTTCCGTCGTATTCATGTAAACGCCGCTATAGATACGGGAGCAACGGCTGTTGCAGCATAATGGCGGTACGTTATTTTAGGGCCCGTAGTGACGCAGTCCAGTGAAAATGTAGCAGTTTATCTTTGCTCTGTTATGCATTGCGAAGACGTGCGAGCTTCCCAGTGATACAAGTCATCGCTTGTCATGACTTGACCAGTGAAGGTGCCTCTGAGCGAATGTACGCAGTGTGTTGAATGTGTTGTGCACTCCAATGTGCTGGCGGATTACCTCTGCAGGTGCCAGCAGCGATCGCAGATGGATATACTAAGGACACCGTAGCAATCGCATTTTGGCAGGGGAGGTCTCTTGTGTGTAGTTATGAAATGAGACTTCGAACGGAGCAAGGTTTTGGGAATGTAGAGTGCGCAGTGATTGGGATGAAGAAATGAATTGCATTGGGTCTAGAAAAGCGAGTGATTCTCGGACGCTGATCGTATTTGCGACGCTGTGGTTCCGACACACCACCGATGAAAGAGCAGCCATCTCAAACGACTGCCGCGATACGCAGTCCTCAGCATCGTCGTCCACCCTGGCACGTCGACGCCTTGCAAGCAGCTAGAGTGACGTGCCGATAATTATTTACCGTGCGCTACGTCGCCACAATGCAGGCAATGAAACAGTGTTGTGGGGCCATCTCAGCCCGTAAGATATATGCATTAGCCAGCGACAGTCAACGCTTTGTTTTTGATAGTGTTGTTCAGTACATTACTGATGACAGTGCGTTGTGCGTGTTTTATGTCTTCGGTCAAGATTGTTGATCCCTCAGCTCGGCACCGCGTCGCTCTTGCCGAAAAATAAGTTGGGCGTGGCCCAAGCTTGGTTGGTGCGCGCTCAAGAGTTACATGCCTCGCGCGGGGCGTGACCTCTGGTTTTGATTGACAGGCGAACTCGTGCTAAACTAGTACATCGCGAAACCTCCTCCGAGTTCAACTCGGGAACATGGTGGCGGCCGCAGCAGCCTGTGTCATTGCGTCCAACGGCAGCAAGCGTCACTATGATCGTCTGGACCCGTTCACGTACATGACCAACGTGGAGTTTCATCGTCATTTTCGCCTGTCGAAGACGTCAGTGCGCTGGCTGGGTGACACAGCTAGGCGAAGACTCTCGTCTGGGCAGAAAGTGTAACTGGCTTCATTCGCTCACCGTCGAAGAGCAAGTCCTCTGCGTCCTCCGTTTCTACGGGACTGGGAATTTTCAGGGAAACGTCGGCGCCGAGCGGTACATTGGACGACATCAAACTAATGCGAGCCGCTGTGCCAGAGATGCGCCTGACGCGCTTATCGACGCGGCAGTTCGTAAGCGCTGACTGGCTTCCCCGAAGGCTGCGGTAGAGCGGGCATATATAAAAGAACGCTTCCTACTTCGCGGGAACATTACGAACGTAGTCGGGTGGGTCGACTAAACGTACGTAGGAATTAAGGCACCTTCAATGTCAGCATTACTGTGGTTCTCATCGAAGCAATGTCTAGACACGCCGTATTGCCCAATTTGGCACATCTGTGTAGCCGAATTAAATTTTGTGGTACCGACATCTCACGTGCGGTGGCCTATGAAACTGACTTTTTCGCTGGTTGCTGAATTTTTGCCGATTGTTTTACTTGTCTGCCAGGGTGCCGTCTAAGTGGCTCAATTTCTTGGGAAAGAGGTTATTTAGGTATATATAGATAAATGGATATCACATGTTGTCTGAGGTACCCTATGAATGCTAATCACATAAAGAACTTGTGGTTCTTCATTGGTAAAGTTCCTTAGTATGCATAATGCTGAATTTTGGTCATGCGTCATCTACCGGCCGCACTATGAAACATCGAGGCATTGCACAACTCGTTGCAGCACGAGATGCGGATGTTGCGCCAAGCCGGTTGTGCCTATCCATTTGTAGCGAAATGAAAATGCATTGAGAATCTTAGTGTGCTGGCTTGCATGAAGAAATTACTTCAGGGTGTTTTCTCTGCTCACTGTTGATGCATGTGCCATAGGTTCAGTGTACTTTTTTTGGGGGGGGCAGCGTTATTTTGGACGGACAAATAATATATTTTCGTCTCATAATGGAACTCTAATTCTTAAGCAGTAGAACATCGCAGATCCAATGCTGCCCTGCAGAACTCGGTGTGCGTGAAGGTGTCATGAACCAGCAAGGCAAAATTACATATCGGCAGAAGTGTGGTGCAGATGCCAATGAAGAGTGGGTATTTAACCTGCCATGATAAAAATAAAAATTGCAGAGGGCGTAGACCTTTTGTACAGCTTTAGAGCAATCATTACACAAGACATAATATGCTCAAACGTGTAAAAGCTTACCGCAATGCCAATGTAGGATGAGCATCATGCAGCGTATTCTGGCATTGACCATGTCTTGTAACTACTATTTTTATGGTAAGCCTCGCTGTCAGGCCTTTCCCTACGGCACCCCATTTACTAAAACGTGGCCCTGTCTTTCCATTCGTGTCATTGGGGATGGTAGTGGCATCAGTAAGGCTGGTTAATTCTTGCCCCTTTGATTCCTGTGAGCTTAGTAGTAAAGAATATGGCACGTGCATACACCTGTGCTGCAAAATTTTACGCTTGTGGTGATTTTTTGGAGAGCTAATTTGTGTTGGGGGATTTCAAAGATGAACGCCATTGTGCGCTGCTCATGTAATACAAGCACTGATTGGAAAAAACCTTCATACAAAAATAGTAGTAAAATGAATGGCCTTTGAAAAGTGCAATTCGTATATTGACACTGTTAGCATAATAGGCGCCACACTGGCCTCAACAATTGTACTGGACAGAGCACTTTGTTTCCTATGTGAAGCACAAGCTTCCACAACATGCTGTGCAGAAACCAAGTTCAGTTTGTTTTTATGTGGTACACAAGTAACCGTAATCTGTTTTTTTTTATTCTAAAGAAGTGCCAAATACCACCTATTCTTCAAGGAAGTAATGGGAATATTTGGCGAGACCTTTTTACAGCCCCTGATAATAGAAGTGTGGCCAGCCAGCTTTGCTTGGATGCCTTTATAGATTTCTGTTCAAGATCATTGTGTACTATCAAGTTGCTAAAGTATATGCAACCGGCGGAAGTCATTACGTGATTCTATATTCGGATACAACTTTAGGAGGCAGCGGAATCTTCACTTCAAAGGCAGGTGAACACAAGCCTGTAGCAATGGGCACCCACTCTAGACTGACGTCTTGGTGCCGGATTTACCATACCCGCTCGTTGGAAATGGACTATTTCTTTAGACCTGGAGGCAATCAGCTGCGGTGGTCATCTGAGCGGGGCCTCTCCTGTCTTCTGAAGTTGTATCAGACTATAGAGGACGCCGCTTTTCGTACAATACAAAAGGAGAAAATGTACAATTATTTGGCCTATGAAACGGATACATCACAAGTGAGCTATTCAAGGGCTTAAGATGTGTGACGATTAGTACATGCAAATATATGAAATTGTTAAAGAATATGTGGTATCGAACATGCATGTAATGGCACGTTTGAATCGCGGAGTGTTGCATTCACAAGCACAGTCCATAAGGGAAAGAGCATCATTAAGCTCCTTCTGTGTTTCCTGCCTTTTCATTGTGGATTACACACACACACCGTTCATCTTGCGGCTAATCAACATGCACTGTATTCTTGCACATAGAAAGAGTAAACAACATAGTGACGTGTATGCTGCATTAGTGCATTTTGCATTTACTTGGTCCAAGAGTGGCACAGGTTGTCTTAGTTTCTGCCCATTTTGAAGAGACATAAAGTGCGTGTTACAATTGTCCTAATATGCACAGCACAATAATAAACTGAAGGCTCCTTTATAAGGTGTCTTCGGGGTGCTCGAGTGGAGCGCAGTGAGGGCACCGATGCTGCTGATGCAGAGCAGCCTTGTGGACCTCTGCCACATTCTCAAGAACACGCGCCTGGCGCTCGCTTACTGCCACCAGGTGGTCGGGTGCAGCAGCAGAATGTTCTTCTGCAAAAAAAAAGTGGATTGTTGGAATTAATCAACCAAATATGAACCATTATTTACAAAGAAAAATGCTCGTTGCACTATCGGTACTAAGCGCCCTGAACTGTGGAAGCCTTTAGTGCAGTATGCATAATAAAATAATGTGTCGGGACAACGTTGTTTTATTTTTCATAATTGGGGTTGTATTTTTCAGAACCAATTGTCACGTTGATTAGTGTGCGAGTAGCTGAGGTGTCCCCGTACCTTCATGAGTCTCTACTGTAAGTATCACAAACCTATTTTTGTGAGCTGCACAACAAATGCATATCCCAACAATCCCGTCTTATGCGAGCTGATTGCATTCTATGCCTACAAACGTCATATGTTTGTTCCATTACGCAATTTTCTGCCATCCCCGGCTGCATTTCTCTCTCCTTGACATAAATTCTGTCACGCTTATGTAATGAGCTGTGATGAATTGGAAACAAGTGATTGAAGACGTGCATGGTCTACCCGCCGACTCCATATTTTCCTTAATCTCAACTAGCAGATCAGTAGTCACGGTTTATAACGCCACTGTCTTGCTGCCTTAATGCTATCTCCAACAATTTTTGTTACTTTGCTTTCAGCACAGTCCTCGACATCTCAAGTTTCTTTGTTAACCTCCAGGATTATGTCCCATATTGCATAAGCGGTAGAACGCTGTGATTCTAAACTTCTTTCAAGGCTATCAGTAACGTGGCGATCACGATTTGGCAATGCCTTCCATGCGCTGTTCAACCCATGAAGTTCTTTTATAAGTTACCTTCTTTACATCAGTACCTGCTATTGATGTTTAACCTCGATAAAGATACTCTTACATAGATTCTGCGGGCTGATTGTCACTCATGAAATAATGTTATCTCACCAAGTTAGTGAAGGTTACCTTTATCTTTTCCATATTATTCAACCTTCCAATGCTCACACTATGTTCGCGTAAGTGTAATAGTTCGCATACTTGTAACTATGCAGTGAATAGCACCTGGGTGATCTTTCTTTGCCTGACCCCTTCCTTGATTGCTATTCCACTTTGCTAGTAGCGAATTGATATAGCTGCATAGTCTCGATATTTCACAGGGTATTGTGCTGCTTGTGCTCTATGATGTACAACGTTTATGACTCTATGTATACCTAATCAATCCAAATGCCCTTTTTCTATATATAAAGCCATGGAAAGAGTTTCTTGTGCTGTGCAATTTTACAATTTGTTTTGTAGCGACACTTTTTTCATTGATTACCACGAGTCAGAATAATTCCATCAATTCCGTTGGATTACGAAGGTTAATGAATCAATCATGATTGTGGTCATGATGTAGTAATGCAGAGAATATGCTGAAGGCAATGATGCTTAACACTTCAATGTATTTCACCCTAATTCACCTTCTCCCTCCTTCATCCACGTTGATCCTCCTTAATCCACCATAATCTTCCTTCATCCACCTTAATCCATCCTCACCCACCATAATGTTCCTTAGTGTACGTTATTCCACCTTCATCGACCTTAATTCAATCCTTATTTACCTTGCTAATCATTTGTTGTACGTGGCTGGACATATTTGGTTCGCTTCCGGCCTTCCTTGGTTCACGTGATTTTTATATACCTTAAAACGTGGCTTTGTAACAGACATCTAAGGCTTTCACTTAATAAGCCACACGCAGAGGGATTTGCCACAAGCAATACTACATAACACGCAAAAAGCGAAGCATCTGATCATGTGGCAGAAAAGTTTTCTGGAGTACAGAACTCGCCTCAATGCTCCCATTACATGGGTATGCCCCGTTCATACGGCTTTAAGAAAAAAAAACCAACCTCCTCATAAACGTTGCCTGCAGCATTATTGATACTCTTATCAGCATTTCTCAAACTTTTCAACACACTGGGGCGCGTAACTGGCACAAGATAACGCGCCTCTATAGAATGCTGCGGCCCGTCCGGCAGAACCCCGGAGAAAAAGCGTACCGTGCGCAGCGCGCCCTGCCAGTTGGCGATGATAATCGGGAAGGAAAGCTAGGGGTTTTAAACCAACCACAATACACCGCCATCTGTAGTGAAGGGTGATAGGTTGCTGAGACTTGGCATGGCCCGGCTAGAGGGCCTTTGTAAGAAGTGTGTATAAACTCACGGCCGGGATAAGCATTCGCCCATTTCGCTGTGGCGGCATTGCAATCCTCCATGGCTTGACGCTGCACCTACACCACGGCCGCCACGTCGAATTCTTCTTCGTGACAAATGCACCGTGCAGTTCCTGCTTGTTTCTTAGCGCCGTCATAGAAATGATTTCCTTCGTTTACTTCGACGCGTCCGATGCAGAGACGCGCGAAACATATTGAAGATGATGCACTACCGCAATTAATCGCTCGGGAATATCACCCTTCAATACAATTTACCTTTTAACCACCTTCGAATGTAACCTTTGGTTCTCGTGCGCCATCGCTGCATATAATCAACTCGCGAAAGTGTTTGCCAAGTAGATTTTCATGGGTGAGTGACCGTTCTGTTGAAGTGCAGCTTCCTCTACTGCAGTTTACATGCTTTGTGAGCATTGGCTGGTCCGCGTTGCACTTACCTGCTGCGCTACGCTGTAAGCTGGCGCTCGGAAAGCTGGGACAGGAAAGATATTTTCGGCTTTTCTCTACTGCGCGTTGTGTACTGCATAGCCATTGCTCGTGCTCGACTACGTATTCGAGCACCCAATGGCCACGCAACGCATCGACATTCGTGCAACAGGTCAAATCACGAGCGCCACATGGACAACGCACGCCGAGAGAGACGCCCGTTGACGAACGATGAGGAGCGAGAAATGTGCCTGGCTGCCTAGGGGCAACAGACAGATTAACAGTGGCGCACGGTTCTTTAATATGCGCCATATCCGCAGCGCTACCGCTCTGCCGCCAGGTACATGCGTCGTCTGCATAGACGCTATTTAATAGCGGCAAATACAGAATTGGGCAATCACCAGCCCTGCGGCTTTGACAAGATTACTTTGAGAGTATAGGCTAGGTATTTATAGTAAATTTCCGTATCATCAGGCTAGCTGCGCCCTCTGCAGGGCAAAGGCATCTCCCATACTTCTGCTACGCCAGTGGTGTGCTATCTGTGGCCATGTTGACCCTGCAAACTTCTTAATCTCATCCGCCCACCTAACTTCTGGCCGCCCCTGCTACACTTTCCTTCTTTTGAAATCCAGTCCGTAACCCTTAGTTATCAGTTATCTGATTGGGGTGCATCATTTTGGTTGGCTTTGGGTAGAGAAATGCTGAGCCGTGGTTGTGATACTGACGTCACATAAAGCAAAGTATGATACGGGGTCCTTTTATAAATATCTTCAGCTATTTTTAAACATAGTTGTCTTGAAGTAAAGTGAAGGTTATTGGAAGACACGCCGTGAGTAGTGGCGAGCATGATGTAACGGGTGATACGTAGCAATCAAATCCAGTCCGTAACCCTTAGTTATCAGTTACCTTTCCTCCTTTTTACATGCCCTGCTCATGGCCATATCAGTTTCAGTTTCAGTTGATTGCTTTTATAAGTAGATATACAGGCTTACATAACTATACAAAAGAAGGTCCCCGAGCATGTGGCTGGAAGGAGACCTGTCAGCACATATATACATTAGAGCAAATAAACAGCACAAATCAACCATACAGTAGTCAGCAAGTGGAAGATTATACAAAGTACATCTAGTACAAAGTGCAATATAGTACAAAGGCAATAGCTAGTCGTAGAATTAAAACAGTAGTTTAGGGCATTCGGAACATAACAAAAAATATTTATAAAGGTAACAACTGAGAAAAAATAAAGTAAGGAAAGAAGGAAAAACGGAAAGGAAATGAGAAGGAGTGAAGTGAATAGCTTAGATATGTGGATTATTTTGGCTACATAGTAGAAAAGTTAACAATGTTTCCTTGAAGAAACCAAAAGACGAAGAGCGCTTGACATCTAGTGTGAGGCTGTTCCAAGTAGATAACGCTGCGAAATGTCCAGATTTCTTTGTATAATTAGCATGTATTAGTGGAAATAAGAAATTCAACGAAGATTTCAACTAAAATCTCATTTACTCGCGTTTGTTCCCTCAGCCAATCTGCTCTCTTCTTATCCCCCTTAAAGTTACACCCATCAATCTTCTTTCCCTAGCCTATTTAGCCCAAGTGAAATTTCGTTGTAGTTGGCCTTCAATACACTGCCTTCCCATCAAGCAGCTGCTTCTGGGCCCTTTTGTTTTCTTCGTCGGCGTGTACTGTAGTCGACACGGCTGCAAAGTTGGTTTACCTTGATTCCTTTGACGAACGTGGCCTAGACGTTCTGTGATCGATGTTCTTCAGAGAAATCAGAGTGCGTGGCTTTTCGAACAGCATCAATCCATGTGTCGCTTAGTGAGCTTACAGAAAAAATGCCGATGACCGCGACATTTGTCGGTGGGCATGGGAGTGCAGCAGTGGTGCAGTCTTTTCAGAGAGCTTTTTGCTTTTCCACCTTGGTCTGTCATTGGATTTTCGTTTACCGTAAGCGCTCCAGTAACCACTGCTGGCTGCTGGTGCAGTGTCCAGATGTTCTATGGTATTTATTTACTGATTATGGTCAACATGCAAAGTTCCTCACGTTGCCCAGTCACGTTCAGCTTCAGTGTGGCATTCCTGTGCTTGATCCAATTTGTACTACCAGCAAAGTTGTCTTTGTCATTACCGCCCATGGTGTTAAAATGAAAACACCTCACCCAGAGGTACTCTCAACTCTCATTGATTCCACAGTCAACCCAAAACTGGTTGATGAACATTTAATAGTATCAAAGCGAGATTCGCAAGTCTAGAGTAAAAAGTTATTGCTCTTTTATGCCAGCAGTATTACTTTAATATTAAACAAGAGGTTACCCATGTCATAAAATATTGAAATGCACCGGTGCAGTCCACGTTGGACGACATCGAGTACAGGTAGCGGAGAGATGATTTGAATATCGAGTGTACAGAAAGTACAGAAGTACAGAAGTAAGTACAGAAACTTGGGCTGAGATTGAAAAGAAAGTTGTGTTCAATTCTATGCAGTCGTCGCGGCATTTACCTGAAAGGGAGCTCAATGGAGTGCATTATTTTGGTGTGCTTGGGTAGACAAATGCTGACCCGTGGTTGTGAAACTGACGTCACATAAAGCAAAGTATGATATGGGGTCATTTTATAAAGATCTTCAGCAATATTTAAGTATAGCTGTTTTGAAGTAAATTCAAGGGTAATTGGAAGACGCGCCGTCAGTAGTGGCGACCATGACGTAATGGGTGATACGTAGCAATCAGTCGGTAATTGACAATAATACATTATAAGTACTAAACTTTACTATAGCGGAATCGTTGTTTTGGGGGGTCTGAAGCAACCTGTACGTTCAACACAAGTCTTTCAGATCTGGAAGAACGCGATTGCCCGCGAAACTGTGGCAGGACGAATTTCTCCAGTCAGAGCACTCCAAACGCACACTGGGAGGCTGTAGCGAGTACAAAGCCGCGCTACTGGAGCCGAAGTTCCGCCTACGTGACCCAGAAGCGCGACTGCGGCTCTCGGCTTCACGCTGTCGTAGCGTGCTTACTGTTCGCTAGTTTCAAGAGTAACTCCTGTCTATTGATGCGCCGTCAGCATTGCGTACATTCCAGCAAACATTTGAGAAACGACAGAAGACATTTCATTGTCGCCTATGCTACCATCTTGCGACCCGCTCAATGCATTTTATAAACTGGCGCAGCTGTGGTACGCTACCACACTTAACTTACGGGATGGGAGACTAGGAAAAGCTGAGTACTATGATCTTTCATCAATTTGTTGCTGTGCATGTTTAACCTAAACTCTCAGTGTAAGCAACCTAAATTTTTGGCTTCTAATGTTAATGCCACCCATACTTACGATTTTCTTAATGTTAAAAAATTTTGTTTCGATAATTGTAATACGCTTCTGTAGAAGCGAAAGCATTGAATGTACGCAGCTTGTGCAAAGTAAGCCAACTAGCCTCACCTGCTTCATTTATTGCCCAGCCTCAATGTTGCCTTTGCGTCTATTAGAAAGTGCATGAGTGAATATGTGCGACCTTTCCTCTCGGATTACCAAGTATATGTGCTTGTGGGTATAACTGTTTGATTGGTGCATGGTTTGCAAATGAGAAAATGCAATGCGATCTGCTTCATAGTGTCATGTTGGGACGATGAAAAGTAAGGCACCGACCAAGGGGTGAATTGAGAAGTTAATGCTTTATTGGCTGAGTTTGTCTGACACTGAGGGATAACTGTTATACAGGTGGTAGCGGGTAATAAACGATCACAATTTGTACATGACTGGGGTAGTTGGACAAGTATGGGAGAGGCCTTTGCCCTGCAGTGGTGGGCGTAACGAGGCTGATGATGATGATGATACCCGTCGTATTACAAGTGATGAGCGCCAGCTAGTCCACATTGCGTTTTTTTGCTTAAGACAAGAGGTTTTAGATCCCTGTGTAAAGGTCGCCTTGTGAACAGAAAATATCACGTGACCCGGGAACACAAGAAGAGACCCAAAACATGTCCAGCCGTGTATTAGAGATTAATGATTAGCCACGTTAATAATTCATTTGTGATTGATTTAAAGTGGGTTAGGGAGGATTAAGATTGATTAGGTTGTAATAATTGGATTGGGTTACGAAGGAGGATTACAACCGATTAGGGTGCATGAACAAGGATTAAGGTGAATAGAGGAGGATAAGGTCGGATTAAGGTGCATGAAGGAATATTAATGTATAGGATGGATTAGGCGAATTAACCGTAATGAAGTGGTATTAAGACAGATTAGGGTGGATTAAGGTGATTAACGTGCATGAGGGCGTAAGTGACGATTGAGGTGCTTGAACAAGGACTAGGGCGTCTTAAGGAGGATTACGGTGGATTAAGGTTGATACAGGACGATTAAGGTCGATTAGAGTGGCTTACGGTGAATGGGGGTTGATCAAGGAGTATTAAGACTGATTAGGGTGGAATAAAGTGGATTATGGTACAATAACGTAGAGTAGGGTTGATAGAGGTGAAATAATGTGAATTGCAATAGGCATTAGAATGCATTCACGTTCGCGTCTCAGGCGGTACTTAAAGACACCTTTGATTTTTGGAATTTGCTCTGAATGCATTTCCATGGACACATGAATGGATGAGGATTATTTGGATTTTTCACAGATACAGGCAATGTGCAGCGGCTGTTCACATTATCGTGCCTGTTTGCTTTTGTTATCGATATCTAGGCGAAGGTCCCGAATCTTCACTTTAATAGCGAATATTTTGAAACTCCTTTTCGGCGGTTCTGTTCCTTGGGAAACATTTTCGATTGAATTGCCACGAACCAAAATCATTCGGTCAATTCGCTTTGATTAGGAGAGTTGATGAAATCAATCATAATTGTGATCATGATATAGTAATGCAGAGAATATTCTGATGGCAATAATGTTTAGCACTTCAATATAGGCCACCCTAATCCACATTCATCCTCGGTCATCGACCTTACTCCTCCTTAATCCACCTTATTGCACCCTAGTACAGCCTAATCCTCCTTGATGCATCGTAATCCATTCTAATCACCCTTATTACATGTTATTCTTACTACACCTTAATCCATCGTACTACAATCACTAATCAATCATAAATAACCCTGCTAATCAGTAATCATCTCCCATACATGGCTGGACATGCTTTGGTTCGCTTGCGGCCTTCATTGGTTCACCTGACTATTATATACCGCACAACGAACCTTGAAACAGATACCTAAGACACGCGCAGAGGAATGTGCCACAAGCAATACAAGCTCACATGAGCAAAGTGAAGCATCTCATCATGTGGCAGAAAAGTGGTCAGGAGTACAGAACTCGGTTAAAGCTCCTTTTACATGTGCATACCCCGTTCATAGGGCTTTAAGAAAAAAAAAACCAACCTCCTCATAAACGTCGTCTGCAGCATTATCTATGCTGTTATCAGCCCTTCTAAGAATATTTAACACCACTGAGCGCGTAACTGGCACAAACTTACGCGCCACATGGAATGCTGTGGCCCGTCCGACAGAGCTCGGGAGAAAAAGCTTGCCGTGAGCAGTGGGCCCGGCTGACGGGCGAGCAGAACCGAGGAGGAAAGCGTCGGGGGCAGGAGAGTGTGGCTAGTCTCAATTAACAAGGGGTTTTAGATCAATCACAAAACTACCGCCATCTGTAGTTAAGGATGATACGTAGCTGAGACTTGGGACGGCCGCGCTACAGAGGCTCGTGGATGTGATTAAGATTCTCCAATTCTGCTATGGCGGCATTGCATTCCTGCATGCCTTGACCTTGCACCTACACCAGGGCCGCCGCGTCGCATTCTTCTTCATAAGATATGCAGCAAGTGATTCCTGCTCGTTTCTTGGCGTGGTGTCAAAAACGATTTCCTTTGTCTACTTCGACGCTTCCAATGTAGAGACGCAGGAAACATCTTGAAGAGGATGCACTAGCGCAATTAATTGCTCGGGAATATCGCACTTGATTACAACTTAGCTTAGAACCACATTTGAACGTTATCTTTGGTTTGTGTGCACATTTGCGGCATATAATCAACTAGAGAAATAATTTGCAGCGTTCGCAGTGCAGCTTCGTCCAGTGCCGTTTACATGCTTTGTGCGCGTTGGCATGTATGCGTCGCACTTGCCTGCCGCGCCGCGGCTCACGCTTGTGCTCGGAAAGCTGTGACAAGAAAGATATGTTCGGCCTTCCTGTACTGAGCTTTGTGTAGAGCATAGCCATTGCTCGTACTCGAGTACTTATTCGTCCACCCGATGACCACGCAACGCATCGACATTCTTGCAACAGGTGAGATCACGAGTGGCATAGGGCCAACGTACGCCGAAAGGGACGCCCATCAACTCGCAAATGAGGGCGAGCAATGCGCCTGACTGCCTAGGCGCAAATGGCAAATGAAGAGTTGCGTACGGTTCTTCAATATGCGCCATATCCGAATCGCTATCGCTTTGTCGCCAGGTGCATGCGCCGTCTGCATACGCGCTAGTTAATGGCTGCTAATAAGAAAATGAGGTGATTAGCAACCCTGCCGCTTTGCCACGATTACTTTAGGAGTGTACGCTAGGCATGATTAGTCAATTTAGCCAACGTTAAATTGTGTTGCAGTTGGCCTTCGATACATTGCCTTCGCGTCGAGCAGATGCATCTGGTGCGTTTTGCTTTCTTCGTCTGTGTGTAATCTAATCGTCATGCCTGCAAAGTTGGTTTGTCTTGCTTGCTTTAACAGTCGTGGCCTAGACGTTCTGTGATCGATGTTCTTCAGCAGAGTCATGGCGCGCGGCTTTCCAAGCAACATGAACCCATGTGTCATTGAACGGAGCTTACAGGAAAATGCCGATGACCGCGACACTTGTCAGTGGGCATGGGAGTGCAGCGGTGGTGCAGTCTTTTCTGAGAGCATTTTTCTTTTTCCACCTTGGTCGGTAATTTGCAGTTCGTTTAGCGCAAGCGTTCAAGGAATCGCTGCTGGCTGCTCGTGCATTGTCCAGATGATCTGTAGCGTTGATTTACTGATTGCGGACTTGTTGCAAAATTCCTTATAATGCCCAGTCACGTTCAGCTTAAGCATGGCATTGCTATGCTTGATCCAATTTGTATTACCAGCAAGGTTATCGTTGTCATTACCGCTCACGGTGTTAAAATTTAAACACGTCTCACAGAGCGACTCTCAACTCTTAATGTTGCGACAGTCAACCAAAAATTTACTGATGAACAGTTTAATTGTATCAAAGCGATATCCGCAAATATACAGAGAAAGGTTACTGCTCTTTTATGCTAGCAGTAATACTCTGATATTCAACAAGTGGCTTCCGAAGTCATACAAAAGTAAAATGCAGCGGTGCAGTCGAGGGTGGACGATTTGCACGACAGGTAGTGGAGAAATCACCTGATAATAAAGTGTCGCTCATACGGCTACAGAGACCTGGGCTGAGATTTAAAAGAAAGTTGTGTTCAATTTTCATGCTGTCATTGTCGCGGCAGTTAACGGAAGAGAAGCTATATGGAGCGCATCATTTTAGTGCGTTTGGGGTAAAAAAAATGTTGATCTGTGGTTGTGAAAGTGACGTCACATAAAGCACAGGATAATACCGGGTGTTCTTATGAAGACGCTAAGCAATGTTTAACTATAGGATTTTTGACGTAATGTGAAGGGTAATTGGAACAAATGCCGTCATTTGCGGAGAGAATGAGGTTACAGGTCATACGTAGTAATCAGTCTCTAATTAACAAAGTACAATAATTATTAGTAAACCTTCCCTTTAGCGGACTCGTCCTAATTGTGGGTCTTAAGCAACCTCTACGTTAAAGACAAATCCACTTTCAGATTGGGAAGACTGCGACTGCCCGCCGAACTGTGGCAGGATGAATTTCGCCAGTCAGAGCACCCGCAACGGAAACTTTGAGACTGCAGCGAGTGCAAAGCAGCGCTCCTGGAGCCGAAGCCGCGCCACGTAACCCAGAAGTGCGGTCGCGGCTCTGTACTCTTGGCTGTGGTAGCGCACTTGCTGGCCGCTGGTTTCATATCTCCTTTAGATTAGTGTCAGATCAGCCTTGCGTGCTTTCCAGCAAACATTTGAGAAACGACAGAAGACATTTCGTCGGCCCCTATGCGATGATGTTCCGACCCGGTAAAGCCATTTATGAACTGGCGCAGCCGTCGAAAGCCACCGCACTTAAGCTACGAGACAGGACGCTAGGACGAGCAGAGTTCTATTATCGTTCATCAATTTGGTACTTTGCATGTTTATCCTAAATCCTGAGAGTAAGTAACCGATATTTTTGAATTCTACATTTAATGTTACCCAGGGTTACAATTTTGTCAATGCTAAAATATTTTGTTTCGATAATTGTAATACGCTTCCGTAAAAGTGAAAGCATTGAATGTATGCAGCCTGTGCGAAGTAAACCAACCAGCCTCACCTGCTTCATTTATTGCGCAGCCTCAATGCTGCATTTGCTTGTCTTAGGAATTGGATACGTGAACAGGTGTGACCTTTCCTGTCGGATTACCAGTTATATGTGTTTATTGGTATAACTGTTTCTGCTGGGTGCATGGTTTGCAAAGAAGAAAATGCAATCCGATCTGCTGCATAGTGACATGTTGTGACGATGAAAAGTAAAACATCGACTAAGGGGGCAATTGAGAAGTTAACGCTTTACTGGCTGAGCTTGTCTGGCACTGAGGAATAACTATTTTACAGCTGTTAGGTGGTAATAAACGATCACCGGAAAAAACAATACAAACCATTCATGTGTGTCAGTATCTTTGCGCCTGATGAAGAGCGTTAAAGATGGCTTCACTAAACTATATCAGACAGCGTTTGGAAATAAGCTGGTGCGAATGCCCTTAATAATAGATCGTGAAAGAAAAGTTCGCTATTATCCGTGAGCCGTCCTATTCGTTCTCTGCGGGAGTTTATTGATCTGGGCGAAATTAATTATGAGTGCACATCTAATGAACTGCAGCCAATGCCATCTAGGACGTTCGTTCTGACATTTCTTAGTATAATTAGGAACTTTCGAACTCCTGACTTTAGTGAATGCGAAAAACTGCCCTCGAATCTACGCACTCAGAAAGTGACTTACGCACGACCACAAACCATTGTTATTTCTCGCCAATTGGTGTTCTTTGTATCTTTGATTACAATGTGAACACTCTATTTAACAGCGAAGCTCTCTATGCCTAGGATACCGGGATTTCTTGGTGGCGTGACGCCGAGAAAAAACTATCATTATCTACGGCTCATACCCCATAAGGCACAGGCCACATGCACTCAGCAAAATGAAGCAAGGGCGTATACGCTGTTTGAAATCCCACATACAACCTACAGAATAGCATGCGTTTCAGCAAATAAGAAGCTCAAAACAAGTATCTGAACCATATAATTGATGATAAGCGGCTCCTGCGCCTACATGGAATGTCAAGGACGTAGCGATCCCTGTGTACGTTTTGTTGCAAAGATTGCTGTGGCGCAAGCTCTCGTGGCGACGGCAGGTTGAGTGTAGCATACAAAACAGGGAGGGACATGAGCGCACTTTCGAACGTAAAAGAAGTACACGCCTAGCAACTGATTTGTCTTGTGACAGTGTATGGAATGGTCACGCATAGTGAGGACAAGTGAAGAGAAGCGTGCTCACGAGGCGTGGTCAATTTCTCTTCTCTCTGCCCCACTCTACCTAGGTGCACGAAGCAGCAGCTCAAGCCAAGTGTGAGGGTGTCCCAATGTCTTAGCCAATTGATTAGGTAATGTTCATCTGAATGTCGTCATGTCAATAATTTCCACCTATGTACCTATGGGTACTCGTTCTTGGTGTCGTCTACGGCTTCGCTCCCTAACCACCTTCGCAGCGTACAGTTGGGACCATTTCTTTCGGTGACTCTGCATCTTCTGCATATAAGCGATTCCACTGTCGTTGTATGTGGTGAGTCCTTTGAAACTGCGACAATAACTTACTGTCCCCTGAGCCTTTTCTATGACTAATTTTCGAAATACTTCTTCAGCGAGAACAACGGTAACCGAGGGGCCTGATGTTTATTAGTAATATCATTAGAAGCCAACCCACAAAGACACCAAGGACGACATAATGCGATTTACTTGTACTTACTTTCTGAAATAAAGAAATGATAAATAATGGAAATGTACGTTGATGAAAAAACAACTGGCCGAAATTGAAATACGAACCTAGGTCTTCGCATAACGCGTGCGATGCTCTTACCAATTGCCGTCTTCCCTTCGGCTACGGGGGTACTTGTGTTTGTTTTTCTACTAGCAATAACCCCAGGAGTGTTAGCGAGTGCCAGCCCTCACAAACCTCGGTGGGCGATGTGGAAAATTGCAGTGGTCACAAAGGAACTTATATATCTGCCATGAGGATTTGTGAGTGGTTGCGCTGGCTAACACTTCTGGAGTTCTTGCGAGTAGAAAAAAAAATGTAAGTACCCCTGTAGCGAACATAAGTACACCCAAGCTCCCAGCCGGCAACCGTGCGAGATCACAGAGCAGGCGCGGGCCCACATTTAAGTGGACCCCATCCCGAAGAACATGCACCCAGAGTACAACCAAGAACGGCAGCAGGCGCGGGCCAAGGCCCTCACCGAACAACACACCCAAGACCAGCACGCCCGGTACGTGGACGCAGCGGAATACAAGCGGGAAGGCTTCGCGGCAGTGGTCGTTGCGGCACCAAGACAGCGGCAGCGAGCGTACGGTGCACGAACGCCGTAGGCGCTGAGGAGGTTGCCATCGCTCTGGTGATCACTGAGGCCGAGTGTCGCACAATGCTGAGCGACTCCAGGAACGCCGTGCGCAACTTTGCCAAGGGGCGAATATGAGCGCCGGCAGCCGCCATCATCGGCAAGCTCCCAGCTCAAGACCGCGGCAGCACCATCCGTATCAAGTACTCCCGGTGCCGTCGGCGAGTGTGCATCCTTACCGAACCAAAACAGCGGCGCGAGCGTTTACCTTCCGCGCACCCGAGATTGACTGTTCCGTGTGGGGGTTCGAAACCAAGGACAGATTGACCAGTTATGCCTAAGTAACCAAGTGTTACCACTTAGCTCGGTGTACAATGCCACCTCCCTACCTCGCACTCAGTCGGGAGGAGGCCGTAATCCTATGACAAATACAGACCACGTCACTCCTCACCCGCGCAATGCTGCACGTGCTTCAACCAGAATGGGCTGCGCGGTGTTTGTGCAGCGGTTGCGGCGGACCAATGGCCCATCATGTGGGACTGTGCCAGGTTCCCAACGGCCGCTACCTCTAGGACTTACCCACCCGAACTTCAAGGTACACTGCAGTCTGCAGACAAGGACATACAACCAGGCCCCGCACACTCTCAAGTTCAACAAATGGCCACAGAGGGCGAAAAATCAATCGAGGCGTGTTTCAGCGTAAGCGCGCAAGTGGAGCTACTGTAATTTGGTCGAATACGTTAATTTGTGCTTTTTCTGCTAGGGGCGCTGAACATGCTGAATTTTTTACTTTACACAAACCATTGACATAAACAATCGAGGTGTCTAAGGATGTTTTGTTACCTCAGGCAAATAGGCAGTTGATCTTTTTTGATTTGATTGTTGAAGCTGCTTTTTAATCATAGCGTCAAGGTTTTTGTACTTGATTAACCGCCGACAGCCTATTGGTATCGATGTGTTTCCTGGCCGTTGGCGTTCGAATACTACGGCGGTAAAACATTTTCGAAAGCATGCTGGTTTCGTCTGCGAGTCATTACATAGACTTGCTCTAAAGAGGTCTACTCTTGGCAAAACATAGTGCCTCATTTTGTTTAGGCGTTGATTATCATAATGAATGCGGCGGAGGTTGAGGGTGTACGCTTGAAGGTACGTTTTTATGCCGTTGATCTCCATAACACCGTAAGTACGCAAACCGATGTCACAGAACACCCGATGCATCATTGTGTGTTCTCCGTCATCGCTTGTTTGCTGTACGCCTACTAATTCTTCATTTCTTCAAGTGTTCTATCCTCCTTTTGTCCTTGTTCCCTTGTGCTTCACTTACAGTATGTCGTTCCGTCAGCTGTAATGCGCATTTGCAAAACCAATACGTTTGATAAGACGCAGTGGTTATCATAATTTTACTACACATGTATTAAGCTGGGACATATGGTTCAGATACAGATGCCTGTATGCGAACTTACACGACGTTGATGCGGAGATTAGGATAATTATGACACCCGTAAGGAAGAGGCAGCTGACGGCCGTAAGCTGTTGCGTTCTTTGCGCCCAACTACCCGGCCTGGTAGTGCTGTAAAGATGCTGTATAAAAGTGACACGCGGTGACAGGGAAATTATTATACTTAGCAGCCAACCATACGTTTTGTAGCTTAGGTCTTCTTTCTTGTGCGTTTGTGCTACCCTTACTAATGAGCCATTTCTTGACTATGTTCTTGACTATGTAACCGCGTTTGTGTGGATGCGTAGACGTGTGCTTTTTGTTGTACTTGTAAAATACAAATAAAATATTTTCAAGCGTAGTCAATCTTTGGTGTCGTGTGCGTTTATTCCAGTCGAGGCCATCGTGCCACCTGGAAACAGCATTCTGTCAGTAGCCCTACACGAAATGCAACAGCTGTAGCGCGGCGGCACAACTCGCGGTAACGGCGGCATAATAAACGAAAAACCGCTCGGGATGCCCTTAAAAGTCAGTTAAGAGTGTGCCTTAACTCGATATGACTCTGCGCTACATGTATTCTGCTGCGCCTCGATCGTGCTCCCGCCAGTTTGGTTGCTGTGTGGCAAACGTAGCGCCTACATTATATGTAGGCGCTACGTTTGCCACACAGCGACCAAACTGGCGGGAGCACGATCGAGGCGCAGCAGCCAGAAACCCAGTAAAGCCACAGAACTCCTGGTAAAGCGTGTGCAAAACCCCGTTTCCGTTTCCTGTTGTACAGCGCCACCTGTGGTCCCATACTTTAGTTTACGACGCCACCGCTACGCTTATTTCCGTAGCACTGTGGAAGGTACAGTTTCCCTTCTCTAAGTTTGTATAGGTGTTCTGTGATACAACTATGAGCCGTCTAGCAGGCCCGGGGTGCACTCGAAAAGCACAAGCCTCATGACCCACTACAAACGGGACCAACTGGGGTAATGCAGAGTAGGATAGAACCCCGAATCGACGTTTGGCCTGAGTCACGACGCGTTAAACCGTCGGTTGCCGGCACTGTAATAAAGTGATTCCTATACCATCCATACATATCCCCGAATGTTCATGGGAAAGTGGCGTCGCAGTAGCCCACTTGATAAGAGCATAGCAAACATAATGCGAAGACGTGGGCTCCTATCACACTTACGGTTAGTTTTTTTTTCATTTCACGTTCCTTTCCAATATTTTTCATTCATTTAATTCACCTAGTAAGTAGATGTAATTTCCCCTATGTCGCCCTGGGTGTCTTCATTGGTTAGCTTGTCATGAAATACTTCTTGACGTTTACGCGTACATGACATGCACAGGCAAGGAAGCCACTAAAACGCATCAAAACAAGTGTTTTCTGTAGATCTAATGAAGAACCGCCACGTAAGTATATTGCATTAAGTGTTTTACTGCTAACCAGACGATGCAGAAACAAGTTTTGTTTGCTACGGCTGCGTTTAGATGGAAGAAAACTGCGATAACGCCTGTGTGCCACGCATGAGTGTGCTGTAAAAAACCCCAAGTGGTCGACATTACTGATGAGTTGTACACTATGTGCTGGGTCATCATCATATCGTAATGTTGGCTCGCAAGACTTGACATTTTATTTTCGTTGTATTTGCGGTAAATATAGAAATCCTGAGAAAAACACAAATGAATGTTGATGAAATAACAAGGTGCACTAAACGTGATTTCTAATATTATTGTTCCGATTGTACGTCCGATGTAAGCAGCGTTGATCTCAGCAATGCTGCGTTGTTTTGCTAAGTGAAATGGGCGCTAGGCTCCACAGCCACATGGCGGTTTACGCTTACGACCAGTGTGCGACAGGGTAGCGCCATCAGTGGCGAACTAATCTATCTACCCACATGGGAAGAGAGGTGGAAGAACTCTGCTCTGCTCAGTCGTGCGGTGCGCGTAGGATCTAACAAAATTATGAAACCAAACATACATGTCACTGCGCGTGAAATCGAACGCATAAAGACGGCTAGGCAAAGGCTGGCCTGGCCCGTTATCCTGTCGTGGTTTGCCCGAGGCGGTCTGCGATGCTGACGTTTGGCGGAGCCCTTTTTAGCGGAATACGACTTCTCGCCACTTTGTCCAAATTTGGCAACGCCAATGTCAGCCGCATAAGGGATGGTCCGCATATAATGTCTTCCGTCGTCGACTGTGTCGATATGGCCCAGATGCCCTCGCTGCATTAAATCACAGGGCTCAGCCTCTCCTGATCGTGACTTACAGGGCATATGCAGTGAAGCCAACGGATAGAACACCGTACGGATGAGCTCAGATATTGTGCACTGCTCACGAGAGGCCCATTCTTGAGTGGCTTGCTTCCCCGTGCAGGAACTCGACTCTTCTGTAATGTCATGCAGCCTGAGTGCGCCAGCGTGATCGTCTGATAGAAGCTTAGTCGGTGGATTCACTGCTTGGAAAGGTGGAATGCAGTCGTGACAACGTGACATAGGTCATTGGCTCTCCATTAGCTCCAGGGGCTGGATCAATGCTTGCTCAGCAACACCCAGTTAAGTTGCATCATTCGCGCTACAGGACTATTGATGGCCTCTTACAGTGACTGCTACTTTTCTAGGGAGGCTTCATGACACTCACAATGCAATCGCTGTGCGCCCCTAGTTGCGTGTTGCAGGTGCCCTAGCTTCCGCAGTTCCTTTACTACGTGTTAAGAACGGCCCGCTGACGTGCAAGTTTTGCCAACCAGTTGCGAACGCGGGCGTCAACTTTTCCTGGAGCGCCGCCACAAACTTCTAGCCACGGCGTGACAAAGTCGACTGTGTGTCGAGAACAATACGCGCGTCCTCAACTCTCCGTCGCTGGAGCCGAGTTCGACGAATCGGGCTCTGCTTGCACTCGCCACCGCGGACCTGATATGCTATGAGCGGGGGAGTTGCCGCGGGAACGTCGACGGAGACCCCTTCCCACGCACCGTTGTTGAAGTAAGCCCCGAGTTCTGCGAAGACAGTCGGACCCCGGCGGGCTCCGTGAACCTGTGTGCATCTTTGTGTGAGTCTGTGTGTGTAAACCGTCCCGCAGAGAGGCGATTTGTTTACGACGACTGGACGGCCGTTCCCGTCCCCTGGGTATCGGGGGAGGACCGAGTGTTTATAAACCGCTGTTGTGCAGATGCTCAGTGCACTTTCTCGAGCCGTCACTTTAGACTGACGTACTTTTCTCTCGCAGTCATGCTAGACTGTCGAACAGCATGTAGATACTGTAAAAAAACCCATATTCCTCGTTCTCGATGAGAAGCAGTCCATCCCTTCGTTAACCTCCTCAGCGTGGATAAGTTGGATGACGGCATGGGCCGGCATGGACCTTCTAATTCATGCCCGACTCCAATCTTGACAATTGATTGCGAGCGATGAGATTGAGCCCCCAATCCTAACTGGCTGACAGCGGTGAGATGGACTTTGCGACGTGGTGCTGTGTCTGCAGTGAGTGCTTGGTTCTTGCTTTGACTCTCTAGGCTTCATTTTGTAGTTGTTCTGTTTAGAACTGTAGGGAAGCGAGATTGTTGAGTGTTAGTTAGGCTGTGTTTTCCTATCCAGATTTAGCTAGCAGGGCCAAGGCAGTAAAGGAGCAATCATTGAGTTAAGGACACTGCTCAGAGACGAATTGTTGATTGTTGGTCAGGAACTGGGCCTAAATGTACGCAAGGAAATGCTAAAATCGGAATTACTGAAGCTAATTTCCGAACATGCCAGTGAGTAAGAATTTGAAATGGGGTTGGAACTTCTGAAAAAAAAAGAGAAGAACGGGACAGAGAAGAAAGGGACAGAGAGAGAGAGGAAGGCGAGTTAAGAAAAATGCAACATGAACTTGAAAGCAAGCGTTTGGAGTTGTGTCAAGGAAGTGAAGGGGCTCTGGGACTATCAAGTGAGGCAGAATCATACCGCATGAACAGGCTATTAAAGCAGTTTCAGGTCGGGACCGACATAGTTGTGTTGCTAAACAGTGTTCAAAGGACTTGGAGAAGATGAACTTCGGTCCGAGTACATGGCCAAAGCAGTTGCTGTCTAGGTTGCCGTGTGAGGCGGCGGAAGTAATCACCAGACTGAGTACACAGGTTGCATATGATTATGCAAAAGTTAAGGCTAGTCTCCTGAAGAAATACCGCCTTTCAGCCGAAGCTTTTCGGCGAAGGTTTAGGAGCACAGGCAAGAAAGATAGCGAGAGGAATCCGGAGTTTGCATACGGCTTAAAGGACAACCTAGTCGAGTGGCTGAAAAGCGCGGAAGCGTACGACAGCAGAGACATGATCATTGAATGCATGTGTCTAGAGCAGTTTTACAAAAGCATCCCCCAAGCTGTGAAACTGTGGGTACAAGACAGAGGGAATGTAAACACTGTGGAAAGGGCGGCTGAATTAGCCGAAGAGTACGCAACGAGTAGAAAGTTGAATGCCGAGGACGTAAATTGGGATGGTCGAAATGGACCGCGGAAACCATTTCCGTTCAAAAAGGTTTCGCCGACTAGACGAAATGAGCCTGTAGACGCGGAGGAAAAGCCCTCACAAAAGAGCGAGGAGAAATCAAACGGGGAAACACTACCAAAATAGCAGAAAAGAAAATTCGAATCTTTCAGACCAATGCGCTGTTATAATGTATGGGCATTATAAATGTACTTGGTCATCGGCCTGCTGACAAGTATGCCATTCATTTGCCACTTAACAAAACAGGTGTTATACTGAAACATATTTCCTACAATTTTGCAATTCTGTGGGCTTTAATTATTGCTCGGGTCAGTTCGTTGCTGTTTTGACTGCTATCAGAGTACGGTGAAGTGTGATGTAAATTGGTCAAGCGCTACTGACAACTGTGAAAATTGGCATATTTTGCTGGAGCAGGATAATGCACGCATGATCCTGCTGCAGCAAGACTTTCCAGTAAACTTTCACAATTGTCGATATCACTTGTCCCACCTGTCTCACCTCACAGTGTTCCCTCTATTGCGCTTCACCATACTATAATATGGATCACCAACTGACACAAACTTCTACCATTCTGAAGTTCTTACTGCTACTTTGCACTCACCAAACTCAGGCCACCAGTCATAGTGAGCCAAATAAAGTATAACTGCATCGACTGGCAGCTCCTGTCATAGATTTATACTGGCGTAATGGTCCCCCAGAAGCAAACGAAGACAAAGACATGCAGGACACAAGCGCCTAACGTTAACTTCGTCTTTATTAAGGAACCAGACATCATATACAACATACTGTGACATAAAGTGGCGTCATTCATTCAAAAAGAAGTTCTTCATGCAATCTAACTGCGAACGACAGATGCATTTGTCATTTTGGTGCGAATTTGCGAAAGCCTAATTATCTTACGTACATCTGGTGATAATTTCTGGCTACACCAAGTTTTGAAGAACACGGAAATGAACCTGTCTATTTTTCAGTGCATTGTGCTGATGAGAGTGGTAGTGCACAAACAACTTAATTAGCCCTTTCTATCAAATTAATGCAATGTATGTCTGTTCAATGCAAGCACGACCGGATGGGTATGGCAGAGTGTACATAACCTCCGTTTAACAGTGCACTTCCTGCAAATTGTGCCACACGCAAAAAATAATTTGTTATCCTATCTTCAGCCTTTTTTTTCTCACATCAGAGCAAATCTCTCTTCACATGCTTCATACAGAAAAAAAAATATTTTCTCGTAGGGACCAGCTACACAAACACCCATGAAAATCACTAAAGTGTATGAAACAACTGCGACCCCAGAAGCACTGCTTGGGGAAGTTGCTGCTTAGTTTTCCTAGGTATACTTTGTGGCGCAAAATACATTTCTTTCTTCTCGCCCTTTTCAAGAAATGTATTTTGCGCCACAAAGTATACCTAGCAAACTAGTTAAACTAGGTATACTAGGTATCGTTCGTTGGTCTTCAGCCAGGATTCCGGGTCCTCAGTCGCTGCTCCGTGGAAGGTCGGTGGCTCCCGAGGTTGTTGTTGCATAACGGGGGACGCTGGGGCAGCCATTGGGGATGTTTCGAGCACGATCTGCTTTATCGACTAAGGGAGAAGTCCGTGCTATGGGGGCAGTGCTTGCAGTCTGCGGCTAGCACGCTGGTCTTGGGCGAGGTTGGATTTGTCCTCGAGCTTCGGGCATGGATCGCGGGTTTGCGGGGGCGTTCGGTACATGAACGCACTAGCACCTCCACCAGATGTCACGTTTTAGTGACGGTTCAGAAGGCCGAAAAACTGTGGTTAACGAAATGAGCGTTTTATCGGGCGAACTCGTGCCCTCAAAAACAGGCTACACTCAAAGGATGGTGGCAGCGAACACACTCGGCGATCGTCGAAAATCTGATCAGCGGGTCAAGCGCGTCGGCTTTTATACACCAGTCGTCGAACGTTCCAGACTAATCTTTGGGAACCGCGTGCCTTCCTCAAAGTTCTACACGATCCACGTCAGGTGATGAAATCAGATAACACAAGGTTCGGCGACAACAGACAGCGGATAGACGCATCGAGAATTTTCCAGAAACTTCGGATACAGGGAGGCGCGTCCCGCGCTGTGCGATATCATTGGTTAGGCGGCGAAAGGTGGTCGCCCGATAAAGACAAGTACACGTGTCAATATACATACATATATATATATATATATATATATATATATATATATATAGGTGTGTGTGTGTGGTTGGGGGGGGGTGTCGGTGCCTGTGTACGTGAATGTATGCATGTGTGTGTATGAAGAACTACGTAGAGTGGGAATTGACAAGAAGAAATATACGCGTTATCGACTCTCGCCTATAGACAGTCTAAAGACGAAGAACGAAGAACAATAAATAGACACTGCACCGGCTTTTGTCTGTAGGCAGTCTGTAGAGGGGCAGTAGACAAAAAAGAAATAGAAACTTTATCGACTTTCCTCTGTTGACACTCTATAGACTTTGTATCAAGTCCTAATCTTTAATAGGCAAGGTCATTTATAAAAAGTCTCTAAACTTTCTACAGACAGCCTAAAGTCATTTTTGTAAGGGATGCGCCGTCACTGGTAATGGCTGCTCCTTGGTCGCTTTTCACGCGCGCGTGCGCGATCCCAAGTCTTCGGCTCCTCTGCACGTAGTTTCGAGGGTTTCGGACACTAGAGGCGCCATTATCGACACGCATGGCGCCTCGATTACGACAAAGCTCGGCAGAAAACAGAACTGAGTCGGAAAGAAATGGAGGGCGAGTCGAAATGCTCATCCATCAGGGAGCCAAATGGAGAAGAGTAAATTCAAAATGTCTATAGCATCTTTCGCTATCAGTTATAATGAGGGGGAAAAAACGTGTCTGGGCGTTGCGTATTTCTGGACTCGAAACAATTACGCAGAGAAGGATAAAGCGTTAGTGGAATGCAGAAGCGCTGATATTAAGGGTTTCGGGAATGGTGCTGAAATTGTCCTAAGAGGTGACATGATTGCCCGCATACAGGATTTAGATGGCTATACCGACAAGAATTGGAAGTCCATGCTAGACCTTTGTAAGCAACATAACCTCGTTATTGTGAACACAGAGCCTGAGTGTGAAGGGCAGATCCCGTGGGAAGTGGTAAACCGGCAATCGACCAGTGATTGCTGTTCGATGCCAGAAGGAATTCATGATAAGTGGAGAGAAATGGTCATTGATGAGGAAGGGCATAGCAGCATAGGGATTGACCATAAACGCATCTTCTTGAAAATGGGATATGTATTTGGGAAAGAGAGCAAGAAGCGCAAAATGAGCAGTCCAAATTTGAACGCTGAACAAATAGCAAATATAGTCACTAGAGTCGAGAAAGAACTTTGCAAATGGCCAAGAAAAAAAGTTTAGATATGGTGACCTTCTTGGTGTAATAACGACAGAAATACGGAAAGAGAAAGAACATGTTTGTTGGAAAGGAAGAAAGAAATGAAATGCTGGTGGAACAGGGAGATACGAGAAGCGATCACTAAACGACAGGAAGCATCTCGAGAGCACAGGCCGGCAAAGAAAGGCGCAGTTGCCGCAGGATAAATTAACCAGTAAATGGCAAATGTACCGGGATAAAAAGTTACTGGTTCAATTACTGGTGCAAGCAAAATTAAAAGGTGACAGTGAACGTTGGTTTTCAGAAACACGTGAGAAAAAGAAGGCCGCACCTAGAATATTTTGGGACCACATAAAATTATTAGGCAGGAAGTCTACAACAATGGAACAACATATCCTAGGCAAAGATGAAAACAGTCTGGAAGGAGAAGCGGTAATAAATTACATCCGAAAAAATAAGAGCCGAATCTTTCCAAGGCAATGACGAGGTTGTATTTGAAGAAAAAAAGAGCATGAAGGAGACCCAAGTGGAAAAGGCGTTGGTGCTGACAAATTTCAACTGGAAGAAAGAGGAAGAGAAAATTCCTGAGCTCACAGCAACTGGGCTAGTTGAGGTTTCCGTAAGGCTGATTAACGAACTAGGACCAAGAAGTATGGAAGCTCTGGTGAAAACAGTGGAAAAAACTTCAGAAGATACACATATACCAGACATTTGGCGATAAAGCAGAATGAATTTATATACAAAGGTAAGAGGGAGAGAGATAGAATGCACTTGTATAGACCGTTGACCATAACATCGGTAATATTTAAGGTAGCAATGCAGGCAATCAAAGTAAATCTTCAAGCATGGGCAGGGAATAGTGACATTTTGGGAGAACTTAAGAACTGCATCAGAATAGGTAGGCGTTTAGATGATAACTTATTTGTTCTTACTCAGTGTATTGAAATATCGAAAGTAGAAACCGGACCGCTATATGTGTCCTTTTTAGACATTAGAGGAGCCTATGAGAACGCATACCGCAACATGTTGTGGGATACTCTGGAAGGTGAAGGCTTAGGTGACGATTGTCTACAGACTTTGAGAGAGATTTACCAAGAAAATACCGTTTACGTTGAATGGGAAGGGATGAGAAGCATGGAGAAAGTTCATATCAGCAAGGGACTGAGGGGGGGGGGCTTATCCAGCGCTGTTTTATATGATGCACATGGTGAGGATGGAGACGGCGCTAGAAGGAAGTAATATCGGGTTTAATCTCTCATACGAACAGGCGGGTACAGTAAGAGAGCAGCAGCTCCCATGTTTATATTATGCGGACGACATTGTGTTGTTAGCTAAGAGGAAAAGTGATGTGCAACGTCTGGCTTATATCTGTGGACATGAAGGTAACAATTTAGGTTTAAAATTTACTGTTAGAAAATCACGTGTTATGGTATTTAATGAAAACAGTGAACAGAGAGTGGAGGTACAGGGCCCGTAAATGCCTCGGGTAAAAGAACATAAATACCTTGGTAAATGGATAAACGAAGGCAATAGATGCATGTAAACCCAGGAAAAAACAATAACAGTTAAGGGGAAGAGAAATGCAGCCATAACGAAGCACAGCGCACAATGGAGATACAATGCGTACGAGGTCCTCCGAGATATGTGGAAATGTGTAATGGTTCCAGGGCTTACATTTGGAAATGCGGTTGTTTGCTTCAAATCAGGGGTACAATAAAGACCCGATGGGAACCAAAGGTCAGTGGATCACCTCGCATTGAGCGCTCACGGGAAGACTACAAATGAAGCTGTGCAGGGTGATATGGGCTGGACAATTTTGAAGTGACGGAAGCTCGCAGTAAGATTGAGCACGAACAACGGCTGAGGAATGTGGAAGAAAGTAAATGGGCTGGGAGGGTGTTCAGGTATCTGTACAGGAAAAACATTGATTCGCAGTGGAGGAAAAGAACTAGGAAGCTTACCAGCAAATATGCGTCCTGTTGGGAAGGCAACAGAGTGAAAAAGAAGGTCAAGCGGAAAGTCAGAGAGGCTGAAATAATCACATGGGTGGCTGCAATGAAAAAGAAACCTGTCATGAGTAACTACTTAAGAGGAAAAAACGAAATCAGGGAAGAAAACAAATATGATAACTCAAAGGGAAGCTCATTACTTTTCGTAGCGAGATCGGGATGCCTTAGAACACGCATCTAAAAAGCGACCCATAGGACGGAGGAACAAGCATATGCTTGCTGAGGTAAAGCTAGTAAAACAATGGAATATTTTTATTAGAATTTGAAGACGTCTGCCCAGCCGTCGCTTTAGGCACCACTGGCCTCCTTGAAGCCCTTGAGACCAGTGGAAAAGTGAACATGTCCGTAATAGGCATTAGTAAGAGGCGATTGGGGGATTGGTGGAAGAAAAGTAGGGAAACGACAAAAAAGGAGACATGCAAAAGCACAGTTTGCAATAGGGGATCAGCAAATTTGCGTGTGGTAGTTGATAGTGTTTCTTTCTTCTTTTTCTATTGTTTAACCTATGTAGGACATTAGGCAGTATAATAGCAAGAGCTTGGTGACGCAACCCACCACCCTGTTCCAAAGGGGACGCTCATAATATCCATCCATCCATCCATGGGGGCTGCACGGCCGCCATTATCGCCATGTTTACTCTCTGATTGGCAGTCGAGAGGTTACGTGCTTTGAAATTTGTACCGGGAAGCGGAAATTTTGCAGAATACGATTTGCGTTTTCATCAAGATGATGAAACGTCACATTGAGCTGGAAATTTTATGGATTAATACATTTTTTGGTCCTTGGCAGCTATATTGCGACGTTAACGCTTCAAAAAGAATGTCGGCGGTAGCGCACAGTATCCAGTGCAATGTATCTGCAATTTTGCGAATATGCGGTGACGATCCAAGATATGCGCCATGCCAGCTTGCTGATTGGCTGAAGGAATGTCCCGTTTATATGAAATAATATTGGTTGAATATAGCAAGCCTTCGGCAATGTTGTCCACTTTTCACTGCTGCATTTCTATTGTAATCAAGATGAATGCCTTTTCGCACAATCAAAAGTTATGACAACGGCCTCTTTCTAATTTATAAAAAGAAATGTACGCGAGGCGGCGCCTTGAACTTTATTCCCACCGTGCGAGTAACCAGAGAAGTGAACAAGAAATGGCAGCGCCGGCGCTTGCGTAGCGCTAGTGAAAATCTCTAGCGTGCGCAACGCTATTGCTGATATTCGGCAGTTTCTCAGCCAGCCGAGTCGGGCTGAGTCACCTGCGTTTCACGACATAGCAATAACGTGGCCTAGGACGTTCACGCATCACCACTGCTAGGTCGAGTATGTTGTCTCCGCAAGAAAACAAGCGCGTTGGTGCCAACATGCGATGACTAATGCCATTTCCCGGGGACATGCATCCTAGCTATTGAAGCATACAAGGGCTTGTACGCATCAGACGACAGAAGCGAGAAGCGTTTTCGACGGAATAATCATACACTTTGAGAGAGCTGCTTTATTGTTACTGCGGAGGAAAACTGTTTTCCTATACCGATAACGCTACATTCAGTGCCTTCATTTCAGTTTCTTAGGCAAAACGTCAATTTGGCGTCACTTTACGAAAGCAAAATTGGGTCATCAGCACCATTTTATTCGCGTCGGGTCTACGTCACGCACCGAAGATAAAGGCGGAATGTCCAGAATAGCGTGCTATGACGTGGTTTCGACTTTCGGCGTCCTCTGCAACGCCAAGGCTCGGCTACTCCGAACCGAAAAATAGCGCGGACACACATTGAGCGCGATATATGGGCTCTGACTGCAGAAATAATTCTACTGAAGTTGTCGCTGCGGCTGACAGCCTTCTTTGCTGCGACTGAGTTATTTTTTGCTCTATCGGGCTCGTGTCAAATGTGGGCATATTTGAACACTCCCAATCTCCTGACGCCACCGTTATTTTTTGAAAACCCCCATTTTACAACCGCAATGCCCCTTCCAATGAGGTCAGGGGTAGAATAACGGTTGTAGCTTATTTTACTTCTCCTGGGAGTACACACATTAAGCTGGGGGGGGGGGAGGGGTTGGGAGAATGGCACGTCAACAGTTAAGATGCCCATATGGGCTAATTTGTGTATATAGTGTGCAGTAGGATTCACAAGGCTTTCGCGTTCGCGTCTCAGACACATTTGGTTTTTGGAATTTGCTTTGAACTGCACTTCCAAGCAACCCATGATTGGGCGACGACTATTATTTGCTTTTCTGACGGATACAGGCAATGTGCAAGGGGTGTTCACGTGATCGCGCAAGTTTGCTGTTGATATCGAACTGTATGCGAAGGCCGGAAATCTTTACTACGCGAATGTTCTCAAACCAACTTTTTGCGGTTTTGTTATGTAGCGACACTTTTTCCATTGATTACCTCGAGTCAAAATCATTCCATCAATTCCGTTTGATTACGAAGGTTAATAAATCAATCATGATTGTGGTCATGATGTAGTAATGCAGAGAATATTCTGAAGGCAATGATGCTTAGCACTTCAATGTATTTCACTCTAATTCACCTTCGCCCTCCTTCATCCACGTTGATCCTCCTTAATCCACCATAATCTTCCTTCATCCAACTTAATCCATCCTCACCCACCATAATGTTCCTTAGTGTACGTTATTCCACCTTCATCGACCTTAATTCAATCCTTATTTACCTTCATCATCATCATGATCATCATCATCATCATCATCATCCTGGTTACGCCCACTGCAGAGCAAAGGCCTCTCCCATACTTCTCCAACAACCCCGGTCATGTACTAATTGTGGCCATGTCGTCGTCCCTGCAAACTTCTTAATCTCATCCGCCCACCTAACTTTCTGCCGCCACCTGCTAAGCTTCCCTTCCTTTTGAATTTAGTCCGCAACTCTTAATGACCATCGATTATCTTCCCTCCTCATTACATGTCCTGCTCATGCCCATTTCTTTTTCTTGATTTCAAATAAGATGTCATTAACTCGTGTTTGTTCCCTCACCCAATCTGCTCTTTTTTTACACCTTAACGTTACACCTATCATTCTTCTTTCCATAGCTCGTTGCGTCGTCCTCAATTTGAGTAAAACCATTTTCGTAAGCCTCCAGGTTTCTATCCCGTACGGGAGAACTGTTAAGACAAGTTGTTATACATTTTTCTCTTGAGGGATAATGGCAACCTGCTGTTCATAATCTGAGAATGCCTGCCAAACGCACCCCAGCCCATTCTTATTCTTCTGATTATTTCCGTCTCATGATTCGGATCCGCCGTCACTACCTGCCCTAAGGAGATGTATTCCGTTACTACTTCTAGTGCCTCGCTACCAATTGTAAATTGCTGTTCTCTTCCGAGACTGTTCAACTTTACTCTAGTTTTCTGCAGATTAATTTTTAGACCTAATCAGTAATCAGTAATCATCTGTTGTACGCGGCTGGACATATTTGGTTCGCTTTCGACCTTCCTTGGTTTACGTGACCTTTATATACATTAAAACGTCGCTTTGTAACAGATATCTAAGGCTTTCGCTTAATAAGCCACACGCAGAGGGATTTGCCACAAGCAATACTAGATAAGACGCACAAAGTGAAGCATCTCATCATGTGGCAGAAAAAATTGTCTGGAGTACAGAACTCGCCTCAATGCTCCCGTGACATGCGTATGCCCCGTTCATATGGCTTTAAGAAAAAAACCAACCTCCTCCTAAACGTTACCTGCAGCATTATTGATGCTCTTATCAGCATTTCTCAAAATTTTCAACACACTGGGGCGCGTAACTGGCACATGATAACGCGCCTCTATAGAATGCTGCGTCCCGTCCGGCAGAACCCCGGAGAAAAAGCGTACCGTGCGCAGCACGTCCTCCCAGTTGGCGATGATAATCGAGGAGGAAAGCTAGACCGGCAGGAGAGTGTCGCTACTTTCAAATTACCAAAGGGGTTTTAGACCAACCACATAACTACCGCCATCTGTAGTGAAGTGTGATAGGTTGCTGAGACTTGGCACGGCCCGGCTAGAGGTGCTTTGTAATAAGTGTGTGTAAACTCACGGGCGTGATAAGTATTCGCCCATTTCGCTGTGGCGGCATTGCAATCCTGCATGGCTCGACGCTGCACCTACACCAGGGCCTCCACGTCGCATTCTTCTTCGTGACAAATGCACCATGCAGTTCCTGCTCGTTTCTTAGCGCCGTGTTAGAAAGAATTTCCTTCATTTACTTCGACGCGTCCGATGCAGAGACGCGCGAAACATCTTGAAGATGGTGCACTACCGCAATTAATCGCTCGGGAATATCGCTCTTGAATACAACTTGCCTTTTAACCACCTTTGAACGTAACTTTTGGTTCTCGTGCGCCATCGCTGCATATATACAACTCGATAAAGTGTTTTCCAAGTACATTTTCATGGCTGAGTGACTGCTCTATTGAAGTGCAGCTTCCTCTACTGCAGTTTACATGCTTTCTGAGCATTGGCTGGTCCGCGTCGCACTTACCTGCTGCGCTACGCTGTAAGCTTGCGCTCGGAAAGCTGGGACAGGAAAGATATGTTCGGCCTTCCTATACTGCGCGTTGTGTACTGCATAGCCATTGCTCATGCTCGAGTACGTATTCGAGCACCCAACGGCCACGCAACGCATCGACATTCGTGCAACAGCTCAAATCACGAGCGCCACAGGCAGAACGCACGCCGAGAGAGACGCCCGTTGAGGTACGATGAGGAGTGAGAAATGCGCCTGAATGCCTAGGGGCAACTGACAGATTAACAGTGGCGCACGGTTCTTTAATATGCGCCATATCCGCATCGCTACCGCTTTGCCGCCAGGTGCATGCGTCGTCTGCATAAACGATATTTAATAGCTGCTAATAACAGAACTGGGCAATCACCAGCCCTGCGGTATTGACGAGGTTTCTTTGAGAGTATACGCTAGGCATTTATAGTCAATATCCGTATCATCAGGCTGGCTGCGCCCTCTGCAGGGCAAAGGCCTCTCCCATACTACTGCTACGCCGGTCATGTGCCAATTGTGGCCATGTTGACACTGCAAACTTCTTCATCTCATCCGCCCACCTAACTTTCGGCCGCCCCCTGCTACACTTCCCTTCTTTTGAAATCCAGTCCGTAGCCGTTAGTTATCAGTTATCTGATTGGGGTGCATCATTTTGGTGGGCTTGGGGTAGACCAATGCTGAGCCGTGATTGTGATACAGACGTCACATAAAGCAAAGCATGATACGGGGTCGTTTTATAAACGTTTTCAGCAATTTTTAAACATAGTTGTTTTGAAGTAAAGTGAAGGGGATTGGAAGACACGCCGTGAGTAGTGGCGAGCATGATGTTACGCGTGATACGTAGCAATGAAATCCAGTCCGTAACCCTTAGTTATCAGTTACCGTCCCTCCTTTTTGCATGCCTTGCCCATGCCCATATAAGTTTCAGTTTCAGTTGATTGCTTTTATAAGTGGATATACATGCTTACATAAGTATACAAAAGAAGGTCCCCGAGAATGCGGCTGGAAGGGGACCTCCTATCAGCACATATATACATTAGAGCAAATAAACAGCATAAATCAACCATGCAGTAGTCAGCAAGTGTTAGATTATACAAAGTAAATCTAGTACAAACTGCAATATAGTACAAAGGCAATAGCTAGTCGTAGAATTAAAATAGTAGTTTAGGGCTTTCGGTACATAACAAAAAATATTTATAAAGGTAACAACTCAGAAAAGGAAACTAAGGAAAGAAGGAGAAACGGAAAGGAAATGAGCAGGAGTGACGTGAATAGCTTAGATATGTGGATCATTTTGGCTATATAGTAGAAAAGTTAACAATGTTTTCTTGCAGAGACGAAAGTCGAAGAGTGCTTGACATCTAGTGTGAGGCTGTGTCAAGTAGATAATGCTGCGAAATATCCAGATTTCTTCGTATAATTAGTATGTATTAGTGGCAATAAGAAATTCAACTAAGATTTCAACTAAAATCTTATTTACTCACGTTTGTTCTCTCAGCCAATCTGCTCTCTTCTTATCCCCCTTAAAGTTACACCCATCAATCTTTCCATAGTCTATTTAGCCCAAGTACAATTTCGTTGCATTTGGCCTTAATTACACTGCCTTTCCATCAAGTAGCTGCTTCTGGGCCCTTTTGTTTTCTTCGTCGGCGTGTACTGTAGTCGTCACGCCTGCAAAGTTAGTTTATCTTGCTTCCTTTAACGAACGTGGCCTAAACGTTCTGTGATCGATGTTCTTCACAGGAATCATAGTGCGCGGCTTTCCGAGCAGCATCAATCCATGTGTCGCTTAGTGAGCTTACAGAAAAAAATGCCGATGACCGCGACATTTGTCGGTGGGCATGGGAGTGCTGCAGTGGTGCAGTCTTTTCTGAGAGCTTTTTGCTTTTCCCCCTTGGTCTGTAATTGGATTTTCGTTTACCGTAAGCGCTCTAGTAATCACTGCTGGCTGCTCGTGCATTGTCCAGATGTTCTATGATATTAATCTACTGATTATGGTCAACATTCAAAGTTCCTCACGATGCCCTGTCACGTTCAGCCTAAGCGTGGCATTCCTGTGCTTGATCGAATTTGTATTACCAGCAAAGTTGTCTTTGTCATTAGCGCTCGTGGTGTTAAAATAAAAACACCTCACACAGAGGTACTCTCATCTCTCAATGATTTCACAGTCAACCCAAAATTGATTGATGAACACATAATATTATCAAACCGAGATTCGCAAATCTAGAGTAAAAATGTTTTTTCTCTTTTATGCTAGCAGTATTACTTTAATATTAAACACGAGGTTAACCATGGTCATAAAATATTAAAGTGCACCGGTGCAGTCCACGTTGGACGACATCGAGTACAGGTAGCGGAGAGATGATTTGAATATCGGGTGTCGCTCATACAAGTACAGAAACTTGGGCTGAGGTTGAAAAGAAAGTTGTGTTCTATTCTATGCAGTCGTCGAGGCATTTGCCGGAAAGGTAGCTCATTGGAGTGCATTATTTTGGTAGGCTTGGGGTAGACAAATGCTGACCCGTGGTTGCGAAACTGACGTCACATCAAACAAAGTATGATATGGGGTCATTTTACAAAGATCTTCAGCAATTTTTAAATATAACTGTTTGAAGTAAAATGAACGTCAATTGGAAGACGCGCCGTCAATAGTGGCGACCATGACGTATCGGTTGATACGTAGCAATCAGTCGCTAATTGACAAAAATACATTATAAATAGTAAAATTTAGCGGAATCATTGTAATTTGGGGTCTGAAGCAACCTCTACGTTCAAGACAAATCTTTCAGGTCTGGAAGAACGCGATTGCCTGCCAAACTGTGGCAGGACGAATTTCGCGAGTCAGAGCACGCCAAACGGAAAGTGGGAGACTGGAGCGAGTGCAAAGCCGCGCTCCTGGAGCCGAAGTTCCGCCTACGTGACCCAGAAGTGCGACTGCGGCTCTCGGCTACACGCTGTCGTAGCGTGCTTACAGTTCGCTTGTTTCAACAGTAACTCCTCTCCATTGATGCGCCGTCAGCATTGCGTTCATTGCAGCAAACATTTCAGAAACGACAGAAGACATTTCATTGTCCCCAATGCTACCATCTTGCGACCCGCTCAAGCCATTTTATTAACTGGCGCAGCTGTGGTATGCTACCACACTTAAGTTACGCGATGGGAGACTAGGAAGAGCAGAGTACTATAATCTTTCACCAATTCGTTGCTGTGCATGTTTAACATAAACTCTTAGTGTATGCAACCTATATTTTTGGATTCTAATGTTAATGCCACCCAAACTTACGATTTTCTCAATGTTAAAAAAATACTTTTGTTTCGCTAATTGTAATACGCTTCTGTAGAAGCGAAAGCATTGAATGTACGCAGCTTGTGCAAAGTAAACCAACCAGCCTCACCTGCTTCATTGATTGCGCAGCCTCAATGTTTCTCCTAAGTAATAATAAGTTTCTCCTCTCTAGGAAAAACTTATTATGAGTACACATCAAATGAAATGTAACCGATGCCATCTAGGACGTCAATTCAGAGGTTTGTTAGTATCATTAGGAAATTTCAACCTGCTGACTTTAGTGAATGCAAAAAACTGCCCTTGAAAACAAAGAATTGTCCGTGATGTTTAGATCCACATAGTAAATGTATCGCTAGTTTACGTAATAGTATGGTCTAGGATATACAAAACGATGTACAATCAACTTAAATTGCTTGCAATATTCAGAAGAAAAAAAGGCAACAGATGTGCGCGACCTTGCGAGAACTACAATCCGATTTCCGGCGATCGAAGCTGTTTCTCTCGAATAGTTCCAAGAAAAGTTGCAGTTTCTCGTGACTACATCGCATGTCACGAAAAGTTGCCCGTTTATATATGACTATTCCGTTTTAAACCTTGTCTCCAAGCAATGCTTTCGATCACTTTGTGCTGGAAATTTTAGAGGGCCTGTATTTCATTAACACACATGTTACTTCGCCATAACATTTACCATGGTGTCCTCACTCCCTCCCTGCCCCCCACCCAACTCCATTTCTGCTAGATTGGGCATCGGCTCAGTGCACAGTTGTCGCTGGTCGACAGCATAAATTGTTTGCTCGAAAACACATTCATAAAAGTTGGGATCGCTTACATGCGTAATTTACTGCAAATGCCTTAATTAGTGCTCTGTCTATTAAGTTTACCTCAGTACCTGCCCATAACGTGCGCCCTTTATTCTGCTCAATTATAAAGAAAATGTCTTGTTTAGTTCATCGAGTACATTACTGAAAAAGAATTTAGAACATGTTATGACACCTGAAAATAGAAATAGGATAACGACGGCTAAGTAATAATTTGCAATGGGTCTAACTGGACCAGGAACGTAAAAATTTCGTCCCTCATTGCAGTTACCATGGCTTCCGTCCGGTTTCCGCAAAGTACAAACCTATTGTCAAGTACAACTATGTGGGGACTCTGGAAAGCAAGCTGATGACAGCTATATTAGACTCTCTAACACTTGAATAAGAATTTTTTTTTTTACAATGGCTGTGTATGACCGACCGATACTTAACTTTGCACGGACTCTTTCCGTAGCACACCACCAATTTTCGCTTAATTTGGTCTGGGTGACTTTTATCGATCTGCCAGGGCAGCTTCCTCAATTCTCTCCTGCTCGTTAGGCATGCTCATAACACTGTAGATTGCTTGCATACGTAATTTATTGCGAAAGGCACTAGTGTGGCACTCTTTCGCAATACATGGCCCTTGCGCCATTAAACATCAAACATTTCATGACCCATGCATTTTGAACTTCATGTACAGCTGACTTCACCCATTCGCGCGCGTGTCCTTACAATCACCGAACAAAACAAATCTGTCTCCTTTATTTCAGTGAGGGTTCCCGGCGAAACGGATGAAATACCACGCATGGAAAAAGTAAAAAAAAAACAACTAACACATATTGGGTTCCAAAAGTATTTTTAACGCTTGCAAATTAGCCAGAAACGCAAACATTTGAAATGCTTCCGTCAAAGCATATATACACATGCAATTTGTATATATATCCATATATATATATATATATATATATATATATATATATATATATATATATATAGTAAAGGCATATAGTTATCTTCGGACACTGAGAAACGTAATAGCAGCAGCCTGGCATTCTCTAAAGGTTGCTGACGATCTTTTAACGCTGTATTTGATCACTTGCCTTTACCGTCGCACATGAACTTGGTTGATTGGTCACCTTATGTTTCCAATATTTGACCGCACCTGCAGTTGTAGTTATTCCAGCGAAGCCGTCTGATTATTACATCGTTCGTAAAACAGACTAATAACGCCATGGACAACTTGCAGACATATTCTACTGCAAAATGAGAATTTAGTACGCCCATTTCGAACATTGCCTACAGATTGACCATACAATGCCCCTAATTTTCGGTGATAGAAACGAGATGCCTTGTTTAGCTTCCACAGCACACCGGTGATATGAACCAAGAATTTCGTATAATGTGCGAAAACCCATGGAAAAGTGGGGTTTTAATAGGCTAACCTGCAAAACTTGCATTTAAAGCAGGATTGTGAAAGTTTCGCAACATATAGCGTTTAAAGTTCCCTCTAATGTCTCGGCATTTCAACCGTCTCTCATGATGTTCTTTTAGGAATCTGGGAAACATTTTGTTTACCGGCAGTTTGACACTTTGCAATGATAACTTTCTACAAAGGCTGTAACGAATCTACACCTACTAAACAGTTATAGCTCGTCAGTCAGACCATTTATGCGTACTTCGACTAAATATAAACACCGTGCCCCACATTTATATAGATATTACCGAGGATACCGATGCAAAACCATTAATCGCCGAGTATAACGCGGAAAAATTGGGATGAAGTGACTTTTCAGTAACGTTATTGAAGAACATAATTAAACTACACATCGGAAATTTTTTGTAAACGTCACCAAAAATTGCAATCAATTTTTCAAACTAGAAAATAACTCCTATTTTTTCTTCTGCTGGGAAACAAGTAGTAGTCTTTCTCTTAGTTAGAAACAGACTGAGAATCAATTTGTGAAAGTTGATTCTCAGTCAGGAAAGTGGCGTCGCGGTAGCCCACTTGCTCAGGGCATCGCAAACGTAATGCGAAGATGTGGGCTCGTATGCCACTCACGGTTATTTTATTTTTTTTTTCATTTCATGTTCCTTTGCAATACATTATCATTTATTTACTTCACATAGTAAGTACAAGTAATTTCTGCTATGTCGCCCTGGGTGTCTTGGTTGGTTGGCTTGTCATGAAATATTTCTTGACGTTTATGCGTACAGGACACGCACATGCAAGGAAGCCACTAAAACGCATCAAAACAAGTGCTTTCTGTAGCTCTAATGAAGAACCGCCATGTAAGCGTATTGTCTTAAGCTATTTACTACTAACCTGACAATACAGAAACAAGTTTTGTTCGCTGCGGCTGCGTTCAGATGAAGGAAACTCCTATAACGCTCGTGTAGCGCGCATGAGTGTGCTGTAAAAAACCCCATGTGGTCGACATGACTGATGGGTCCTATATTATGCCTTGCATCATCATCATATCGTAATGTTGGCTCGCAAGGCGAGATTTTATTTTCGTTTGATTTTACGGTAGATATAGAAATCCTGGCAAAAACACAAATGAATTTTGATGAAATGACAAGGTGCTGTAAATGTGATTACTAATAATATTCTACCGATTGTACGTCCGATATAAGCTGGGTCGATTTCTGCGATGCTGTGTTGTTTTGCTAAGGGTAATGGGTGCTAGGCTCCACAGCCACATGATGGCTTACGCTTGCGACCTGTCTGCGACAGGGTCGCGCCATCTGTGGCAATTTAATCTAGCTACCCACATGGGAAGAGAGGTGGAAGAACTCTGCTCTGCTCAGTCGTGCAGCGCGCGTAGGATCTAACAAACTTATAAAACCAAAAATGCATGCCACTCCACTTCAAATCGAACAGACAAAGGTGGGTAGGCAAAGGCTGGTCTTGCCCGTTAACCTGTTGTGGTCTGCCCGATTCGGTCAGTTATGCCGACGTTTGGCGGACCCCTTTTCAGCAGAATACGACTTCTCGCCACTTCATCCAAATTTGGCGACGCCAATGTCAGCCGCAAAAGGCATGATCCGCATATATTGTCGTCCGTCGTAGACTGTGTCGGTGTGGCCCAGATGCCTTCGCGGCGTTGAATCACAGGGCCCAGCCTCTGCTGATCGTAACTTACAAGGCATATGCAGTGAAGCCAAGTGATAGAACAAGGTACGGATAAGCTCAGATATTCTGCACTGCTCCAGAGAGGCCCATTCTTGAGTGGCTTGCTTCCCTGTGGTGGAACTCGACTGTTCTGTCATGCAGCCTGAGTGCACCAGTGTGATCGTCTGATAGAAGCTTAGTCGGTGGCTGGACTGCTTGGAATGGTGGAATGCAGTCCTGACAACGTGATATAAGTCATTGGCTATCTATTAGCTCCAGGGGCTAGATCAATGCTTGCTCAGCAGCTTCAGTTGCATCATTCGCGCTACAGGACTATTGATGGCCTCTTTCACTGACTGCTACTTTTCTAGGGAGGCTTCATGACATTCACAATGCAATCGCTGTGCGCCCCTATTTTCGCGTTGCAGGTGCCCCAGCTTCCACAATTCCTTTACTACGGCAGTAATGCTTCAATTAGCTGGCGTGAATTCATCCGATAATATGACCTGTGGCCAGATGAATCAATTTCGATTCTGTCTTGAGAAAGTTTTAGCAACATCTCTGTTAATATGACTTTTATAAAGATACCCTACTGTTGCGAAAATTTTCATATGCTGCAGCTATATTGCACCCATTTCAAGAAAACCTAATGTATTTTCTTGAAATATAGCAAGGAAGCGCAACTCGTTTTGTTCTTTGGATCTACGACCACGCTGTCAGCATATATTAAGTAAAATGTAACCTGCGTTTTCAGCAACTGCGAACACATTGACTGTTGTCGTTTATGAATTTTTCATCAGCACCCAACTCTTCATGCGAAATAGATGTCGCGACCATATTATTTATCTGACTGTACTCAACATCATCACAATGTTAGAACTTCTGCATGTAACACGACGTTTCTTGCTCATTTTGCCATTGAGCTTTCCTACCAGAGGGCACTAAGAAGGCAATGCAACAGGAATAGACAGGAATAGCACCACAGACTCAAACGCAGAATGTACTCCCAACCTCACCTTAACGTCAACAGAGGAGGCACAGTTAACTTAAGAAGATTGTAAACGAATTCCGATGGCAAAGCCATCATATTTCATACAATATATCCAATGCAATCCTCGTACCTCTGCAAGTTTTGCGGAGTTCCAGGCACTGTGCGCCACATGTTATGGTAATGCTGTGCTCGGGGCCCGCGGGACTCTATCAAATGACAGAATAAAATACAGACGATTCACACAAGACGGAAGGCAACAAAGAAGAACTGTTGCAGGCGATGCTGTCTTGCCCTGAGGTCTATGACCGGTGAAGGTTGGTAGACCGGAAAAGGATGGGAGCAAAAGCCCATGAAATCATGGAATAAGGAACCCGCCTAGCTGAGGGCGAAAAGGGAGCTCTTTCTCTCTATCGGAAATTCAAAAAAAGAACGTGTACCTCTTCCTCTGCCACTTATGCCTTAATATTGGAATGAACTTCAATCTGATATTGTTTTCATTAATAAGGAGGAAAATTTGCGAGAAACACTATGTAGAACTATGTAATAGCAAACTTTTGTACAAAATAATGTTAGGTTCCTATGGTAACTATATTGTAACCTTTTGCATTATTTTATTCACCAAGCATTCCACTAACCTTGTATAAAGTGTGAATATTGCGTATAAGCTCGTAATATATTTCTGCATATTACAGCGTCACGTGTTGTGGGCTGATTCTAATAGCAGTTTTGATTGAGAATGGTGTCCGCTGCAGCCACCGCTGGCGTCCGAAGTAGCTACCGCCAGGAATGAGAAAAAGAAAGTACATTTCTCACCGGGATTTAACCTGGGCCTGCTGCGTGGGAATCAGCTACTCTACCACTGAGCCACACCAGCTTCTTTTTATTTATTGCCGACATGGTAACATACAAACCAAGACATTTTTATTTCTTTATTTATTCATTTATTTATTCAATACCCACAGGCGCCAAAAGGCATTGCAGTGGGGGGAGGGGGCGGAGGTTTTACAAAAGAGTTATAAACGTTCACAAAAAAGATTTTTTTACCCGTCGTGAGAAAAAACAACAGCAAAATTCAACAGAAGTTACAGAATATTCAAAACATGGTAAGTTATACAAGGGCAATTCAACCTTAAAGTAAAAGAAAAGGGCTAGTTCAACAGGGCAAAAAATATATCACTTGACACGACGCTGACGACACTCGCAGGTAACCTATTCAATTCTTGTGTAATTTTTGGCAAAAATATATTACTATACAGTTCTGTCTTGCATGGAACTTCTTGTACCTTTCGCGCATGGTCCACGCGTTGTGATCGCTAATGAAGCGGCATTATATATTCGTCCATTTTTATACCAACTGTAGCGTAAAATATGGAATGGAAAAGGTTCAGTCGCAGCCTTTTGCGTCGTACCTCCAAGGTGTCCCATTTATACACTTGCTTAGCACTCGGAACGCTGAAATTAACTTTGTATCAACCTGACACTAGACGCACACCTAGATTTTGTACCCTCGCAAGTTTATCAAGGTCACCTCCCGTTGGAGGGTCCCACACTACACAGGCGTACTCTTCGATGGACCTTACGTACGTTTTGCATAGCAGCTCTCGTGTAGACGTGCTGAATGCTCTGGAGTTTCTACGAACAAAACCTAACATTTACCCGGCCTTAGCGGTTACATAGTTAAACTGTTTCTGCCATGATGATTCTGGGGTCTACCAAACACCTGGGTATTTAAACTGTGTTACTTTAGCTATTAAATTGTTATTGAAGTTGTAAGAGAAATTTATCGAGTTCTTCTTTCGAGTGGATGCCATGTTGACTGTTTTGGTTAAGTTTATCTGCATGCGCCACTTAGTGCACCATTCATTAGTTAGATTGAGGTCCACCTGAATGAGACTGGCATCATCCATGCTGTTAATCACCCTATATAACACGCAGTCATCTGCAAACAGCCTCAGCTGCGACGTAGGACGTTCGCCAATATCATTTATGCACAATAAAAATGTAAAGGCCCGAGGACTCCGTACACCGGATGTAAATTCTTGCGGGCGTGACTAAACCGCGTTTACATCCACGACCTGCCGGCGCAGGGCTAGATATTCTTTAACCCATTCGACAACCTGCGGGTGAATTTTATATTTATGTATTTTTTTCTATGAGCAATGAATGGGGCACCGTGTCGAAGGCTTTTCTGAAATCGAGGAAGATACATTCAACTGCAAGCCGTTTATCGAATAGGTTATCGATTAGAATACGCTCTAGTTTTTTACATGCGATGAATGTCAATGATATTAGACTATAGTTTGAAACATCGCTCCTAGGGCCGGACTTACAAACAGGGACCACACGACCTGTTTTGCAGTCATCAGGCACGGAGGCTTCGAGCAACAACTTGTCAAAAATTAATTTCAAGTACTTAGCGGTTCAGCGCATGATTTGAGCAGGAAGTTCGGTAACCCATCGGCTCCACAGGCTTTAGAAGTGTCGAGCCCTCGAAGCAGGGATTCAATGCCGCGCACGCTGATTACAACATCATCCATGTTACTTGTCGTTTCGAGCAGCGTTAGCTCGTCCGCACAAGGCATTGTTGCAGGAGTGAAAACGGAACGGGAGTAGGCGTTGAAGCATTCTGCTTTGTCAGTGTTGTCATAAACTGTGACATCACAGGACACGAGAGGGGGAATATTTACTACATTCTTTCCGTTCTTTTTCACGTGTCTCCGAAATTCTTCGGGTTTATCTTTTAATCGTAATTGAATAGTTTTCGAATAATTGTCTTTAGCAGTGCATGTTGCTTTCTTTAACTTCTCGAGTTATTTCTTTCAGTTTTTTCTCTGTTTCTGTTGATGATGTTCTGCAAAAGGCGCGATAAATTCTCCGCCTTTTTTGTGTGAGCTGGCGCAACGTTTTCGTAAACCATGGTTTGTTTTTACTTCTTCGCGTCGTCAGTAACAAAGATGGGAGAAACCGTTCACGCAGTTCCAGTGCCTTTTGCTTCAATAACCGCCACAACTGTTCCACACTCCTACAGTCGGCTGCTGTTTCAAACACTATAAAATAGTCGTCTAACGCTTGATTAATGCAATCTAGATCTGCTTTTTTATAATTGTACACTCTTTTGTTAACATGGTTTGTGCATTTAACATAGGCTAGTGACATCGTCGATACAACAGCGTGATGGTCACTTATACCAGGAATCACGAGTGTCGAATGCACAATATCAGGTCGATTCGTTAGCAGCAAATCCAGAATATTGTTTGCCCGCGTTGGCGAGAGGACTATCTGGTGCAGTGCATACAGACTGACCATATTCATCATTTCTGCATTGCTTATTCCAGTAGCTGTGAGAGTATTCGATGTATCCCATTTAATATCCAGTAAACTGAAGTCTCCCCCAGTTACCATGATATCCGTATGCACTCCATCAATTATGCCTTGAAAACACGTGAGAACGTCTGGTAATATATTCGGAGGACGATAAAAGCTACATACTACAATGATCATACGATTCGGAAGTTCTAGTTTGCACAATACGGTTTCACAAATGCTAACATCCACTTGATCTGAGAAGACCTAATGCTGTTATCTATGAGTATAAATACACCTCCTCCATGACAATTTCTGTCCTTTCTGTAGCAGGTATATTTTGTTGCAAATACCTCGTGATCACCAGTGTTTGGGTCTAACCAGGATTCTGTGCCAAGAATGACTGAAGGCTTTACTGCATGTATGAGTGCGCAAAATTCGCCTTTCTTTATTTTTTGCATTCCTACAAATCAGTAAAAGAACAGTAAGGTTAACAGGGCTAGAGTGGCATCGTCACCTTTGTGGGGTTACCTGCATTGTTACATCATCGCAAAGAAAATTCTGCCCGTTCTTAAGCCTTAACGCCGTCCCGTTTATGTACCTTTGCATAGTCCCATAAGATCTTTCTTTTCTTTCGTATTGCTTCAGAATTCTTCAGAATTATCAATTGCAGTGTCCTTTAACTTATTTGCATTACTTAGCGCACTTCAAGCATGACATGAGTCAGAATAAAGGTATTTGCCATTGGTTCGCTGACACGAGGGCTAAAACCGCTTGAAGCGCGCAAGCTCACTCATCACAGTGACCCATGTTGGTTTTTGGTTTTGCGAAGTATACATTTCATTAATGTAACAAATGCTTTCGATCAAATATTCTCAAGCAGGCGAAGGGTTTAGCTCAGAATGTCTTATGGCCATTCTAGCTTTTGGTAAATTATGCATGGACAACAGCATGAACATGTCAGAAGGTGCAGCATCTTCATTTAAGGTCGGTAAGAAACCAGTCCCGTATGGCGTAATCCGTAAGTCCATCTTTGGGGTTCTCTGTAAGATATCTCAATGGAACTCCGCTTCCCAGCAGGAAAGAAATAAATGTTCGACTGTGTCGCGTTTCTGGCATAGTAAGCAGTTGACGCTCCAAGGCACAAAAAGTCATTTTTTGCTCTAGCCAAGGTTGGGCAGTTAACGTATTCGTGTGGAGATAGAAAAAAGATTTTATCGACAGACGTACTGGCATTGGTTTTACTCTCTTTCAAGCCCAATGCAAAGCATCGAGCGATATAGTGGTACCTGCAATATTGCGTCTATCAGGTCCTTATAAAAGCGCTTTCGTGGTACCCGACATAGATATTCCACGGAAAACCGAACCTTCAACAGCAGAACAGACAAGACTACTTCTTTCAGGAAACCAGGCACTCTGCTTTGACTGCACGAACGAGACAATGCAGACCAGTGCCTGCTAAGATACAGCGGAAACATTCTCTATAAACGCGTCTTAGCGTATGAGAAGACACGCGATTTGACATGCGGGCTCCGTAACCTCGATCCTTGCATATTTGCGTTGCAGTTGCCGAATATTAAATCATGTAGAACGCCATGTAACAGATGCACAGGAAGCGGTAAAAGAAAGACAAGGAAAGTTCGAGGAAGAAGAATGAGTTTAAGGATATGTATATAAGAATGCTAGAAAAAATATATTCCGTACCGGACTTATTCAAACTGGCTAAATGGCTATATCACTTCCGCGTTTCGAGGGAATTCTACTGAATTCATCATGACCACCTTCATTAGCACCGTATCTTCCAACTTATCAAATCAAGCTCTCTAGGTGACTATGTCACAGCCGCCTTCCAAAAGGGATGTTAACAAATCAACTTTTTCGGCCGCCAGCAAACAAGTAAAAAAATTCATTATTCTGGGAGATTTCAATGCGCCCCACCAAACCTGGGGGTGGCAAACAGAAACTCCAAAAGGCCACTGCCTAGGCCACGCCATGAGATTTCGTCGATTCGCTCTGCTCACAGAAACTGACACACCAACCAGTATGGGCAACAGGGTAAGCAGGGATACCTGCCCTGACCTAACAATGGTCAAGGGGTTGACCCAATGCTCCTAGAACAACCTAATGGATAATCTGGCCATTGATCATAGCATCCTAGCCACAGGAGCCCAACTGGTGGCCGCACGCACCCCGGAACGGGCAATAATAATAAAGAACTGGGACGCGTCCCGGCGCAACAGAACCAAATCTCAACAACACGAAGCGCCATCTCTTCACGAGTGGACACAACAGCTACAAGAAGATTTTAAAGCTGCCACCAAGCCACTTACTGCAACAACGTAGTCACCGGATGTGTACAGACACCTGCTTCATCTCTGGGATGCTCGAAGAAGCCTGGCCAAACGATGGAAGAGGCAGTGCCACAACCTAAGGCTAAAACAAAGAATCGCCCCGATCAGAGCAGAAGCTGAAGAATACGCCACCAGCCTCACTAATAACAATTGGCACAACATTTGCGACCGCATTAATGAAACACTAAGTACTTCCAAATGGTGGTCCCTCTTCAGAGCACTACTCAACCGAACGCACACAAAAACACACACAACCAACACCATCCGGACTATCATCCACAAAGAACAAATGTATGATGGCGCTCTCCTCCAAATACTGCAACAGAGATACATTTCTGCAGATCACCGACCGAAGTACAAAGACTATCCACACGAGCAATAAACCCAATTGGACGGGGATATTACAGAACAGAAGTATGGGTAGCCCTACACGTCATAGGACGTAACACGGAGCCCGGAGCACATGGAATTCATTGTGCACTGCTACGCAACCTCGACGATCAGGCCATACAGCGACTCACTGCATATTACAACAATTGGAAAAACGGAACGCTTCCACAGGAATGGCGACACGCCGATATTGCCTTAATTCCGAAACCCGGGAAGCCGGTGTCCCTCTAAAATCTAAGACTCATTTCCCTGATTTCGTCTATTGGCAAACTCTTCGATCACGTAGTTCTAATGCGCCTCCAACCTCACCTCAAAGCGAACCAATTCTTCCGCAATACCTTATTCGGCTATTGGCCAGGTCTGTCTGCGCAGGACATACTCCTACAACTTAAGTAGGGTGTTGTGGATAGTCCAAGTAAAGCTCCAATAAGAGCTATTCGGGCGTTGGACCTCAATGGGGCCTTGGATAACGTCTCACATGACCTCATTCTAAACAATCTTGCATCCTCCCGTTGCCGAAAACGCATCTATGATTATGTCCGAGCCTTTTTATCTGACTTCACAGCCACCATCGACCTAGGTGATATTCGGTCGGATATAAAACTTTCCAGCAGAGGGACTCCGAAGGGTTCGGTTCTCTCACCCACCCTGTTCAGCGTGTCGATGGCAAAGCTAACAGCCCTCGTCGACAAACTTCCGAACGTGCAGCATGCCGTGTACGCGGATGATGTAACAATCTGGGCAACCACAGAGTCAGACGGCGCCATTCGAGACGCAATACAGGAAGCACTAAATATAGTACAAGAGTATGCAACAGCCGGAAGACTCACCTGCGCAGCTGAGAAGTCGGAGCTCCTGCTTGTATTGAAAAAGCGCAATAAGGCCGATATCCCACCAGCCATCACATTGCATCTCAATGGCAAGGTCATTCCAAGGGAAGACAGACTGCGTGCACTGGACCTTCACATACAACACAACGGGAAGGCCACACATATCCTACACATACTCCGCCAAGAAATCACCGAAGTAACGCACATGATAAAGCACTTTATAAACCGCCGACAGGGGCTCCAAGAGAAAGATGTACTCCGAATGGTGCAAGCCCCCATAATTAGGAGATGAACACACTAGCAGCCCTATCATAACCTGGCTCTGACCGAGATGCACCAGATGGACACCCTCCTCCATACGGCACTAAAGGCGGCGCTGGGACAACCCCAACATTCGTCCACGCAGCTTCTACTACGACTCGGGGTGCACAACACCATCCGCGATCTAGTCGAAGGATATCTTAACAGCCAATTGCAAAGTCTCCAACGAACAATGCAAGAGTGCCTCATTCTATCCGGGCTAGGTTGCCAAACATCTAGAAAACGATAACAGGAAGACCACAGACTCCTTGCGCTTAGCATTCACAACAAAATTCACGTGCCCCCAATTTCCCTGAATATACACCCTGACCGTCATAAAGGCCGAAGAAAGGCAACAGCACGAGCCCTGACTCGACTTTATGGCGATGACACCTCGAAAACACCGGTCCTATATAACGACGTGGCCTACTACCCAGAGAGACGTGCCTTATGTCTAGTCAAACTAGATAGTGCAGACATTCTGAGGGTTTCGGCCACGCTCAACACTGTGAACAGTGGCACGGTGCAATAGGCTGCCATCACCCTAGCCATCGTACACACTTCAAGCATACCTGTACTGGATGGACCCATCACATTTCTCACTGCTTCACAGACCGCCCGCAGGACTCTGGCACAAAGGGGGGTGACAGTGTACATACACCGCATCGTTATATCATTACACGACAAAGTGTTGTAGAGGATGCGCATCGTCTGGAGACCAGGACACGCCTCTCGTTACGGCAGTGAACGCGCTAAGGCGGTAGCCCGAGAGCTCACTAACCTGGCACGAATGGAAGAGCTGTCGAACCCAGATGGCACACCGACAGAACCGCTGAACTATACTGAAACGCTACGACATTACAGAGATAGCAGAAAACACTTTCCCCACCACATAATTCCCTTAACGGAGAAGATGGCATTGCGTGGCGATAGCTTCAAACTAATTCATTTCCTTGCCTCTTTTACCTTCCCCTCTTCCATCCCACACAATTTCGCTCATACTGTCACTACTGTTGTGCAAAGCCCACAATATATCAGTGCACCTGGGAGTGCCTAGACCCTCCGGTTTACTCCTCTATTCCTTGACCTTCCTCCTGGAAGACTGCGCTGACCAGCTTAGATCCACAAGAGCTGCGACGGCTGATTCGGTGGGTACGCGGAGTGGCGCGAGCTAATGGGGCCCTGAACTAAGGGCTCCACCCTACGAGGAAGTCACCCCATCTCATTACAAATAAATGCTTTTTCTCCTTCTCTCTCAACAAATCATTGTGATCATTATCATTGTATAGTGCCACTTGCTTCGCAATGCGAGGTGCGCGTCTCGTAGCGTCTATACGTGCCCGTTTTGAATTGCAGTTGCATATTGTTGTACCAGGTGGCTCACCATGCAGCAGTTGCATAGGTAGCGGCACAACGTACATAGAGAAGTCTTGAGAAAGAAAAAGATTACAGAGATGTGTAAACATTGATGTAATAAATACATCTATGGCATACCTGAATATTTCAAGCAGGCTAGGCAATTATCTGTGACTGTCCCGTTTCAAAGGAAATAACTATAACTATAACTCATCATTATTAGCATGGTACCGTGCCATTTGACCGATGATTGGATATGCGGGCTGCATAGCGTCGATACGTGCAGCCTTTGCATTGTAGTCTCGTTATATTCCTCCAGGGGTTCCCGACATGTAGCGGTTGCATATACTAGTTGCACGCTGCATGTGGCTGGACCGGGTTAACTTAAGCAGCCTAAGTGTGAATTATTCACCAATCCGTTTCGAAAGGGATGCCAATAAACCATCATTATCATCATCAGCAGCAGCAATGTACCGTGCAAAGGGTCAAGGGATGTGATATGTGCGCTACGTACTCGGATACTTCTGCTCACTCTTCGCTACACGCTATGGCGCCTCCTCACAACGTACGAACCATTGTCGAAGAAACGAATCTTAGAGCTATGCACCCGGCCGCAGTGATGCAGCACCGCGCTTAGCAGACCCTTGTGCAGAGGGCAGGGCAAGGCGCAGCACAAACTACAGACGCTGTCAAAGCCGGGCAGACATTTCACATATTTTTCGCGAAAATAACGCCAATAGACTTCACCGCGAAGACCCTGCAGTGCGTGGCGCCAAAAATGAAGCTGCTATGAAGAAGCTGCTCCAGCTTGCGCTGTGACTGCGCTGCGTGTGCGGCGCAGGCCTGTGACATCTTTTTCCTGTATAACGAAGTGTTATGACGGCATTTCACAATTATTTTGCCGAAGTCTTCATCTGTTGCCTGATCAGTGTAAATTTTATAGTTGCAGAATAGCTCAATAGCTTGCTTGGAGATCATACAAAGTATATCAATTACAATATGCGTTTTACAGCAAATGCGTCGTAAATTATCGCGATATTAAAATTAAGTTTTGATGTACTTAACAAGGTTTTTCATTGGTCGTACTGTAAACCCTCCAGTGAGGGCCGTTACAGGGAGGGAAGAAGAACATATACATTTCATAAACACTTCAATGAGCAATCATGAATCAGAATTGAAAGTTTGTACACCATTTCTCAAAAACATATCGACACCCAGCTCATATTGTTGCACGTTCGCACTCTCCACAACGTCACTTGGCAGTTTGTTCCATAGTTCAATTACATCAGGAAAAAAGGAATACTGATATACATACGTACCTGTGTTAATATGTTGTAGTACCCTGCTGTGGTTTTTTCGTGAAAAACGTTTTAGAGGCGCTTTCACATAATGTTATTTCTTTATTTTTAATGCCCCTTGCATTATCTGGAAAAACGTTTGAGTCGATGTTTTATTCTTCTCATTTCCAGGTTAACGTTTATACACCAACGTAAGCATGTAGTTGTGATGTTCTTGAAGAAAATAAATGTAGAATGTGAGAACAGTTGCAATCAGGTGCGTGAGAAACCAGCCGCAATGGTATTACTAGGGTGGCAAATGAAGAAGGCTCCATTGCGATGATGGCGCCTGCTGGCTTATATTTCAGTTATGCAATGGTCCACAATGGCGCCAAATGGGGGGCTTTGGGTGTATCATAAACGTTGGGGAGGCGGTGCATGATGCCTGGTAGACAAAAAAAATAGCACATATTGGTGCCTGGTCTCCAACGTGATGAAATTAAGGTGCCAAAGTCCATGCTATGTCCACCCGCCTCGCCTTTAGTAACCCGCCATGGTTGCTCAGTGGCTATGGTGTTGGGCTGCTGAGCACGAGGTCGCGGGATCAAATCCTGTCCACGGCGGCCGCATTTCGATGGCGACGAAATGCGAAAACACCCGTGTGCTTAGATTTAAGTGCACGTTAAAGAACCCCAAGTCGTCGAAATTTCCGAAGTCCTCCACTACGGCGTGCCTCATAATCAGAAAGTGGCTTTGGCACGTAAATCCCCAAAATATAATCGCATTTAGTATTTCTGACCCTCCAGACTAGTCGGAATATCATAGCGGCTGCCTTCAGGCCTGGTCATGTCAGGCGTGAAGAGGAGGTTTACTGACACTGTGTGACACGACCTTAGGCTTTGCCTCTGCGAATAAATTATACAATGCTCCCACTAATAATTTCAAATATGTCATTGTGTTTCGTGCTCCTGAAGAATAATCGCGACGGTGACGTTCACGGCATAGTGGTGCGCTAGAATAATACGTTTTAATGAGGCTTCCTGCTGCGGAAAATTGACGCATTTTTTATTGATCTATGTTTCCAGCGTTTAGCAATGCATGAAATGAGCTTTAAGAGACATGGTCGCTAAATGTATCGCACTAATAATTGATGTGGGCAGCATAGCTGCACTCATGCAATAAAAAGGCAATCCCGCTGTGCTGCTTAGTGTTATCTGCCCAAACCTATACTAGTCGCTAAAGGTAGATTACTTGTACTGCAGGGAACGGTTCTCAAAAAAAGCTTGGCGGTTTTCGGTAAGGATATCGATTCAGGTAGGGGCATGTAGTAAATTTATGGTGTTTTGAAATATGATGTATTGCACACCTACCAGCTGCTTAACCTCCATACTTCCTACTGACTTCCTTTTCCTTCCTGGCGACTGCGATTTGCCCCAGTCACGATTTCGCTCCTGCATATATTACCTGTAAAAGTGGGGATTGATAGCGAGCTACAGGCAGTATTGAAATGTGATCAGGCTGAGCGCACACGCCGTTACCATAACAGTTCTAAAATTGACGAATGTTTTCGCATAACAACAGCACAATAATTTTGTGGGTGCACATATATATATATATATATATATATATATGTATATATATATATATATGTGTGTGTGTGTGTGTGTGTGTCCACCCACAAAATTGCTCATACAAGCCTTGTTTTGCGAACCATGTACGTTCAGCTCTGTTCTCCGTAATAAAAAAAAATCACAAACAACTTCGTGGACTAAACCTATACAGGACAGTTAAAGAACCTAGATCAGTTAAGGTAATAGGGAATAATAGTGAAAATTCTTTTACTTACGCTATTTTCTTTGATTTATCGGCTGAGTATGGGGGGGGGGGTGCTAGATGGTCCTTGGCAATTCATCCAGAATACGAATCTCCCACTATGTAGATTTCACAACTCACTAAACACACTGATCCGGTAATTTACGGGTTAATTATACTTGGAGAATTTTTATATTATAATAATTGTCTAATCGAAGTTCTGACTTGTGGTTATTGTGACGTGAAATTGCATATAATGACTACAAGTAGTTTGCGTCTAATCCGACCAGTAGTCTGCTTATACTATATATTTCCGCCTTTCCGCTCACGCTTTAAACATTATCTTAGCATTTACTACGAGTGAAAGGAAGCTTTGTGGGTGAAATTCGTGACACTGTTTAGTATTTTATGCAGTTCAGCTATCATTATCGACTACACGCGGACAGCTTCCGACTTGGAATTCATTGCCCCTGCACTGGCTCGCCAATGTTACTTGAAATGGCCCCAGCAACCTCCTGTTATGATACGCATGACAAACGTTAAATTATGTGTGGATAATCCATCCTTCTCATGGAGCTTAGTGCTCGACTCGACCACACACAAGCTACAGTTTAGTTCGTTCATCCTTTTCACGGGACTCTAAATATCTGAAAAGATTCGGTATACATATTGGCTCTAGTACAAATGCGCACATCTAAAGGGACACTAAAGACAAATACTAAGTCGACGTCGACTGTTTACATACCATTCCCAAAACCTCAAAACTCTTGCTTTGTGCCAAGAAAGGATTTTGTTTATGAGAAAAGTGCATCCGAAGGGTCCGAATACCTTTTTCGAAATTCAAATCCACCGCCACCCAACCGGAGGAGTGGTGACGTTGCACATGCCATCACCACCCTTTGCAGCCGTCGGTGAGTAAAACGGCGCCGGACAGACGGCGTCACAGAGCCAAGACAGAGCGGTGGATTCGCCTCTGCAGCTGCTTTTCGGTCAAGTGTCATAGGCCGTTTGGGCATCCCGCTACGTAACATGGAAGTTGAATTCTCTGCTACCTGCAGTTCGTGCGATTTTCGTGAGGCAGCAAAGCCACCGCAGCAGTACGCCTTAATAAAACTACTGAAACGCGAAAGCGTGGGCGGCGCGGAGTCGAGCGAAAACGAAGCCTTTCGACTGCCCGCGTCGTTGTCAAGGATAATTTCAATTCGTTCTTTTTTCTAAATATGAAATACAACTGGACAAGTAGCATTTTATTTACTCCTACAATACAATGCTGTTTTTTGGAACGAGTGGTTGAGTACTAGAGACAAAATTTAACTGAGGAGGGCTTTCGTCATCGGGCAGTACTTCAATGTCCCGGGGGAGCCTCTAATCATGTCCTGCGTTTGCCTCAGTTTATCAATCATTAAGGCTCTGTTGGAAATAATATTCACGCCTTACAGATTCTCAAGGTGTAATCTCTCATTTTAGCTGGACCTAATGTTTGCCTTTAGTGTCCCTTTAAGGGTAAAAATAAAAGGTGCGGTCATATTAGCGTCTACCTTTTCTCGATCTCAGAAAAATGGAGCCGAGTGCAGAAATTTTCGAAGTGATATCCAGCAAACTCAAGGTATGCTCGTTCGCCATGGAAATATTTTAGCAAACAAATCAAGCTGTAAAGGTGACTTGCCTTCAGCCATACAATTTGTTTACGGCAGCAGCTATATCTGCTTCTTCTAATGTGAATATGCGCTCCCTAGGCATTCATTGAGTGAATACCCGCTGCGTTTCGGGGAGCAAGCCAGGATACTATCAGGATACTATTGGAACAAAAATTAAAATTGTGATTCAAAGTCGCACTCGCTTAAAGTTTGTAAATGGCTCCAACAGTCGTGCCAACGTTGCCATATCTGCAAACAGCTGAAAGTGGCAAAGGGTTCAAAACAAAGTATATCGCATCTTTATCATCATTGTTTCAAGAATATTCCTTCGATTCGAGTCACATGCGCGCAAGAAGGCAAGAAATATCAATTTGCTCATGCAGGTTTGCTCTGAAACATTTATATTAGAGCAGTGTACTCCTGTGATTCCATCCATTCAGCATTGAACAGCCGTGTGGCCAGCGTCCCGGCGCAGCTTTATGACGCGTCCACTTGTCCAATCTACCTACTTTAAACCACCACTTCATTATTAGGCTCCAGGGTGAGGCATCTCACAGAAGCACAGGTAATTCAGTGGCGGTGCCTGCAATATACTTGTGAAAACTTAGGGCCCAATATTTTCATTGTAGATTTCTTCGAGCCCATTGTGAAGCAGGAAGCAGTCGCTAGACATAGCGCAATGCGGCATTACCTAATTTCTAAAAAAACTATTTAAGGTTCTTTGGTTTTCGGCCAAAGAAAACTTCCTACCATAATAACCGGGATCGGAATAAAAATTCGTGCAGATGGGCACAAATTTTTAACCTTATGTATCGTCGCACAATTTAGACAACATGCGATACCCCTTAAAACATGCGCCCGGTACACGTACTTGAAACTTCACCAGTTATAGAAACGCCATCTAGATAACGTAAATTAACACGAGAAGCTGTGAATACTGCCAAATTATTTTTTTGCTTTCGCCTTATTGCAATGAAGTGCGTGAAATAAATGGCACACTAGCATTTCCAATGAGGGCTTGTTGTTTTCAGTGTTGTGAGTGTTTTCTTTTTGCGTTGTTTCAACTTCATATTTATATTATTTCCTGCGTGCGGGGAGCTGAAAACAGCAAAGCTAGGATGAACAGCTTTGCGAAAGGCTGCAGTAAAAAATATGCTCAAAGCATCACCAACTCTTTTCGCAGACACGTTGCGAGCATCGACAAGGTTTTTGTAGAAGTACACCTGACGTATCTCATGGGTTTCAGCATATTTTACTTATGATACGACGGGTATAAAAGGCGGAACTGCGTAATACCCGCTCCTCCCGCGTCAACATTCCTCTTGTGCATGCTTAAGTGCAGTGCACCTGAGTTACTGAGCGTCAGTCCGTGCGCTCCTCACTACTGCAAAAACTGCCGCATCAGCATCCGTGGCGTCTTTGCGCGACGCCCTTCTATAGTATTATGAAGGACATTTATTGAGGTTCGTAGCGCCTGCCGGTTCTAGGACGAGGAGCAGCACTCTCATCGCAAGATTCTCGGAATGACGAATAACCAGGTGCGTCCTTTTGGGGCATAGTTGGGACGATACAGTAGCTGGTCTCGAATCAGATAATGAGAAACTTAGCGCCGAAGCGTTCGTGACGCTGGAACTTTCGACGTATCCGAGAGAAGGTCGAACATAGATGCAGTCCAGGGATCATTACACTGTGCAGCAGCGATATTGCCAAAGTCCGGAAGGACAATGTGCACTCGCACGAGGAGTCGTGACTAGCCTTCGGAGGAAGCGGTGATCGCGATAGCGCGTCAGCGTCGGAGTGCTTTCGCCCAAAGCTGTAAATCATGCGGATGTCATACTCTTGAATTCGCAATGCCCAGCGGGCAAGGCAACCCGATTGGTTTTTTAGCGTCGACAGCCAATATAGTACGTGGTGGTCGGTCACTACGGTCAAACTTGACAAGGGCCCAAACAATGGACAAACGCTCCTTTTCTGTTACGCTGTAATTGGCCTCCGCCTTGGTTAATGTGCGACTCGTGTATGCGAGGACGTGATTTTTGTGGCCATCTTCGTGGCCACATCGGTAGGGCTTGCATCGGTAGGGATTTCAGCTGGCGCTTAAGGGTCAAAATAGCGAAAAATGGGTGGCGTGATTAGAAGACAGCGGAATGTTGTGAAGGCGTCGTGACACTTTCCAGGCCATGCTTAGAGATCGCTAGCGCCACCAAGGAGCTGCGTGAGAGGCGATATATTTGACGCAAAGCTTCGAACGAATCGCCCGAATTAAGAGCTGAGGCCGATGAAACTGTGTAGATCTTTCATAGTGGTAGTTTGTGGAAAAGCAGGAACAGGACGTAGCTTCTCGGGATGCGAGCGAATGCCGTCCTTTGACACGACATCGCCTAAAATTTTGAGCTGACGAAAACCAAATCGTTACTTCTTCAGGTTAAGTTGCAACCCGGCGTTGGTCAAGCAAGTGAGCACGCGCTGGAGGCGGAGCAGGTGTGTTACGTTATAAGGGTTGAACATCACGACGTCGTCAAGGTAGCAAAGACAGATTTTCCATTTGAGGCTACGCAGAGCACCATCCAGCATTCTTTCGAACCTAGCAGGTGCGCTTCAAAGTCCGAAAGGGATGACGGTGAATTCATATAAGCCGTCTGGTGTAACAGAGGCAGTTTTCGGGCGATCGGCCTCTGCCATCGGAACCTGCCATTAGCCTGACCACAAATCAAGCGAAGAAAAGAACTCGGCTCTTTGCAAACCGTCCAGGGCATCATCGATGCATAGTAATGGGTAGAGGTCCATCAGCGTGATCTTGTTCAATCGTTGGAACTCAACACAGAAACGGATGGCACAGTCTTTATTTGTGACGAGTACCACGGCAGAGGCCCATGGGCTCTGTGAAGGTTAAATGAGGCCTCGGCGAAGTATCTCATCGACCTGGTCTGCAACTACGCGATGTTCCGTAGTGGACACAAGATATGGCCTTTCTCGCAGTGGTGAGTGAGAGCCAGTGTCGATGTGATGCTCGACCATCGATGTGATGCTCGACCATTGATTCATGGCCAAGAGATGTTTGCGCAACGTCGAAAGTACGGCGCAAATGCTGAAGGATTGCGAGAAGTTGAGATCGCTTCGAATGTGTCAGCGATCAATGGGCGGAACCCACCAGTCCATGTTGAGTCGGGTAATGAGAGGGCACTGAGTTTATAAACGGCAGTAGAAGGAACTTCGTCGAGGACGGAGGCAATACTTGTCGAATCGACCGACTCGACGTAATCAAGGCATTCGCGGCGGAGCAGTGATAGCGACGATGAAAGATGATTGTAAATGGGCATCGGGCTGACATCGGCGGCAAGGTCAAGAGCTGCAAAGTACGAAAGAAGCACTTCTCGGGTAACAAAGTGATGACAGGACATGAAGAACATCGTCCCTTCGGATATAGCACTACACAAGAATTGTACAAATTCTCAAGAGCACGGGGGAATACAGGTGTCTTCTCTCACGACAATTTTAGCGGCAGGATGAGCATCGACCGAGCCCAGGTCATCAAGGTGGGAAAGTTCAATCTTAGCCCGAGCGCAAATGATGATCGCATTGTGGCGTGACAGAAAATCCCATCCTAGAATAACGGCGTGGGAGCGAGCTGGTGATGCGTCGAAAGGTGCATAAGGCGCATTTGGATCAGGCGGCACATAGGGCGCTTGTCGTTCGTCATCGAACGCCTGCGATCGGCTGCGGCAGAACCTTGCGACATGAGCAAGACACCTACATGCAAAGCATATAGGACGATTGTCCGGCGTACGCCACGGGTTAGCGACGGCAGTGGTGGCCCAGGGGATGGGAGGGGGAGGGCGGTTCACAGGCTGCTGGAAGCGACGTACGGGCACACTGCGAGGGGCCATAGCAGCAACTGTAGCATAAGTGACTGGTGTAGCAACGGCATCCTACTGGTGAACAGCTGGCAGCGCATCCGCGACTCTTCATGAACCGCATTGCGGAGATGAGACGGCAACTTGCTGGCAGAATCCTGAGTGATGGACACCAGAGATAGGTTTCGTACGACTTGTTCGAGAGATGAAATCCTTGATTTGGGTTTTCAGGGAGGCTTGTTTGGGTCAGATGGTCAGGCTGCAGACTGACGCCGCATTTGCTGTGGGATGTCGCCTTGTCAGAGCTCGCTGTTTAGGAATTCATCAAAGCTCGGGCACAAGCTGATAACGTCGCCAGCTGTGCGCGGCTCCTTGGCCTGAAGCCTCTAGAACGCGTCACCATCTATTCAGTTCATGACGTGCTTGACCTTTCCCGCTTCCTTCATCGAAGCGTTCACGCGCCTGCACAAATCGAGAACGTCTTCTACATAGCTGGTGAATGTATCGCCCCTGTCCTGTGCGCGCGTATGCAAAGGGTACTCGGCTCGGTGTTTCTTGACGGCCGGTCGGTAAAATACTTTTTGCAATCGAAGTCTTGTACGCCGACCAAGTTCGTATATCCGCCTCGTGATATCTGAACCCGAGACTGGCAACGCCCGCGAGGTAGAATGATACGTAAGCCACCTTGTCCCAGTCATTCCATTTGTTGTGAACACACACCCGTTCGTAGGAGGACAGCCACTTTTTAGCGTCGTTGTCGACGGTCCCGCTGAAGATCGAAGGCTCCCGCTGGCGAACGGTGCCAGCGCAAGGGATGGGTGGTGATGGAAGAGTCTGCTGGTCGGCGTCCGGCATCGCAGAGGGTAGCGGCCGAGAACGGAGTTCCAGATTGGTAGAGGGGAAGGTTACACCGCTCTTCCACCACTAAAGCAGATTTACTGAGATTCGCAGCGATAGCCGGTTCTAGGATGCACCGAACGCAGTCTCCTAGCTTGAGCCTCTGCTGCGCGCTTGATGCTGCCGATGCTGCTGACTCATCGCTCACGTTCGTTATCTTCCTTACAGTATTAAGAAGGAAAGAAAAAACCCATTTCGCGTCGACTGTCTGCAGTGATTTGTCAGCATTGAATCAATATACCCGTCCTAGCTATTGCCATTGTCGTAATGAGTTATGTATCAGGTGTGTACTGCAGCGGGATTGCTCTTTCGTGATTCTCTAAGAACACTCGACTCCATCTAGTTCCGTCACCGCAAAGACTGAGATGGCCTCTACGTTTCATGCCGTATCAGAAAGTGGGAGCGCTGAAAAACGGCTCATGCTGCAACCCGGCGCCACTCGCGCTTCTTTCTGGGCGTTCATCGAAAGCGGCACATACCCAGTGCATTTGTGGCGCACCTTGCTAATGCGTTGTGTTTGTGTCTTTGAGTAACCCTTGTGATCGGAGGTCAATTCCGCTCAGCGTCTGAAAAAGCTAAGGGATAGAGCGGCACATTCACAGTAACACATACCTAGTTACCCAACTTATTGTCATAGACGCTAGTTGAAGAGGGGCAGACACATATACCAAGTGCCCCAAATAGGCATCAAAGATGTTAATGGAAAGCAACTGCATTCTGACTTGCACTTACCCAGTGTTCTAAGGCGTCTTAAACATGTTACATTTAACAGTCGTACCAACCCAGTCCTATATATACAGTCACGCATGTCAGCGTGAAAAAGGTTTGCCAAAAAGCGCCACATATGTACGCACTGCACGTACTCGCTGTCCCAAGTTCACCGCGCCGGCAACCAGCGTACGGGCGCAAACAAACTTGACCCCATTCTGAAAATCCGGGATGCCTAAAGACACACGCATACAACACGAGCAAAGAAACTTCTCTGTAGTGTCTAGACAGAGTGAGATATTCATGGATCTAAAGCCCCCACATCTTCTCTCTCGCACCCACTCTTACTCGCACATGCTCAAAAACATTGGGAGCCACTGGAAACGCTGCGTCCTGCTGTACTTACTAGCAATTGTAACGTCGCCTCCAGGTGAGTAGGCGAGGTGAGCGCTCGAGGGAAGTGTCCACTTTGATTTGTTATGAAATGATGTTTATGACGTTGCTATAAAATGTTGTGCTGGCATTTCACGCTGAGGTGAAGTTACGTATGCTCACGCATGATGCCCTACATAGGACAGTAACTAACGATGTGTTTAATTTTAAGGCTTTTTCAAAGTGTATGACCATGCTGTGTTTATTATGATGGTTTCGTTAAAGTGTACGACTCTGTGAAGAAAATATGTGTGCCTCTGCTGTTGTCTTTGCCAGTATGGGGGCGAAGGACTCCCTCAAGCCATCCTTGAATGGATTTACCCTTCGCCTATCTATCTTCTATATATCTATCTATATTGGTTTATCTATCTGATAAACCAATAAATAATCAATCACGTGTTTTGTGCAGGAGCATCTTCAAGAGAGATGCGGCATGTTGTCTCGTTGGAAGGCTGGCAGAGGAGCCTTTCTCTCGAGAGTAGTCAGCGAATTTTTGTGCTTATATAGCTATATGTAAATAATTATTGATGCCTTTTGATTGAAAAGCTTTTGCTGTCACTAATATAATATTGTCTTTCTGTGATGGTGTGTTCGTTTTGCTTTTAGACTATAAATGAGGTTACGTATTACTTTTCCTTGCACAGCTGAAACCTCCGAAGAAAGAAGAATGGCACCGCTATATTTTGTACTAATTTTGACCTTCTTGTGCGGCAATACGCTTGCCATTGACTGTGAGTTGCTCTTATTTTCTGTAGTTGGCCGTATAGTTCTGGTGTTCTGCACAGCTAAGCCTGCACTCCCGTATTATTTGGATACCATGAGTTTTTCTAGATTATTGCTCAAGAAATTTAGCTAATGGAAAATAACACATTCTCCATGCCTTTTTTATGACGTTTAGCATTCTTTTGCGAAATAATATGATGAGTAGGAGTTTCTTGGAGTGGCAGGGAACGTAACACCCGAGAAAACTTTTCAATGGACAGATTAGTGTGTGTCAATATTTCGAAGAAATTAGGATGTCTGTAAGGAACCGACCAAACGCTTCGAAGCTTGGAACGCGCGGCTATCGTGATGACACATTCTGCCTATCCGCTTGCATTAGTTGTCTTTAGTGACAATATGTGCTTGTAGAACGCAAGCCAATACTAGTCAATCTGAACTCCTACAGAACTCCTACAGGGACCTTCTTTAACGCAGTTGCGAAGGTCAGGAAGATGAAAAGTTACTATGGCAACATTAGCTCAGAAATTAGCAAGTGTCATATGTTTCAATCAGCGAAAATGTCGCTTAAAATTTGTTAGAAATCTTAAGCTAACCTAGTGGAATCAGCACGCTGCTTTATAACATCCTTAAAAACCACAAACGCCTATTGAATACGATTTCACAAGAAGCCAAAGGACAAAGACAGCAAGGACAACACAGGGCAAATGACTTGTACTTACTGAATAAAAGAAATGACAAAATAAACTAATTGAAAGTGGATGAAAAAATATCTTACCGCAGGAGGGGAACAGTCCCACGTCTTTGTACCACGCGTGCGATGTTCTACCAATTGAGCTACCGCGCTCCATGTTCCCATCCACTTTCTGGGGAAGTTATGTGTTACTACTAGAAAGAACCCTGAGAAAGTTAGGCAGCGCCACCATGCACAAGCCTTGGCGGCGGGTGTGCAACATCCTTTCTGTCGCAGGCGTCAATGTTGTCGGATTCGAGACCCTCTTTATGTATCCAACATGGCACCCTGCACTTTGTTTGGGTTAGTCCCAAGAGGTAAGTTAACGCTTGGTTATGAATGAAAAGCAAAAACCGGTCACCCGCTGCGTAGCTTTTGAAATGTCTCATGTCTTTGTGCTTTTGTGAACGTCGAAGAATATTTCCTAATTGCTTTGAGTTTGTTCTTTGGTGTCACGTGCTTTGGGCCTAAGCCATATGGGGAAGCGTCTGTGCGCAGGTCGAAATCTTGTTGAAGTCAGGTTCCACTAGCACATAATTCGACGATATAGCTCCAACAAGATACTGCTGTGGTTTCTCGCATACTTCGCTCTACTCAAAGTGTGCATCCTTTTTGTCAGCTTTGTGAGGCATTGTGTCTTTACAGAATGATCCTTGATTAGCACGCGGAAATGGCCGGCGAAAAGGCGGAGTGGGTGAAGGTCGTATGGCTTCTAGAGCGTGCTACTTCTTTGTACAGATTATTATTTTGTTGTTTAATTTTACCATGAAAACCTCTTCTTAAAAAGACAACATTCGTCTAAAAAGGTTAACTCTTCCTATCTTGAAGTGTGACTTGCAGAGGGCTTATAGCATACGCGCAAAAGTTGTTTTTCACGTTCTTTTCTTCTACGTGAGTACAGGAAGATATCTTCAATGTAGACATTACAAAACTTTCCCGGGAACTTGTTCTCAGTGTCATTCATGATTTATAAAACCAAGCTCCACAACCGAATGGTAAGCGGTTGTATCTGTACATATATAAAGCGTTGCAAATGAAGTGTACTATTTGTAGACTTCTTGTAGTAACACATTCTAGTAACCTCTCGAGAGGCCAAACCGACAAAAAAGTGAACCTACAGTTTCATTATGATCTCTACTATTCAGGGGATGAAAAAAAGAAACAACAGTATGGCTAGTTATCCGACGGCAACTAGTGCAAAGAAGAAATTAGCTATCATGTTTTAAAGATATCATGGGATATTACGTGCCATAATGCGATATGATTATCAGGCATGCCGTAGTGGGGGACTCTGGAATAACTTCGGCCACCTGAGGTTTTTTACCGTGAACCTGAATCTAAGGGAAATTAAGCCTAGAGATTTGTCAAAGGTCACTTCTTTCCAAGAAATATTCACCTGCAGTCGCTTCAGGTTACGTCTGCATAAACTAAACAAAAAGTCAACACCTACATGAGAAGGGCATCCACTTTAGGGTGATTGCCGCCAAATGGAAGTTCTACTTCCGTCAAGTATCGCAACATTTTAAGTTTTCCACCATTGCTTTGAAAAATGGCTCTTGTTGTTTCATACACCTTGCTCGCTCAGAGAAGTTCCTGATTTACCACGCTTATTGATGCGCCTGTGTCTGCCAGTGAGAACACGCTTTATTTATTCGCCTTCATTTTAAAATATAAGAAGGTTTCACGTCAATGGTACACATTTTCCCTTTTCTCACGATGGTAGAAGTCGGCTTTCAAATATTCGTCCGTGTCCCTACGCATGTCAGCGCGCAGTATTAAAGTATAATGGATGTTGACGGAATCAATAATAAGAAAATTGCAACACACCATAGGCCCTATAACGTAAAACTATTCCAGTATGGTTTCATTCAAATCTCCTGAAGTTACCTTTGCGTAACCGCCGACGCAAGCATCGGGCGGCGACTCGCAGGGTTGTCTTAACAGACCAATCAAACGCTCTGCTCACTTATAGGATGTCACTTTAGTTTGCTTTAAAAAATAATAACATAGCCTACAGCAAGCTGCTTGCCTTATATACTTTGCTGACAAAAGGCAAGAAGCATGCTGAAGAGGAGAGGGATTCGATGGGGCAGAGCCAGTGCACTGAAAACCGATAACCGGATAAAGAAGGTGTATCCAGTGTCTGCGATAGGCCCGCTTTCCCTTACTTATCTTGCGATGGCTAGTAGGAAAACCCGGCGGCATGCAACGGAAGGTTAATAATGCCGTTAAAACGGATCCTCAGCAAAGAAGAGTTGGCAGAGTGAGGTCGTAAACGTGCCGGGAATGCTCGAAAACGTTACACTGCCACGCAAAAAGTATATTGCACAATAATAAACCCAAGGTGCGAGTAGCCAGTGCCTTAGCAATCGGCGGCAGCCATCTTTTTTTGCTTTTGGAACAGGGCAGCCTCCGGCAATTCAGAAAAAAATCAGTTTTGATTGGCATATTAATACATCTTTAACGCCTGCACGTAACTTTGATGCGGTGAGTTTTCGCGGTTTTGTGACGTCGCGTGACAGGTGGGTGAAGTGGGTCCAGCCCGGAAACTTTTGACCAATAGCCGAGGGCAAAAAGGGGTCAAATGAGAAATAACTATTTTTTTTTGCTCAGCCCAATCATGCATAATCAATGTCTCACGTCATATCAGATGGGGAGCTATCGCGGTTATCGTTACTCCGCCTGAGAGAAAGGTGAAGTGGGGCCGGTCCAAAGATTTTTGACCCGTCGCGGAGGGCTGATTGTAGAATTGGAATAGAAAAGTTTGGAATAGGTTTACGTTATAGCTTTCCCACTTAAGGCAAACAAATAACTCATCTGTGGAATTTCGGCAGTGTACTAGAGTCAGTAATGCAGAGCAATCGTCTCTTCTCGAAGCAAAACTCTAGGAGTGTCCCTACTGTCTTTCTAAAATATATTGCCTCCTCTCATCTATCAATCAAAATTCGCTTAAAAGGGGAAAGAATGTTATCTTTCCAGTTGTGCCATGGCTCATGGCAATGGCATGCAATTCGAATTTCATGCCCTTTTCTGGTAATTCTGTACAAGAAACGGCGAATATTACATACTTTGTCGTCAGATGACGTCCGCTTGCTTTTCGAACGTGCAAATGCATAAAATATAAGCCACAAGTTGGCTCCATTGAACGGCTCATCTAAACTATCAGGCTTTATTTCTTCAGGCTTCAGGCTTTATTTCTATGTGGTTTTTGAGCTTCCGCTGCGTCGCAAATTGCTTACAGAATCATTTGCTGCTACGTGTAATACATGTTCTGTTGCTGCAACAGTGCTTGCAACATGGTGTGTTTGGTGTCATCAGTCTAGTTCCTAGAATCTATGTCAGCATGTCCCGGTAAGATGGTCTACAATTGAGACGCAGGGACATCGATGTGTACCACACCTTTCTCAGGGAGGGCTGTTTCGCTCAGCCGTATTTTCTCAGTGATGATTCGAAGCGGTTCCCAATAAGTCCCTGATCCCTGAAGTAGCGCTGGGTTTTCGCAATTAAGCATATATGTCCTTAAGGCACATGCGTATCTGGTCTTCTTGGCCTTCTTAGTTCAAGCTACGTGGCCGGATGCGCAAATTATAAAGCACGAGTTAATGTTTGCTAATTTATACAAACTCGTCCATTTTTACTACGTCTTTCTCTTTCTTCTTTTCCTTCTTCTTCTTCTTCACGGCCTTCTTCTTCACGGCAACACCGCAGTAGTGTTTGCTGGCATCGATTTCTTTCTTTAGGCTCTTAATATTGTAATAAAGATGGTTAAATACTGCAACGTTTAAAGAAACGTAACAACCGAGTTTACAACTATGTACAGAAGAAATGAAAAACGATATCGCAATTCCCTAAATGACACCTAATTGTACGTAAGAAGGGCACAAATGCGATGTATTATACACGGATTCAAGGTAAACGCCTAGAATGTACGTATAACTCTTGGAAAACGTTTCTAAATACTTTAACGAAATCACTTAGGATATAAATTATATGAAATTTATTAGCTCTGGTTCATCTAACGGATTCGGTTAGCAAAACTGTGATGCCTCTTTTTGGAGCAGATTTACGCGTTTGTAAGCTTCATGCTTCTTCTCTTCTTTTGTAAAAAACAATTGTTTATATTCTCCAGGCCCTACGCTTTCATTGCATTTGCAGAAGGCACTACAGTGTAACACCTTCTCTCACACGGAACAAATTAAAAAAAAAATCCGCACGAAGATTATCTAGGAAAAGAGTTTGTGCGTTTTACATTGAAGAGATTGTATAGAAAAGAAACACCGAAGAAGAAGAAGAGGACAGGACACCGCTGGCGATCTTTTTTATCCGTCCATCTTAGCACTAGAATGGCTTCAGTGCTTATCAGTCAGTTGGCCCATGAAGCTTTACTGCGTTTTCATGTTTTCATGATTTCAATTGGCGGCATCAGAGATGGGCCCAAGCTGAAGCTTACGTTAAGGTTCTCTTCTGTGAAAAGTTACACCTCTATGCGCTAAGAACAGTGTGCGTAACTGAAGTAATGCACACATAAGAAAAAGTGTTTGAAAGGAATGTTATCATTTCGCACAGTACGTGTTCGACCGGAATTCCTTCGACGTTTCCTTTTGTACAGCGATATTGCTACCCTCTGTGCGCTCGTCGTCAGGATGTCTGCCAAAAGAGCCTATCCCCGTGGAAATAATATAAAATGCTTAGCGAGGCAGGAAAAAAATGAAAGAACAAAATGGAAGAGCAGTACAGCCCGCCCCTACTGCTGGGCTACACATTTTCTTTTGCAAGGCACTCAAACGATGCGCCCTTTTATAGTACTATGGCTCCTCGAGATCACGGTGGCGCCGAAATAGGCTGTTGCCACGCAATCTATCTTATCTATAAAGCAGCATCAGCCTGAAAAAACATAAAGAAATTTGCAGTAGGATTGGGGCGAGCATATTGCAGAGGGGATGGAAAGTTTCTGCATTCGCCACTCGGGAGCGGCAACCACTACAATAAATGCTGTGTTATTCTAAAGAGGTGACGCTCCAGGTGATCTGCTTGTCCTTGCGAATGTTTACTCCAATCGCTACCACATTAAGCAGTAGAATACATCCTGCGCCTAATCTGGCACTGTGGCCCTTCTACACGAGAAAGAAAATGCTCCTGAAGACCTATGACTATCATGGCCTTCCGCTTAGCAGCTCATCAACGAAATCACACAGAGCTCGAATAATATATTCAAAGCCGTTGTAAAAAGCAAAAGGCAGGTCAGGAAATAAAAGAAAAATAACTGTATGTCTGCTTACAACCGAGTACAACCAATAGATGAAGTATCAGCTTCTACACTTCTTTCTTTGCACATGGGACTGTCTGCTATAAATGGAAAAAATGTGCAGCCAACTGCCCCTCTAAGGTCTCTCGACCCGCATATTTCCCATGAGTGGAGAGGCAACAAGAACACAGCGAAAGAATACAGAAATATTTACAAAGCAAAAAGCAGTGCTAATGGCAATAAATAAAAGAACGTAAAATATGTTGCAATTTCTGCATGCATTCTGAGTAATATGAAACAGTCACCAGTGTTTGCGATAAACCAAAACGCCGAAAGCTTGTTCAGAACATTGTACAATAAAAATACCGCAGCAGTTCCATACAGCACGAGGAATATTAGGCTACAGATTTAAGCAAGAAAGAAATATGAACCTTATTTGCAACTCACACATCGACCTGTAATCAAATGGCTGTGTTGTTGCACAGCTAGAGTATTATGCTGGTTTTCTAAGTCGGCTTCGCCTAAGATGTTATAATGTATTGTCCAGTCGAGAAGATGAGGACTGAGTATAATGGACACATATATTTTCCTTCTGTGTACTTACATGGAGCTCTAGTTGGAATAACTGGTTAACTTGGAGTAAGTTAACCTTGGAGAAGGATGGTGCTGTGTGGTCATGTTGCTTTAGACTTTCTATGCAACGGACATCCCCAGTATCTAGATTTATTATCATCTTTAATTTTTTCCTAGTACTGGTACCCACAATTAATAGACAGATGAGATGAGACACAAAGATGAGACTGAACAGTTTTTTAATGCCATACAGTATTGTTAAGGACTTACACATATGGTCATGAAACCTGCCGCTGCCGCTGCGGGTTAGTGGTTATGGCTTTGGGCGGCTAAGGACGAGGTCCCGGTATGAAGTCCAGGCGACGGCGGCCACATTTCGATATGGCCTATCATGCATTTTGCAGCGCTCGCGCAGCGCTTCATTTCCATAGAAGGTACCTGTGGAATTATCAATGAACAGACGGTGCGCTACTCTGGCCCTTTTCCATAACCATCTTCGCATCAGCGCCCGTTTTTAGTGGCACTGTGCATTTCTTCTCACGTTTTCGCCGTACCCTTCTCATCCGCTTTCTTCCTCGCACACCTTTCGCTGCAGCCGTCTTTCACCCTCCGCTGCGCTACGCGTTCGTTCTTTCAACCTTCACTGTGCTAGTAGGCTCGGTTACGGTAAACTCCGACGGCGACGGCTGACACTTATTGAAACCTAACGCTTGCCCTGCTGACAACCTTATTGAGATTATGTGCACCCTGGTGCACATATGGGATAACCGCAAACATTTGCCGTGAGCAATTATCAGATTGAGTAACTGCCGATTTCTTTCTTTTAACGCCTGTGGCGAGGCTTTCAGCGATGCTGGTTAAAAGCGGTAGCGGGAAACCTGCGAGCTTCAGCTTGGCAACTTGCTTTCTGAAGCTTGCATGCACTTGGAGGTCACAAGACCTAATGCGGGCCGCCTTCAGGCAAGACCTTCGAGTATCTTGATATTCTCTGCGTCCCTCTCCTCGTCCTGTTGTTTAGCGCTGTTTCACTGCTCGTAATCATGAATCAAGCAGCCCAAATGTGCACTCTTCTGACGCATATTTGTTACGAAAAAGCTATTCGTCATATATTCCCTCGCTGGAGTCAATAAATAGTGGTATTTATACTTAATTTGCACAAACACAATAAAATTCAAGATGCACTTTTTATAAAGTGTCATCTTAGATATACAACGGCGCTGCGCCTCTAGCACTATCGATTCTTTAAATACTTTCCGGTTCACATCTAAAACAGTCCGTCAAGCGCTTGAATAGATAGTTTCAGGGAAAATAGAAAAAAACAAAGCCATTCATGTAAAGCTTCCAACAGTGCTTCCGCTTGGATTACTTGTTATTCAGATTGCGTATACTTCTATAGAAAATCAATATTCTGTCCAGTTCGCCTTAAGAAGGGGTGTGCGCAGCAGATTTAGAAGATGAACGCATCCGATGTTTTCTGATACACCGTTTCGAACAGCACAGCCATTTCATGGCATACTAGTGATTCAACTATCACAAATGAAAAGTGGGGCTCGTAGAACTTCATCAAGGCTGTCTTCGCAGTCCATTCCCATTGCTAGTTCACCAAGTGCCTTGCGCAGAAGAAATGTATGGTTGTTCTATGAGATGAAATAATTATTCTCCTAAGCCTTTGCCCTTACCAGCCAAAGAAGCTTCTTATTCAGCGGAGACAGGTTGTTGAAGAAGTGCAGATCACATCTAGCTGTTCGTAATTCCTGCTTCCCAGCCATCCACAACACACGAAATGAAATAGCACGAAAACAGCATTGCCTGGTGCTTGCAGGCTATCTGCATCAGAGTACATCAATTCAGTGATTTTCAGTTTGTCTGCTAAGTTGCTGTTGTCTGACTGCTAAGTGGCTGCTAAGTTCTAAGTTACTTTATTGCTGCATCTATTGTATTGCTCTTGGGCATTAACTTGCTATTGGAACTCGTGAATTTTTATAATGGTGCTTGAATTGCCATTGTGATTTATTGTTTTTTTTTCATGTCAACATGCGCCACATCATATTGATCACAAAAATGGTAAATGAATGAATGAGGCTTCATTATCATTAGACAAGATAAAGCACAAGGGAATAATATTCAGGAGTTGGCCCCGAGGTCAAAGACTGTAATGGGACCTGCTGTACAGCTAATAAGTCAAAATATAAACAGTTGCAACAAATAGTGTAAAATATAAAAAATAGCAAAATTGGTATTGGTTTAGGTTTGGCAGTATTAATACAAATCAGCTGCAGACATGCTAGTAAAAAGTATAATAATTAGTATTACGTTTGACTAATTACAGAACTGTAGCGCCATTATGAAAATAAATGGATAACGAGAAAACCAAATGAACTTGCTCGTAAATAACCAGCTACCATTTGCAGACTGCATTCTTTATCCTCGTTGCTCCACTCATTCTCCTCTGTATTTATGTTAGTTGGGCCGGCATCTTGCTAATTTCAGTGCGTACTCCGAAAACTGATTCTTGCACACGAGTTTGGCTGTTTTTGTCATGAGCACTTCTGACAGCCAGGGTGCTACATTTATGGAAAATCCACGTTTTCCTTGTGATATTGTGATATTATCAGTTGCCCTTAAGGACGCCTTGCTAACCCCTGAGCATGTTCCCAAATGATAGTCATAAGTGTGCAGCAGGCTGAAGCTTTCGCGAAAAATTCCCACAGGGGACCACTCGAAGACAATGAGTTGCTGAAGTACAGCTCCGATTGCCAAGCTTTCAGCATGCATTATGGTTTGAGTCAGAGCATCAGAAATGGAATGCATCAGATGCACCGCATCTGCCACGGCTTCATTTGCAGTAGTGAAGGCGGGCTTGGTTTGCGAAGTCCAGATGTTTTTTAAACGTCTTTAATTCTACATGTTATAGGCGAGGCCATGCGGCAGAAAAGAGGTGCTCTATGATGTTTGTTTTGCGAAGAATGCCAAAGAATGGTTGCAAGAGCTCGCCACAGTGAGGAATGAAATGCCTAGGGAAAGTGATGAACGTCAGGAACTGTCGCAACTTGCGAAGTGCAGTCGGCTGCGGAAAATTGTTCACGGCTTGAATGATGCACGAGAGCGGACGTATTCCCAACGAAGAGAAAACTCTAGCTCCCAATCCCCGAACATAATTTTCTGAACATTTACGGTGCAACCGCATTACTGCAGGATGGAACTGGTGGCCTGCTGGAGTAGCACTTGCGACAGGACTGTCGTCAACTCTAGGCGAGTACAGTTCAGATGCCGCGTGTCCCCTCTGCAATGAAGCGTTGGAAAGCTTGAGCAGTGTTTCGGAAGGCATCCTCACACATTCAAAGAAGCCAAGTGGACTTGTGATGGCTGTCTTAAGAATGTCTGGGGTTGGTGTTCTTTAACAGGTTCTACATTTCTAAATATGGTGCAGGCTTGCAGATAAGACGTGAAATTCTGGATGTTAGGTAGCGTGTAGCTGTCATGGACTGTCTGAAAGTAAAGGGTGCGGTAGTCCCCGTACGAACGCCAGTCTCCTGGGTTCTTTTCTGCGAGGTGCAGTGGCGAGGCCAAAAAGCAGGATGACGGGTGCACAGTAGCGTGTGGCCACATTTTTGCTTGGCTTTTTCGAAGCGTTTACCAAATAGGCAACCCGGATGGGCAGCAACAGGTTAACCATGGGTGACTATGCGATGGGTCACAGCATGCTTACGTGGCTGGGTAAAATAGTATGGCTATGTTGGGTCCCGGAACTCAGCGAGCAGGTTCTCAAATGGAAATGTCCGGATCATCAAGTGCATGCAGGTGGGCAGGACATGGCACAGCATGCATGAGGTGCAGAGGTGGGTCAAAGCTCTGATAATGTGAAAACGTTGCTTGGCAACTTCCAAGTCGTAGGTTGACAGGAAATCGGATCCAATGATGAAATGGACAAGGTCAGCTATTATAAACCACTCTGACACTTGCCGTGCAGGCACAGGTCAATACTCAAAGAATGGAGGCCTTACATGGCTAATGATGAATTATTGGCTCGTAGCGTTGGTCTTGTTGAGAGGTTCGTAGTTCGTAGCGCGCTTACTTTTGCGCCCGTGTCCACGAGGAACCTCGTCCCTGAAACTCTATCTATAATTACAGAAGAGGCGGCCAAGTTGCAGAGTGAGCTTCTAGGCCGCTGTTCATATTGTCGTTGGCCATTTCCACACCAGTTGGAAGGCAAAGTGTATGTTTTAAGAGTTGTGCTGGAACGTACTGTGGTGCCAGCAAATCGTACAGGTATTCAAATGAAACTGGTAGTCATTGTGCGGAGAATCACGACGTTTTGGGCGCGGAGAATGCAGCTAACGTGTCGACGTTTGAAGAGCAACTAGGAAATCTGCGTGTTGGTCGATGTGTTGCTCTGACTTTGAAAGAGCAGAAGTTTGTGAGGTCTCGAAGGGAGATGTTACAGTGGGGGCGAGAGACGACCTGTAGGCATTCTCAGGCAAAGCGACAAGACAATCGAGGGACAACTAGGCCGCAGCAGCCTGAACGAGCCGCATGACCTGTATCGTGCGCTGCAGGAACAACTTCTTGGGCGAGGTACTACGGGTGCTGATGTCATTCTCACCCAAAGGCGCTGCATACTGCTGAGCATTTACAAATGTGGCTGGCGGCCAAGCTGTTCACCGGTGAGGAACTGGTGAAGGTGCACGTATTTGATTGGCGCTGCGCGTTCGAGAGGTTTCTGCCGGAGTCGTTGTTTGGGTGTGTCGCACAGCGGCTCGGCATTAACATCGGCCACCTTTTGAGCCGAATCTGGTTACTGAGATGAGAAGAGGTGGTCAGAAATAGTTATGTGATGGGAGAACTGCACCTCCAAATGAGCGAACCCCACTTCCACAGTGTTTCGGCAAAGCGAATGCACGTGGAGTTGGATAATGGCCAAGTCCGTCTGGCTCACGTGGCAGGCGTTTGGAAGGTTGCCTGCTGGCTGAAGGTAGGGCGAGCTAGTGCCTGCCTTCCGAGGTCACCACTGTATGAATGGTACATGAGAACAACATGTCTAACTCCGAAACCTAACGGGAAGCCATGTCGCGCCTATGTACAGGACAGGAATCTTGAAATCTGTTCATGATCAGTGTTTGATCAATCTGGACAGAGTTAGACTTAATATGGAACTTGAATTTCCAGGCAACAAGGGGACTTCACCTTGTGTGCCCCAATAATTATTATTACAATAAAGACAAGAAGCGCTTATTTTTGGAACAGGCATGACCACGCCCTGAAAAAATGCGAAGATCGCAATATTATGACGAGCCGCTGTTCCCGTCGGTGCGGCCGCTGAGAAAAAAACAAAATACTACGGATGCCATCTGCAGCAAACTGTGACCATATCGTGTGGTTGAAAAATGATTTTACCTTACCTCCTAGAACGAAGCAGGCATAGTTGTTTACTTGGCTGTACAACTGAAGTGCGTGAAAAACATTTAATTCCGTAAGGTGTATATTTCACACTGTTAGATATGGAGCATTCATTAGCATCGGTCAAGTTCGCCGAACGGAACCACTCGCCGTCCCTTTTCAATTATGGTGCGCAGGTGCTCGTTGACCGCGCTACCATACCCGTCCGACAGGTTCTCTATCCCCCTCTCGTGTGCCGCGCGTGAGCTTTTGTCTCCCTCTGCGTGACGTTTCCCGAAATAGCAAGTAGAAGCCGTCACCATTCGAGATAGTTGACCGAAGCAGCACTTGAAGGTCATTCATTGAAGACCCTTCTCCTCCAGGGGAGCGCCTTTCCCGCGGGGAGGTGACGCCGGATGGAGGCAGCCATCGGACGATAGAGCATAGGGAGCGCCCCCATTGGCCCAAAAATGACGCCGCTTGCATGGGCCCTATAGTTAGACGAAATTAGGACACCTGTACGGGCTCGCGGATTGGATGAAAATTGCGAGATCCCGACAAGCTGCGCATTCTCTGCTAGGGGCCGTGGAGTACTGACGTGGCTCACATGTGCTCCTGCATCTTGCGATAATTTCTTCAGGAAGGCCACTCACGCCTTTTATTGTGCACCGACAGAATCGGCAAGCAAGCTACAAAGATTCAGCGAATACTACCTGCTTTAAATGTGAATGTGTTTTTGGTCAAGATTCTGAGTTTAAACATCGCCGACCACCACGCGACATGCTAAGCCTAACGCCACGACAGGCCACACCGACTCGCCGGGGAGAACCGCCGTCGGACGTCCAAAAGGCACATGGTACGCATGAGAGGAGGCCGACAGCGCTCGCTACCGCACGTGCAGCAGGCGTCGCTCGTTCACTGTGAGCCGAAGAGGAGGCTCGGCGGTCGTAGATGCTGCGGCTGATACACAGGCCTTAAAATCAGCCAAGAAACACCAACGACGAACACGACGTCCAGCGAACGACAAGAAGAAACAATGGCAATTCATACGGACTCAGCGGAAGAAGCCAACGTCACGCAAATCTTCGGCCTCCGATAAAGACAGTGGCAGCACTATAGACCTCAAGGATGAGTGGCTAATATGGGAAAAGAAAAGCAAGAAAAAAATCACGCGCCTCAAAGTCTCCGCAGTGACCGAATCCGCGAAACAGCCAGTCATGCCGCCGCCGCCGCGCAAATCCAGAATGCCACCGCTACCCTTGGATGACATCAAGATTGTCTACCGCCGACAAGCTGGCCTTGAACTCGCCAAATGGTTAAGTCGTCGCAGTCACACACGCTGTCAGAAAAGCGAGCAGAATAGTGCCAAAAGTAGGCCACGACAACGTGCGAGTACAAATGCAAAATAAGAAAACGTCATCCTTGCAAGTACAGCCAACAAGAAATATGCTCAAAACTTAGCCAAAGCCACTAATATATAACTTGAAGGCAATATTTACCACGTAAAAATGAACTCGCGTCTATGTGAAGATGTTATCAAAGGATTTATGCAAAAGAGTCGAATTAGCCAAGCAAAGATTAGCAAAGGAGTTAGCTACAAGCCTCGGGATCATTTTAGACGCGATATGTGATGGAATAGCCACATATTATCATTTCTCACTAAACTTTCACAGCTAGTTCGACTGATTTTCTCCCTTAGGTACCTCTCACGCCATCTAAGAATGCTTATATATAACTCCCTCTTCATCAGTCATCTGAATAATCGCTGCCTTGACTAGGGTGCCACATCTGTCACAAATGTAGGTAGAGTATTCATCATTCAGAAAAAAAATTATCCGTGTGATATGTGATGTACCATAGGACTCTCCAAGTGAACTTCTTTTCCCAGTACACGAAGCGCATAATTTATGCATTTACAGGTTATTTTGTGCATACGATAGGGAGTGTAAATCGAATATTTGTTATATCCGTTCCATCGCTGACCTTAAACAGAACATACGCCATTATCAAACGCGATCACCAGACTATTGGTACGTAATGCATCCGCGCACTAATTATGGAAAGCAAATGATTGCTTATACGCTGCCTGTCATGCTTAACACACCGATCGCAGATGATATGGATGTTTCAGTCTTCGTTAACTAGTCTGTATAATCATTATTGCTGCTAGAGCTGGTTTTATGCTTAATACTTTGCACTTGTAGATCACAATATTACATTTGCAACATCATCTGTTGTTAGTATGCATGACTGTCTGAGTTACTGATATGAGTGTAGTTTTTTTTCTCTCCATACTGCTCATTTCCTAATATTCAAGCTAAGTAACTTGCTTCGGTTTATCAGTTATTGTGTTTGTTTCGTTTGCGTTATTTTATTCGTCTTATTCTTCTTCATTGTTATCATTCCCACATGCACTTTTGTTCCCGCTGCTGCTACCATAAAATGGGTTTTAGGACTTAGTTAAGCTATTGACGCAGATTTTTTCCTCAAGACCTGTCCATATTCAAATGTATGTTGTATATGGGAAATATTAAAGCACTTACTTACTTACTTACTTACTGGTTATCTACAGCATCAAGCCTCGGACTTGCAGTGCGGAGCTAATGGATGGAATTTGACTTCCAGCGCGCTATACAGCCCTCAACACCAGCATGCTCGGGCACTCCACGGCGGCGGTCATCCCTTTTGAAGGCCCACACGTCTCCTATAGCACCATTCATCGGAGCGGCGACTTCCGACGAAAGCCCTACCGCAAGTCAGTTCAGCATTGCTGAACTTGTGCCAACCTCGGACATCGTCAAGAGGTTCGCCCTAACCAACCCCAAGTTTCTGCTGCAAATGTGGCAAAATAAACCAACCCCCGAAATATGGCAGCCAACCCGCGGGTAAGATTTGCGGAGAAGGACACGAAACGGCTGGGAACGAATACGAGAAAAACCAGAAGCTTACCCCACCACCTTACCAAGTAAGACAGTAGTGGCAAAAGAGGTTACAAGAACGAGACAGTCGATGAAGTTCCAACCGCGATTAGTTTCAACAGATTCGTCGCTCACTCAAGTAACACCTCCTGTAGCACCACAAGAAGTAGCACGTCCACGTTAAGATCACGATCAAGATTGCGGTCGCATTCCCAAAAGCACCTGAATTACACTGAACTGGCCGGAAGCTCTCACAGTGCCAGAGTTGGATTGGCAGAAGCGGTAGCCTTAAGAGTCCTCGACAGCAAGCTCCAAAACCAACAAAGCCTAATTGAAAGGCTCTTCGAAATATGCGAAGAATACGAACATGGAAGCAAGTAACCATATTCAACGCTAACCTCGGAGGGTGCTCCTTCCACTATCGAAGCTAGAGTTCAAAAACACCTCCCGGCCTTCGAGGATATAGTCACGAAGAACATCCACGCCTTGATTGAAAATATCACCAAGCCTATCCTCGAAAAGATTGCAACCTTTACCACCCACGTCACCACCCTTGCAAATCAATTCACCAATCTTGCAAGCCAGGTCACCAGCCCGAAAGCCTTAGTCAACAAATTCATAGCACACACAAAGAAGAATTACGTCACCAAGTCGTACCTCAACAGCATTCGCAACACTCCCGAGCAAGGTAGAAAGAAGGTTCGCGCGAACAGTTTCATTGTCTCCCGCTTGATCTCACTCAACGATGAATCTGCCTGCGAAGCTTAAGAGGCTCATGATGGTGACACCAAAAACCACAACAAAGAGCCCGCAAATATCTAAGCCCATCTGGCAGTCGAACCATCGGCCCTTCCGTCCCCGGTTTGCGAACCTACAAAAACTCGTCATATTAGGCCACAATGAAGCAATTGCAAGCATACACCGCTCATACACAAACCCAACGCACATCCATCCTAACCAAGAAAACTCTCACAATGCAACAACAAGAAATAAAAGACATTCCCATCGAGCACACCCTAGGCAGATCATAGTAAACAGAAAAACGCAGCAAAGCCTCTGTATCAACAACATATGTCGCACTACTCCTGATCAACTTCCGGAATTCGATCACTTTGTCCGTGAGCTAAGGAAAGGCATGAAAAGGAATTTGCAGCCAAAAGCTTCGAGCTAACAGTGTGCTGTTTTCCTAGGCTCCGACTGCCCTGAGGTGTGCGCAGCATTGGGATTATTGGCGTCGGCTGAATCGTCTTGGTTCCTGCGGATAGCCTTCCAACGTGACACGTGCCCTACTACCTCGTGCCGTGTTTTGAAATGCCATCTCATCCGGTACAATCAGCAGTTCACCGGAACCGTTACTGCTCGTCGCTTCTAGCAACCTAAAGTGAGCTGTCCTGTGAAAAGGGATCACCTACGCCGACCGAGCCGGATTTGCAGCCCAAAGCTTCGAGCGAACCCTGTCCTGTTTTTCTAGGTGAGTGTATAGCAATGTGCCTCTTTAAAGTCTGTTGAATCGCTAGCTGGCTGCAATTCCTTAAAGTGCCCACTGTCATTGACTGACTAGTTAAGGGAATAGATTTATGTACTTACCGCGCCCGCATCGTCTGCTTCGTTCAACCGAAAAAAAGCGAAGCCATATAGCCTTCCGTAGCTCCGGTCGTGTTCGTTTAGTAGGCGTTCTTCGTGGGTGGACGCCTACAACTTGTACTTTTTTCTCTTATTCTTTTACTGATCTGTACGGGAGACGTTGAGATTATTCCTGGTCCGAATAAGGCTGACCAACTTTTGACATTAATGAAGAAACTAAGAGTCGAACGAGTGATTTCACATCATCATCATCAGCAGCAGCAGCAGCCTGCTTACGCCCACTGCAGGGCAAAGGCCTCTCCCATACTTCTCCAACTACCCCGGACATGCACTAATTGTGGCCATGTTGTCCGTGCAAACTTCATAATCTAATCCGCCCACCTAACTTTCTGCCGCCCCCTGCTACGCGTCCCTTCCATTGGAATCCAGTGCGTAATCCTTAAGGACCATCCGTTATCGTCACTCCTCATTTCATGTCCTGCCCATGCCGCCCCCCCCCCGTTTCTTTTTCTTGATTTCAACTAAGATGTCATTAACTCGCGTTTGTTCCCTCACCCAATCTGCTCTTTTCTTATCCCTTAACGTTGCACCGATAATTCTTATTTCCATAGCTCGTTGCGTCGTCCTCAATGTAAGTAGAACCCATTTCGTAAGCCTCCAGCTTTCTGCCCCGTACGTGAGTACTGGTAAGTCACAGCTGTTATGAACTTTTCCCTTGAGGGATAATGGCAACCTGCTGTTCATGATCTGAGAACGCCTGCGAAACGAACCCCAGCCGATTCTTATTCTTCTGATTATTTCAGTCTCATGATCCGTATCCGCAGTCCACTACCTGTCCTAAGAGATGTATTTCCTTACCACTTCCAGTGCCTCGCTACCTATAGTAAATTGATGTTCTCTTCCAAGACTGTTAAATATTACTTTAGTTTTCTGCAGATTAATTTTTAGACCCACCCTTCTACTTTGCCTCTCCATGTCAGTGAGCACACACTGCAGTTGGTCCCCTGAGTTACGAAGCAAGGCAATATCATCAGTGAGTCTCAGATTACTAAGGTATTCTCCATTATCTCTTCTCCCCAATTCTTCCAAATCCAGGTGTCTGAATACTTGCTGTAAACACGCTGTGAATAGCATTGGAGAGATCGTATCTCCCTGCCTGACGCCTTTCTTTATTGGGATTTTGTCGCTTTCTTTATGGAGGACAACGGTGGCTGTGGAGCCGCTATACATATCTTTCATTATTTTTACGTAAGGCTCGTCTACACCCTCATCCCGTAATGCCTCCATCACTGCTGATATTTCGACTGAATCAAACGCTTTCTCGTAATCTATGAAAGCTATATATAAGGGTTGTTTATATTCCACACATTCACCTGTCACCTGATTGATAGTGTGAATATGATATATTGTTGAGTAGCCTTTACGGAATCCTGCCTGGTCCTTTGGTTGACGGAAGTCTAAGGTGTTCCTGATTCTATTTGCAATTACCTTAGTAAATACTATGTATGCAGCGGACAGTTAGCTGATCGGTCTATATTTTTTCAAGTCTTTGGTGTCCCCTTTCTGATGTATTAGGATTATGATAGCGTACTTTCAAGGTTCCGGCACGCTGAAGGTCATGAGGCATTGCGTATACAGGGTGGCAAGTTTTTTTAGGACAACCTGTCCACCATCCTTCAACGAATCTGCTGTTATCTGATCCTCCCCAGATGCCTTCCCCCTTTGCATAGCTCCCAAGGCTATCTTTACTTCTTCATGCGTTACCTGTGGGATTTCAAATTCCTTTAGACTGTCCTCTCTTCCATTATCGTCGTGGGTGCCACTGGTACTGTATACATCTCTATAGACCTCCTCAGCCACTTGAACGATCTCATTCATATTAGTAATGATATTGCCGGCTTTTTTTTCGTGACGCATACATCTGATTCTCGCCGATTCCTTGTTTCGTCTTCAATCCTGTGAGGCTTCCTCCGTTCCTGAGAGCATGACTGGATGTAGGGGCGTAGCCCTTTACGACCTTCAATTTGTATCTCTTACTAAGTTTCACAATAAGACCTGCCACCCTCTCGTTAATGCTATAGAATTCCTGTATGTTCCCAGCTATATCCTTATTAATCAGGAATCCGATTCCTAGTTCTCGTCTCTCGGCTAAGCCCCGATAGCACAGGACGTGCCCCCTTTTCAGTACGGTATATGCTTCTTTCGCCCTCTTGACTTCACTGAGCCCTATTATATTCCATTTGCTGGCCTAGAATTCCTCCAATAACACTGCTAGACTCGCCTCACTAGATAACGTTCTAGCGTTAAACGTTGCCAGGTTCAGATCTCAATGGCGGCCTGTCCGGAACCAGGAATTTTTGCACCCTCAGCTGCGTCGCAGGTCTGACTGCCGCAGTGGTCATTTGCTTCGCAGCTGCGGGGGACTAAGGGCCGAGGTTTGATTATTGCGTTCATATACGATGTTGTGGCCAAGTACTGCACCAGGGTGGCCAATTCTGCTCTGGTAAGGAAGTGCGTTACCGGTTCTGGTCACCGAGATCAGACTACACTCCAGGCCTGTTTATGCAATTTTATCAACAGGCGGACTTTTTTTTAATTCTGTGGAAAAGTGCGTGGCACAGGGATTTGAAACACGGTCCTCTCGCACGCGAGGCGGATGTTCTACCTCTACGCCGCCGCGCACTCGCATTTTCAAAAAGCAGTGTAATTCCCTCTCACCTGATTTCACAAGGGAGTGACAAATAGAGGTATCCACGCCCCCGTGACACACGTCCAATGGCAACTCTCGAAAATTGAAGAATGACTTGAGACTGTTGACAATGTGAGTGAAAGCGCTGCTGCTGTCAGTTCTGTTCTGCAAGAATCTGAAGTACAGTTGAAGAACATAGAGCAGAAACCGATTCAACAAGCAAACATCGTCGTAGATGACCTGAATAATCGAATGAGGTGAAATAATCTCGTATTCAGGGCTATTCCTGAACAAGCAGCTGAAATTTTTCACGGCTAACCTGGCCATTGAACCAGGCGAAATGGAACGAGCCCATTGAGTCGGTCAATGCAAACCCGATCACACTCAGCCCATTGTGGTTAAATTTCTGAATAGAGCAAGATTGTTCACCGCGAATGCAACTAAGCAGAAAAACGCTCCGTGATTTCGCACGCATGAAGCGTCAAAGAGAACGAGAAATATCAATTGCAGTTTGCTAAGCTTATTATGGGGCAACGAAACTTTCACAGTCGACCCTTCAAGCAATTAAGTGGTTGTCAACCCTAGATATGAGGCTTCCGCGAATGGCAACTGACGTTTCAATACAGATGACGAAAAACTGTCTATTACTCTGGGAAATTTTAGAAGTCTTTTCGGAAAACAGGATCACATTTGTCGTTTGTCGAGTGCTGCTCAGCTGATGCAATACTTGGAACAGAGACGTGGCAGTCGTGCGATGTGTCCAGCAATAAATTATCTCTTTCTAAGCACTGTATATTGTTTCGAAAAGACAGGGTATTAACACGAGGCACGGTGTTAAATTGCAGTAAAGAAAAAAAATACCAAGCACGCCTACTTGACACTGGTTCCTGTATCGAAATTTTGTGGGTAATGCTTCAGCTTTCATGTGTAACTTGTGCCGTTGGCGTGTGTTACCAGCCTCTAGACTCACTAGACGCGTTCATTAAATGCCTAAACGAATCGCTAACGTTCTTATGTGAAGAATTTCCCGGCTCACCTATAATTCTTGCTGATGGCTATTATTACCCTGACATTAACTGGCGGACGGCTATAGCTGAAGGCCGCCGAAGGAAAGCTGAACGTAAGGATTTTCTTGACGTCATTTCTTCTTACTGATTAAACCAAATAGCCAAAAAAACCCACACAATGCACTCAACTAAAAACTACCAAAAATTGCAACACATAGCCAAACACTATAGATGGTGGTTCGTACAAAATCTAGTACTATATTTATAAACATAAAAATTATGCTGTGTTCAAGCATCCCGAGCTTATGGGGAAGTGTAACTACTTGGTCCATACAAATATCAGGGCTGAAACGGAACAAAAATTCTTTGCTCATTTTAAAATCCTTGCAGCAGGCTCCGTTCGTGGCCAGGCCAACTTCACGTGGAGGAGCGATACCAGTGTCGCCTTCAACATTCTATTTCGAAGATCGGTTTTAATGACCGAGACCTGGCTGAACACTCGTTCGACGGCGGCATTTGATACGAGTAATCATAGCACAGACAGGAGGAGGGTTTGGAGTTGTGTAGGGAACGCATGGCTGTTGAGCAACAAAAGTATATGTTCTACGTTTGTGTTGTAGGAGGAAAACTTTAGGCAGGTAGCTAGGGTCCGAGCGAATGGTCACGCATGCGCCATGCGGCAGGCAGAAAATTCGGCGAATTTCGGTTAGGTTCAGCTCGGCGTTTTCCCTCCGCTCTGGCGCCGTGGTCATCTGCGGCGCACCGTCAACGGGAAGTAAAATCATCTCATGCTTAAAACGTAGCACGCCGACAGTTCACATGTGGAGACAGAAACAGTTTGTTCACTGGCGCGCGCCCGGGTAGCGTTAGTTCGCGGATGGAGGCGTGTTTCCTGAGGTCACCTTTCTTAATTAAATTTATCAAAAGGCCGCTATCCTTGACCTTTCGACATGCATATGTGTCCTCTCACAGAATTGATTTTTTAGCAGACGTGCTCAATTTATTTAACCTGCTCTCGCCTGCATTATGCTTCCAACGCGTTTTTTTCATTTGTGCATCACTATTTTTTACTTTTTTACACAGAAAAAAATGTAGCCCAAAAATAGCCACATAGCCAAAAGGAAAATTCTGACGCCTACTCAGACAAAAAGTTGCCCAATTTGACTATTAAGAGCCCAATCTGGCAACCCTGATCCACACTTATAATGAAATGACCGTTTATTAGTGCGAATCGAGGCGAATATATCCATCCCCGCGCGAAAAACGGACAAGAATACAGGCCACTAACCTCAGCACAGTGCAGACTAGGTCTGTACGTAGTCCAAGAAGACTAGCTGCAATAACCGGTTGTGAATATCCGCCAGATTGCAAACATTGTGACTGCCCCCTGGCGGACCAAGACCACATCTTGTGGGGATGCCAAAAGAACCCTTTAGGCGAGCTCCTTCGTACGAAGAGTAGGAGATGAAGTCGAAAACTTACAACCCGGAAGACCAAATACGGTTGGCGGAATGGGCTGATAGCATCGCGGCGAAGCAGACCAACAAGCAGATGCCACGCTGGCCGCACCGCTGGGAAAGAAAACACCACTCAACCTTGGCAATAAAACTCTTTCTCTCTCTTTCTCTTTACCTCAATATATTACTCATGTATTCGTAGTCAACTTCTTCCACAGCTGGCTCCAATGCAGCTGATCATGACAGCGTTCTCATACTGCCCCGGCCTCTGCGAGAGTGCTGATGGCATTGGCTAAATAAACATACGTATAAAGTTGCGCGCAAATTTTGCATTATCGAGTATCGTAATCGTAGGATATTTTTTTTCCTTTGCAGACTGTTCCTCAGAGAGGGACAAGAAATATTTTTGTCACTTTGCAGGAGAGCATTATCCCACGCAGTGCCCGGTAATTGAACAGAAATACTGTACTGAAAGAGCAGAGCGAGTATGTATCTGTCAACCTGGTTATCATAGGCGTCACTACGACCGACGCTGTGTAAGATTGGCAGAATGCGGTAAGTGCTTTGATGAATGCTTACCTAAAGACGTTATTTTGTATGAACTTTGAACCTAGTGTACATATTTGACAGGGAACGTGGCTATGGTCAGCGTAGTTTGTTTATATCGCACTGTACATTGTAAGCATAGCGAATTGCGTGACATCACTTTTTTTGATTCCACGCCACTGCGAACGTGGCCTCAGCGCTACTCTTTATTGCCACTTACCATCATGCATTTATCAGAATATATCTAGTATCCCTGATCCTGGCAGATTTAACCGTAAACATGTGAAGAACACATCTGACCTATTTTTCTTACCATAAAGGTATTCATCTCATCTTGAATCTCTTCGTAAAGAAATTATCACTACGTAATATTTGTAATATCCACATAAAGTGTCTTGGAAAACAAAATAGTAATGCTGCTATCTAGCTAAAAGTAGCAAAGCCATTAGCAATCGTGAAAATTCTGCTAGACTGTAGAAAGCCTTAAGCTGTGTGGCATGCTCAAAGCAAATTATCACAAAACACGCAGTCACGAGGAGACAGTCATAGAGTTGTATATACATGTGTTGCTTATTATGACTGAAATTTCGATGGCGCCTTTCGTGTTTTGCTAAGTCCTCGAATGCGGGGAGATTCCCGACTGCCATGCAGCCTGTACGGAGAAGAGAGTAGAGAGCAGACGCCGTGCGACTGTGCGCAGAATTACATGGTCTCACGCTATAGTTTATTCGCTGGTTATTGCTGTGCGCTTGATAATAAAATATGTGTAGAATGTTGTAAAAAGATCGACGAAAGCTCGTGTGTTCGGGTAGCATGTTGGATTAATGAAAAAAACGGTCACTGACCAAGTAAAAAGGGACAATTTTAGCATTTGGAAACCTGCACAGGTTCCGAAATGTCAAACTTTTATTTCTTTTACTTGGTCAGTGACCGTGATTTGTTATTGACACATGTGTACAACCTGCAAATATCGGTGACGTCGTGAGTATTTCCGCGTCCCATTGACCTTCACGAGTGATTTTGGCTAACAGAAATAACAACGAGACGCGATCACTAGTGGGCTATGACACCGCACCTTTTGACTCAAGCAGTCAGGGCTTCTTGTTGCTTTCCCATGTAAAAGCTGGCAGTTTGTTGTTTCATTCCTGTGACAAATTTGATTGAAGCGCCATACGAAATTTTCACTATTCTCAATAGGCGATGACAGCAACAATCCCTCAGAAGATGAACATGATGCGAAGAACATCGTCTAACCGGAGCGTACGTAAAACGATTACGTGGCAGCACGGGTGGCGCAAAAGCACAGGCTTAAGAACTGAAGAGGATTGAACTTGCGAGCGCTACGACTGGGCAACATAAAGACCGAACCACATGAACGCTCCAGCACGCGCGGGCATGTACCAACGCGTAAAATGCGTAAGAAGCGTCAGTCGTGAAAAAGCGGACGCGTCCCGACGCGCGCAGATGTTGCCTGCTACCGAAGCTACTACAACAGCGACGCGCCGCCGGCGTCCACCAATGAAAGGCCGCCACTCCTCTGGCTGCTATGCCTATGATGGCTGCCGATGTGAAGACGCCGACACTAGCGTTTGTTCGTCTTCTATGGACGCACAACGGGTGCCACAGTGTTTCTGAAGGGCAGTGTTGTGATACTAGGCTGACAACGACACGGCCGACGACCGTGGGTCATGAGAGTGTGAGTAGAATTCGTGCTGAGTTCGAGCGACGCCCACAAATTGAACCTGCTGACTGTCATTAAGCATGTCTCGAGAACGTCTCTGCCATCTAGTGAAAGCGGGGAGACAAGTTCCCCGTGACTGCGCGTGGTCGGCGATCTGGCAGCGTGTGCCTCTTCTTCTTCTTGATATTGAACACGTCTAAGAGATCATTAAACGTGCGCGTATGCGACTCTTCGCCTGGCCGTCTCACTCTGCCTTTCTGGCTACGATATGGTGCCAAAAGAACACGTTCTACCAGCGGACATTCGCTCGTAGTCCTCCTCCTTACGAAGGACGATGCCAGTAACGAAACGCCGGTGCACTGCTCCCAATACGCACATCTCTGTACTCAAGCAACGCGACTCCTTAACGTTCGAGGCCATGACATCATTTAAATTTCAACATTCAACCACAGGACGACTTCAACTTTCGTCGCCGAACGAGTGGCCCAAGTGGAAACAAAGATTTGAACGTTTCCGAACCACTGTAGGGTTGTGCGTTAAGCCCAAGAATCATCAAGTAGACGCGCTACTTTACATCATGGGCAACCGCGCCGACATCTGCGCCACTTTTGCTCTCTCTTAAGAGAACTCCAAGAAATTCGACGCAGTCGTGGAGCAGTTCGACAAATACTTTATCCCGCGGAGCAAGGTAATCTTTGAACGAGCCAGATTCAACACCGCACTGCAACCCGATGGTGAGTCGGTCGAAGATTTCCTTACACTGTGCACACTTCAAAAGACTTCGAGTTTGGCGCTGTTCGAGGAGTGGTCGTGCGCAAACGCCTCGTAGTCGGGATAAACGATAAACAGCTATTCGCCGGGCTACTGCTCGACGCAGACCTCACTCTTCAGAAGGCTCTTCAGTCCGTCCGCAGGAACGAGAGCATCCGTCAGCCACAATTAGAGCTCCGCCAGGAAGTGTCATATGTAAACAAAGTTCCGTCCTCTCCCCAATAACCTGGGGGTACTTCGAAACAGGACAAAAGCGGCAGCTATCCACGTGGGGCGAACAAGCCGTCTTCCTCCTCCGGTAAAAAAACAGCATGCGCCAACCATGCCATGGGTGTGGTTAAGAGCATCCCTCTCGCACTCTACGCCCAGCGCACTCGGAAGTCTGCAGGAATTGCTGGAAAAAGGGTCATTACTCCTCCGTAAGCATGTGTCAAAACGCAACAAGTCGATGTAGAAGCAGGATTTCTCGGAGTAATCAAGACGTCAGAATCTGGAACATGGGAGGGAACAGCCTTGGTTCAAAAGTTAGCCAGGAGATTTAAAATTGAGACTTGCGCCGACGAAACTGTCCTCCCGAAGCAAGTGTTCCGAACGCTCAAGGACAGACCTTTCCTCTCAGCTCCTCCTCGCCAGCCGTATGGTCTAGACGGAAAACTTCTAGTCGCAGGAGTGGCAAAGCCTATTTCTTCTGCCGCGACCGTACGACTACTCAGGATGTCTACGTTTTAGATGAGGTCCGAACCCCGTTGCTAGGCAAGGCAGCGATCAAACAACTCCGGTTATTGACTTTTGTAAACTGAGAGAGCGAATCCGAAAGAAGAATTTCCAGTGTTGTTCCAGGGACTCGGAAAGCTGCACAAAGAACACAGAATTCAGCTACAAGCGGGAGCGAAACCTTTCGCGCTCTAATCTCGTAGGTACATCCACATTCTTTTCTACGGAAGGAAAAAGTTGGAACTACAGTGAATGCAGAAACTCGGAGTCTTATCTGCTGTTGACGAGCCAACTGAGTGGAATGCACCAATGGTAGCCGTCCCAAAGCCATCCCGAGACGTGAGAATCTGCGCTTACTTCCCAGAACTGAACCGCCACGTTCTGAGAGAATGGCATCCAATCTCTTACGTGGAGCACACTCACGGACTTCTTCATGGAGCTAAAATGTTCTCCAGACTAGACGGTAACCCTGGATTTTGGCAAATTCCACTTTGTGAAGGTTCTAAACCGCTCACCACGTTCATCTCACCTTTTGGAAGCTTCTATTTCAACCGGTTACCTTCGGGAATGGCGTCTGCCCCTGAACATTTCCAGAAACTGATGTCATGCATTTTACCAGGCGTCAGTAGGGTTGTCTGTCGCATTAACGATATCCTCATCTGGGGTTTGAATGAGCCTGAGTAGAATGAGACACTCAGAAATGTGCTGCCGCTAATCGTCAAGGCTGAAGTGGCATTGAATTAAACCAAAGGCTTGGTTATTGTCCAGCGCCTCACGTTCCTTGGACACTGGCTAGACCTAGACGAAATACAACCCGACGAAAAGAAAGCTGAAGCCATTATGAAAATGGAGAGCCCACGAAATAGGACCGAGCTGCAGAGAATTCCGGGAATGGCAACATACCTCACAAAATTCGTTCCCAATCTCTCTGAAGTCCTGCAAACACTTAATCTATTCCTGTCAAAAAGGCAGGAGTTTGCTTGGGATGCCCCACAACAGCAGGCGTTCAACATATGGAATTCGATGCTCTCGTCTTGCCCTGTCCTTAGAGTGTACGATCCATCGAGAGAAACGATCGTCACGGCAGATGCATTGTACTTCAAAATTGGTGCATTAATCTCGCAGAAGCAAACGAAAGGCGAGTTTTCTGTCATCGCGTATGCTTTACGATTGCTCTCAAAGACCCAGAAGCGATACGCTCAAATCTAGAAAGAGGTTCTTGCTTTAGTCTAGGCGTATGACAAGTTCGGCGATTATCTTGTGAGCAAGCTGTTCACGCTGGAAAAGGACCATAAGCCGATGGTTTCTATCTTCACTTCGGAGAGCCTTAATGACCTGACACGCAGATTACAGAGGGTAAACATGAGAATGATGCGATACCAGTAGGAGATTACATACCTTTCAGACAGAGACCTTCTAGCCACACACTCTTTCCAGAGCGCATCTCCAAAAAATAGAACCGAAATAGCTCGAAGAAAGCCTGGAAGCTTTCGTATGCTCATTAAAAACCTCTTCTCCCACAAAGGAGCACTGCCTCTAATGGTTAAAGCCATGCAAACATACAGACTCTGTTTGTGCACAACTTCGCCGGTGGAGCAAGAGAAAAGAATTGCCCATCAGGCGACATACCAGTCCACCTAAAACCCTTCTACGAGCATCGACACCAGCTCACTCTGGAGTACGATTTACTCCTCTACGCTGCTCGAGTTGTCGTCCCGGCCTCTTGCCAAAACGAAGTCCTGCGAATCGTACATGAAGGACACTTCGGCATAAAAAAGATACTTGCTGGAGCCAGACATTGTGTCTGATGACCCACTAAAGGAGCTGATGTCACGTCCCTGGCGAAGCAATGTTAGCAGGGCGTCGAAGCTAGAAGAGGGAAATGCCACTAAAAAGTTCCTAATTTCTAGAAAGACCCCGGCAACGCGTTGCAATGGACGTGTTTCACTGTAAGAGCCATGGTGGTTAATAGGAACAGAATATTATTCAAGATACGCCGAACTGGCTCGGCTCGAGAAGCTTACGTCCGCAGCTGTAGTCAACCACTGCAAGTCCTTTCTTGAATGCCACGGGATTCCTGAGGAAGTGGTTTCCGACAGCGGCCCGCAGTTTTCGCCGACTGAGTTTTCACTCTTCGCTCAGGACTACGCCTTCAAGCATATCACCTCTAGCCCTCACTCTCCTAAGAGCAATGGACCGCTGATGCTGTAGTAACACTCATCAAGACTTCCATGACAAAGCCGAAAGGCCCTTACTTGACTCTTCTAGCTTACAGGTGGACTCCTTTGAAGAATGGGTATAGACCTGCGGAACTACTGATGGGTCGTCGGCTAAGAACCAAGCTTCCTCTTAGTTCTACCAAGCTGAACCCCAACTGCGAGATCAAGAGAGCCTTCGGAAGTTCGAGGAACAGTACCGGAAACGTCAAAGGAAAGACTTCGAAAGACGTCATCACTGCAGCCGCCTGCTGCAGTGAACTTCGCTTGCTATGTAGGGGAGATGTTGTATATGCTGCCACCTTGTGAAAGCGCGGAGACATAGTTCCCCGTGACTGCGCGTGATCGGCGATCTGGCAGCGCGTGCTTCTTCGTCTCCTTGATATAGAAGACGTCTAAGAAACAATTAAACGTGTGCGTATGTGACTCCTCGTCTGGCCGTTTCGCTCTTCCTTCCTGGCTACAACAAACAATTGCACCGAATCAAAACGTATTTATATATTGTTGTGCTCGGAATTAATTGAAACAATCTTTTGAAGATCGAAGTCTATAATCAGCACTCGCCTACCGCCGAGGATGTTCACTTTCAGCATAAGCCTACGACGAGCGAAGAAGCCCAGCTGAAGAACTCTGTTGGCGGTAATGAATTTTTCGTTCTGTTTGCGCTGTCCCGCTCTCACATATGGCATTCCTGACTTCGTGTGATGTGTATTGCGATGAACCATGTGTAACTTAGTGCTATGAACCGGAGCATGTTTCGTGTGTGAATAGTATGATTTCAGGTTATTCAAGTTCAACGGGCTACCTCTGCGCTTTTTTCTGCTGTAAATATATATTTCTATAGGCAAAGTAGTAGGCGAACAATGCGAAGCACGTGTTCAGCTATGCCGTCCATTTGAGCTGTCGGTGCGCTCTTCGAATCGACATGTGAAATCGAGTTCAATACAAGTTTACTGTACTCCTTCACTCTTTTTTTTCAATTGGAGCCTTAATATGGGCTAATTGCTGATAATTCACTCAGGCAGTACTCAAGACCACTGACACACTGAAGAAAACATCATGCAGCACTGTCGTGTTTGAGCCTTTGTGCGTGTAAGGGAGGGTTGCAAGAAGTTATTTGTTTGAATTATGCGCACGGTGTACAATGTACAGGAGGGTCTAAACCGAACGAAAGACTAAGTTGGGATGTCGAGGGGTTAAAGATACCCGGCAGAAAGCGTCGCTGATTTTTTTCGTTGCTGACAGGGATCGTGGGGCCCAACGTACAGCCGTACAGAGCGAGCAAGGCTGGGCCAATAGAAGCGATGGCGGACATGGCCGTAGGTGCGAGTGACAACAAGATGACCTGCAATTGGTGCGTCATGATGCTCATGGAGAAGGGCTGAGCGAATGTGTCGAGGAGCGACACAAAGAAAGGAATGATTGTTGACATGAAGTTTACGCTGGCACAAAAACGCCGTTCTGGAGGACTGATCACTCTAAATATCGGTCAGTAGGCGCAGCTTCAACTCGCTCAATGAGGGTCCGCAAAGTCGCGTCACAGCGTTGCTCGCACGCGATGTGCAAAAGTTTCGACACGGAGAGAACGCACGTAGAAGCATCCCTGTCGTCGGCATTGCCGGCATTGGTATGCTCGCACCCTGATCTATAGACCCCCAAATAGGAATACTCCTGCAGCCACAAAGCTAACTACGAAAGGCATCAGCGAGCGCGACGGTCGGTGATAATGCAAAAAGACTGGCCATATAGGTAGCGACAGAATTTCGCAACTGCGCAGGCAATCGCCAGACCCTCTCTCTTGATAATGGAGTAGTTGCTCTCTGAAGGAGACAAAATGCGGTTGACGTACGCAATAACCCGGTCTTGACTACGCTGACCTTGCGCCAAGACAGTACCCATTCCGTGGTCACTTGAATCGGTGCGCACCTGAGTAAGGGCTGAAACGTCGAAGTGGCCTAGGGCACGTGGCATTGTGAGTAAGGTAGCGAGACGAGAGAAAAAGGTAGCTTGGGAGGAGCCTCATGAAAAAGGCACACCTTTCATTAGGAGGTCTGTGAGAGGCCGTTCGATGGTGGCAAAATCTTTAGCAAAGTGGCGGAAGGAAGAGAAAACTCCTACGAATTGTGGACAACTTTTGCTCAGTGCGGCACACGAAAGTCTTCGACACGGCAAATTTTTCCATGATTAGGTCGGACTACAGAAGCGTCAGCCAGATATCTAAGGGCAGTTATGTGACGATGGCCGAAATAAAATTTTTTGCGCGTGGAACTATAGGCTAGCCTTGACAAAAATAGCAAGTACGTCAGAGAGTTGCTCAAGGCGTGCGTCGAACATAGGTGGATACACTATAGCGCCAGCTGGGTAGCAAAGACAAGCCATCTATTTAAACCCTTCACTTAAAGAGTCCATCATGCGCTCAAAGTTGGCTGGATCGTTACATAAGCCAAAGGGACTAAGCTTAAATTGATAAACTCTGCCTGGTGCTATAGAGGCTGTCTTTTGGCAGTCTAGATCATCCACAGCAATTTGCCAATAACCGGATGAATGTCGATGCATGAAAAGTACTGGGCACCATTTAGACAATCAATGCCGTCATCTATACGGGGTAGTGAATAGACATTCCTCTTTGTGATGCGATTGAGGTGCTCATATTCAGCGCAGAATAGCCATGTGCTGTATGTCTTTTTCACTGAGACGACATCTGACGCCCAGGGACTTGCCGATCGCTCAACGATGTCTTTTGCTAGCATCATGCCCACTTCTACCTTGATAACTTGGTACTTCCGTGCTGAAACTCGCTATTGTCGTCGACGAATGGGATGACTATCTTCGGTGTGGATACGGTGCTTTACAAGATATGCGTGGCCCAAGGGGCCATTATTTAGGTCAGAAAACAAAAAAATATGAAGATACAATGAGTTACGGAGAGCTTCAGCTTTGCCAGACAAGAGGTATGGGGCAATAATTTTTGCAGTGTCATAGTAAGGACAACTGGCAGACTTGCAAGGCTCACAGGAGTTGTCGATGGCAAAAATCACAACGTAATGATCTGGTTAAGCACGGATCGTGGTCAAGCGTATTCCTCTTGGTAGCACTTGCTTTTTCAAGGGTAAATTCACCACGGAAACAAAAGTGCAGTTGCTGGAGACACTACGGTATGAGGGATAGTGACGTTGTGCGTGAAAACAACAGCAGTAACCTGGAGCAGCGATGTAATCACCATCGGGAACTGGCGGTGAAGGGGACAGCTTGATGTACGACAGGACATGCGTCGTGACGTAATGTCGCGTGGCGGTGACGACTGTGGCAGTGACACGAAACATGAACAATTCCCCTGCAGCCGAAGCAGATCGGCTTGTCCAGTATGCGCCATTCAGATGGATTCGGATAACGGGAAGGAAAGGGCGGGTTTGGGTAAGGCATGGTCATTGATTCACACCGGCGCCAGGGCAATTAACATGGCAGAGGTTGGGGAAGCCCAGAATGCGCCTTTCTGGTGAACCACAGTATAATTCAGGGATATTGTTGCGGCGGAGTTGTCCCAGTGCGTCTCCTGGGGCGAGGCGGGAAACGCAGGTGCGAGTTCGAGACGCGCAATGCGATTCACTTTGTCGCGTGAGGGTGGCGGCCATCTTGGTTAGTGGAAGAGGATGTCGCGATAGTACTCAGCAGGCGAAAAATTTATGGGCGACAAGGCAGTTCCTTGTTAGCTCGAAGCGGTGGCTTTGCTTTATCTAAACGTTGTTAAAAAGCAGTATATTAAATGCGCCATCCGCAATGCCTTTGAGGATATGTCCTACTTTGTTGGACTCTGCCATGAACGTGTCGATTTTGTGACGAATGTTGAGGACGTCTTGAGTATCGGAGACATTTGAATTGGTAGCACTTTGGGCGCGGGTAGCCAGCGGCTAGCTGTTAATCGCGGCGGCGTGTGGCGGAAGGTTAAAGATACCGCGGAAAGGGATCCTCGGCAAAGTAGAGTTGGCAGAGCAATGTCGTATAGGGGCCGAAAAATTGCAATGAATTTATACCACAACGCAAAATATTTTATTATACGTAAATAAATCCATGCTCCCCGGCAGGTACGAGTATCCAGTGCCACAGCAATGGACAGGAAGATATCTTGTATTCCTTTCAGAACAGGGCAGTCTCCGGCTCTTCAGAAAAAAATTCAATCTTGTACCGCATATTGACACGTGTACTTCTCTTCATCGGGCGACACGTTTCGCCGCCTAACAAATGTTATCGCACAGCGCAGGACGCGCTTGCATGTGTGGGAAGTTTCTGGAATGTTATCGATGGTTCTATCCACTGCGTGTGACCGAACCTCGTGTAATCTAATTGCATGTGTGCGCGACCCGAATAATGTAGACATTTGTGGAAGGCGCGCGGGTCCCAGCGATTAGTCTGGAACATTCGACAATTGATGTATAAAAGCCGACGCGCTTGACCCGTTGATCAGATTTTCGACGATCGCTGACTGTGTTCGCCACCGTCGCCGTTTTTTGAGTGTAACCTCTTTTTGAAGGCAGAAGTTGGCACAATAAAACGCTAGTTTCGTGTTTCTCAGTTTGGCTGCGTTCTTCAGTCACTAACTACCACGCGACAATTTTAATGCATCTTTAGCGCGCGCATGTCAGATTGATGCAGTGTGTTTTCGCGGCTTTCTGACTTCGCGTGACAGACCGGCAAAGAGGGTACAGCCGAAACAATTTTCACGAATAGTAATTGAACAAACGAGGCATTTATGCGCTAATGGCAAAAAAGGCGTAGAATCGGAAATGATTATTTTTGTTTCGTTTGGTTTACTCGTGTTAATCAGTTTGCGCACATATCAGATGGGGCGAACTCGCGGTTTTCGTAACGTTTGATGACAGCCAGGCGGAGCTGGTGGGGGCTAGGTGTGTTTGCTTGGCTTGATCTTTGTAACCTTTTTTATGTTGCGTCACAACCGTATGGATGTACGCAATTGATACGCTCGTTCCCGCTATTTAAATTGCTTGTTTGTGTCGTCTTCTTCAACGTACTATTGCGTTAGCTTAGCCTAGCACCCTAACACTAACGTAAGCATTTTACGTTGTACTAACCTTTCTAGCTTAATGAAAAACATTTGTTCCTTTACGCTAAGCTGCCGGCTCGCCTCCTGCCTGCACGAGGCGGCGGCTTGCACAAGGAAACGGCTTTCACATTTCAAGCATTTACCAAGCAATTGCAGCCTCCTTACGAGGTTAGGCTCCTACGTGAACCAAGTGTCGAGGGGCATACATCGAAGAAAAGAATTGTGAACATAGCGTCGTGATTGCCTTATGGTATGGGAGCATCAACGAATGCTCCCTTAAAGGGGCTTAAGTAATGAGTATTTCAGTATTTATGAGTGACGGTTTAGCAAAACTGAATGTATCCTTCAAACGAACCCGACGTGCTGGCTTAGTGGCTCTGTCCTTGCGCTGCTAAACATAAGGTCGCGGGATCAAATCCGGCCCGGAGCGGTCGCATATCAATGAGGGTAACATGCAAAAAGGCTCGTGCCTCGGGTATTGAAGGTCAGTTAATGATCCCGATGTGGTCAAAATTAATGCAGAGTCAGCCACCAGCCACGGCCTGCCACATAATCAGATCGTGGGTGTGTCCCGTAGAAGCGCAGAACATTTTTATTCATTTCGATCTAAGGATCAGTACAGAATTTGAGGATTATTATTTCAGTAATCTATACCCATCCGCACGCACACGTCTAAAGATGTAAATATTTACGCATGAAAAAGTCTGACAAGTGCTTTCTGTTCTTTGCATGAGTAGGTGCAGACATGCATATGTAGCTGCGGAAAAATTTGACCTAGAAACTCGAAAACACGAGGAGTTCGACATAACACACGGTCCGTGACAAATGCGGTTCAGGTCACAAATATTTATCTCATTTAAAGAATGTTTAGCATTTCCTAACCTCTCCGCCCTTGTGAATTTTTATAGAGGAAATTTTATCAGAAAATTGCAATGTTACCTACCTATGTTGAGCACCCCCATCGACGAGCCCAGTGATTTACTCTAAACATATCTCATCATCATCATCATCATCATCATTATCATATTTTATGTACACTGCAGGACGAAGGCCTCTCCCTGCGATCTCCAATTAGTCCTGTCTCGTGCCAAGTGATTCGAACAAGGGCCTGCGAATTTCCTGATTTTATCGCTTCACTTAGACTTCTGTCGTCTTCGATTACGTTTCTATTCTCTTCGTACTCAATCTGTAACTCTAATGGTGCGATGGTTGTCTAACCTGCGCATTACATGGCCTACCCAGCTTCATTCTTTTTTCTCTTAGTCTCAATTAGATTATCGGCTATACCGATTTGTTCTCTGATGCAAACCGCTCTCACTATGTCTCTTAACGTTATGCCTAGCATTCTTCGTTCCATCTCTCTTTGCGCGGTCCTTAACTTGTTCTCAAGCTTCTTTTTCAGTCTCCAAGTCTCTCCCCCATATGTCAGCTCTGGTATAATGCACTGATTGTACACCTTCCTTTTCAATTATGATGGCAAGCTTCCAGTCAGGAGCTGACAATATGTGCCGCATGCGATCCAAACCATTTTTATTCCTCTAAAAATTTCGTTCTCATGATCAGTGTTTCCTGTGATCAATTGATCTAGGTAAACGTACTCCTTTACTGACTTTAGAAGCTGACTGGCGATACTGAATTCTTGTTCTCTTACCCGGCTACCCATCACTATAACTGTCATCTGCAAATTCATCTTCAGCCCCACTCTTACGCTCTCTCTGTTAAGGTTCTCCATCATTTGTTGCAACTCGTCTTCAGTGTTGCTGAATAGAACAATGTCATCGGCAAATCGAAGGTTGCTCAGATATTCGCTGTCGATTTTTACTCCTAAGCCTTTCCAGTTCAATAGCTTGAATACTTTTTCCAAGCACGCAGTGAATAGCATTAGAGAAATTGCGCCTCCTGTATGACCGCTTTCTTTATAGCTACCTTCCTGCTTTTCTTGTGTAGAATTAGGTAGCTGTGGGACCTCTGTAGATATTTTTCAAGGTGTTATGTAAGCGGTCTGTACTCCTTGATTATATAATTCCTCTATGACTGCTGGTATCAACAATCATTCTCAAACAAGTGGCTCTTCTGTCTGGCTACGGCTGTCGCCCTTCAGCACACTTGAATCATGCGACGTAATCATGGCAGTCTTCAGTGTCTTTGCGGTGCTCGAGGACGCCGTCAATAGGGCGATTGAATTCGTCATGGTTACTTCAGGGGGCGTAGCCATCGTTAAGACGATTCCTCGCGGCGATGGAGCATCTTTCATCCGCCGCAAAGTTAAATTTCTGCAGTTAGTCCAATTTATTACGGGTAAGACAATTTACCCTAGAGACACAGTGATCTATATAAGATGGGTTGTTGCAATCCAAGACTGAATATTGGATCTGGCGGGAACCAAATAGAACATACATTCTAAACCTCTCGAAACCTCGTGGTTGTTAGGTAATAATACAGCATCAAAAGAAAGGTGGTGGCGACCCAGGATAGGTATGGAAAAAACTAGTGCAAAGGTAGGCGTTCTTAACGGGCTTATTTGACTCACGTCGCGCGATGGCATGAGGCACCACACTATGCGTTACCTTATTTATGGCGTAACGTAGATATTACGTATGAACGAGCTTTTGACTTCGAGGCCCCTGCAGCAGGCATGAAGCAATTACTGATCTTGTCCATAAAGTTATTGACAGTTGGGCCAGCTTCGTACGTTTAGAAAGCGTGAAATGCGTTTTGGGATTTTACAGCGAAGCTGTTTATGGCTAGGCTCAGGCGGATCTAATCTACGTGGACATAGACCAACAATTTTTCATGTCTATGCACATATCGAAGATAGTGCAATATCAGGTCGACACGCAGTGGAGATGAAACAGGCGTTAAGCACTCCAAATTCGTGGGCCGATCCCGAATAGAGGTTAATAATGCGCCGACCCAAGGCGGAAGAACAGTTAGCTATTAAGGGGCCCACATTCACACCTTCGCTGGTCAATTTTCTTCATATAGTGGAAGTGTACTGAATTTTTTAAGGTGTAACGCTGCGTAATTGTTATCTAATAATATTAGTTACACTATTGTTTAGGCGTTAGCATGTGAAGTGAAAACGTAGGTGTCTATAGTTAACAAAAAATTAACAAACAACAGTTAACAAAGAAAAAATGCTTCATTGTGTTTTTTTTTGCTTTCGTTTTCCCATGGACTGTTCTGAATTCTCTTCAAAATGAAGTCTCTCCGAAACACCAAGGCTATGGGGTAAGTTTCTTTTTCGGTTGTGAGTAGAGGCACCATAAATACTTCATGGAAGTAGATTGGTTATAGGAGGTGAGCTTCGGGTGTCACTGCTCAATAATAGGCTACTGAGCTACCTTGCTGACTGAGTATCTGCAATGACAGTTTTTGGAAAGTATCAAAACATTTTTCATCGTTTGTGCCTTTCGAATTGGCAACGGTTAGGGCAACAGAGCTGTAAAAAATTGCACCAGTTGAGGTAAGAGTATCAAGCGTTATTCGTCCAGTACAAAAAAATTATCCTCTCACCGCCTTTCGTGCAACTGTCTTCATAACCTCGTCGTACAAATCCAGTCATCAGGCAGTAGTGTTATCTCTCCTCCAAAAAAAAGTTTATTTTCTTGAGCCGCGTATTAGTTTACAAAGTGCCAATATATATATTCAAACTTCCTAAGGATTCAAGTGCACTACCTTCTGCAAGGAAGTACAATTATCTGGTGAAAAGCGATGACACCTAATTATGCCACCTAAAGCAACGGTAAAAAGTTAAAAAATATACCATATTATAAATCGCAAGGAGGATTATTGTATCATCATATTCTTCAGGCATTCAAACTATTATAGTGAAATGTAATGTAATGGGGCAACATCCAGTAAAATATTTTATAAGAAAATTATCACTACAATCAATAAAGCAGGCGGACATTGCTTTCAGCGTGTCCATAATCCTTATAAATTATCAATAAGTGCGAGTATTGTGATCTCTGCTGCATTTGCAAATGTACTGTTCATTACGCACTAATGTCAAGGCTGTTTTCGCAATGCAGCCGCGGTGTCCGCAATGGACGTTAGACCCGTACAATGAATCAAAATAAGCCGCCGCTGAGAACCGAAATATCACTAAAAGTAAACTTCCGTGGTGTGCACATATTTAATGAAATATGCCCGACAGAGTCTAAATAAAAAAAAAACACTGGCCCAAATTATTCTCAAGGTAAACTTAGCATTGACGTGGTTTTCCATTTGTCTTTTTCGAACAAAAAAGAAATGTGAAACGAACAACAACCTGTGCAGTTTTGAAGGTCGAGGTTGACGGCTCTTTGACCTACGTCTTGCAGATGGCATTATCTTATTAAGCAAAGCTGGCAACCAGTTGCAACAAATGAATCAATACCTTTCCCGAGAAAGTGTAATAGTTGTGTTAAAGATGTAATACGCGGAAGGCGAAGCTAATTTTCAATACCCTGATGAGAGAAAAAGAGTTCACAATCGGCACTTAGCCTCAGGAATCTATGAAAGAGCACTTTTTTTCAGATCAGCTGTTCATAGAGGACCCTAATGGTAAATTCAAAAATTATGCCATTAAAAACGAGCTGGATCACATACAGCAGTCATTACGATATCATGACCGGTAGGTTACAGCTATTCCTTAAATTAACAATGTTCAATTACTTCATTCTACTGGTACTAACATTACAGACATTAACTGAAAGAAATAATCTTGCTATGAAGTTCTGGACCACGACGGAAACGATGGAACAATAAATTTTAGGCGTGACGTTAAGACACCTGAAGACAGCGCTGTGGATTATTGAGAAACCGGGAGTAGCTGATATGTCATTTGACATGAAAAAAATTCAAGCTGGGCAGGCCGCGTAAAACGCTGAAGTTGGTCTATTACATTGAATAATCAATGCAAATGGAAGAATTGTGCATTCAAGGACGGCAGATAATTATTTGGTGTGATGAAATTGGGAAATTTTCAGGTACAGTTGAATCAGCTAGCGTAGGGCAGAGCTAACTTCAGATCGCTGGGAGATGCGCATCTCCTGCAGTGAACATTAATTAGCCAGTTGATGATGATGGTGACGATCTCTATATAGAGGCACTAAAAATGTTATAATTGTGCAGTTCAACTTCCTACAATAATGTGTCAACACTAATTATAGAGCAAGTTGGTCGTTTTGGGATGCCCATTAACGACTGTTTCATAGCTTGGCTGATGCAATTGCTAATGTATAAATTTCAATTTCTTTGGTACTTTCATAGAAATCTGATTCTTTCGAAAGAAATCACATGTACTTTTAGTGTAATTTTTGTTTTTCGAGCAACATCACATCCATATGTTCAGCATTTTTATTGCTTGTGACATATGTTTTGAATTTCTCATACATATCAAACATTTTCTCGACTAAAAGTAGGTGTCACTAACTCGTGATTTGCAGTTTATTTCATGCAGTGTATTTCATTGGGACATTGTTGTACAGTTATTTGGCGTGCCACGGGATGTTCTTCTAAGATCAGCTGGACAGTGATCGAGGGCGCTTTACCAGTCCGTCATCTTCCTCTACCACACTTCACCGTGCCGTAGCCGATAATCTCCTGGTCAATTACTAGAAGCCGTCCTGGCGACCAGGGGAAACGACTGCATCGACGTGTCGTAGCATGGCTTAAGCCGTGCTACATGAACAATCGAGCTCTCGGCAACGGTCATCAGAAGACGGCTTGAGCGGCTCGATAACATGGATCACGGGTGATCCTTGCGGCAGTCCGAGGTAGCGGCGGTGGTAGCTTGAAAGAAACTTAGTGGACTGACCGGGACCGGAAGCCAAACAAGCGTTAGCGGATAATAGCGGACACTAACAGCGGACGCGTTATGGCGACATTTTTGGCGCCAACAGTCTTCGGTGGTGTTGGCCAACTGATCTTGGTGAACGAGCGAGCGAGTCGGCGACATTTTCAGCATAAGAAACAGCTTTTGAATCAGGTGTCACTTCAGAAGTGTCGAGACGGTAGGGGAGAATGGTGTCCATGAAGCAGCAAGGTTATCATCCATAGTGAAGAACGAATGCAGAGAATTCGGTGGCAGCTTCCGGGGCAGACTTATAAGAGCACGTGATAAAATGAAGGACCTGTGCTCAATTGGAGTGATCCCAAGACACATCGTGAGCGTGTCAATGAGCGTACGATTGAAACGTCCCATCATGCAGTTAGTTTGAGGATGGTATGCGGTATCGGTGCGGTGAACGATGTTACACGCCTTCAGCAGGGCCTCGATGGCACTGGAGATGAAGACGTGTCCACGATCACAAAGTAATTGACCTAGTGCACCGTATCGAAGAGTCAGGTAGTGAAAGAAGCAAGTGACGTCTTTCGCGGTGGAAGCTAGCAGTGTAGATGTTTCGGCGTAGTGTGTGAGGTGGCCTATGGCAACAATGATCCACCGCTTACCATCAGGAGTGCTTGGAAAGGTGCCGTAAAGAACAATGCCAATATGGTCGAATGGTATGGCAGGACAAGGTAAAGGTAGCAGGGCCCTACGGAACTCTGAGGAGGCGTCTTGCGGTGTTGACACGTACCACATGAACGGACGTATTGGCAAACGAATCTGTACATACCTCACCAGTAGTATCGAAGAAAACTACGGGGCGTGTTTCGGAGACACCAGAGTGGCCGCATTGAGGGTAGTCGTGAAAAGCGTAGATGACGGGGAATAGCCAGGAGCCATCGACCGCCGTCGGCGAGGTAATACCGTCGATAAAACACATCTCCGCCGATGGCCAAGTGTTGCGCTCGACGATGAACGGTGCATGAGAGAGACTTAGATGAGCGGTGAGTCAAGAAGTCTAGCAGTGAACAGATACAGTGATGTTTACGCTGCTCGGCCAGCATGTTGTTGAAGGTAAGAGCTGACAAAACGCAGATGGAAATTAGTGAGTTAACAGGGTCATGAGGCAGCCGAGAATAGCATAGGGCGTCTGCATCTGAATGTTTGCATCCATGGCAATAAATGACACGTATGCCATACAGTTGAAGGTTTAAAGCCCGACCAGCCAAGCAGCCAGTGGGGTGTTTCAATCACGGTAACTAACATAAGACATGGTGTTCAGTGGCGACATCAAACCGATGGCCATAAACCTAAGTACGAAATTTGCCGGTTGCCAAACAGTTGCTAAACATTTTTTTCCGTCACAGGATAGTAGGAGTCGGGCTTCGTTAACGTCCAGCTTGCTTATGCGATTGCATACTCGCAAAGCCCTTTTTGCGTTAGGCAAAAATGGGGCCAAGACCGACGCCGCTAGCATCCGTGTGAAACTCCATGGGCGCTTTGGTATCAAAGTGGTGCATTACTGGAGGGGACGTGAGGGGCCGGCGGCGCCTCGTAAATGAGTCGTCACACTTAGAATTCCAAGCCGCGAGATCAGACGAGCCAGTAAGGGGGCGATGATCGAGGCGAAATCACGGATTAAACTCCGGAAAGACGAAGGACAAAGACAAACCGCAGTTTCTTTAGCGTCGTGGGCTTACAGTACTCAGCAACGGCGCAAAGTTTGGAAGGATCTGACAGAATCGCCTCTTTTGAAACTACGTGGCCTAGGATGGTAAAACATTATGGGGTTTTACGTGCCAAAACCACTTTCTGATTATGAGGCACGCCATAGTGGAGGGCTCCGGAAATTTCGACCACCTGGGGTTCTTTAACTTACACCTAAATCTAAGTACAGGTGTAGTTTCGCATTTCGCCCTCATCAAAATGCGGCCGCCGTGGCCGGAATTCGATCCCGCAACCTCGTGCTCAGCAGCCCAACACCATAGCCACTGAGCAACCACGGCGGGTGCCTAGGATGGTGAACTCACCGGCACCGAAATGTAATTTTTTTCAAATTTGATTGCAGCCTCGCGATACACAAAGGAACTTGCTCAATGCGGGCTAATAACGATTTGAAATTAGTATAAAAGACTACATTGTAATCCGACTAGCAAATACATGTGTGCCACTTAAGATCCCTGAGAATAGCGTCGATCATTCTCTGGAAAGCGGCAGGCGCGTTTAAAGGCAGAAAGGCATTACACTGAACTCATAGAATCCATCAGGAGATACAAAAGCCATCGACACTTGCCAGTACCAGCAACGCAGATCCAACGAAGGACTGAGCTGGCAATCCAGGGCATTGTCGAGGTGCGGTAAAGGATACACATCCTTGCGGACAACCTTCCTTAGCCGGCGGTAGGCGACGCAATATCTGATTGAGCCAATCTTTTTCTGCTCCAGCATTACCGTAGACGCCCAAGTACTGCGGGAGAGCTGGATCGCACCTCGTTTTATCATGTCATCAACGTGTTCGTCAATGACACGGTATGGACGCTGGCGCAGCGGTGCGTTGTGACAAATGTCAATATGGTGAACAACCGCTGACGTGCGCCATAGGAAGGTTGGCCGTAGTCGAAGTAAATAAGGAAACGTTCAAGTCAAACAATTTGACCGCAATGTGCTGGTGTAAGTGCATCATCAACGCTATGCAAGAATATACCTGGGGAACATGAGGCTTGTACGGGAGCAGAGGTGACGGCACTGAGGGGCAGTGGTGCCTTATCCGAACGTAGGCCAGATAGAAGAATGACGTCAAAAGTGTCGAGATGCCCAGTGCATTCACTGTATAGTGGAGTAGGAGGGCACGGAAATGAGTTGCTTGCATAAGTTACAGTGAAACCATCAGCGAGTGTGATGAAGGTAAACGGTAGTAGAAGGTTCCGTCGACGCGCAAAACTTTCAGGTGGTGTAAAAAGGGCAGTCACAGTCGTGGCGTAGACAGAGCTGCAAGATACAGCCACCAAGGCGGACGAGAAAGGAGAGATAATGATGTCAGTGGTGACGACCATTTTAGGAAAACAGTTCGGGAGATCGATGGTAGGGTCACTGAATGGAGACAAAGCCAGTTGCGCAGGACCGCAATCAACAACAGCATGATGAATGGAAAGTCCCAACGCCCAATAACGTCATACAGTGCACGGCATATGACGACGAATTCAACAAAATATAGTACACCCTGAATCATAACACGAATGTAGATGCGGCCGAAGGCTTGACTTGCTGTGTGCTTGCCGCGCATAGTGAAAGATGAGTAACAGGAATCGCCAATTCTTTCGACTTTTCCGTACCGGTCATCTCTTATGATAGAAACGGCAGCCCCTCTATCGACAACAGTGGTTGTCGCGATTTTTGTCGCGAAAACTGCGATTTTTTTAGGGAGGAGAAAGATGAGGCAATAAAAATTGCGACGACAACGCAGTTCTTGCCTCGGAAACTGTGGCTGTCAGTTTTCCTTCTAACCAGACGTGGAACAGCTACGCATGGTTGCAAGTGAATGGTGGCGACGAGAACGAGACCGACGTGAGCCGAAGACGGGGCGACATCAATACGGCTCCGAGGTATCCGAGATAGAACGGCGTGACGGTTGTTGGGGAGGGTAGCTGAGATTCGGCACGTCCTGACGTAAATAAAGCCTACGGCGGCGACAGAAACGTTCAAGATGGCCCAGAATACCACATGCGAAACACATGGGGTGATTAATGGGAGTACGCCAGAGGTTAATCGAAAGCTCGTAAGGCGATAACGGTACGTAAACCGGGCATAGCGTACCTGAGAGCGAGTAGAAACTGGCGGCTCGTCTGGAAGAAGTAGGCCATGCCAGTCGCAGTAGCCGTACCAGTTGCAGGCGCACATCCGTCCATCCGCGTGAAAGCCGTGCGGTTTGGGCAGTTTAGTGCACTGCACCCCGTTATACTGGTGCCAATACAATGTGTTTCGTATCACTTCACCAAAGTAGTTGATTTGATATCGCCGAATACCATACCTGCCACTCGGAAGAGATGAATGCAACGCACGCTCGACGGTCCACTGATTTCATTGTTGATGCCTCAGACGCAAACGACGAGTCGGCGTCGCGCCCGTAGTGTTGGCTTCCTAGCGGTGTAGGTGAACATTTCAGGTCATTTTGCGCCACGTGACAGCGCTCGGCGAATAGCGGTGGCAGTGGCGCCGGAAAAGTTATGCGGAACTCTGCTCCCTGCGGGAGCATATGCACGAAAACTATACACGAATGCGAGGCGTCCCACTGACCTTTGTCTCCCATCGAGTCCAGATTGTACCCCTAATTTAAAGCAAACAACCACATTTCCAAACGTAAGTCCTGGAACCATTACACCTTTCCACATAACCCGGAGTGGTGCCACTGATAGCCACCTACCGGACGCTTCCAACAGCACGCGCGGGAGCAGTAGTATACGACAACCCCTTGCAGCAAGGATGGCTGAAGTTCGCGGTGGCGATATGTCCTTTGTTCTGGCACCAGTATGCTTCTTCTGCGGTGACAGCTGTAGGCAAGAGGCTGGCATCTGTGGGAGTGGTTATGAACACGATGTGGTCGGTGTTTGGGAAACCTGGTCATCATACGTGCCAGGTGCGTCCAGCAGACAAACGCCATGAACACCATTTACATGAAGTGAAACTCATGTTAACTAGGCTTTAAATTGTGTTGAGTAATGTCATGTCTGTATCGTTTCTTTTAATTCTACCCTTGTCGTAATGCTGCTTCGGTACCTAAGTAATAAGCACCTGTCGATAGCGCAGACTTGTATCAAACAAATCCACACGGTTACGATGTCTGCACATGCCGTTGTGATGTTTCTGCCGATGAATACATGTGACATCGCCGAATAAGGGCAGCCAAAGTCGTCTCTAGAAGAGTAATTGCGAATTTATTGATCGAAACGCGTACACAAGTCAACAAAGTCACCAATAGCACTGATTAATAAAAGCGCTTGTTAGCGCAGTAGCGCCCGTGCCACTCTGCTGCATACCCTAATAATATGTCATTGCCGCTGCTGTTCTCGCAATTCTAAATTCCCAAGGGCACTGCTTGGAAACGTGCAAAGCTAATGTCTGACCAACTTTGCAGTACTTTTTTAAGGTTACTAGAGAGAGATGTCGCATGATATATTTAAAGGTACAGCAGCGCCAACTACGGTAGAAGAGCCCTAGTAGCAAGGCCGGGTTTAGACCTCTGTGGCCTAAGCATAATAAGAAAAAATTCAGTTGACTGCAAAACTCACATGCAAAAAGGGAAGGTTGTGAAACACAGAAATCACTCGGCGTGGTAAGTCTGCTCAAACAGCATCGAGGTGTGATGACTTCCGAAACGTGCCGATATGGAACAAAAATATCGTATAGAGCAACTATTAGCAATTCTCGCCCTGAACTATATATATTCAAAACACATTTCCACAAAAAACTACAATATCTGAGATGCTCTTGAGCGAAACGAATACAGCTTTTAAACAAACACTTGCTTGGTAACATTCCAATAAGAAACAGCGTGATTTAGACCCCTTACAAACGATGCAGGGTAAAAACCTTGCACCTACATAAAATGAAGTGTTAAGTGTGAAGTAACTGGCAACAGTTCAACACGCGCGAAGCCACTCACAAGATAGATGCAAAGACATGAAGTGCGCGACAGCTGGAGCGAGTATTTACGACGCCGCATAAAACCAACAATTTCAGTTTGTGTGAGGTTCAACAGCTTTAACGTACAACACAATGCGCTCGTGCACTCGTGCTGCCAAGCTAGCACAACGCGGTAAACAGTATAAGCGGGACAGGGAGTTCAGAACTTCAGCGAAATGCCTTTAAACCGCATGCTGCACTGCAGACGAACTTCGTCGCTTACCCGTCTAAATATGATCTAGTGTAAAAAACACCGAAGCGACAAAGTAAATGAGGAGAACAAGAAATTCCCCGCCGAACGGCGGTGTTTCATTGCTACCATTGCTGCACCTGATGAGGACTTATGGGGAATAATTAGAACTGTATCGCCGACACATTTTTGCCGGTATTTGAGCCACATAACGCGCAAACAATTCTTCAACATCCCTAAAGCTTTGGCCACCCCAAACAAGCGAAGGGCCTTGCTTATTTTGCTCTGAAGACGTGAATAATAAAGAGAAGGACGTTCAACGACGCAGCAAACTAGGGCGCGCGGCTGGCTCCTTTCCCAAGTTTTTTGCGCAAGGCCGGCACCAGAGGCGCGTCTATCGGCGTGCACTATGCGGACGGAGCAGGTATTTGGCCGACGCGCGCCCTTTCGCCCCATGGATTCCAAGAGCGGCAGCCTCGATGTCACGCAAATCATTATCTACGAGAGTGAAAAGCGCAAGCCAAGCGCTGGTGGAGGCGAAGCCAAGCCTCACTTTCCAAAGACGGCAGGCGAAGCCAAGCTCCAGGCAGAGGCGAGCTAACGCCAACATCGAGATTACGGGGCAAAGCAAAGACGTCGACGCAGAGAGATTCCTCCCACGGAGGGTGCCGATGGACGGTTTAAAAGAAAATTCCTCGACCGTGAGTGCGGCCACAGCAGCAAGGTGTGTTATAGACTGTGGTTTGATCATAACTCAAGCTGCTGAAGAATGTGCGCAATTCGGAACCGAAGCTCGAATCTAAACCAAACGGCGACAACGAACAGAATGACTATCATGCAAATTGCGCTAAACACGAATTCAAAGTTGATGGAACGTCACCCAGCTTCGCTATTTTGACAGCGTCCACTGCGTGAAACTGCCTTTACTCATTTATACGCAATTCACAAAATAAACACGATTACCTGCTCGGAACACTCTGCACTGTGCCCAAGGCCGCAAGGAACCCTGTTCATTGGTGGTTTTTGTTCCTGTACTTCAAGCGTAATCAGAACCACACTAAAGAAAATAAATCAGAATGGCCAGTATAGCTGATTTGGGAGGCTCACATTTGATATTGCAGTATCGAATACACAAGCATTATACTATTGAAACCTTTCTTGAAACTGTCTCCTTAGCCCCCCCCCCCCTGGTACCCCCGCACCATGTTTTTGGTAAAGATATTCCTTCTGCAATAAATATTTGTTGTGATCACTCGTGCATTAGCTCACGCCGTGTCGAATTCCATACTCAAATTTCCTAAAGAATAAAGGGCATTAAAGTGGTGTTATACCTGTCCATGGGTTAAACCAGCAAAAATATTTTTTTTCTTTTCGTACGGCAGTTCTGATGATGAAGACTAGGCTACAGGTATTATAGGCACATATGGCGGGCCTGATTTCGATGGGTGTAAATTCCAAAAGGCTCGTGTACCGTGATTTGAGTAAGATTAATAAAGCCATGAAGTCAAGAATAATTGGAGCTCTAGAGTACTGAGTCGATGATAGCGCTCTGTCAGCTTCGGCTTTGTTATACTCATCCTTTATAAAATACGACGGTTTCACTGAAGCTTGATATGGTAACTAAATTCTACATAATAGACGCAGTTTTATTGAAAATTCCACAATTTAAACCTTGTTCCTTTGATGGATACCTAATTCTGGATTGAAATACTGAAAAAGTCATTCATCTGAATGTACCAAGAAGCTGAAACTGATTTCCCATAGTTTACGCTTAAACGACCATTTACCAGGTCACGCCATGTTGAGCTGACAAGTGCACAGCTTACATTGCACGTCGGCGATCGTGTGTGCAAAGTATTACATCGCTACGCGCCCAGGAAAGATCTGAAATTTCGAACCGAACGCCGCTTTTCTTCCTGCTCGCGGCCGCCACGCTCCAAGCTGCATGGTGACGTAGTCGTGCCCCTGCGCCTGTGTAGTCGTGTCCGCAGCGTGACGTCGCTCGTGGTGACACGTGACTTCTAGAATTATTCAAGACATCAATCTGTGCAATCTGTTGCTCTAACTGACGAATTGAATTTCAGAGAAACAAGAAAGAATTTTCCTTCACAACGAAGCAACAGAGATGTACTTCCGCTTCGTTGTCTTGCTTCCACGGTCGTGCGGTCACGTGCAAATGTACCGAAACTATGCCATTTTCTACCGTGTTCCAGTGCGTGATCATTCCCTTTAATCAGCTTATTCGGCCTCAGTTTTTGTGTAGCATTGAATTATGCCGGCAGTCATGTTTCCTTGTGCGCAGTGCGCTAAATCGTTCGCTGGGTGAACGAACAACAGCTCTCCCGCGATGCCTTCGGCGGAAGGGCGTAGCACCAAAGAAAAGTAAAAACGGGGAGGAAAAGAAATGCAGGCGGGGCCTGTGACGTATGCGTCACGCAATCCTCGAGGTCCGGTATGGATGAACGCAGGGAAAGAATTTCGCTTGCTTAGGCTAGACGGGGCGACTAGAAAGAGTGTCTTGCATGGCAGTGGAGCGCGCTTGCTGAAATCATGGGTTCACGGCAGTGAAATATTTCAGTCTCAGCTATTAGTGAGCCGATTTGAAAAATTTTTTGGCTAAACGCTCCCTAAAGGAAACGTAACAACTTCCAGGGTACAACCAAAATTTGCTATGGGGCCTGGTGAGGGGCCCTCTAAGGGACCCTGAAACACTTTTCCAAGTTACCATAGAGTGATAGCACTATTAAATTATGCCGCCACATGAATTCTTGCCGCTAAAACTATTCGTATCCGTCAAGCCGAGGCGATGTTATGGGACTAGTGATCGCCTTTCCTCCTACTTCCATTTCCACAAGAGGGGGCTACGAAGAAATACCCCGTTGGCCTTGTGAAAAGGTTGAATGAGAGATAGCTCGTTGAGGAACATGGCGGTGTCTGCGGTATCAAAGCTACGCTTTTCATCGCGAAGGCCACGCGCCACAGAGGCAGCAGCCGGCAACTGTTGGGTGTATTGCAGAAGAGAAAATCTGAAAAGCTCTCTTTTCTATCTTTTTTTGAGATCGCAGACAAACATATTACCGAGATAGCATTAATGCCCCGTGTACCAGAAAGCCCATTGTTGGTGCCTGCGTCGGCAGAGTTGTCCATGAGCAAAAATTGCCATGTATACTTTGGCATATGTGTATGCCGCGCCTTGATTTATCAAATACGATATAGGGGTTATATTGCCACAATATTCTATTACTAAAGTTACTCGTACTTCGACAATGTAATTCCTCGTAATTTTGAGAATGACGGCCTGTAAACAAATTTTATAAAAGAAAACACTGATGGCGCATGTCTTTTTCGGCAAATTTTCTTAGAGTCAGATAATAAATGTGCGAAGAAATAACACGATCAAGAAAATTACATTATCTTTTTGTGCGACTCTGCACAACCTCCGTGATCAGCCCCCTCAAGAGGCTGTGCTTCTACGAGAACGCTCGCCTTCGTGCACAGCGTGCGCAATCAGCGTTTCCCGGTGGCCATTACAATTACGTAAACTGCAGTTGCCGAGGCGCATGAGAAGCAGTCAGCTATCTTTGAATGCTATGGAGGTAAGGTTTTAAAGCTTTGAAGCATAAATTCTCTCCAAGTTCTTTATTTATTTCTCTACTTATATGAACAATTGTGTATTGCAGAGAATGTTCTCGGGATCACGAAGGCAGTCAATAGCTGTTGTAGACTTATTTGCATGCGATTATGCTGCGTAACGACCTTGCGGAAGCGAGAGCAAAGATTGTTCGGGGCTTTCAACAGGAGATTTTAATACAACCTCTGCCTGCAGCGCAATTATATTCGATTCACATGTTCACAGGAGCATCCTAAGGGGATGGGAAACCCTTTCTTTCAATGCTGAAAACGGGTTTCATGGCCTCTTTAAGCCAGGTTATCAACTGTTTCTTTTCTATTTTCAATAGGAGGATTGAAACCGTACTTTTTTCTTTTCGTTAATGTTGCTCTCTTTTCTTTGTTTCTCTCTGTATCTAGTTATCTAGATAGTTTGCTAATCCACCAAGAAAAACAGGGGATTGCTTGAAAGAACCTGGATTGTAGGTAATGATGCCGGTAAATATTGGTCCAGTTTAGGAAAGGAACTGCCTGGTGGCGGGAACCACCCCTGAAAAGTGGTCCTTCTGCTTATGTCATCAAGTGTCCTTTGGAAGACATTGCAGTCACCATTTTCAGAGTCATCATCATCATTATCAGCATATTTTATGTCCATTTCAGCACGAATGCCTTTCCCTGCGATTTCCAATTACCCCTGTCCTACACCAACCGATTCCAGCTTGTGCCTGCGAATTTCCTATTTTCGTCACACCACCTACTTTTCCGTCTTCGACTGTGCTTCCCTTCCTTTGGCAGCCGTTCTGTCACACGAATGGTCCACCGCTTATCCATCCTATGCATTACAAGGCCTGCCAAGCTCCATTTTTTAAATCCTAATGTCAATTAGAATATTGGCTACCTCCGTTTACTCTCTGATCCGCACCGCTCTTTTCCTGACTCTTAACGTTAAGCCTAACATTTTTTTTATTCAATTGCTTTTTCCGCGGTTTTTAGCTTGTTCTGGAGCTTCTTTTCACAGTATGTGTCCTCATTCCCGCAGAAGCTACATGACTGCATCACCGCCGAATATATCGTCCCTATCAGGGCTGTGCAACTTCCTGTATCAAGGTAGCAAAAGCATGTGTGTCGTTTCAAGTTGTGCAGAACGGCATCCATCATGCACTCAATACAGAGTTCAAACGGCATGACGTTTCGTCAGTCGACCATCGTCTGCGATGGGTACTTGCCCTACCCTGAACGCAGATTGAGAGAAGTGAATTGTGCTCCTTGTAGGCTTTCATTATCGTCGTCGATTCGCAGTAGTGGCAAAATGGCCATGTGAGTCAGCTTGTTGAGGCGCGAATGCCCACTAAGAACCGCACAGAACCGTTTATTTTTTCGCAACGAGGACGAAAGGTGATACAAATAGACTGTTCGAAAGTGGAATCACTTCGTGTCAAAGCATATTGTCGAATCGCTTGTTAATTACATGACGTTCTGCGGGAGTCACGTGATACCGACGTTGCTGCAGTGGTGGTTGAGAGCCAGTGTCGATGCGACGGGTAACAGTGAACATCCGACGAAGGGAATGTTGCGCGACGTCGAAACAAGAAAGAACTTTTGCTAAGCAATACAGAAACTGGCAACGCTGTTCCAGCGTAAGATTGAGGAACCAACCACATCACAGGGTGACGGAGCAGACGTAGAAATAGGGCTGAGCGAACTGTAAGTAGCACAGCGCGTGTCATTGGGAAGGTCCATAACTTGCGCGGCTTCAATGGCTTCATCTCTGCCAAGGCATTCGCCCCGCAGCAGCATCACATGATATCGTGAAGGATAGCTAAAAAAGTAGGGATCTCTCAGTGATTTCTACGGTCGCAAAATTCAGCAGGAGAATTTTCGATGTAAAGGATGTCGGATGCAGAAAGTAGTGCAGCCGTTTCGGAGAGGCTGCTGCAATAGGTGGACACAACTGTTCACGAGTTGGGGGAAACAGTGGTGTCATGTTTGATGTGTAGCTTGTTCGAAGTGGAACGACTCTCGGCCAGTGTCAAGTGTGACAATGGCGAGAGTTCAATTTCGTGGCGTACGCAATAGAACACGGCATTCTGGTGGGAGTGAAAATCCCGGCCTAAGATGACGTCATGCGAGCATGGGGAAATGATGATGAATTCGATGGCGTATAGATCGTCCACAAATGAAAAGATGAGCGGTGCACGCCGCTATGGGGTTAATACGCTAGACTCTGGCTGTAAGGAGAGATAGTCCAGAAATTGGCGTCGTTAGTTTTCGAAGCAAACGGTTACGTTACACAGTCATATCGGGCATGGCAGCTCCAGTGTTCACAAGGGCAGCCGGTCGAAGAGCAGTCCGAAAACACGTCCATCAGATTCGATGGGCCTCGCTGAGGGCTTTAATATTTTGATATCGTCGCAGCTCGTGCTTCGTGGACTGCGACGACAAGCTTTCCTCCTCGCAAGCGAAGGTACAAGGATGCATCGGCGATAGTGAGCGTCGACGTAGAGAAAACGAACGGGGATTGACGGTCCTCGGGAGTACTGACGGTGAAGAGTCAAATGACGAGTCATCATATGGGCGGGGAGAACCAAAAGAACGAGTTGTCGGGTATGATGTGGCGGTAGAAGGCTGCACGCGACTGCAAAAGCGTGCCATGTGGCTGGCGCAGCCGCTTGCAAAACTTATGCTTCGATTGTCCAAATTATGATGCCTATTCACGGTGGCAGGTTTCTTCCAATGCAAAGGAGGCGTTATACGGGGCGGCTGGTAGAATGGTTCTGCAGAGAGGTGCAGTCTTGGACTAGACACGAGGTTGACGTAGCAGAGAGGCGCACATTTCGGAAGTGGTTTTGGGCCAGGCGACGAAAGAGGCGCAACTCAGAGGTGCAGACGCAGGAAAATTTTGTTGGAGATCAGCAAAGCCACGTTGATCTCTTGCTTAATGGCGAAGCGGAGCGGAGGGCTCCTGCATATGCTGTGGCTGTGCAGAGGTTGACAATGACAGTTGGCGGGCAACCTCCTCAGGGACGATCACCTTCATTTATTTGAGCAACGCAGACTGGTCCTAAATTGCAACCAAACCAGCGAAGGTTTCGTTGAGCAATGAAGAGCGACGGGTCCACGACCCCTATTTCCGTAGCTCTTCATAGCTTTGGCACAATCTAATGATTTCGGCCATGGAGTGACGATTATTGGCGAGCAGTTTGTTGAAGGCGTCGTCTTCGATAGCTTTCAGAACATGACTGATCCCATCAGACTCCGCTATTCTCGAATTCGTTTTCTTGCGTAGGTCCAGATTGTCTTCAATATAACTGCTGAGTGGTTCACCCGGCTACTGAGAGCGCACCCACAAACGCTGCTCGGCACGCACCTTACGAAAAGCATGGCGACCAAATACATCGACAAGGGCGGTCTTGAAGGCGGACCAGGTCGGGAAATCTGCTTCGTGTTTGCTGTGCCATAGGCTGGCGATACCGACGAGGTAGAACATAACATTGTTCACTTTGGCTAGTTCGTCCCACTTATTGTGCGCGCTGACCCTCTCGTATGTGGCGAGCCAGTCCTCCACATTGATGTCAGTCGCGCCGGTGTAGATCGCATGGTCGGGGTGACGACGGGCACAAGGAAACGCGGTCGCTGCAGAAGGAGGTGTTTGTTGGGAAGCGTTCTGATGGATGATAGATGGCAGTGCGTGGGATGGAAGTTCCAAGGTGGGAGTTTTGAGGGCGCAGCACTCTCCACCAAACGTTAAGTTGTTTATTTGGTCGAACTAGGAGCAGCGTAGCGGTGACAGTCTAGGCAGACTATACAGACCCCAAGCGCGAGCGGCATTCACGAGCAAATGCGCTGAGGAGGACGACCCACTGGAAAACACTGGAGAAGACGACCCAATATACCGTTCCAACCTTTCTCTACAAAGCCACCATTCCAGATATTGTAAACAAGTTATCTTTAAAGGTCAAGCGACAAGACTGCGTCGCATTTCCGTTGAAAACCAAGACTACATAGATATACTCGATCACATTATAGAAAGCGTATCAAACAGAAACTACCAATGCACTTTCCTTCCAGTAGCCTACACCAATGCGACCAAAGTTGATGGAGCCGAGGTCATCAAACCCCGTTCCTGGATCACACGGACAAATCCATTTCTTACTACTAAATTCTCAAACGCACTTCCAAACGTTAACATCCTGAGTAATTACTACAAAATTCTCACCAGCAACCAGAAACCTAATAAGATCTTTCCCGACTAAACCAGAGTAGCCTATACACACAACAGGAATTCCAAGGACATTCTTGTGCATCCCAATATTACAATAATGACGAAGCCAGCACGTGGTCCCTTTGGCGGCACTAGGTGCTCTAAATGCAAACATATTCGATATACTACTGCAGTAACAATTACAGCGTCCAATTACCACACAAGGTAGCTTCGAGTTTCCTCTGCACGTCAAGCAACATATTCTGCTGTCTAGAATGCGCCGCTTGTAAGAAACAATAGGTAGTGAGACTGGACAATAAGTTTATACAAGACGCAACTGTCATCGCGCTGATACAAAACACAATCTACCCAAAGCAGTAGCCAGCCACTATAATGAACATGGCCATATATTCGACATAGCAAGGCTCTATAAACTAGAAACAAATTTCCAATCGCCTCGCGAACGGAAATATATAGTCATACCAAATACACAATTTTAAATGCCTACACCCTACGGAAATTAATTTGGCACATGACAACTTAGAATCGCTCACAAACGTAACACAAACCTGAAATTCTCATATCATCAACAAAGGCACAAACACATTACGCTACCAGCTAACCTTAATTCTTACCCTCACCTGTCCCTGCATTTCTAAATTTTTTTCCTGCCTCTACCGAACCACTCAATTTATTTTCTTTCACGTTTATACGTCTATATGAACGATACGATCCCATTTACCATATACACATTTCCCTTCCCGCTCTTGCTCGTGTCGCCCTGCTTTTAGTTATTCCGTTTTTTTTTCTTTTTTGTATTTGTTTTAAACACCTCCACCAACGCATTCCAAAGATCCAGACGCTAGCATACATTATTCGGTGCCTCACCTGCACAGGGTGTCGCCACTTGCGTATACCGCCGTTGCGACGCTTACACTAACCTATTCACGCTAACGTCCCTTGAAAGAACAAGGCGCTGCCTTCCAGCTACCACATCTATTCCTCCTAGACTACGTGTCGCCATCTTAACACCTGCAAAATTACCAGACGCACTGATGCTATCTTACTAAAGTCTCGTCAACTCCCGTCGTTTTTGTTACTCGCGCACTGACCTGCTCTTGTAAAGCCACAAACGCCTGCGGCCAAAAACATCCCTGAAGGCTCCCTAACCACTCGCACCCCCAGCACGCACCTATATTTCTTTTCTTGTTTTCTTCCTCCCCGCATTCCAACTCTCCCCCTCTTCTCCCTCGCCTTAGAAACCACGCGTAGTGACGTCAGCCGACAGCGCTAATTTTCTTTGCAGTCCCCCCCCCCTTTACAGCCAGCCGCCACCGATAACGATCGCATGTGACGTCAATCTACTAACCCATTGAAGATAACCTGCTGAGGGTGATGAGGCCGCCGCTGCATTGATGCCCCTATCGGAACATCGGCCAGCCTTTCTGAGGCAACTTACCAATTTATATAAAATATATAGCACAATGTTTATGTAATTCCTAAGTGAAATATCAATTTCAAAGAATGTCTGCCCATGGTCCTTGAACATTACCACATGTTCGCAATATAAACACTTCTTGAGCGATTTAGTTTTACTATAAGGACAATAAAGCTACATTAACAAATTCACCGTAAAGCGAGAAAGTGACTTTGCATAAAATTAGCACGAGGAATTAGATTAGCTTAAAAATTTACTGTACTCTTCTCTAAACAGGCAAATCGTCTCTGATTAAATGTTTATTATGTTTGCAATGCAGATACTCGCTAAAGAGGAAGCTCTGTGGTTAACAAAGGCATCTGGGCTTGTACTCCACACAAGTCTTACCAAATGCTTTAAGTCATCCTTCAGTAGAAGAACTATTTCTGAATATCACCACACAGTGGAGCTCGAAGAGAGAACTGCGACCTTATCCATGGCAGAGGTGCGGTAAACGAAATCGTGTAACATTTTAACATAGCTAATTTTTTAGTCCCGCCACATGATCATCACAGTGTAAAGCCTGGTTTGCACATAAATCATTGTATGTGGATTTCATTTGTGCTTGCAGTGTTGGGTCTATCGCGATATCTATGTTGACGGCCACCACACAGGAGCACCCCCGCGAGTACATATAATAAGTGTTTCATTAAAACAGTGCTTGCAAAGTATTTTGAGCAGACCAAAGAAATCAAAGCTGTAGGGCCAATACATGTTCCGCACAGAGCTAGCAAATGTATCTAATGAGTACCTACTACAAACGAGCTCGCTCAGATTACTCAGCTCTCTTATTGCTCAAGGATGTATTGAATTCTGAAAGCAGTCGCTATGAAATAAATATTCATTGCATGTTGGCCTGTTTATGTCGGTTTGGCAGAGTTTAAGTTTTGCAGATGTACCTAGAACTATGCATGTTAGACTGGTGGTATAGAAACTGGTAAGACACAGCTGTTATATATTTTTCTGTGTATATACTTTTCTCTGTGTGTGTGTGTGTGTGCGTGTGTGTGTGTGTGTGCGTGCGCGTGTGTGCGTGCGTGCGTGCTTGCGTGCGTGTGAACGTGAACAACGCACATAAACAGACTCGGTGGGGGAGCCTGTTTATGTTAATTGTATATATACCGCAGTGCCTCTTTTCGTAAACCTTCGAGTTTTACCTAGTTGTTTGGGCATGGGAGCCAAACCACATTTGCACATTCAAAGGCTGAACTGACATACGTTTTGCAAGCTGGAAGTTTTTTATATGGTGGAGCTAGTCAGATGTGTCTTCCAAGAAGGAAAATGCGCGTGCTTTCAACGGCTGTAACGTTTTTAATTTGTGAGTTCTGTCTAAAGTCTTGTATTAATGTTAATCCGAGGTACTTGTGCTTCTGAAATCCTACCAGCGATACGTCATTAACGGTATACGTAGTGTTCATGTTACTTGTTTTTCCAGGGATTGATAGCACAGCAGATTTCTTAGTATATATAGTCATCTTCCAGTGGGTGAACCAGTAAGACTGTGGTCTTAATTCGTTTATTGCTATTTGGTCATCAAGCGATTTAATATTTCGTTAAAATATGCAGTTGTGCGCAAATAGCCTAATTTTTCCCCTCATTTTTGCATGTAGGTCTATAATAAAAAATAGAAATAAAACTGGAGCCTGAACATTTCTTTGGACGACCAGAGATGGTGCGTGGGCTGTCTGGGAACTATATCCGTTCAACTCCACAAATTAGGTATGGTTAGTAATGTAGTCTCAAATCGAGCGGACTATTGGGCGTGTACCTAGCGCAATCTCAATATTCCTTATGAGGTTTTGGTTTGATACTATATCGAATGCTTTCAAGAGATCAAATAGAATGGGGAATGCTTGTCTCTTTAGATGCGCACTAAATGATATGTCGTTGGTTAGTTCCAGTAGTTGAGCGACAGTAAAAAGTTCCGTCCGAAAGCCACGTTAATACGGTAATATTGTCACGAAGATAACCCAGCACTTCCACTAGTAAATTCTCACGAATATAACTACGACGAACTCGACGAAACAGAACAGCCTTTTTCATGATATCCGACGTCCAAACCCAGCGAAAAACTGCCCCCTTCGTCGTCTTCTCTCTGGCAATCGGTGCCTGTAGTGGGCACCTGAGTTCTGGCGATCCGAACTCCTAGTGGGCAGTTTACTTCGAATCAATATGGTGCCCTCATTTTCTAGAGCAGCGGCTATACGTGGGCGGCTATACGTGGGCGAATAAGAAATCTTTGCTCCTATTTTTTAACCAAATTGCGGCTCTAAATACGAAGTAAACATATCATTCCCAGCGGTTGACCTCTCTTGCGCCGGCCGGGCCTTACATGCTGGTAGCTCCGCGGAACGGCGCTGCTATCCGTTATTAAAGATGTAGCTTGTGCTTCATGCACCCGGAGTTTCACCAAGATCGAAGAAACGCACGAGCGAGAGCTCTCCACAAAAGATTCCGTAGTGCCAGGGACGTGGTCTATGTGGACGCGGCGGAGTACGCAAATGGACATAGTATGTCCATAGTTGCTACGAGTCTAGAGGGTGCCTGCAGAGTTAGTGGGACGGTAAAAACATGGAAGGCAGAGGTGGCGGAGGAAGCTGCCTTAGCACTGGCAATAGCCTCCACGGAAGCTAACATCATAGTAAGCGACTGCAAGACAGCCGTCAAGACCTATGCAAAGGGAAGAATCTCGCCGGAAGCACTGAGAATTTTAAACAACTTTCGTGACATCCACATTATTTGGGCACCCGCACACTCCTCCCTTCCCGGGAACGAAATAGCGCACAACCTGGCTCGAGAACTGACAGGCCGAGCAGGTGACACGCAACAAATACTGGGAACGGAGAGAGACCGGATGACCAGCTTTAACGAGATCACCAAACACTATAAATTGGGAAGGGCCCATTTCCCCCCGGCACACTCCTCGTTAAATAGACGGCAAGCGACGGCATGGCGCCTCTTACAAACAGATACATATCCGAACCCGGTGGCCTACCACCGCTACTACCCGGACCTTTACACGGATAGATGTAGATTCTGTGAAGAAAGGGCGGACCTACAACATATTGTTTGGGCTTGTCCTCGTACACCCATACAGAATAAAATAATTAAGACCAGAGAGCAGTGGGAGACCGTGTTGCTCAGCTGTGCACCGGAAGACCAACTCAAGGCAATCCAGCAGGCCGAAGATGCCGCCAGGGCCCAAGGGCTCGAGGCCGTCATTTAGGTAGAGGCGTAGGTCTCAAATCTGCTGTGCACAAATAAAGTTTATTCCTCATCCTCCTCCTCACACGTACATAGCGTTGTAGCGCTGTTGCGCTGTTGTAGCAGAAAAGCGAGGTGGGTTCCTTGACACTCACTGCAGGCATTGCAAGTGCGCTGTTGCCAGGGTGGATGACGGTGACCACTCAACGTGCGCTCCAGCATACAGAGACTGCTCCATTGTGAGTAAAGCCCGAGGTAGGATAACTCGCAAAATTATAGAAGCAGAATTTATTGATAGGCTTGGGGATAACTTTGTGTCAAAACCATCGATTGCCTTTTCCCGCAAAGAGTTATCGTAACGCCGCAATGGGGTGTAAGAAATTTTTGCAAACAGCGCATGTATGATGCACACGAAAAAAGTTTATAATATGGGTCCCCTGCTCGAAATAAAGATTGTTGCAAGTTAGCGCCTGTGTGTGCCACGTCTCCATTACGTCCTTGTCTTTTCCACGCGCTATAAGCCTCATGAGAAGTGTGAGCTGGTGGTGTTGTGACTTTGCAAAACGCCGTGAAGTCATGCAACACAATGAGCGTTCGCGCAGGCCACGTTCTTCGCTGGCTGACGATAGCTCCGATAATTTCACTCGGAAACCCTTGATCACCCACTATACTGTAGGAACCTCGCCCCTAGTGGTTTCGAAGTTTTCTGCTGGCTGAAGAAGCTCCTGGCAGAACAGCGTTTCACATGCACTAATGAAGCGAAGAGAGCATTCCAACGGTGGCTCCGCAGTCAGCCCGAAAAATATTGACACGTGTACTTATCTTTATCGGGCGACCACGTTTCGCTGCTTTACAAGTGTAATCGCACAGCGCGGGACGCGCCTGCATGTATCCGAAGTTTCTGGAAAGCTATCGATGCTTCTACCCGGCTGTCTGTTGTCGCCGAACCTTGTGTTATCTGATTTCATCGCGTGACGCGAATGGTGTAGAACTTTGTGGAAGGCACGCGGGCCCGAACGATTAGTCTGGAACATTTGACGTCTGCTGTATAAAAGCTGACGCGCTTGACCCGCTGATAAGATTTTCGACGATCGCCGACCGTGTTTGCCGCTATCGTTGTGCTATAAGTGTAGCCTGTTTTTGTGGGCACAGGTTCGCCCAATAAAAGTTAGTTTTGTCTTTCGCAGTATTTGCTACTGTGTTCTTCAACGTCGCCACTAGGTGACATCTGGTGGAGGTGCTTTTAGTTCATGTACCGGACGCCCCCGACAAGCCGTGATACAAGCCCGGACCCCAAAGAGAACACCAACGTAGTCCCGGAGCATCGAGCAAGCCGCCGTCTTCAACAGCTGCCCCTGGAGCACGGACTTCTACCTGAAAAGACCAAGACGATTGTGGCCAAGGCAACCCCAATGGCAGCGCCAGCGTCCCCCATCCTGCTGCAGCAGCCAAGGGAACCTCCGACGTTCCGCAGATCAACATTCGAGGAGCGGAAACCTGGTTCGAGACGTAAGAGAGGGTCGCTACGTTTAACAGTTGGGACAGCGACGACAAGCTGCGACATGTCTATTTCGCACTTGAAGATGCCGCCAGGACCTGGTTCGAGAATCGAGAAGCCACCTTAACGACGTGGGACCTGTTACGAAGCGGCTTCTTGCAAACGTTTACAAGCGTCGTGCGAAAAGAGCGAGCCCAAGCACTTCTAGAAACCAGAGTGCAGCTGCCAAACGAGACGCTCGCGATCTTCACGGAGGAGATGCCCCGTCTTTTCGGGCACGCCAACCCGGAAATGTCAGAGGAGAAAAAAGTCCGCTTCCTGATGCGGGGCGTCAAGCAAGAACTTTTCGCAGGACTTATTCGTTACCCGCCGAAGATCGTAGCTGAGTTTCCTGCAGAGGCATCGACGATCGAGAAAACTCTGGAGATGCGTACCCGGCAATATAACTGCCAGGGGCTCACTCCGCAGTACGCCATCTAAAGACTGGATTCCGACGACCTTCAGGAGACCATCAGGGCCATTGTGCGCGAAGAACTGCTCAAGGTCCTGCCTTCGTCGCAGCCGCAAGTGGCTTCGATCGTCGACATCGTGAAAGAAGAGGTGCACCGATCGCTTGGAGTTCCCGAGCCGCAACCACAATTACGGCAGCCCCAGCCAGAAGCGATGACATACGCCGCCGTTGCACGCCGTGGAGGTCCCCCTCCGCGACCACGCCAGGGCCCTGCAACGACGCCATTCCGCCGCCACCGCCGCCAGCACGCCCACCCGTCGCCCAGCGCCCCTACGCGAGGAAGACGGACATTTGGCGAGCCCCCGACCAACGCCCGCTCTGCTATCACTGCGGAGAAGCCGGCCATAAGTATCGCCGATGCCCATACCGGGAGATGGGGCTGCGAGGTTTCGCCGTCAACACTCCGCGCTCGCAGCAAGGTGAACGCCCTCGCGATATCGCCGACTACCTCGCCGCTACCCAGTGGAGATCTCCACGACCGTCGCGTTTGCCATCACCAGGCCGCTACCTCTCGCCGCAGCGCCGACCATACACTGGCCCAGCCAAGGACCGGTCAGCGAGCCCATATCCGGAAAACTAAAAGCAGCAACCGATGGAGGTGCGGTTGCTGTTCTTCGAACTGATGATGATCCTCCACCGCCAACCAAGACGACGAAGAAACCATCTCGACGACTTAATGACGACACGCCAACGTGCCGTCGAAGTCAGGAAGCCAAGACTACACCGACGAAAGACGGCTTGACGACGCGACGTTCCAGCTTCAGTTCAACGTGACGCAGTCGTGATCCGACGACAAGGCCCAACTGCAACGCCAGACAAAGAACCACCGACCTCGACGTACTTCTCGACGGCCACGCAGTCACTGCCTTAGTCGACACAGGGGGCGATTACTCCGCAATGAGTGGACACATCGCCGCCTAGTTGAAGAAAGTTAAGACTGCATGGAAGGGCCCCTAAATTCGGACCGCCGGAGGACACCTCATTACGCCGACTGGAATCTGCATGGCAAGAATAACCGTTCATGACCGGACTTACCCTGCCACCTTCGTTACCCTCCAACAGTGTTCACGAGAGGTCATTCTCGGCATGGACTTCCTGAACCAACACGGCGCAATCATAGACCTGAAGTCAAAATTGATAACGCTGTCGGAAGATCAAGCGATACCGCCGGAGAGCTTTCGTAGTCACCACGCCTTGAGTGTTCTCGAAGATCAAGTGAGGATCCCGCCTCGCTCGAGCATTGTTATTTCGGTCGGCACCGAAACACCCGCTGACGTAGAAGGCGTCATCGAAGGCGACCAACGTCTACTGCTAGACCGTGAAATTTGCGTCGCAAGAGGGATCGCTCGTCTCCACCGAGGGCAACTGGAAGTCTTGCTGACAAACTTCAGCCAAGAGTTCAAGCAAATCAACAAGGGCACGACGATCGCGTACATCGAGGAAATTCTGGAAACCATTAATGCGTTTGTCCTCTGGGATTCCGCCGCATCTACCCCGACGACGATGGTTCCCGAACCAGACTACGACATTAATCCAAGTCTCGCCGTGATTAAGCAACAGCAGCACAGAAGTCTGCTCCGTCAATACAAAGGCTGCTTTTCGACGTCATCGAAGATTCCACAAACACCAGTCGCCAAGCATCGCATAATCACCGAGGATTGCGCTCGACCACTCCGCCAGAGCCCTTACCGAGCTTCGCCGCGAGAACGTGTAGCTATAAGAGAACAAGTCGACGAAATGCTGTGCAACGACATAATCCAGCCGTCGAAAAGCCCGTGGGCATCCCCTGTTGTCCTGGTAAAGAAAAAGGACGGAACCCTACGTTTCTGCGTCGATTATCGTCGTCTGAACAAGATCACGAAGAAGGACTTATACCCCCTCCCGCGAATAGACGACGCATTGGATCGGCTCTGCAACGCTAAATACTTCTCGTCGACGGACCTCAAGTCTGGCTATTGGCAAATAGAAGTCGACGAAAGAGATCGCGAAAAGACGGCCTTCATCACCCCAGACGGCCTCTACGAGTTCAAGGTTAAGCCGTTCGGACTGTGCTCGGCGGCTGCAACGTTCCAGCGCGTCATGGACATGGTGTTAGCAGGACTGAAGTGGCAGACCTGTCCCGTTTATTTGGATGACATCGTCGACTTTGCCCGAAATTTCGACGATCACCTCAGGCGGCTTGCGACAGTACTAGAGGCCATCAAGTCGTCAGGGATTACTCTGAAGCCGGAAAAATGCCACTTCGCTTACGATGAGCTTTTGTTCCTAGGCCACGTAATCAGCAAATCTGGTGTCCATCCAGACCGGCAAAAGACAGCTGCCATCGCACAGTTCCCGCAACCCATCAACAAGAAGGCAGTGCGTAGATTCCTTGGCATGTGTGCCTACTACAGGCGCTTTGTGAAGGACTTTTCACGCATCGCCGAGCCGTTGACACGTCTAACTAAATGTGATGTTGGGTTCAAGTGGGAAACGCCGCAGGCCAACGCATTTGAAGAACTCAAACGACGCATGCAGTCGCCGCCGGTACTTGCGCACTTCGAAGAGTACGCCGATACAGGAATCCATACTGACGCCAGTAGCCTAGGCCTCGGTGCCGTTCTAGTCCAGAGGAGAACCGGAGTCGAACAGGTGATAGCTTACGCTAGCCGGTCGCTGTCAAAAGCGGAAGGCAGCTATTCTATGACCGAAAAGGAAAGCCTCGCCATCGTTTGGGCTACAGCTAAATTTCGCCCTTATCTTTATGGCAGGCCAATCAAAGTCGTCAGTGGCCATCACGCGTTGTGTTGGCTAGCGAATATAAAGGATCCTTCAGGACGACTGGTGCGGTGAGGCCTCAGACTACAAGAATACGACATCACTGTAACCTACAAGTCCGGACGAAAATACTCCGATTTCGATTGCCTATCACGCACACCCATTGACTCGCCGCCGCAAGGTGACGAGAATGACGACGCCTTCCTTGGAATGATAAGCGCGGAAGACTTCACTGAACAGCAACAGGCAGACCCGGAGCTAAAAGGCCTCGTCGAATAATTGGAAGGGCACACCGACGTTGTCCCCAGGGCATTTAAGCGCGGATTATCTTCCTTCACGCTTCAAAACAATCCACTCGTGAAGAACTTCTCACCAGTCCGCGCCCAGTACCTTCTTGTTGTCCTGTCAGGACTTCGTCCAGGAGTATTGCACGCCCTACATGACCATCCGACCGCTGGACACCTCGGATTTTCCCGGACACTATCGAGGATGCAAGAAAAGTATTATTGGCCGCGCCTGATCGCCGACGTCGCCCGTTATGTGAGAACATGCCGAGACTGTCGGCGACGCAAGACACCGCCGACAAGGCCAGTCGGATTACTGCAGCCAAACGAGCCTCCTTGCCGACCATTCCAGCAGATCGGGATGGACTTGCTGGGACCCTTTCCGACGTCAATAACCGGAAATAAGTGTATCGTCGTGGCGACGGACTACCTCACCCGCTTCACTGAGACAAAAGCACTGCCGAAAGGTAGCGCAGCCGAAGTGGCGAAATTCTTTGCCAAAAACATCCTGCTGCGACATGGCGCCCCAGAAGTCCTCTTCACCAACAGAGGAACGGCCTTTACAGCGGAGCTCACCCAAGCCATTCTGAAATACAGTCAGACAAGGCACAGGAGGACAACAGCCTACCACCCGCAGACGAATGGTCTTACGGAGCGACTGAATAAGACCCTCGCCGACATGCCAGCGATGTACGTCGACGTCGAACACAAGACCTGGGATGCCGTCCTACCGTACGTGACATTCGCTTACAACAGGGCGGTGCAAGAAACAACACAGATCACGCCGTTCAAGCTGGTCTACGGCTGGAGCCCGACGACGACGCTCGACGCCATGCTGCCGCACGTCACTGACGAAGAGAACCTTGACGTCGCTACCTAACTCCAGCGCGCCGAAGAAGCCAGAAAGCTCGCCCGCCTGCGGATCAAGAACCAGCAGTGGACCGACAGCCGACACTACAACCTCCGACGACGCTTCGTCAAGCACCAGCCCGGCGACCGTGTTTGGGTATGGACCCCGATACGCCGACGAGGAGTCAGTGAGAAACTACTGCGACGCTTTTTCGGACCCTACAAGGTCATCCGATTTATTGGCGCACTGCACTATGAGGTCCTGCCAGACGGCATTTCGCATTCACAGCGGCGCCGCGCACGATCTGAAGTGGTCCACGTGGTGCGTCTTAAACCCTTTTACGGACGCTGACGAACTTCCTTATTTTGTTGTTTTCTTTGCTAGGAGTGTTTTTCTTTTATTACTTTCGTTTGTTTGCAGCATCGGGTCGATGCTTTTTAAGAGGGGGGGTATTGACACGTGTACTTATATTTAACGGGCGACCACGTTTCGCCGCCTAACAAATGTTATCGCAAAGCGCGGGACGCGCCTGCATGTATCCGAAGTTTCTGGAAAGTTATTGATGCTTCTACCCGGCTGTCTGTTGTCGCCGAACCTTGTGTTATCTAATTTTATCGCGTGACGCGAATGGTGTAGAACTTTGTGGAAGGCACGCGGGCCCGAACGATTAGTCTGGAACATTCGACGACTGCTGTATAAAAGCTGACTCGCTTGACCCGCTGATCAGATTTTCGGCGATCGCCGACCGTGTTCGCCGCTATCGTTGTGCTATAAGTGTAGCCTGTTTTTGTGGGCACAGGTTCGCCCAATAAAAATTAGTTTTGTCTTTCGCAGTATTTGCTACTGTGTTTTTCAACGTCACCACCACGTGACAATATAGTGCTGCTGGAAGAATTTATTGCTGCGATGGGATAAACGCTGTGGTGACTATGTCAAAAAATTGTCTAAGGCACGTAAAATTGCGCATATATTTGTAATTACCTGTATGCACATTATGTTGGCGAAGAAAAAATAGGGGCGAAATGTTTCTGATGCGTCTTCGTATTATGTGTGCAAGAAGTTTGCACACGATGGTCGTAAGGGAATTTCACAGAAAGTTGGACGGGTCGTTTTTCTGTCGGATTTATTACTGGGACAACGTTCCCCGATTTTGAATCGTTTGAAATAGCATACCCACTGATCAGGTCTACAAATATGATCGGTGGGAATAAAAAATGTGGCCAGAAAAATTATTCAGTCACTGTATTTGACTTTTTTTCAAGTTGTTTGCCCTGCTCTATATGGGAATAAAGAACGTGAACTCATTAGGTCAGAACAGCAGTCGTATACGCGCGGCAAAATTCAAGCATTTTACGAGAAAAACATGAAAGTTGGTAGGTATGCTTTTCAACTTACCCAAGTTACATAACCTGTCTATTTGAAGTAATCTGTTCTGCACATTGACATGGTAAACGTGTCATGCTTCAGAAAATATTGAAAAAATAACTTAGAGTATGATCTTCAGCATAAGCATGATAGTTCCCAAAACAATGAGAATGCACTCTATAATTCTGGATACCATCTTCCTTAGCGAAGAGATAGCAACAAATGACCTTGCGTTGCCTACAAGTGAGTCAGCCCTTATTCAATCTCACGAAGCTTTATTTGAGGATAATACAGACAATCGCCGGACGCTAGGCACAACAAAACAAAATGTGCATAAAATGCGAATTTCTGAACGAAAGCGATTCTGTACACTAATGACAATTAGTGGCAGCAAGTTTAAGTGCTGGCTAATAGTACTCAACATCAGCCGACGTATGTGGCCATGCATGTGCACCCTGCCTGAAAGAAAATTGAGAGCCTTCCTGGTTTGTACTATGTTGTGAAGACTTCCATGGTTGTGGCACACTCAGAATAGCCTCCTAGCCTTCTTCAGACATGACGATTAGCATTCGGCCGCCATCTCAACGCAGTACAAATTCATTGTTTGCTCGTTTGGAACATACTCTGCTTCACAAGTCACAGTTCCATTGGCTATAGATTTCAGCTTTGTTCTCAGCTGGCACCTTATACTTACCGGAAAACGCATTTGATGCTGCCCTGGAGTAATGGGAGTTGCTGCAGCGCACTTACGCCTGTAGTGATTTCCTGTCAATACAGGTATATATGGTATCACTGGTAAAAGGTAGTATCAAAGAAGTAGGTACCAGTGAAGCAGCGTAAAATGCTCTAACATTATCCTAGACTGATATTTTCACAAGGCACTATGAAATACCAAAACACAGATTTTAAGATAAAGTGGTGTCCCAGGTTTACCTGTTATTTTATTCGTCTCTCACTGCAATGGAAACATTCTCTGATTGCCATTTTTTTTAAAAGACAAAGTTCAATTATAGTATATCGTCAAATCGCATTTCCGTTGTGAAACATTCGACAGAACCCAGACAGATTTTTGATGTTTATAAAGCATCTCAGTTTCTAGAAGAATGGCAGTCACAATTTATTGGCAAAGGGGACAGAGTTACGCACCTATAAGCAGCATGCGATGTTGGGCTAGTTGGTTCATGCTTGAAATCTGGGTTCTGGCGAAGCAAAACGAAGTGGAAAGAAGGAACAGAAAGAGCATCAACTTGCCAACCTATTGTTTGCATAGGAACACCCACGTTTACACATTCAGGATGAACGTGCGCACTACCACCCAGTGCACGGCACATGTAAAAGAAATACAGCGTTATGTCCTTGCAAATCGACAAGACGTGCCAACAAGGCCACAAATTAGAAATCACCTTGTTAATCTAACTATTGGCAATCATTATTATGCAGAGACCGACGAGACAGGGACACAAGTATTACATTTTTATTTATGAAAAACACTTCCAGTAATTCACATGACGGCGATTCCCGACCGTTTCTAGTGGACGCGTGTCCTCAAACTGTGGCAAGCAGCTACATGAAGCAGAATGAAAGGCCATGTGCGAACCTGTACCATTTTCATCGATAAGCGGTGCTCCCATAATTGATCCTTACCGCAACGTTCCCTTAGGTTGATATATACACCACCGTAATCCAGAGGTACCTCGCAGACAGTACTGATGGCACAGCTCAGAGAAGGCCTGTCGTCCGTCTTTGTGCGCACGACAGTCGCGATGCGGGCGCATAGCCTCGACAGCTTGGTAGGCGCGGCATGTGGTGCCGGTTCGCAATCTTTTTCGGGTTACAAATCTTACATGCACAACGTGTCGCACAACATGAAAGGCTTGCAAATCAGCACGAGCGGAGCCTTGGGCATGATCATCGACGTACCATAAAGAGCGACGTCGTAAATCTCGGAGACAGTGTATGTGGTAAATGGTGCTTTTCACTCTCAATTGAACGACGCTCGGTGGTCACAACTCGTAGACAAATTAGGCTGTACTGGGCGATATGGGTGTGTCATTATTATTAGAACCAACCTGCGTAAAGACAAAACACAAAAAAGAAATATTCAATAATACTGGCGTTGGAACCAACTAATGGAACAAGCTATTTAAGAGTTTATACAGTGGTCTTGATGAAACAAGAAAAAGTCGAAAATTAGGAATACGACAAGAATGTCCTAGAAGAACTATAGAAGACACGAAACTATAAGAAAAACAAATGAAAGACGACAATTCAGCAATAAAGTAAATGAGCGTTGGCTGGAAGATTTTTACGAAGCAGAATAAGGAGTATCATAAACATACTAGCACTTTAAAAGGACCGTAGTAGCAGCGAATCAAAATATGGAACGCTTCATACGATATGCAAGCAGTAATCTAGTAAAAGCAAGAGGCTGTTGTGCACCCTTGAAGTTATTAGTGGATAACTTGATGCAGAAAGAAAAAAAAAGCACGTATATAATAATTTGAAGATTTATATCATACCAGCATTAAACAATAAAACAATGGATCATTTAGTTTCCAAACGGGAGCATGGAATTCCTCCAATAAGTTGTAAATGCTACCGTTTCTGCTTGGACACTCATAGTTTTCATTACTCTATTGGCACTTTATTTCACGTGTAGTTGTTCTGATTGTCAATCATGTTGAGTGTTCGATTTTGTCCCTGCCACAAGCTGACAACTTAGAAAGCATAGACAATGAAAAGTGATTATTCACTACAAAATATAACAGTGGAACTATGAATGAAAATGGTTCGTTATATATCATATCGTTCTTTTCTTTTCAGACAATATCTTTCACTAACTGGACGAAAAAGTAAGTGTCGAAAGTTTGTGTCCAAAGGGAAATATATATTACAAGTAATAACGTAAATGAAACATGAAGCGATTTTGGTACCTAAAACAGCAGAAATATTTTTTATTTTTTGCTGCTTGAGTAAGACCTTCAACTACCAAGCGCAAGATAATCGTATGGCTGAACTATTTTTTCCGGAAAAACATCATGCGGCTATTCTATTATGAGCATTGAAATACCGAGACCTCCGCCACAACGTTGTTTCCAAGTCTGTAAACACACACTGAGATAAACGCACGATACCTTTTATTCAATAAATCAATATTGAAACAGGAGAAATTCAAGATGGAAATACAGAGCTACAAGAAGTCGCAGCGCGGCAAAACATTGTTTGTGACATGCTCAAAGACATGAGCTAATTACACATAACGACCATATTTGCGAACCATTCTAAACCCGCGTAAACACCTTCGGCAAATAAAAAAATCAAGCAAGCCACGTGCTTAATTGTAATAATACGTATTATGATTATGTGTTAAATATCCTTTGTGTCTAGAATGTAAAGCAAGTGCCGTATTAACACGGCGTATTTTTGAGCCCCTCGGATTGCAACAATAACCTAAATAAAAACGAGGGAAACCCGCACCACCAAGGTATAGCAGGTTTAAGCCAATCAAAATTAAATGAAGAGGGGTAAAGACCCAAAATGTAATTTGAGGAAAAGCCAATTGTTTAAAAATAGCCGAGGTAATCCAACACATATGTATATGCTTACAAGTAAGGGACAGGAAGGAACGTCGGAATACCTGTCTGCATTGGCTTGTGGCGTGTGACGTCTCGTTTCGTCCAATTCATTATTAGGTCACTGCGCAGTAGGAAAAAAAGGGAAAGTGAAGAATTATTAGGACGGCAGAGCAGGGCAGGGTCACAGGAGGCCTGCAGGTCTATCAGGATTCCGGACATCTGGAGCAGAGCTTTGGGTAGGCCGGACTGCACAAGCCTGGAGACGTACTGGCGTGTAGTAGGTTCCTCTAGACTGTACATGTGACTGGAGGTCTCCGGTAGGTGTGACTTTACGTCAGGTATCAGAAGCATAGTGCAGCCCACTGGACTGCAGCTCTACTGAAGATCTCCAAGAGACCTGAAAATGATGGCAAGCAGGTTCAGTAGGTGTAGCTTGGGCACAGATAGGGAACGGAGGAAAAACTAAAGGGACAAATCAAGAAAACAGCCTTCCGTCTATAGTGCCCCCAGAGACAAGCTCCACCTTAGTTGGCGTAACTAAGGACACTATAAGGCGAAGGGCAAGATGTGAGGGATATGGAATGGAAACACGGAAAGAGGAGAGAGAAAGGAAGCCGATGAAGAAATAAGGGATGATTGTAGAAAAAATTAGGAGTCCGGGAAAGTGAACGATGAAATAATTCGATAAAGACGAATCAGAAGTGCCCGCTTTCTTTGATCGGTGAGAAGGGAGAGGTAAAGATCAGGTGTTACGGTAGTGGGGTGATTCTCTTTAAGGAGGTTAGCAATGTGAGATGTAAGAGGACAATCATTGAAATAATGGAGCAGGTCTGTACAAGGATTGCCACAGGCAGAGTTACTGTGAGATAAAACGTGAAATCGAAAATAATAGAAAGGGAAGCGACCATGAGCGGTGATGAGGTGAACAATGGGTCTTTTCGGCGGGAAGAAAGGGGGAATGCGAGTGACGTTTTTTATCCACTGAAAATGTCCAGTGTCGCTGTTCTCTCGCGTCCAGTGAGCATTCCACTGGGCGAAGGAATAGGCACCCGTCTTTGATTTTATGGATGAGGGAGTTGCAAGGAGGAATCGAGAAACACCATGGGAGGCGGCGGAGTTAGCGAGGAAGTCGGCCATCTCGTTGCCTTCGCTGCCCTGATGTGCCGGTACATGGAAAAGAATCACCCGTCGCCGGGTAGAGATGAAGTGAAGGAGTTTCTTGATGTCCCTGACAGAGGTATTGGTTGATGTGAAAGTGTTCAATGCAGTGACCATGGACAAGCAGTCGGTGTAAATGTGTAGAGGGATGAAATGGGGCAAAATCCGTATATAGACTAGTGCCTCCAGTAAAGCAACTGTTTCGGTGGCATAAGATGAAGTGGCACGAAAAAGTTTAATTTTTCCAACTTTAGTGATTTGGCCTGTTGGACTATAAAGTATGAAAGCGGCTCCTGCAGAATGGGAAGTGTTAGAGCCGTCGGTATGCAGGTGGTAGGCCGGAATAGTGGTAACAGAGGGTACTTCTTGAAGGCGAAGGCGGTAATGAGAAAAACGAAATTTAAGGCTTGGATGACAGTCCCAACGATTTATAGGGTAGTGAACAAGCGACGGATGGTAGGAGTCAGGGCCATAAAAGGTAAGGGCTTTGAGTACAATAAAGAGAAGTATGCGTTTAGGTGGTCTAGTTCAATGTGGAGCGGTGGTGTGTTAGCCAGAACCTGAAGCGACGAGGTACGCGTCGTACGAAAAGCACCGGTGATTGCAAGGAGAAGGGTGCGTTCGATAGAGGAAATTTTGATTTTAGACTGTGAAGTAGGAAAGGTTGGCCACCAGACAGGAGAAGCATATGTGATGGACGGAAATAAAACCTGATTTTAGAGGAGACGGAGAGCGGATGGGGCCATCGAATAATGCATGCGAAGGAACAGGAGAAGACTATAAGAGAGAAGATCTGCTTTTGTACGGAGATATGTTAAATGAGCGTTAAAGGTGAGATGGGTGTCAAATATGACGCCAAGAATTTTAATACTCGACTGAAATTTGAGGGGAAAGCTGTTAAAGCGAACTATGGGAAGACGGGTGCGTGAAGAGAAAGCAGAGTGGCTATTGGGGAAGTATAGATAGGAGGATTTGTCGGTACTGATTGTGAGTTTGGTGCGCTGTGCCCAGGTCCAGATAAGATTAAGAGTGAGAGCTACCTTGGATTCTAGAGCGCGACGATTGTCTGCAGAGAGCACTATGACAGTGTCAGCTGCATAAGCCTGCGCAACCACGTCCGGGGGAAAGGGGAGGGCAAGCAATCCGTAGATGACAATGTTCCACAGCAGCGACTGAGTGGTGACCCTTGAGGGCTGCCCAAAGTCGGCGTAGCAGACACCTGACCTGCCTGCGATCGGAAACTGATCTGTCGGTGTTCTAAGAAGGATTTTAGAAGGTGGTAAAGGGTGGAAGGTCAATTGTGCGAGCGTAAAAAGTGGAGGACTACAGGGTGCCAAACGCTATCGAAAGCGCCTTTAAAGTCTAAGTAGATGAGAATTGCGTGTTGTTTCCGGTCATTGTAGGTGTTTAGAGTTTGTCTGAGACGGTACAAAGCGGTGGATGCACTCTTCCCATGTGTAAAACCGAATTGACGCGGATGAAGTAAGTTATTGGAGTGGAGAAAAAAGTAGAGCCGGGAATTTAGGAGACGTTAGAGAATTTTACTAAACAAAGAATTCATAACAATAGGGCGGTAGGATGAAGGAGAGTAGGGAGGGCAATTAGGTTTAGCAATAAAGATAACCCGTCCTTTACGCCAATGAGCTGGGAAGTAGTATAGAGTGAGGCAATGGTTAAAAATGAAGAGGAAAAAGGACGGGTGATAGTAAAAAAGCGTCTTGAGCATGGGAAGAGTGAGTCCGTCTAGACCTGGGGCGGCGTTGGTGTTGCCTGAATTGAGGGCATGTTCAATTTCTGGAATAGTGAAAGGAAGGTCAATAGTTTTGGAGGAACAAGGCGTGGCAGTTATTTGACGCAGGCGAATGTGGTAATCATTATCTGTTGAGGGAGAGTCTTGAGTCACGTGAACATTAAGGAGGAAGCGGACCGACTCAAGCACGCTGCATGTGGCACGACCATCGGGTAAAAGAAGGGAGGGGAGGTTGTTGGTACGCGAAAGCTTGTCAAAGCAGGTGCGGAAAGGAAGGCCGAAAAGATTGCGTTAGGAAAGGTCGAAGCAGATAGATTTGGAGGCAGCAGATTTGGCCTGGTCGATGTGCATTTTATATTCGGCATGGGCATCCTAGTACTGAGCCTTAAGCGACTGTCGAAGGAACGGGTCAGTGGTGCGTTGGAGCGCCGCCGGAGAGCACGGATGCGTTTGCGTTCAATAGTAAGGTCAGGAGTCCACCGTGAATTAGCCGGAGAGGGGCGCGGCTTTATCCAACGAGAATGGAGATGACGAAGCTTGTCGAAGATAATGTAGAACTTCGTCAAAACCAAATCAACTGCTTTCGGTGATAGTAAAGTTGTCTGAGCGACCAACGAAAACCATGGAGAGGTGACGAGTGACTGTAAAAGATGAGAGGTAGTCGATTTTGTTCAACGTTTATGGCGGGGTCTGATATGGCCAAAAAAGGAAAATAAGATATATTTGTGGTCGGATAACGTTTCGGATTCGTCGACGAACCAGCTGTAGCCGCATGCAGCGAGAGGAACCGATGCAAAGGAAACGTCGATCCAACTCTCAGCAAGGTGGGATTGAAAGGTCGGCGGCGAACGAGGATCATTTAATGATTTTAAGTTGTTCGCGGCAGCAAATTTTGCGAGCTGCGCACTCCTGATATCGCCTTCCACTGGGCCCCACAGTAAGTGTTTCGCATTGAAATCACCCGCCATCACCAGAAATAGTTGAGTAAGAGAGGACAGGTGAGCTTGTAAGGAGTCAAAAAGGGGTTCCAGTGGTTCGTGAGGGGGAGCGTAAACGGCGATGTTGACGAAAGAGACTGAAGGGGCAACACAGGAAACCATGACATAGAGAGTATGGGCATGGATTAGGAAGAGATCATAGGTATGTTTAGGTGCTAAAAGAGCCAGAGTCACTGGTGAAGCGAAGGTGATGTGCGTGTGAGGTAAGTGCGGAAGAGAGTTACCTCGTGTATAAGGTTAAGAAATAATGATGAAATCAATGTGGTGCTGCTGGATAAAGTCCGACAACAGCAATGTTGGTTGTCGGGAATGCGCCAGGTTAGCCTGTAAAAATTTAATGGGTGTGGAATGGGCCATAGTTGAAAGTAGAAGAGAAAGGGGAAGAGAACGTTAGGATGAGTACAGGAGCGCAGGTGTCAGAAATAAACAAAGGCAAAATGTGCAGAGTAAAGAAGAGGCAGAAGGTAACAGATAAAAGGAGAAAATGTAGGAAAGAGAGATAGAAGATAAGAAAGAAGCAAATAGAGAGAATGAGATCACTAGAAGGAAGCGAGGGACATGGTGAGCAACCAAATGGGAACAAGGATGGAGGAGGATAGAGGGGCGTATGCACCCGCCCTATGGGGAAAGGGGCTGCGTAGTGGCAAACCGACACTAGTGTCAAGTTCAGAAGCCTAGGAATAGCGAGGATGCAAGTGTATCTGACGGCAGGAAGTATAGATGGGAAGAGCCACCGCGCAGCCCCCAAGGGACAAGAGTAGGTGGTGCGTGATATCTTATCCATAGTCCGTGCGCATGCGCATACGCGCTATGCGTTCAGGCAAAGCTGGGCAAGTCGCATCGCCCGTGGGATGCGATGACGCCCTAGCTACCCGCCGGCACTCGGCGCACGACACCGCAGCGTCCCCCATACGGACCGAGCACGTTTCTGCTAAATGCGACTCTGCACATTTCGTGCACACCATCTGCGAGAGGTCCGACTTATGCGGGCAGGCACGTTTGGAGTGCCCGTACGTCGAGCAGTAGGTGCAGGTGGGGACTTGCAAATCTTCCCGCACCGTCACCGAAGTCCATCGTATGATCGAACGCCCGAGGGCGGTAAGGGAGGGGAAGGACGCTGCATTGACGGCAAGGACATGGGTGAAATTTCCGGAGCGTTCGCGGAAAGACACTCGTACTTTACAGGAATCAGGATCTAATTGGATTGATGGGTTGCGTGCATTGATAGCGGCAACGAGGCCATGAGCTGGTACGTCGGGATCAACGAAATTCGAAGGACCGCTCAGCGGCGTTCAATTGTACATTAATGCTTTCGCAGTCACAAATGATAAGTGTTTAGGTGTCCTCGAATTTTTAGACAAAATGTCATATACTACATTTATTTTGACTGTGCAAAAGGAAGAATAGAGCCATACATATTCTAGCCGAAGTTCATTTTATTTTGTTATATAAATGGACCATATACTTGAGCATCCGTACCTAATTATGTCGCCAGTAGAGGTCCGAGTTATCTACAGCACGCTTTCGAGTCTCTTTTTTTTCGGATCCGAATGCTTTACTTGGTTGAGCTGTCTCCAGGAGAAGAGCGCCTGCAATTCTAAATAATATCTTACGTTTTAAATTCAACGTGTATGTGGTATTTCAGGAGCTATAAGCTTATTATGAATGTGGTAGCTGAAGACGACCGCTCTGGAAAAGAACGTCACGTTCTTAAAATAAGGGAGAAAGGTAAGAACTCAATTTCATAAAGAACATTTTGCTTCGACATTGCCCAAGCGCTCCGCACCTTAGGAAAATTCATTCAGATTTGAATAATTCTTTAATGTAGTAAATATAAGGACACTGCATGCGAATTTGTGCCTTTGTCGTTGCCATCGGTGACGGAATTGCAGTAACGCTCTGCGTATATTTAGGTGTACGCATGCTCTACGCTTATCTTTACCGTATATATGGGTTATATGCTATAATAGTGAATCACTAATGTAGCTTATAACAGGTCTTACGCTTTTGACTGTATTATTTCTAAAAATTTTATCAATGGCAATCTCTAAACAAATAAAAGATGATATTCACAGCGTATGCATTTTATCATAAGCCTTCGCCTTCTATTCACTAACGAAAGTTAAAAAAATAGCAGCCGCTCTGGTCGCTTAGTGGCTATAATGTTGGGCTGCTGAGCACGAGGTAGCCGGATCGAACCCGGGCCACAGCGGCTGCCTTTCCATGGGGGCGAAATGCAAAAACTCCCACGTGCTTACATTTAGATACACGTTATACAAGCCAAGGTGGTACAAATTGTTCCGGAGTACCCAACTACAACGTGTCTCCTAATGAAATCGTTCTTTTTGGCACGTAAAACCCCATAATTAGAAAAAAAACAATATAAGTGCTTTGAATTTAAAGTGATGTAATTTTACTGCTTTGGTTCTTTACGGGCAGCGTAGTGGCACCTGTGCGATGTCTTTACAGGCCCTGCAGAACAAGTTAAAGCTTTTAAGGGTGGCAAAAAAATTTTGCGCCCCCGAATATGTCCCATTGCCGTTAGTCGCACGTGTAAACACCGTCCAAAAAGTTCAAGCGCAACGGTAAACCTTGCTCTCACCATCAGTGATTCACCCTTCGCGTGTCAGTACCCATTTTTCTTTCTTTAGCAGTAGTTCAGAAGCATGCAAAGGCCGTATGTAAGATGGAGAAAGGACGCATAGGACTTTAGCAGTTAGAGCTGCGTTTAATGTACATGGAGGTCATACAATAAGACAAATTACCTTAGTATAAACACAAGAACGCTGTTCCAGACAAATATTTCGAGGGGATTAATTATTTGTCGATAAACAAATTTTGAACAAGACAATACATTTTTTACAATGCTCTATCCTCACTTGTAACTATGCTTAGGTTTCGCTGGAGAAAAGCAATACAAAGAGATAAACTACAGCATTGCCATTTGTTGGGCATGTTGGTAAACAGAACGAATATTTAGCGCCAGCAAACAAGGACAGAAGGGAAACGACACCACAATGCGCTAACTTCAACAACTTGATTTTCAGGAAATACGCCTATATAACCCATGCACAGTGGCGCCCCCTCATCCAAATTTTAACCATCAAAAAAAAAAAAACCCGCCTCCTTATCTAACAAGTCGACCGAAGGGGCACTAACACACGTATCACTATTCCGCCATATAGCCTGAGCCTCAATAATCTCTCGCACATATTTATCTTTGTGCTTCGCAAGAACCCGGGAGGACCCATGCAACGGCGCACAGCCGCATTCCTAACAGTAAGTTGACAGATGACCGTATTGCTTATTTTTCACGTTTAGGCTATGTTCCCGTAATCAGTCAATAAGGCATGTCCCTGTCTGTCCGATGTATTTTTTTCTCACAGCACCGCGGAAGCTCATATACAACAGCTTCTACGCAACCCACTGATGCGTTTCGATTATTCATAGAGCATCCGGCACCTGGCTTACGGTACGGGTCCATTAACCGACATATTTTGGCAGCTTTTCTGGTGCTGAAGAGATCACTTTTGTCTCCACCCGGCTAGTCATTTTCTTAAGACTATGTGCCGTTCTATGCAGGTAGGGCACTACCGCTACCTTTCCTCTGCATTCCGTCCGTTCATTTGCCGCGTCCGGAATTGTGCTATCTTTCCCGCACCTTTTTAGCAGCCCCTCTACGACCAAAACTTGCACTGATTCCGGAAACCCTGCTGCTGATAACCTTCCCGACTGATTCTTAAGACTCGTATAGATCTTCTGGTGGCAAGATTTCTTTAAAGCATATCCAAAGCATAAGTTGGCAATGTTCCTCTTGACGAGCTTCGAGTGGGCTGACCGATACGGTAACAGGGGCTTATTAGCTCTAGGTTTATACTCCCAAGACGTGTGCCGTTCCATGAACTCGAGCTGAATATCTAGGAAACGCAGCACGTTATCGATGGGCTCTTCAATGGTGAGAGTAAGTGGGCTAAGGCTTGCATAAAAAACTTCGTAAAGCTTGCCTACTGTAAAACGTGCGTATGGTTCAAAAAGGACGAAATAGTCGTAAACGTATCTGACAACCACCCTGTGCTCCGACAAGGTACGGGACAGCTATTTGTTATGGTGAGCTAGAAAAATGTCACTTAGTAGGGGTGCCAAACATGAATCCATGCAAACCACTTGCTTTTGACTGAATATGTCGTCAATCCATGCTGCACATGTAGAGCGAAGATAGCAAATAAGCATATCTAAAAAGCCCTGAACGGACAAACCGGCTAAATTTCGGAACGAAACCACGCCATACACGTCTATGCACTCTTCTACGCAAGTTATTTATTTTGCGCCAAGGAGTAGTACAAGTAATTTATGTCAAAGAAGCAAGCTGATAAGCTTTTGTCAGAATTTTCTTTCAGGAAATTACGATTTCTGCGAGCTCCTAACCAAAAAGTGGTCGTCAATATTAAGAATTCTGAGCGTTTCTTGCAAGAAAAAAGCGAACTTTTTCTGCCATGACCCTGTTTCTGAAACTATTTCCCTTAGTGTGTAATCGGGTTTGTGCTTCTTCGCACTAAACATAATTAGAAGGCAAGCAGACTTCACGTTGTCAATTTTACGAACCAACTGACTAAGGTCTGGCTTCCTTCAAAGATGCTTTGCTTCTAGCTTGATTTTTCTAAGAGATACATTACTATACTGGTCGAACACAGAGGCAATTGCAGAGCAGGTTTTCATATTAAAATCTCCTTCCTTGAGGACAAAAAATCCACCTTCCTTGTCCGCCGGCAAAACACAGAGTCTGTTCTGCCTCAACAACGAAGTGGCGCGCTTAACTGGTACACGTGAGACCATCGGTTTGTTGCGCGAGACCACATCGACCCCTTCAGAGATACATCGGGTCCTTCACTTTGGGCGGCGCACTTTGAAATCCTTCGCACAATGCTTAGAAGTTCCGGCTCGCTCAACCTTGGTTCTACGGAGAACTTGGGACCAAGTTCAAGAACACCTTTTACGTAGTCTGGCAGACTAACCTCGCCGAAGGTTCTGATGCCACAAGGTCCGGTAGGTTTCTTCTTAGGGATGCTGGCACGCAGGCCGGGTAAGGTACTCTGCCAAGCTATTGAGGCTCAGGCTATATAGCAGAATAGTGATACGTATGTTAGTGCCCCTTCGAACGACTTGTTAGATAAGGAGATGGTTTATTTATTGGTTGGTTAAGATTTGGATGAGGTGGCCCCACTGTGCATGGGTCATATAGATGTATTTCCTGAAAATTAAGTTGTTCAAGTTAGCGCATTGTGGTGTCGCCTCCCTTCCGTCTTTGTTTGCTGGCGCTAAATATGCTTTGAGAAAATTTAGCATATTCGAATCGCAGTTGTGAAGCAAATCTATTGCTGCTGTTCCTGGAATGAAAGCACTTTTTTTCGGTCGGCCATACCACATTTTTAACGGCAGTAGTTCAGTGCTTAGTAAGCACGGGGAGACAAAAAGAGACACACGGACACACAAGCGCCAGTGTGTCCGTGTGTCTCCTTTTCGGTCCTCGTTTTTACTAAAAGCTCAACGACTGCCATTCAAGACCTACGAACAAGCCCATTTCACGGCACTGTACTACAGTTCCTTCATGGCATTTCAAATCATGAGACTTCACTTGTGTATATTCAAATTATGTAACTTATATGTGAGTTTTCATATAATTTTGATAAGTTAACGAAAATCAAATAATTGACAGAGCTCGTGACTCTCTTCGCCAGCTCTTCATACTCATCCAATTGTGACAATCCATGCAGTATTCCTGATCATTTTCTACGGCTGCTAAAGCTATCCGAACACAGGCACGGCAATTTGCCTTGAAAAATTGCATCAAATGCGTTTGGATAAGTGCCTGTCAAAAGAAAACAGCCAGTGAACATCTATGTAAGCGACATTGAATAACCAGTAATAGGACTGGTGAGGAGAGCTCTCGAACGAGCGTATGCTACCTGGTAGGCTGTTACAATTATAGGTGCGTAAGAAGATACTTGAAGCTTTTTGCAAGAGCGGCGCGACGACTGCCATCGTGTACTGGATGATTAGGGACCGAACTTGTTGGTGAACTATTTGTTTAAGGCCCCGCAACGTATCGCGAACAGGCAAACACATCTTTTTACTATAGAGTCAATACACATGCAATGTTTATTTTCGCAAACGTGGCCAGCCATAACCAATCGGTAGGATCACGATCCTTCACTTGAATTAGACTACTTATGATTATGCCTGAAATGAGATCGAACGAACCCCCAGTTTTGTTTGTACCTTTCATTGCGTTATGCATTACACGGACGCACGAGGCGCGCTTTCGCCGCCGTCGTCGTCGCCGCAGTGCTGTGAAGGTACGAATGGCACCGGCACGACCCACTCGCTATGTTCGCTCGCAATTTATTTGATTGCAAAAAGAGCGAAGTGAATTCACCGTCCCCTTTTGGTCAATCGGCTCTCTAGTGGAGCCAGGCCATCGTTGTTTTCGCTGCTCCTCGCATTTTTGTGTACACATATACTAGCGTTTCTGATTTACGGCACTTGGCATACAGTGGTCTGAGCAGAGCGAACATAAGAATTTTGGTTAAAAACGCCTACGGTTCCACTTTGGTCTCACGGCGTCCACCGTACACGTGTGAAGCCTGTAACTCCAATGCCACCCTCACTCGACAGTGTTCTAAGGTGCCTGGTCGTGCTTTAAATAATAATTCTGCACAGCAAAAGTATCCTCGTGTGCTGTATTACGCCATTTTGATTGCCCCTCCATATTATCTAGTACCTTCAGCGCAACACTAAACCCTGCTATTGATTTCAGTGCTTCGCCATTTGCGCGGCACTGCAAATTAGTATTAGGAAACATAATTTGTGGAAATACAGGAGCCTGACGAAAAGGCTGGAGACTCATGTTTCAGAAACACAAGCTCATCCCGCGCCTCAAGGGTGTCTTGATAGATTCAAAAATCGCCAGTCTCCCGCTTCAGGATGTGTCGCTTCTCAGCGCAACTGCATCACAAAAGTCGTAAGCAAGCAAGGTGGTGTCGCTGAAGTAGCAAAACTACCCGCCATCGCTGAGCCAACGCTCGGTCATCCAAGGTGTCAGCGACATGGATGGTGTATGGAACAAAAGCAGGGCTCATGTTAAAAGAATAATGAGGCGTGACATTGGTACAATCGACATGGATGGCGTATGTAACAAAAAGAGGGATCATGTTAAAAAAACTAAGAGGCGTGTGACTGGTACACTCGTTACATAGACGTAGAAGGAGTTAGAAGAAACGTCACACTACTGAACATTTAGCAGCAGATAAGTACGGAATATCTACCAGAAACTCACCTTAGAAATCTAGAAGTTTCGCCACATTTACATGGCGCCGCTTCTAATGAAACAAAAGAAAGAGAGGGAAGGTGGTGTGGAGGGCTTGCTTATTTCCGGAGAGTTAGGCTGGCGAAAAGTGAAATCTAACTGTAATGAGCGCCTGTACTTAAAAGGAACGTTCGCGGAAAAGAATATAATCTGCGACGGCGGGAAGGGGGAGGTAACGTAGTCGAAAAAAAGACACTACGCTAGAAAAAAAGAGAGCTAGTGTACTGCTCCACTTAGACATCAGATTGTTTTGACATCACACAAGAATTATAATGCTAAGCCATACGAACGCCTCCATTTAACGCCTAGTAGATACACATATTAAAAGGGGATACCTCGATATAACATCACTGAGCACCAGAGACTTGTAATTGTCAACCAGCAACCCACATGAGACTATTCAATAACGCTGAAGTGCGGAACTATGCATCGACAACAGGTTACACTCTGATGTTCAAAGAAATACATATGTAGGCTAATATGCTAGAAGATGAGGAAGAAACCGAAAGCCTCAGAAGGATCCATAAAAGTGTCACTTCGCACTTTTGATACAAGCAGAGGAGAAAAACGGAGAACTGCTGAGAAAAACGCACTATAACTAGCAAATAACTAAGGTAGGAACTAGCATGCAGGTAGATATATTAGAGACGAAGCGACGGGGATTGAGTGGAGCTCGAATACGTATTTCCACGGAACAGAATTTGCAATGACGAAGAGGCAAGCAGTATGAAGACGACGACGATGATTGCAGGCTAGCGTGGGCTATTGCCTCTTGGCCAAGTGCGGCGTATTTCCTTGTAAATGTACTGGCATATAACATTTCGTCTGCGTCTTCCTGCGTAACATATCTGTTGCAGATGGACGTTCCATGTACCTCGTCACGGAGCTTCGCAGTAGACGGTATATTCAGCGTTCCTTCATGGCTCCCGGCGACGACAAATGGACTCAGCCACCTCCGACACCTGCTGCCACTTCGAAGAGCTACATCACTCTCACGGCTCCCTGTGATGGCGTATTCTCGGGCAAAGATGGGGAAGATGTCGAGGACTGGATCAGCCTGTACGAACACGTCAGCCGCAATAACCGGTGGGACCCTACTATCATGCTCGCCAACGTAGTTTTTGCCTCGGTGGCACACCGTGAATTTTGTTTCGGACGCACGAAGATCAGCTCACTAGTTGGGATTCGCTTAAACAAAAGCCCTGAGACTTGTTCGGCAACCCCTACAGTCACCAACTTGCCGCGCAGAAGGCGTTATCCGGCCGTGTGCAGACGTCAACAGAGCCCTACGCCCCGTATATTCAGGACGTCTTGGCTCTGTGCCGCAAAGTTTACGCACACATGACTGAGTTCGACAACATTTCCCACATCCTCGAACATTTCTCACATCCTCAACTTACTCGCTTTCAACAACGTGGCGACGGTGGATGCAGGGTTATAAAGGAGCGCTGCCGCCTGGAACTCGCTAAAAGACGACGTATCGACCAGCTGTTTGCTCGTCTGCCCAACACCCAAGCGACATATTCCTGTGCCGACGCCCCTCGTCCCGTCAACACGGGCATTGTTACCAGGATCATCCGGCGTGAGATCGAGGCAGCCTATCCGGCTGCCTTCGACTGCAGCTCCACCAACGCACCGGCAGTCATGGTTTCCCTGGTCCAGACAGTTGTCCGCCAGGAGTTCGCAAACATGGGTCTTCACACCATCAGCTCGGCCCATCGCCGTGACAACCACCCGGCTTCTTCGATTCCGCCCCGTCCCGCATTTTGTTACCCACCACAATTCCGCGACCAATCCGAATGGCGCACTGCTGATGACACACCCATTTGTTTTCACTGCCATCGAATCAGGCACGTTTCTCGGCACTGTCGCAGTCGCTGGACTTACCCGACGCGGTCTACTTATACTGCCTACTCTCACCATCCAGGTGGCCCTTCTCGTCCCTATGCCGCGCGCTCCGATAATGCCGCCACTGATTATCCGGCGCCGAACCACCCCCCCCCCCCTATTCTCGTTCGCCTTCGCCCCAACGACGACAATCTCGCTTTCCCCACCCCATCGCTCCCTTTCGCCGACTCCCTTCGGACGCCGCTCCCTGCCGGAAAACAAGACGATGCAGCGCCTGGAGGTGACGCTGCATTGCTCCCTACGCCGCCAAATCCTCTACTGACGTTGCCCACTCATCTGAACCTTCTTGACGTGCAATTCGACAGTGTTGCTGTATCTGCTTCTGTTGACACTGGGGCGCATTTGTCGGTAATTAGCGCTGACCTTCGTAACCGATTGATGAAAATAATCACACCTACACGACGCCTGTTGTCCGTGTCGCCAATGGCGGAACAGCCCCCATAATTGGTATGTGTGCCGCCCGCGTTTCCTTTGCCGATCGCTCCACTACCTTGCTATTCGCAGTCATCACCCACTCTGCCCACAAAATCATCCTCGGCGTAGGCTTCCTCTCCGCACATTTTGCTCTCATCGATTGTTCCTCCAGTACTCTCCGCCATGACCTGCCTGTTCTGGAACCCGCTGAGCCACACCATAGTCGCCCAGTTCCGTTGAGTTCGTTGGCTTGCCAACTTGGGCGCTGACTTACGTTGAATTAGTGTCATCCCCACCACAGCCCGACGGTCACTACATCGCGACTCCTATGTAAGACGTCATGCTTACACACGGTATCACACTATGTCATACAGTTTTATCTATTACGGCGAATCGCGTCTGCCTGCCAGTGGTCAATTTTGGCTTGACGACATGAGTGCTGCCATGCGGGATGTCTCTGGCCCAGCTTTGCTCATTCGAGGATCACTCGGTAGCATCTGTTGCAGTAGACGACAAGTAGGCCGATACTCCTCTACCATCGCAGTCGGCAACTTGTACTATCGCCGACTTACAGACAATGATTGCGTCGGACATGCCGTCCGAGCACGCTCGCGAGCTCTACCGCGTTCTGTTTTCCTACCATGATATTTTTTACTTTAACTATAGTCCTTTGGCCCAAAAAACAGCTGTTAAACATCGCATTAATACCGGCGATGTCGCTCCTATTCATCGACGCCCTTATCGAGTGCACTGGCCGACTGTCATGTTATTAACGCAGAAGTTCGCAAAATGCTTGCCAAGAACATTATTGAACCGTCATGTAGTCCATGGGTGTCACCTGTTGTACTGGCGAAAAATAAGGATGGCTCATGGCCGTTTGGCGTGGATTATCGGCGCATTAACAGGGTTACCAGAAAGTACGTGTATCGCGTACCTCGGATTGATGACGCCCTTGACTGCCTCCACGGTGCTCCCTACATCTCCTCTATCAACCTTCGCTCCGGCTACTGGCAGATTCCCGTGGACGATCTCGACCGCGAGAAGACTGCTTTTGTAACAACCGACGGTCTTTATCAATTCAAAGTGATGCCGTTCGGTCTATGTAAGGCTCCTGCCTCTTTTGAACGCATGATGGACTTCCTTCTTCACGGTTTCAAATGGCCCACGTGCCTGTGCTACTTGGACGACGTTACATTATTCTCCCAACGTTCGCGACGCACCTCGAGCGCCTCTCAGCCGTCTTGGACGTTTTTTATCGAGCCGGTCTGCAACTCGACGTATCAAAGTGCCAATTCGGCCGTCGCCAGATTACCGCCCTTGGGCGTATGGTTAACGTGAACGGAGTGCAACCGGACCCAGGCAAGATCCATGCTGGTACGTACTTCGCTGTTCCGAAGTGTGTCAAGGATGTGCGCAGCTTCATCGGCCTTTGTAGCTACTTCCGCCGTTTCGTAAAAAATTTCGCGGCCATAGCACGAACAATAACCGAGCTTTCGAAAAAAGATGGCCCTTTCCAGTGGGGCGATAACGAGGCCTCTGGATTCTCGCATCTGATCTAACTTCTCACAACAGCTCCCGTTCTGGCATATTTCGATACTTCTGCGCCTACCGAAGTCCATACTGATGCCAGCGGCCACGGAATTGGGACAGTACTGGCACAATGCCTGCGCTGCAACGATCGTGTTATCGCTTACGCCAGCAGGCTTTCTTCACCCTCGGAGCGCGACAATTACATCGGTGAGCGTGAATGTCTGGTCCTAGCTTGGGCGGTTGCGATGTTCCGCCCATACTTATATGGCCGACCCTTTTCCGTTGTCACAGACCATCGCGCGCTTTCCTGGTTATACTCACTGTAAGATCCTACAGAATGACTTGGTCGCTGGGCTTAACGCCTTCAATAATATTCGTATTCTGTCACCTACAGGTCTGGCCAACTACACAAGAACAGTGACTGCCTGTTTCGCTATCCGATAGACGAGCGTGACGACGCCGACAGTAGTACCACCAACGGTATTTTGTCAGTGTCTGCCTTCGCTAACATCGCCGATGACCTATCGCTGCGAGCACTCAACGAGCGTCTGCGCTCTACACCTACCGACACATCCGTTCGCCCATATGTCCTCCAGGGCGGCATTCCGTGCCGAGGGACTTTCCTCCCTGACGGATCTGATCTTCTTGTCGTGCCAAAACATTTACGACATGCGGCGCTCTTAGAGCTGCATAACGCACCCACTGCGGGACATCTTGGGGTAACCCACACGAACGACCACGACCGCCGCTGCTTCTATTGATCTGGTCTCGCTCGCTCCGTCCGACGCTATGTTTCTGCCTGTGATCCCTGCCAGCGTCGGAAAACACCTCATGTGCTAACTGCCGGTCATCTCCAGTCAATCACTGTCCCTGTGGAGCCGTTCTTTCATGTTGGATTAGACCTCCTCGGTCCATTTCCCATGTCATAATAATAATAATAATAATAATAATAATAATAATAATAATAATAATAATAATAATAATAATAATAATAATAATAATAATAATAATCATTCGTCATCAGCCTGGTTACGCCCACTGCCGGGCAAAGGCCTCTCCCGTACTTCTCCGACTACCCTATTCATGTACTAATTGTGGCCATGTTGTCCGTGCAAACTTCTTAATCTCATCCACCCACCTAACTTTCTGCCGCCCTCTGCTACGCTTCCATTCCCTTGGAATCTCGTCCGTAACCCTCATTGACCATCGGTTATCTTCCCTCCTCATTACATGCCCTGCCCATACCCATTTCTTTTTCTTGATTTCAACTAAGATATCATTAACGCCCGTTTGTTCCCTCACCCGATGTGCTCTTTTCTTATTCCTTAACGTTACACCTATCATTCTTCTTTCTATAGCTCGTTGCGTCGTCGTCAATTCAAGTAGTCCCCTTTTCGTAAGCCTCCAGGTTTCTTCCCCGTACGTGATTACTGTTAAGACACAACTGTTATGTACTTTTCTCTTGAGGGATAATGGCAACCAGCTTTTAATGATCTGAGAATGCCTGCCAAAGGCTCCCCAGCCCATTCTTATTCTTCTGATTATTTCAGTTTCATGATCTGGATCAGCAGTCACTAGCTGTTCGAAGTAGATGTATTCCCTTACCACTTCCAGTGCCTCACTACCTACCGTAAACTTCTGTTCTCTTCCGAGAATGTTAAACATTAGTTTTCTGCAGATTAATTTTTAGACCCAGCCTTCGACTTTGCCTCTCTAGGTCAGTGAGCATGCATTGCAGTTGGTCCCCTGAGTTACTAAGCAAGGCATTATCATCAGCGAATCGCAAGTTACTAAGGTATCCTCCATTAACTCTTATCCCCAATTCTTCCCAATCCAGGTCTCTGAATACCTCTTGTAAACACGCTGTGAATAGCATTCGAGAGATCGTATCTCCCTGCGTGACGCCTTTTTTGGAGGGATTTTGTTGCTTTCCTTATGGAGGACTACGGTGGCTGTGGAGCCGCTACAGATATCTTTCAGTATTTTTACATCCCTCTATTTTTCTCTTATGCCCAACTCATTGATCGGCTTCTTATGTACCATTTACTTCCGTTCCCTCCTCAAATATAGGCTAATTAGAGTTCTTACCATCCTATAGTCACAGCAGCGCACCTTTCCGAGCACGTCCGCATCTTGTATGATGGCAGGGTTAGCACAGAGTATAAAGTCTATTTCATTTCTATTCTCGTCCTTCGGGCTCCTCCACGTCCACTTTCGCCTATCCCACTTGTGGAAGAAGGTACTCATTTCCCGCATATTATTCTGTTCTGCAAAGTCTACTAATAACTCTCCCCTGTTCTAGTGCCTATGCCATATTCCACCACTGCCTTTTTTCCAGCCTGCTTCTTGTCTACGTTGGCATTGAAGTCTCCCATCAGTACAGTGTATTTTGTTTTGACCTAACCCACCCTGATTCCGCAAAGCCTCCATGACTGCTTAGGTTTCAACTCAATCACACGCTTTCTCGTAATCAAGGAAAGCTATATATAAGTGTTTTTTATATTCTGCACATTTCTCTATCACCTCATTGATAATGTGAATATGGTCTATTGTTCAGTAGCCTTTACGGAATCCTGCCTGGTCTTTTGTTTGACAGAAGTCTAAGGTGTTCCTGATTCTATTTTCAATTTCCTTAGTAAATACTTTGTAGGCAACGGACAGCAAGCTGATCGGTCTATAATTTTTCAAGTCTTTGGCGTCGCCTTTCTAAAGGATTAGGATTATGTTAGCGTTCTTCCAAGATTCCGGTAAGCTTGAAGTCATGAGGCATTGCGTATAGAGGGTGGCCAGTTTTTCTAGAACAATCCGCCCATCATTCTTCAACAAGTCATCTGTTACCTGATCCTCGCCAGCAGCCTTCCCCCTTTGCATAGATCCCAAGGCTTTCTTTACTTCTTCCGGCGTTACTTGTGGGATTTCAAATTCCTCTTCCATTATCGTCATGGGTGCCCCTGCTGCTGTTTAAATCTCTATAGAACTCCTCAGCCACTTGAACGATCTTATCCTTATTAGTAATGATATTGCCGGCTTTGTCTCTTAACGCATACATCTGATTCTTGCCTATTCCTACTTTCTTCACTGCTTTTAGGCTTCCTCCGTTCCTGAGAGCATGTTAATTCTATCCATATTATACTTCCTTATGTCTTTTTGTCAGCTGTCTTACGCTTGTTGATTAACTTCGAAAGTTCTACCACTTCTATTCTAGCTGTAGGGTTAGAGGCTTTCATAGACTGGCGTTTCATGATCAGCTGTTTGGTCTCCTGCGATAGCTTACTGGTGTCCTATGTAACAGAGTGGCCACCGACTTCTAATGCAGACTCCTTAATGATGCCCATAAGATAGCCGTTCATTGCTTCAACAGTAATGTTGTCTTCCTGTGTTATAGCCGAATACCTGTTGTGTAGATTGATCTGGAATTCCTCTATTTTCTCTCTTTCGGCCAACTGATTGATCGGCTTCTTATGTACCATTTACTTCCGTTCCCTCCTCAAGTCTACGTTAATTAGAGTTCCTGCCATCCTATGGTCACTGCAGCGCACCTGTATGATGATAGGGTTAGTGCAGAGTATAAAGTCTATTTTATTTCTAGTCTCGTCCTTCGGGCTCCTCCACGTCCACTTCCGGCTATCCCACTTGTGGAAGAAGGTGTTCATTACCCGCATATTATTCTGTTCTGCAAAGTCTACTAATAACTCTCCCCTGCTATGCCTAGTGCCTATGCCATATTCCACCACTGCCTTGTTTCCAGCCTGCTTCTTGCCTACCTTGGCATTGAAGTCGCCCATCAGTACAGTGTATTTTGTTTTGACCTTACCCATCGCGATTCCAGGTCTTCGTAGGAGCTTTCGAGTTCCTGGTCATCATGAATAGATGTAGGGGCGTATACTTGCACGACCTTCAATTTGTACCTCACATTAAGATTCACAACATAGACCTGCCACCCTCTCGTTAATGCTATAGAATTCCTGTACTTTACCAGCTATAATTCTTATTAATCAGGAATTCGACTCCTAGTTCTCGCCTCTCCGCTAAGCCCCAGTAGCACAGGACCTGCCGGCTTTTTAGCACTGTATATGCTTCATATGTCCCCCTAACTTCACTGAATTCTATTATATTCCATTTACTGCCCTCTAATTCTTCCAATAGCACTGCTAGACTTGCCTCACTAGATAAAGCTCTAGCGTTAAACGTTGCCAGGTTCAGATTCCAATAGCGGCCTGTCCGCATCCGGGGATTCTTTGCACCTTCCGCTGCGTCGCAGGTCTGACCGCCGCTGTGGTCAGTTGCTTCGCAGCTACTGGGGACTGAGGGCCGTGGTTTGATTGTTGCGTTTATATGGGAGTACTGCCCCAGGGTGGCCAATCCTGCTCTGGTGAAGGAGTGCGTTACCGGTTCTGGTCCCCGGAATCAGGCCGTACTCCATGCCTGTTTGTGCTGTTTTATCAACACGCGGATTTTTTTTTTCAGTGCAAAATTGAGCGGCACCGGGATTCGTACCACGATCCTCTTGCACGCGAGGCGGATGCTCTACCTCTACGCCACCGCTGCACTTTCCTCATCATCTGGCAACAAATGGGTAGCCATCGCAACTAATTGCGCCACCCGATACGCTATCACGCTCGCTCTCCCTACCAGTGGCGCCACTGACGTCGCGGACTTTCTCTTGCGTGATATTATCTTGCTTCATGGCGCCTCTCGACAGCTGCTTGCTGACCGTGGTCGTAACTTTCTCTCAAACGTTATCGCCAAAATTGTGCGTTCGTGCTCCACTCAACCCAAGCTGACTACCTCATACCATCCTCAAACCAATGGTCTTACAGAGTGGTTAAACCGTACTCTTACCGATGTGCTGTCCAAGTACGTTTCCAAGGACCACTACGATTGGGACATTGCCCTTCCTTACGCAACATTTGTGCAGAATTCCTCCCGGCATGACAACGCCGGATTTTATCCATTTTGTCTACTGTACGGTCGCTAACAGACAATGCCCCTTGACACGGCCCTTCCTCCTGCTGCAATCTCAACAAGCCAGTACGCGCGCGACGCCAGCGCCCTCGCCGACCAGGCACACCAGCTTGCCCGTGCTCGATTGATGGTCTCGCAAACCACTCAGCAGCGTTAGTACAACACCCGCCACTGTGACGTACAGTTTTCGCCCGCTGCGGTCGTGCTCCTTTGGTCGCCCACTCGTCACGCCGGACTTTCAGAAAAAACTCCTTTCACGATACATAGGGCCCTACCGCGTGCTGCGCCAGGTGACGCCAGCGACGTATGAAATTCCTCCCGCGAGTTACATCTCAACCTCTTCTCTGTAATCTAGAGATGTCGTCCGCGTCAGTTGGCTCAAGGTCTACCACACTTCTTCCCAGTCCGGCTTTTAGTCACTGTGGCACGGCGCTTTTTCCGCCGGGGGTAGTGCTACGGAACAGTATTAGCGATGATGAAGAGGCGAGCAGTGTGACAACGTTGACGACGACGATTGGAGGCTGGCGTGGGCTATTGCCTCTTGGCCGTATTTCCTTGTAAATATGCTTGTATGTAGCTGTTCGTCTGCGTCTTCCCACGTAGCAATATTATAACCTAAAGTTTGTCAAGATCTACCCAGGCCACTGTTGAACATTTTCACAATAAAATAAAATTGGCACCTTCTTAAGTGCAAAGTGAAGAAACAGCAAAGGTTTTTTTACAACAACCGTGAAGAAGCACGCATACCAGTGGCGATAATATGAGCCGAAGCCAAGTCAATGCTGTAACTAGATCTTTGGTGCTTGGCAGTCAAGGCTTATGAAATAGCGATTCCTTGAGATGGTTGGAGATGGTCGAAAGATCTCCTGTTCCGTTTTTCGTGAACTTAAGCGAGAGTCCGTTCTTTTATAGTGACAATGAGAACATATTAAATAAGCATAATCAGAGAAACAATATATATATGATCAAAAAATCAACTAGATGTGAAATAGGGCATCGAAGATGTAATCGTAGAGCGGTCTAAGCATTGATAGAACGCAGACAGACGAAAAAGCACATCCGTCAAAGCAACAAATGGGCGAAAAATTGGAGGTATATTGAAAGAACAAATTAGAAGTTAGAGAACGTGGTTCTGTATACACTCAAAGGCAAGAATAAAGCCGCCCTTGACCTTCATTCACGAGTGTTGCTCAGAGGCAGCATATCAAAAAAGGAATTTTTTTCTAGCTGAGGTTCGGAATTGAGTACGAAGTTTCTCGCCAAATGGCTTCGACCAACACGGAACGACCGGCAGTAAGCGTCATTTATTAGTTTAGAGTAAGAACACTGAACGAGGAAGAAGTTTGGCATGCCACTCGCTGTCTTGTCAAAGCAAGGTCAGAAGAGACAGGCCGATGCAAGATCTCCAGAGGCGGGGGTGTCACGGATGTGATGTAAAGTAAACGAAACCTACACCTATGGTTCACACATAATGAGAGCTGTCTATACAAATTGACAGCGAAGCCTTAGGGTCTTGGGTTGCAGGGCACTTCAAGTTTCCTGCCTTAGGTTTTCCCCCTATTGCTGAAAAATATTCGGCAAACTATTTGTATTATGCTTTCCTTTATGTCTTTTGCATATTTAAATAGAGAATTTATTTGTCTCTTCATCAAAGTGTTCAGGAGTATGGGCCAAATTTATAAATGGTACAAGTATCACCTTCAATAATCTGAATTATCTGGGCAGAAATAGTCAATTTCTACGGCACTATATACAACATAACGATGGGAAACATTTTTGCTTCCCTCCGGTCAGGGTCGCACGGTATTGCACTATTTTCGGAATCGGCCCACGCCACCGGCCGGGCCGGTTTTACGCAATCTTCGGGAACGGCCCACGTATGGATAGAACTTAATGACTGCTTCACCTCAGCCTCGGGTCGCCTGTTATTGGAAAATTATTTGAGAGCAGCCCACGTATGGCGAGTGCTTAACGCCTGGTTTACCTCTGGCGGGGATTGGCACGGTGTTGCACTAACTTTGGGTTCGGCCCACGTATGGGGAGTGATGAACGCCTGCTTCACCTCAGCCACTGGTGGCCAGGTATCGTACAATCTTGGACATCGGCACTCGTATTTGGAGTGCTTAACGCCTGCTTCACTGCCTTTGCGGGTCACCCGGCATCGCACTATCTTCGGGATCGGCCCACGTATGGCGAGTGCCTAACGACTGTTTCACCTCCGGCGGGGATTGGTCCGGTGTTGCATTATCTTTGGGATCTGCCCACGTATGGGGAATGTTTACTGCCTGTTGCACCTCCGCCGGGGTGGGTCGCCAGGTATTCTACAATCTTCGCCATCAGCCGTCGTACAGGGTGCTTAACGCCTGCTCAATTTCCGCCGCAAGTCGGCCCGGTATTATACAATCTTTGGGATCGGCACATGCATGAGGAGCGCTCAAACTGCTTCACCTCAGCCTGGGGTCGCCCGGTATTGCTAAATTCTTGGGGAGCAGCCCACGTATGGCGAGTGCTTAACCGCCGCCGCTGGTGCAGGGTATATCACTATCTTCGGGATCGGCCCACGTATTGGGATTGCTTAACACCTGCTTCACCTGCGCCGCGCGTCGTCGGGTGTTGCAGTATCTTTGGGATCAGCCCATGTATGGAGAGTGCTTAACAGCTGCTTTACCTGCACAACTTCGGGATTGGCGCACACTTCGGGATTGCTTTACCTGCACAACTTCGGGATTGACGCACATATGAGGAGTGCTTAACGCCTGCTTCACTTCCGCCGCGGGTGGCACGGAATTGCAAAAACTTCGGAATCGGCCCACGTATGGGGAATGCTCAACGCCTCCTGGACTTCTACCGCAGGTCCGCCCGGTGATGCACTATCTTTCGGATCGGCTGACGTATGGAGATGCTTAACGCCTGCTTCACATGCGCTATGGGTCGGCCCGGCATGGCACTATCTTCTGGACCGGCCCACGAAGGTGGAAGAAGGTGGTTAACACCTTCTTCACCGGCATGGGCCCAGTTATTGGGGCTACTTAACGCCTGCTTCACTTCCGCTGCGGGTGGCCAGGTATTGTAAAATCTTCGGAATCAGCCTTCGCATGTGGGGTGCATAACGCCCGCTTCGCCTAATCCACGGGTCGACCCGGCATTGCACTACCTTGGGAAACCGCCCACGTATGGGAAATGCTTAGCGCCTGCTTCACCTCCACTGCGGGTCGGCCCGGTATTGCACAAACATCAGAATCGGCCCACGTATAGGAAGTGCTTAATGACTGCTTTACCTCCGTTGCACCTCGTCCCGACATCTCGCTACCGTCGGGACGGGTCCAGTTATTGGGGGTACTTAACTCCTGCTTCACCTCCTCCGTGGGTCGGCCCGGTATTGTACAAACTTCGAGATCGGCCCACATAACGGGATTGCTTAACGCCTGCGAACATCCGGCGGGGATTCGCCTTGTACTTCACAATCTTTTGGATTGGCCCACGTATGGGGAGTGCTTAACGCCTGCTTCACCTTCGCCTCGGGTCGCCAGGTACTGTACAATATTCGGGATCGGCCGTAGTACGGGGAGTGCTTAACGCCTGCTTCACCTCCTCCGCGGGTCGGCTCGGTATTGTACTATCTTCTGAAATGGCCCACGTATGGAGAGTGCTAAACCCCTCCTGCACCTTCGCTACGGGTCGCCAGGTAATGTACAATCTTCGGGATCGGCCCTCATACGGGGAGTGCTTAACGCCAGCTTCACCTCTCTCCGCTAGTCGGCCCGGTATTGCACCATCTTCGGAAACGACCCACGTATGGAGAGTGCTAAACGCCTGCTTTCACCTCCACTGGGTGTCCCCAGGTATTGTACAATCTTTGTGATGGGCCCACGTATGGGGAATGCTTAACGCCTGTTTCACCTCCGCATAGGGTCGCCAGGTATCGTACAATCTTCGGTATCGGCTCACGTATTGGGAGTGCTTAACGCCTGCTTCACCTCGTCCGTGGGTCGGCCCGGTTTTCCACTATCTTTATGATCTGTCCAGGTATGGGTGGTGCTTAACGGATGCTTCACATCCGCAGCGGGTGGGCAGGTATTGTGCAATCATCCGTATCGTCCCTCTTACGCCGAGTGCTTCACGCCTCCTCTACCTCCGCTGCATGTCGGCCCGGTATTATGCAATATTCGCGATCGGCCCAAGTATGGGACCTGCTTAACGCCTGCTTCGCCTCCGCTACGGGTCAGTCCACTATTGCTTTATCTTCGGAAACGGCCCACGTATGGAGAGCGCCTAACGCCTGCTTCACTTTCACCGGATGTCACCAGGTATTGTGTAATCTTCGGGATGGGCCCACGTATGGGAAATGCTTAACGCCTGCTTCACCTCCGGTGTGGATTGACCCGGCGTTGCGCGATCTTTGGGATCGTTGTACGTATGCGGAGTGTTTACCGCCTGCTTCAGCATCGCCTCTGGTCGCCAAGTACTGTAGAATCTTCGGGATCGGCCGACGTATTGGGAGTGCATAACGCCTGCTTCACCTCCTCTGTGGGTCGGCATGGTTTCCACTATCTTTGTGATTGGCCCAGGTATGTGGGGTGCTTGACGCCTTCTCCACATCTGCCGCGGGTCGCCAGGTATTGTGCAATCTTTCGTATCGGCCCTGGTACGCGGACTGCTTCACGCCTGCTCTACCTCCACCACATGTCGGTCCGGTATTATACAGTCTTCGCGATCGGCCCACGTACGGGACCTGCTTAACGCCTGTTTCGCCTCCACTGCGGGTCGGCCCGCTATTGTTCTAACGTCGGACACGACCCACGTATGGAGAGTGCCTAACGCCTGCTTCACCTTCCCCCGGTGTCGCCAGGTATTGTACATTCTTCGGGATGGGCCCATGTATGGGAGTGCTTAACGCCTGCTCAACCTCCCCCGCAAGTCTGCCCGGTATATATACAGTCTTCGGAATCGCCCCACATATGGGCACTGCTTAACACGTGGTTCACCTCCGCCGCGAGTCGCCAGGTGTAGCAGTATCTTTGGGATCGGGCCACGGATGGGGAGTGCTTTACGCCTGCTTTATCTCCGCTGCGTGTAACCAGGAATTGTACAAGCTTCGGTATAGACCCTCGTGCGGAGAGTGCTTAACGCCTGCTTCCGCTCCACCGCCGGTCGCCCGGTATTGTACATAATTTGGGATCGGCCCACGTATGGTGAGTGCTTAAGGCCTGCTTTACCTCTGCCGTGGGTCGCTGGGTATTGTACAATCTTCGGGTTCGGCCCAGGTATGAGGAGTGCTTACCGCGTGCTTACCCTCCGCTGCGGGTGGCACGGTATTGCAATAACTTCGGCATCGGCTGACGTATGGGGTGTGCTTAACGCCTGCTTCACTTTCGCTGCGGGTGGTCAGCTATTGTACAGTCTTTGGAATCGGCCCTCGTATGTAGAGTGCCCAACGCCTACTTCGCCTAATCCGTGGGTCGGCCCGGCATTGCACTATCTTGGGGCACGGCGCACGTATGGGAAATCCTTAACGCCTGCTTCACGTCCGCTGCGGGTCGGCTCGTTATTGCACTGCCGTCGGGATCGGCCTAGTTATTGGGGGTACTTAACACATGCTTCACCTCCACCTCGGATCGTCAAGTATTGTAGAATCTTCGGGATGGGCCTCGTACAGGGAGTGCTTAACGCCAGCTTCACCTCCTCCGCGGGTCGCCCCGGTTTTGCACTATCTTCGGAAACCGCCCATGTATGCAGAGTGCTTGACGCCTGCTTTAACCTCCACCGGGTGTCGCCAGGTATTGCACAATCTTTCGGATGGGCCAAAGAATTAGGAGTGTTTAACGCCTGCTTCACCTCCTCCGTGGTTTGGCCCGGTTTTTCACTATCATTGTGATCGACCCAGGTATGGGGAGTGTTCAACACCGGATTCATCTCCGCGTCGGGTCGCCAGGTATTGTACAGACTTCGGGATCATCGGCCCTCGTACGCGGAGTGCTTCACGCCTGATCAACCTACGGCGCTTGTCGACCCGGTATTATACAATCTTCGTGATCGGCCCACGTATGCGTAGTACTTAACGCCGACTTCGCCTCTGCTGCGGGTCGCCCAGTATTGCAGTAACTTCGGGATCGGCCCAGGTATGGGTGGTCCTTAACGTCTGCTTCACTTTCGCGGCGGGTCGGCCCGCTATTGCTCTATCTTCGGAAACGGCCCACGTATGGAGAATGCTTAACGCCTGCTTCAGCTTCACCGGGTGTTGCGAGGTATTGTAGAATCTTCGTGATGGGCCCACGTATGGGAAACGCTTAACGCCTGCTTCACCTCCTGTGGGGATTGGCCCGGTGTTGCACTATCTTTCGGATGGGCACACACGTATCGGGAGTGCTCAACGCCTGCTCAACCTCCGCCTCGGGTCGCCAGGTGTTGTACAATTAGGTACCGGCCCTCGCACATGCAGTGCTTAACGCGTGCTCTACCTCCGCCGCGGGTCGGCCCGGTATTATACAATATTCGGGAGCGGCCCAGCTATGGGGAGTCCTTAACGCCTGGTTTACCTCCGGCGGGGAGTGTCACGTTGTTGCCCTAACTTTGGTATCGGCCCACGTATGGGGTGGGCTTAACGCTACTTCACCTCAGCCACGGGTCACCAGATATTGTACAAACTTTGGGATTGGCCCTCGTACGGTGAGTACTTCAGGCCTGTTCACCTCCTTCGCGGGTCGCCCGGTATTGCACTATCTTCGTGATCCGCCCACGTACGGGGAGTGCTTAACGCCTGCTTAACTTCCGCTGCGGGCGAAGAGGTATTGTACAATCTTCGGGATCGGCCCTCATACGCGGAGTGCTTAACGCCTCATTCACCTCCTCCGCGATTCGGGCCGGTATTGCACTATCTTCGGAAACGGCCCACGCATAGAGAGTGCCTAAAGCCTGTTTTCACATCAACCGGGTGTCGCCAGGTATTGTACAAACTTCGGGATCGGCCCTCGTACGGGGAGTGCTTAACGCCTGTTTCACCTCCTCCGCGGGTCAGCCAGGTATTGTACTATCTTCGGAAACGGCCCACGTATGGACAGTGCTTAACGCCTGATTCACCTCCCGCGTAGATTGGCCCGGAGTTGCAATATCTTTGTGTTCGGCCCACATATGCGGAGTGCTGAACGCAGGCTTCACCTCCACCGCGGGTCGCCCGTTATTGCACTAACTTCGGGGTCGGGCCAGGTAGGGGGGTGCTTAACGCCTGTTTCACCTCCGCCGTGGGTCGGCCCGGTATTGTACAACCTTCGAAAGTGGCCCTCGTACGTGAAGTCCTTCACGCCTGCTCTACCTCCGCCGCTGGTCCGCCCGCTATTACAAAAACTTCGTGATCAGCTTTATTACGGGCAGTGATTAACGCCGGCTTCACCTCCACCGCGGTTCGCCCGGTATTTCAATTTCTTCAGAATCGGCCCCGTATGGGGAGTGCTCAATGCCTACTTCATCTGCGGCGGGAATTCGCCCGGTGTTGAGTTATTTTTGGGTAATGGCCCAGATATGGGAAGTGCACAACGCCTGCTTCCCCTCCGCCTCGGGCCTTCAGGTACTGTGAAACCTTCGTGATCTGCCAACGTATTGGGAATGATTAACGCCTCTTAAGCTCCGGGGCGGGCAGCCCGGTATTTCACTCTCTTCGGTATCGGCCCACGAATCGGGGAATGCTTAACGCGTGATTCACCTCCGGTGGGGATTGGCCAGGTATTGCACTATCTTTGGGAATGGCCCACGTACGGGGAGTGCTTAACGCTTGCTTCACCTGCGCTTTGGGTCGCCAGGTTGTGTACAATCTTAGAGATGGCCACTCGTACCGGTAGTGCTTAGTGCCTGGTCTACCTCCACCGTGGGTCAGCCTGGTATTATACAATCTTCGGGATCGTCCACGTATAGGGAGTGCTTAATCCCTGCTTCACCTCCCGCGGGGTTAGCCCGGTGTTGTATTATCTTTGGGATCGGCACGCATATAAGCGTTGCTTAACGTCTGCATCAGCTGCGCTGTGGGTCGCCTGGTGTTGCACCATCTTCGCGATCAGCCCTCATATGGCAAGTGCTTAACGCTAGCTTAAACTCCGCCGCGGGTCGCCAGGTATTGTACAAGTTCCTGGATCGACTATCGTACGGGGAGTGCTTAACGCCGGTTTTACCTCCGCCGCGAGTCGCAAGGTGTAAAATTTTTCGGATCGGTTCACATATGGGGAGTGCTTGACGCCTGCTTCAACTCCGCTGCGGATTGTCAGGTGTCGTAGAATTGTTGGGGTCGGCCTACGTATTGGGAGTGTTTAACGCCTGCTGCACCTCTGCCACGGGTCGGACCAGTATTGCACTATCTTCGAGATCGGCCCACGTATGGGGATTGCTTAACACCTGCTTGTCCTCCGCCACTGCTCCGACCGGTTCTTCACTATCGTCGGGATTGGTACACGTATAGGGAGGGCCTAATGCCTGCTTAACCTCGTCCGGGAATTGGCCCGGTGTTGAATTATCTTTGGGATGGGCCCACATATGGGTAGTGCCTAATTCCTGCTACCCTTCCGCCGCGGGTCCCCGGGTATCGTAATATATTCGGGATCCGCCCACGTACAGGGAGTGCTTAATCCCTGCTTCATCTCTAGAGGCTATTGACCCGATGTTGAATTATCTTTGGAATCGGCCCACATATGGGAAAGGCTTAACGTCTGCTTCACCTCCGCCGCGGGTCGCCACGTATCGTAAATTCTTCGGGATATGGCCACTTATGGCGGGTGCTTACTGCCTACTTTAGCTCCGCCGCGGGTCTCAAGCTGTTGCATTATCTTTGGGATCGACCCACGTATGCGGAGAGCTTAAAGTCTGCTTCGCCTCCGCCGCGAGTCGCCAGGTATTGCACAATGTTCGGAATCGGCTCACGTAAGGGGAATGCTTAACGCCTGCTTTACCTCCGCCTTGTGTCGGCACGGTATTGCACCAGCTTAGGAATGGGTTAACGTATGGGGAGTACTTAACGCCTGCTTCACCTCCGCCGCGAGTGATCCGGTATTACATTCTTCGGGATCGGTCCACGCATGGGGAGTGCATAACGCCCACTTCACCTCCAGCGGTAATTGGCCCGATTTGAATTACCTTTGGGATCGGCCCACATATGGGGAGTGCTTAACTCCTGCTTCGCCTGCGGTGGAGATTGGCCCGGTGTTGAATTATATATGGGATCGGCCCGCATATGGGCAGTGTTTACCGCCTCCTTCACCTCCCATGCGGGTCGCCCTGTAACTCGGCGATATGGCATTCCCGGTATAGGTGCCCAGCCTATCCACAGTGGTAGCAGAGGGGACGCACGTCTGCAGTGCCCCATACATCGATTTAGGTGGTCTTCCTTCTAGCATGGGCGGCCCATTGCTACGAAGTACCTGGGGTAATGTGGCCGTTCGTCCAAAGTCGGTGCGTCCTAGGTCCTGACATAAAACTTGGGCGTACGATATCCACGGCTGACGCCCTGGCTGTGCACGGGGCCGTACTTGAGACTCTGGTTTACAAATTACTTGCCACACTTCTTCGCGAATGACATCAGCAAGTGAGGAAACAGTAGCAGGGCTTTGGGCCAGCTGCAGTTTCTGCAGCTCTTCCCTTACGATGGACTCCACCATTTCGTGTAGGATGTCCATGTTGTTGGGGAGCGCTCCTGACCCAGCGTCAAATGATGCGATGCTTACATCTCTGTTGTACTGCCTCGCACGCTGCTGCAGCGTCTTCTCCATCGTCGTCGCCTCTGATTGAAATTCGGCTACATTGCGGGCCGGATTACGAACCAGGCCGGCAAAGAGTTCCTGTTTCACAGCACGCATTAGGTGGCGCAATTTCTTGCCCTAAGCCATGTTTGGGTCGGCTCGGCGGAAGAGGTGGGTCATGTCTTCAATGTACGTAGTCACACTTTCGTTGTTCCGCTGGTTCCTCGCCTGAAGAGCGTCTTCTGCCCGCTCTCTGCGGTCCGGGTCGGGTACGTAGCAAGCAGCTCTCGTCGGAAGTCATGCCACGATGACAACGACGCTTCGTGGTTTTGAAACCACGTGTGTGCAGATTCCTTTAAACGCGAAGTACACATACCGGAGTTTCTTTGTCTAGTCCCAACTGTTAAACCGGGCGACACGCTCGAAGTTTTCGAGCCAGTCCTCGGAATCGTCGGATGTGTCTCGGTGAAAGGATTCTGGCATCCGGGGTGAGCCAACCACGACGTGAGCAGGGGTTACTTGAGCAGCCATCGCACTGGTACCTAGGCTGACTGCCGTCGCTCCCCTTGGTGAATTGGCGAGAGGAGCAAACTCGGGGGCCTCACCTCGTATGCGGCGGCTCGTGCGCTGGTGAACAGGCGTTAATTCCGTTGGCTCCAAACTTCGAGGATCCGGGCTACGTTCCGTGGCGTGTGTGGGGCTTGGAATCATACCCCGCACCTCCACCAGATATGTAACCAACAGTTACGACAACCGTTTCTACGAAAACTTATTTATTCTGGGCGAACTTGTGCCCGTCAACAAAAACCCGACTGAATATTCAACAACAAAAACATCCCTCGAGCTTCGCTTCTTCGGACGTCATTCTCCTCTTCGTCGTCTCCTGCCGCGTGCCAATCATCCAATTCTCGTGCACGAGCCACCGGTCTGTCAGCACCGGCCCAGCGTTGCCTTGTGGTGCTTTGCTTGACGCTCGCGATGTGGCGGCTCTTTGAACCGCAGCGGCATGTGTCGATCGTCTTTTTCTGCTCGCAATTCAGGCGGCAATATTGGGGATAGACCCTCGTACGACGAATCGTACGGCCAGTCGTACAGCATATCTCCAGGTGTGTTTAACGCCCGTTTCACCTCCGTCGCGAGTCCCGAGGTGTTGCACTATCTTTGGTATCAGCGCACGTGTGGAGAGTGTTTACCACCCGCTTCACCTCCGCCGCGGCTCGCCAGATATTGTACAATGTTTGGGATCGGCCCACGCAGGGGAGTGTTTAACGCCTGCTGCACTTCCGCCTCGGTTAGGACCAGCATTGCACTGTCATCGGGATCGGCCCAAATATGGCGATTGCTTAACACCTGCTTCACCTCCACCGCTTGTCGGCCCGGTTTTGCACTGTCGTCGGGATCGGCCCACGTATAGGGAGCGCTTAATGTCTGCTTCACCTCCGCCGGGTATTGGCCAGGTGTTCAATTATCTTTGGGATCGGGACACATATGGTGAGTGCTTAACGCCTGCTTCACCACCGCTGTGGGTCGCCAGGTATCGTTTTTTCTTCGCGATCTGCCATTGTACCGCAAAATTTAACGCCTTCTCCACCTCCGCCTCCGGTCGCCATGCATTGTATAATCTTTGGGATCGGTTAACGTATGGGCAGTGCTTAACGCCTGCTTCAACTCCACCGCAGGTCGCCAGCTGTTGCACAATCTTTGGGATTGGCAAACGTATGGGGAGTGCTTAACGCCTGCTTCACCTCCAGTGCAGGTGTCCAGGTATTGTGCAATCTTCGGTATCGCCCGTCGTACGGGGAGTGCTTAACGCCTGCTTCACCTCTGCCATGGGTCGCCAGGTATTGTACAATCTAGGGAATCGGCCCACGTACGGGGATTGGTTAACACTTGCTTAACCTCCGCCGCGGGTAGGCCCAACATCGCACTACTGTCGGGATCGGCCCAGGTATGGCGGGGGGGGGGGGGCGCGAGTTAACGCCTGCTTCACCTCCGCCGCGGGTCGCCCGGATTGCCCAAACTTCGGAATTGGGTCATGTATCGGCAATTCTTAATGTCTGCTTCACCTCCGTGCGGGTCGGCCAGGCCTTTGCACGATCTTCGGCATCGGTCTACGCTTGGGGAGTGATTAATACCTGCTGCATTTCCACCGCGGGTCGGCCCGACATGGCTCAACCGTCGGGATCGGCCCAGGTATGAGGGAGGGGGGTGCTTAACGCGTGCTTCAACTCTGGCGCGGGGAGCCAGGTATTGTACAATCTTCGCGATTGGCCCTTGTACAGGGAGTGCTTAACGCACAATCTTTGGGATCGGCCCACGTATAGAGAGTACTTAACGCTTGCTTCACCTCCACCGTGGGTCGCCAGGTTATGTACAATCCTTGGGGTCGGCCCACGTAGGGGAGTGTTTAATGCCTGCTGCTCCCCCGCCTCTCGTCGGACCAGTATTGTAGTATCTTCGGCATTGGCACATATAAGGGGATTGCTTAACACCTGCTTCACCTCCGCCACTGGTCGGCCTGTTTTTGCACTATCTTCGGTTTCGGCCCCCATATGGGGAATTCCTAACGCCTGCTTCACCTCTGCCGCGGGTCGCCCGGGACTGCGCAATCTTTGTAATCCGCCCACATATGGGGAGTGCTTAACGCCTGCGTCACCTCCGCTACGGCTCGCCAGGTATCGTACAATCTTCGGTATCGGCCCACGTGTGAGGATTGCATGACACTTGCTTAACCTCCGCCGTGGGTCGGCCCGACATCGCACTAACGTCGGCATTGGCCCAGGTAGGGGCGGGGGTCCTTAACGCCTGCTTCAACTCCGCCGCACATTTGCAGGTATTGTAGCATCTTCTGGATCGGCCCTCGTCTGGGTTGTGCTTAACGCCTGCTGAACCTCCACCGCGGTTCGTACCGGTATTGCACAATCTGCGGGCTCGGCCCACGTATGGGGATTACTTAACACCTGCTTCTACTCAGCCGCTTGTCGGCCCGATTTCGCACTATCGTCGCGATCGGCACACATATAGGGAGCGCTTAATGCCTGCTTGACATCGGGCGGGGATTCTCCCGATGTTGAATTATCTCTGGGATCGACCCGTATATGGGGAGTGCTTATGTCTGCTTCACCTCCGCCGCGGGTCGCCACGTATTGTAAAAACTTCGGGATCTGCCTACGTATGGGGATTGCTTAACGCCTGCTTCTCGTCCGGTGCGGGTCGCCCGGTTTTGCACTATCGTCGGGATCGGCCCACGAATAGGGAGTGCGTCATGCCGGCTTCACATCCGGCAGGGATTGGCCCGGCGTTTAATTATCTATGGTATCGGCCCACATATAGCGAGCGCTTGACACTTCTGCAGCTCAGCCGCGGGTCGCCAGGTACGTAATATCTTCGTGGCCTGCCGACGTATGGGGAGTGCTTAAAGCCTGCTTGACCTCCGGTGCGAGTCGCCCTGTATTGCATTATCTTCGGTATCGGCACCCATATGGGGAGTGCTTAACACTTGATTCACCTACGCCGCGGGTCGCCGGTATTGCACTAACTTCGGGATCGGCCCACGTATCGTGAATCCTTAACGCCTGCTTCACCTCCGCAGCGGAGTGCCAGGCATTGCTCTCGGTCCACGTATGGGGAGTGTTTCACGCCATCTTCACAGGCGCCGCGGTTCACCAGGTATCGCAATATCTTCGGGACCTGTCCATGCATGGGGAGTGCTTAACGCCTGCTTCACCTCCGGTGCCGGTTGCCCTTTATTGTATTATCTTTAGGATCAACCCACGTAAGGGGACTGTTTAACGACACCATCAGCTCCACCGCGGGTGTCCAAGTATTGTACAATTCGGTATCGGCCGTCGTTCGGGGAGTGCTTAACGCCTGCTTCACCTCTGCTGCGCGTCGCCAGGTATTGTACAATCTTCGGTATCGGCCCTTGAACGGGGAGGGCTTAACGCCTGCTTCACCTCCGCCGCGGGTCGCCTGGTAATGCATTATCTTTGGGATCGGGCCAAATATGGGAAGTCCTTAACGCCTGCTTCACCTCCGCCACGTGTCGCCAAGTATTGTACATCCTTCGCGATCGGCGCTCGTATCTGGAGTGCTTAACGCCTGCTCTACCTCCTCCGCGTGTCTGCGAGCTATTATACAATCTTCGGGTTCAGCCATCGTAAGGGGAGTGCTTGGCGCCTGCTTCACCTCCGCCTCCAGTCGCCAAGTAGTGCACATTCTTCGGGATCGGCCCTCGTACGGCGAGTGCTTAACGCCTGCTTTACCTCCGCCGCGGGTCGCCAGCTATTGTACAATCTTCGCGATCAGCCCCCATATGGGGAGGGCTTAACACCTGCTTGGCGCCACCGCGGTTCATGCGGTATTGCACTAACTTCGGTATTGGCCCACTTGTGGGGAGCCCTTAACGCCTGCTTCACCTCCGGTACGGGTCGCCCGGTATTGCGTTATCTTCTGGATCGGCCCACGTTTGGGGAGTGCTTAACGCCTGCTTCACCTCCTACTCGGGTCGCCAATTATTGTACATTCTTCAGGATCGGCCCTCCTACGGCAAGTGCTTAACGCCAGCTTCACCTCCTCCGCTGGTCGCCCGGTATTGTACATAATTTGGGATCGGGCCACGTATGGGGAGTGTTTAACGCCTCCTTCACCTCAGGCCCGGGTTGCCAGCTATTGTACAATCTTCGGGATTGCCCCCCATATGGCGAGTGCGTAACGCCTGCGTCACCTCCACCGCGGGTGGCCAGTTATTGTACAATCTTCCGGATCGGCGCACGTATGGGGAATGCTTAATTGCTGCTTCACCTCCGGCAGGGATTTGCCCGGTGATGAATTATCTTTGGCATCGGCCCACATAGGGGGAGTGCTTAACGCCTTCTTCAATTCCGTCGCGCGTCGCCAGGTATCGTAAAATCTTCGGAATATGCCCACGTATGGGGAGTGCATAAAGCCTGCCTCACCTGCGCCGCGGGTCGCCCGGTATTCTATTATTCGGGATCGGCGCACGTATGGGGAGTCGTTAATGCCTGTTTCACCTCCGCTGCGGGTCACAATTTTTGCACTATCTTTGGCATCAGCCTAATTATGGTGATTGCTTAACGCCTGCTTCACCTCCGCCGCGGGTGGCCAGCTATTGTACAATCTTCGGGACCGGCCTTTGTATGGGGAGCTAGAACTTCCAAGGTTAGTTCTAGTAGTAATACCTAAATACCAAAGAAATAGGATGGGGAAACCGCGCCGCGGTAGTTCAATTGGTTATGGTATCGCACGCCTAATATGAAGACGTGGGATCGTTACCCATCTGCGGCAAGTTGTTTTCTCATTTACTTTCATTTCCATTAATTATTCATTTTATTCTACTAGTAAGTAGAACTGAGTTCCCCAATATATTCTTTGGTGTCTGTTTATTTGCTTCCCATGATAAAAGTAGCACAGTATGAGACGACTGTAGGACGAACATAAATTACAGATCATGGCATGCGTGTCATGTCGGTCGTGAAGCAACCGTCTCACGTGCCTCAAATTAGGCAGGTGAGAGCTGAATGAATTCGGTGTAAATTGCTTACTTGGAGCAGGCTAGCACGACTTCGCCACCGAAAGCGGACCACTCGTTCCGAGTAGCTCTTTATGGTATCGAGCTTCGCAGTTAGACTTTTTTTAGGTGAAGCCCTCTCGCGACAAAAAGGTGCAGTTATTCTCTTCTCCATCTTGCCTTGCAGCCGAAGTGACTTGAGCAAGAGTGAACACGGGACATAAAAAGGCGACAAGGATTTTGTCGCCTTTTTGTTTCCCTTGTCCATTCTTGCACTAGTCACCCCAGCGTGGAATACCAAATAGCCCGGTCTTACAGCTTGTCTCGCAGAACAATTTTCGGAGCCTTGTAGAGGTATTGAGCTATGAACAGAGTTTCGCCCACAAGACTATCTACTACTCAACTCACAGCGAACTGAGGAGACCACCGAGGGCAAGCAGTGGATGTTCCGTGGGCACAGTTTAGCATCACTTGGAATGTAGGAAAATTATATTCCAGTATTATTACCATGGAGAAACTGAACGGTAACTAGCACTGTACGGTCGCTACAGAATGAAGGGCTCAAAGTTTGCGATAATCACTGGTCTTCCGCATGTGTAATGATGGTCTGAACCAGATGTCTGCTTTCAGTGAGCACTCGAAAGCAATGTACCGCTAAGAGCTAATGTCATTTCTCTATATAGCATCCTTGCAGACTCTTGCCAGGCACAAGAGCTATGAACTCAACTTTGATTCTTACTGGAACACTGCTTCAGATGATTTCAGCAGGCGTTAGAGCTGATATATGGACTCCAATCCGGTTGTGGCTAAGATAGGAATCTGGCGGCGCGATTGGGCGCTGGAGTATGCGGCTAATAATATATATATATATATATATATATATATATATATATATATATATATATATATATATATATTGTGACGCTGTTACGTGCATAGTGGGTTCACGCCTCAACAAACAGTATGGGGGCTCACCGAAGAGTGGTGAACGAAGAAGACGACGGGTGGCTGGCTAGCTGAATCTCGACAGGCGCTCAGCTGATCAAGGCCATCGCATCTAACTCTACCCGGCTTCAAAGTAACGCCTTTTGTGGGCGTAACAATATAGATATATACAGTTGAGACTTTCTTTAAATTAATTCGTTGAATCAGGCAGTCCGTAAAATCAACTAAGGTATTTTTCAGTCCTTGGCCATCTAAAATTTCAACGTAGTCACACCCGAAACGTAGCACAGCATTGTAATGACCGCTAATCCACGCATGACCATGTAAAAATTCTGTCAGGGCGGCCCAACAACCACCGCCCTTTGCGCAATCTCGTACGTAAGAAGGCTAGCGACAGCTGAGAACGTTGTTCCGTGCATGGATGCGTCGTGCAGGCTGGTCAAAATAAACATAGGGCATATGACTTGGGGGCCGAGCAGTTTTAACGGGATAGCGTTAGATCGCAGGCTCGAAGACAATCCCTACCACGTCAAAAATAAAAATAAATCACAGCTTTCTTTACTGACTTATTTCTAAAAAAGCTTCGTTAAATCGAGTGTAATGCAAAGTACTTTTTTAATCTGGCTTGATGAGAACATTGCGCGTTGTGGGTAGTGGCCGGGGAATGAAATTGTCTTCGCTAAAGTGGGTTTCGTCAGATCCACGTTTAACTGTATATATAGATATATGTTGACGACCATGTATAGCGTACAGCCAATATAAGAGCTATTGGCTTCACATAGTCAAGATTAAGACAATTGAGTCCCTTTGTGTACCTCCCATCTATATATATATATATATATATATATATATATATATATATATATATATATATATATATATATATATATATATATATATATATATGCATGTCTGTTTCTACTTGAATGAAATCCGCTAAGTGTATTCTTAGTCTTATGCTACGTGGAAAAAGCTTTGCATTTGAACATTAGTCGGCTTCAGTAACGAATGCTGATGGATGTTTGGCGCCAGTAATATCTAAGGGCGTCTTGAACCAATGCGTTCTAGAATGCAGGCCTTCTAGATAGCAGAGATAGCACTCTGTTTTACTAAGTAATGCTATTCGGACCGAAATTTACGTTGCCAAGCCCGGCGTGTCGAAATCGGAGACGTCAAAATCACTGCGCCTTACTAAGGAGCGTCGCCACTAGATTCTATGGCAGTCGGACACGGCAGCAGGACGTCATGGACCAAAGTTCACCGGCCTTGTGCTACCTAGGAGGCGTTGCCTGAACCACCCCTCGGGTTCGGTGAAAAAGGCACGGTCCACAGATAGCATTCGCTGCCGTCAACATCTCAGCCAAAATTAGCAGTCATGCGCCGTGGGTGGATCTCACAAGCGGAGCTCGAACTTAACTGTTTTATCAATCGCTTGTCGAACAAGGCTTTCTGGTCAGTGGTTTCGACGCTGCCGCGCGTCCAGCAATCCTACATTGTCCATACATTTTACCATTGTCGTAGACGTCGGGTGTCGCTGATTTCAATATATTTTGAATAATCAACTGACGTGAAACTACATCAAACACAAGGCTAGACAAACGTAAAACCACAACCTCTGCTGGCGACTCCTGGCTAGAAAGAAGCTTTTGTGTATTCTGCCATTGATAACGGCTATAAATGTTCAATTTCGATATGGTTACTGTACATAGGTATGCCTGGTGTCGTACTAAGCCGGTCCTCAGCATGTAGGACGTTCATAAATTAACACCTGAGTGCGGGCACGCACTCCAGCTCTGTCGTGCAATAGAAAACGTTGTGCCATACTGGATATACCCATCTCACTTGCATGTATCTGTGTTTGCTAGGAAGTCCTCACAACACGGCAGCCGCGGGATGCGGCGATTAGCCTGGCGTACCTCCAGGCGCATAGCTAGCTGGCCTCAGCGCCAACATACAACTACAACAGGCCGTCTGTTTATTCAATTGCAGATCTTCGATGCTTGTTGCAAGCATGGCCGAAGCTCCTTATGTTAGGGATCTTTTCAATGCGAGTGCACAGAGCGTCTTCATCGCTTGCTCGATTTGGGCACGGGTGACGTACGCGCAAGAGCAAATACAGGCACGACGTTTCGTTAGACCCAACGGAATTGTGTGATACCCTAGAGATAAGGGCGAAAGTAAATGTGCTACATTGCACGCGGAGCGAGAAAACACAAACAAGTGTACTATATTGTACACTGCAGCACAGCAAAATAAGTAGACAGCATGAACTCAACCGTAATTTGAGGAATGGCCACGGCGTTCCGCGTATCATAGACGCCAAAATTGGAAGTAGTGACGTCTACGCGAATATTTCGACATCGAATTGCATACCATGGTGAGGCTTATTAGGCGGAGCGTCGTGGGCGCACCCTGCGTGGCCATAGCGTTAATGGCGCTCTGCAAGTAACTAAGAAAGAGCGAACCACTGCCATGGGGATCAATGATGATCTTTGACTGCCTATAACTCCGCTTCGACTACGCACACTGAAATGCTTTTTGCTGCAAAGTATTTCTGAAGTACCCTGTGTTACCTTCAAGTGGATTTATCGAATTCCATTAAAAGGGTTATAGGATACCATTAGGGTTAACGAGAAGCGGAGTGGATTGGCAAAATTTATGCATCTTTGGAAAGCATTTCATTAGCTCAGTTGGTGTCGGTCTTAATTTAAGAGAACTTTTTTTATATATACGAAGCTAATTGTTAAAAAAATTAAATTATGGCGTTTTACGTGCCAAAATTACTTTCTGATTATGAGCCACGCCGTAGTGGAGGACTCCGGAAATGTAGACCACCTGGGGTTCTTTGACGTGCACCTAAATCTAAGCACACGGGTGTTTTCGCATTTCGCCCCCATCGAAATGCGGCCGCCGTGGCCGGGATTCAATCCCGCGACCTCGTGCTCATCAGCCCAACACCATAGCCACTAAGCAACCATGGCGGGTAGGAAGGTAATTATGTTGAAATCAACAATATGATGATAGTAAATGCTAAGGTTTCCCGTAAGTAAAAAAAAGGGCCACGTGTCAATTCGCCACCCGAACTTCAACGATTGTTACTTGCTTCGGAATGAGCAAAGTATTACTCGTCACAGTTTTCTCAGAGAGAATCGGTCCATGGGCCATATGTCTGTGCTTTCGAATCAATTGTATAACCCACCAAAGAAAAGAGACCGCAACAAAAGGCGGGGGCCAATTCCGTGAGCAGAATTTTTTTTATTAGCTCAGGGGATGACATAATAGTTCTGCGGAAACCGGCAAGGTGGAGAGAAGCAATTCAAAAAGCAAAAGCAGACATCCACCCTTTCATAGCAATTGCTACAAAGCAAACCCATACATGTTCTTCGAAAGAGAAGACTCGGAGTTGAAGGAAAATTCGTCCTAGGGCGGGACTCGAACCCGGGACAACCGCCTTTCCGGGGCAGTCGCTCTACCATCTGAGCTAACCAGGCGGCTCGCAGATGGTAGGCGAAGTCGAATTTGTCAACAGCTCGAAGCAAAGGCAAGAGGTTGACGTAATAGTTCTGCGGAAACCCGCAAGGAGGAGAGAAGCGATTAGTATGGGTGTCCTTTGTAGCAATTGCTGCGAAAGGATTGATGTCTGCTTTTCTCTTTATTAGCTCAGGGGATGTAAGCACAAGAGCAACGGAATGAATAAGTATACAGTGGCGACGAATTATTGAGATTGGTGAAAATGTGCATAATAATTACAGGTCTGTACAAAAACGTTGCATTCAAAACACTGGCCTGCACTGACTGGGTGCATATGATTTTACATGTAATTTTTGCAAGTTTCAAAATATGTAGTTTGCAAAATATTCTGCGACATGCATGGCGTCATGAACGCAAAGAACAACAGGAGGTCTGTTAGGAAATTGATACGCACCCGTTATTTTATTTGAGCTATTTGCTCAGACAACTTGATAAAATGTGCACACAAACATTGCAGGTTTTCCAAAACTAGATGAAGATGTTGCAAAAGCGTACACAGTTTTGCACGTGGATTCCAAGTGCATAATTCTACAGATGGATTCGCAACATGGACGTAAGCAACCAACTTTATCAAAAGTAGTCAAGTCGTTTTGACTTTCAATCAATTTCGTCTACTTTTCGTTTAACTTAAGAATACAAGTAAGTTTTATAAAATGGCTCTGCTAGCTACCGACTTGCTTCATACAAAGGAGGATCAAATTATTGATGAGCATTAATTTAGTTGAGACGTGGAGAACAAAAACACGAATTCAAGAAGCATTCCCGACTATCTTCCTTAATCCTACATTTGTACATACCTTTAGAGGAAAATGTGAATATAGTATATAAAAATAACACAACTTCATTTCACCATTCCAAAAAGTTCGGTTCTGCGAAATTTGTAGCTGATGATGCCAATCTCACAGTCACTGTCGGGATTATGGACTTTAGGATAAATTCCCGTCGTGAGGCAGCTCATTCAATATGCAACGCCAGATAAAGATGGTCGGAGCTGGTACAATGAATGTTCGCCTGCTAGGCCACCAAAAGTAATAACAGCAGTTATTTTCCTCGTATTCAGGCAACCAACTGCGCCACATATATGACGGGGTTCATTTTTTGATCAAGACTCCACTCTAAGACTGCGAAATTTGGGTACTGCGCATCAAATTTGTTAACGACTAATGGAGAATTCAAACGGTTTAGAACTATGTAAGACAACAGGGTCGTCTGTAGGGATGTCCCTCTCTTACAATCTGAGTATGAAGGCACACAACGCATCGAAACTGATTTTTATTTCGCGGATTGAACTTTATACTCGCTAAACATTCATTCATCAAAGCGCATGATGTGCCGGCGCCCGCAACATTAACGTGGATACAGTTTTATTTTTATTAGGATTATGTTTAGTAAAACTTCTAGTCACCGGTATGTCTACCCTACAGACGATTGCGATTTTTTGTGCTTTTTAAATATTCTTGAGCATATTTCCGACTACCTTCTTTGTCTTAGGGCACCATTACACATATAAATATGCGGTTACATATCTTTGTTATCTGTGTCAGTTGTTGAAAATTTATCAAAAATTTCGCTGTCAAAGTACAATCAGAAAGAGCTCAGACGAACTCAATACGTTTGTTAGAACTTTTAGCAAACATCAGTAGCTTATGCAGGTCAAATATTCATCTGTGTGGCGTCATAGTATTGTTATACAGATAGTCACAACTTGGTAAAAAATATACTAGCATGAGCTTGGGTAATACATCTGATAAGAGGATAAGGTTGATCAATGCCCTTCCACACTACTTGAAAATATTACGGCGTGAACTAAAACATAAGGAGCTATGTTTCTGTACCATAAGCACATCGTGCTTGAACACAGCAATATATATGATTAGAAAATGCAATCGTGATCGTGGTTCTCTGGCACTATGTACAATAATTTCAAACGTCCATTGACTAAATGTTCGGAAATAGGCTTCTAAAACGATATAGCCAGAATTCGTTGCATGTTTATTGAGCCTGTACGCAGGATTAAGGTTTGCTGTTTCATTCAAGACTTGTCACGCAGCTGGCAATTCCGGTCACAAAACAATGCGTATTTGGTGGGAATGACAAGAAGTCAACCGCCCTTTCATGATTTCCAATTGGGAATTAAACTATAAGCAAGGAATGTTAAGAAAAAGACTTTATATATACATACGAAACATGACTGTAAGAAGTGGACGATGCAAGATGGATAATTGCAAATTTACCAATAGGACTTAGTACAAGGAAGTGACAATTATTCCACTCTGTGAAGATAAAATGGCAGCAAAAGTTGACAGTCAAAGCTATCAAACGAAAACGTAAGTGCTTTCGCTTCCAATTCATCTTCATGGAGTGGAATGGTTGTCATTTTTTTTTCCGTTGTGCGTATGACGCCGTTGCTCGTTCGGAGGTGCCCGGGCTGGCGATTGTCGTTTTAGTTCAGCATCAAAATTAAATTATGGGGTTTTACGTGCCAAAACCACTTTCTGATTATGAGGCACGCCGTAGTGGAGGACTCCGGAAATTTCGACCACCTGTGGTTCTTTAACGTGCACCTCAACCTAAGTACACGGGTGTTTTCGCCCCCATCGAAATACGGCCGCCGTGCCCGGGATTCGATCCCGCGACCTCGCGCTCAGCAGCGCAACACCATAGCCACTGAGCAACTACGGCGGGTTCGTTCAGCATCAGGGCAACGTTGTTCGTCGGTGGTAGTTTCGCGCCGGCGCCATTTATATTCGCGCAGCTGTTTCCTCCGGCGCTCCTCCGGCGCATGTTGTTCTACACGTGTCCACGAGTTCTGCACGTGTTGTTCTACAAGAACTACACGTGTCCACCCCATCGATAACGCAGCTCTTTTTAGCGCCGACACCTCTCATGCTTATATACTGCGATAAACTTGACGTCACGCTATTGTTCAAGGCGAGCGTTCTAATCTGTTCCGCATTTTGACATCTGCACCGCCGCACCCCGCCCGTTCGGCTTTCTCAGAAATTGCTAATTTCCTTTTGTTGCTGGACGCCAAAAAAGTTACGGTGGGTTAGTCCCATACAGCTTTTGCTGTGAAAAAATCGCAGTATCGTCCGACAGGCGAAGCGTCAATTGCTATGGCAAATTAGTGGAGAGCTATGAGAAATGAGGAAAGCAGTTTTATCGACCGCGCAAAATCGTAAACATGGTCACAATAACTAATTTCACATGCAAGGTATCACGCGCGCCCAAGCAAACATGAAGAAATCTGACGCGATGAACGCAGAAACTCGCTGTGAAAACGCTAGCCTCAACAAACGTGCCAGCAGCAGCCATCGAAGTGGCATTTCTAATTTTTATTACTTCAACAAAAAATGGGCGGCGAGAACACACAAAATGCAGAGTGCTACGAGCCACCGAGGCACCTGTGTAAGTATTCTGTAAGAGTCCACCTAGTGGACTGTCCATTTCGGCAGCTGCAGATAGGCTGGGCATCCGCGCATAGCCGCTACATTCGCAGTAGCAGCCGGAGTAGAAAGCGGTCTCCCCTCTGTCCCCTCACCCCAGTAACTCGTAACGTTGGGTGCCTCCCGCAGGACGGGAGACGGCGTGCTTCCTGCCTGCTCTCGTCGCGTTTGGGCGTTCGAGATTGAGCCGCGATCGTCTGCTCCCCTGGCACGCCTTCGCTCGCACATATCACGTAAGGTGCGCGAAGACGGTGTTATCGCCCTTGTAATTCACCCAGAGTCTCGTGGCGACAGCGACGGTAGCAATGCACTTGGGGTGTCCATAAAATTGCTGTCGCAATGAAATAATTCTAGTATAGTATCGCTCAAACCATGCTCACTAAAACAGATTAAAATTTGATGTAGTGGTGAGACGCGTTGGCTACTTATAGGCGACTTGGTGAAGGTTCCAGCCTAAATGCAGCCGCTCACGTACCTTCCTGAATGTACAACGCTATTCGTGTCGAGCAGAGAGTCTGATTGCTCAAGGCGCTCTGAAAACGTAGACTACCGATAGAATACCGAACGCGCAAGCGAGTTTTGCACCCGGTCTTAACTTTTGACGTTTGTTAACTGCAGATGGGAAAATAATAAAGACGGACGCGTGCGAATGCCTTCTTGAAGAAACATCCTGCCGATGAGCCCGAAAAGGAAAAAGTGCCCTGAATCACGATCAAAAAAGAAACAACAAAAAATAAAGCTGCAAAGTTGGTTATCCTTAGCAGAATGACTGAACACGCATAAACAGGACGATTCCTGAACACGCACAACATCACCATGACTGCATAGTGCTCGTTGGCAGGACTTCACAGACCAGCCCGTCTGAAGGTCTTGAATGGACCTAACTAATGGGAAGAAGCTTCACATTCAGTCCGCGATGCCGTATTGGGATCCAAACACAGTCTCGGCCAACTGGTATTGCGCATTGCTTCCTTGAAGGTTGTAGTGTCGTCTCCCTTCCTTTGCTGGCTCTGGATGCGCAAAAGGGCGAGCTTTCTGGCTTCGGGGCACAAAACAGAGGCGACGACTATGAGATTGTCGTAATCGGTGACATGCGGCAGCATGGCGGCGAGCGTTGTCGCCGGGCTCCTTCATTTTGAATGAATAAAAATGTATAAATAAGAAGCTAAGTTAAAACGACAAAGCCTGAGATGACATCACAAAAAGCCTGACTAAAATTGAATCGGATTGCTCGACTCTTATTCGGCTTCAAAGCGAAAGGGGAAACGTGCGCGCATTAGTGTCTCAAAATACGCAGTTATTCCAAGGTCGACCCAAATAGGTCAGACGGAAAGCTGTTGAATACAAATTATAACCGACATAAGCGAGGGTGGTTATGGGAGTAGTGATTTAACCGCGACTATGTTTGGAGGGAACAAACATTGGGAAAGAAAAAAGCGTTTTAATTCAAGCGAGGCACAGTTAGATTCATTCCACAAAAATAAACTTTCTGGTCAATTTTATGTATTCGTTACAAGTTAAGAACATACAAGTTTTTTGAATTTTACTTTTACAATAAATACATTTATTTTTAGCGCCCACGGTTTCAGGGGTCATCGACGCCGCTATGACTCCCTATGCACTGCAGCTCTTGAAATGTGCAAGGAAGGTGCGCTTGTAAAGTTCACCTGTAGAAATACGCCCCCCTCACAGGTTGTGCTTCTTTTTTGCTTGACGACGTTTGTATGAATTTGGTGACGCGGGTACATTCATCACTTCTTAACCTGTCAGTAAAAAGTAGTCAGCTATGACAGACGGATAATTGTTTAGTTGTTTTCGTGCGAGTACGCTGGCCGACGGGCTTGGTGTCCGAGGATAGGGCCAGCAATCTACACCTAAAGCTTTCGTTGGCCTCCAAAGAAAGTATGTTCTGTGCACGGGTGCGATTTTGGCAAACATATGGCTGGCCTTTTCCTGCATCGCTATCCGCGCTGACAGCTCGAACCGGCTATCAAGTCGAATGGCGGGGCAGTGGAATATATAGCTAACTCTAAAGACAGGCCAACAAATCAAATTTCGCGCCTTCGAAAACAAAATGACGTGTCTTCTGTTTTTAACGGATGTGGCCTCCTTATTATTATTATTATTTTACCCTATCTTTTAGTCCGCTGGAAGTGTTCCCTCCACATAGAGATGGCGCTAAGCCCCATGAACCGCCGATGAACCACCATGTTTTGAGCGTATCGGCTCCTATGGAAGCTTCGCTACCAAGTATATTTAGCTTGGTTAATCTCTTCGCTTACGGTCAGAATAGACAACGCGGAAGATCGAGGTCGCCGATAAAATCTGTTATTCTTCGGCCTAAATAATTGCGTCACTGAGTCGGGGGCAGAATCCGAACTAATTAGTAATTGACATTTGTCAGGAAGACATGAACGTATCAATCGAACTCAAAGAAATCGGAAGAGCACATCGCTTAGGTCGGTCCAAATCTAACGTAAACAGACCTATAATCATTCGTTTTTCGCACTTCAAAGAAAAAGAGCGCGTTTTATCAAACGCAGGAAAGCTAAAAGGAACGAACTTCTGTGTTACCGAAGACTATTCACCCAACACACGCCTTGCGCGGGAAAAGCTATCCAAATTCGGAATAGCTCAAGGCAAGCCACTTAGGCTACGTCACAACAGATTAATTATGGATAAAACTACTTATGTGTACCATCACTGCTCAGAAAAAGTCGATTCTTTTTCTCAGTAGCCATCACCAAGTCGTCCTGTCTGCGCCCACTTAAACTCACCCTTATTTCCGTCATCTAAACAAATGTCTGGGGCATCATACCCAAGCGCTACCAAGACCGCTGTAAAATAAAACTATTCCAAACTTTTCTGTTCCAATTCAATAACCAGCCCTCTGCGATTGGTCAAACACTTTTTTGAACCGCCCCCACTCCACCTCTCTGTCATGCGACGTCACGAAAACCGCGATTGCCCCCATCTGATGCGACGTGTGCACACACACTGATTATGCATGATTGGACTGAGCAAAAGAAAAACAGTTATTTCGGATGCGATGCCTTTTGGTCATTAGCCTTCGGCTATTGGTCAAAAGGTTTCGAGCTGCACCCACTTCACCTGCCTGTCACACGACCTCACAAAACCGCAAAAACTACCCGCGTCATGTGACCCGTACACGTTAAAGATGCAATAATATGCCGAACAAAACCGAACTTTCTTCTGAATAGCCGCAGGCTGCCCCGTTCCGAAAGAAATAAAAGATGGCTGCCGCCGATCGTGCAGGCACTGGTTATTCACGCCTGCCGGAGAGCATGGGATTATTTGCGTGAAATAAACTTTTTGCGTGGCCGTGTAACGTTTCTGGGCACTTTCGGCAAGTTTGCCACATCGTTCTTGAGTTCCACGCGGTCGCAATTTTTCACCAGTCACCGCAACCTAACTAAGGAAAAGCGGACCAATCGCAGAAGCCGGCACTACTCTCTTCATCCGGTTATCGATGTTCAGTGCAATGGCTCGGCCCATCGAATCCCTCTCCACTGTAGCGTGCTCCTCAGCTCCTGTCAGGTAATTACATAAGACAAGCCGCTCAGTTTAGGCAGTGTTATTCGTTTTTCAAGACGACAAAAGATACCTCCTATGAACGAGGAGAGCGTTTGATTGGTTTGTTCAGAGAACCCTGTGGGTTTCCGCCAGATGCTTGCGTCGGCGGTTACGCAAATTTGACGCGACGAGATTGGAATAAAAACATATTGGAATAGTTTTACGTTACAGGGCCTCAAGTGTTGTTGAATGTACCGAATGTATACTTAGTCTTTTTGCTCAAACGTGGCCAAACTCGACAGTTTCTGATATTGAACTCGTCCTATTTTACGGTGTTTCACATATTCCGTCGGGATCGCCGTTGTGTGCTCATAGCTGCCCAATGAGTTTTACAGTGTTCTATTATAATATTGAGTCACCACTTGAGGTATTGTTTGTATTGTGTAGAGCGCTTCAGCTTCCTATGGCTGTCGGTGTGTGCTACCGGCCTCCCGACGCAAATGCATATTTCGATGCAGAATTCCACAATGGTATAAATAGAATTTCGTACACTCACCCTAGTGCTCAAATCATTATTTTCGGGATTTAAATTTCCCAATATTTCCTGGGCTGATTTGGCGTTAATTTTGACACGTGCATAACATCTGGACGAACAACTTATTTCAGCGCCTACAAGAGTGGCCGAACATTCTTCATACACGCTTGACCTTCTACTTACAGGCCGCCCTCATATTTTATGGTCCCTTTCATTCTATACAGGTTTAAGTAACCATGTTGTAGTGCGTGCTTTATTTAATATTATGCTACTCAAAACTACAAACGAACCGAAAACACTAAGCTTTACGACAAAGCAATTAACGAAGCCATCAATGACCACCTTTCTACTTTTTCAGACTGGTTTTTGCTTAATTTTTCTCAGCATTGTGTTGAAAATAACTGGTGTTTCATTGAACACAAGCTACACGACCTATTCAAAGCCCATATTCCTACCTTAACCATCACATAACGAGCTAATTCCCAGCGGTTTAATACAACAATAAAGCGACTTAAGAACAATAAGAAACGTCAATTCTAGCAAGTGAAACTGGTGGACACAACGCTTGGGAAGCTCATCGCGACACCGTAACGCTCTTCCTCTCACTCGCTGCTGACGCTCAACAATCACTTTTTACGTCAAGTTTGCTTGATATCATAGCAAATAACCCAGAGAATTTCTGGAATTCCATCAAACCCACCGCCCCTCAGACTTTGTCTTTGCCTGACGAGCAAGGTCATGAAACTTCTGTGCCTAAATGTTGCGCATGTACTTAATACTGCTTTCTGTTCAGTATTCACTCACGAACCATCTGACACCTTGCCTCCCCTGCCAACAACAGATCATTCAACGATGCCAAAAATGATGTTCGACGCTCCTGGCATTTCAAAAATACTCGATTGTCTAAAACTAACATTACCCGCTGGGGTCGATGGCATAACTTCGAAAATATAGAAAAGTACTAAGCACATGTCGAGCATTATCTTGTCGTACATAGTTCAACAGTCCTTCTCCTCTGGCGTGGTGAAATTGGATTGGAAAGCCGGCAAGATCATTCCACTTGAGGAAAAACTTAACCCATCATCACCGAAAGATTGCCGCCAAATATCCCGGACAACTATTTGTTCCAGACTGATGAAACACGTTCTTTATTCTCCAATTTAAAATTTTCTCCTTTCAGGAAATTTTTTCACCCTCACCAGCATAGGCTTCCAAAAAGGTATCTCGAGCCACATCCAACATGCGCCCTTCATTAACGATAGCAGTTCGAGTGTTGACATTAACACTCCCATTGATGCGTTGTTCCTTTTACTTCGAGAAGGCTTTCGATGAAATACCTTATTGCCGATTATTTCAAAAACTTTCAATACTAAATCTTAACTCCCATACATTTGATTGGATATGTAGCTTTTTAACTAACCGACAACAATTTGTATACGCTAATGGTCACCATTTTGCTCTATCCCCTGTAGATTCAGGCGTCCCGCAGGGAACTGTACTTCGCCGCCTACTTTTCCTTGTATATATCAACGACATCCATTTCATCAGAAATATGCTTATTTGCTGGTGATTGCATGCTCTATCGGCAAATTAATAATAATGATGACGTACTATCTCTTTAAGCTGATCTTTCTCTCATCGAAAGTTTGTGCAAATAGTGGTTAATGAATATAAAAAAACAAGTCATCCCTTTTATCTTTCCATCGCAGGCCCTCCTATCATGTCCGTGAATATATAATCGATGTTCCCATTCTTTCCTCAGTTAGCGCTTAGGTATCAACAATACCTCCAATATGTCACGGTTCACAAACGTTAACACAATAACTAAAGATTCTAACCGCATGCTTCGCTATTTGCGCCGCAACTTCCAACTTGCTCCCGCCTCTGTCAAACATCTAGCATGAAGTACTTTCATCAGACCTAAAGTCGAATACGCATGTGTTGCATGGGACCCTTACGAAGCTAATCATGTGAACACGGTAGAAGGAATTCAAAATTGGGCGGCGCGGTTTATTTTGTCTGACTATTCTTTCACTTCCTGTACTGCAGAGGTTAAGACTAAGGCTTATCTACCTAACCTCCTACTTCGCCCATCTCTCGCTATTCCACAAGTTCTTCCATGCATCTCCCTGGTCCTCTAACGTTTGTCCAGTTTACCGCCATTCTAACCGGACCAACTATAACAAGGAGGAAGAAGAAGCATGTGCTTGCTGCGCACGCGTCCGCGCCGGCTCCCGCTCTCTCGCCAATTTCAATGTGCCTTTTGCCCAGTTTTGTGCCTTTTCTACTCGGAATCGGATTCTTGAAGTTCTAATCTACCTAGGCCGACCACATTTCGGCAAGTGCGTGACCTCTGGACTTTTTTACGAGTGATTTCAGCTCTCGCCGCCCCGCTTCGGGCTCTAAGCCTAACGGCGAGTACGGCCGCCGCCATTAACGCACGTCTCGACTCCGACCAAGCCGCCGCCGACCCCAGACGTCCCCGCGCCCACCCCGGCTGTGGTGGCCTCCAGCGATCACAACAAACGAGCCTTGCACCCAACAACGACCCTACAGCGATGGCATACGAAGTCAATGGCGAAGACCTGAGCCCGGAAGACTTCACCGCAGACGCAGGGTGGACTATCGTGGCGCCACGCCCGTCAGTAATCAAGACTGCGTTGAGCCAGCCCAACCTCGTTAACCACCAACGAAAGGGAGGAAATACCAACGCAACTGTCTCAACAGCCAGAAACTAATAGAACAAAGCGAGCAGGATGCCCGCGCTGCCCCAAGATGACATCAAGATCGTGATTCGTATACGTGGCGGTATCAACATAGCCAAGGTGGGCCAACTTACGGTCACCAAAGCAATTTCCATGGCCTCTTGCATCGAATCTACCGAGCGAAGCGAGGACACGATATGCCCCAATTTGAAGCAGAACATCATGGTGGTCAGCACACCGTCCGAAGCGAACGCAGCAAAATACCTCAGGATCTGCAGCATTCCCGTAGGAGAGCAAACGTTTGAAACCACTGCATATAGGACGGCGCCGCACGAAACATGCTAAGGCGTTATAAGAGGGGTTCCGCTCGATGAGACGCAGGACTCCATAAACCGCAAGATCGTCAACCCATGCAACCCGCTCGCTCTGGCGGCAAAGACAATCAAGGAAACTGGCACGGTCATCATCGCCTTCGACGGCTTTCGAGTCCCGAACTATGTCAGATACGACAACGCCCTGATCAAGTGTTCCCTTTACCGCAAGCAGATCGCAATTTGCCATGTGTGCGGCAGGCTCGGCCATCGTGCCGACGTATGCCCTTCGCCCGACGACGCAATTTGCAAAGGCTGTGGACTAGCTAACCCTAACGCAGATCATGTGTGCACCTCGATCAAATGTGCGCTCTGCGAGGGAAATCATGTCACGGCAAGCAAGGAATGCAAGAACCGCTTCCAACTCCGCTACGTCGTCCGAAGAAGACGAGTTGAAAGAAAAATCGCAGCAAACGCAAGCAAAAGCACCACGAGATCAGGGCCAGTCGCCCTGAGTCAGCACGATTTCCCGCCGCTCAAGGACGCCGAGAGTAGCGCCATCAACGACAACGTGGCCGCCAACGCAGATGCTTGCTTGTCCGGCGAGCGGGGCCGCTCGAGATCGAGGAACCGCGCTCGCCTGTCGTCACAATCGCGAGGACGCTCCAGGAACCCGAGCCAGCGATCCTCGTCAAGGATACGATTCGCCCCCAGCCCACGAGTTGGCGGTGATGACCGGTTGACGTGGGCCCAACGAGTTCAGCAGCACCAACAACAGGAGCGACAAGAACAGCAGCACCAACAGCAGGCCGCCAGCCAGCTGAGTCCGATGGTACGGCCAGAGCCAGTAGAAATAGCAAATACGATTAAAAGACTAGAACACGAAAACAAAGAGTTAAGGCAAACCATCACACAACTTGTCGAGGAAATCAGACAACTCAAAACGCCACCACCCCCCGACTCTAATCAAACCAAAGTCACATCAAAACCCATGGTAGTGGAAGTACCGGTCGCGGAATGCACGCGCAATCCGCATAAGAGAAAAGCCGTGTCAAACACACATCCATCGAGCACGGACAGCGACATTAGGGAAATCAGGGAACTGCTCAGCGGGCTTGCAACTACCATCGCGTCACTAAAGGAAGGGCAAGACAAACTTGCGACGAAAGTAGGGACCCTGAAGGAAGGTTACGACAGGATAACGCTACAGATCAACCACATGATGGAGACGATCAACATCCATGGTGCAAGGCTCAACGCGCTAGAAATGGCAGACCACCCGTCTGTGACGTCACAGCCTACTATCACCAAGCTACCTCGGGCGTTGTCGCTCGATAGACATAGCAATAACGTGGCCTCACAAAGGCCACCCAACGCCAGCAACAAAGATGGCTGTGCAAACTGAAACGTTTCGCCTTTGGCAATGGAATTGTAGGGGCTACGTCCGTAAAAAGGCCCCCCTGCAACAATATATTGGAGCCAAAAAAGACAAACCCCAAGTCATTCTCCTACAAGAGACAAATACCGCTACACCCTCGCTACCCGGCTATGACGTGACCGCAACGGCACCGCAAGACAAATGTAGAGGTATCGCCACGTTGGTCAGCAACAAGCTAGCCCACACGACACACAACATTAATCACGACCGCAGCAATTGCGAATTCATTCTCACGGAAGTCTTCCCTAGAGCCAAGAACGCCAAGAGCATATTCATCCTAAACGTTTACAGCAGCCCCAAGCACAGAGCACAAAAATTGAAGCAAATACTCCAGCTCGCCCGCAACCGTGCCGGCGACAACCCCGTGATCGTGGCCGGGGACTTCAACGCCCCTAACACGGCCTGGGGATACGTCGCCAGCAGAGCCAAAGGCAAGGACATGCTAAACGACGCCGATGAAGTTGACCTAACGCTCATCACGAACGCCGAGTACCCCACAAGAACGGGTAACTCGGTCAACCGCGACACAACGCCAGATCTCACTTTCGTCCGCAACGTTCCAAACTATCAGTGGAACAACCTCTCCGAGGATCTGGGCAGTGATCATCACATTGTTGAGACAACAATTGACACCCCGTCCAGAGGACCCAGAAAAATGACGTACGTCGACTGGGACAAGTTCCGCGAGTTCAGACACGAACGCCGAACAGGCAAAGAATCAATGGAACAATGAATGTCGCAAATAAAGGCCGACATTAAGGCGGCCACGAAGGAAATAGAGACAGATCTTCCCGTTCAAAGCATGGAAAGCCGACTGGCCCACATGCTCGAAGCCAAACACTCGCTCACCAGGACATGGAAATAACAAAGACACAATCGACGGCTCAGGAAAAGAATTTCTTCCCTCAACCGGCTGATTGCAGAATATTGCACGGAACTATCTAACCAGCAATGGAACGAGGTGTGCGACGCCGCGGACGGCCGCATCAACAGTGGGACGACGTGGCACCTGCTCAAACATCTTTTAGATAGTACCAAAACCAAAGCGGACCAGGGTCGTACGCTGAACAAGATCATGCACGAGGAACTCAAAATTACTACGGAAAGTGGGCTCATTGAGCGTCTTGCCGACAAGTACCTCCCGCTGGCCATAAATGCTAGAGGCACGACCACCGATGCATATCGCGGCAAAGCCAACCCAGAGCTTGATCGGGACTTCTCAACCGAAGAGATACGCACGGCGCTTCAGAACCTAAACAGCAAGTCAGCGCCGGGGCCGGATGGCGTAACTAACAAGGCACTTAGAAACCTCGACGAAACCTCAATCGAAACCCTCACAGAGGAAATCAACAAAATCTGGAGGAATGGAGCACTACCAGAAGACTGGAAAACGGCCCTTATCGTGCTCATCCCAAAGCCTGGCAAAGCGCCCAACATCAATAACCTCAGACCAATCTCGCTGACGTCTTGCGTCGACAAGGTAGCCGAGAACGCGGTCCTAAACAGGCTCTCGAAACATCTCGAAGATAAAGATGTCTACCCCGCAGCAATGATCGGCTTTAGACCCGGGCTATCCACCCAAGACGCCATGAAGCTCCTCAAGCATCAGATCATTGCCGCAGACACGAGAGACGCGAGAGTAATCCTAAGCCTAGACCTCGAAAAGGCATTCGATAATTTATCACACGACTACATACTCGACACGATCTCCAACCTCGACCTCGGCACGAGACTCTACGCTTATACAAAATCGTTCCTGAGCGACAGAACTGTCACCCTCCGTCTAGGGGAAATCAAGTCCCAGAAATACAAACTCGGAGGCAGGGGCACCCCGCAAGGTTCTGTCATCTCTCCGACGCTTTTTAACCTTGCGCTAGCCGGCCTAGGCAAGAAACTGGATCAAATCGAGAACGTCAAATACACAATATACGCCGATGACGTAACGCTCTGGGCCCCCGGAGGTAGCCTGGGATCAATTGAAAGCGCTCTGCAGGAAGCGATCGACGTGATCGAGGAATACCTCGCTCCCACCGGCCGGCGATGTTCGCCTGCGAAGTCGGAGCTCCTCGTCTACAAACCATCGAGGAGCGGTCCCAAACCAAACAACGAAATCAGAGACACACACGTCATTACTCTCAGAACAAAAGACGGAGGAACCATTCCACACGTCAGCAAAATCAGAGTCCTTGGGATGTTCATTGAGAGCAACGGCTCTAACGCCGCTACAGCGGAGAAGATCGTGACAAAGTCGAATAATGCATTGAATCTCATACGACGCGTAGCCAACAGACAACACCGCCTTAAGGAAGAAAATCTTCTCAAGCTAACACACGCCTTTGCGCTATGCCACTTCACCTACGAGGCGGCCCTGCACAGATGGAAGGTAGCGGAGAAGGACAAACTCAATGTACAACTGAGGAAGCTAGTCAAACTAGCGCTGGGAATCCCCAAGAACACCGAGACAGAGCTCCTGCTGCAACTGGGGGTACACAACACACTTGAAGAAATCGCCGAAGCTCAAGAACGGGCTCAATGGACAAGACTCTCTGGAACCAAACCGGGTAGAGACATCCTAGCCAAACTAGGTCATGACACCACAGTAATGGAGAATCTATATCAAAGCGTTCCGATGGACACACGCAACTTTTACACGGTTCGCCCACTGCCGCGGAACATGAACCCCGCGCACCATCAACCCAGAAGGCTGGCACGCGGATCGTTCATCCTGCGCGAAATACGTGATAAGAAGACCCTAGCCTGTTTCGTTGACGCGGCACAGTACCCAACCAGGAAAGCCTTCGTTGCCACCACGATCAATAAGCAAGGTCAAGTGAGAAACGCTCTCACAGTCAAGACCCACAAGTCCGAGATAGCAGAACAGGTTGCCATCGCACTCGCGCTCACAGACCCGACCACCACCCACGTCTACAGCGATTCACGCTCGGCCGTCAAAGCCTTTCAGAAAGGAGCAGTTGCAAGACAAGCACTACAAATAATCAATAGCTCCGCACCGCTGCAGCATCACACCATCTGCTGGTTCCCGGCACACCTCGGAGAGATCGAGGACGCCCCTCGCAATCTCAATGAGACGGCTCACAGGAGCGCGCGAGACCTAACCTTCCGCGACGCCCCCTATTCTGGTCGTGACCATCCCAGCGAGAATCGGGACCCTCCCTCCACATATATCGAGATCATAAAGCACTTTTATCTAGACCGCAGAATATACAGCACACGTCACAATAAGCTCACCAGGCCTCAAGCCCTGGCGTTCAGAATGCTTCAAACAAACACGTACCCCACGCAGAACAGACTACACCCCTACATGCCTGACCTATACAAAACATCATATTGCGAAAATTGCCATAGCCCACAAGACGTACATCACTTGCTCTGGCCGTGTGGTCGGACCCACGCAAACAAGGATCAAGACTCCGCCACGCTACAAGACGCATTACGCAGCACGAACCTGGCGGAGCAGCTCTGGGCCGTCCAGCGAGCCCACGATGCGGCCAGGGATTACAACTCCCGGTCCCAACGTGGGAGTAGCCCGCTCTATGGGACCTTGCGCCCCGTAGCTCGCAGGACCTTTCTATAAAGATACTCCATCCATCCAACCAACTATAACAACGCCGTGTTTCCTCCTCCAGCCCAAACCACCACTCATCTATCTTCTTTTTTTCTCGTACCACAAGAGCCTGGAACAGCCTTCATGCTTCAGCTGTTCTTCACGAGAACCCTCTTCATTTTAAGGGCATCATCCGAGAACTAACTCAGGTTAAATAGATATTACCTCATATGAAACCCCTTCGGTGGCGTTTGGGGTATCGGAATAAATGAAGAAATAAAGGATTAAATAAATGAATAATTACATAAATAAATAAACCATGTTTAACGGCGTAATATACGTTCTTTCTTGCACTTACATGTCGTGAGCCAAGATTCCGTACGCAAGCACAGCTTCACACATCTTGTGTTCGACATTGCGAACACGTCGGCGACCTTTTTCTTCGTTCATTCCGCCATGAACAATTGCGCGTAGCGGCATGACGCCCCTGGAAGGATGGGAGGCTTACCGCTTCTATTTTTCTAGATTATATTCCTTGGTGCCTTTTCTTTTTTCTCGTTTTATCTTACCTTATTTATACCAATGGGCCAGCACTTCTGTCCCAGTTTCCAAAAGTGCAAGGATGGCCAAGCTTAGTTCCTTCAGCTACTGGTAGGCGGCAACATGGATCATTCACTGACGCACTCGCAATCTATGACGCGGGACATATAGGCCAGCTAGGCACCACTTCGGTTGGGTACAATGCCGCTGAAGGGATGAGACGCTTACCGCTGCTATTTTTCCGGGTTAGGCTCCCCGGTGCCTTTTCTCCGTGGGTTCTCAAACTTTGACTGTACTGTGCGGGTCAAGCATTTCTTTCCAGGTTTCTAAAAGTGCAAGGACGGCCAAGTTTGGTTCCTTCGGCTACTGGTAGCTGGCTACGAGGTTCATTCACTGACACCCTCGTAATCTATGAAGCGTAGTATATAGGCCAGCTAGGTAACACTGCGGTTGGGCACAATGCCGCTGAAGGGCTCAGATGCTTACCGTTGCTGTTTTTCCCGATTACGTTCCTCGGTGCCTTTTCTCCGTGGTTCTTGAACTTTGGCCGCGCTGTGCGGGTCCATTTCTCTTCCGGTTTGTAAATGTTCAAGAATAGCGAAGTTTGGCTCCTTTGGCTGCTGGTAGCTGGCTACCAGGTTAATTCACGGACGCCCTTGTAATCTACGAAGCGGAATATATATGCCTGTTACGCAACACTTCGGTTGGGCACGACGCGGCTGATATGCTGGGACACTTACCATTGCTGTTTTTTTCTGGATTACGTTCCTCGGTGCCTTTTCTCCGTGGTTATTGAACTTTGGCCGCGCTGTGCGGGTCAGGCATTTCTGTTCCGGTTTGTAAAAGTTCAAGGATAGCCAAGTTTGGCTCCTTTGGCTGCTGGTAGCTGGCTACCAGGTTAATTCACGGACGCCCTCGTAATCTACGAAGCGGAACATATAGGCCAGCTAGGCATCACTTCGGTTGGGCACGACGCCGCTGATATGCTGGGACACTTACCATCGCTGTTTTTTTCCGGATTACGTTACTCGGTGCCCTTTCTCCGTGGGTTCTCGAACCTTGGCCGCGCTGTGCGGGTCAGGCATTTCTGTTCCGGTTTACAATAAATGCAAGGATGGCCAAGTTTGGTTCCTTCGGCTACTGGTGGCTGGGAGCATATTTCATTCACTGACGCCCTTGCAATATGTACAAGGTAAGTAAACCTGGTAGCGAAGCTGCCGTAGGATCCCATACGTTCAAAAGATGGCGGTTCATCAATGGTTCATGGGGCTTGGCGCCATCTGTATGTGGAGCGAGCATTTCTGGCGGAAGAAATATTGTGACGCCACATCCGATAAAGACAGGAGTGACGTCATTTTGTTTTCCAAGGCGCGAAATTTGTTTCGTTGGCATTCTTTAGAGGTATATATTCAAATGTCCCGCCATTCGACTTGATGGTGGTTTCGAGCTATCAGCGCGGAAATCGATGCTGGAAAAGTCCAGCCGTACGGCTGTCGAAATCGCACTCCTGCATAGGGAACTTACTTTCTTTGGAGGCCGAAGAAATCTTGAGGTGTAGAGTGCTGATCCTATCTTCGGATTGCAAGGCCGTCGGCCAGTGCAGTCGCACGAAAACGATTAAAGAATTGTCTGGTTGTCGTAACTCACTACTTTTGACTGAACAGGTTAAGAAGCGATAAAGCTACCTGCGTCACTAAATTCAGGCAAACTTCGACAAGCAAGAAAAGCACAACGTGTGAGGGGGGCGCATTTCAAAGGTGAAATTTACGAGCGCGCCTTTCTGCACATTTCAAGAGCTGCATTGCCTTGCGAGTATAGCGGCGTCAACGCCCCCTGTAACGATGGGCGCTGCGAAGAAATGTATGAATTAATATTAATAAAATTAAATAAACTTGTATTTTCTTAATCGTCACAAATATTAAAAATTGACCAGGAATCTTACTTTCGTTAAATGAATCTCTGTCTCGCTTCAATTAAAAAACGCCTCTTTCTTTCCAAATGTTTGTTCCCTCCAAATATAGTCACCTTTCAATCGCCTTTTCAATCGCCTTTCAGTCACCTTTTCTGATGTGGTGACAATTTGTATTGAACCGCTTTTCGCCCAAAGCTTCGCGACCTATTTGGATCAACCTTGATATGTGAAGCGGAACGTATAGGCCAACTAGGAACCGTTTTGCGTGGCCAGGACGCCGCTGAAAGGATGGAACGTTTACCTTTGCTGTTTTTCCAGGTTGGTTACTTCAAAGATGCATTCTGTCTGAAATAGAGCCATAACTGTCTTGTTGCGGTATTGTGCCCGATCGAATTGCCTATTAATTTGCGGTGTTTATTGCTATTCTTATCATTCTTGCGAAAAAAATCAGCATGTTTGTTGTTGTTGCTCTTGGGTGGTATTGATTCCAAACCCGGCCCTAGCGTCGAACGAACACTTGAAATTGTTCTTGAAACTGTGCGTAGAATAGAAGTTGGTCAGAACACATTAATCGGTAAAATTAAGAGACTGAGCGAAAAGGTAAGTGGTAGCGATAAAGATATTAAGAGCTTGACCGAGACAGTGGTCACTTTGGAGGCAAAGCCTTTTTCATATGCCCCCACACTATCTGATTTCTCTCAGTATGGCACTGGTTCATTTGCCAGTCAACTTCTGGGGTTGTGTCAAGGTGTGACGAAGCTGAGAACAGAATGCGACGGAGCAATCTATTGTTCATTGGAAATCCCGACGAGGATAAAAAGAGTTCGTCAACTACAGCAAGAAAATTTATTGCCCTGTGCTCAGATAAGTTAGAAATCACAACTGCCAGTTCTCAGTTTGAACGCGTGTAGCGGCTTGAAAAATTTGCTTCGAATAAATATAGGCCAGCAATCGCTGAGTTCCCGTTTTTTAAGGGCAAGAAGAAAATTCTCACTAGTGCACATAAGCTGGAAAATACTGGGATCTCTATAAACGAACATTTTTCGATAGCTACGCTACAGGCACGCAAGAAATTGCTTCAGTTTGCCAGAGAACGTAATTGGCCTTATAAACTGAATGTTAACAAACTTCATATCGATAATACCATCTATATTTACGACAGTTGTTCTGATTCAGTAGTACCTGCTTGATAGCTAGTTGTCGATGTGTGCAGTCCTAAAGTCAAGCGGCCATGAATTTCACGTGCACCTTCACTTTGACTATCATTTACTGACATCCGCAGTCTGTTGCCGAAACGTGGCCTGCTTCAATAATATTTTGAATATAGCAAGTCTGATGTTGTGTTGCTAACCGAGACCTAGCTTCAAGCAGATGTAGGCGACTCCGAGTAATATCATGCTTCTAATCAGTACGCCGTTTATCTCCATGATCGTTCGCATAAGTAGGGTGGCGGCGTGTATGTGGCCATCAATCATACTATATATTCTTTCCTTGCTGACACTGACACTACTCTTGAGGTCACTTGGATGGCATGTCCTATATTATACGGGAAGTTACTGATGACCGTTTGTTATCGCCTGCCTGCTCCTGACCGCTTCTTCGTGTGTGACCTACATAAAAGTAATTCTAGGGCTCTTGAACAATGTGCCACTAATAAAGTCTACCTATTTGGGGATTTTAATTCCCTAATAATAATTGGTCTAGCTTTTCTTTATGCAGCATTGATTCTGGTAATTTAGTTAGCTGTGCTTAGCGTTCAATCTTATCAAGATTGTTTCTCAGCCTACTCGTAGTACTAATATATAAGACCTTAATCTCGCAGCAGAGCCACATTGCACGAGCCTTCTGGTGCACTTGACGGCTTTGGTGACCATACCCTACTGCAGTTCTCAATTTATATTCCACTGAAGTTTGCTGGTGCTGAACGTAAGGTTATCGGGCATTGTAACAAGGTAAATTACGAACAAATGAACAATTACCTTCTGGTTTTCTTTAAGAAAACATTTCATCGATCATTCACAAACAATTCTGTTGAAGTGAATCGGAATTCATTTAGAAATATTCTATTACATCCTAGTAGATACATATGTGCCACTTGTCACTATATCTTATGACAAACGTAAGCCATGGTTTATTAACGGCTTAGTTCACTCAGAAATAAAGAGAAAATGTTATACGCTTCTGCTAAAGTGCTATCATGTCCCTAGTCATGGTCTAAATATAAAGATTCTTTAAAATCTTACTGTCTTGGAATATCTGAAGTGATGAAGAAGTATAATTCCTACGATCTGTCCTCACTTTTACACACTAACACTAGAAAAGTTTGGCGAACTATTTCTCCTGATTCTGACAGTAGTACTGCTACATTGCATATCGCTGACAATGTTGCTTTCAATTCATTTTTTTGCTGTGTGTTCACTAATGAAGACTGCTCCTCTGCTCCCTCCGTCTGCGACCTTGTTTATCGCTTCATGCCGCCTATAAATATTAGTGTTTAAGGCATTTCAACTAATACGCGATCTGAAGGTGTCGACATCGTGTGGCATTGACAATATTATTTCTAAAATTCTCAAAAACACGTCAGCTATATCCAGTCAGATTTCGTACTACATTTTCAGCAGTCTTTATCTACAGGTCTTCTTCTTGCTGACTGGAAGATAGGCAAAGTTATTTCGATATTCAAAGATGGAAACAGGCAATGACCTGGTAACTACTGCCTCATTTCGCTTACGCGCATTTGTTGGAAGCTTCGGGAGGACATCACTGCCACCTATATATCGAACCACCTTCAATCTAATAACTTCTTTCTTTATCCGTAAAGCGTTGTCGTGTGACACTCAACTATTGGAATTGAGCTCAGACTTAAATTATGGCAAGAATAATAGCAAAATGAATGCGCCTTTCTCAACTATGCAAAAGCCTTTTACAGAGTTGCTCACAATCGTCTAATGCCTATTTTTACTGCTCTTAGGACTGACTCATTACCATTAACCTGGCTTCGCAATTTCGTATCTCATTAACAACAGTTCATATCTGCGAATAACTTTAGCTCCTCCACATTAGTTGTGAGGATAGGGGTACCCCAGGGTAGTGCGTTAGGCCCTCTTCTTTTCCTAATTATTATCAATGATTTGCTGAGCAACATTTACCCCTGCATACGACTTTTCGCAGATGATTGTTTAATTCACTGAATGATTACCTGTCATGATGACCACCTAACTTTGCAAAATTACTTTCACCTAGGTAATCACTGGTGCGACCGTTGGGAAATGACTTAACACGTCTAAGTGCTGCGTTCCCTCCTTCACACTTGTAAAATCATATACTAAATTTCCTTGCAAAATGTGTTCGGCGGAAAGTCCTCGTGACTATGCTTACAAATATCTTGGTGCCTATTTTTGTACTTATCTTCCCTTGAGCTCTCCCATCGAGAAGGTATGCGCTAAGGCTAACAGAACTTTAGGGTTTTTACGTAGCCATCTGCACCTTTCGCCATCTACTATCCGTCACAAAAGACCTACCAAACTTTTTTCCGCACTACACTTGAATATGCTTCATTGATCTGGTCTCGTCATCAACAATACCGAACACATAAATTGAAATCCATCTAAAATTGCGCGGCCCGCTTTATAACTTCAAATTAGAGTTGTCAATTTACAATTACAAATTAAACGCGATGTTCCCTTTCCAGACTTGGATTCCTGCCGCTCTGTTTCCCTTCTATGCCTTTTTCATAAATACTACTATAACTCGTGGTCCAGCCGTTTGTCCCTTGAAATTTTTTCTCGCACATCTACTAGACTTCATAACCATCTCAGTTTCAGGCGCATTTTTGGCCGTACAAAGTCATTCAATAACTCTGCATTACCGCGCGCCATTGCACTATGGAATAGCCTTTCAAATGATATTGTTTAAAGTAAAAGATGCTAACAAATTTTGTGTACTTTTGGAACTTCGAATTGTCACTTAACTATGTTGTACGACTTTGTGTTGTATTCGCCTTTGTGTCCCTTTGCCTTTGTTTTGCATTGTATTCCCTTCACTTGGTATGTTTTTTTTTTGTCAATATTTACCTGTGTTAGATTTTTTGCAATGTACAAATATATGTGTTTCTCCTACTATGTAGTGGCCTGTTTTGCCTCACTTATTCTCAGTTTACTGTAACTCCACTTACCCGATGCTCCTCCGTGCCTGTAGGGCAAGCTGAATAAATAAGTAGGCGGTTTCCATTCTGTAACTTGCCTGCAAAGTAGAAGAGAGCGTCAAAAATTTATTCTGCCATTGTCATCGATTTGAGCCGCAAAGACAAACATTATTGCATTGCGACGACAGGACGATCGGCCATTCTCTGCACAGGCGCTGCTTGAGGGCCGTCCCCTCCGCTCGTCGGTCCACAAAGCTATGAAAGCACTTTGGTCCTTCTTTGAATCACTCAGACACTCCACGTGCGCGCGCGCTCACCGTGGCTTTCCTCCCCCTCCTCTCCCTTTCTCTATCTTATCTTTTTACATCCTCTTTCCCGTCCCCCAGAGTAGTGTAGCGAAACATACGCATTTCTTGTTGACATTCCTGACTTCTCACTTTATTTACTCCTCCTTCTACTCCTCGTTTGACTTGTCTGACTGTGTTGTAAGAAGTATTGTGTAAGCTACCCTCTAAAGGCTGTTGCTCTGTCGGTGACGATTCCCGTGGTGGCATTGAATTGCCGGCTTGCTCGCGGTTTGCAAGTCGACCACATCAATCGCACTACTTATGGGCAGTGCTTTCGTTTCGGCGTAGCGGGTAATTCATGGTTGCCAGGATCTACGTCTTTCAGGATATGGACATCGAGAAAGGCCACTCTAAGTACATCCCAATCTAATGGAAGGGTCGGCCAGAAGGTTTGATAAGCCGTAGCTCGTTTGCCGGCCGGGCAGCTTTTAGCGGGCAGTCTCAACATGTCTTGACGTAACGTGTGACGTAGGTGGTCTTGTACAGGAGGACCCAAAGTAACCATCAGTTGGATCAACAGGCTGGCATACAGAGTCTCCGGCTGCAGTGATATGGGCATAGGGGCTGTGCGGAGACCGGTGCGAGGCGCGTCGTGGCCCGGCTGTCCTTGCCGATCACGACGTTTGGCTCGCGTAGACCGTTTCCCTCTCCGAGTCACTGAGTTCTTTGGTTCGTTCCGCTTGCTCAGGCGCACGTTTCGTTGCCGCGCCGAACGCTGCGTTGCTCGACGCTAACAGCGTGATTGGTGGGTGCAAAGTGCGATGCGGAGCGCCTCGTAAGTGATCGCTGCGCCATAAGGCATTGTCTTAGACCCCTTGGCGTGTCGACGGGAACGTTGTAGCGTTCCACTCTTGGAGGCGAAGCTTAAGCGTCCTCCAATTTTTTCACCTGGTCCCCTTGTCCTTCTCTGGACGCCTTCACGTCGCGTCGGTTTGCCGGAAAAACTACTTTTCTGTTGTTCTGGTCCGTACCATATCTTACGTCAACGGTCCGACGTGACATACGAGATCGCCCCAGTCGGTCAGCTTTCAGTGCCTCTCAACGTCACAGGCGATGTTCACGTCGCCAGGCCAATCCCCATGTCTCCCCATTAAGCGGGGCCTAGCACCTAGCACTGGGACGGAGCTAACCCCGCCGGGAGGGTGATTTTACGGTGAAGGGAAAGAAGAAGGTGACATGGAGTAGAGGAAGATGAAGTCTTGCAGTTGCCTGAACGTCATATACACCAGTTGAATATGTGCGCTATTTTACACTCATGGGCCTGCTTCCTTCGTGCAACAATATCATTAAAAAAGTCTAGCTATCAGCTATCTACAGAAAGCCTATCAGCACTTGAAGGTTTAGAAAACTCAGGCAATTCAAGCCCAGTGATATGCAAAATAACAAATAAATTAGATCAATCAACGGAACCGAACATAAAGTTAGTATATCTCAAAGACCGCAGTCGTATGTTACGAAATACGCTAGCAGATGGATTAGCAGAATGAGCCACAAAGTAAGGCAAAGAGACATTTCTTCCAATTTCAAATACATTTATATGAGAACAACTAGGAGGAAACTCATATGCAAAATGGACCAAATATGGAACAAAGAAGGAACAACTAGCTACACTTACAAATTTACAAAGAATTTAAAGCACATTCCGAAACCGTTTTCATCAAGTTTCTATACTTCCCAGGCACTGACAGGACGTGACACATTACCTTTTTACTTTACGCAATTTAATATATTGTCAGAATCAAAAAGTTCATTCCAGGAATATCATTGATAGTTTTGATTATCATCTGCAACACCGTTTCTAACTAGGCAACGAAATGAACTTCTGAGGAAACTAGGGGGTAAGTTAGAATATAGTGAACCCGAATTTAATAAGAACAAAGAAACAAAGACGATTCTTGGTGAAATATTAGGGAAAATAAACGAAAGCATTATATAGTGTTCAAACATGGAGACAAAATAAGCTAAAACAGTGAAAAGGAATTCAAGGCAACATCTTCAAAGGTATAGCAACATTGTGAGGACTTGTCAGCCACTATTTCTTATCAAATGGCCAATAACGCCAGCACAAAAAAACAACAGATATATACATAAGATTGCAACGACCTGCAATGAGCTGATGCAAACCGCCTAAAACTCAGCTTCGCAAGAACAAGCAACCGGACCTAACAACGCGCATAAGAACCAAGAATCTCGTCCAACACAAGGCAACGAATGAACACCCAGAATATGCCAGAAAGAATAATCCCCAAGGACGAAGAGAAAAACAAATAACCATTATATTTGTAATTCTTCTGTTACTATTGTTCCAAAAATGCCGGCTTTCTTGCCAAGGCCGTCCCCTTGGTGGTGGATGCTAATGGCAGCCTTCTCTCTCTCTAGTTCATACTTTTGCACCTACACCTTTTCTTAACTCTCACATTTCACCCTTACTTTTACTTATCTGATTTTATTCCTCTCTACCCCGTCCTATTTTTTTCCTTCTCCTCACCCAAGACATTCCAGTCACAACCTTTCTATTTCGTATTTCATAATACCTCCGATACTTTAATTTTGCAGGTGGGGTGCTTTCTAGCCTTTCTCACACTGTCTGGACGAGGGCTGCTCGAGAAACACATCGAGGACCGTATTGGGCTACGTGACCAATGCGGTGAGAAGTGAAGCAAATAGGTCGCTCGTCCAGTGTTGTAATCTGGCGAGAAACTTGAGGGATCTATGGATTTTTACTAGGCACGAGCAATGCACGTTCGGTTGGCCGGGAACTGGCCACGGTGCAAACTGACTCCAAGCCGACATTACCGAGTTCTTGGCGTAATATAGCCTGAACAAGGGAACCTTAGGAGCACATGTATCGCTGACAGGTGGGTACAGAGTTGCGGGACACACGGCTTCCAGGTCAGGCCAAATGATTTTCGTCAGCTGCTCTGAAGATGGCTGCTGCCGCGAAGCGGAGTCTTGTTAGTCTTCAAAAGGCGAAGTTGCAGCCGTATTAGTTAGCCGTGCAAATGACTTAAGGGTACGACAGCTTTTCACAAGGTCGAAGCGCCGGTACTTCGTTATAGTGTCAATAAGAGAAGTAGCATTCTTAAAAAATGGTAAATTGAAAGCTACATCTGGCGATACCTTTTGAGACATGGCAGACTTTTTCATACACCGGCATTTCAGCGTCGGTCTTGCGGCACACTGCCAACACGTCTTGTGTATAGGCGCGGTAACCTTCTTTGGACGCCTAACTCCTGATGTCAACTCCATCTTGGTAACGACCGTCAGCACTGGTGGTGTTCGGAAGAGGTCTCGCAAATTCTACTTGCAGGTATCCCAGTCACGGCTGGGTTAAGGCTGCTTGGCACTGCCTCCTGTTATGCCTCGTGTGATAGGGATGATGTGGGCCCTGCTGCCAGAAACACATGAAAGTTCAGTAAAACTTCATTTGTGTCTGCAGCAAGACGCGTCTAGCTGCAGATCTGATACGTGTGTGAGACTAGGCAAACAAAGCAAGTAAAGGCTGTGAAGAAGCTGTAGTCCTGCAGAGCTTCAGTAGCACGTAAGTCCTACGGAGGCGTAAGGGTAGCACACACTGATGGCTTGGCGAGCCGCACCTTAGCAAGGACTTTAGCAGCCGTCAGCGGATGCCCCACAGTGAGAAGCTACGTGGTACTGTCCACCACAGCAACAGGCGCGCACGTACGAAGCTCGACCGACCCGTGATTAAACCAGTTCGAAGACCTCACACCGCACATGCCGGCTCCTAGGCTTCGCACGGCACATGACCGGCTTGTATTTCTAGAGGTTTACCAGGAACACAAGCCAGGGTGTATATGGCTGCTCCTTTGCCCAAGATCACAAGCCCACATCTGTCAGCACAAACCGGTTACATGACCAGTTGTCTACGCGAGACACCAGCTCTCCGACTTTTTTCGCTTCCACCGCACCAACACTCACGCGCACTCCACTTCGAAGTCCAAACTCCTTAAGTTCTTAACATGTTTCAGTGCAGTTCAAGACATCGATGATGAAGGCAACAAAGCAGTCGCATGTACTTACGCGCAATTGACAGCATGTGCGACGTGCATGAGAAGCTCGGAGAAAAACACTTTACCATCAATGCACAGTGCACGCTGCTAACTTTCGTTATGCTAGTCCGGGTCGTTATGTAATCTGCTGAAATGGTCCGTACTGACATTATCACGGCGCAATTGTTCTCAATGTATATGTCACAGTACTTCATGCACTATGCAAACGGTTGCATAGTGCATGAATGTTCAGACATTGCGTCGAATTAATGTGCTGCAGCGCTTGGTGATAACATTGCAGGGTGAATACAAGACCGTAAAGATATATGTGGAATGTTTTTAATGCCCACACTTAGCCGAGATAGTTTCTTTGAATGGTGGAGTAAGCAAGCTTTCGCGGACGAAGCTTCCGGCTAGAATAAGAGAGGGGTTGAACACACGCGTCATGCTCTTCAAGCATAACAATCCTAGGCTTCGCAAAGATGCATCCGCGCATAAGAGACATCGTTTCCGTAAATTTCTGGCCTTCAGTATTAGGTATTGTAGAAATAAGTTCTTGCGTCGCTCAAATCCCTCTCGGTAACTTGTTCATCAATTTAGCCGCCTAAGAGAGTTCTTCAGTGTACGTAAGCTCTATTAATGGACGCACAAATTCTGCATAGTTTTAAGCAAAGTTCCTGTAATAGCCTGTGAGCTTTAAGAAGGCGCTCAGCTTTTTGTCTGTTTTAGGACGCTTAGCAGTGAGGACTTCGTTGGATGTGTCCTTGATTGGTTGTAGGATGCCTTACCCAGCCACATAGTCCATGAAACATATCGTGGGAGAACATTTCTCAGCTTCTTTCAGCTTCACGGTTAGCTTGGTGAATGTCACAAGTTCCAATAGAAGATGAAATGTACGTAACTATTCTTCCCATGCCTCTATCACTACAAGAACGTCATCAAAGAAACAGAGCATTTTATTTATTGTTCCCAAGACTTCCCTCATTAATGACTTGAACACCACAAGGGCTATTTAATATTTTTTAATAATTTTATATAGGCCAGACTCACATGAAAATACACTGGTTTTTCTAGACTCCGTGGGAGATTGAAGAACTGCGCATGGTGTAGAAAATGCCTCAGCGTAGGTGATCTGCTCTATACGCATTCTCGATCAGCTTGAAAATAAGCCATCTGATCCGTAGCACATATTGTGGTCGGCCCTGGGTAATCGCTCTCGATAACCTTCTACATCCCCTCGAAAAGCCGGCGCTTGGTCGAACTACCGCCTGAAGACACGGACGTGAACGAACCGCAAGCCGCTGGTGGCAGCCATCATGCAAGCATGCAAGACGAGAGTAAGCGCACAAGGCGAGTCTTCGGGTGGATCCCTCAGAATGAACCGCGCATCTCTTCCAGCAAAGTCGATGACAATGTCGACGACTGGCTCAAGTATTATCAAAGGCTTAACGGTCACAATGGGCGCAACTCAACGGCGCGACTTGCTAACGTCATTTTATTTCTCCCTGGCACCATACTTCTATGGTTCGATAATAAGAAGAGCACGATGACAATGTGGGGAAGGTTCGTTCAGGAAATTCAAGAGCTGCTTCGGTAAGTCAATTTTAAAAAGGAAGAAGGCTGAGCATAGGCTTTCGCGAAGAGAACAGCTGGCCAGTGAAACATGCGCAACTTACACAGAACTGTTGAAACTGTGTGCGCAATTGTGAACACGGGCATATCGGATGAAGATCAGGTTGGATATCTCCTAAAGGGTATCGCTAAATGTGTCTACAACATTGTTACAACAGTGGAACATTTGTATACTTCGTCTGGTCTAAGACGTCACTGTCGTCTTCGTGAGGCGCTGAAGACGCGACGAGTGTGGCCAAACTTTGGTAGACTTGATAATATGACCAAGTTCGCAAGCCTGGACACGCAAGGCGTCCATGACATCGCTTTCCTAGTACGTGAACTCGTTGGAGTACTAAGCACAGGGATGAGGAAGAGAGGCTGAACCGGAGTACCACTAATACACACTTGACGTACGCTGTCATGAAAACCCGGTGCTTTGCGAATTGCAAATTAACAACAAAAATTTTTCCTTGCATGATGAAAGCGACCGCGTCCACACGGCGGAGTTTGGGCATCCTTCTCCTACATTCGAATGCCGTTAGGCCACGTGACCCCAACATCTCTGTCCTCGATACAGCGAACCTCAAACCCCAATTTATGATTAGCATGTGTACCGCGAGCCACCTATTTGATTCAGCTGCGGAATCCGTTGACATATTGCCAGGTATTGTCGCCGACAGCAGCAGCAGCAAGTTTTGGCCATTAATGATTATCCATTCTGTAGGCCAAGACAGCGCGCCATGGCAGACCGTTGCACCTACCTCGCACTTACATTTTTTGCTTCTTACTCTACTGAACTCTTGACTCCAAATGGCGTAGCATACAGACAAACATGTATCAGTGCAGTAGTCAGCGTTAAATGGCATTCAAAGCCAGAAGTACATGTTGCTTGGCTAGTCGGTTCTTTTGCTCAGTAAACAACAAATAAGATCGCTTAACGTCAACAAAGAAGGACGGAAGAAAACAAGGGGAACGCGAACTTTCGACTGCTTATTCTGTGTTCTATTACATCCAATACATACAAGCAAGGGAATGTGAAACGTACAAAGCAGCATCAATCGCGCAACAATCTAATCACATCCCGCTCCCAAAAAGCCTTCCTTCTGCATGCAAAAGTAAAACTGATGTGTCGCTAATGCTAGATAGACATCGCTCTATAATGTGAAACGCCGCTAGGAATTCACGTGACATGTTTTTCCTGCTTTTTCGAAGAATCCGTATCTTGTTCATTAATGGCTCACACGGATGTGAATTTCAGTACATAGGAAAGTGTGCTTCGCCTTTACCTTTCAATTTTTCATTTACGCATCACCCTGTCGGGCCGAGATTTGACTTGCCGCAAGACAGTGGAAACTCACACACGACTTCGGTGGCACATTTTGTGTGCGGCTAACCACGCTTTTTGCTCCCATCACAAGGAATGAGTGGATACAGCTGGCCTACCTTGCGTGGCCCATAAAATATGATTGGCACCAAGTGCCTGTCTGCGAACTTTCTTAAGTTGTGGGTTATAGGTGCGTATAACGTAAGACATACGGCCCCACCATTCCCATGAGCAGTCACTCAAAAGTAAAGACGCAACACATTTGCCTAAGCACTGCTATTCACATCCATGTAAGCCACTACTGGACAAGAAACAGATTCTTGAAAATAGCAGGGACACAACCGCACGGGCATTGTTAGATGCGTTTCACATTAAAGGTTAAGGTTAACTTTGCATTAGCGACTCATTGGTTTTACTTTTGCATGCAGATAGCCTGGTGTGACTAGGGTGTTACGCGATTGATGCTGTTCTGTATATTGCGCATCTGCTTGCGTGTACACATCGGATAAATTACAATATAGAATAAACAGTCGAAAGTTGGCGTACTCCTTGTTTCCTTCCATACTTCCTGTTAGCTCTAAAAGGTCATATCTATGTTACACTGAGCAAGAGGCATTGTATGATATTGAAATCATATTTAGCGTCAGCGAACAAGGGCAGAAGGGAGACGACAGCACAATGCGCTAACTTCAACAACGTTATCTTCAAGAAACAGCCACCTATTTAACCCATTCACAGTGGCGCCACATCATCTAAATCTTTAACCATTCAAAAAAACTGCCTCCTTATTTAACAATTCGACCGAAAGGGCGCTAACACACGTATCACTATGCCGACGGATAGCCCCCTGAGCCTCAATAATGTCTCGCTCATTTTCATCTTTGTGCTTCGCAAAGACACAGCAGGACCCGTACACCGGCGCACAGCCGCATTCCCGAGTGTGATTTGACAGATGACCGTATTGATTATTTCTCATATTTAGACAATGTTCTCGTAACCGGTCATTAAAACACCTTCGTGTCTGTCTGATGTATTTTTCCCACAACACAGTGCAAGCTTCTACGCAACCGATTGATGCTTTACGATGATTCGATGATTGTGTGATTTCATCACTGAGACACTAGACTGGCGAGTTAGGCTGCTCCGGTAGCCTGTGAAATTTTCTCTTCAAGAGTAACTTTATCCTACTATCAAGATACGGATCCCCTATCAATAGCACCTCAGACGGAAAAATGATAGTTTTGCTTTCAACCTCTTTATTCATTTCGTCTTCCACAACTAAACCGAGTTGTTTTTGGTCAACCTGTTTTCGATTTGAATTCGTTTAATACAGTCGCATTCATGATATTATTGTGACACAGGACATATAGACAGAGCACTGCGGCATGCTAATGTAAATAAATATTACAGCTAACGTGGCTTCTGATATCACTCTGAAAAACAGCAACAAGCGTTGTAGTCCTCTGTCTTCGGATGCCTCGATTTGAAAACGTTTTCTCGGGCTCCACCAAGCATCCTCGAACGCCCCCTGTTGTCGCTGAGCTGCTACCTGATATCCCCGACCTCCTAAGTTAAACCTTCATCGTGCAAATCCAAGATGTGCTGATGGCAAGTACTCGTGAAGTGTCATGGACGTAAGACCAATCTAATTAGATTTGTGCAGCTTGAGATATGCTATTCTATGCGTCTTTACGTCTCCAATAACAATTAATGCCGGAGCTTGCAACAGCCAACCAATTGATATGATTGAATTCTTCAGTGTTTTGACGTATCATAGGATCCCTTTTATTGAGGTATTCTTCAACTCAGGCTCTGTTCTACTTCGTTCATTTTCCCTAATTGCATGTGGTTACCGAATACAACCTCGAGTAAGCCACCTCTCCAGCCTTCCTGGCCACCTGTGCTTGTGATGTTGCAGAAATTCTTCTACACGACGACGACGACTTTGAATATGGTGATCCTCGAAAACTTATTGTCTGAGCGAGCTGCTTTCTCTCCATTGTCATCGCTGACTGTAGTGACTCGTATTAGACAGCAGAAACAGGCAATGACCTTAAATTATGTTTCAGTTTCACGCTAAGCGATATATTATCGATGTACATTAGCACTGATCGAAATCGGTGACAGAAGACGAGGAGGTCGAAAAATTGCAGAAGCTATTGGTTGGGCAGAGCTTTCGCAGTGGAAATGCATAAGAAGGTGAGGAGAAGGATGACTGCGACTCAAACTGATCCACTTCCCCTTGCCTAACTTGCGGTGGGTTGTGAAAACCAAGGTTAAAAACAGAAAAAAATGACATCTCCGCACTGCGGAACAATTGACAGAGCGATACTGTATGCATGATGTAAAGGCACAAAGCGCTGTACGGTCACGCAAAATTCGTATTCCACACAAAGAAATCTGTTCTTGCCACGCCCGTGTAGTGAGAGCCAGAGCAATGAGTAGGCAGTAATCTCATAATTCTTGAGTCGGGTAGTCTTAATTTGAGAAAATTGTTTTGTGTGCCATAAGAATACATCCTCCATGCGCATAAGTCACGATGGCGTAGTAAGTAGTCGCGGTTTGGCAATGTAACCTGACAGACAGGCGATGTGCGTGCGGCCCGAAAAATGCTCGACGAACGCGGATAGCTCGTCGCAAAAAAGGTGTATATTCAAAAAGAATTTGTCTTCTGTCCCACCTCAGCATAAATAATCAGTGCACCCACCGAATCTTGAAATGGAGAGTTCTCACTGTCTCCGTGACGTGCATGCATCATAGACGCAGTACGCATTGGGGAAAATTTTTCACCAGTCACGGAGGAATAATAAAAGAAATGGAATAGAACAGATTCGAAATACTTTACGTTATAGCGCTCATGCTTCGAGTTTATATTGATTTGCTCTTGAGCGTATATTGTGTTTTTTTTTCAGCTGATTTGCACAAGTAATGTGTCAGTTAAGCAGCAACTAGCAGCATTGAACTATTCGTGCAAACATTTCTGCTTACCTGTTTGACGTGTTGTTAAAATTAAATATATAAGAAATGAATGAAAAAACCAAATGTCTTAAACGTAATCTTTTAGTGTGTGTCGCAGTAGACAACGGATATAAAGCACTTGAAGATTCCGCGTATCCGGCAAGCCCAAAATTTGTAATGTTCTTTCTGTATGTCTGAAGAGAGTGGTGAGGAAGCCTTGGACTAAACCAACTTCATTCCGCTTACTATACGTATCAGCTTCAAAACATTTGTGGCATAAGGAGTTCCATTGTTAGCAATGTACTGTTGTCTGTTTGCTTTCCGGAGTTGGCAAGAAAGGATGATTGTTAGTACGCACAAATGAAAAGAAATAATTAACGTAATGTTCTGCCCGCGCTAAAGCTTTCAGTAGGTGCAATTTTTCTCTTTGTCAACAAGGTGCGGCTGGCATAGGCAACAATATTCTCCTAATATATAATTTCTTAACCCAACATTGTCGCACTCAGGGGTTCCAAACAAGGATCGATGCTTTGAAAACATGGCTATGGTGTTGGGATGCTACGCACGAGGTCGCGGGATCAAATCCCGGCGATGGCGGCCGCACTTCGGTGGGTGCGAAATGCAAAATCACCCGTGTAGTTAGAGTACGTTAAATAACTTCATGTGGTCCAGATTTCCGGAGGTCCCTAACTACGGGTCGCCTCATAATGATATGGTAATTTGGGTCCGTAAAACCCCACCGTCTAATGAATTAGTAACTTTTGCTTTGAAAGCATTGAGCCTTCGTCGCCTCGGCAATGATACGAAGTAGTGGCTTCACAGCCTTCCCAGGGGAGCTGTCTGAGGCGCTAGTGCAAGCAGCGCAAGTTATAGAATACAAAGTGCTTGACGTCGTCGCGATTCCGCTTAATGAAGGGACACACCTCGAAGGCGCCCTAATCTTGAATGCTTTTTTACAATCTGTTGATTCATCTTGATGATAGTGTTCAAACACGACAAGAATGTAAGGCAATGTATCCAAGGGTGTGAGATGTGCAGCCCCTTAATACAACTCAACGTGAAACTTATTGACACGTTTTCTTGTTTATCTTTCGCTGGACACCACTCTTCATAGCTAGCCGGTTATACCTTGCGTGCACACGCCGTAGTGCGCTATCTAGGCACTTGGCTTCGACGGCCTTCAACAGACCACAAGCCCATTGTGCGCGAAGAACTGCGCAAGGTGTTTCATTGGTTTCAATACCAGGTTCCTTTGGTTACCGACATGACGAACTTCGGGAGTCACCGAAATTTTCCGAATTGCGACCCAAACTGCCACCTCGAGTGCCGGAAGCGATAACTTACGCCACCGCCACCTGCCGTTTAGGTGCCCCTCCGCGCCCGCGCCGGGGCCCCATAACACCACAATGGAGTCCGCTGCCGCCAGGTCGCCCGCACGTCGCCCAGCTGAAGTACCAAAGGAAGAATTACCATCGCTGAAGATCGTCGTGCGCTCAACTATCATTGCGCGAAAGCAAATCATCTCAACCGCCGATGTATCCCACTCCAGGAATTGAACATCACCCAGGTCTATCAATACGGGCGGAAGCGTTCTGATGCCGACTGCCTGTCGCGCGCCCCTATTAACGTGATAGCGTTAAGAAACTCGTGTCGCAGAAAAGCCGACGTCGTCAGCATGGGCGTCGGCAGCGTAAGCCGTGAGCGAAAAATCCCGGAAGGTAATCCATAAATAAAAACAACTTGCAAGATGCGCAGGGTGGAAATCGAACCAGGGTCTCCGGAGCGTGAGACGCTGACGCTGCCACTTAGCCATGAGCTAGATGGTTCAAAGAGGGACAAAAGCGCCTCTAGTGAATGCGGTGTTGCCTTAGAAACGTGCCTTAGAAAATTATACTGCAGTGTATGTCGGTAATTATGAGCTTGTCAATTACAGAAGTCGCAGTTAAACGCGCAGCTAAGTACGTTTCCGCTACATTTCTTCTGCGCTGCCGCACACGCAGAGCCATCTTGCGGCAAACACAGAAGACCCCCCTCCTCGCAATGTACGGCGCTGCCCCGACAGATGGCGCGCCACTCGCCCGCTTCTCGCCTTCGCCTATTTTGAGCACATTGGGCCATGTTGGGACCGGTGCGATGTGCGTCGCGGCCCGGCTTTCCGTGCCGATCACGACGTTTGGCTCACGTAGATCGTTTCTCCCTCCGAGACAAGCTATCGCGTTCCACCCTTGAAGGCGAAGCTTATGCGTCCTTTAATTTTTTGATCGGCTTCTGCATAGCGAAGAGCACGCCGACGCTTTCCTAGGAACAATAGCAGCAGACGACTTCACCAAGATTAAGCCAGCCTACTCGGAGCTACGAAGCATTGTGGAGTACTTAGAAAGCAAGACCGACGTTGTCATAGAGTATTTCGGTATGGACTGTGCATGCTTTCTGTACACCACGATGCCCCAGTAAAAAAAAGGAACTCCCACTTTCGCGCTAAATACGTGTACGTTGAGCCCATAGCACTCCAGGCAGAAGTCCTGCACATGCAGCACGACGATCAGAAAGCCGGGAACCTCAGGTATTTCCGTACGCTGGCAAGAATACAAGAGAAGCACTATTCGACATCACCCGTTACGTCAAGACATGCCGTGAGTGCCAACGATGCAAGACACCGCCGACAAGGCCAGGGGGATTACTACAGCCAATCGAGCGTCCTTGCCGACCGTTTCACCTTGTTGAAATGGATTTTTTGGAAGCTTTCCGACGTCAACAACCGGAAATGTATGGATCATCGTGGCGGCGGACTCCCTCACCCGCTTCGCTGAAACGAAAGCTCTCTCAAAAGGTAGTGCAGCCGAAGTGGCGAAATCCTTCGTCGAGAACATCCTGCTGCGACGTGTACCCCTGAAGTCCTCATCACCTACAGAAGAACGGCGTTTACAGCAGAGGTCACCCAAGCCATTCTGCAATGCAGCCAGATAATCCACAGGAGAACAACAGCCTACCAGCCGCAGAAGAATGTTCTTACGCAGCGGCTGAGAAAGACCATCACCGGCATGTTAGTAATGTACGCCGACGTCAAGCAGAATAGTTGAGATGCCGTCCTGCCATACCTGACCTTCGCTTATAACACGGCAGAACAAGAAACAACGCAAAGCACGCCTTTCGAGCTGGTTTACGCATGAATGGAACGACAACTGTCTAAACCGGGCTACCACGCTTCTCGGACGAAGAGATTCTCGACGTCGTCGCCTATCCTCAGCGCGCTGAAAAAGCCCACAGATCGCCTGTATCCGCATCAAGAACCAGCAGAATACCGACACCAGGCACTACAATCTTCGCAGACGCTACGTGAAGTACCAGCCCGGCGACAATGTTAGGGTAGCGACTCCTATACGCCCACGAGGACTTATTGAGAAATTGTTAGGACACCACTTCCTACCCTACAGGATCTTCCGACGTATTGGCGCAATGGACCATGAGGTCGTGTCAGACCACATTTCGCAATCACAGCGGTGCAGTGCACGACGTGAAGTCGTCCACGTGGTGTTTCTTAAGGATTTAAACGCCCACTGACAAACTTAGGAACTTTGTTTCTGCTTGTTTTTGTTATTCGTGGCTTTCTTTCCGCTTTCAAGTTTATTTGCAGAAATGGGATGGTACTTTATAAAGGGGGGCAGTGACACGTTTGCTCGTTTATCTTTCTCTTCTGATCACTGTTCACCGGCTAAGAAATAATAAAAGTTATGACTTAGCGCAAGACGTGCCTGCACGATTTCGAACTTATGCGAATTTTATCGTTCATTCTATCTGTTGTGTGTGTCCTCGTCTAGCTTTGTCGTATCAGATTGCATGCGGGGCACAAATTATGCAGGAGTTTCTCCAAACCACGCGGGCGCCAGTGATTACACTCGAACATTCCACGAGTTATATGTCAGAGTGGACGTTCTTATCCCGCTGATCTCATTTCGACGATTGTCGACGGCGTTCACTATCGTTGTGCTTTTAGTGCAACTTGCTTTTATGGGCACAGCTTTGCCAAATAAAAAGGTATTTAAGCTACTGAACGCTCTGCTGTTGTGTTTTCACTGTCACTACTGCGTCACAATATTTTTGCCGCGCTGATACTCTTATAACGGTCTTCAAACACCAAGGGCGCGATCGGGAATCGTTGTTCGGAGCGCGCGTTCGGCTGCGCCGCGGCTTATCGGCCTAGGCTAATTGCGCGTTGTGCAACAGAACTCACGCTCTGAACAATTATCCCCGATCACGCCCCAGAGGCAGACTTCAAGTTTGGGCTATGCTTCAAGCTGATAGGAAGCTCCTTAATCCACTTTTATTTATTTATGTATTTCTTTATTTATTGTATTACCCACAAGGCCAGGGGGCACTACAGAGGGGAGTGGTATGAACAGTTTCAAAGTGTTACAAGACTGCAATATGTTACGGTAAAAATAAGACATAATCATTGCTGATCTTATGCAATGTTAGCTAAGGTACAAGTGAAATGACTTTAAAGTCAGGTTAGGAAAACTAGACAGTAATGACGTCTGGTGAGTACAAAATAGCTGCTACTTATACAATATTAGATATTGCTAGTTTAATGGCATTGTTATTAGTAACAGTAACGATGTCTGTAAGAAGGTGGTTCCATTCCCGAGATGTTCGCGAAATAACTGACTGTAAAAGATTTTTGGTGTGGCACGACACAAATCCTACTTTGAGAGAATGATGAATACTATAAAAACATACATTGGTGGCGTAATTAGACTATTTCGTAGCACAGCGTGATAGTATACATTATGAAACTGTGTTAGGATATTTTTCGGCGAGAAGCTAATAGCGGTATGTTGAGGTTACTTTTCACAGTGCTTATGTTTGCAGTTCTATTGTAGATAGAAAGAATAAAACGAACCGAACTATTTTGAAGAAGTTCAAGAGAATTAATTAGGTTAACTTGGCATGAGTCCCAAACAGCTGATGCATATTCTAATTTTGGGCGTATTAGTGTCGTATACAGCAGTACTGTTCAAATTGGTGGAGAGGAATGAAAATTTCGGCGCAAATAACCTAATGTCCAGTTAGCATTATTAATTAGGTAATTAATATGAGGAACCCATGACGGTTAGTCGTAATATGAACTCCAAGGTACTTATAGCTGCGAACGGATTCAAGGGCAACGTTATCCAGGTAATACTTAGGTAAGGCATGAGCCGCTTGGGATATTCCTAATACTATGTGTTTGTTAATGAAGTTTCATCATTCATTTCTTACACCTGCTAGAAATAATGTTTAGATCGGCCTTCAGTCAGTTATGTCATCGGAATTTCTTATTTTGCGAAAAATAGTGCAATCATCGGCGAAAAGGTGAATATTTGACGATATTTCGAAAGGAAGATTGTTAATATAAATAAGAAATAAAAGAGGACCTAGTAAAGAACCTTGTGATACACCTGAGCATACCATACTGAAGGCAGAGTTATGGTCGTTACCACTAACGAACTCAAAACGATTGGTTAGAAAACATTGTATTCATTTGAACAGGTTACAGTCACGATTAAAAAGGCTTACTTTGTATCGTAATAGCGTGTAGCATACCGTATAAAATGCAGTATAGAAATGTGGGAAAATGCAATCGGTAAATAAGGATTGATCTAGAAGGCACTGTAAATTGTGCGTAAAAGAGATGAGCTGTGTTTCGCACGACTATGTTCTCCGGAAACCATGCTGCACTGACGTTGAAAAGGAATTAGTTTCGAGAAAATTAACCAGATGACTATATATAATGTGCTCCAACATTTTGCAAGAGATGCTAGTGAGAGATATTGGTCTATAATTAGCGGTAGATTTAACACCTGATTTGTACAGGCAAAGTAGATGCGTGCAGTGATTGTTCAAAAAAGTTTGCTAAATATGACGAAGCTGTAAGTAGATGTGTTCTTCAAAAATTTAGTACTTATGGTATCGTAACCTGGGGAAGTCTGATATTTTAAATTGTCAATGAGTCGCACAACACCAGATGTATCAATGACGATGGGGTCCATGACTGAGTAATTATACTGACTCATACAAGGTAAATGGGAGTTGGATAATGGCGAGAAGTTTTTGAAACTCTGTGTTTAAAACCGAGGCACAACAGTAAGCAGGAACACGTTCACCGGAAGGCTCATTCAATCTGATCCTATTGTCGCAGTAGGGTTAATTAGGCGCCAGAGTTTGGATACATTGTTGCTTAGCAATACGAAGGACATTAGTTTGCAAATTAACCTTCGCGATCGTCAACACATTTACGTACTCCTCAGAAGCAGTTTTATATTTTTCCAAGCGTGATTCACTCGGTGACTGATTGGATAGTCGATAAGAGCGTTTTTTTCTTTTTGATAAACGTCGTATATGGCTGTTATACCATGGTGTCTGGGGATTAGAATTTATTGTGCGGACAGGAATGTATTTTGCTGTTAGGCATTCGGCTTTGACTGCAAACATGGTCCAGTTAGACTGCACAGAATGGTCCTTAAAACCATGAAGAAAGACCGCAATAAATTGAGCTAGCTCGTTATTTATGGCGTCAATGTGAGCTCTCTTATAGTCGTGTATGGTTTTCTTCATTTTGCTAGTTGGAACAGAAGGTGTGGAGAGAGTGAACGGAAGCAGCGCATGATCACTGATACATGGCAAGAGGCAAGGTCGGGGCTTCAAGTCAAGATTAATTGTAATACGTTCGCGTTGTTTGGCGATATTCTAGTTGGCTCGGTCACGAACTGAGATAGCAAAAAACGGAGCACGAATCGAAGAAACTGCTTGCTTCGGTCGAAAATGGCGATAAACATGGTGGCTGTGTATTCCACAATATGTGGGGGATAGTTGAAATCACGAAGCAGAAATAACGGGGACAATAAAAAACGTGTGTGAACGGTGGTAATCGTGTCATAAAGTTCGTCAAGGAAAGTAGCTATAGCGGACGGAGAACGATAACATTCCCTGAAGATAACGTTTATGTGGTCATAAGTTACTGCGGCCCATACGATTTCGAGAGTAGTTTGTACATGAATATAAGAAGGTGGAATATCGGATGATATAACCAGAACACTGCCTTCTCGACGCTCAGTTCGATCACAACGGTGCAGTGCAAAATGATTAGCGTCCTAAAAATTTTTGAACTCGTGCACGTGGGCTAGAAGCCATGTTTCGGTAAGTGCTATAGTGCGTGCATAGCACGTGTGAATAGCAGAAGAGAGGGAGTCATGCCAATAAAGTAGACTTCTAATATTAGTGAATAGAAAAGTTAGGCGGCATTGTGAAGTACGGCCACTACCCCTCATTATCTTCTATCTAGAAGAGGCTTGTGAAGCGTTGCCACCCGAGGTGGTGCCAAAGCGTTGCAGCTTAACCTCTTCCATTTAGGGTGTCTGCGTAATGTAGCAAAACGTTTATTTTTCATGCATAACTTTTATCGACGCTGGATTTGCGGTGCGTTTGGTTGAGCTTTGCCAAATTCTAGTAGTTTTTTGTGAGCAGTTCGGGTTGAGGCGCAGAAGTCTTAGGCTACGGTGATGCTTTGTTCGTTTAGTCGTTTACGACAAGATAATTTTTTTTTAACTTTCCAAATTTATCTATTTCCCGGCGACAATTACTCGGTGAAAATTGGCCTAGGCGATGGGCGCGCTGAATTTATTCCGCAGGAGCGTGTCAAGTACAGTCGTAAGTAAGCTTGTTAACTTAGAATATGCTTCGTCCCAGGCCTCCCTACTGTCTGAAAGGTCATAAAAAAATTAAATTGTCCCATCGAGACCTATCTTCAAAATTGTCGAGACGTGGCGGCAGGGAGGCATCCGTCGTAACAGTTGCTTAACCGTGTTTTTCATCGATGCCACTTCGCCAGTAAAGCTCTCCAGCTTCTCACACTATCTTCCAAAGTTTTGAGTATCTCCTAGATGCCAGTAATGTTTGAGTCTAAGTGTTCCTGTGCATTTTTGATAGCTTTGACATCAGAAGCCAGATCGCACTGGGCTTTGGAGCTAGGTACGGCCGGTTCGCGAACATCTTTGAGCAAATGGAATGAAACGCCCATTCACTCAGCAGTGTCATGCGGCTGAGATTCAAGCTCTATGTGGGCGTTAGGGCTTGTACCAGGCTCCGGTTTCACTTCAACCTCTCCCGAGCACAATGCAAGATTATCATAGAAAAACACTCGCAAACAGTTTCGCAGAACACCCGTGGGCACGGGAGAAGCAGTACACATCGATCATCCGATTTCTTCGCACGCAAGGAAAGATTGTTACACAGCTGCACATAGAAAAAACGTGGATTTGCAGCCATCCAGGTAGGACTGCTCCCGTGCCCGCTGAAGCTCAAGCGGACGTGCTGGCCATTTAGAGGATAGGCGGTAAATGTTGTCATCGTCGACTTGGCTGGCCGCTGATCGACGAGTTGCACCGACGGCAGCGCGTGCATCTTCGGCGGGGCGATCCATCCGTGGTCGGGCGGTGTTGACCGGCGCATGTTCAGCGCTTGTGCACAATTATGGAATGCCGCACGAGGCGCCCATGACGCCGCCAGTGCCGGCACCATGTCACCCGCCGCCATTGATTGTCGCATTGGGAATGTCATTATCAGAACCTGCACACAGAAGTAACGCAGATTTGCATCCATTCTGGTAGGACTGCTCCCGTGCCCACCGTCTACATTTGCATTAGGTACAAAACAGAAAACATTTTGAATAACAGAGCACATTATGAAAGGCACGAGGCCTTCGATGCTTGTAGAGTAAGAATCTAGTATATACATGAGCAAACACCTAGCGTAGAAATGATAAGTACGATAATACTCTTAATATATGTGCATTGGCTGTAGACAGTTATTTTACTTTGGAAGCGTAAGTATTATTTCCTACACAATGCCGTTATAACTGCTAATTTAGTTTTACTTGCAATGTTTTTTTATATTGATATCGTGGTAGTAATTATATTGATATCGTGGTAGTAAGGTGTATTCTTCGCTCAACAACAGAATAATTTTTCCCTTTATCTCTGCTAAAAGTTATGCTAAAACGCTTGCATTTTTCTCTCCATAATGTGCCTAAAGAAAGTATCATACTTTAATTGGTGCTTTTCTTTACAGGATTGGCAGACTGCTTGTACTGGACACCTCAAAGTCGCATTAACAAGAACAATTCTGAATGTGATTTTATTTTCACTCATTACTGCAATTTTCAAATTGCTGTCCTTGACGACATCAGCGAATGTCAATAGTTGTATGTTGTGTCAATAAATTCAAAACTGTAGCTGTTGCATTGTATTTCCATTGTTCAATTATTAGTTTATCGCACTTTGATCATTTTATAGCGCAGCTCTTAGCCGGCTGTTCCCGCGTTGAGCGTCGGCGTGTGTCGACGTAACTCGGCGTCCCTCAGCGTAACCGAGCGAACAAGCACAACGAAGGATGAAAGAGGGAACGCGGAGTGCACTGGAGAATGAAATACGGCTATAGCAAAGAGAGCGCAAAGAGGAAAGTGGGGGCGGGAGAAGGAGAACCATGAGGCGAAAGGCGGTATGACGAAAGCGTGAGAAGAAAGCGTAGCAGCGTGCATACCGTGTTCTGCGGCGACGATCGATACGAGATTGTGTCAGAGTAGGGCACATCGTCTGTGCATTACTGACGCCTACCATAAGGCATGCGGCGAGCGCGTCCATCGATGCCATACATGGAAACAAAGCACTGCATGAGCGGAGGGCTGTCTGCGGCGACCGCTATAAATCGCTCACACGCGTCACCAACACCCTGCCACACACGATCTCCCGATTAGGGAGGCAGTCGCGCCACATTTAGCTCTGTTCCAGCGCGCCACACGAGACAGATTGTCCACAACAGCCAATGTACCGTAAAATGGAAGCAAGTGTAGAGCTGCGCTCCAGTTTCACATTAGGGGGTATTGCAGTCGTCGGTGGACATTTTTAAGGGCATTCGCAGCTGTAGTGTAAAAATGCGCGAATTTTCGCCGTCTTAACAGTCACTGCGATGTTGCTCATAACCTGCAAGTACGATTAAATTGTCGCGGCACGACATATGCTGTAGGTGCGACCAAAGGCTTGCAAAGGTAAGCTATTCAGAATGGTGGTCTCACGTTGCAGCTTGGCCTCCTCTTTATGGAAGTTGTCGAGGGATGAAAGGCAATAATAATAACAGCATTGCCATTGCCAAAGTTACTAAAAAGAAATTTTTGAACGCTGCCCAATGTAAAGACAAGCAAAATATGTATTTTTTCATAAAAGAATGTTGTAGTTGGTCTCTAAACATTTGCCCTAAATAAGTGATATCGATGCTTCCTTGTTTTCAGTCTATTTAATAAGTAAAGACAGTATAACATGGACTTTAGAACTATATCTGTTTGAAACCAGCAAAGCAGTGCATGCCGCTTATCTGAAAAATTTAAAGGCCATGAAATGAAAAAGTGAAGGACAACCATTTTAATGAACCTTTGTTAACCTGACTGCCTTTCTCTCATTCGCATCTCTCTCTCTATCATTCAAGAACCTTGTTTACAGCTTTGCAAATATGCAACAAACACAGAAAAATCTCAATGACGCTGATCTTTGTTAGAATGCATTGCGCAGGAGCAGCTCTCACCGGTCGTGTATTGAGAGTAATTGCCCCGACATTATGCTCGCAACAGAGAGCGCATATAGAAGGATTTTAGCAATACGTACGAGGGCGAGTCAAATGAAACTGGGTCAGTGCGAATATATGACCAACGGGGTACTTTATTTAAATGTAATCTCAACAAGCATTTGGACATTTGTCCCAATGACTAACGAGTCACGTGATTCCCGTCTCATCAAACTCCTTGTGTTGCTGCTTTAAAATCTCTGTAGCTGACTCTTTTACGTCATCGTCCGAAACGAATCTGGTACCCTTGAGCTGTTTCTTCAAATGATCCAATATGTTGAAGTCTCAACGTGACAGGTCTGGTCTACAGGCCTACTTGAACTTTGCCAGTTTTGTGCTAACCACGTCAACGACGTTAGAACAGCCGTTGTCGTAGAGCAAGATGACCCCATTGCTTAATTTTCCACATCGTTTGTTCTTGATTGCGATGCGCAGCCGATCCGAATTTTCACAATATTGGGAACGTATATAGCCTCCCTGGGTTAAGCAAATGGCCCCTCACGATCGAAAAATAAATACAGCTTTCCAGAACAAATGGTGGCCTTTGCTTTCCTTGGGATAGTTAATTCAAATGTTTCCACGGTAAGCTTGGCCCTCATGTTTCAGACGCGTAGTAGCCGCACCATGATTGGTCCCCGGTCACAATTGCAGGCAAGAAGTCGTCACCTTCATTGTGATACTGGATCAGATGTGTCAAGGCAGCGTCGAACTTCTCCCTCTTCTGGCGGTAGTTCAACATATTCGGCATCCATTGCGCAAACAAGAGCCGATAACCAAGATATTCTTGAATTATGGTGTGACCTGTACAGTAACTTATGCTCACACTTCCTGCCAATTTATCGATGCTTATCCTCCATTTTTGTCTAATCAGCCTTTGTAAGTGTGTTGGAGGTGATTTCATGGTGGCTTCGACCCGGTGTTGGATCATCTTTGCAAATTTCATGTCCTTCTTTGAATCGTTTTCTCCAACTCTTCACAGTGGCCAATGAAATGCCATGTTCAACGAACATGGAAGCCACACGGCGGTTAATTTCATTTTGAGAAACATCTTCAGCTGTGAAAAACCGCATGACACCACGCTGTTCAGACTTTGGAGTGGCCATTGTGTCAAGAAACCATGTCCAACCAAGTGTGTGAGCGTGTTAATAAACATTTATCCTAACACGTGCGTGTCAGTTTTGTAAATAAGAGTTGCGTGTGTGCTACCCACATGCCTCACACATATTTAACCGAATGATTATTGCGCGGGAGGGGGGAGGCTACATGAAGCAGTGGAAAAACAGGGAACACAGGCGTCGGTCTCAGCGTCAGACGTAGAGGTCGCGTCTTCGACTGGGTAGCGAGAGAGGCAATCTGCGTCCGGGTGTCTGCGTTCCGATTGGTGAGTCACTGTGTAGGGACATTCTTGTAGTCGGGGGGCTCAACTACCGAGCCGGCCAGTAGGATCCTTTAGCGAAGAAAGCCAACAGAGCTCATGATGCTCTATGATTACTGATTAGGGCTTGTCATATAAGTATGGGTGCATCTTTGAAACAGCCCAGGCGAGAGGAAGACATTCGCGCTCGGAAATGGAATAGTTGCGCTGTGCTGTAGTCAGGATCCAGCTAGCGTAGGCTATAGTGCGGTCGTGTCCATGTTGGCGTTGGGATAAGACGGTACCGATCCCATAATCACTGGCATTGGTTCGGACCTCTGTAGGTGCGAGCGGGTCAAAGTGGGCCGAGACCGGTGGATTGGCGAGAATCGTGATAAGGCGTGAAAAAGCGTCAGCCTGAGGGGAACTCCACATAAAAGGCACGTCTTCAGAAGTTCAGTGAGTGGTCGAGCGATTTTGGTGAAATCTTTCACAAACCGTAGGAAATAATAACACAGCCCCACAAAGCTCCGGATGTCTTTGGCAGACTGAGGCACAGGAAAAGCCGTTACTCCTCGAACCTTCTCCGGGTCGGGTTGTACTACAGAGGCATCGGCGAGATGGCACGGCACTGTAATCTCTCGGTGCCCCAAGTGGCATTTCGATGAGTTTAGTTGGAGCCCAGCCTTGCGCAAGACGTCAAGGATAGCTGCGACACGCTCATGGTGCATCTCAAATGTAGGAGAAAACACAAGGACGCCGTCGAGGCAACAAATGCATGCTGACCACTTGAAACCTTGAAGCAGAGAGTCGATCATCCGTTCGAACGTGGCGGGGGCATTGCCTAGACCGAAAGGCATAACCTTGAATTGGTAGAGGCCATCTGGAGTGACGAAAGAGTTCTTTTCTTGGTCTTGCTCATCGACAAAAATCAGCCAATAATCATATCGAAGGTCGATGGACCAAAAGTATTTGGCACCGTGAAGACAATCAAGAGCGTCTCTGATTCGTGGTAAAGGGTAAACGACATTTTTGAGTAATTCGGTTTAGGTGGCGGTAATCAATGCAGAAACGCCACGTGTCATCTTTCTTTTTGAGGAGCACGACCGGCGATGCCCAAGGACTCAACGACGGCTCAACAATGCGTCTGGTGACAATTCCGTTGTTGACTTCCTGCTGAATAACTTGCCACTCTGCCATGGACACGCGATACGTTTGGCAGTGAATGGGAAGAGCACCACCAATGTATATCGAATGCTTAACAAGTGACGTCTGACCGAGTGGTCAATTCTCAGTGTCAAAAATGTCGTGGTAGAAAAGCAAAAGACGATATAGGGCGGCTGCTTGGTCAGGGGCGAGGTCCGGAGAGGCCATTGGACGTAACGGACCATCGAGGTTCAAGTCATCCTGGGGATAATCAGGAGGATCTGGAGACTTGTCGGCTGCAAAAGCCGTGACGTGGTCGTCTGTCACTGAGCGGAGCATGGCCACTGCTCGGCCTTCAGGTATCACTTGCTTCGTCAAGCCATAATGGATAACGGGGATACACATCCTATTAGCTGCAAGGGTTACGACGGAGTGTGGCACAGAGATGTCACGCACCAGGAGGACATCACGAATAGGTTCGACAACATAGTCCCCGTACAAACAAATATTGACAAGGCATTGAAATATCATTGGTCAATGTTGAGCTTTTATTGAGGAATTATTGAGAGTTTGTAGGAGAATTGTTGGGTTGAGTGTTGAGGGCTCTTGAATATTGACCACTGAAATTTAATTGAAACAGCAGTGGGTATCTCAATGTTAAATAATTGTGAAGTTACCATTGAAGGCTCATTGTACTCAGACGACCTGCAGTGTTCTTTTTGTTGAATGGTTGTTGGGTTACCATTGATTCTGCGTTGAACTGACGTTGTGGTAGTTCTGTTGACCTGTTGTTGAGGTATTACTGCCACAGCACTGAAAAGTATATTGTGACCCAGTTGAGATGGCATTGAGATTTCAGAAGTCGCCATTGAAATACCATTGACATTTCATTGGGCTAGTGGATTTTTATTCATATACTGAAATTACTTTGCTGTTCACACTTGCATGCCCCCAGTGCCTGCTCATAACTTTCCCAAACACAAACAAAAGCAAAGGAGAGAATGATCAAATTGAAGTACGTTTATTTACGCTAAAGATGCGTGCACACGAAACATTATTACAGTACATAAGGCACCACTACATCGAACCTGAAAACATAGGCTAGCACCTACAGCACTCTAGCAGTGTAAATACATCTGAAAAAACCTATACATATGAATTCAATCAAAAAGATCATTGTGGTCCTCACTTTCGACTTAAGTTTATGACTCACAAAAGGCAGGGCTTAAGCATACCCTTGTAAAAACCAACTTTGAACACATGAACACTTGTAGCAGCTTGCGTGTGAATACACAAAAGGCATCTGAATAAGTTACATTAAAATGTTTCGCACACTAGCACATCACAGGAAAAATAACAGACGGCAAAATAACAGACTTGAAATAAATGACTTCACGTGCTTTAGCACACGTCTTTCACCGAGTAGACTTGCCTGAGCTTTTTGTCTTCGAGATGTATATATTTTCATGTAGCGCAATTATTTTATAACATCACTCAACTTAGCTAGTACTTGACCAGACATAATTTACAAAGTTCTCGGGCATGATGAACACCTGAATCGTATGTTTCTGACGAGCCAGCTTTGCTTTCTTCAGAAATGAACTTGTAAGACTTTCGTGTAATGAATGCAGCTTATCTCCCTGGCACAAGTCAAGAACAAACAGTACACCATTTGATTATGTTAATTTGGGGTACAGAAGAGTTTCTTGGTGGCATTTCCTCAATTTAGTGAGCTCATATTAAGATAAGTTTTCTAAACTTGCACAAAGCTAATTCGGGATTTTTGGGGCCTTTTCCCCTACACCCAGCTGCTAAGTGGTACCTCAGTCAATAAAGAGATAAGGCAAGGTTAATAGCTTAATCGATATGAGAAAAAATAATTATTTAGCACAGAAAATTGGTAGTAACACACGGCTAACAGAATTCCAAACAACCAAATAAATAGTCACCTGCACTTGCAGTATCAAGTACCCCAGAAATAGTCATAAAGGATGATAAAATGTTCGAATGACTGCACAGCCAGATTGGTGAGACAGTGAAAAACGCAAATGCGTATGCGAAACACCAATGACCTCAATTGGGCAGGTAAAATTTTACTAAAATGCTACCAGAATTTTATTACAAAAATACATAAATGTTGCAGAAAAATTAGGACAAAGCAGTAACAAAGACGGAGGGAGATACAGCACCCGTGTTGATAAAAAATTACAAGTGATATACATGCATGTTTAAGCTCACGACAATTTTTTCTTCAATATATACAAAAAGAACACATGCACTTACCGCATAAAGAAGGTTTCTGCGCCTGGAGAATGCAGCACAGTACAAAAACGTAGAGCTTAGTATGTTTAAAAACTACGAATGCTTGCACACCTACAAACAGGCATATGACATTTCATACCTTGAATGGATGACATTCATAAATCTTACACACAAAGGAAGTTACCATAACTCTTATTGGCTTCCTCAGGGAACTCCTTGCAGTTGAACTAGAAAAAGTACATCAGTGTTAAAAACAAAGAAAAGATAAGACCCTTTAGTGTTCGTCCTGAAATAAACAGCGCAAATAACTTCATGTATCAATTATATGGAGACTTCGCCAATTTGGTGTACATATTTATTTGACAACCACCCAAATAGAGACGAGAAGGATGAATTAAGGTCGGAACACACATGAAAGCTGACTCAACTAGAGGCTTATTCGTGAAGATAAAGATTTCAACACACTGGCCAACCTAACAAAGTAAAAGCCATGGACACGCAGCAGAAACAGTCCTGCACAATAAAAAAGGACCGAGAGACGTCCTGTAGAATAAACATGTGCGTCCAAAACTAACAAGAACACGAGAACTGAAAGGTTTCTCTTGTAAGTGATATTAACGAGATGTGCTGCAGCACCTCTTTCCCACTAAGGGTCACATAAATCTCCCTTATGAGTTTTTCTTCGTGATCAATAAATAATGATTCCATAAGTCCTCCTGTGTTCTGGTCCTTGTGATGAAACAGTGGTTCTTTCTGCTCTATATCGCAACACCAGAGGAGTTCCAGAAACAATACTTATTGATTAAAAACGAAACAAATGCATAACCAAGTGATCTGTTGCCCTTAGTGGGAAAAAGTTGCAGTTCTCAAAAGAGTATTTGTGGTTGGGTAGTATCACGTATCAGACAAATCTGTCGCTTCTTGGAAAGATTTGCCCGATAGTTCTCGTTTTGCACGCACATTTATCGTACATGACACGGCTTTTTCATATTTTTTTTTCTTGTCGCACGTGGCTGTTTCTGCCACGCTTACACGGCTTTTTATCTTTGTCATGTTGACCAGTGTCTTTAATACCTCTGTCATCAAAAGTAAACTTGTGGTTGAGTTTGCGCTCGTGTGTGCTCCTACCTAATTCGTCGTCCGACTCTGTTCGTGCTGCTGTTTACAGTACGCAAGTATCACTTGGTTAGGCTGGTAAACATTCTCACAAACAAAAGTAAATGCCTCCCCTCAAAAGGTAGCCCATCCTTTAGTACTAAACGTCAGAGCAAATAGAAAGTAAGCCTTCACAGTGTCCATGCGGCAGCTGGTACACCACAGAGCAGCACAAAAAATAGTTGAAAATCCCACTTGATGGAGAGTGGAAACAGAGATGCGAGTTTTCTAGTGAATCAGCCACATATCAACGGGTGTCTCTTGCACGACGCCAAGGTGCTCTTGATGTAGAACACTTTAGCACCTGAGAATTTGCTGCATGCGTAACCTGTCTGAAGGGAATGCGGACAGAAAATGTGATTACGCGGATTAAGAATCTGCCACACACTGCACATAACTACGCACGATATAGAAGTACACACTATACTGGCAAGTAAAAATTTCCGACTCATTACGAGTGCCGTCGAGAAAAGGAAGAAATGGGTTGCTACGGTAAATGTTAGCTAAAACACCCACAGCGATGTTTCACAGCGAGGAAAATTATTCCTGGCTCTCTCGCACAACCAAAATCCACGCGACAGTGCATAGCCGATACCAAGCAGATATCGAATCTTTAGGTAGAAGTCCAGCAGAAGGAATGACCTAAAGATACGCCGAGAGCGATGCAAGCGTGAGCGTGCCTATACGAGTGAGAATGTGTACGGCTTCTTTGAAGCTAGCCGCTCCGGCGTGGCTGCGATCATCCCACGCGATTTTTGTGCAGAACCTCGCGTACACGCCCTTCAGCATTTTTGCGGTAGCGTCTTCGCAGTGAGCTAGCTTCATGCACGCGTCATTCTTCGCCGCGCAAACGGTACTCGAGTGCGACGCTTAGCTCGAGGCGACAGCGCGCCAATTGGCGCTTCTATCGCTTCTCCAAGCAACGTACATTCAGCAACGTACATCGGTCCAACTCAAAAAGGCAGCAGAGAACTGTGGCATGTTTCGGTTATCGCCTATTAAAATTGTACAGTACGCCTTCAACGGCAACCCGCTACGCTAGATAAAGATCCTTACTGCGGTAGTTTTGGCGGCGATAGGCGTTAAGGCGAGCCCGTCGGCGGCTGTGTTCTTTGCCGATGTCGTCACCACACCTCTGTTCATTTGTGCTTTGTATCCGTCAACGCGCGGAAGCTGTGACTAATCGGTTCGCCATTCTCCGCAAATCCCAAAGAGGCAAAATATATTTTGCGGTGCACCGCATCATTAGCCGCAACCTAAACCGAGGAGCGCTTAAGCGCTACGGCACAAAAAGGTGATCACACTAACCGTATGGTATACGATGAGCCACTACGGATTAAAAAAAATAATTCTGATGTCCTACGTGTCAAACCAACGATCTCATTATGAGGCAGGTCGTAGCTGGGGACTCTGTATTAATTTTGACTTCCTGGAAATTTGTACGTGAATACAATGCACAATGCACGAGCGTTTTTCCATTCCGCTCCTTTGGAATGCGGCCGTTGCAGGGATCGTATCCACGACCTCGAGCCCCAAATTGCCACGGTGGCCGCCATAGTTACGAAATGCGTCAGCGTGAAGTGCAACACTGCTTTCCGGTACGAGTGTGGTACAAGCGTAGCGCAACTGCACACCTGCTGCACAATTATTTGTTGCGGTTTTCCTAAGCTCCGTTGTACCTGCCTAAATACTTTGAAAGGCAGCGCGCCTCTCACGCCTCTCACACGCGCTTGGACGGCCCACGTGAGGCTCTATGAAAGATGACGTGGCCACTGTACAAAATTATCACTGCGCAGAGAAGCCGATCTTTATGTTCCAGTTATGTTCGCTCATACAAATTAAGGAAACGTTGTTAGACAGGAACAAATGAAGCAATGCAATTTTACGCATTTGGCCGCCGATGCCTCTTCGCCTACCATTGTTTCAAACGAAGTCACGGCGGCAGCGAGAGTTAGTATCGCGCGCTTTTGCTCCGGGGCATGCGGTTTGCTTGAAGAAAGTGAACGGTGTGTTTAACATCCCACGCTTGTCAATGTCAAAATAGAATACAAGGCTACGTGCTCAAGCAAACGAGATTACTTACCCATCTGTAGAAGATCGGCTGCGACTGTTTCGGGGTGCCTTCTCTCCAACAAGCATCATTATCTCTGCCGCACAACTCGTCAAAACAACCAGGCCCGAAAATCAGTCGAAGAATAGTAGCTGGGTGAGCCAACGACTTCAACGAATGAACGTCCAACCTATCGTTGTTAAAGCATTTCACTAATATGCGCGTCATGATGTCCGAAAAGAAAAAAAATACTTTCATCAAAAAGCACGAGGCGTGAACCACCGCACAACTGCAACCAAGTAACGGAGTCCGAAAGCCGTTCACAGCTTCACTATCGTATTGAGTTATAAGAACCTTTCAAACACAAAATAACGGCACTGAAGAACCGCTAATTAATTATCAATAATTTTTCATCCACTAAACTTCATAATTTTTTAAAGAACAACCTCATTTGTAGCGTAAACAATAAATACTACGACCAAAAAATGCGACTACGAAACTAGCGGTAACCATGTGGGCTGTTGCAAAAGTGTGCGCCAAACGAAGCTATAACGGTTGTAACCGCGTGCGCGTAGACACACACACACACACCTGAACGCTACCTTGACGTTCGTAGCGCCGCCTAGAAATGAAAATTACTACTAATGTTGCTATTTTCACAAAAGTAAGACTTCTAAAATAGTTTGTAGCGCTTTTGCAGATGACGAGGTGACAAGTAAGGTTTAATAAGAGTCCGTTACCCGTATTTCTTTCATTTTCCTTTGGTGTTCTTCTATTTCATTTAACATAGGAGACCTGCAGGCTTGGGAGTTTAAAGGACGACACTTCGGCGAGGCTCAAGTAAATCGCGTGCTTCTTGCAAGGCGAGAGTCGGGAGCAGCCGCAGATACAGCGATTAGCTGTGATACTGTTGCGGCGGTTGCTGAATCCGAAGCTCTTTGAATTCAATGATTATAGCGGCTGCGCGCTGCGATCTCAAAGCGCGTTCGTTCTTTTATCTCTAGTAGCACAGACATTGGACAAAAAAAAACTATATTTACTCTACGGACAAAGGGAAATTCGTCGTCGAATTTACGTCGCCGGAAATTCGAAGACCTCACACGTGTATGTTTGTACCGTGTGCGCACATGCATCCTACGGTTCCCATAGCGCGTCCGATGCTCCAAGGTGGCGTCGTCACGTGTCGGCGCCTGTATTATCGCCGGGCACGCTACCACCATGTCTGCTTTTGGGAAACTCCGCATGCGCGAAGTCACCGTGTTTGCAAGTGAATTTCTCATTCTTCTGCTCCCCGAAACGTGCTCATTTTGGATCGTACCAACGGCTATGTCATCTAGTGTATGTTCAGAAGACGATGGTGTTTGTACACCGGCGAGGAAATAAACCGTTATGAACTTGGACGGTCATGAATCCAGTATAACGTTGCAGTTTTTACGTAGCGAAAACGGCCACGAAAGTGGAGCGGTCCCGGAGCGCCAGCTGTAGCGACAGCCCGAGGAAGTGGCACACGGCGCAGATGCCAAGCATTTCAGAGCTTACTGGTTTTCGAATGAGAGGAGCATGCGCGCGCTTGTGGCCTATTGGTTAGAGTACCGGGCTCGACGGTCGACGTTCGATTCCACCCCATCGGTCGCACATTATTTTCTTTTAATGAGAGCGATGCGAAAGAAGAACCTACCTGCCGCAAAGTGACAGGAATGAGGTTGGAACGCTTCGCAATAAATTTTTGGAATGTCTTCATATGCTATTCCTAATTATTGTACACTGGACTCAACTGCTACACAAGAAAAGCAACAAGAAGAATCAACACAAATTACCCAATAAATTGTTTATTGAGAACACTCAACGCTAGTATTGTTGTGCAAGGCATGGGTGAACTCAATTGCTCTTGAAAATTTGTTGAAGTCCGTTGTTTCAACAATTGCCCAAGAATATATCAATGGTTAATCAACAGTCATTTTGGTGCGGGTCGCCATCAGGCACGGTTGCCCTGGAGGCCATTTCGACGAACGTTAGTTCTTTTGGAGGTAAGCGAACAAATGCTGTAGTGCTGAGGGTGTTCAGTTATTTGGGGCGAGCGTTTGAAAGTAGAGGAAGCTCTAGACACAGTGTACTGGTGGCACAGTCGATGAGGGCAGAATGCGTTGTCAGAAAGTCGTGCCCGAAGATAAGGTCATTAGGAAAACTGGTCAGCACAGTGAATATGACTGGAACTTGGCGGCAAGCAATTCCTATGCGAGCAGTGCACATACCCCTGACGGCAACAGTGGCGCCATTGGCCACCAGTACGGCTCGAGTGATGGCAGGCGTAAGAAATTTTATGCGACGACATAGGGTTGTGCTAATTATGCACATTGGGGCCCCAGTATCAATTAATACACTCAGTGTAAAATATGTACGTCTACTTAAATTAGGGTCGTGTTGTTGAGGAGCGTGAACGGAGGATTTGGACAGGGCGAACGTGATGCAGCACTACCTCCAAGAGCTGCATGGCCTACTTTTCCGTCCGTCGCTTTGGCGAGGAAAAACGGCGACGCTGGCGTGACGGGGAGTGATGGAGTTGAGGCGGCGGCGATCGCACATAGGAGCGGCTGTCTGGGGCATCAGAAGTAGGGCACAGACGGTGAAGTGAATAACGGAGAGCGTCGGCGTATGGGCGATGAGCAAGGAATGAGCTCCAGTAAGGCGGTATCCAGGTGGTGCTCCAGTGGCGGGATGCATGACCAACGCGGTGGCAGCGGAAGCGGATCGGTTTGTCGTCTGGGGTTCGCCATTCAGCAGGATTGCGTGGTCTGGGAGCGAAATACTGGTCATTAAAGGATGCGGACATGGTAATGGGTGCCGATTCAGGTCGGGAGACAGAGCAGGTGGTTCGGATGCCAAGGCTTGCAATTTCTTACCACGCAACTGCTTGGATAACGGAAATAGTGGGGCCGCTTGGTCAAAGGTACCTTCAGGGGGTCGTGGATGAAGGGTGGCCGGACTCGCCGCTTCAATCTCACGGCGAACGATACCGGTGACGTTCTCTTGAAATGGTCGTGTGGCGGTAAGAGCGGAGCAAGAGGACGTGGCTGGGGTGTTTGGGAGCCGGGAAAAGTGTAGGACGGCGCGGCGGCTTTTGGCTACCGCGAAGCGGCGGCATTCTTGACGATGGCGTCGACGGTAGAAATGTCCTTATAGACGAGCAAATTGAAGGCGTCGTCCGCGATGCCTTTTAGTATATGGCCCACCTTGTCAATCTAGGTGATGTGCTATATAAAAGCGCGAGCACTTTTTGTGTATAGCAGACATACGATTAGGTCGACGACTGGACACGCGAGCAAGCTCTTTTCGCGCAGCCTGTTGGGGACCTGACGAGTTGCCAGAGCGGTAGCGAAGCCGCTCTTTGGAATTGTCACAGCTGGAGAGTTCGTGCTCATGGGTTCGAAACTAGACATGTGGTTTCCCGTCCATATAAAAGATCACATTGGTAAGCATGAAGGTAGGATCCCATTGGTGGCTTTGGCTAACACGCTCATACATGCTGAGCCAGTCGTCGACGTCGATGTCATTTTGGGCGGAGAATGTCCCAGGATCACACAGACTAGAAGGCTTAACGTACGTCGTGGTAGGCGCCGCAGGTGTAGGTGGCGACGGAGTGGTTCCGTCGGAAGCCATGGTTGAGAAGACGACGGTGTGGCCACTTCGAAGCTCGTGGCGAGGACGGGGAACGTTCCACATTCACCACTGTGTTACGCGAAGGGCGAGTCAGTAAGACGAGCAACTATTTACATGTTATATTTAAAACAACGGTGTCAGCGCTGACCGGTCACACTCACAGCGCGAGCCCAGTTTCTTCTTCCTCCTCTTTTCTCAAGTGATGGCGCCAACGCGCCTCGTTCAAGCAAGCAAATATCAAAGGCATGTAGCAATAATAGCTCGTTCCGTATCGCAAAATGCGCGGCTTGGAGGTGAAGGGAACGTGAGCGTGCAGAAGTTGGCGGAGCGGAAAGAACATTCAGGGGGGACACGATCCAAGAGTCTTCTCCCTGTTCAGAAGGCATGTCTATGGCTGTAAGAGCAGCCAAGGGGAAGGCGCCAGTTGAATGTGGTTCTGCTGTAGATTTCACGGAAGATTGGGAGAGCTTTTCCGCGTCAGAGTGTTTTCGCCCCGATCTGTCCATCACGCGAAAGTAAAATTCTTACAGGCAAAGAGCCCAACGTCCAAGGCGGCTAGAAGGATCCTTCAGAGAGGCCAGCGATGGTTAGCCGCATTGTCGAAAGTGTGGCCGTATTAGTTGGGACGAAACTTGCTCATTGCCCACACAATCGCGAGACACTTCTTTTCAGCTACCGAGTAATTGAATTCCGCGTCAGTAAGTGCATGGCTAGCATAAACGACAACATACTAATAGAAACCGGGTTTGCCTGGTGCGATCACTGCACCAACCAAGACCGACGCCGCTGGTGTCCGTTTGTACCGCGGATGGTGCAGTAGGCTCGTAATGGAGCGTAATGGTGAGGTAAGCAGATGCCGTAATGTAGTGATGGCGTCGTCGTAGGCTTGAGTCTAATTGGAAAAGTTGTCAGGGCTATGAAGAAGCTTTGAACGCAGTGCTATGATGGAGAAAAATTTCTGGACAAAGCGACGAAGACACGAGCACAAGCTCACCAAGCTGTGCAGTTGCTTTATACCTTACGGTGGTCGTCTTAGGAAACGCCACGACGGCACCAAGTTTGTCAGTTTGTCAGGGTCAGGAAGAGTCCTGTGTTTTGAGACTACATGACGTAGTATGGTGAGCTGGCGGGCCGGAAGTGGAATTTCTTCAGGTTGAATCGAAACCCTGCGTTGGTAAGGCACTGGACAATAATGCGCAGACGGGGGAGGTGTGTAGCGAAATCGGGGGCGAACGCGACGACGTCATCTAAATAACACATACATATCTGTCATTTTAGACCGCGTAAGAAGCTGTCCATCATTCACTCGCATGCTGCAGGCGCATTGCGAAATCCAAATGGCATGACTGTGAATTCGTACAGACCATCCAGGGTGATGAACGCCGTCCTTGTGCGATCACACCCGGCCCTCGGGACTAGCCAATAACCCGAACGTAGGTTGAGTGAAAAGAAGTCTGTGCCCTGGAAGCAATCCAAGGCGTCGTCTATGCGTGGGAGAGGGTAAACATATTTTCTAGTAATTTAGTTCAAACGCGGGGAATCCAAGCAGAACCTAACTCAGCCATCTTTTTTCACGACCAGCACAACGGGGGATCACCAAGGACTACAGGAAGGATGGAAGACTCCACGCTGAAGCATGTCGTTAACTTGCTCCGTAACTATACGACGCTCCGTGGTGATACACGGTAGGGACGCTGTCGCGAAAGGGTGTAGATGCCGGTGTCAGTTCTTTGAACAATGGTGCTCGTTCTACCTAAATATGCTTGGTAGAAATCAAACAAAATTCTGAATTGGTTCAGAAGGGTAAGGAGCTGCGCACGTTGATGCAGAGCGAGGTTGTACTTCCGAGAACACGTCAGCGTATGCAAGATGCGGTGTGAACATGTTCAGCCCAGGCTTAGGAATCGGCTCGGAGGAATCAATAGGAACGATAACATCATCGACGATTGACTGAACCTGGCCAAGCGTCCCATTGCGGCGCAACGTGAGAAGCAATGAGGTAGAGTCGGAAATAAGTATTCTGGAGGCATCCCGGTGAAGTACTAGGACGGCAAATGGCAGCGACGCATGGTGGTGCTGACTGAGTACGTGAGACGGCCTGAACAGAACTGTAGTTCCAGAAAGAGCAGAACAGTAAACAGGAACAACGAGGGCACTGAAAGGGGGAAGGGTAGCGTCAGCAGCCACGACACGCTTGCCAACACCATTCACGGGCACATGCGCAGAAGGTGCATTGCTAAACACAGAGCGCCTGAGCACGAGCGCAGTCTCTAATGGCGTGATGGCGCGATCAGAAATGCCGCCCTAGGATGACATCATGTGATAACGAATTCAACAGTACAGTCAATGTCGTAGAGTACTTCTCCAATGATGACTTTAGTTGTGGAGGCTGCAACCAGATGAATTCGCTTTGCGCTTGCAGTATTGAGGGAAAACGCTGTAGGTGGCGTTGTCACCTTACGATGAGGGCGGCATATTTTCTGACTAATGACGCATCTAGTGGAAGCGGTATCGACGAGCGCAAGAGTTCGAATACGTTCAATGAAAACTTCTACGAAATTGGCAGCGGATAAGCGAGGACTTATACAGCTCGACGAAGAAGCAGCACGTGCCTCCGGAGCTGCGGAAGTCAGTTTTCCGTCTCAGCGCAGGGTCGGCGACGCATAGGTGACAAAGATTGCGGCGTGGTGAAGGTGAGTGACGGGAAGGGAAGGGATGAAGGCGGAGTCAGGCAGGAGGTCTCGCGCGTACACATCAGGTGGCGCGTCCTGTGGCATATAGTAAGGGGGCCAGAAAGAATAGTCGCGGTATCCTGGTGAACCCGGTGCTGCTGCGAAGCGCCGACGACAGAAGCACGCAATGTGACCTGAAATTGCACAAGCCAATTCGTCGGCTGTCACCACGGCGCCATGGATTTACGATGGGCTGCTTTGCACCAGGGAATGACGCTGGTGGCTCTCAGAGAGATTGAGGGGCCAACATCATCATCATCATCAGCCTGGTTATGCCCACTGCAGGGCAAAGGCCTCTCCCATACTTCTCCAACTACCCCGGTCATGTGCTAATTGTGGCCATGTTGTCCCTGCAAACTTCTTAATTTTATCCGCCCACCTAACTTTCTGCCGCCCTCTGCTACGCTTTCCTTCCCTTGGAATCCATTCCGTAACTCTTAATGACCATCGGTTATCTTCCCTCCTCATTACGTGTCCTGCCCATGTCCTTTTCTTTTTCTTGATTTCAACTAAGATATCATTAACTCGCGTTTGTTCCCTCACCCAATCTGCTCTTTTCTTATCCCTTAACGTAACACCTATCATTCTTCTTTCCATAGCTCGTTGCGTCGTCCTCAATTTGAGTAGAACCCTTTTCGTAAGCCTCCAGGTTTCTGCCCCGTAGGTGAGTACTGGTAAGACACAGCTATCATACACTTTTCTCTTGAGGGATAATGGCAACCTGCTGTTCATGATCTGAGAATGCCTGCCAAACGCACCCCATCCCATTCTTATTCTTCTGATTATTTCAGTCTCATGATCCGGATCCGCAGTCACTACCTGTCCTAAGTAGATGTATTCCCTTACCACTTCCAATGCCTCACTACCTATTGAAAACTACTGTTCCCTTCCGAGACTGTTAAACATTACTTTAGTTTTCTGCGGATTAATTTTTAGACCCACCCTTCGGCTTTGCCTCTCTAGGTCAGTGAGCATGCATTGCAGTTGGTCCCCTGAGTTACTGAGCAAGGCAATATCATCAGCTAATCGCAAGTTACTAAGGTATTCTCCATTAACTCTTATCCCCGATTCTTCCCAATCCAGGTCTCTGAATACCTCCTGTAAACACGCTGTGAATAGCATCGGAGATATCGTATCTCCCTGCCTGACGCCTTTCTTTATTGGGATTTTGTTGCTTTCTTTATGGAGGACTACGGTGGCTGTGGAGCCGCTATAGATGTCTTTCAGTATTTTTACATATGGCTCGTCTACACCCTGATTCCGCAATGCCTCCATGACTGCTGAGGTTTCGACTGAATCAAACGCTTTCTCGTAATCAATGAAAGCTATATATAAAGGTTGGTTATATTCCGCACATTTTTCTATCACCTGATTGATAGTGTGAATGTGGTCTATTGTTCAGTAGCCTTTACGGAATCCTGCCTGGTCCTTTGGTTGACGGAAGTCTAAGGTGTTCCTGATTCTATTTGCAATTACCTTAGTAAATACATTGTAGGCAACGGACAGTAAACTGATCGGTCTATAATTTTTCAGGTCTTTGGCGTCCCCTTTCTTATGGATTAGGATTATGTTAGCGTTTTTCCAAGATTCCGGTACGCTCGAAGTCATGAGGCATTTCGTATACAGGGTGGCCAGTTTCTCTAGAACTATCTGCCCACCATCCTTCAACAAATCTGCTGTTACCTGGTCCTCCCCAGCTGCCTTCCCCCTTTGCATAGCTCCCAAGGCTTTCTTTACTTCTTCCGGTGTTACCTGTGGGATTTCAAATTCCTCTAGACGATTCTCTCTTTCATTATCGTCGTGGGTGCCACTGGTACTGTATAAATCTCTATAGAAGTCCTCAGCCACTTGAACTATCTCATCCATATTAGTAATGATATTGCCTGCTTTGTCGCTTAACGCATACATTTGATTCTTGCCAATTCCTAGTTTCTTCTTCACTGCTTTTAGGCTTCCTCCGTTCCTGAGAGCATGTTCAATTCTATCCATATTATACTTCCTTATGTCAGCTGTCTTACGCTTGTTGATTAACTTCGAAAGTTCTGCCAGTTCTATTCTAGCTGTAGGGTTAGAGGCTTTCATACACTGGCGTTTCTTGATCAGATCTTTCGTCTCCTGTGATAGCTTACTGGTATCCTGTCTAACGGAGTTACCACCGACTTCTATGGCACACTCCTTAATGATGCCCACAAGATTGTCGTTAATGATTGCCCACAAGAGGACCTTAGTGTTGAAGCAATGAACGACGACAATCTTGTGGGGCCAACGCTGGCAGTCAAAGCGGTGGCTGTGCAGTGGCAGCCGCATTAGGGAATCGTGCGGCTACAGCTGTCGGCTGAGAGGCGGGCGGCAGCACTTCGGAAACCTGTGCCTGAATAGCTTTTGTGATAGATGGCGCTAGATTGTGCGTAGGCACTTCTGAAGCCGGCAAATACGACAAACACGAGAGCTGCAGTGCCACTTCCTCACGCACATATTGTTTGATTTGCGACAGTAGCCTATTGTGGTCACCACCTGTGGTTGAAGCGGCGAGAGAATCGTCTGCTTTTGGCGGCCGCCGAACTAAGACGCGTTTGAGTAGGTCATCAAAGCTCTGGCACAGGTTCGTAAGCTGATTGACGATGCGTGAGTCCATGGCGAGCAACATTTGAATGGCACCGTTGTCAGTGCCTTTCAGGATGTGTTTAATCATCTCTTGCTCGGTCATGGAAAGACTCAGGCGCTTACATAAGTCTATCACGTATTCTATGTAGCTAGTAAAATTTGCACTTAGCTGCTGCGCACATCCGTTCATGCCGTCCGTCCGTTCGGTGCGTAGTTTGCGCACGGTGGCACAGCCGAACACGTCTGCGAAGCGTTTCTTGAACGCACTCCATGTTGCGAAGTCGGCCTCGTGCGTATGGTGCCACAGGCTTGTGACGTCCTTGAGATAAGAAAGAACATTCTGGAGTTTCAGCGGGTCGTCGCACTTATTGTAGCTACTCACCTTTTCGAATGTGGGCAACCAATCTTCCACATCATGGTCATCTGTTTCACTAAAGAAGGGAGGATCGCGCTGGCGCTGAGCGCCGGCTACGAAAACCTGCAGGCACTGGGCGACGCCCTGCTGGGTGGTTTCCTGAGGCATTGCCGGCGCAGTTGGTAGCGTACGAATTCGCATTTCAAGGTTTGAATACCCAGCACATCAACCAATTTGAGAGGAAGTTTATTAAGTTTGGACGGTAGGCGGGAGGACCGCACGATGGGCACAGCAAAGACAGTCTCAGCCGGCGTCAATAGCTCGCGATCAGGAGTCGCACCTGCCGCCTAGACAGTGTCGCACTCCTAGTGCGTTGTGTCATCCCCCCTACAGGGCTGAGTAAATATCAGCTGTCATACGACCAGTCTCTTATGTGTCCCATCCCCATCATAGTAGACTAAACTACAGTTAGAAAGGAGATATTTTTACACTCGTGTTTGCTCCTCTCTGAACAGTGAACATTGACACTGCGCAGTATGTCGATCACTTTAGTCAGGATTTCGCGTTTCATGGCAAGGCCAGAAGAGCTCTAACTTGATGTGTTGTCTCGACATGAACTTGCATGTTATATTCATCAATGCATCCACAATCGTCTCTCCGTAGTCTGCCCTCTTACGCGTACTGAATCATAGTTCTCAGAAATGTCTTGTATTTCCTCGTGAACCCTCCCGGTGTGCTCCAACGATGGATATTATGTTAATAACTCACGGAAGGAGAGGGATGTAAATGTTTTACTGTAACTGTTACGTATGTATGTATATCTGTTGACACCTGTATGTTGTCCTAGTGTAATGCATGTTCTTTTGCCACACTGAAGCCACTGGGTTTTAGATCTCTTCACTCGAGCCCAACACTGCATCTTCTTTGAATGAGTTACTTCTGTAAAACATTTCAAACGCATCAATAAACTCAAACTGAAACTGAAAAACAAACGCAAAGTTCTTCTACTCATCTTAGTCTCACAGATGCCTTGCCACAACAAAGTTAACACGCACAGCAGCGGAAGGTTGACCCAGCAATACTGCCTCGTTTTCTGATATGTAATGGTGCTCTGCTTAAATTACTTTTGTTACTATACCTGATGAATTCATAATTGCCTGTGTATAGTATTCAAGTGCCGAACGCTACTAAGCCAAGCACCTATCTTCGGCGCAAGAACATTACAAATGTCTGATCACATGCAGCTTGATTTTTTATTCTGCGAAAGTGCAATATGTCTGCAGTACTCTGTTCATGGCATTTGCTATTCAAGGATGCTACACCATTGACATTTTCTGCCTTCCTGAACGCCTGCGCTCATTTTTATGTATGGTATGGTATGCGCGGTGTAACCTCGAGAAGCTGAACATGGACTAAGAGACCCGCAGTGCGCAGCTTCATAGCTGCACTGCCAATTTGAGTAACGTCATGTGTAAGCTAAACACCAGGGAATGTTTCGGCAGTGCATGAACCAGACATGTCCCTAAGACATTTGAAACCAATTCTTCACCTTTTAATTTCATGATTACTCAAACAAATTGATTTCTCTATATTAAAAGAGTACATCACACATTTGACTTGCCCAATTAAGATGATTACACAGGTATTACGATGATCCCGCTCAAGGCCGTACAAAGGCAGTTTATTTAGGCATAAGATAATTGTACAGCGTCCTCAAAACGTCAAACGCAGCTCGTGACTTCTTGGTGACATTGGATAAGTGGCCAAAGGGACACATTGGTAATGAGGGACCGCTCAGTGGACTGGTTTGGAATAATTACCCTCTGGGGTTTTTTAACGTTCACTGACGTGGCACAGTATACAGGTGCCTCACGTTCTGCCTCCATCGGAATACGACTACCGCAACTTAGATTGCACCCATCCCCGGGCTCAGAAACCGAGTCAGCCTGCCACGACAGCATTCAGCATCGCTGCACGGCGCCCAGAAATTATGAAACAGAACTGAAAAAAATGTGTCTGTAGATGATGCTTGATAACTGCGCTATTTTAAAAGGACGCCCTCTACGCCTGCGGCTATTTCGTAAAGCCCGCCAGCAAGCCTACTGCGGTTCTGTGGTCATCTGCAACCACCAAATTACAGTGCAACCCATATAGACTGACCTTAACGCTATGGATTTTACGATGCCATGAACCCACTGGAACATCTAAATTTAGGTTGAGTCCTCGATCAATTGCAATTCTCGCTAATTAAATATTTCCGAACCGGCGTTCGTGTCCTCCTTCTTTTCTCGTCCGTGTTCAATTGTGCGCTGGAACGATGTTTCATAATGCCAATCACAACCAACTAGCCCAGCTGTACATACTTGCCGATGTAGTTAGTGATACAGCATGCACGTTCAAGACGAAGTGACTAAGGTGGGAAGCATGGAACTGACAGAACGTTGAAAATACTATCTTGCTTCGCTGCAACTATTTATCGTCAAGAAGGATTTTCAGCTGGGGTTGTTCGTCATAATAACTTTTGAGTGAACTACACGGAGTCAGGAAAAGAAAGGAAAAAGATTCGAACGCAAATTTGACGATATTTATTGTCAAGTTTCACTTCTGTTTGCACGGTAGTTTGTTGAGTAATAAAACATACTCGACAAAGACATCAACTGTACCACGGACTTTTGAAGAGGGAAATACTGGGGTTCCATGCATTTTGCGCATCTCTCTTGCACACATCATAGCTTCGGCCGATGAAAAGAGTTTTCAAATACAGCAGACGCTCATGAGCTATCAAGTACGATGCCATTTTGAAAAGGCCTCATGATGACGATTTTGTTTGCTTCTGTGATTGGCTAGTGGAGTAACCAAACCACGCGCGGTCCTTGCGACTTGTTTGTCAACTCTCTTCTTAAGCCGGATACTACTATAGCATTAATTGCACCGACCTTGGTCGGTACTTGATATAAAAAGGACAAAGGTGGGACGCCCTTTAAAAATAAGCCGTGTCGTTAATGATGCTAAATGCTAAGTCAGGTGCCAAGACAACTCTATCTACTGCATATCTTTGGCCCGAAAAAAGGCATACATTGGCCAGACTAGGCGCGGCTGAATTGTGCGCCTGCTAGAACACCGGAGTGCTTCAAGAGCTGCACTGGGTTTGCATTTGTATGCTCACTGCGCAACCGGTGGGTGCGTTCAGGAATTTTTGTGCAATTTACAATAGCAATCCGGACTCGCGAACTAAGGAGACAGGCGATGCTATTTTTTTAAGAATACAGAGTGACACTTGTATGAGCTCACTTCCGATATAACTGTTCGAGTGTAAAGTTTCATTCCTAGAAGGCACGTGCTTATAGCTTAATCGTTCCCTTTCATGTTGTTTCTTCTCCGTGTTTTCTCACGCGTTTATTGCCTGTTTGGATAAAATTTAGCTCCTGTCTGCGATCGTTGTGTCTCATTCTTCCTTCTTGTGCGCATTAGCACTTTGAGTAATTAACCTACAGTTATGGTTTCTTCAAACTTGAAAATTTATTCGTGTGTAGAGTCCAAAAGCGCTGTTTATATATGCTGTTGGTAATACTAATAGTATACTAATGGTATTATCATTATCAATACCATAACACTTTGGCTTTCACAACATTCTCTTGTGGTTCGGTAACTGAAGATGTCACCTGCAGCTTGGCCAATTTATGCATTCCTATATTATTTTTCAGAGTGTGATATTTCAATTCCTGAGTAAAAACTACGAAACATTAATTTTCGGCACAACATTGCATCGGATGTCATAATTTTGCGTCGCCAGTTTAGTTTAAAGGCTAGATGCACACAAAAACTTTTGAATATTTCACATTCGGCATTACAAAAGCGTCCTCAGCCTTAGGAGAATAAATTTGTTCAATTGATATGGAAGTAATCACTTTTCGAGAGATCATATTCAGCACTGCATTCTATGTGCATGAATATTGTGTAAATTTCATCTGAAGGGGGTATATATTTAGCTAACCAGGAAATACATACGACTAATAACAGTGAACAGGAACGCAACATAAAATCAACTTGCGAAAGATTAGATCATTTCCTTACCTCTGAGTACTGGGAGTGGCAATCTTTCTAGAATGCTCCACGTTGCATTATGAACCTTCTGTGCTGCTTGCATATTCTCCAAGAACAATAAGCATACGTCATTGCACACTATGATTAATTACACGGTGCGTCTGGCGTCATTTCCTATTACTGTTCGATTCCTTCTTATGATCTATGCCTAGCATAGGTCATAGCTCGTATCTCATCTTAAGTTTGCACAGCTGCTTTAATTAAACTACGTTTGAATTGCTTTTTCAGTGCTAGGACACCTTCGTTGAAAACCAAACCTTGAGGAGGTCAGAAAATGTCAGTGCTTTCGAGCAAGCTGTTTCTGTAGCGCACCTAGACTATAGGTGCAGCGACATTTCCACTAGAAACGAACATAACGAAAAATGCTGTCCGTGGAAGAGCTTCATAGTGGCTGGTGATTAGAGCTGAGACTTACCCGCCTGTATATATTAGCTAACCATGGTCCGATGGGAATTTTCGCATACCCTGGTAGTACAATGTAGCCACGTAATTTTTACAGTGACGCTGTATATGGCTAGGTTTTGTGAAAAAATGCGTATGCCTATCGAGCCTTGCGAGTTCAGCTACAGCTCTTTCCTGTTGGTGTAGACGGGGGATTCTCTGATTAAGCCTAAGATATGCTTGGTGCAGGCTCTCTTGGAGGAGAACAGTAACACATGCTATAGGGCCCAGAATAGCCAAACTCATGTATTGTTTTACAGCGAAACTGTATATGGCTAGGTTCTGGCGAAATGGCGCGCACCTATCGAGCGGTGTAGATCGAGTATTTTTCCCATGCGTGGGCAGATTCCTAAGATAGTGCAATAGAGGACGCATCCGAGGCGGAGGTGAATCAGGCTTTAAGCCCTGCGTGAACTGATATGTATATGTATAGGAATATGTCCGTATACATACACACACACATACACACACACACACACACACACACACACACACACACACACACACATATATATATATATATATATATATATATATATATATATATATACATATATATATATACATATATATATATATATATATATATATATATATATATATATATATATATATATATATATATATATTGGGCGCATCGCTAACACGAAGCGTACGCGCTTCGATCATGAGGACCTCGCGTACCGTGAGATGGAAAACGAAAGGCGATGACGTGGCTCTACTTCGTCAGAACGTTTTCTCGGGGCGATAGCGATATTTGAGTGGGACTATGCGGAAAACCTATTTGGGGGTCCAGGTGTGTGGTGTGGAATCGACTGCCAAACCACGAGGTTACGTGTACGTGTCTTCGCAAGACTGTGCGGGCCTGCTATTAATTCGTGAAGAATGGCGCTGCTCACTTGAACGTGGTGGTTTTATCCGAGTGCTTTCCTTTTATTTGCTTGTGTCTTTGTTCAAAGGTTGGCGTGCGCTTCACTTCAAGTTGTGCGTGAACGAGCGCACTGCATTCCTTGGCGAAAGGTGTGAGTGAAGGTTTCTTGTTAACGGGCATGTTCACGCCGTAACATCCAACCCGCTTCTCTCATCGTGACGATAAATGCGGAACGCCCCACGATGAAACGTCGCGCTATGTTCGTTTACTCTCCGTAACGCAGTCTCCAAGTGTTCGATGGGCAGCAAAAATAGTAAGTGGCATGTTATTTAAATCATAATGTGGGGCAATGTTGTGTGATAATTGTTGAATTGGAATATATGGCTTTCAAGAAATGAAGCGCCAACGGTAACGGAATACAAAAAAGGAACAAAAAACAGGACAGCGCCTTGTCCTCTCTTGTGTTCCTTCTTTGTGTGCCGCTTCATTTCTTGAAAGCTAGGCACGAACTAGCCCCACAACGCGTTTTATTTGAATACATGGCTTGCAAGGAATTACGAATAATTTTGTGAAAAGGATTCGCATACTTTGCTACGCCTTATGCCTGTCTGCTGGTTAGAGTACTTTTTATTGCTAAAACATGTTTTGTTTGGTCAGTTATATTGGTTGCGTTATTCAAGACGAACAAATGTGAAGTTGACGATTTTGAAAGCCCTTTGGCAGTGTCAATTATTTCCTTCCTATTCGCTCCCCTTTCTAAGGAAGCTACTGGAGCAATTGTCAGTAACAGCCTAGTTACGTTCACATTAGGACATACGACACACCTAATAGTTAAAGGACACGCTGGCTTTTCAACTGAGGCGAACCGCAAGCTCGCCTCAGCCTCAAAACAAAAATATGAAAAATATGGAATATGGAAATATTGAAATATGAAAAATATGGCTGCCGGAGCGGCCCTAATGCGGAACGCTGAAGAAATTCAGACATTCGGGCCAAGCAGCGTAAGATCTTGACATCGCTGTCATTTCCGGCTGTGACACCACTTGTTACTTTTTACTTTTTGCTTGCTGGTTATTGTCCCCACGATACGTAGATGGTGACGGTTACAACGAGCCCCATTTACTTGACATGTAGGCTTCTATGGAAGCTTCGCTATTAGTTTACATATACCTTGACGCAATGACGACAACAGCGTTTGAGAAATACAAGAGCGCTAACGCATGCAACCACAAGGGAACAAAGACGAGGCACAAGCGCTGAGTCTCGTCATCGCGTCCTTGTTATTGCATGCGTCAGCGCCGTTGTATTTGTGCAATGAAGAACAACGCACCAACTCGCCCAGAACGAAGTTTTTATGACAACGGCGTAATGCGTCCAGACAAAGCCATGACGACAATAGAATAACGGCCGTGGAACCACTGCGAAAAATGACGGCACGAAGGTGTGTTGGTGTTGGAGCTCACGCCCGCGCTTATCTGCACCCCATGCTGATGTCGGTCACCTCGGCTGGCACTATATTCAGTGTTTGTTAGCACTATGTCCGGTACCTATGACGGCGTTGGTGTGATGGCGACGATGAAAAAAACCACGATGCCCTGACAGCGACATTGTAACGACTGCGGAGTGACGACAACAACATGAAGACGATGAAATGACGACAATAGAGCGTTCATGATCAAAATGTAGATGACGGCGCGACAATGATGGCGTATGGTATTGTATCTCTCGCTCGTGGATCACCTGTTTCCAGGGCCGCTTCGATTCGATTGACACTATATATCGTGCCTGCTCCATGCCAGGTACCGGCCAATCGTCCAATGCTGCAGCAGGAGCCACACAAATGATATCGGTTTGACTATGACGGTGTTATAAAGAAAATGCTTTGAGAATGACCTATGACATGGGCATGGGCTGCCTTGACTAGTTCTACATAGCGACGTAGTGGTGATGGGGAATAATACAGCTGTGAAACTGCAAATAATGAAACTGACTTTTTATTAGGAGAACTTGGGCCCACAAAGGCAAGTTACACTCATAGCACAGCAATAGCGGCGAACACGGTCGGTGATCGCCTAAATCTGATCTGCTGGTCAAGTGCGTCGGCTTTTATACATGGGCCATCGAAGGTTCCAATGTTATCACAGGTGCCCGCGTGTCTTCCAGAAAGTTCTACTCAATTCGCGTCGCACATGCAGTTAGATCAGACAAGCTTCAGTGACAACAGACAGTAGAAAGAAGCATCCATAACATTCGAGAAGCTTCCGATACATGCGGGCGCATCCCGCGCTGAACGATATTCGTTAGACGGCGAAAAGCGGTCACTCAAAAAAAAAAAAAAATAAGAAGTGTGCGAGTCAAAATTCGGTGTTTGAACTATACGCGGTAGCGATCAACCGTGTAATACTAGACATCTTTAGAATGGCGTTGTCGCCTTACGAACGTTAAATATTTTTATGGTCATGAAACTTCTAGGTAGAGCTATGGGAGAGGGTTATATGTTGGCCACGCCTTCCGCGAGATGGTGCTAGGGGTCATTCGGGCGCAACGACTGCGGCGCGCGAGCGTGTGGCGTTGGCTAGGTTCTAGGATCAGCGTTGGCTAGGATCAGCGCGCGCCGACCTCCAACAATAGAGGGCGGCGCAGGCTGAAAAGATAAAAATATACAAAAGCGCGGCGCCTTCTTCCACGTGGCACAGACTGGCCATTGGGGGAGCGGAGGAGGCTGCGGCGACAGTAGGCGTGAAGGGGGACGCGCCAGGGTGAGCGGGGTGGCGTAAAGATATATGAATGGCACTACTTTTGAAAAATTTAGAGGCTTTAACCTCGAGGCCCATTGCGAGCGATCGTCCACACTGAGAGCGCGAAGGGGCGAGTTGACGTTTGCAGCACCGCGCTTTCTTTGTTCGACCGTCCTATTCGCACCGCTTCCTCGTGTGAGCTGTTCGAAAACCTCGTCTTTCATTTCGTGGATTTTTGGTTTGGTGTGTGGAGCAGCCGTGTCAACGCCGCAGAATGCCAAGGGTCTGCTGTGCGCATGTGAAAACGGCAGGCAGCGGTAGTCTTTTTCTCGCGTACCTCTCATGAATGCTTCTCGCGCGAACCGCTGATTTGTTCACGCTGTAGTTTTGCGCACAGGTGCCGTTTGGCCGTAATTTGTCGTTTGTACGACGATCTGACTCAGATGTTTGGCCAATTCTGCCAGAGTGATTCGAAATCCGTATCGTCTGAAGCGACGGCTGACGAAAAAAAATTCGCCGACATGAGCCTGGTGGCGCCATCTCGTTTGCACCAAGGGAAGCAGTGCTCGGCTGCGATGAAACAACGGGACGCTGAAACCGCTGCACATGTACTCATTCACTCCGTGAATAAAAAGACGCCCCCTGGTTACAGAGGCGCATTTCAGTCGCTGCACATACCTGGCTTCAATCATCACCCGTTGCTTTATCGCATCTATTCTCAATAACAGCTACTAGCGCGCATCAAGCACCTGCCGCGCGACAGTCGGCAGCCGACTGTTATGCTCACGCCGCCGCCCATACCTGCGCCAATGGCGTAGGTATAAGGAGGTCTACACGCGTCCAATATCTTCAACTATTTCTACGTTGTTGTTTTTCTTTTTTTGAAAAGTGTGTACACACGGCACCTGTATTCTGTATTGGTGGCTTTCATGTTTTACGCGCTAGCGGCTACCCATAACATATACAACCAAGCGGGCGGAGCAAGCCGCTTTGCGCAGAACGCAGAGTAATTTTCTTACGTCGCATGAGATTACATAGCCTAAGGCATAAGCGTCCTCGCTCTGTTGAAACCAAACATGGCAAAGCCTTTGCGTGAGTTAATCACGCTGGGCGCACCGCCACGGATGCAGCACTCTCAATGAGGCGTGCGCCTCTCGTCTCGCTCATTCATGACAGGTGCGAGCTTGCATTTCGGGCCGCAGGAACCGCGTTTATATCTGGTTTCTACTTATGATGCCGCCCCTGATCGCTCGAGGCGAACGCGTGTACATGGAATGCACAGTGTAAACATCACCTTGCTGGCCCAAATTCCCTCGGCACCGCGGAGGGGGACTGCTGCGGCGAGTCCTCGTCAATTTCGCTTGACGACGCTGACGGATCGTAGGCATACGCCTTCATCGTTCGTGGTAGTTCAGTAGGCCGCTCATCCAAGGCGGAGTCATAATCTCCGCTCATGCTATCACTCTCACTAGAACTTTGCGTTTTGCACTGCGCAACGCGAGGAAAACATAACTGCGCAGCCCGTCAGTTCACTCCGCGGCTGCTGAGGGTAGGTGTGACGTCAGATCCGCCGCCTTGTTGTCGGGAACGCTTTGCGAGTGACTCGGTGGCCGCTCATAAAGAGTCAAAAATAAAGCCATCTGCTCAAAAGCAACCCGAATAATGAGTGTATACTATAGCAGTCGTGTCTTAGGAATGCAAATGTGCGGCTTTCTCTATACTCTTCGATTTTTATTCTGTATCCCTTTAAGAATGTTTGGTGCGTGCAGACCGCTTTGTTTGTCTTGAAGAGTCCTTCGCATAGCAGTCGACAGATGATAAGCGCGATCATTATTAGCTAGACTTGGCACATGACATTTCGCTGCGGCAAGTTCGGGGTGCAATCATTACACGCGAAATAAAAAATCGAATTTTGACGACAAAATTTAGGGGTGCCATCATTATGCGAGTGCGATCATTATGTCAGTAAATACGGTAATCGGCTGTTTTTGGTTTTGCGCACTCAATGTTAAGGGATGCAAATCGTGACATACAACAGAATGCAAAAATGATTGAGGAATGCAAGCAGGGCGTGGGGCTTTTTAGGCAGATGCATGTATGTGTTACTTATAAAAATCCCCATGGTATGCTTGAAGGCATTTTATAACACTTTGTTAGAATACACTGACACCCACTTATTAGGGCGAAATACTCCTCGAAACAACTTTTTATATACTTGTACTAGGGATTTGAATATACTGTCATTCATAGAGTGTTTTACTAGATTTGAATTGTCATTGATTTTTGTGTAGCTGCTGTTTATTAGTTATGTCCTACACGGGCGGCAAAATATTTTCGTGCGCACTTTCTTGTGTATAAAATTTTCAGAAATAGCTTCATGCTGCATCTTATTTAGCTAGCTGTATCCTGCAAAGCGGTGATACCTATCCAAACGGCTTGTACTATTACTGGAACTATGCAAAAAATATTAGGCCGCTTTAAATAATTTTACAGATTGTAATTTCAATTAGATATCAGAATTATGCATATCTTGAAGAGTACGTAGGCCAAATCTCGTTAGTATAGGACAACTATAAGTGCATAAGGTTATTCCTATGCTATTGTGAGAAAAAAGATTATTGAAGTATATTCAATAATTTTTTTCACAATAGCATGAGAAGTATGCAAGATTAGTAGGCAGGCCTGTCTGCCTGCCTACTAATCTTGCATACTTCTAGTAACTTTACATGCTGTTTGAAAAGATATCGGCAATTTGCAGTCTACACAGATCTGAGTTAGCTACAGCACGCTGCTTTTTGTGAAAATTTATTACACAAGAAAGTGCCCGGAGAGATCACTGCACTTTCCCATTGTGTAGGACATAACTGAAGAAGCGGCTAAAGAATACTAATGACATATATGAAATCTGCATGAAGAACTCTACAATTGGGTCTCTTTTCAAACCTCTAGTAATCTTATGTAATCTAAGTTTGGAATATTGTTTTTATTGCACTTCATTATCTGGGTCTCCTTTGTACATAAGTGCAGCCTTCCTTATCTGTTACGTGTAGCTTACTTTCTTAGAATGTTAAGTCTTTTAGAACACGGAAATAGGTTGAACTTATAAATCTTTTGACATATTATAAGAGACTTGAGCGGTGGTGAATTGAACTTCTCCATGAGTTACATAATATTTTGAAGTCTCATTATGGTTCTGAGTGGCATTGCAGTGTCATACATATGCAGCTGCAGACTGCATATTGGACATTCATTTAAGACTGTTTTGCTTGGTTGGCTATTGATTCCAGTTTAATAGTTATGAGAACTGTCTTGCTTTCATACTGATTCTGTGCCGACTGATACATTTGAATTTTCCAGAAGACAATAGCAAAGATGGATGAAATATTAACTTTTTTTGCTAACCTGCCATGTGCTTTTTGGCAAGTTTACTGTGGAATCTTTGTTATCCTATGTTGTGTTTTCACAGTAGTCTTCTTGAGAACTAACCATTGTCGTATGTACTTACAGCAAGAGTTGTTGACACATTTTGAAAAGCGGCTCGACACTGCCATCCAAGAGTAAAACGACTTACATGGATTAGTTACTTTACTTTATTTTCAAGAGTTGTGCACCACGCACTAAGGGTAACTTAACACACACTGCTGGAGTCATCAGTCTCATCTAGAATAATTACCTGAATCATTCTTGCAGTGTTCGTGTGACACTTTATCTTCAGTCATCTGACTGATCTAGAATTGTTACCGGACTCCCCAAGCACTAGTCTTGTAACCCTTTTGAGAGGGTATAGGCAACTACTACAGCAGAGTATGTATGACTATTGTGTGCGGGGTCACGTAAACACCTTGTATCGAGCACAGATAGTCTAGGGACTCTGCCAAAAGAGAGTTCGGGTGTCTCCCACAAAGTGTGTCCTATACGTGACAAGTCGAGACTCTTCGAAAAGAGTAAGGGATACCCTATTTTTTCGTAGTGTGTGACGCATGTCGTTTCTAGGCCTGTACCATCTCAGTAATGTGCAGACGATGTGCGATTCGGGCGCGTAACGACAAGCAACGAAATAAAGCCACACTCGATCCGCTCGCTATCTGGCTATGGCATTGCGCTACTGAACCAGCGGCTGATGGTTCTATACCGGCTCGTGATGAGTTTGTGGTTCTGCCACAGAAAACCCCAAAACATATCTATAGAAATCCACGCACACATTTGAGAGTGTATTAATCAGCGTTCGCATAAAAGGAATCTGTGAGATGGCATCAACTTACGTGCTGTCTACAAATTTGTTACTGCTGATTCTATTTTGCTTCATTCGTTTCATATTCAGTCAGCATTGCACGATTCCACAAGGAAACAGCTCTGTTAGCCGAGACGTGCTATACGCTGCAGACAGAATAAATAGCATATTCTGATCGTTTAGCTGAGCAGGCTACAAATGTTCCTTAGTACACGGCCTTCGCATCGAGCAGCTGCTTCTAGGTCCTTTTTTTCGTCTGCGTGTACTCTAGTCGTCAGGCCTGCTAAGTTGGGTTGCCTGGCTTCCTCTAATAGTCGTGGCCTACACGTTCTGTGATCGATGTTCAAGCGGATCCATGGTGCGCGGCTTTCCAGACAGCATCAATCTATGTCTCACTGAGTGGAGCTTACACATAGAGGCCATTGACAGCGACACTTGTCGGTGGGTATGGGATTGCAGCGTTGATGCAGTCAATTTTCAGAGAATATTTTATTTCCACCTCGCTCTCTAACTCAATTTTCTTTTACCGCAAGTGCTCAAGGAATCACTGCTGGCTGCTTGTGCATTGTCCAGATGTCTTTTTGCGTTCATTTACTGTTTGTGGACTTGTTCCTTACGATGCCCAGTCACGTTCTGCTCAAGTGTGTCATTCCTATGCTTGAACCAATTTGTATAACCAACAATGTCGTCCTTGGCGCTACTGCCCACGGTGCTAAAATGAAAACACGCCACACATAGCTAGTCTAAACTCAGTGATTTGACAGTCGACCCAAAACTGATTGATGCACGATTTATTAGTATCAAAGCGAGATTCGTTAGTATGGAGATAAAGCATGCTTCTCTTTTAAACTAGCAGTAACCCTCTAATATTAAACAATTACCCAAGTTATAAAGAATTAAAATGGACCAGCGCCGTCCAGGTTGGACGATTTCGACGACATGTAGCGGAAAGATAACTTAATTATCTACTGTCGTTCATACTGCTACAGAAACTTCGGCTGAGACTGAAAAGAAAGTTGCGTTGAATTCTTACGCAGTCGTCGTCGCGGCTGTTAGCGGAAGGGCAGCTCTATGGAGCGCATCATTTTGGTGCGTTTGGGGTAACCGAATGTGGACCCGTGGTTGTGAAACTGACGTCGCACAAATGATAATGCCGGGTGTTTTTATGAAGATATTCAGCAATGTTTAAATACAGCTGTCTCGAAATAAACGAAGGTTACTTGGAAGACATGGCGTCAGTTGTGACCACCATGAGGTTACGCGTGATACTTAGTAATCAGTCGCTCATTAACAAAAATAAATTAGTAATTAGTTCTAACGCGTTATAGACTCTCCGCTACGTGGTTATAAATGGTCCAGATGTCATGTAACTTGGTCACGTAAATATTTTTCCGAGACGTTCCAAGTCTGTCTCCATCAACGCCAGGTCACTCCAGACGGCTTTCGACGGGCCAGCCTACAGCTCAACTCCGTAGAATGTCATTTTATCTGTCGTCAAATACGAGTACTCGGACACTTGAACAGCGCTAACCGGTGTACAGGCTGAACATGACGAAATACGTGCTGTCAGCGAATTTCCAACTACTCGTTCAGCCGCTGATGTCTGAAGTTTCTGCGGCTTGTGTGCATACTTTGGACGCTTCATTTTAATAACTTTGCCTGATCTAGTTCGTCCTCTCACGAATATGATCGAAAAGAGCATTAGCTTTTTTTGGGGACGTGAACAACCTTCAGGCATTTTCACCGCTTACCGCTCGCGTCGCAAATCCACCTCTTTTTGGGTAACTTCGATCCATCTGCTTACACCGAAGTTCGCAGTGATGCAAGTGGCCGCAGCATTGGCGTTATCTTGGCCTAACATCAACGGGATGCACACACATGCTCACACCAGATGCTCACACCAGAATTGGTCAATAACCCAACGCTAGTGCCTTGCTCTCGTTTGGGTCATTGCTATGTTCCACCCTTACCTGTTCGGCAGACTTCTTTCTGCCGTGAGAAATCACCAAGCTTTGTGTTGGCAGTCCTATTTGAAAGACCCCACAGACTGTCTTGGACGCTCGGCTTCGCGTTTAAAATAGTACATCTTTACTGCGTCCTATAAATCTCTCCGGGTCCATAAGGACACCGACTGCCTTTCCCGCGATCCGGTTTATCCATCCGGCGCAAAAGAAAGTAAGCCGATGCCCGTGTTTTTTCGATTACTGACTTCCTCAACATCGTCTTCTAACAGCTTCCCGACCTGCCTTTACGATCTCTTATTGAGTGTCTCAACTCGGAAAACGATATGAAAAGTGGTTAACCGAGAGGCCCAATTTGGATTAGTCATTCCATACGAAGCCAACAAACACTGACATCAAGGACGGCATAGGGGAATTTACTTGCGCTTAATAAATGCAATAAGAAGACGATAAATTAGGGGAAATTAAAGTGGATGTAAAACAACTTGCTGCAGGTGGGAAGCGAACCCACATCCTTCGCATTTCGCTCTGATAAGTACGACCATTCCCTACATCTGTTCCCCCTTCTAGACGACGGATTAAGGCCCAACCACACGCAGTACGGGATACACGTCTCGCTACGCGTACACGTGCGCGTACGCGTCTGCGTGCGCGTAAGCGGGTGATGAAGGGAAGGGCTACCTGCCACACGATGAGCACACACGAGAGCGCTTCGCTGGCGTAGCACAGGGCTGACAAACCAGTGACGGAGGAAACGTTCGTCTTTGGCTTTGAGAAACGTTTATCCTTGATTTCATTATGGCCAGCCATATTTATTTAATTTATCAATGATACAGCTAGTACCATTGTCTTTAAGTTGATAAGTGCACGCCGTTTTTATCTACACATCCTTATGACAAGAAAAGGTAAATCAATGATCAACATCACGCGCGCAGCGTCTGCTTGCCCACGACTGCAGCTGACATCTGCGCGCGAACACACACGTCGAGCTTTTGCTTAACCGCTTGGTTCGCCGGCATCAGCGTTCTCTTCCCGCAATGTACCACATGAGAAAGAAGCTTTTGCTGCGGCTGCTCTTGCAAAGGTGGCGGGAGCGCAGAAAGCGTCTGCGGCGACGTTGGAGGGTCCGGCCAGTCTTTCAACTGCGTAAAGAAGAAGGACTTTATGGCTGCGAGTAACTTCTTTCCTTTCGATGATCTACACTGGCAGAACTAGGAGCCAGTGTTTGGACATCGGGAGTTATCTTCGTCGGGACAGCAATTACTTATCAGCCTTTTTAAGTGCGCGCATATAGAAGACATAAGTGAAAGGGTTAAAGTAGCAATGCGGGGATCGTACTCGCAGCGCGCGAACGCCCAATTCGCAGAACAGCATGGCGTCGTCAGTACAAGTTTCGTCCTCGTTGACAGCACCGACCGAAACAAAGAGAACGACAAGCGCAGGGTCTAGTTCGGAAAGCGCTGAAGCATAGGCGAAGATCGGGCTGATTAGCCGCCGGAAGCACACAAATCGTATATTGGAGACGTGCTGGCGACACCTTACGACGTCTCAACAGCCGTCTGTCTAACCCGTGTATGCAGTACAACATACCGTCACCAATTCTTCAGCTTCAGAGTGGAAAAAGCCCTTGATTCTAATTATCAGGCGATCTCTAATACTAATTTGGAGCTTCCTTCATTATTAACAGTAGACCATACTGCTTATACAGATCTGTAGAACGCTCTTGCAGAAAATTTGTAAGGATTAAGTTTTGTAATACATTTTCTTCTATTCCATATTTTATTTGATATCCAGCTTATTTTTTCTCATTTCATTAGATACCCGATTTTCAATCTACTCTTCAATATTAGCACACCCCTACAAAAAGTTAAGGACTGCTAGTCATGCTTGTGCCATTAGCATAGCACATAGATTCACGAACACCTTTTTACACGTGTTGGTTGTCATATATGAAGCTTGTGGATGAACTAAAATTTCCTATATTTTCTGTCTCTCAGAAGTGTGACTGTAGAATACGAAGTGTAATGTAATTAAATTGTGGCCTGGCAGGTTTAAATGCTGTGGAACTAATTTCGGAAGTTTCTCGGCAGTGGCCGTACGATTTTTCTTAACTATATCGTTGACTGGCTCTCCTGTTTTGCCGACACACTGTTTGTATACAAGCATATAAAAAAGCAGGGGGTAAAGTTAATCATGGCTAGTGGCTATGCGGGTGTGTCAGTGAGAAGTGTACAGCTACCGGTACCTGCGCGTGTATGCGGCCAGGGCGCGGTCGTTCTGCCAGGTAATAATGCACAATTTTTTACAGATGCAACGGATACGTCAGGATGAACACGAATTTTTCTACAAGTTCTTTCGCAAGACGCCACAGCTCATTGACAAGCTATTGAGGTTTGTCGCAGAGGACCTCACACGGCAGCACCACATTCAAGAAACCCCTGGAGCCTGGAGAACGACTTGTTGTAGCATTGAGGTTTGTAAAGGATAATTGCCCCTCGAGTAATAATGTGCGATTGCAGGAATACAGAACACCGTTTCTTTGTCATTTAATGTATCATTTATTTTATTTTATTTACATAATACTGCCCGCCGCCTTTTGGCAGCCAAATCAGGAAGGGTCACAAAACATTGAAGCTAAACAAAAGAAAGAAAAGAACGACTGATAATGAGCATGCATAAAAAATACCAATACAGAATTTAGTTCATAGTATACAACTAAATATTTATTACCTCATAAACAAATCAAAACGGGACACAAAATGCTGATACAAAACGAGAAATAGTAATGAAGGTACAGTCTATGCGAGTGAAAAGAAATACCAGAAAAACAAATTGAAATCACTTAATCGAAAAACTGCCATCGAATGGCATCGCACAAAAGCTACCTCAGTGCTTTTGACCTTGCGCAACCTGTGAAACATGCACTGAAGAATGCTTGTAGATGTAGTATTAAACAATGGTAGTAGCTAACGTACACAAATGAATTTTGATTGTATGTCACCCAAAAAGGACCCCCACAGCCATGGAGATCATTGTCAAGAAAAGTCATGTCATCATAATTAGTATGCAAACAATTGAATAATGGGTACGAATTTTTTTTCAACTTGTATTCAAGCGACTTGGCAGCCGGGCAAGACATAAAAGACGTTGCCTTGGCTTACTGTGTGGGGATTGAGGCGGCTAGACTCTGCAGTGGTGTGTAAGTCATATTGTGGCGATCGTGCAAGGTATTTAACAACTGCAGAACAGCACGACAGCAGCAGAAATTCCTTTATTTTTTTTAAGCTTAAGATTTTTTTAAACCTCACACGCTGTTCACGGCTCCCGTCAGGTAGCCCTGTTTCCTGCCAGAGGAGCACGGTCATACGTATAGATGTCTCATTTACGCACTGCCTTCAATATCACTGATTACGTACAAAGACTTTCGCCAAACATCCAATGCACTACATGCAAAACCAACTCTGGAACTGAGCCACGCAACACAGAAAAAATATATGGAATGTGGCTTGTGTATGATAGTTGTGGGAGAGGTAGAAGTTGTCTATGTTGGCAGTAAACCTCGCCTCCTGGCTATGTGGTGGCAAGACTTTTCCCTTTCTTGTACCTCTTCCAATAACAATAAAACAATTTGAAAAATCCTTGCGCTGCTAGAGCGCCCCAACAGGCTTTACAACTTGCACAATACAACCGAAGTTTTCAATGGGGACTGGTTGAAGGTCCATTATATTTCTTTTTTATTTACAGGCATGTACAGGCATCTCTAGATGCATGCACAAACTCTACATGCACAGGTGGTGAACTCAAAAAGGTTCATTGCTGCACGACAGGCTGAATGAGTAAAGACAGATGATAGCGATAAACATCTGTGTTGCAACAACCAACCTTCAGTTGCAAGTCAGTGCTTGTTTCTCTATTGTAGGTGTGTTGTTAAAATATGTTCACTAATCTCTACAGCAGCAATGGCCGACCAACCAGGCCCACAGATATCAACTTTATGAAATTCTTGAATAACGCCGCACAGAAATATGGATACAACACGACGTGAAATGAATAAAAAGAAGAGCTGAGGGGCTTTGATATGACAACACAGACAAGGAAACGTAATAAAGCATAAAGAAAAATAACTGTCGTTTTATTTGTAATCTCGACATCACAAGGAGAAGGGAAATGAATGTGGTCAAAATATAACTTGCCACTTGTAGGAGCTAAACCCAAAACCAATTGAGCTGGAGGCTATTCCACCATCAATTTCCAAGAATGTTTATGTGTACTATATTAGGCTCTTGGAGTGTTCTTGCACGAGTAAGACTGGCTAACACTACCAGGGTGAGATCTAGTACATGCACATACAGGCTCAAGAAAGTTTGCAGAGGGATAGCCATTGCTGCAGCTCTGGTAAAGCAATATAAGCATAATTCAAAGGTTGTGGGTTCGTCTCCCATCAACGGGAAGTTGCCTTTTCATATACTTTCATTCTCCTCCTCATTTCTTCATTTCAATATAAAGTAATAAAATTCAACAATGATTTCCTTTTGTTTCATTGACCCTTCGCATTATTATACAAAAGTATACATTAAAAACATTATACTTTAAATTGCTTTACTACTTGCATCAATTTACTTTTCATATTGAGATGCTTATCCTCACTGACCTCTCTCATGTGTTTGAGCAGAGAGACGGCAAAAGTTTGAGGTCGTCCTGTGGTTGGCCTCTTTTGATGGCACTTGAAACATTGCCTAATTCGTATAAAATTAACTGAATCTCATCTTTCTTTTTCCATTTCCTCCCTCTTGGCGTCGCTCCAGAAGAAATGCTTCGCAACGTATCCAGCCTGCGACTGCCTGCTGAAGCCAGCGATGCTTGTGACTGCGGCCTGCTGTGGTGTGCCTCAGAAACCTCAGGAACCAGAACTTCTTGAAATATCGGTGATTCAAGAGGTACGAAAATGTCCTGAGACTCCACAGACTCATGCGACGCCGAAGACAGAGTCGATGCTGGCGCTTGTTACTCTTCACTTGACGGTGATGGCCCTTCAAGTGCTGCCAGATCAGAAAACTGGCACATTTTTCGTTATGTCTGCAGCACTTCCTTCCTCACTCGATGGGGGAACTGGTGGAAGAACTGGAGAACTGCTCGAAGGTCGAGCAATGCAATCCGAACAATCATTGCCGAACGATCATTGATTACCAGGCGCTTACCCATTCGCTATATAGTTCTCATCCAAAATCAAGAGTTGCTCGCTCGATCAATGAAATTTAGCAGATTGATTTTGAGGTGGCATACAGAAGTACGCAAGAATATTCAGACGCTGAAGCATTTTGTAAGCTTCAAGTTATCAGAAGCTGTGGGAAAGAAGTAAGTGTGAATGTGCCAAGTTACCCAGCAATTGATGTCCATAGGGGACGACGGGAGGTTATTGACCTGTAACACGACAGCACGAAGTCAGGAGGGCACGATAGTTTTTCGGGAATCTACTAAAACGAAGACGAAAATCTACATGGTCCGGAATGAAGAAGAGATATTGGTGATTACATGAGGTTCTTCCATGCGCGTGAACTGAAAAGACCAAATATAGGCAGAAATTGTAAATACGATATTTCTACTTCATGCAAATATTGCATTGAGGCAGTTCATGTTGACGGCTGTATAAGCACATGACAATTTTGTCTGAAGAAGTAAAGCATGAGTTTGAACAAATCGGAAACATAGTGGAACTTATTTTCTTCTCGTTCCGGCATGTGAGTGTGCGTGTGTGCACAGCTGCCTATGAATAACAGAAAAAGAAAATAAGTCTCTTACTCACGGTTAAAAGCAACTTTTTCATTTTCTACTGTATTCATGTCTCACGCAGAGTTGCCAATCCCCGTGCTGAAATGCAACGTTATAATCAGAGCCAATTACAAACTGTCCAATAAAATACAAAGAGCGACTACAAATTCAGGTCCTCTGCACTTGTATTACCATCGCCTACTCTCCACGCGAACTCTCTGCAGCAAAGAAGCCCTTCTATTATCTGTTTCGTTTAGTCATCCAGTAGCAATTCCTAATCAGCTTTCAGAAGATTTGGAAGCATGAGAAATTATGTTTGCTAAATGTTAACAGCATTACGAGAAATGAGTCATTCTGGCTCCTTCATTTGTTGGTGATATGTATCTGGTCCAAGTGATGAGGTAATGCACATAGCTGCCTACTATTGCCTACGTCAAACCTGATGGTTTTCGGAAGTCCGTCGTTATATTGGTCCTGAGCCTTTTCTTGCCATACAAGTTCACGTTCAACGAGTTCAACCTCGAGGCAACGCTGACGCCGGCGATAACTGTGCATACTCCCCTTTGGTGTCCAAATTACTACATTCACAGCATAAAATAATGCGTGGAAAAAAATAGATCTGGTCCGACGACCTCACGGGTCAGCAGATCTAGCTGGTCACCGTAATGTTGCGTCCCCAACGGCTTCGAACGGAAGTTGTCGTGACGGGGTTTATTACGTACTTCATAAGAGACGTGCATTTCAGAAACAAATAAAGGCTTTCATACTTAGGGAGTAGCTTCTAGAGAGCCCAAGCACATTGGAACGAACGGATATCGAATGAAAGTTTGGAAGAACACAGGTGGAAGAAAATGGGCAATTACTTGATGGACGTCGGCTTAATGAAATTCGCATGGACGTGCTGTTTGTCTGGGGTTTCAAGCAAGCATTTTAAAATACAATATGGCTGAATCCTCGGAGGCCTTGACCGAGTTTGCGGCCAATGCTTATCGTCGCTTCAATACTCGATTTGTGCGGCGAACGCGCATAGAATGCTCCCTATTAGCCACAATGTGCCCACTTTTTGCAAAAGAATGATTTGTGCCGTTTTCTCGCGAAGTGACAATACTGGGTTGGCACGCACTGTTTTTTCTTTGCCCCGATCTTCTCCATGTTACTGTCATTCAAACCTGAGTGGTTCGGGAATCAAGCATCATACAAGCGATTGCCTAAGGGCGATCACGTGAGTCAAAGATAGGGCATTTGATAACGCTGTCTTTTTTCAATTACGAAAACGAACCGGCTGACCCATGCTTACCGCATCGACGAGAAGACAGACAACCGTCTTCTAGTATCTTCCTTTATGGTGAATGAAATGTGAGCCTAAACAGTCGAAACACGTTAAGGAAAATGTCTGAAATCTCTGCTTTGCCGTCGAACACTGCTGAGTGCTGATAATAACACGAGAATGACACCACCCGTTCACTTGGGAGCTTTGTTTTGAAGTCTGAATAGTTTTATTACACTAAAGTGTAAGCTCTCTCAAGGTCCGCCGCATGTTGTTGCGACTGTGGGTCCGAATATGTAAAATGTACTTTGCTCGTGGAAGAGTAAGGCAACCTGGAGCTGGGCGCGATATCCAGGACGTTTTGCAATCAAATTTATATTCATCATCATCATCCTGGTAACGCCCACTGCAGGGCAAAGGCCTCTCCCATACTTCTCCATGTACCCCGATCATGTACAAATTGTGGCCATGTTGTCCCTGCAAACTTCTCAATCTCATCCGCCCGCCTAACTTTCTGCAACCCCCTGCTACGCTTCCCTTCCCCTGGAAGGCAATCCGTAACCTATAAAGACCATCGTATATCTACCTCCTCATTACATGCCCTGCCCATTCACCATTTCTTTTTCTTGATTTCAACTAAGATGTTATTAACTCACCTTTGTTTCCTCACCCAATATGTTCTTTTCTATGCCATAACATTACACCCATCTCTCTTCTTTCCATAGCTCGTTGCGTCGTCCTCAATTTAAGCAGAACCCTTTTCGTAAGCCTCCAGGCTTCTGCCCGTACTTGAGTACTGGTAAGACACAGCTGGTATACACTTTTCTCTTGAGGGATAATGGCAACGTGCTGTTCATGATATGAGAATGCCTGCCAAACGTACCCCAGCACGTTATTATTTCTCTGATTATTTCAGTCTCATGATCCGAATGCCTGGTCAGTACCTGCCCTAAGTAGCTGTATTACCACTTACTCTTACACTTAACTTTACATTACCTTTACCACTTACAGTGCCGCACTACCTATCGTAAACTGTTGTTTTTTGTTAGGCAATGTAACTTTTTGAAAATTACATCTTCTTATGCACAATGCGCTAAGCTGCTTTGTATGTTGAGATATTATTTAGAGTGGTAAATAATTTTCTTCCTAGACCTATCAGAAACGACCGTTTTCTAGCGGTAACGAAAGAGTCAAATCACTGCAAGGGAAATTTTATTCTAAACACGAAGTGATGACTGCCTTAACTGAAGTCTAAGAAGCCCTTTATTTATTGGAGTAACAAGTCACCGATATTGGCAACAGGCTTTCAGCAGTCGAATAACACATTCGAATAACTGAAGGGCAACAGGGTGAAAGCGTCGTGCCGCAAGTGACCGTACTGAGCGAATGGGTGAACGAATTTGAATATCGTTCACCACGATGGATAGATGGATGCAAAACTATCATGAAAATTCTGAGGCACGCGACTCAGCGCGCTAAGGGCCGCTCCCACGTTGGGACAGTCAGGCCATGCGCGACCGCCACTTCGTGGGCCCTCTGGACCGCCCAAAGTTGCACCCTGGCATCGGGGCTCTTGATAGCGCGGAGCCACTTGTCCTCATTGATTTGTTCTGTGCCTCGTAACGAGGGGCAAGGCCCTAACATATGGTCTAGGCTAGCGAAGTCGTTGCAGTGCCTTGCAACAAAAAGAAATTGTATTTCATAGAGTAGCAGAGGACACTAATGAAGCATGTGCACATACGGAAGAAAAAAATAAATAAAAAACATAAGCGACTCAAATCTGTCAAGACGATTGGTCAGCGAAGCTATATAGCACAAGACAAACAGTTGAGAAAGAATTTTGAACAAAAGTTCGGACACATGCATTGTATTGATCGATGGTCATCCTCATAAAGTACGCCCTCAAATTTTGTCATGCAATCACGCTCGCTTGTGGTATACATTCGTATGCATACATAAATGCAGTCCTTGTCAAGGCAATAAAGTTCGTGAAATCACTCACCACAAACTTAAATCCACATGATGTAGCAAAAGTCGGGGGCTGCTGATTCTGGTAAAAATCTGGAAGGTTGACATCGTTGCCATAAATAACGTAGTGAGGGGTACTTGCTTCGGAGGCAGCAGCAAATTCTTACACTCCATGAACAGTGCCCCATGGTGACCCACAATAAGAAACAAATGTCTACGATTTACCGTAACGAAATTTTAAATCACACCACTACGCGCCGCACGTGTATTCAGGCTTTTGCATGCTTTAGGACGGGACATGTAGGTCTACTAAGACGAACAAGGCTGCTGCAATCTTTGCGATAGCAGACAATTTTCCCAGGAAATACTTCGCAGCTCACGATATCTTCGTACAAATAAGAAGCGGAGCCAATAACGACAGTTCCTTCGACCATGCCCAGCAGGTTATTCAAGTATACGCCTTTATCCTTAATACCTCTGCAATTCACAACTAAGAAAGAAATGAATACGGGTATATGCTGGTCCTATCATTTCTTGTATATTGAGAGACTCATAAAAATGCCCTTAAAATTATTTATATTTATTTATATAACGCGACAAAACCAGGATTTGATTATGAGGCATGTCGAAGTGGGGGGAATCCGGGTTAATTCGAACAGTCAGGAGATCTTTAACGTAAACTCAATGCACCAAATATGAGCGGTTTTCCTTTTGCCCTCTTATAAAGGCGCAAGTCACGGCCGGGATTTGAACCCGCGCGACTGACCTTAGCAGCGCACTGCCATAGCCGCTTGGCCATCGCGGCGGGTTACCCTTGAGTTGCATTCTTCTTTCAGCGATGCAAATCTGGCAATCAGTGGTTGATTCCTCCCGGCCCGAAAGTTTCGTAATCTGTAAACGTTCATCTTTCTAATTTTCAGACAGATGTCCAGATGTGTAGCGCAAATTTCTTGTATTATCGACTCCGACGCAGACCAAGACTCGCGGGCACTAGTGTGTCCGCTTTACGATAAAACATTAGGTTGCGTTGTCGGCAATCGTTTTTCAAGCCGTCTCGTTTTCTCTAAAGGCACACATACACTTGGACATTATTGTCGCCAGTTTTCTTGCATTCTCTCACTTCCGGCTCTAGTTCTGAAAACGATTTGAGTTTATCTTCGGTGCAATTTATCGCTGACATCAAACCTTTCACAACCACACATTGCTCAGCTTCATTTCTTTTTAAAGTTTGAAACTGTGGCTTGTTTACCTCTTGCCCGTGTAGAACAATTGGCAGCGCAGTTTTAATGTAAGGACGGGACTAACTGCTTCGTCAAGACAAACAAGCAACAACAAAATGTGATAGTCCTAAACGGCGTTGTGAGTAGTATCTGTACATGGAATGCTTGCTAACGTATTGTTTCAATGTTCGTTATGGAGCCGGCAATATACAAACGATAAAATTTATGCTATGCTCCTTCAACCGTTTTCATTTGTTTATGGAAATTTTGCTCAACGCTATGGTAGAGCTTCATGCTGCGGCCTGATGCGGACGCACGGCAGAACTGTCGCAAGTAGAACACGAACATAAACAGCCGTCAAACATGTATCCTGTGCGACGTCGATACACCAAGCGACGTCGATAAATGATGTATCCTCTGCTGCGTGTACCAACGTGTGAATATTGTGGACACCGCGTGAAAATCACAGCCCTGGTTCTGTACAGTGTACAACTACAACACCTTGTTTTGTTACCAGGTTCAACCGCGCTCGCAGCTGAAGCTTAACTCAGAATTCAAAATCTGCACTTACGCTTCTCCATCGTTAGAAAGCAACTACAGGGCAAGTACGCGTCTCACTTTTATGTAACTGTGCGTAGACAAAAACATGCATTTCAATCTAATAAAGCGTGCCAGTTGATTAGTAGCCGAACATATAGGAAATTACTAAGCTCGTTATCAAACTAATAACCAACTAACCCCACTAATTTAAGAACTACAATAACTAATAAAATCAAAATTAAGAAACATAACAAACTACAGTAAGCAAACCAACTCTATCGTTGAACTTTTTACTTAATAATAACTAAGCAATGTAGCAACTCGAATAGAAAAGTTATGTTAGCAAGGAAAATATATAACTAAACTTACAAAAAATTAAGCGAACCAACTGATTGAATATTTTAACTGAAATAACTAATTATTCACAAATAAGCTATATAACCATAACCCCTACGCAAATAAAATTAACTTACTAATTATTGGAATAATAACTATCAAACACACCAGACTAGCTAATTACATATAACTGGCTTATCCAACTAGCTAACTAGATTAGGCACAAATAGAGAAAATCCAGCGAAGAAGTTTGTGCAATAAAGGCTACTCCGGGGGAGGGAGGCGGAGTAAATCAGAAAACGTTGCGTGTAGAAATTAAACACAAACGCATCGCACATTAAACTATTTAGCCAAAAGCTCCCATTGCATGTTCACTCTACAAAACATGCTAAGATAAATGTTGGTGAGGCGCCCCTACTCGTAATATTCGCATGATTGCAGTGCCCGGCCATATGGCGAACCAGATGGTTCACATTCTGCTAACGCCAACGCCTCTGGGGCCAGCTTCTGTCCCGACATGAAACTTTCTAGAGATTCATGACCAGTTTTTAGACATTTCCGTTACCTGCGCGAAAAAACGAGGACACAAGAAAGAAATGCACACCGCAATGTGAGCGTTTGCACTCTGCGCTCGCCGCATGATGTGCGTTTCTTTCTTGTGTCCTTCTTTTCTCGCGCACTCAAAAGAAGCGTCTCAAACTAAGAATGAACTAGCTACGCGAGAACATCCTACTAAAGTATATGATCAGTTGAAAATAATTGAAGGATCCTGGTTATGCTAAACCATTGTTGTAACATTCCAAGACTTACACCTACAGAACCTTGTTTTCTTCTTCTTTTTCTTCTACTAGCACTCCCAGTAAAATCAGTGTTTCGTGTCCCTTAGTTCTTTGGGTCACTAAACTCCTCCTGGCATTGTTTAATGCATCCGCTGGATATAATGAACCGCAATGCTGATGGCTGCTATTTCTATGACACTATCTTCCGTCATATAACCGTTGGTCTTGAGTATTCCGTATTTTATAGTGGTTTTCGTCACTTTAAGTCGTTCCTCAAGTCTTGTGCTAGGGCCGCCTTAGTCTTTCCGTAATAACATCAGATCTCCTAAACAAATAACAGAAATTTTCTTAAGGCGCTTGTCACATGCTCGCTGCAAGCAACAGTATCTCTCTCTCTCTAGTCTTCAGGGTGATGTTCCTTTCTTGTGCCCTTTGTGCAAGTGCTTGGCTCTTCAACGCAGATCCATTGTCCGACAATATGCATTTCAAATCCTGAGATACGTCTCTTTCGGCAGCGCCCATGACACTTTCTGCATTCTCCGTTCCCGATTTGGCAGCTACCATCCTGGAGGATCAGTCAGTGCACGTAAGCAAATGCTGCGTTTTCGTCATACGTTCGCTTTCTTCTTTAGCTTGGCGAAATCAACATTGACTGCCTCAACGGCATATTTGCATGAAGTGGAAATATTGTATTTACCGTTTCTGCCTATATTTGGTCTTTTCAGTTCACACGTATGGAAGGAGCTCATCTACTCACCAATATCTCTTCTTCATGCCGGACCATGTAGATTTTCGCCTCCCTTAGTAGTAGATTCCTCCAAAAACCATCGTACCCTTCTGACTTCGTGCTGTCGTGATACAGGTCAATAACCTCCCTGTCCCACCCAGCAGTGGTGTCCTTGCACGTATTTCCCAGACCTAAGTGTGTGATAGGGTAGCTCACGAGGATTACATTATGTGCGTCGCAGACATTTAGTGCAACTAAGGCTCTTGAGAAGTTGTCCGAGGCCGGTGTCATTGCTATATTCTGTTAAAGTGGCCCTGTAAACCATAAATAGAAGCAACTGAGGCCGCTCTAGCAAATTTCGCCGCTACATCTTGCCTGTCCAAATTGATCCTTTGAGCCATAAATTTCCGAGTTGAACCGCTTGCGTGCCGTCCCCTTAATCGTCATAAGCATTTCCGCTTTGGCCATAGCGCAAGACTTTGGGAATGAAATCTACACTGGTAGTGGTTCGGGCGAAGACCATTCAGTAAGTGCATCGCTAAAGCTGAAAATAATTGCTTGTGCGAAGCAACCCATCCGCTGATTATTAAAATTGTTCAAAGAGAGGCCAGGAAGTGCAGATGTTAGAGAAGATAGAACGTAAATCCTTCAAAGATTGAGGCTATTTGAATTTATCCGCGAAGTGTGTTCTGATAAGCTTACGTGTCAGCACGGCAGACAGCATTTTGAAAAATCAACATATTCCAAGCTACTGAGTCAGGCATGCAAAAAGTAATGGCAAAAGCGATTCAGAACATCATACCTATTTTACCCGAGTGCCTGTTGCAAGTCCACATCACTTAGATGTTCCAAACATTGCAGGCAAGAACTGCAACTTTGACATACTTTATTCGATCACGTAAACCACAAGTCCATATTTTACCCACAATGTGTCAAGGAACGTCAGATCCGAAGTCAGATATGTTTATCCTTAAATTTAGTCTTGTTGCTTACAATCAGTATAATTCAGAAAACAAAATTGAGATGAGCTCTCATACTAGAACTTAAAAGCGAACTGGATATACCATATACTCTCCTTGGCGACAAGCAAAATCTGAAATGGGCCATTCGATGATGATGATGATGTTTGAGGTTTAATGGCGCAAGGGCCAGGTATGGCCAAAGAGCGCCATGCTAGTGGTAATGAATATGTCGTGGTGTGATGGGCTCTGTGAATTTAATGTGACCTGGCTGTAAAGGGGCCTAAAAGAGTGTAAATTGCATAAAAATTACAGGTAATAAAATTATGGCAATGATTAATGACATGTACTATGATCACTGAAATGCATTAAAAAGAATGCTGCATTATATAAAATATGCGAGATGCTAAAATTTGTCTAACAGCACTACAGCCTCGCCAGAGCCCTTCAAACGCAAGGGCCGAGAGGCATGTGCTATGCGAAATAGCTTTCACAGCGGCATCCTCTAGAGAGAGGGGACGCTATGAACGTATAGGGCTAATTACATGTAGCACAACATCTTTCAGGAATGCTAGAACTGAGTTAGTGTCAAAGAGCGGTTCTGGGCCGAGTAACATTACAGGATGAAGGGGAATGAGCTGCCGGTATGCTAACGGAAAATGTTTCTTTCTGTCAGATTCGGCTTTCCGACACTCCAGGAGGACATGGAGGACGGTTAGCCTCTCCCCGCATCTCCCACAGGTTGGGGGCTGATTTCCAGTGAGTAAATAATTGTGGGTGCCAAATGTGTGTCCTATTCTTAGACGGCACAATAGGACATCTGTTCGGCGTGATTTTGTTGCAGAAGGCCAGAACCCTAATTGTGGCTTTATTATGTGCAATTTATTGTTTGTTTCCATGTCCCACGAGCGTTGCCAGTAGTTTCGCAGTTTTCTGCGCAAGTAGGGCCTCAGATCTGTGACAGCGACTGCTGCGGTAGGATTTACAGAATACGATGCAATTGATGCGGCCATCTGGTCCGCCAGAACATTGCCTTCGATGCCCCTATGACACGGCACCCAGCATATGATGACATGCTGGTTACATATATACGTTTTACATAGGACGGAATAAAGTTTATTAATTACCGGATTTTTGTGGTTACAGAATGACAGCAAGGCCTTCACAACACTTAGGGAGTCCGTATATATAATTGATTTCTCGAGTTTTGATTTCTTTATATACTTTACAGCCGACAACAGTGCGTAGGCCTCAGCCGTAAAGATGCTTGTTTCCGGATGCAGTACATCGGATTCCGAGAAGGATGGACCGACGGCTGCATAGGACACCCCCACGCGTGACTTTGATGCGTCGGTGTAGAACTCCGTGCAGGAGTGTTTGTATTGGAGTTCCCGGAAATGCATTTGTATTTCAATCTCTGGAGCGTGTTTTGTAACTTGCATGAAGGATGTATCGCATTCTATCATCTGCCACTCCCAAGGAGGTAGCAGCTTAGCTGGAGGCATTAGGCGATGTTTGAGGATTGGGACATCCATTTCAACACTAAGCTCCCTCACACGCATCGAGAAAGGTTGTCTTACGGAGGGACGATTCCGGAAGAGTGTAGAATTTGTCATATCATTAGCGGTATTAAAACACGGATGTTGGGGATTAGAATGCACTTTCAGAAAATATGTTTGGCTGATGTATGTTCTCTGCAGATGAAGTGACCACTCATTTGATTCTACGTATAAACTTTCAATGGGACTTGTTCTGAAAGCGCCCGTGGCTAAGCGGATTCCTAGATGGTGGACCGGATCTAGCATCCTTAGCGCACTCGGGGTGGCAGAATGATAGATCACGGCACCATAATCTAGTCGTGACCGAATCAGGCTCTTATAGAGATTCATTAAGCACGTCCTGTCACTACCCCACGTAGTCTGCGATAGAAGTTTAATTAGGTTCATTGTTTTCAGACATTTTTCTTTAAGATGTTTAATGTGTGGGATGAAAGTGAGTCTATTGTCAAGTATAACACCTAGAAATTTGTGTTCTTTGTTTACAGGTATCTGTTGTCCACACAGTTCTAGGCAAGGATCCGGAACCAGGCCTCTCTTTCTTGTAAACAGAACACAAGAACTCTTGTGAGGATTGATTTTAAAGCCATTTTTCTCTGCCCACTGTGACACCTTGTTCAAACCATGCTGTACCTGTCTCTCACAGACTGTGAGGTTGCAGGATTTAAAACCTATTTGCATATCGTCTACGTAGACTGAATAGAAAATAGCTGGTGGTAAAGATGCACGAAGCATGTTCATCTTTACGACAAAGAGCATGCAGCTGAGTACGCCACCCTGGGGTACCCCAGTTTCCTGTATAAATGTACGCGACAGTGCAGGACCTATTTTCACTCGAAATGTACGGTTCTCTAGGTAGCTCTCTATAGTATTTAACATGTTGCCGCGGATACCTAGCGCGGAAAGATCGCGCAGGATTCCGTACCGCCAGGTTGTGTCGTACGCTTTTTCCATATCCAGAAATACAGATAAGAAAGATTGCTTGTGCACGAAGGCATCGCGAATGCTCGCTTCGATGCGCACAAGATGGTCGGTTGTAGATCGCCCTTCCCGAAAACCACATTGAAATGGGTCAAGCATTTTACTGGACTCTAGGAGATGCACGAGACGCCGATTGATCATTTTTTCAAATACCTTACAAAGGCAACTTGTCAGGGCTATCGGGCGGTAACTAGCCACTGAGGAAGGATCTTTGCCTTGTTTCAAAACCGGGATCACAATGGCTTCTTTCCATGCAGTCGGGAGGTATCCCGCAGCCCAAATGGTGTTGAAAATTGTGACTAGTGTAACTTGGGTGTCTTTATGTAAGTTTTTGATCATTTCATACATGATTCTGTCAGATCCCGGTGCAGAGCTCTTGCATGCGCTCAAGGCAGCTCTCAACTCGGCAATGCTAAAAGGACAGTTGTATGGTTCATTCTGTTGACATTTTCTCATAAGTGGCTTACGTTCTTCTATTTGTTTATATTTCATAAAGGAGTGCGAGTAATGGTTGGCACTTGACACGCTCTCAAAGTGCTCCCCAAGTGAGTCCGCCTGAGCTTGTAGGGTATCGCCTTCTGTGTTTACCAAAGGAAGTGCATATGCTTGTCGCCCTCTTATCCTATTCACCCTGTTCCAGGCTTTGGCCTCATCTCTGAACGAGTTAATACTCGATAGAAACTTCTGCCAACTTTCTCGTCTGGCCTGTCGGCGGGTTCGTCTGCCTTCGGATTTTGCTTTTTTAAAGTTGCTAAGATTCTCCGCAGTGGGAGAAGCGCGTAGCAACCCCCACGCCCTGTTCTGTTTTTTACGAGCGATCCTACAATCGTCGTTCCACCACGGGACACGCCGTTTGCAGGCCAAGCCTTTTACTTCTGATATGCATTTATATGCGACATCTATTATGAAGGCTGTAAAGAACTCGACTGCAGCATCAATTCCTAACGAAGACAGGTCAGCCCATGAGATACCTGTAAGAGATCGAAATTTATCCCAATCAGCTGTCTCAATCTTCCACCTAGGAGCGTGTGGTGGATATTCGTTGTCTTTAGGTGATCTTAGCAGTATAGGAAAGTGGTCGCTGCCGTAAGGGTTGTCGGTAACTTCCCATTCAAGTTCAGGCAGTACAGACGGGGAGACTATGCTAAGGTCTATGGAAGAATAGGTTCTATTTGCAAGAGAGTAATATGTGTGTTGCTTCTTATTCAACAGACACGCACCCGAAGAAAAAAGGAACTGTTCGAGAAGACGTCCTCGCGAATCTATACGAGGGTCGCCCCACAGGGAGTTATGTGCATTGAAGTCGCCAAGAACAACATAGGGTTCTGGCAATTCATCTATAAAGGTCTGAAATTCATGTTTGCTTAGTTTATAATGTGGAGGAATATAAAGCGAGCAAATAGTGATAAGTTTGTTTAGCAGAATAACTCGAACCGCCACTGCCTCAAGGGCCGTTCGTAGCTGTACACGTTGACAGGCTATGCTTTTTTGAATTATAATTGCAACACCGCCCGATGCGACAGCATCATCGCGATCTTTGCGAAAAGTAACATACTGTCGAAGAAAGTTGGTGTATTTTGATTTCAAGTGTGTTTCCTGTAAACACAGCACTTTTGGATTGTGTTGGTGGATGAGTTCTTGCAAATCATCAAGGTTTCTAAGGAGACCTCTGATGTTCCATTGAATTATTTGTGTATCCATGTTTAAGGTAAATTGGTGCTGTGTTTACGGAAACGGAGTGGATGCCTTATATTACAGAGCCCTTTCGAGGCCCTGTAATAGGTGTTTTGTTCTTTCTGAAGCGTTCGAGCGATTCTCGACGCTCCTTAGGCGTTTGGTGCGCCTTGGGTACAGGTGTAGTGTCCATTGCCTCGTGTGAGGCGCCGGACAAGCGCTCTTGCGAGCGAGAGGTTTTCAGAGGGAGTCCCGCCTTGGAGGGCAAGACCCCTGCGCCCACCAGCCCGGAGGTCGATGGGACTCCCTGAGGGATTTGGCTGCGCTGGCCGTTGCCAGCGCTGGAAGGGGCCTCGGAGGTTGGGGCAGCCTCGGCTGCACCCACCTTCGGGGTGGATGGTCCCCTCTCCTCGGTTGACGGAGCAGCGCTAGCTGCAACCGCCGCGGGGGCAGATGGCGTGACTGCCGACTCACTGCTTGTGGGTCGGACAGCCGCCGGAGGCCGTTGTGACGCTGCCCCCTGACGCGCCACTTCGGCAAAGCTGGCCTTAGGAAGGTATGCAACCCGCCTGCGTGCCTCTTTGAATGATATGTTTTCTTTTACTTTGATAGTGACTATTTCTTTTTCTTTTTTTTCCAAGACGGGCATGACCGCGAGTATGCGGCATGCTCGCCATCACAGTTCACGCAGTGTGGAGCGTTTTCGCACGTTTCAGAAGCATGGTCACGGGAACTACATTTTGCACATGTCTGGCGGCCTCGGCAGTTCTGTGAGCTGTGGCCGAATCGCTGGCACTTAAAGCATCGTAGGGGATTTGGAATGTACGGTCTCACTCGGATTTTCACATAGCCTGTCTCGATAGTGTCTGGTAGATTGCTTGAGCCAAATGTAAGTATTAGGTGCATGGTATTGATTTCTTTTCCGTCACGTCTTATTTTAATTCTCTTAACATTGATCACGTTCTGATCATTCCAACCCTCTAGAAGTTCAGCTTCAGACAATTCAAGCAGATCAGCATCCGATACAACGCCACGGGTAGTATTCATGGTACGGTGTGGGGTCACTGTGACTGGAACACCCCCAAAAGATACAAGTTTGGACAGTTTTTCAAATTGTTTCTGATCGCGGAGCTCTAGGAGAAGATCACCGCTAGCCATTTTCGATGCTTTGTATCCGGGACCAAAAACTTCTGTCAGAGATTTTGAGACAACGAAAGGTGAGATCATTCTTACAGTCTTCTCAGGCTTATCGGAGTGGATGACATGAAAGCGGGGAAAGTTCTTTGTACGATTGCCAAAAAACTTAAAGACATCTTCGGTGCGCCCTCGTTTCTGAGGGCGATCAGGAAGTTTGGGGAAACCAGTTTCCATGAAGATATATAAAAATTCGGCAACAGCGCCGACCGCCCACCACGGAGCCCAACGCGGGGACGCGGCAGAGCTTGCATACAAGTCTGCACGACGCCAGTCGTACGCCGCCACTATAACCAAATATGGTGTACCCAAGGTTGGATAGCCACACAGGGTTAACCCTTGCCACCAAGAAGAAGGAAATAAATAGAAGAGAGAAGGAGACAGGAAAGTACTAAAAGTGGAAGGGAAAGACGAAGGTTTCAGGAGAGAGAGACAGGAAAAGGCGACTGCCGATTTCCCCCGGGTGGGTCAGTCCGGGGGTGCCGTCTACGTGAAGCAGAGGCCAAAGAGGTGTGTTGCCTCCGCCGGGGGGCCTTAAAGGTCCGAACACCCGGCATCGGCTCAACCTCCAGGATCCCCCTTTCCCCGGACACGGCTAAGCCGCGCACGGCTACACGCGGGAGGGTCCAACCCTCGTGTGCTCGGGTACGTGGTGTCGCAACACACCAAACATGGGCCATTCGAGTATAACTCGTAAAGACAACACGCTGGACACGGGACACAGGAGACGTCGATGAGGATAGCTATAGGGGCTTGTTGGTACGGCACATCTTATTTTGTTGTAGCGCAAGCTGAACAAGGACATCAGAAAGGTACATCTGACACACATAGCGGTAACTATCAACAACAGATTTATTTCCCGTTCTCGTCCCTATAAATCAACCCTCGAAACGTAATACAGCACGGGTGAAATTTTGCTAAAAATTAACAAAGTAAGCAGTTTTTTGACTCACATATTCACAGACATGTACACGTTCAGCGCGAACAAAGGTGATTGAGCTCTTTTAACGATAACAAAATGTAAGGTACCTTGTCCATGTGTCGCCGAATGTTGAAATGTGTCTAGCTTCTATTAACAAGCGCGTCATCTCACACGTGCTTCTAGTCATGATGACTGTTTCTTTAAATATAGGTTTGCATTTGCATCTCTGGCAATGGATGGCAAGAAAGGCGTTAGGGGCAAAGTTGTTTGTTTTGCTGTGTTCTCGTAGCCTGTCATTTATACATATTCCTGTTTGACCAATGTAAGATCGTGCACACCCGAGGGGATTGTGGTATACCACGCCCGCGATGCAATCAATGAAGTTGTTTTTATGTTCTTTTCCGCATGCGGTACGTGCGATTCTTTCTGGCTTTGTGTTTCTACACAGGCTGACCAATTTATTAGGCGTCGAAAATAGAACGTTGTTCCCGCCCCTTCCAACAATCTTCTTTAATCTATGGGAGAACCCGTGTACGTAGGGGATGACAGCAACCTTTCTTTTGTTCCTGTCAGTGCTTGAACCGTGCACCTGCTCCGAACTGCTTAGCTGTGCCTTCTTAAGAAATCCTTCTGCGACTGACGCAGGCGCGTGGCTCGGGTAACCAGCTCAGCTTAAACGTGAGCCTTGTCGTCCAAAGCTATCGTGCATTAGGTGCTGGCATGAATGCTTCCGTGCTTCGCTGAAACATATCTTGGCGATTCCCCTATTCACAAGCTTTGTATGCGCGGAGTGAAATGGTAAAAGTGGCTTACTTGCCCTAGGTTCGTAACACCAGCAGGTTTTGTTATCGGTGAGCGCGAACTTGATATCAAGGAACCTATTCCTCCCCTCACGTGGCATTTCAAAGGCCACTTCTAGTGGGTTAAGACAGTCACGAATAGCGATAAAAGAGGAGCACATTCACTAGTAAAACAAGCAGATGTACAGTAAATAAGAACTAAAAAGTCGTCAACATATCTAAAAACCTTTACAACCTTAGAATTTTATTTCCTTGATCATGTATACCGAAATTTTATACGTGCTGTACTACGTTTCCAGGGTGTATATATAGCGACGAGAACGGAAAATAAATCTCTTGTTGAAAGTTAGCGCTGTGTGTCAGATGTGCCTTTCGTTTGGGCTTGTTCAGCTTGCGCTAGAACAAAATAAGAAAGCGCAAGAGACGTTGAGAGCGCTTCAGTGCAACTATCGATCGCTACTCTCTGCTGCAAGAAAGTTCGATTGTCGAACTACACAACTTAGAGGGACACTAAAGCGAAACAATAAATCAGTTTCGATTATTGAAGCATTGTTTGAGAACCCTACAGGCAGTCATTTAAAAAAAATTGTTTGATTATTAGATGAGAAAATGAAGGTACAAGTATCAGTACTTGAATTTCGCGCCGAAACCCCAGCGCCGGTACGTCATCGTGACGTCAGGGATTCCAAAGTATGTTTTCGCATTTGGGCCGCGTTGGCTGAATAAAGGTTCCCGAAGCTTGCCATGTTTAATATTTGGTTCATTTAGAACACAATGTAGTCAAACTGTATCGCTATATATAATTAGTAAGCCCTAGGAGATGCCATCAAAATAAGACGTCACAGCCCCCAGGTGCGAGAACTTAAGTAGGCGTCGCCACCCGTATTTCGTTCTTGCGCTTTTTCTGGCTTACCAAACGTCTTATCGTTGTAAGAGTGGTGTTGTCGGTGTTGTAGAACGGTAATTTACAGATGCAGAAGAAATCATTTTTCACTTTAGTGTCCCTTTAACGACAGAGATATATCTTAGGGCACGTTTCCGCCAACGCTGTCACCATTCACGCAGTATTGTCTCTTATCGACGGCGCTAGTACGCCCCACTCGTCGACGATTAGACTGTCTCCAGAGGCGTTGAGTGCGTTTCAAGCAAGACATACTAGGAAGGCAAATGAGAGTACCGCCACGCTCTTCTCAGCCACCTCTGCTACATAAAGGGCAGCATTCTGGCTCCAGCTGCTGGCATGAACTTTGCGCCCAAAAAGATGAGCGCTGCTTTCGACAAGCTGTGTGCGTGCCCAACCACGATGGACACGCTATTGTGAGCGGGAAATATTGTAAAGGTGAATATACATATAGCATAAATTTATATTGGGTGCGTCAAACGCCCACGTTTTCCGCATGAATCATATCGTGCGTCATCGATGTGCGATATCTGAACCACCACTGCTGTCGTTTCAGGTCACGTCATAAATGTGACTGGCACCCTTATGTGGCTGCGCGGTAGCAGTTATCTCACGCGATGCGTCCTGCCATGCCGTCTCCGCTTATTGTTAGGACACGGAGGGGGAGCTCCAGCGAATGCTATACACCGTTTACAATACTTCGCATTCTGACGTAACAGCCACGTTGTCGCGTATGCGCCACACCTAGTGCTGGAGCTGGCACAGAACATGGCTACACCCAACCGAGATTTAATGCCGGAAAAGTCACCCGAGCTTCGCCTTCCCCTCGTAAACCAATGACCGGCATTCCTATTCTAGTGTGCGACAAGTCCACCACCTGGTAGTAACACCTAGTGGCCTTTCCCCACCTTCTCTCCCGTGTTCTACGATGCACACCTGTGACTACCGGGAACATATATATAGTGCTTTTTACCACGTCAGCTGTTATAGGCTCATTCCAACAGCCGTTTTGGGTGGCGATAGTGTCCACCGCCGCCACCAGTGCCCGGTGTCCGTGGCAGCTTTCGCCGGAAATGTGAGTAAAAAGGCCCAGTTCGCGCAGGGATCGAACACGGGCCCAGTGCGTGGGAGTCAGCTACTCCCCCACTTAGCCACGCCAGCGCTTGCTTGCATGCCCCGGGAAAATGCCCTATAAGCGCGTCCTAGCGCGCGAGGAGACACGCGATGCGACATGCGCGCTGCGTAGCGTCGATACGTGCACGCTTTGCATTGCACTTGCATAATATTACACCAGGTCGAAATCCATTTAGCAGATGCACATGTAACGGTAAAAGACAGTTACAGACGCTTTCGTGCAGAAAAATAATTTAAGGAGACGTATGCAAGATGCTAGAAAGAATATAGGTTGTTTTGCTGATTAAATCAAGCTGGCTAGGTGACTATGTCGCCCCCGCGTATCATAGGGGCTGTCGATAAATCATCAACATCACTAGCATCGTATCGTGCCGCTTGTCTTGCAACTTAATATTCACGCCATGTAGCGTCTATGCTTGAAGGCTTTGCATTGGAGCTGCACATTATTACACGACGTTTCGAGCCATGTAGCAGCTGCATAGGTAGCGGTGCAAGGTACATAGAAACATCTTGAGGAAGGAAAAGAATATTATTAAGATGTATAAATAGTGATCGAATGAAAAAAAAAACTAATTATTTCAAGCAGCCCAAGTGGCATCCCGTTTAAAATGGAGCGCCATTAAATTAGCATCATCATCGTCGCCATCGTATTATGCCATTTGACAGGCGCACTGCGTAGCGTCGATGCGTACAAATTTCGCATTGCAGTTCCGCTATATTCCACAAGGTCTCCCGATACCTAGCAATCACATATAGCAGTGACATGCAGCATGTAGCTGACCCTGGATGTAGCAAGCTAGGTAACTATTTGTCACCATCGCGTTTTGCATGGGATTCCATCATTATCGTCGGTATCATGAGCAGTAACGTACCGTCCCCTGCGTCAAGTGAGGCGACATGTGCGCCACGTAGTCTAGATTGGAAGTGGATGCCACCATTATCATCGCCATCATCAACAGCAACGTACGGTCCATGGCCCAAGGGATGTGACATGTGCGTCCTGTGGTCTGGATACCTGTGCTTACTCGTCGATACACGTATGAGCCTGACGAAGCTATTCGTAGAGCTACGCGCGCGGATGCAATCAGCCAGCAGCGGTGTCAGCAGACCGCTGTGCAGAGAGCCGGACAAGCTGCGGCTCGGCCTCGACGCCTGGCGGACAATGCCTTGGAAACTTGGATGGCATGCGTGGAAAAACTGTCTTCCGAACATAGCAAAATCACGGGTTGTTTTAAAGAATCAGGGATCTCATTTGACTTTGGCTTAACAAAGTACTATGTTACCCTGTTTTAATCACGACTTACATATTTTTCGCTTGCACGTGGCATAACATATTCACAAAATTACCGACAACGGATATCCTTACAAAAAAGAGCCTTCAGATGCTAGGCGTAGACTTCAGCATATGATACCGCATACTCTATTGATTAAACAAACTAAGCTCAACGCGAGTCAGATATACTAATATAGGTCATTACAAGATAATAAAACTAGCGAACTCTATACGTCAACACTTCACTATTGCCTACTCAAAGAAACTAAGAAAATTCCAATTGCAGAAAAATTTACGGCTTACAGCGTTTGAATTGTCAGATTCCTAAAATATTAAATTGCTAAATTTACCTACTTGCTGTACCTTATTTAAGAAATCTGTGAAAATGCAGATTAGAGAACATGAAATGTAGTATTGATAAAATTTTCATGTGGCAGGGACGGTGAAGAAAGTGGCAAAACTGTGAATCGGGAGGAATGGCGTATTATTGGGCGAGCCTGGGCCCTCAAAACAGGCTATACTCAAGGACCAACTATAGCGGCGAACACAATCAGCGATAGTAGAAAATCTGATCAGCGGGTCAAGCATGTCGGCTTTTATACACGAGCCATCGAAGGTTCCACAGCTATCGTTGGTGCCCGCGTGCATTCCAGAAAGTACCACCATGGCAAAAGAAATTCAATAAAAGGGGAGGCCGGGCCAAAGAAGGCCACCGTCGCAGCCATCCTGGATACCAACACCTTCAAAACCCGCCGTGGTTGCTCAGTGGCTATGGTGTTGGGCTGCTGAGCACGAGGTCGCGGGATCGAATCCCGGCCACGGCGGCCGCATTTCGATGGGGGCGAAATGCGAAAACACCCGTGTGCTTAGATTTAGGTGCACGTTAAAGAACCCCAGGTGGTCAAAATTTCCGGAGTCCTCCACTACGGCGTGCCTCATAATCAGAAAGTGGTTTTGGCACGTAAAACCCCAAATATTATTATTATTAACACCTTCAAAACCACCATTTATGAAACGCCACGTTGAGTATGTGTTCGTATCTTGCGCAATTTTTTTGTTGTGTTCACCCACTCCTTTCTGTAATGCCTTCGGACCTTGAAAGTATGTTAAATAAATAAATAAATAAATAAGCAGGAAATACGTCACGCTAGTTTAATGTTGGCCCTTTGCTGCCGCAAGCACCGAAAAAATAAGAATGGGAAATGTAGTCAACAGACATTGTTTTATACTTTTCATTATTTCCCGGCAAAATAAAAAAATGTCTGCATATTAATTAAATTATACTTTGCGACTTTTCCTGCGTTACCTAGCCACATGCCATTGACGGGCAGGAAAAATGCATCACGCGTGAGCACACTGCCGAAGCGGGTGAGGCAGGCTGCGCATGCGAGTGTTGGCCTGTTCGGCAAACCGTCTGCCTCTTTTTCATTTTTGGGATTCAACCTGGATTTCTGTGCTACCGGCGTATTCTTGCATTTCTTCTGCACTTCGGCACGGCACCACTGCACTCCTGAACTATGGCAAGGTGAGAAATTTAGTTTGACAGTCTGGGACGCAGTTGGAGCAATTAGGCTTACGGCACGGAACCTAGACTTGTGACGCAGTCAGCGAAAAATAGTTCAGCCGTCCTGGCGCAGCTTTTGTAGTTAACGACATGTGCTGCGAGATGTTTGCGACTCTTTGTGTGAGTCTCACATTACTGTGACTAATTTTGATAGTTCTGGGGCGCGCTCACGGCGCCTGGCGTTGTGTCGCAGTTAGCGAAAAGCAGTTCGACCCTATGACTCATTTAGTTTCGCGCGTACAGTACTTTACTAGGACAAGTTTAGGCCCGCACTCCGCCGTCGTCACAGCAGACGTCATCCATTACTTTTCACACCACCGTCGTCATCCCGTCATTGTTCCATTGTCGCCACTCACCTTCATCTGAGTCATGCCATGCCGTCATCGCCATGCAATCGTAGTGACACAGGGATTCGTCATTGTCACGCCATTGTCGCGATACACTCTTCGCTTTTAGTTGTCCTCATACTGTTGTCATGTCAGCTTGTTCATCGTGTCATCATAGTACAGTTATCGTTATGCATTCACGGATATACTCTCGTGGTGATGCTTTCCTGGGCGTCCCATCGTCATCATTCTAGGGTTGGCATCTGTCTCCTGTAATGCCGGCAGCCTGACATCATGGAAGTCACATTGGTCATCGTCATAGCATTGTCATTACGCCGTTGTCATCACACAGCCTTTGTCAGTCCGTACACTTCTTGCCTTCTATTGTCATATTATCGTACATATGCTGTCTTCAGTCATTCATGAATTCGTCATTGCGCCACTGTCACATAGTCTCCGTCATGCATTCGTTCTTATACCGTCATCATCTTGCCACCATTGGTACTGCCATCGTAGGTATTTTAGCTTTGTCATCCGGTTGTCGTCATACCGTCGTCGTCACCAGCATTGTCATCCGATTGCTCCCGCATTGGCGTGGTCACGCTGCCGTTGTTATACCGCCACCATAGTTTAGGAAACGAGATATCAATGTCGTCATACTGGCGTCGTCATGCCTGCATGCTCATGAGCAACCTTCGTAAACGAGGGCGATAGCAGATTGAAAAATACCAGGGTATGTCGCATAGAGTCCAAAAAACGAAAGTGTATGATTGAGCACTACGGGTGTTAAATAAACAGGACTTCACAAGTACGGTGTGCCGCTAGACTGCTCGAATAATAATGCATTACTACGGACTGTCAGAGTAAGATAAATTGTGTCACATTTGTTTTGATCAGCAGGACCGCAGGAGCAAATAGGCAGATAGCGCCTATTCGCCGCTCTGTCTAATAGTAGCGTTTGTTTTCTTGAAGAGACCCCAAACGAAGCATACTTTCCTATGGCACATGCCTATTCTCACGCTATTGTGCCATGTATGCAAGTTGCCGCGAGCGAAGAGCGGCGATAATTCACCCGTGTCTTCAGGACGTTGGCTTTACGTATTCTCTATCTGCTCCAACTACCATAATACCTCCCCTCGGCGCTGCTGTACGTGAGTGCATAAGTAAGCGCTGCAGCTACTGCACTGCTTTTTCGGGGGGCTAACGCGTAATTAGGGCCGCGCATACGCCATTCTGTTGATGGCCAGGGAGGTGCAAACACATTGTGATAAAGATAAATCTCCAGAGGACATTGAAAAAGGAAGAAGAAGTCGAGTAGTGCGGACGCTTTGACATCGGCTCCAGCTTTCATCAATGTTTTCGAGTGGGTCTCGCTGCGAAACCGGGCGAGTTATGCCTTAATCGACGTGGCACGTCAAGATGACTCTGCCGATACCGGATTTTCGTCGGTGGGAGGACATTTTGCCGTTCTGCGAGTGTTTCAAACACGGCGAGGGTAGGCTTAGGCCTACTCCCGCACATGTGGGACTTTGAATCCAGGATGGACGTTGTGGAAGGAGAAGAGATTACACAAGAAGAGGCATGCGACGCGGGATGGAAGGTGGCGTACGGCCGCCTGCCCGGCAGGCGCAGGGAAGAATATTCTTCGGGTCAAGACGGTGGAAATACAAGTGGCAGACGGAGGGACGGCGGCCGCACCGCCGCACCACCGCCGTCACCGCTGCTTCCAAGCTGCCTCGACTGCCGAGGGACACTTTTCGCATTATTGTCAGACCACGCGACGGCCTGAATGTCAACAACGTCAGTAAAATACGCTTTGAGCAAGCCTTGGCCATGGCGCCATCCTTGGCTCCGGCGGCAATCGAAGAGGACACGATGTGTCCCAATGGAGTTCAGAACATTTTTGTCGTGTGTACTCCTCACGAGAAAAACGCGGACGCGTACGCCCGAGTGCAGCAAATCAGGCTCGGTGAAGGCACGCTTGGGGTGGCGGCGTACCTGGCCCCACCCGAGAATACGTGTAGAGGAGTCATAAGAGGAGTCGACGTGGAAGTCAGCGAGGCTCAACTCAGAGCGAGAATTGTAAATAATTGGAATCCGGGCGCTTTGGAGGCCAGGCGGATCAAGAACACTACAGCGGTGGTGGTACTTTTCGAGGGAATGAGGGTGCCCAACTACGTGGCATGCGGCGCGAGCATGTTTCGCTGCACGCTGTAGCGACGCCACACGGAAGTCTGCCACGGTTGCGGAGGACAGGGACACCGGGCTGACGTGTGTCCCAACCCCAGAAGCAAGTGGTGTCGCACCTGCGGCAAACGATCGCCGGCGGAAGATCACCAGTGCGATCCGCAATGCACGTTGTGCGGTGGCCCGCACCCCACAGCGGCCAAAGAGTGTAGGGACAAATTTCAAGTTTCATATATTGTCAGAAGAAGACGGCGGCAGCGGCGTCGACGCGCCGAGCAGCTGAAGCTGGGAACCAACGTCATCAGGGCGGGCGGCAGGAGCCGCTCGCGTACGCCAGCTGTGCAGGAGCGCAGCACCGAAAGAAGCCGCTCTCGCACGCCAGCTGCGCAGAAGCGCGGTGCAATCAGGCAGCGCTCCAGATCAAGAGGGCGCTCGGTGTCCAGCGTGCGGATCCAGGAGGAGCCTACCTGGGCAGATCGTGTCAAAGGGAAGAAGAAGAAGGAGCTACAGAGACCCACGGAGGTAACGCGGTCGGCTTCGCCAGAGCATGGTAGTAGGCCGCACGTGGACGCATTACTTATGAAAGTTAAGGAGCTTAGAGAGGAGGTACGCCGACTCAAAGCCGCCAAGGCAAACCCAAAGTCCTTTGAAATAGAGGCGTGCGACCAGACGCCACAGGTAGTCGAACATATACTCCGCATAGGGCTCACTAAAGCAAAGCGCAAGGCCCCCCTTCCTAACGACGAGAGCGACTCGGAAATGTCTGAGGGAGAGGTCCAGCAAAGAAAGATGTTGGAGGAACTACTTAGGATAAGTAGAGAAAATCAGGAAAACGTAAAGCTTTTGGTCCAAAGAGTGACCGTACTAGAAAAAAAGGGGGCGATTAAGGCCAAAGCCAAGGTCCGAGCGCAAAGCAAGGCAGTGAATCACTCCGAGGTTGCTCCGGCTGTGGAGCAAGGTATGTTGTTGTAGCATCATGGCGGGCGATCACAAAGAGCTGGTAATATGGCAGTGGAACTGCGCTAGTTTTCAAAGGCGCAAGGCTCCGCTACGGCAACTTTTGGCGAATGAGGTGGAAAAACCGCAGATTTTGTTATTACAGGAAACACTATGTGACGACCCTACCCTTTCTGGCTTCAACACTGTGTCGGTCAGGGACGAGGGAGGCAGAGGACTAGCTACGATGATAAAAAAAAATCTAGCCTTTATTGAACATCCAATCCAATCTGGACGGGGTAAGATGGAGGCCCTTTTCGTGTAGGTTATACCGCACAGGCGTCTCAAGCAGAGCGTCTTTGTGCTTAATGTCTATAGGCCGCCGTCGGACCAGAGACAGACGTTTAACTCCCGGCTTAGGAAGGCGACTTCGATAGCCAAACACTCTCCTCTGATAGTTGCTGGGGACTTTAACGCCCCTCATAATGCATGTGGCTACGTCAGACGGACTGTAAAAGGAGAGAACCTGGCGAGGATCCTGGATGATCTTGCGTTTTCAGTAATCATGGACCCAGGGTTCCCCACTAGACTGGGCACGTCAGTTGCGCGAGACACAACGCCTGATTTGGCCTGTGTAAGCAATGTAGGTAACGTAACGTGGGCCAATAAGCAGGAGAACCTGGGCAGTGACCACTTCATAGTAGCGGTAACATTGACGGTGGAAGCCCGACCGGCCAGGGTATTTCGAGTCACGGACTGGGAGGAGTTCAGGAAACTTAGGAAGGAGCGAACGAGCACATTTTCCTCGTTTGACGAGGCTATCGAATCGCTAACAGAGGACGTCGAGAGGGCTACTAAGGTAGTACAAACAGAAGCGGAGGTCCCAAGAATGGATCCGCACCTAGCGCATCTGTTGGAGGCGAAATCGTCTATTCTGATGAGGTGGAAAACGCAAAGGTTAAATCGTAGGCTGAGGAAAAAGGTTGCCGAGCTTAATAGAGAGATTGAGAGATATTGTACAGAGCTCAATAGGCTACAATAGGACGAGGTCTGTGTGGCAGTAGACGGGTCCATGCGCTCAGGAGGGAAGTGGAACCTCCTCAAGCACCTCCTGGGTGACGCGCAGACAAAGCATAATCAAAGGCAAACACTTAGTAAAGTCATGCACCGGCACAAACAGGAGGGACGTACTGAAGAGTCACTTTTGAATGCGATCGCGGATAGATACCTTCCTATAGGGCCGACGCAGGAAAAGGTTTATCCGCAGATCGAGTGCGCGACGGTAGAGGAACTGGACGCGCCTTTCACAGAATCAGAGATCAGGGCGGTGACCTACAATTTAAACAGCAGATCGGCTCCGGGTCCGGATAAAATTTCTAACAGGCTATTACGAAACCTGGACGATAAAGCAGTGGAACTACTTACTAAGGAGGTCAACAGGGTATGGGAGACAGGACAGGTACCTGACGGATGGAGGTCGGCTATAATGACACTCATCCCTAAACCAGGAAAACCTCTTCATCTGGACAACATGAGGCCAATATCACTAACCTCGTGCATCTAACCTCGTGATCTGCTGATAAGAAAGACTGATGGCGCGTCAGCAATGCTAGTGCAGCACTCTTGCGACCTTGGCAAGCTGCAATAAGAAGGGAGAATTGATTTTTTATTTTTGTTTCCTGCCAAAAATGCAGACTGTAACAGAAAAGAATTATCTACTCCCAGAGAACTTCAAAGATTACCTTGGCCCGGTTTTCCAGACGTCATTCAAATGTCTTCATATCAATGCTCGATCTGTCAGACGTAAAGAAGCATATTTCGACACTTTCTTTCAACAACTAAATGTTCCCATTGACGCTATCATGATCAGCGAAACTTGGTCTACAAGTGATTATGATGTCTTTCGAATTCCTGGTTATGAGACATTTTTTCTGAATCGTTACGCTGGTATTGGTGGTGGCGTATCCATATCATTTAAGAAGAAGTGGCGGCCTGAAATATTAGAGCGATTCACAGTTTCTGTGAAAGAATATGAAATCTTAACTATGTGTTTGAACAACACTATTTTTGCAGTGTGCTATCGTCCACCAAAGGGTTGCGTAGCCATATTCTTGAATTTTCTTGAAAGCCTGATTTCATTTGCAACCAGTCAGCATTTAAACATTGTCCTTGGTGGTGACCTAAACATTAATATGTTATCGGTTGATGCATCCCAAATGAGTTTAGATTTATTGCTTAGAACACATGGACTTCTGAATGCAATCAAAATGCCAACGCGTGTTACGATCACGTCTTCATCGCTGATCGATTTGTTTATCACTAACCATGACCCTAGTATGATCACATCTGGAGTAATAATTTCTGACATCAGCGATCACTTGCCAATATTTATGTGTGTTAAAAACATGTCTAAAAAGAAACGTAGTTCAACATATTCTTTCCAACTTATATCTGAAAAAACACTGTCGACATTTAGAAACTCGGTAGAAAAGAACAACTGGAGGCCTGTCCTTTTAGAAAATGACGCCAATAATGCTTACGAGGCATTCTTAGGTATTCTGAAGCCGATTTACGAGGCCTGTTTCCCAATATTAACAAAAAAACAAAGGCGTCACAGTCGCAAACCATGGGTCACACCGGAGTTGGTGGCAAAGATAAACACAAAGAACATCCTATATCATAAGTTTATTAAATCGAGAGCTGAATGTGATCTGACAGCGTTTAAAAAATATCGAAACCGCTTGAATACTGAGCTCAAGAAAGCCAGAAACGCCTATTACACAAATCAATTCACGTCAACTTGTGGTCGTGTCGACATTATGTGGAAGCGGCTAAACGCAATTTTGGGGAGAAACAGCAAATCAGGTGAATTAAATATGCTAAATATCGATGGTGTAAGTATAACTGGAAAAGAATTAGCAGATACGTTTAATACGCACTTTATTTGCGCTTCTAGAAATCAAGTCCCACATAACAATCTCAGTGATGTCGTTCATATAAGCGACACTATATTTCTCAAACCGGTTGAAGAAGCAGATGTAATGACAGCCTTCCACGAACTAAACAATAGCACATCCATTGATATTGATGGCCTCCAGATAAAGCCTATACGGTATATTTTTGACCTTATTTTACCATACATCACGCATATCTTAAACCTTTGTGTCAGTACCGCTGTATTTCCTCGTAAAATGCAGATTGCACGTGTAACAGTTATCTTTAAAAAGGGTGATAAAAACCAGCTCGGGAATTACAGGCCAATATCTATCTTACCCGTGTTTTCTAAGCTACTAGAAAAAGTAATACTTAAAAACTTTTTGCAGTTTGAAGAAAAACACAAAATTATAACAGCAGCTCAGTATGGCTTCCGTAAGCACCGCTCTACTGAACTTGCACTATTAGATCAACGAGAATATATATTGAACGAACTCGAACATAATAGGATAGTCATTGGTATTTTTCTTGATTTTTCGAAGGCATTCGACTTATTAAACCATACAATACTTCTTCGTAAACTTGAGCGTTGTGGCTTCCGCGGCCATGCACTATCGCTTGTGCAGTCATACCTCATGGATCGCAAACAGGCAGTAGCAATAAATGGTCTCCTCTCAGATATGCAATCTGTAGGCTGTGGCGTTCCACAAGGTAGCATTTTGGGTCCATTTCTGTTTAATCTTTACATCAATGACATTGTACATGCAACTCCATTCGTTAAATTTATCATCTATGCTGACGACACCAGTATTTTTCTTGCCGGAGATAATGCAGCCGAACTCACAGATACTGCAAACAATGCACTGAGGCAAATAGAAAACTGGAGTAGCAGAAATGCGTTGCGAATTAACACAGCAAAGACTAAAGTCGTTGTTTTCAGAGGTAGAAACAAGAAGGTCCGTCTCACTAAGAATATATTCCTTCAGTCCGTACCCTTAGAAGTTGTGCCTTCATTTAAAACATTAGGTATATTATTTAATGAAAGAATGTCATGGGATGATCATGTTAGCTTTGTAACAAATAAATGTTCACGTATTATTGGTCTTCTTTACAAGAACCGTGAGATACTACCGCGAAATGTAATGCTAATGCTATATAATTCATTGATACAATCGCATTTCAGCTATTGCCATTTAACCTGGGGTGCAACAACAGCAGGCAATCTTCAGAAACTACACTTGTTACAGAAAAAATTTCTAAGAATTGTTGAAAATGTTCCGCATACCTACCATACGGCCGCACTTTTCTTAAAGTATAACTTACTACCAATTACTAAACTTTATGACTATCGTCTGAGCAAGTGTGTGAAAAACGAGGTGTTGAAGAACATATCTTTTCTATCAAAATTAGCTGGTTTAGAAAAACGAGATGCAATGTACAGCACAAGAAACATAGCACAATGGAACGTAAAAACATACAGAACTTTCTATGGTAATCAAACATTAGAAAATAAACTACCACGACTTCTTAACAAACTCGCACAAAACGATATTGATCTCCAAAACACAACACGCCACAAACTGTTCGAGTATTTTTTACACTACACCTAACCTTTTTTTTTTTTTTTTTTTTTTTCTGTGATTTGTCTACCCAATTCTTCTTTCTTTCACCATCATTGTAAGTTTTCTTTCCAGCCAGGACAATGCTGTTGATTTTATGCTGACTACTGTAACCGGATAACAACTCTGCTATATGTATTTTTTTTTTTTTTTTTTCCTTTGTTATCTGTATTTCCTGTATTTTCTTTTCTTTTTCGTGTGTGTGAAAAAAAGGAAAAAGGGGAAAAAAAAAAGGGAAAGAAAAACAACCACTGTATTGCTGTCAAAGTGGGGGCCCGTGGCCTTGTCAAGCTGTCCAACGGCAGCTTTTACTACGGGTCCCCGCCATCATCTGTACCATGGTGGCAAATAAATTTGAATTTAGGCAAGGTAGCGGAGCACGCGATCTTGAACAGGGTTTCCGGGTACATAGAGCGCAAAAACGTCTTCCCACATAATATAGTTGGTTTTCGGCCCGGCCTATCGACGCAGGAGGTTATGCTAATGCTAAGGAAGCAAATCTTTGATAGCGGCACCCGGGACTTGAGAGGGATTCTCGCCCTGGATCCCACTAAGGCGTTCGACACAGTGTTTCATAGATACATTCTGCAAGCCACGGCCGGGATAGGCCTGGGAGTCAAATTCCAGGCCTTCGTCAGGTCCTTTCGCATGAATAGAACTGCTACTATTCAGGTGGGGCAGATTCGGTCGAGCGTGTACGAATTGGGAGCTCGGGGCACCCCTCAGGGATCAGTCATCTTGCCACTGCTCTTCAAATAGTCATGAAGGGTCTATCAGATAGGCTGGGCGGCCTCCAGGGCATAGATAACGCACTTTACGCAGATGACATCACGATCTGGTGCCCAAGGGGCTCCCTAGCTGAAATGGAGCAAGCTCTACAAGCGGCCTTGGACGAGACGGAGGCTTACCTCGCGGACACCGGTCTCAAGCTGTCTACGAGTAAGTCGGAGCTGTTGCTTTACAGACCCGCAAGGCAAGGGCTTCGGGGTCTGACACCCCTCAACCAGCTACCCGTGGCATTATACGCGAATAATGGGCAGAAAATTCTCAGAGTCGACTCAGTTAAGATCCTAGGCCTGCTCATAGACGCGAGGGGCTGTAATGCCAGAACAATTACCCACGTTACAGCTAAAACAGAGAATATGTTGCGGCTAATTGCTAGGGTGTCCAACCGAAAGAAGGGGTTAGGTGAAGACAACCTCCTTCGGACGTACAACGCGTTCCTCATGAGCCATATTAACTATGTGGCGTCAGCTCTAGTGTGGACAAAAACGGAAAAGACCAAATTAAATACACTCATGCGAAAGAGCATCAAGATAGTGCTAGGCTTGCCTATTGCCACGAGCTCCGACAGGCTAGATCAACTCGGTATGCACAATAGCATAGACGAGATCATAGAGGCACAGGTCACTGCCTAGGTGGTTAGCTATCGTCCACCCAAGCTGGCAGGCGAATTCTCGACGAGGTTGGTATGGCTCCTAGGATAACGGAGGACCGGCGTATAACATTGACACGAGAAACGAGGGCGACCTACCTGGCGGGGATTCCTCAGTAGGATGTACTCGGATGTGGACCCTAGTTGTCCCGACTGCACTGAAACCTTTTGCTCAATCGCTCATGCTCTGGCGATGTCCCGCGTTGCCTAACGACTTCCTCTCCAACGAAGCCGAATGGGAGGAGGCCATCAGAAACACGGTACTCCGAAAGCAAGCCCAGGCTATCCAGAGGGCCCAGGAAAGAGTGGAGCGTCACGGCGTTCTGTCCTTTACGTGGGCGGGGCCAGCGGCTACAATGGCCTCCCGGTAGGAGGTCCTGGTAGCTCCTCAGGATTAAATAAAGTTCGTTGTCTGTCTTTCTGTCTGTCCAGAGGACATTCTTCTGACATGGACAATGTTCTCCTTGGAAAAGGCTCACAGACAACTCTGCCGCATCCCTATCATGCACATTTTACACGTTCTCAAACACCACCCGCCGAAATGCGCAATACAGGTACAGCAGCAACAACTGCACCAGCAACACCAGCAGCAAGAACAGCAGCTGCCGTAGTAAAAACTTCGATGAAAAATATCATTGTGACAACCTGGAGTTTTAATGCATAACGTGAACGAATGGCACGTTATGATGGATTTTTGTATTTCTCCCCCACCGAAGTGCGGTCGCCGTGGCCGCGATTCAATCCCGCAACTTTGGGCTTAGCGGGCAGCACCGCTGTCACTGGTCCAGCATGGCGCGCAATGAGAGAACTCTATAGAAAATGTATTGAACTGCTGCACTTGTTTAGTGTTAGGCTACACTACATCAATAAATACCGATATCTCTGATTACATAGGTTCGAAGATGCATTTAAAATTCCGTGTAAAGTTTCTAGCAATGAACACGTAACAGAAAATTCATTAGTCTGTTGCTACTTTTCGGCAGAAATTTTACATTTTACCTCGTTTTATTATACAAAAGAAGAAATGTGGAAAGCAAGCTCGGCGTGTACGTCCTACATGCCAACTGCAATGGAAGTGTTCAGAAGCACCTTACTCTAGAAAACTGACGAGTGACGCTTGTATCAGCAATTATTCTGCTCAAATCAACTGCTATGTTAAAGAAATGTGAAATTGAAACTAACTGGCGTATTATACAAAACACTGTGCTGGAAGTGTTGAGGAAAATGAACCAGTAGAGGCTTTACTTTGAATTTTGGTGAAGTCAACGCTGGAGAATGAGAGGATGCCTGATTTGTCTGGCTCAACATGATAAAAGAGATCAAGAAAATTTGTCGCTGTGGCGCTTTCATCACGCCAGAGCTGACTAAAATTTTGTCATTCGTAATTAGATGCTTGATGTAGGAAAAAAATATATCCTACCAGCATGTACAAGTTAGATTGTGTGATAAGATGCTTAAGCTTTAGCAGCTTCTCGTGTAACGACCTGACTTGATACGAAGAAATTCTTTGTAAGGAGTTAAACCAAGAAGAAAGGAACCTTTAGGCGTAAGTTCCTAAATTTGTTATATACGCTATACAATGGTAAGCTGTCCTTCAGCAAGGCCGATGAAAGAGAACACTGCGCATAAAGGCACCACGCTTATTAGACAGCTGCAGGGAGACAGCTGAAGCTGAGAAAGATGCACTGGCCTTTGCACCTACGCTAAATAATTTCCGCTGATTGGACTTACCCTCAACTTTTGGTTGACCCCTCTTACGGCCCAAGAAATATCTACCAGCGAAATTTAACTGATTTTTGGTACGTAATGGTTTTTTCCCACTGGTACTGCATTGTGAAAGTGTGATAAATATTTGAAACCGTACAACGGGGATCTTTATAATGCACACTCGGCCGTTATGCGTGTAAAACAGTTTGCGCGTGCTCAAAGATCTGCCATAGTTTTGATCTCCTTGAAAGAAATGAAGCTTACTTTGTATGGTCAAATCAACCTTTATAGAGACCCGTCTACACTTATGGCGGCAAAGTTACTATTCTTATTTGTTTGACGTCATTTTTTTATGTATCTGCTGCCATATATGTATATGCCCCGCCATAAATATCTAAATCAATGACCCGTGTAGTTCTTGGATACACCACCAAAGCCACACTGCGGGTGGGAGTGAAATGCAGCGCAGATGTTGCTACGCAGTTGACGTGGGACCACTAGAAGCAACATGGGGCCATCGCAGTGGTAATTTTAGCTTTAGCGATATCCATCTAGCAGTGTAAAATGCGCTCCTTAACGGTGAAGCACACGAGATGCCGGTAGCCCAACAGAATTCTTTAGAAGGTGCAGAAAAGTGCATATATATGGGTCCGTTCGCTCCTCTGAACGCATAGGTCATGTGCAAAGTTAACAGAGCGGGCGTAAGCGGCTAAATGCTGTCGGCGTCAGATGGGACTGCAAAAATGATAAAGTATAGGTGTCATAACGTTTGCGACTGGAACGGTTGAAAACCATGATGTCGTCTTCCCGTAGACGTAAGGCCCATCTCATGAGGAGGAAACATGGGTCTTTCAGGGACGACAAATAATAAAGCATATGGTGCTCTGTAACGACGTCAAAAGGTCGACGCTAAAAGTCAGACCAAAATTTAGCAGGAGCTCACACAATGCCTCAGCATTCCATGTGAGTTACAGAGTAGTTCGCTTCAGCTATGGTGAGGGTTCGGCTTGCGTAGGCTACTACGTACTCGCCAAAGCCATGTATTCTTTCTGCGAGCACTGCACGTAAATCAACGCTGCTGGTGGCAGTGTGAATTTCTGTAGGAGCATTCGGATTGAAATGACCTAAAATTGGTGGCAATGTAACTAGATGAGCTCAGGTGGAAAATGCGGAGTCACACTCTTCTAACCAGGTATAAAGGTTACCGGTTCCGGCAAGCAGCTGTCTCATGGATGCAATGATGGTAGCGAAATTTCGCACGAAAAGGTGAATATAGGAGCAAAAGCCTATGAAGTTACACAGCGCCTTACGTGCCATAGGCTTAGGAATTTCGGCCAGGTAAGCCATGTTTGAAAAGAGCATGGCTCAATATAGTGAATTGCTTTGCATATAAAAAAACACTTCTTTAAGTGAAGATGCAAGCCAGCTTGCGTAAGGCAGTGCAAAACTTCTTTCAAGCATTGAAAATGCGTCTGGAAGTCGGACACAAACACGATAACGTCGTCTAAATAACAGGGGCTATGTTTGCCACCTCACGCTACGCAATATATTGTCCTTAAGCTGTTCAAAGTAGGCCGACACTTTGCAGATGCTGAACAGCATGAGATTAAATTCATACAAGCCGAGCGCGGTCGAGCGCCGTATTGCAGCGATCATGCTTGGCCCTGACCACCTGCCAGTATCTAGCGCGAAAATCTCGCGAAGAAAAAATTCATCACTTTGGAAGCAGTAAAGTGGGTCATCTAAGAGTGTCAAAGGATAAGCATCCTTTCGCCTGATCTTATTCATAACAGGGTAATCAACGGCAAATTGGATGGAAGCATTTTTTTTAAAGAAGCAGGAACGGAGATGTTCATGGACTACTTATTTACATGCAAGTTAGCACGTCGGTCACCTAGTCGCCAATAACCCGTCTCTCTTTGGCTGAAACCCGGTAAGGTCGTCGCCGCAGAGAATTATGAGAGCCGGTGTCGATGGTGCGAGATACAAATGACGGTTGACTCAAAAAAGTTCTGTGGCAATCAAATGGACAGCTGAATTGATAAAGAAGACGGAGCAGCTCTTCGCGCTGCCTCGGCGTCAGGTTGCGGTTGATGGATGCGGTAAAGGGATGCGGCCAACTCTAAGGCACCGAGTCTAGAGCGACATTTAAGTGGCAGGTCTCTGTGAGTGGTGAAAAATAAGTGTACTGAATCAGCATGACCGACGCGCTCATGGTGCAACAATACAATGGGAGCGACGTTGGGTTATGAACACGCATGGAAGTGGCACCAACACAAAAATAAATTACAACCAATGGCAGAGGAACCACTCGGCAAAGGACCAAGAGGTCAGAAGACATAAAAAGCACACTACTATCAAACAGGTATCACACGACAAAGGAACGATTACAGACGACCCTGGAGGTATGCCGATGTCTTATGTGACGACAAGTTTTCAGGATGCTGCTCTTGAAATTACGCGGCACAAAGGGGTAAAGCACAACGTCGGCGCGGGCACGGTAAATGACGACATGACGTTTTGAAAAAAAATCCGACCGAAAGATGACGTGGTAAGAACAAGAGGCAGGAAAAAAAGATCAGTATCATGACGCTGCTCTTCACTGACGACTCACCTAAGTTGTGCCCGCTCACAATGGCGGAATGTGTTGCGTGCCAAAATCTGTATACCGAAAGACCTCAAAGCCTCGTCATTACCTTTCAAAGCCTGCGGCGGAGCCGTGCATACATTAACGAAATTACGGCTTCTGTGTCAACAAGTGCTTGTGTCTGTACTAGTGCTATGATCTCATCAACCACGTTAAGAGGGGAATTGGGTGGTCTTGAAGATTTCGCAGGACGCCCAGTTCTCACCTTCCGAACTGCGGTAACTAGATTTTCTCGGGAAGGGTGGTAGGCCGACGCCTCCCGGGAGAAATGGAGCGACGGCGAGGGGAAGGCGGCTGACGACTGAAAAAAGCGGATTATGGTTTCATGGAATCGAAAAGCGCAAACGGCGATGCACGCTGTTGAAATTCTTTTGGTATATAGTCGAAAGTTCATTACCAGAAGCGAGAAATTGGTGGCGTCCGGCGCCACGAGAAACTGGCCACGTGGCTACAAATTTCGCAGGAGTAACAAATCAACCCTTTGTCCAGTTACGCTATTGCTCTTGCAAGGCGGACACTGTAGCAGTAACCGTTCCGGAGACGCTGGTGTCCTCATTGTGCATGAAACGTGACACGAGTCAGCGTTCCGGGCATTGTAGCGACCGGTGCATAGATGACTGGCGCAGCAACGGCAGTGTTGTTCATGGCAGGGGGAATGCACTCAGCGGCTTGCTCCATGAGGTGCTGCAGCATGGGCCACATGGAAGAGGAGGGCGTCCCTAGCGTCAGAAGCAGGAATGAATTTTGACAGGCTAGCTCTTCTAGAAAATCTGCCCCGTCCGCGAAGAGACATCAGCGGCAAGAGGCAAGCCAGAGAGAAGCCCACATGGGAATTGCCCGTGGCGAGCCACTGCTTGCGCACATCATCATAGCCCACTACTTCAAATGCACTGCTGCAAGTCTTTGTCAATACCACCTGAAAGGCATTGTCATCAGGCCATTTAAAATACGCCTGATCATGTCGCTGTCACCCAAGTGAGGTTCGTGGGTGCGGTACCACGACTTCGCAACGTCCTTCAAATAGCATATGGTGTTCAGTTCCGTGCCTTGTTCCACTTGTGGTCACTGACCAGTTTAGAGGAGGTGAGCCACTCCTGCACGTCATGAACCCTTATCCTACTGAAAATGGCAGGGTCGCGTTGAGGCAATGGACCCGAGCAGGCCCGGCGGACACTGTAGCAGTAACCGTTCCGGAGACGCTGGTGTCCTCATTGTGCATGAAACGTGACACGAGTCAGCGTTCCGGGCATTGTAGCGACCGGTGCATAGATGACTGGCGCAGCAACGGCAGTGTTGTTCATGGCAGGGGGAATGCACTCAGCGGCTTGCTCCATGAGGTGCTGCAGCATGGGCCACATGGAAGAGGAGGGCGTCCCTAGCGTCAGAAGCAGGAATGAATTTTGACAGGCTAGCTCTTCTAGAAAATCTGCCCCGTCCGCGAAGAGACATCAGCGGCAAGAGGCAAGCCAGAGAGAAGCCCACATGGGAATTGCCCGTGGCGAGCCACTGCTTGCGCACATCATCATAGCCCACTACTTCAAATGCACTGCTGCAAGTCTTTGTCAATACCACCTGAAAGGCATTGTCATCAGGCCATTTAAAATACGCCTGATCATGTCGCTGTCACCCAAGTGAGGTTCGTGGGTGCGGTACCACGACTTCGCAACGTCCTTCAAATAGCATATGGTGTTCAGTTCCGTGCCTTGTTCCACTTGTGGTCACTGACCAGTTTAGAGGAGGTGAGCCACTCCTGCACGTCATGAACCCTTATCCTACTGAAAATGGCAGGGTCGCGTTGAGGCAATGGACCCGAGCAGGCCTGGCAGGCATCGTAGCCGTTAGTCGGGGCGACGGGTCTTTCACAATGAAGGGAATCGATGGAAGGCTCCTGCTTGGAAGTTCCACGTTTGATGGCGTACCCTGCACATCAATCAAATGAGGCGAAGTTTATTGTAGTCATCGAGCGACAACCAGAAATGCAGCCGCACCAACAATGGTTCGGCTGGACAGGTGATCTGGCCGTGAAACACGGGATGGCGACAGTGCTTTCTGGCGCGCCGATTTTCCTCTGGCTCGGAGACACGTGGTGGCGAGGAAGCTTTCCAGTGTCATTCTTCTTCCTTATTGATACTTCGCGATGAATGCATTGATCAATCTCTTCATTGCTAGTTAAAACATTCATTATAACGGCGACCGCTCGCGGTGACAGTCTCTTCCTTGAGCTTTACTCTTGTTGCAAGATTTGCTCATTTTTATTGCCGCGGGATGTATTTATTCCACCACGAAATAGGGCCAGCCTTTCATTCCCGACAGCGAGTTGTCCTGTTTTTCTACCTTAGTTAATTTTGCTTGGAACCGAAATATAGTACATACATAGTATTCGTTGATTTATACTTTCTCGTGCTTTGCAATTTAGAAATAAATAGGGCATAAAATTTAGAGGTATGTATATCTTCTAGAACATCAAAGCTGTTCATCTATCATTTAAATGAACACTCATATCTGATTTTCTTTACAGTGTGACAAGTGCACTGTAATTTTCGTCGGTGGCAAGAAAGGAACCTCGACAAAAAATTGAAATTTTGATGTGACCATGATTTTCTTTATAACTGCCAACGTGGGTAAATTTTTCTAACAAGCACAAAAAATATTTCGCCATAGTATTGAAAAGAATTGATCATGGGTGCTCTAAAGTTGTAGGACGCGGTAAAAACCCTTACCATTTTATTTATACCAATGAGCGTCAAATATGGTCATCCATGTCTTCGTTCTGCTCTTCTTCGTAACGTTTGTCTCTCGTGTTCTGCACATCAAGAATCAGTACATTTGAAACGAGTGGAGTTTACATAACATCTAATTTTCGAAGTACGTAAGTTACTGATAGTTAGATACGCTTGTTAGTAGTGTGAGCAGCCTCCTCAGAATGTGCAGTGCCATGCTTTTCGTAAAATATTTCTTAGGATAAATGTTTGCGGTAAATTTTCTGATATTCGGATTTGATTCGGCATTCGGCTTTTTCTTGATTCGATTCGATGTTCGATTTGTAATCTAGTATTCAGTAATCCACGCGAGTGTCAATAATGTGTATTTACTATCTAGTTGACCTATTCTTGGTGCTTATTGCATTTGACTAGTAATAAAAATATGCTCCACATGTGTTCCTATAGGCATGTGGTGGGATGTTTGTGGGACTTAATCATTAGTATAATTTATGTGGAAGCTCATATAGTCATCATTTGACTTCCAGGACTAGTTCCGCATAGGCGCGTTGCGTATCCACGTCTTGGTAACATTGGCCTGATGTCAAGGTACTTTTCAATTCCATCTTTATAAAAGGGAAATGCGAGGAGGTCGCGTAGTGATTGTGTATTGTGGATTGTGGAATTGTGGAATCAGCTCTCCGCGATTGGTCAAAAACTTTATCGGACCACCCTCACTTCGCCTGTCTGACACGCGATGTTACGAAAGTCGCCATAACTCCCCATCTGATATGACGTGTACACACTGATTTTGCGTGATTAAACCGATCAAAAGAAAAATAGTTTGTTCTGATTTGACACCTTTTCCCCATTAGACCTCGGCTGTTGGTCACATGTTTTAGGGCTGCACCCGCTTCACGTGCCAGTCACGCGACGTCACAAAACCGCGGAAACTTACCGCGCAAATGGACGTGTACGCGTTAAAGATGCATTATTACGCCGAACAAAACTGAATTTTTTTTCTGAATAGCCCAAGGCTGACCCATTCCGACAGGAATAAATGATGGATGCCGTCAATAAATCAGGCACTGGCTACTCACACCTGCCCGAGAGCATGGGTTTATTTGCCCGCAATAAAACTTTTTGCGTGTTTCGGTAACGGTTTTCGGCACATTCGGAACTGTTACGACCTCGCTCTCCCAACTGTTTTTTTCTGACGAAACCTTTTCGCAGCATTCTTAACCGTTCCTCGCGCATATTCGAGAAAGTACAACATTGTTCCTGACGAGTGTGCAATCTTATCAGACAGGAATGTTTTGCTATTGTACTGTCGAGAACGTGCAAGGTATTTAGGATGCAAATATGCGTGCTTTTCGCAGAGTGACAGCACGCCTGAGGCGACAATTTATTTTATACGAACAGAGCCTCAAATTTAAAAAAAAAAACGAAACTTGTCAATATTTTTGTTTGTACGTCTCCTTTCATTATTTATCATTGCATCCACTCCTTTTGCACAAGGCAGCTAACCATGTTTTCACCCGTTAGCCCCCTGACATTTCTTCACTCTCCTACGTTTACGCTTTGTCGTCCAAGCGCGGGTATTAGCTGTACGTTTGACATGTTTTATAGAAAGCAATTCTGGATAAATCTCGGAATAAATGTAGCGTTTTGTGAAGGAAGATCTTTAGTCCAACATCTTTCGTCTGAAACATTAAACATTGGACACATGGCTATACCAGCTAACGCAATATATTTCTGCAATGTAACTGGGCCAGCTTGTCTCGGTACAACACATTGCTGAATTGAAGCACACATATGCACACGGAGATAAAGTACACACGTCTGTAGTTTTCTTTCTTCTGTCCTGGTGCACATCTACCAGTATACTTGAATTTTAAGTAGCCTTATCAGACAAGAACATATTCGATCGAGACACTGCGCCACAGTGCTCCGCCTTGCTGGCGGTTCGCAGCTGCCCACTAAACTACAGCAAGTAGTTGTTTACAAGTTAGTCTGTGTTTCCCCTCCAGTCATTGTGCCGTTTCCTCCAAATAACCAATATTCTTTCGCATTGTTCACGGCAGAGACAATTTCACGAAAAGCCCTAACACTTCGCCATGTGCTCGGTGGTTTCGTCCTTCTGGGATTAAAATATACAAAGCTCCTACAAATAACATGAAATTTGTCATAGCACGTTGAGCTTTCCTCTTGGCTATTGCTTAAGCTTTCTACAACAGATTTATTTCCAGCTCTGCAAGGCCTGATTACACTCCTCCAAACATCATAATACATGTACACATTCCTCAGCAAAAAAAAACGCAAAAAATGCCGGAAATCCACACGTAGACACTTTTGTGGCCAGATTGATTGTTTAGAAGGGTATTCCTTATTGCGAACTGAGATAATCGACGTCTTTTCTGTTTATTGATAAAGAAATACTGAAGAACGGCACATTGGGCGAGTTGGTGACTTTACATAATGTTTAAGAAAACCGCGTAAAAAAACGTACATCGGACAACAGAATGTCGGATGGAACACCCACGACGCCGACTTATTGAAAAAAAAAACACAATGGTTTTTAAAGCCCAACATCAAGCCTGCGCGAATGCTCGATGTGAATATAAGTACTTGTCCTTCCCAACACATTGCCTCGTGGTTGCGGGTGAGGTTAACACCGTTGTTCGCCCTGGTTCGGCAAGCCTACTTCCTTCAAAGATAGGGTTGCGGAAGGCTGACTAACACACCCACAACCTTTTCTCATAATGTGAAATGTCTCCGTTCTTTCCCTTGCTATCATTGTGAGCAAACGTGATTTTCGTGTCATCAAATAAGGGTTTGCACTGGCAATCGATGCAGTGCTTTGTCAGGTTTGTAGAGTTCTTGCCAAGAGAATTCTGGTCCTCGGATAGCCTTACATTATTCCATCGGCCTGTCTGCCCTATGCACTAAATGCCGCAGTTAACGACTTGACAGTGACATTTACCGATGTGTTCGGTGGTTTCGTCTTTCTGTGAATAAATTATACAAAGCTGCCACAAATAAGTTGAAATCTGTCATTGCACGTGGAGATTTTCTTGCTTGTGGTTTTAGCTGTAGCAGAGTGAAAGGAGCGTAGTTAAACATAATATTCGTTCCAAGCTTCAGGATGAGAAGAACGAATGCATTAAAAAAGGAAAATAAATTGTCCTTCACTATATACCAAAGGAGACCTTAATGACAAGCCTCATAAGTATATCGCACTTATATCGCCAAGAGGCAGTACGTCAGCTGCCATAGGTTAAATACGTTTTCATCACCATCGTGTATAAAGAAGATTGATCATAAAGGTATAAGCATGTCACACACTTTCGAGCTCCATATATGGAGTTTCTATACGTTAGGCCACGTTTAGCCCAACTTTCTTCTTCCCACTTGACAAATGTGCATGAAGCCATCATGAATTTATATATATATATATATATATATATATATATATATATATATATATATATATATATATATATATATATATAACAATTTTGGCGTGTGGATGCTGTAGACGGTGGCAAACGGTTATTGGTAGATTTGGCGGTTCTTGGGAAATTGGCACTTCGAATATTCCCAGGTTTGCGAGCTATTCGCATATTTAATAGATAATTTTACATTGTACTTCTACTAGCTACTAGACGCTATCGGTACATCATATTTGCCGTATCGGAATGTTGCAAAATCTTACCGTATTTGCCAAATTGAACACAACCATTAACCATTTAATGCCGAAATATATTCCTCAGTATTATTTGAAAAAAAAAGACGTAATGAACTTTATTGAGCCTGAATACATGTGTTCATTCGCGCAACACTGCGCTCAGCGCCACTAAAGCGGCATGCGAGAAGGCAAAAATTCACTTGCTCGTCACCAGTACAAAACACCTCAAAATGAAGCTGCGAGGTGAAATTCTGGCCTTTTATGCACTGCCATGTGGGGCAAAAGTTCTAGGTTTAATGTATTTCTGTACACTGCGTTTCACATATTGCGTATAGAGTGTTGGTGATGCATTCGCGGCCATACCTTCATCGTCATGCGGTTATGGTGATTCCAGCGTCTTCACCTGATTGGGGCCATGCCGTCGGCGCCCCGTCACCATTGTACCGTCGTATTCCTTCCATCAGCGCGATTTCTTATTTCTGAAATGCCAGATTCGCAAGTTCAAGCAATATCCTTCGCTGCTTCTTTGTTATAGACATAAACACTGCACGAGTATAATATTGTGACCTTTCTGTGAACTACCGCAAATATTGCATGATATTGCACATTGCGTAAGATGAAATCATATATTATTGTAAGCATCACCATTGATTTCATAACATGAAAAATTCTGCAGATACCATGCACTGTGGCAATCGATGTAAGCGAAGCTTACCGTAGTGGATGTCTTGTCGATAATTAGCGGTGATACTGACGGCTGAAGCTTAATTTTTTCAATGTTTAGGCTAATAGGAGAGTGGTGGGGTGATGTTAAACGTTACCCAGCGCGCACCACTGCTGTTTGTCTGCCTACTACGCAGAACACACAAGGAGAGGTGTTTGCTTGAGGCGTTGTTGTGCGCCACATTTTATAACCTCAAAGAGGGTTGAGGGTTATCTTTGCCTCACATGGCACATCGCATTGCGGCATAAGTGTTGAACTTGAATTGAATTATGGGACTCTACGTGCCAAAACCACACTCGGATTATGAGGCACGCCGGAGCGGCGGAGTCCGGATTAATTTTGCCACCGTGATGTCCTTTAACATGTCTTAAAGTGTAAGGGCACGTGCGTTTTCTATTTTGCCCCCATCGAAATGTGGCTGCCGCCATTGGGATCAAATCCGCGACCTTTAGCAACGCCAGAGCCGTAAAGCCCACGCGGCGGGCACAGAAGTGTTGATTTGGCGGTCGACCACTTCCGTAGGGTCTCCTGGACCTTGCGGTGCGCTTTAATCAATGTGGCTGTGCTTCTGCGCGCCTTGCGTAAGTTGCCAGTTTGACATATTTGCATGGCGTTTATTTTTGAGAAATAGCAGCAACGTACTGTACCGTACCTTTAACTTAAGCTTATCCTGTGTCCCCACAACAACTGTCGTATAGTGGTGGGGTTTGCTTGCCTTCTCGTGTCACCTCCACCCCCCCCATATCTTGTATTGGAACTGCCTCTTCTCCTATCGCGCCTTCTCTTCTCCTCTCTACAGTTCTAACTGCGTCCGCTCTGGCCTCGCAGGTTAGTAGAAAGGGAAGCGCTGCAGTTTCTGCAATGCTTCTGAGGGGAGCCACGCATAACTACAGCTGTCAAGCGGCTAAGATGTCGACGGCCAGGGAGCTCCAGAGGGTCTTGTGCACAGATGGTTTTGATGCGCGGGGACAAAACGAGTTCCTCCCGTCGCCTTTGCTCTCTTCCTATAACTAAGACCTTTTCATCGGGCGAGGAGTACAGGGCGCGCGGCGAGCCTTTCCTGCTCTCTGGCTTGTGCGATCCGGCGTGGCACTGCTTATAAGTATTGCTGTCGCGTGCTGTGGAAGAATTTCGAGATGTTTTAGCTCGTACTTTTTGAAATTCACGCAATGTGCGTTCATATAGGGTCGTCGGGGAAGCCTTTCGGTGCATCGGTAACTAAAGTACGCGGAAACATCTCTTGGGGGCTTGAACATGGGACGCTCATTATCAGCGCCGGTATATGCTTGAGCTGTGAACTATTTTGCGTGTATAGGTTTTAATTCAATGAAGAGAGCTGGCGTCTCTGTATTACCAGCATGAAATGGTAGTTCGGCTCACTATCTGATCGCTTGGCGTTGGGAATAAACCATACGAGCACATGCTCGTGTGCGGCCAACCTAAGGCAATCGCAAAACATCTAAGCGGTAGGCGCTCTCAAATATTTGTGGCGCAACGGCATCGTTCTCACGCATTTAGTTTCGTCATCATGATCAGCCCGGTTACGCCCACTGCAAGGCAAAGGCCTTTCCCATACTTCTCCAACTACCCCGGTCATGTACTAATTGTGGTCATCTTGTCCCTGCAAACTTCTTCATCTCATCCGCACACCTAGCTTTCGGCCGCCCCCTACTACGCGTCCCTTCCTTCGGAATACATTCCGTAACCCTTAATTACCATCCGTTATCTTCCCTCCTGATTATATGTCCTGTCCATGCCTATTTCTTTTTCTTGGTTTCAACTAAGATCCCTCACCAATCTGCTCTTTTCTTATCCCTTAACGTTAAACCCATCATTGTTCTTTCCATATCTCGTTGTGTCGTCCTCAATTTAAGTAGAACTCTTTTCCGAAGCCTCCAGGTATTTGCCCCATACGTGAGTACTGGTAAGACACAGCTTTTATACACCTTTCTCTTGAGCGATAATGGCAACCTGCTGCTTATGATCTGAGAATGCCTGCCAAACGCCCCCCAGCCCATTCTTATTCTTCTGATTATTTCAGTCTCGTGATCTGGATCCGCGGTCACTACCTGCCCTAAGTAGACCTATTCCCTTACCACTTCCAGTGCCTCGCTACCTATCGTAAACTGCTGTTCTCTTCCGAGACTGTGAAACATTACTTTAGTTGTCTGCAGATAAATTTTTAGACCAACCCTTCTGCTTTGCCTCTCTAGGTCAGTGAGCATGCATTGCAATTCGTCCCCTGAGTTACTAAGCTAGGCAATATCATCAGCGCGAGTTACTAAGGTATTCTCCATTAATTCTTATCCCCAGTTTTTCCCAATCCAGGTCTGCGAATACCTCCTCCAAACACGCCTCCAGTAGCATTGGAGAGGTCGTATCTCCCTGCCTGACGCCTTTTTCATTGGAATTTCGTTGCTTTCATTATGGAGGACTACGGTGGCCATGGAGCCGCTATAGACATCTGTCAGCATTTTTACATAGGGCTCGTCTACACCCTGATTCCGTAATGCCTCCATGACTGCTGAGGTTTCGACTGAATCAAACGCTTTCTAGCAATCAATGAAAGCTATATATAAGGATTGGTTATATTCCGCACATTTCTTTATCAGCTGATTGATAGTGCGCTCGAAATCACCATATATCTGCGCTAGCTTCCTTCATGAAGCCAATGGCGCTGCTCAACACAGCGATCACTGTGGTTGTTGAACCAGCATGATACATATATAAGTGATGTGCTTCGGCATTGTCTTTTTTGCCCTGTATCGTCATAATATACGAGAGGGATTGCATAAAAAGAATGCGATGGCTATTTAGAGGAGAAAATTTTCGTAATACGGTGTGAGTGCGTCGTAGAGCACGGAACGAACACAACAAAAAAAAAAGGTCCCTTATCATCCTCTTTCTCGAAAAAGAAAGAGAAAACGGGCTAACGCCGCAGTATGACTTCGCATAGAAGCCCCGCACAATGTTTATACATCTATAAACGTTGATGCCGCATGCTTGAACCAAGCGCTATAAAGAACACAGATATCTTTAATCTAGCACCTACCACTGCTAAGGATGCTCGCGCATTTCGAAAACGGTCGCATCGCTGAACAAGTATTGTTTACACTGTAAGGTATTAGTAACCAAAATTATTCTATTCATCGGTGGAAACCTCATCCACTGAAACGAATAGTCACGCAATATTATGCAGCTAACAGCTTCAACGCTTCTCGATGTATAACTGCACAGCTCATATCGTAGGAGAACGGTACCCACGCTGCTACGATCGTCGCGTATGTTTCATCGCTCCTAAACTACAACATAAAGCTAGAGCATAATACTGCAATAAGGTAACATTAGTGAACAGAACTTTCAGAAATGCACAGTCATCTCCGAGGTTGATTGTAGGCTCAGACGTGCGCGCACACATCGCGCTGCGTGCTTCGTCCACGTCAAGGTCAGGAGAAAGTCCGGCCATGCCGACCTGCAGCACTTCAGCACGTCTCACGGAACCATTTTTCACATATAAGACAAGGTAAATACACCTGGTAGCGAAGCTTCCATAGGAGCCCATACGTTCAAAACATGGCGGTCAATCGGCGGTTCATGGGGCTTAGCACCATCTGTACGTGGTGGGAACACTTCCGGCGGAATAAAAAGTAATGTGACGCCATGTCCGTTAAAAGCAGAAGTGACGTCATTTTCTTTTCGAAGGCGCGAAATTTGTTTTGTTGGCCTGCTTTTGGAACTACATATTCAAATGCCCCGACATTCGACTTGATGGGCGTTTCGAGCTTTCAGCGCGGAAAGCGATGAAGGAAAATCCAGCCGTACGGTTGTCGAAATTGCACCCCTGCACAGAACATACTTTCTTTGGAGGCCGACGAAAGCTTTAGGTGTAGAGTGCTGATCCTATCGTCAGACGCGAAGCTCGTCGGCCGGCGCAGTCGCACGAAAACTACCCCATTATCTGGCGGTCGTAACTCACTACTTTTGACTGAACAGATTAGGAAGCGATGAAGCTACCCGCGTCACGAAATTCAGGCAAGCTTCGACAAGCAAGAAAGCACAAACTGTGAGGGGGGCGTCTTTCAACAGGCGAACTTCACGAGCGCGCCTCTCCGCCCATTTCACGACGTGCATTGCATTGCGAGTGATAGTGGCCTCAACGCCCCCTGTAACGATGGGCGCCGAAAATAAATGCATTTATTAATAATAAAAAAATTGAATAAACTTGTATTTTCTTAACTCGTCACGAATATATAAAATTCACCAGGAATTTTATTTTCGTTGAATGAATCTAACTGTGTCTCGCTTAAATGAAAAAAAAAACGCTTTTTTCTTTCCCAATGTTTGTTCCCTCCAAACCTAGTCGCGCTTCAATCGCTGCTCCCATAACCCCCCTTGCTGATGTCGGTGACAATCTGTACTGAACCGCTTTTCGCCCGAAGCTTCGCGACCTATTTGGATCGACCTTGTATAATATGCCACGTCACACTAAATAGGCAGCGCATGCGCGAGAACAAGCACCAAAAAAGCAGCGCCAAGCGTACACCTGCCATGCAAAACGGAGTGCTCGCCCAAGCCAGCATGCCGACTACTCATAGATTGCGCTATTGCGTAGCACTATGGTGCCGGCCACGAAAGAACGGTATATACACATGCTCTGAAACACCCCCAACGCAGTGTGCACGACAGCAGCAGCAGCAGCATCAGTGGGAAAATTATAGCAAGAGGCAAATAAAGATTTGCTTTCAGATAACCGCTTCACCAAAGTTCATATACGGAAGCACTCCAACATGTGTGATGAATTTTCTTAATTTCTTATGGGTAAGCTTATCACAGTGATTAGGATGCCACGTAAATTGAACCCATTAACCACAATTACTGCTATGGTTACCTGCTTTGTTTATGTGTCCTTCCCTTTTCACGTCTGTTGATTCTTCCGTGCAGAATATCTTTCATTTGATAGTTCTTGCATATCTACAAGATGTGTTTTTTTCGGCCTATTTGAACGGAAGAGACGGTTGCGGGCCAGATTACGGTGAAATCAGCATTTCGCAAAGGCCCACTCGCGGTGTCGGTGTCCAAATAATGACCATATCACAAGGGTTTAAGTTCGCATCGCGATGGTGCTCATCATATAACTGTTTTTCTGTTCGTTAGAAGGAGTAGGACGCAGTCAGGCGATCTGACATTCATCTACAGCCCTGAAGATGGCGACGCGGGCGTATTCTGACGACGTGTCAAGAAATGCGGGTAGGAGCGTGTCAAATGGCAGCGTGGTGTTTCTTCCTTACAAAAGCTCAAGTGCAGAAAATCCTGCAGAGTCAGGTAGGGAGGAAATATAAGCAAATGTTACCAAGGGCAAAGCGACGTCGTATCCACGATAATTGGCAGAAACATACATAACAAGCATGTATTTAATAGTGCTATGAAGATGCTCTGTGAGGCTGTTGGCCTTAGGGTGGTACGCCGTTATCAACATGTGTTTTGTAGCGCAAGAAGCGCATGCGTTCGTGGGCAAATGTTGACATGAAATAACGGTGCCGGTCAGTGAGGAGCTGTCGGGAAGAGCCGTGGTGAACTATAACGACTTTGATTAGGAAGTAGGCGACGTCGGTTCCACAGCTGGTTCAAGAAACCCGAGCGGACGCGCACTCGGTCATGCAATTGGTAGCGACTGGTACCCACTTATATCCGCCGGAAGGTATCGGGAAAAGGTCAATAAGGTCACGATCATCCGTAAATAATGGCTCCGATGGTACAAGAGGTTGAGGGCGCCCAGCTAAGGGTGCTGTTGGTTTCTTGTAGCGCTGGAATTGTTCACAGGTAGCGACGTAACTGCAGACGAAACACTAAATACCGGGCTAAAAGAGCAGATGTCCAACGCGGTCATAGATACGATCGACTCCGAGATGACCTGCGGTAGGAACATCATTGGATGTATGAAGGGGGTTTGACACAGATTTGTTGGAATAAACAAGAGCATTTCACCACCGTCAGCGTTCATGCTGTAACGGTACGAGACACCATCCTGTAGCACAAGCATACGCAGTAAAGAGGAAGGTTTCTCTGAAGTCAGCCGGAGAATGATGTCTTTGAAGTAGAGACCACGGCGTTGCTCATTGAAAACGCAGAAAACGCATGAAACGCAGTAAGCTAATACATGCAGCTGTACTCGCAGCTGTCGGCAAGCGTCAACGGGGCTACTTAATGGTGTGACATCCTTTCAGCGCCTTCATGCGATCTGCCACTCTTATGCACAACTGTGCATGAGTACTCCTGCAATCTTAGAGCCAACGGACTAAGAGGTCCAGTAGGCTGAATAAAGCCAGCATAAGGCTCGGCGATGATTGTGAATGGCCGACCCTACAAGTAGCGAAATTCACTCAATGTCGAAACGAGGACAAGGCCCTCGGGTTTAGTTATCGCGCTTCGCTTGGGACACAAGACCGCTAACGTGTGCAATAACACGGTGGTGACCTTGCTGGCGCTGAACCAAAAGAGCGCAGGTTCCATGACCTCTGGCAGCGGTGAGAACTTGCGTTGGATCGGCCACGTCAAAATGCGCGAGGACTGTAGTGAAGTGCGCCGCATGGTAATTCAGTGATTACCGTAGATTGTTCGGGACTCCAGACAAAAGGCGTGTCTCTCTTGAAAATTTCAATGAGGGGACGTGCATTGTTAACAAAATTGCGCATTAACTTGCGGAAGTATGACCAGAGGCTCACAAAGCTTATTTTATTTATTTATTTATGCAGCATTGATTTAGACACAGTGAAGGTCTTGGATGGCAAGGCTAGAATGTGGTTGCCACAGGTAGGCATGGAGAAATTCTTGGCAGCGCTAACTTTCATGGAATCGGGATGGGCGTAGGAAAACTTGACGAGGCGCCCGTGCACCGTAGCTTGCTGGCGGCCCAAATTGACGTTTTCATTAATTGAGCTGAAGCCCAGCCGTACGAAAAAAAAATGTCGAAAGGCAATCGAGGTGCGTTACAAAACTTTGCGAAAATGCGATCACGTCACCGCAGTAGAACCGGCAGAGGGACTGCTTCGAAACCGGGAGGAGAGCGTCCATTATACATTCATATATAGCTGGGGTAGTGCATAACCCGAACGACGTCACTTCAAACTGATAGAAGCCATCAGGTTTAAAAAAAGCGTTCTTTTTTCGACCCATGTCGTCAACTGCAATCTCTCAAAACCCGAAGGAAAGGTCTATCGAAGAAAAATATTTTGTAAAGTATGAGCAATCGAGGGCGTCATCTTCATGTGGCAGTGGATGCACGTCCTTTTTCTTACTTTGTTTAGTTGATGATAGTCGACACAGAAGCGCCCAGCTCTTGTCTTTCTTTCTGACGAGCACGACCGTGAATACCAAAGGGTTACAAGAAGCCTCAATGATATCGCAGGCGAGCATGTTGTCGACTTCCTTCGGCGTTGGCGTCACCGGCGTGTTCTGATGACGTGTGAACATCGACACGCAGAAACATGTCAAATGGCAGCTTGGGGTCTCTTCCTTACAACAGAAACGGAGAAAAACCTGCAAAGTCAAATCGGGTGGAATGATGAGCAGATGTCACGAAGGTCAAAGGGACATGCCATCCACGATTCTCGGTAGAAAGATCCATAGCAAGCATGTATTTGATAGAGCTATTAAGATGCACTGTGAGGCTATTGGCCTTAGCGTATGCAATGACACGGTGGCGATCTTATGGACGCTGAACCAAAACAGCGCAGATTCTATGACGCTTGACGGTGGTGCGAACTTCCGTTGGAACGGTCACGTCAAAATGTACGAGGACTTGTAGAGAACTGCTCCGCATGGTAATTCAGGGAACTTCGTAACTTGTTCTGGACTTCTGATAAAAGACATGTCTTTCTTGTGAAGTTCTATGAGGGGATGTGCAACGCTGACGAAATTGAGTACGAACTTGCGGAAGTATGAGCGGAGACTCACGTAGCTTCGAACGTTGTTTGCACTGGTAGCCGCGGAGAAATTCTTGTCGGCGCTAACTTTCTTGGGATCCGGATGAGTGCCGGAAAACCGGACGAGGCGTCCGAGGACAGTAGCTTGCTAGCGGCTAAAATTAATTTTTGTTTAATTGAGCTGAAGCCCAGCCTCACGGGAAAGAAAATTGTCGAAAGGCAATGAAGGTGTGTTACAAAACTTGATCAAAATACAATAATGTCACTGAAGCAGCCCCGGCAAAGTGGCCAATTAAAGCTCGGAGCCCCGCAGCGGCGTCTGCGTCAGCTGTCGTTTGGTGTGTTGCGACACCACGTACTCGAGCACACGAGGTTTGGACCCGGCAGCCTGTAGCCATGCGCGGCTTAGCCGTGTCCGGGGAAAAGAGGATCCTGAGGGTTGAACCGGCGCCGAGTGTTCGGACCTTTAAATCCCCTCGACGGAGGCAACACACTTCGTTGGCCTCCCCTTCACGTAGACGGTACCCTTGGGCTGACCCAGCCAGGGTAAATTGGCTGGTTGCCTTTTCCTGTCCCCATCTCCGAATTTTCCTTTAGTGTATACTTTCTCAACTTGCCTGTCTTCTTTTCTCTTCTGTTATTTCTACATTTTCGCAGGCGGCTTGGGTTAACCTTGTGTATATGCCCTCTCTTGGGTATGTTATATCAGGTTATAGCAGCAATGCACACCTGGCGTCTGCAGCCTTAACGTTAAGTGCTGCATCGTAAACTAATTACGTTGTCGCTATTGCCGCCGAAAATGACAGGAGTATTAGGGGAACACCTGCCTTAAACACGTCTACTTGATCGTCACTCTGAAAAAAGGGGACGCACCGATGAAATTCTAAGCCTCTTAAAACCGAAAGAAATTTGGCCCCGATTTGAAATTGTACACAGTGAAAGAACTGAAAAACCAGGCAGAACCGTATCCCCAGCACATTAAACTAAACAAATTTGTGTGATTTGGAGACATTCCTATTACCGTTTCACCTCATCGGTCTATGAATACAGCACACGGAGTAGTGTCTGGTGCAGATCTGATCAACTTGACAGAGACAGAATTATTGGTGGGCTGGAAAGAGCAAAATGTGACCAACGTACAGCTCATCATTATCAGACGAGAAAAATAAATTCCTACAAATCACCTCGTCCTGACCTTTGCCACTAGCGATCTGCAACAAACCATAGAAACTGGATACACAAAGATAGCTGTCAGACGATACATCCACACTCCCAGAAGATGTTTCCAGTGACAAAGATTTGGCCACGGATCACAGAGATACCGGGGCAGACTCACATACCCGAAATGTGGAGTCCAAGGTCACGCCTCAGAGAAGTGTGAAGCGACACCTCACTGTGTAAACTGTGATGGTGAATATCCAGCGTACTCTCGATCTTTTCCCAACTGGAAAGAAGAAAAGGAAATTATCACTCTAAGGGTACACGAGAACATCTCTTTCAAGGAAGCTCGTTAAAGGGGCTCACCATTCCATACCACAACGTATGCTGATGCGACGCGTCAGGGGGCAGCGCCGCACCGACCTGCGCCACTTGGCCAACCCGCGCACAGCGATTCGGTGGCTGTGGCACCACGCGCCCCCGAGGTGGCAGCAGTCAGATATGTTCCACCCACCAAGACACAGAGGCCGACTATCCCGGGTATGGCGGGCCTAAAGACCACGCGCCAGCAGGCGAGGTCTGACAGAAAAAATAGCAGCCCACACGCACAGGCATTCAGTGCCTCCCAGAAGGCAATGGACACAACACCGGTAGGTTTGGTGCCGAAAACCGGTGTGGCTCTCTATAGCAGGCGAAAGCAAACAAAAACTTATAACTGGGCCAGGCAACGGTCCTGTCACCTAAAATACACAACACCACACCTGAACACAGAACATTTATCATTCTAACAAAATAATTTTTCAAATTATTAATTGAAATACTCGTGGCATTCTAAACAACTTAGATGACACGAAGCAAATAATATAGGAGTTCAACCATAGGCTGTTCTGCCTTCAGGAAACACACTTCAAAACGTCAAATGCAAATGTCCTAATACAATACACATTATTCTGCAAAGATCGCGATAATGGCCATGCTGCGTCTGGTGGCGTGGATATTATGGCTCAGAGGTCAGTTCCTTGCCTACACCTGCAGCTTCAAACTAATTTAGAGCCAGTAGAAGATTGGGCAATCCCGTTCGACAGGCTGGTTACTATCTGTTCACTTTACGTACCACCCGAACATCGTTTGCAACTTGGGGAAATAGAAACGCTTGTCGATCAGCTCCCTGAGCTATTCATTTTAACCGGTGATATGAACGCCCCTAATAGGCTGTGGGGCGACTCGCGCTGCGATGCAATAGGGCGTACAGTGGAAGACTTTCTTTTATTTACCGGTGAAGTTTTATCACCTTTTATAGCACCACACATAAGTCATATTCTTCATTAGACTTAACCACAGCCTCTTCATCTCTGATGTCGTGCCTTGTTTGGAAGGTCCTAAAAACTTTTACCATCCTATCATTGTGGGCAAACTTGATTTTCGTGTCATCAAATAAGGGTTCACACTGGCATTCGAAGCAGTGCTTTGCCAGGCTTGTAGATTTCTTGCCAAGAGAATTCTCGTGATTCAATAGCCTTGCATTAATGCGTTTGCCAATCTGCCCTATGGACAAAATGCCGCATTTAACGATCTGACACTGACATTCAACGATGTGCTCGGTGGATTCAACCTTTTGTGAATAAATGTAAAAAGCTGCCACAAATAAGATGAAATCTCTCATTGCATTTGGAGCATTTCTTGGTTATTGCTTTAGCTGTTGCCGAGTGAAAGCGGCGTAGCTAAGCATGAGATTCGTTGCAAGCTTCTGGATAAGAAGAACGAATGCATTCAAAAAGCAAATAAATTGCCCTTCATAACATTCCCAACGAGACCTTAACGATAAGCGTCACAAGGACATCACAATTTTAGCGCCAAGAGGCAGTGCGTCATCTGCCATAGGTCGAGTATGTTTTAATCGGCGTCGTGTAAAAAAAAAAAGATTGATCATAAGTCTATAACCATGTCGCACAATTTCTAGCTCCATATACGCAGTTGCTACGTTGGGCCATGTTTAGCCCGATTTTATTTCATCGCACTTAATCAACTATACGTGAACCCACCGTGTACACACACACACACACCCACACACACACTCACACAGATTATATATATATATATATATATATATATATATATATATATATATTATATATTATTCATTTCGGCGTGTGGACGCTGTAGACGGTGTGGAACGGTTCTTGCAAAACTTGGTGGTTCTTGGCTAAACTAATTGGCACTTCGAACATTCTCAGGTTTACGAGTTATTCGCATATTTCGTAGATAATTTTACATTGTACTTCTACTAGATGCTAGATGCTATCGGTATCTGATATTTGCCGTATTTTCCACACCATCCATCGTGACACAAATCACAGATAACCATTACCCCAATGAACGCAGAAATATACTCCTGAGTGTTATTTGAAAAAAAAGAACATCATGAACTTTACTGAACCTCAATAAATGTTTTCACTCGAGTAACACTGCGCTCAGCGCCCCTAAAGGGGCATGCGACATGGTAAAAATTTACTTGCCCATCACCTGTACAAGACACATCAAAATAAAGATGCGAGGTGAAATTCTGGCCTTTTATGCGCGACCCTTTGGTGCAGAAGTTCATGGTTTAATGTATTTCTTTACATTGCGTTTTGCATATTGCGTATAGAGTATTGATGGTGCCTTTGCGGCCATACCGTCATCGTCACGCGGTCGTGGTGATTCCAGCGTCTTTACCTTACTGGGACCATGCCGTCGTACCAGTGTACCGTCGTCTTGCCTCCGTCAGTGCGATTTCTTCGTTCTCAGATGCCGCATCCGTATGTTCAAGCAATAACCATCGATCTTTCTTGGTTATAGACATAAACACTGCAAGAGTTTAATAACAGAGTGCTTCAGTTTAGGGGACGCAAGCGGCTTGTGCACGCAAGAGCTAGGGGCGACGGTAACGCTCATGCGCAGGCCCCTACATATAGGCCTGAGCATGCGTAGTACCGGCGACCCTTGTTCTCCCGTGCGCAAGTCGCTTGCGTCCACTAAACTAAAATTCTCTATTGTGACCTTTCCGTGAACTACCGTAAATATTGTATAGACTATTGCAAGCATCACCATCATTTTCATAACATGAAAAACTGCATATCCCACGCACTGTGGTAATTTATCTGAGCAAAGCTTTCCGTGCTCGTTGTTTTGATTGACGATAGTTAGCGGTGATGTTGACGGCTGAAGCTTAATTTCTTCAACGTTCACGCTAACACGAGAGTGGTGGGCTGATGTTAAACGTTACCTAGCGCGCACCAATGTCTGCGTAGTACTAGAACACACAGGGAGAGGTGTTTGCTTGAGGAGTTGTTGTGCGCCATATTTTATAACCTCTGAGAGGGTTGAACGTTGACATTGCCTCTCATGGCACATCGCATTGCGGTAGAAGTATTGAACTTGAATTGAATTATGGGTCCATACGTGCCAAAACCATACTCGGATTATGAGGCACGCCTTAGCGGCGGACTCCGGATTAATTTTGACACCTTGATGTCCTTTTACGTGTGTCAAAATGTAAGCGCACGTGCGTTTTCCATTTTGCCCCCGTCGAAATGCGGCTGGTGCGATAAGGATCAAATCCGCGACCTCTAGCAATGCCACAGCCGTAAAGTTCACGCAGCGGGCACAGAAGTGTTAATTTGACGGTCGACCGCTTCCATAGGGTGTCCTGGACCTTGCGGTGCGTTTCATCACTGCGGCTGTGCTTCTGCGCGCCTTGCGTAAGTTGCCCGCATGACATATTTGCATGGCGCTTATTTTTCAGAAATAGCAGCAACGTACTGTACCGTACCTTGATCTTAACCTTATCCTGTGTCCCCGCAACCACTGTCGTATAGTAGTGGGGTTTGCTTGCCTTCTCGCGTCACCTCCGCCCCCCCCCCCACTATCTTGTATGGGAACTGCCTCTTCTCGTACCGCACCTTCTCTTCTCCTCTCTACAGCTCTAACTGCGTCCCCTCTGGCCTCGCAGGTTAGTACAAAGGGAAGAGCTGCAGTTTCTGCAATGCTTCTGAGGGGAGTGACGGATAATTACAGCTGTCAAGCGGCTAAATGTCGACGGCCAGGGAGCTCCAGAAGTTATTGTGCACAGATGGTTTTGATGCGCAGGGACAAAACGAGCTTCTCCCGTCGCCTTTCCGTCCTTCCTCGCACCTGTCAACTATAGACATTTTCATCGGGCGAGGAGTACAAGGCGCGCGGCGATCCTTTCCTGCTCTCTGGCGTGTGCGATCCGGCGCTGCACTGCTTGTAAGTATTGTTGTCGCGTTCTGTGGAGCGATTTCGAGATGTTTTAGCTCATACTTTGTCAAATTTACGCAATGTCCGTTCATATAAGATCGTCATGGAAGCCTTTCGGTGCATCGGTAAATACAGTACGCGGAAATATCTCTTGTTAATGGGCGCAAACGTGTGACGCGCATTATCAGCCCCGGTGTGTGCTAGTGTTGTGAATAATTTTGCGTATATCGAATTTAATACAACGTAGTGAGCCTGCGTCTCTGTATCGCCAGCAGGAAGTGGTAAATCGGCTCACTGTCTGATCGCTTTGCGTTGGGACTAAAACAGAAGAGCGCATGCTCGTGTGCGGCCAACCTAAGGCAATCACGAAACATCTAAGCTGCAGGCGCTATCAAATATTTGTGGTGCACCGGCATTGTTCTCACGCATTTAAAGTCTAGTTTCCTTGAAATCACTATATGCCTACGCTAGCCTCCTGCATGAAGCCGACGGGGCTGCTGAACACAGCGATGACTGTGGTTTGTGAACCAGCATAATACACATATAAGCTATGTGCTTCGACATTGCCTTTTCGCGCTGTAACGCCATAATATCCGAGAGGGACTGCATAAAAGGAATGCGAAGGCTATTTTTGTGGAGAAAATGTCCTTAATACGTGTAAGTTCGTCTCAGAGGGCGGAACGAACACAACTGAAAGAAAGTTCCGTTATCGTCCTCTTTCTGGAAAAAAAGAAAGAGAAAACGGGCTAACGCCGCAGTATGACTTCGCATAGACACGTACCGCATGCTTGCACCAAGTGCTAAGAAGACGAAAGATATCTTTAATCCAGCGCCTACCACTGCTTAGGATGCTCGCGCATTTCGTAAATGGTCGCAATGCTGGACAAGTGTAGTTTACATTGTAAGGTATGCTGTTATTACTAACCAAAACTATGTTATTCACGGGTGGAAACCTCATCCACCGAAACGAGTAGTCAAGCAATGTTATCTGCAGCTAACAGTTTCAACGCTTCTCAAAGTATACCTGCAAAGCTCATATCGTAGCAGAACGATACCCGCGCTGTTGCGATCGCCGCATATGTTTCATCTCTTTTAAAACAAAGCATAGATCTAGAGGATAATACTGCAATAAGGCAACATTAGTGAATAAAACTTTCAGAAATACACAATTCAACTCCGAGGCTGATTGTACTCTCAAACATGCGTGCACACATCGCGCTGCGTGCTTCCTCCACATCAACGCCAGCAGAAAGTCCGGCAACACCGACTTACAGCACTTCAGTACGTCTCACAGAACTATTTTCCACACATAAGACGGCACGTCACACTAAATAGAGAGCGCAAGCGCGAGAACAAGCACCAGAAACCAGCGCCGAGCGTACACCTGCCATGCAAAACGGAGCTCGCGCCCAAGCCCGCATGCCGACTGCTCATAGATGACGCCACTTCGTAACAGTTTGGGGGCGCCGACAAAAGAACGGTGTATATACACGCTCTGAACCACCCCCGACGCCGTATGCGCGACAGCAGCAGCAGCAGCAGTGGGAAACTCATATGTTGAGGCAAATAAAGCCTCGCTTAAAAATAACCGCTCCACCAAAGTTCATCTTCGGAAGCACTCCAACGTGTGTGATGAATTTTCTTATTTCTGATGGGTTAGCTTATCACAGTGATTAATGTGCCACGTAAATTTTACCCATTAACCACAATTAGTGCTACGGTTACCTGCTTTATTTATGTGTCCTTCCCTTTTCACGTCAGTTGATTCTGCCATGCAGTGCCGCTTTGATTTGGTAGTTTTTGCACAACCGCAAGAGATAGTTTTTCGGGCTACTTGAACGGAAGAGACGGTATGGGGCAGATTGCGTTGAAATCAATTTTTCGCAAAGGCCCACTGGCCATGTCGGTGTCCAAAGAATGGCGATATCACAAGTTTCTAAGTTGCCATCGCGATGGTGCGCATCATATAAGTGTTCTTGCTGTTCATTAGAAGCAGTAGGACGCAGGCAGACAATCCAGCATTCATCTACAGCTCTGAAGATGGCGGCACGGGCGTATTCTGACGCCGTGCGTAGAAATGCGGGTAGGAGAGTGTCCAACAGCAGCGTCGAGTTTCTTCCTTATAAAAGATCAAGTGGAGAAAATCCTGTTGAGTCAAGTCCGGAGGAATTATGAGCAAATGTTACGAAGGGCAAAGCGACGTCCCCTCCACGATGATCGACAAAAACATTCATAACAACCATGTATTTGATAGTGCTATTAAGATGCTCTGTGAGGCTGTTGGCCTTTAGGTGGTACGTCGTTATTAACTTGTGTTTGGTAGTGCAGAAGTGCATGCGGTCCTGGACAACGTTTGACACGAAATGGGGATGGCGGTCAGTGAGCACCTGTCGGGAGGTGCCGCGGTGAGTTATAACGTCTTCGATGAGGAAGTCAGTGATGTCGGTTCCATAGCTTGTTCAAAGGGCCCGAGCGAACGCGTACCGGGTCATGCAATTGCTAGCGACTGGTACCCACTTATATCCGCAGGCAGGGGTCGGGAAAGGGTCAAGAAGGTCAAGATCAACCGCAAAAAGTGGCTGCGATGGTACAAGAGGTTGAAGGCGGCCGTTAGGGGCGCTGGAGATTTCTTATAGCGCTGGAATTGTTCGCAGGCAGCGACGTAACGGCAGACGAAACGGTAAATACCGGACCAAAAGACGAGATGGCGAACGCGGTCATAGGTACGAGCGAGTCCGAGATAAAGTGCGGTAGGAACATTGTGTAGATGTATAACGAGAGTTTTGCCCACATTTGTTGGAATAACCAAGAGCGAGACACCATCCTCTAGCATAAGCATAGGCAGTGAAGGGGTAGGTGTCTCAGAAGTCAGCCGGAGGATGACGTCTTCCAGGTAGTGGTCGCGGCGTTGCTCATCTCGTGTTATGAAACGCAGTAAGCTAAACACGCAGCTATACTCGCAGCTGTCTGGAAGCTCCAGCTGGGCAACTAAATAGTGCGGCATGCTTTCAGCACCTTAATTCAATCTGCCACTCTTATGCACAACTCTGCATCAGTACTCCTGGAATCTTAGAGCCAACGGACTAAGAAGTCCAGTAGGCTGGTTAACGCCAGCATAAGGCTTGGCGATAACTGCGAATGGCCGGCCCTAGAAGTAGCGAAATTTACTCAATGCCCAAACGAAGACAAGACACTCGCGTTTAGTAATGGTGTAATTGCGCTCCGCTTGGGACACAAGACTGATAACGTATGCAATAACACGGTGGCGGCCTTGCTGGCGCAGAACCGAAACAGCGCAGGTTGCATGACTCTGCCAGCCGTGAGAACTTGCGTGGGATCGATCACGTCAAAATGGGCGAGGACTGGTAGTGAACTGCAACGCAGGGTAGTTCAGTGAACGCCGTAGCTTGTTCTGGACTCCAGACAAAAGCCGTGTCTTTCTTGAGAAGTACTGTGGGGGGACGTGCAACGTTGACGAAATTGCGTACGAACTTGCGGAAGCTTGAGCAGGGTCTCACAAAGCTTCGAACGTTGTTGGCACAGCTAGGCACGGAGAAATTCTTGACATGCAATCTTTCATGGAATCGGTATGGGCGTCGGAAAACTCGACGAGGTGCCCGATCACAGAAGCTTGCTGCCCGCCCAAATTGACCTTTTGGTGAAATGAGCTGAAGTGCAGACCTACGGAAAAAAATTTTCGAAAGGCGATCGATGTGCGTTACAAAACTCACCGAAGAAGCACTGGCAGAGGAACCACATAAAACCTAGAAGGAGAGCGTCCCTCACAGGTTCATATGTAGCAGGCGCGCTGCGTAACCCGAACGGCGTAAGATTAAACTGACCTTATCCCAACTGGGAAAAAAGAAAAGGAAATTATCATTCTAATAGTATTCAAGATCATTTCTTTCGAAGAAGCCAATAAAAGGTGATCACTATTCCATAGCGCAACGTATGCCGATGCTACGCGTCAGGGGGCAGCGCCGCATCGGCCTGTGCCACCTGCCCGGCCCGCGCGCAGCGATTTGGTGGCTGCGGCACCCTCCGCCCCCGAGGTGGCAGCATTCAAATATGCTCCACCCACCAAGACACAGAGACCAGCTACCCCGGGTATGTCGGGCCTCAGGGCCACACGTACCAGGCGAGGTCTGACAAACAAATTAGCAGTCCGCACGCGCGGTCATCCAGTGCCTCGCAGGAGGCAATGGACAAAACACCGGCACGTTTGGTGCCGAAAAACCAGTGTGGCTCTCTCGAGCACGCAAAAAAAAAGTTCCCATAAAGGTGCCAAACGACGGTCCTGTCAACTAAAATACACATTGCACGCGAACACAGAAAATTTATCATTCTAACAAAATGACTGTACAAATTATTCATTGGAATGCCCTTGGCATTCTAAACAACTTAGATGACAACAAGGAAATAATACAATAGTTAAACCGTAGGCTGTTCTGTCTTCGGGAAACACACTTGAAAACATCAAATTCAAATTTACTGACGCAATACACAGTATGCCGCAAAGATCGAAATAATGGCTAGGCTGCGTCTGGTGGCGTGGCTATTATGGCTCAGAGGTCTGTTCCTTGCCAACACCTCCACCTTCAAACTAATTTAGAGGCAGTATTAGTTAGGGCAGTTCTATTCGACAGTCTGCTTACGGTCTGTTTACTTTACGTACCACCCCAACATCGTTTGCACCTTAGGGAACTTGAAACGCTTGTCAATAAGCTGCCTGAGCCATTCATTTTAACCGGTGATGTGAGCGCGCCTGATACGCTGTGGGCCGACACGCGCTGCGAAGCAATAGGGCGTACGGTAGACGGCTTTCTTTTATTTACCGGTTCGGTTCTGTTGAATACAAAGAGCCCACCTTTTATAGCACCATACGTAAGTCATATTCTTCAATGTCATAAGTCATAGTCTGCATAGCCTCTCCATCTCTAAAGCCGTACCTTGATTCGAAGGTCCTAATAAACCCTTGCGGAAGTAACCATTTCCCTATTTACTTAACTGAAAAAATGATCTGAGTGCCTTTCACAGATTCCGCGTTGGAAAACCGACTCGCCGAAGTGAAAACTCTTTGAAAAGATTACGTATTTACAGGGCTATGATTTGGTTTCTTTAAAAATAGAGGTTGCTGCGGCATATTTGACACGTTTTATTATTGACACCACTGAAAAATGCATTAAGCAAACTAACGGACTTGCTAATAAGCGTCGTTTGCCTTGGTGGAACGATGAATCCAAAGAGGCACGGAAAGAGCAAAATAAAGCTTGGGGTCTCCTTCGTGGCTCTCCAACTGCTCAGAATCTAATTAATTTCAAGAAGGCAAAATCACAGGGCAGGAGAACACGTTGACGTGCCAAGCGAAAAAGCTGGGAAAGGTACATATGTAGTATAAGTTTGTACAAGGATGAGGGTAAGGTGTGGAAAAGGGTGAACAAATTAAAGGGCAGGAAAACACAACCGCTTCCTTCAGTAAACGCTCAAGGCGACACCATGAAATATCAAGCAGATTTCCTGGGCAAAGCATTTTCAAAATATTTCTTGTGCATCGAACTATGTGCCAACTTTCCTAAAGGCCAAGGAACGCTTATAGCGAGATCGCCTTGACCGAAAGTGCACAGCAGATGAACTTTACAACCGACCGTTTGGTCTCGCTGAACTGAATCCTTCTCTCAATTCCTGCAGCAACTCAGCACCACGTGGTGACCGCATAATGTATGCAATGATCAAGAATATGCAAGCAGAAACATTGAACACACTTCTGTCTCTCTACAACACCTTGTGGGTATCTGGCCATGTTCCAACCTCGCGCAAAGAAGCGATTGTCATGCCAATTCATAAGCAAGGCAATGACCCAGCATTAGCCAGCAGTTATAGGCCAATAGCACTAACAAGCTTTATGTATAAGTTTTATGAAAAAATGGTGAATGTGCATCTAATATATTTCCTGAAAAGCAACCGTCTGCTTGTTCACCTTCAATGCAGTTTCAGGGAAGGTTGGTAAACAATCGGCCACATTGTTCGCATTGAGGCAAACATTAGAGATGTTTATATAAACAAACAATTTTGTCTCGCTGTATTTCTCGACTTGTAGAAATCCTATGACACAACATGGCGATTCGGAATCCTTCGAGACCTATCTGCGATGGGCGAACGCTGGAATATGTTAAACGTGATCGAAAACTGCTTGTCTAGCAGCACGCTCCGTGTTAGAGTGGGCAATGCCCTGTGCAGGCTTTTCACTCAAGAGACTGGTGTGTCACAAGGGGGCGTGCTTAGTTACACCCACTTCATTGTGAAAATGAATTCCCTTCACACAGCCATTCCAGCCTCAATGTGTTATTCAATAAATGTGGACCATGTGCAACTAGGATTTAAGTCTTGTGGCCTTACAGTCTGGGAGCGCCAAGTCCAAGTCGTACTGAAAAAGGTCTCAAAATGGACAAATAAAAATGGCATCGAGGTAAACCCCCTCAAAAGCTCCTGTGTACTTTTCCGGGAAAGAGAGACTTTATAGAAGATTGTGATGTTTTGTTACGTGACAACACATGCCACTCAAATCTGAACATAATTTTAGGCAATGTACTCTGCTTAAAACTAATCTTCATTCCTCATATCAAGCATCTGAAAGCTAAATGCCTAAAAACAATGAACATCCTGAAAGTGCTAGGGATAGGGAATATATAGGGAACAATATAGGGAAGCGACAGCAAATGCCTCATGAAACTCTACAGGAGCCATTACGATCACGGTTAGACTACGGTGCCGTAGTGTATCACCCTGCTACACCCAGTGCTCTCAAGATGTTGAACCCTGTGCATTATCTTGGTATCCGCCTCGGCACCGGTGCCTTTAGGTCGAGTCCGATTGAAAGCCTCTATGTAGAATCGAATGAATGGTCCCTTGACCTGCAGCGGTCATATTCTATCTTAAGTTATTTTCTGAAAGTACATGCTAACAAAATCCATCCTGGTTATCCCACCATAAACGATATGACCTCTGCAATGCTCTTTCATAACATCCCTAGAGCCAGAGAGTCATTCTCGATCCGTGTGAGAAAGCAGAGCAAGGATATGGATGTTCGTATTCATGAAAATTGTCTAATGGCTTCTGCCAAGCCGTTTCTACCGTGGTTGTGGCGCATCAATGACTGTGACACGTCATTTGTGGAGGTAACGAAACACGCTCGAGAGGCCCACATTCATATGCATTTTCTTGTACTGCAACTTAAATACTCGTGTCCTGAATATTAGACAGATGCGTCTAAATCGCATGCTGGCATGTCGTGTACAGCCGTCGACCCATCCTTTTCGGAGTCCAATGTTCTGCACCCTCAAACAAGCATCTTTACAGTAGAGGCGTATGCACTATGGTCCGCGGCTAAACACATCAAACAGTTAAAATACATAAGGCGATCATATACAAATACTCATTACGCCTTGTAAATACATTGATGTCATGCTGCAACCACAGAAATCCAGTAATTGCAGATGTTTTCTCTCTACTATTTTCTATTTGTGCCTCTGGCCAACATGTAAAGGTGGGCTGGGTGCCTGGATACAGATGTATTGAGGGTAACGTCCTGGCATACCAAATTGCTACCTCCTTGGACACGAAAGCTTGCCACATGTCCGTAGCCATTCCGGTCTCAGACTTAAAGTCATGCTTACGGAAAAAAAAACTGAGAACCTACTGGCAGCATAAGCGGGACGCTAAAATCCTTAATAAACTCCACGTGGTTAAGCCATATTTGAGATACTGGCCATCAGTGACCAAGTCCAGATGAGGTGATGTCCTATTCTGTCGTCTCAGAAGAGGGCACACTTAGGGTAGAGATAGTTTTTTGTTGACTGGCGGGAACGTTCAATTTCTAGTAGATGTGGGGAGACACTCAGTCTTCAGGATGTCTTCGTAGAATGTCTTTCTAGAACACAATTCGAGAGGAATAGACACTTCCCCTTAACATATATTCAGTGTATACCACTTCACCTGGCACTGTTTCTAGGCAGAGAACCGTTAGCTGATAGGCAATCAATTTTACCTTTTTTAAACGATGTTGACACGCTCCACGTGTTCTGTCCAAGAAATTCGTAACACGGCGTCTTGTGAGAGGCCACGATTTCGATGTCAGCCTTTCAGATGTCAACTTTTGAGATTCAAATGTGCTGTAGATTATTTCCTGCGTACTTTTCCTATTTGGAATAAACATCAACTTCAACTTCAACAAGTTTATTATAGCTGATTCCCCGGGGCCCTTGTACTCAGGGGATCTGGTGAGGCTGTTGTGCTACTCGTCATCGACAATCACCTGTCCATTGTTATGCATGTAAGGCTATTACACCCTTGCTGGACATCCTATACTTATAGCGTACCCTACTTAAGTCATTCTCATATTTTTATCCTTACATATTTTAAGCAATATACAGCCTTCCGTTTTAGGCCTCTATACAGCCACGTAACATGAGCCATTAGTTCATCAAGTACACATCATCACTGCCTTGGTGCTCTGGCCACACTTGGCCCTTGCGTCATTAAGCAATACATATCATCATTATCATCAAAACCCGGAAGGAGATCGTCCATCATACGTTCAGATGTAGCTGGGGCGTTGCATAACCCGAACAGCGTCACTTTAAACTGGTAGGTGCCATCCGGTGTGAAAAAAGCGTTGTTTTCACGGCCTATGTCGTGACCTATAATAGTATTAATAATAATCTTTATTTCACTCGCGAAAGGAGGGAGTGCGGGAAAAAAAGCTGACAAGTCAGCTTGACTAGTTCCCTGCTCCCCGGAGTACAAAACAGAACAAACCGAACACTTTTGGCTTGGCAACATCAAGACCACAAACAAATAGTAATAGTAATGCAGCAATAACTTGTCCATAATAGTGAGAATAAGTAACTGTAGAAATAAAATCTTGTTTACGGCGTGATAGACCAATGCTAAAGAAAACGTACAAACATGAAAAAACGGCAAGTAAGAAGCGCTACATAATAGAAGGAAAAAATAAAACATAAAATGGCACGCATTTGTGTAGTATGAAACAGTAGATTTGTATTTTGCAATGCGTATAGCGTACATGCGCAGAAATGAAAAACCATATGAAATTCTGTCATGAGAAGGGATTTTTCCACAGAAGAACAACTTCAGTTTCTGGTTCGATGCTGTTTCGGGAGTGAATCCGTTGTTATGGCAGAAATTTAGCAAATGCGGTAGATTTCTGTTTACCATTTGTTGTCCGTATCCGGCTCTGCACGTTTTGATTAGCCATGGCTGTGCCTGACGAAACCCGGAGGGAAGATCTGTCGAAGAAAAATAATTATTAAATTTAAATAATCGAGGGCGTCATCTTCATGCGGCAGTGGATACACGTGTTCTTTTTTACTTTGTTTAGGTGGCAATATTTGACACAAAAGCTCCCAGCTCTCGTCTTTCTTTCTGACGAGTACGATCGAAAATAGCGAAGGGTTTCCAGAAGCCTCAGTTATATCGCAGGCAAACATTTGTCGACTTCCTCCTGTATGACTCAGTAGGGAAGATGCAGCAGGGCCATCAGTGAGTGAGGCTGACGTCGCCGGTATGTATCCGATGTTCCACAACGTATGTTCGAGCCAGTGACCGGTCATAGATATAAAAAATGTCCTGGTACGAATCGAGAAAGCAACGAAGTGTTTCTGCATGGTGGGCCGGAACGTCAGGAGCGACCATTGGCGAGAAAGGTTCTAATATTACGCTTTATTGTATATCACATTGACCGCAAATAAAGACGGGGACAGCGGCAGACAACACATAAACAACACGGGCGGCACGTGTTCTTTCCCGCTGTCTCTGTCTTTATTTGCGGTTAATATGGTATACAGTAAACACCGACTAGGCCAAACTGAAGTTCGTCTAATACTCAGCTTGTAGGCCCGAACCGGCAGAGGTAGGCGACAGCAGTATCACAATTTAAGGCAGCAATATGATAGTCGAAAGTGGAGCAGAAGGTTCAAAACGATGTGCTCTGAGGTAGCTCTCGAGCGTATAGATTGAAATTCACCACAAGAATACAGGTTACAATCTTTTTTATAGGGACGACCGTGTGGGGGAAGGCGACGTTCTAAGACAGGACAGTGAGGTTGGGTGACACAACGCAATCGTCGTCGTAACAGGTGGATCCGGTGAAACGGCATTATTGGTCACGGCTCCCTGAGGTAGGTGAACGTGATCGGTAGAACATAGCCTACAGGGCGTAGGATCAGAAGGGTCCACGGGATGCGGAAGGGCGAGGTGGACAACACCCGCAGAGCAGTGAATAACGGCTATATGTGATAGCAAAAATTCAAACGTTATGATTAATTCCCGTGGGCACCGCTCCAAGATATAAAGCAAAAGGGAAGTATGGCGTCAGCCAACTGTGAAATGAGCAGCACAAACTCAGTGACAGCAGGAGTTCAACAGTCGACTACGCAGACGACAGCGAAAGGGGCAGGAGTTGAGACTTTTCTTCAGCCCCTACAGAACTTCCAGTTCTTAACCGATATGCACGCTCTTGCGTGTCAGTGCTAATAAACGTATACCGTCTAGGTCCAGGTTGATACATCGTGATGGCCAGGCACTGTAAGCACATCGATTTCGGATCGGCTCGTCATGGTAGGCTTACGTCTCGGAGCTGTGCCCGTTAGTTTTCTTAATATCGACGGGAGTGAGAAGGAGACAGAGAACGAGAAGGCATAGGCGAGCGGGAAAGACGTGGGCGAGGTGAAGCGGAACGTTTAGTCGTTCGGGCAGAGTTCTTGGAGCGGTGGTTTTGATGTGTGTCGCTGGCTAGAGACCACCTGGTGGGCGACAAGTATTTCGAAAGCTCGACCAAGGCTGCAAGTTCGAAGAACTGCGACAATGGCGGAAAACATGTAAAACACGTCACAAGCAGAAGCAGGTAGGCCTGTCAACAGAAGTGTGCCATTCTTCCAGGTTCCGTTTCGACAACGAGGACAAGCGTAATTCACGTGCCTGTCACGCGACGTCACAAAACCGCGAAAGCTCACCGCGTCAAAATGATGTGTACGCGCTAAAGATGCATTAATATGTAGAACAAAACAGAATTTTTTCTGAATAGCCGCAGGCTTCCCTGTTCCAAAAGGAATGAAAGATGGCTGCCGCCTATCTGGCAGGCACTGGCTGCTCGCACCTGCCTGAGAGCATTGGTTCATTTGCGCAAAATAAAGGTTTTTGAGTGGCCGTGCAACGTTTTCTAGCAATTCCGGAACATTTACGACCTGGCTCTGCCAATACTTCCTTGCTAATGATATGTTGTAGCAGCATTTTTAGCCTTCCATTGCAGGCCGCCGCGACTTTCGACCAACCACCACAAGATATGAAAAGGAAAGCGGCCTAATCGCAGACGCTCGCACCACCCTCTTCATCCGCTTATGGATTTTCAGTCCACTGGCTAGGCCCCATCGAATCTATCTCCACTTGAGCGTGCTCCTCGTCTCTTTTCAGTCAATTAGATAAGACAAGGCGCTCACTGTGTGCAAGGTTATTTCTTTTTAAAGCAAACAAAAGTGTCGTCCTAAAGTGAGCAGAGCGCGTGATTGGTCTCTTCAGACAACCCTGCGGTTCACCGCCCACGCTTGTGTCGGCAGTTACGCAAATTTGACGTCAGGAGATTGGAAGAAAAACGTATTGGAATAGTTTTACCTTATAGGGCCCCAGTTATGGCTTCCGATTGATTTTTCGTAGGGGCACCCTAATGATGATTCCTTGAGTTGTAAGTCAAGTAAGTGTCACACATAATTTGAAGCGCGTCTACTAAATGTCGATTTACCGCACCACGCTTGCTACTGCGTGCATGCTTCACACCGTAATCCTGGAGCGTCCTCTGCCGAAGGGCGTACTCCAGCGACGGCATCGGTGAGACAAGGGTGCGTTCTTCCTCGCAAGCCTTTTCTCAGTCGGGCAGAGTATATTTTTTTCCGGTGGATCGAAATATCTACGTCAGACGTACAGCACAAAGCCTCATCGCGCTGATCGGTCTCAAACACATTTTTTCGCACGGGAAAAAGCATTCCTTGTTGCAAAGCGCAAGATCACGAGATTTTTGCCTTGAGGGCTCATGAAAGTTGCTTCTCGATTTGCACTGCCTGTTACCTAATATTTTGGATAAACATGGACGAAATATACCCGCTTTATCCCAAAATGACATTTTTTGAGGCATCAACAAGCGGCGATTATGTCAAAAAGCCAGCTGATGGATATACGGTGTAATGGTTAAAATGGCTAATAGGTTGTAAAAAAATTGGCAATCGCTTAGCTCGGCTATGCCAAAATATACGTAGCAAAAACTAAGGCATAGCATGGTTAGCCTTTGTTAATATTGATTGCAAGTCCAGGATAGTATGATTGTCTAGCTATGTTACGGCGTTTAGCCAGTCGTTCGGCGCGCTGTTCGTCTCTTTTGTGGGTGATTCGTGTCCTCTTCATCTCCTTCCGATGTCGATTCCAGACCTCCTCCTGCTTATCAGAATTGCCACCATGCATATGGCCGCCTCAACTGTGGTTGCGACGCACACGAGCTCTCCTTTTCAGTCCTCCGACATGTTATCAGGCATGCGACGCAGCTGGCGAAGAGAGCGGAGGCGAGCGCGACGACGAGGAACGTGGTGTGGTATCATACAAAACGGCGGCGAAACAACGGTGGCTCGGTGCTACCAATGGTGCGTGCGCAGTTAGGGACTAGGGAGCGAGAGAGAGAGAAATATCCGCGGCAAGGCGCGTGTTGTGACGTCATGTGCCTCATCGGAGCACCGCCGCGGCGAAATGGGAAGTTCGTGGCCAGTAAAGCTTTCGCCTTAATAAGGCTGCGGCGTTGGGTGGACCGAGTTTTATTCCCACATTCGAAGAGGTAATTCAATTTTTTCACGTATGAGGGATTCGGCAAAAGCGCCACCCCAGCCGCCAGGCTAGGTCATTTCCAGGTGGCTTCGCCGGGAAAGATTAGCCTTGAGATTTCATTACGTGGCGTAAGGTGGGATCGATCCTCACTCAAGCGCAGCAGCCCTATGTTCTAGCGACTAGGCCGCATTTGCACATATGTGTCTATTTCGCGAACGCCAACCACTTTCAGGTAATCGGCAAGTGCGCCAGATTGAATGGCAGGGCTGCACTAGACCACATGCGCACACAGCCGTTTCCTCTACGCCAAATACCCAGGGATGAAATGGGCAAATTTACATCATTTAGTGAGCCACTTGGCGAGTTTTTCGCTTCACATAGATTCCAAAATGTAGGTCGGATGTAAATTACATTTATTACATGTCCCGTTGGAGATTCCAAGTTTATTCGTTGTTACTCGCGCATATTCGAGAAGGTACAACATTATTCGTAACGCGTGTGCAATTTGTTCTGACAGAAATGTTTTGCTATTGTACTGTCCGAAACGCACAAGTAATTTGGGATATAAATATCGGCGCTTTTCGCTAAATGACAGCATGCCTGAAGCTACAAAGTGTTGCATACGACCTAGGCCTCAAAGTAAATAAAGGAGCTCGTCAATATTTTCATGTTTATGCGTCTTCTTTCATCTTTTATCACTGCATTCACTCCTTTGGCACAAGGAAACCAACCATGTTCTCACCCGTTAGCACCTTGACATTTCTTTGCTCTTTATGTTGATGATTTGTGGTCCATGCCTGTGTATTAGCTCTCAGTTTGACATGTTTGTAGAAGTAATTCGAAATAAATCTCACAATAAATGCGGTGTTTTGTGAAGAAAGATGTTTAGTCACACATCTTACATCTGAAACATTAAGCATCGACACATGGCTGTACCAGCTAAATCAAAATATTTCTGTAATGGGGTTGTTTGGAACCGCAGATACAACACATTGCTGAATTGAAGCGCAGATATACGCACAGAGATAAGATACGCTCGTCGGTCGTCTCCTTTCATCCGTACTTGTGCACATCTACGCCGTTATCTACCAGTGTTTTTAAATTTTGAGTTACCTCTTCAGAAAAGAACATATTCGATCCAGACGCGGCACCACAGTGCTTGGCCTTGGTGGCATTTCCAAGGTGCCCACTAAAGTACAGTACGTAGTTGTTTACAAATTCGCCTGTATTTCTTCTCTAGCCATATTGCCCTTCTACTCCATTTAAGGAATATTTTTCGCATTGTTCATGGCGGAGACGGTTTCACAAAAATCACTAACATTTAACGATGTGCCCGCTGGTTTCGTCTTTCTATGATTAAAATATGCAATGCTCCTACAAATAACATGAAATCTGCCATGGCATGGGCAGCTTCTCTCTTTGTGATTGCTTTAGCTTTCTACAACAGATTTGTTTCCAGTTCTCGAAGGCCTGTTTACGCTCCTCGAAACATCATAAGACGCGCACACATTGCTCAGCAAAAGAAAAAAAAACGTCCGAAATCCACACGTAGATATTTTTGTGGCCACATTGATTATTTAGAAGGGTGTACGTTCAGTGCGACCCGAGAGAACCGACGTGTTTTCTTGTTAAATAATCAACAAATATTGAAGAACGGCAGATTGGGGTATTTTATTTACTTACTTGTTTATTTACTCATTTATTTATTTATTTATTTAGGCCCGAATGCATTACAGAGGAGAGTGGGAAAACGGGAAGCATAATAATGAAATACGGAAAATAAACAATGTAGCATATTACTAATTCCTAATTATAAAATACCATGCAATATATTGCCTAATATTTGTAAGTACGACAGCTTATTTAAACAAAATTGCACCTCCATAATTCATGTTAGCACAATGTTAACTAGTGTCGCCCTTAGTCGTTTACAAGAACGACAAATAAATGAAATACATGTTAATAATTTCTAATTATGGAATGTTAGCTAATGCCTTACGAAAGAGTTTGTTGTCAACAATAGCTACTATTTCACAAGGTGTTCCACTGCAGTGATGATCTGGCAAAAAAGAATAACTGAAAGTGTTAGTGTTGCCTCTTTGAAGTCCTACCTTATGGCGAAGATCGATGCGGCTCGACAGGTTATGAGGCTGAGAAATGAAGTTACTGTAGAGGGACAAATGCAATAAAATTTGTGAAACAGCGTCAAACGTGCTATTGTTCTACGAGATGCAAGTGATGGAAGAGGAAGATTGTCCTTCATTGATGTTGCGCTAGCGGTAGGCTTATAATTTGAAAATATGAATCGGACTTATATATTTCGGACAAGCTCGAGTGAAGGAATAAGGCTTTCATAGTACGGGTCCCACACAGCTGCAGGCCATTCTAATTTCTAACCACATTAGGAAGGCCCAGAAAGCTTCAACACGACACTCCCTGACCAGATCAGGAATTGGCCTCCCTGGTGCAGTATTCGGCCACCACCTCCCAAATGGCTGACTCAATTACCCAATGGTCCTCAGTCCCCATGAGCAGTGGAACACCTGACCAAGGCGGCGGCGAGACCCGTAACCTAGCCGAAGGTGCTAAGAGTCTCTGATTCCGGACAGGCCACCATTGGAAAGTGACCCTTGCAACGTTTAACACCCGAACCCTCTCGCGTGAGGCTAGCTTAGCAGGATACTTTGAAGAATTATCAGACATTGTTCGGGATATCATCGGCCTTAGTGAGATATTCATCACTGACTACATTCCAAGTTTCCACACTCGATCAGTTGAAGAAAACTGGTCAATATTCAAAGAAAAAGCCAACTCCTTAATTAAACGGTATATCTCGCAAAAACGTATTTATTCTAATTCTCGCGCACCCTGGTTCAACTCGCGTCTTAAACGTTTACTGAACAAAAATAAAAGGCTTTTCCGACGAGCAAAATTAACTGCCAATCATGATCGTTGGAATGCTTACACAATAGCACTGAGCGACTACAAGAATGCTGTAGCAGAGTCCAAAACAACATATTATGAGCACACGTTGCCTTCTTTTTTGAAAGACAACCCACAGAAATTTTGGAGTGTGGTCAACGGTAAAAAATCTAGTGCCATTGAACTGTGTGATCTTAAAAACGAACCTGTCGATCGGAGTGTCTGTTGTGAAGTATTGAATGACGCGTTCATCTCGATATTTTCGGATTCTGTGCTGTGCGCAAGCGCTGTTTTTTCTGATGTGCATTTTTTTCCAATGCTTCCTATTACCATTGACCTTGATGGCGTTGTAAAGTTGATACAGACCTCAAAAGTTTCTGCATGCAGTGGAGTAGATGGTATCAACACGAAATTTCTTAAGGGAACTATTACTTATTCATCTATAATTCTCAGCGAAATCTTTGCTCAGTCACTTCAAACCACCATCCTTCCGAAAGATTGGAAGGCAGGGATGGTGATTCCCGTACATAAGTCTGGCAGTCGGTACTCCCCACTTAATTACAGACCTATATCCCTAACAAGCGTTCCCTGCAAATTAATGGAGCACATAATTTACTCACACCTGGTTTCATTTCTCGAGTCAAACTTATTATTCACCCCCTACCAACATGGATTTAGAAAACGCTATTCCCGCGAAACACAGCTTTTGTCATTCACTAATAATTTATTCCAGGCAATGGATGCTAACGTTATTATTGACTGCATTTTTTTAGACTTCGCCAAAGCATTCGATACTGTTTCACACGAATTACTTTTAACTAAATTAAGTAACCTCAACATTGATGCTAACGTGCTTGCTTAGATCAAGTGTTTTTTGTCTAACCGTTCCCAATTTCTTTATGCTAACGAATACTTTTCTTCCACTGGTCGAGTAACCTCCGGTGTACCGCAAGGCTCGGTTCTAGGACCATTATTATTTTTAATTTATATTAATGACCTCCCAGACCACATTAAATCATCAATTAAGTAATTCGCCGATGATTGTGTTCTCTATCATGTCATTTCTAACTCTGGCGACTGCGATACTCTTCAATCAGACATTGGCATAGTAACATCATGGTGTGCTAGATCCCAAATGAAGCTCAATTCTAATAAATGTAAGGCGATGCGTGTGTCCCGTGTTGTAAGAAATACCACCCTTCCTACGTACAATATTAACAACATACCTGTAGAAAATGTATCATCATATAAATATCTTGGTATCTACATTACGCACAATCTTACATGGAACATTCATATAAATTACATTTACGGTAACGCTAATCGCATGCTTGGGTTTTTACGGCGTAATTTTTCATCGGCAACTGCAGCTGTCAAGTTATTTCTGTACAAATCCTTAGTGAGGCCTAAACTTGAATATGCATGCTCCATTTTCGACCCTTCTGCTCTGAAGCTAAAAAACACCATCGAATCCATTCAAAACCGAGCTGCTCGTTTTATTCTTTCGAATTATTCTCGTCATGCAAGTGTCTCATCAACGAAACTAACCCTTGACTTGCCTGACCTAGAGTTACGTCGTAAATACTTTCACCTATGCCTTTTTCACAAGATTTATTACTCTAACGAAACACTTAAGGACGAACTTATCTCCCCGCCATCATACATATCGTCACGCACGAACCATCGTTTTAAGGTTGAAGTTCCAACTTGTCGCACCAACGTTTATTTTGATTCCTTTATACCAAGAACGACGAATGACTGGAACCGCCTCCCTGCCTCCATCACTGCCATTTCTGACGCCACAAACTTCAAGAATATTGTTAACGAATATGTTTGTAATAATCACCACTCCTATCTGTAATGCCTCCGGGCCTGGAGAGTATGACAATAAATAAATAAATAAATAAATAAATAGGAAGAACTGGTGAGGCTTTTACATTGCTGAATAACGCACATGTCCACTGCTATAGAGGTCTCCTAGATCAGAAGCAATATGGGGTAGGATTCATAATCCATAAGGACATAGTGGGTAAGAATGGCGAATTTTACAGCATCAATGTGAGGGTAGCTGTAGTCGTAATCCAACTTAATAATAGGTATAGATTAAAGGTAGTACAAGCGTACGCTCCAACGTCCACTCACGATGACGAGGAGGTAGATCAATTTTATGAAGATGTTGAATTAGCGATGAGAAAAGTGCAAACTCAGTATACAGTAGTAATGGGCGACTTCATTGCAAAAGTGGGGAAAGGGCGAGCTGCTGAACAAGCAATTGGCAACTACGGCTTCGATTCTAGGAACGCCAGAGGAGAGATGGTAGAATTCGCAGAAAGGAATAAGCTTCGAATAATGAACACCTCTTTCAGGAAGCGTAGCAACAGATAGTGGACCTGGAAAAGCCCTAATGGTGAAACAAGAAATGAAATCGACTTCATACTTTTTGCTGACCCCAGCATAGTGCAGGATGTAGAAGTGATAGGTATGGTCAAGTGCAGTGATAATAGCTTTGTGGGGGCTAGGATTCACTTCAATTTGAATAGAGAAATAGCTAAATTGGTCAAGAAGAAACAGGTCAACCCAGAGGCAGTAAGGGTAAAAGCAGACAAATGCAGGCTGGTACTTGCAAACAAATATTCAGCCTTAAAACAGAGAGATGATGATGACATAGAGCTAATGAATGAAACCATTACTAGCTTGGCTTCAGAGGCAGCAATTGAAGTGGGAGGGAAGGCACCATGGCAACATGTATGCAAGCTCTCCCAAGTAATAAAGGACCTAATAAAGACACGACAAAGAAAGAAAGTATGAAACTCAAGAGATATGATAAAATTCGTGCAACTGTCAAAAGTGATCAACAAGGCGAAAATAAGGGATATTCGAAACTATAACGTGAGCAAGCGTGAAGAAGCCGCAAAAAATAGACGCAGCCTGAAACCTGTGAGAAAAAAAATTGGCATAGGACAAACCAAGATCAATGCTCTGAAAGATAAACAAGGTAATATCATCAGCCATCTCGAAGATGTAGTGAAAGCAGCGGAAGTATTCTATACGGACCTGTACAGTACCTAGAGCAGTCAGGATACCTCAATTAGAAACAGTAATGAACAAGGTACAGGTGCTCCTCCTATAACTGGCGATCAGGTCAGAACGGCATTGCACGACATGAAACGAGGAAGAGCTGAAGGAAAAAATGGAATAACAGTCGATTTAAGCAAACATGGAAGAGAAATAATGTTTGAAAAACTGGCGGCTATTTATACGAAGTCTCTATCGACTGCAAGGGTCCCAGAAAACTGCAAGAATGCAAACAATATACTAATCCACAAAAAATACGAACATCAAAGAATTGAAAATTTATAGGCCCATTATCTGACTCCCAATATTATATAAAATAGTTACCAAATAATCTCCAATAGAATAAGGGAAACACTGAACTTTAGTCAGCCAAAGGAACAGGCGGGCTTCAGGAAGGGATACTCTTAGGGGGCGTGAAACCGGCCCCTCTATGGCGGTGCCATTCACGTCTTTGCTGCTCTTCATGCAGGTTGGTGCTGGCTCACTTACGAGCCGCTGCCCCGTTATCAGCGAAGTGGACATCGTTTAAGAGCCTTCGTCGCAAGTTACCAACTCGTAAGCGCAGCAACACTGTGTTTGTAAACACCGAGTTCAACATCAGCGAGGAATACTGCAGTGCCGCTGTTCTTGGACGTTGCGCAACTCGGGTCGAGCTGCCATGGACTGTTGGAACGTCGTGTTGGCGTTCATGTTGTACACTTCTCTTCTTTTGTGTCCTGTCTTCACGCCTCACCTCTTTCTTGCATAGTGAATCCTTACCAATTAGCTCAGCTTTCTGTCGTTCTAAGCAAGCACCACTTCCACGTAGAAAAGGTGGCGAGTTTCAGCGTGGATTGGGGGCGTAAAACCGGCACTACTATGGTTGCGCCATTCACTTCTCTGCTGCCCTTCATGCAGGTTGGTGCTGGCTCACTTACGAGCCACTGCCACGTTATCAGCGAAGTGGACATCATTCAAGAGCCTTCATCGCAAGTTACCAACTCGTATGCGCAGCTGACACTGTTTCGAAAATACCGACTTTACATCACCAATGAATGCTGCAGTGCCGCTGTTGTTGGACGTTGCGCAACTCGGGTTGAGCTACCATGGGCTATTATCAAGCACCACTTCCACGTAGAAAAGGCGGCGACCTTCAGTCTGGATTGGGGGCGTGAAATCGACACTACTATGGCCGTGCCATTCACGTTTTCGCTGCTCTTCATGCAGGTTGGTGTTGGCTCACTTACGAGCCGCTGCCCCGTTATCAGCGAAGTGGACACCGTTCAAGAGCCTTCTTTGGAAGTTACCAACTCGTATGCGCAGCTGAAACTCTTTTCGAAAACACCGACTTTACCATCACCCAGGAATACTGCAGTGCCACTGTTTTCGGACGTTGCCCAACTCGGATCGAGCTACCATGGGCTGTTAGCAAGCACCACTCACATGTACAAAAGGCGGCGAGCGTCAGTCGGGATTGGGAGCGTGGAGCCGCCACAACTATGGCGGTGCCATTCACGTCTTTGCTGTTCTTCATGCAGGTTGGTTCAGATGATTTACGTGTGCAGTGTGTTTCTGCCTTGCCGGTTTCACCCCCTGTACTTTTCCCGAGTGTATGTTCGCGATCAGGGGCCAGGCGGCCTTCTCGTGGAAGGAAGACTCACTTTTTGCTGCTTTTTTGCGCTGGATTTTACTTCCTGCTGTTGTTATGCGGTGATGGTAAAACCCTGGGCCCAGTGTCACGATACTGCAGCAACATTTGGATGGCCGAAATGAAATGAAGCAGAAGCTAACCGCTATTGAAAAGTACCAAGCAGACAATAAAGCTGCTATGGCCAGTATGAATGCGCGTATGACTAATATTGAAGCAACTATTTGCAGGTTTCAATGATTACGGAATAACGGTGCAGATTATAAGTCAATCTGTGATTCCTTCCAGGCTAACATAGCATTGTTGGTACACAAGTTGGGCGATCTTGAAAACCGCAGTCTGAGGTGTAACTTAATTTTCTTGTGGCGTCGATCGAGATGACGCGCGGGAACCATAAACAAAACCTGAAGAGCGTATTGTAAATTTGTGCACTTCAGTATTACAGGTCGACCTGGTAGAAATAGGGAGGGCATACCGACTTGGCAAATTTAACGCTCACAAGGAACGCCTAATAATTGTCAAATTTTGTACATATTACGAAAAACAAAGTTTGGTAGCTGCGAACAAATTGAAAGGTACAAGAACTTGAATTTTGGAAGACTTTTCTGAGCCGTTACGAAAGAAAAGAACAATGCTTCTTCAATATGCGAAGTAACACCAGACTGAGGCAGATAAAGGGTACGTTAAGCGTGACGTACTCTACTTGCGTAAAATGACGTATGTTTATGATGAAACCATGGGGAAGATTGTGGGTTAGAAGGGATGGACGCTATTAGGAATGATCTTTTCACCTAGTAGGCGTACCTGGTCTACAAATATATCCCAATATGACGGGAGCGAACAGTTCTCAAAATCAACAAAAAAGTTTGAGTAAATGACCATAGTTAATTGTTAATAGCTTGAAAGTTGGCCTTCTTGTAATCGCGTATAACTTCTTTAAGTTTTGTCTTTTTGGGATAGCAGACTTTTAAGCCAAATGTTAGTAAGGAATGGTCTCTAATACCAGGTTGGTATGTTATAGAGGAAGCAATTTGTGGTCGACTAGTTACGATCAAATCAAGCAGTTGGGGAAGTGAAAACATGGAACACAGTTCACAGAAATATTTAGACTGAACGGAGAAAGGCTTTACTGTGGGTGGTCGCGTAATTCATAAGGAATTTGGAAAATTAACATAAGCGAGTAAGAATAAATTGTTGTGGGAAAATTCGAAAAAATTAGATTAATAGCATCGCGTAACTCTTCAGTGAAAGTGGCAGATGACAAGGGCGAGCGGTAGCAAGCGCCGAGGATTATCTTCGTGTGACTTAAAGTTAGGCAAGCGTACGTGGTTTCAAGTTCAGTGTTAATATCTATGTGAAGTGATGGAATAACTTTAGACATTGCGAGATGTACGCCTCCTCCTCGACGTGCTGCTCAGTTGCAGAGGTAGATAGCGAAATTGCCGGCGCCACAGAAAGTATCATATTCGCGCACATGTGCAGGAAGCCAAGTTTCGGTCAAGGCCATAATTTTAAAGCGAAAACTTTACCGGCCACGAACTTGCAATTTCGCCGTGGCGGTGCTCAGAGGAGGCACATGACGTCTCAACGCACACCTCGCCGCTGATATTTCTCTCTCGCTCCCTAGTCACTACTGGGCATTCGCCACTAGTAGCCCCGAATCACAGGTGTTCCGTCGCTGCGCAGCGCCTTACCCCGTTGTCGTTTGCTATGACGTCACACCACGTTCCTCGTCGTTGCGCTCGCCTGCGCCCGCTTTGCCAGCTGCGTCGCATGCCTGATAACCTGTCGGAAGATTGAAAAGGAGAGCTCGCGTGTGCCGCAACCACAGTTGAGGCGGCAGTATCGACGGTAACAATTCTGATAAGCAGGAGGAGGCCTGGAATCGATATCGGAACGAGATGAAGAGGAAACGAATCGCCCAGGAAACGGACGAGCAGCGTGCCGAACGACTGGCTAAACGCCACAACATAGCTTGACAACCAGACTACCCTAAACTTGCAATCGAGACAAATCAAGGCTCATCATGCTATGCCTTAGCTTTCTGTGTGTATCCTCGCATAGCCGAGCTAATTCATACTTCGCTAATTTTACACCAAGAAGTGTGATTTTTCTATTATGCTCTGCTTTCAGGCTTTCTAAGCTTTGTCTCCACCAGGTCGGCGAATTTTTCAGCATCGCACGTGTCGATTGCCGAAGATAGAGAATGATATTTGTTCAGAAGACTTCTGATATTTTTTAAAAAGAATAGGCAACTAAGGTAAAGCTGCTTGTAATGTTAGGCCACTACCCCTTACGCGTCCCTATTGAAACTCACGTAGCGGAACCGAATGATTCTGTAATGTTCCAGATGCATTCTGCGCTCTTTCACAGACGCTATCGGTAGAAGCGTTGTAAATATAGTATTAATTGTTCAGAAACAACTTATTGTAGGCGATCTTAAAGTTGGGGGGAACCGGGGTGACTGGTACCGAACTCGGATAACTTTTTGCGAGGAACACGGGTGGGAACCGAGAAGTCTTCGCTAATGTTAAGGTTATTTCGTTTGAACTGATCGCGCAGGGCGAACACTTCCTCCTGGGTTTTCGAATGTGAAAACTTTGAAACTATAGGGCGCCACCTGTTAGGATCGAAAGGGCCGAGGCGAGGTGCGCGATGGAGTGCGTCATCTCCAAATGCATCGCAGAATGATTTATTCGTTGATATTAACTTGGTCTCGGTTTCTTGCCATGATTCTTTGATTTCAGGGCCACCGCAAAATATTAAGTTATCACGGCGCGATCTGTCTTCGAAGGCCGCGAGGCGGAATTCAAGCGCTTCCAAACGACAGGCTGTGCTGTTTAGCGTGACATGCACGTCTGAGATTTCTTTGGTTATGTGGTCGACGTTTTTAAGTTTTTCTTCGAGGAAATCTAAGTGATGTTGAAGACCTGAAATTTTTATTTTAATGTGTTTCTGGCCATTTTTATTTACTTTACGTCAGCCGCTAATTCGTATTGTGAGTATCAATAGAATATAGGATGGGACTCGCATGGCGCGGACTTATTGAAAAAAAAAAGCACAATGGCTTTTTAAAGCCTTACATCAAGCGTGCCAGATTGCTCGATGTGAATATAAGCACTTCTCAATCCCAACACGTTGCCTCGTGGTTGCGGGTGAGATTAACACCTTTCATCTCATTGAAAGTCTCATTGAGGTATTCACCATCTGTCATCCTCGCTTCGAATAGTAAGCTCAGCCTGCTTATGAAAAGAGAACATTCAAATTAATTGGGATTGAACGGGTGCCAGGGCACGGAGAAGGTACGTCACTGCTTGAGACCATTACAATATTAAGCTCCTTTCCATGTGTGTTCTTATATGCAATAGATGAACTGCTATGTCAGAAAATATATGAAAACGTTGCTTGCCTCAAAAGGTTCCCTTGGCTGTTGAACAAATGCTCCTACAAAAGTTAAAACATGGAGCAAAAAAGAAGAATCCTCGGTCGACAAAACTGAGGCCTGTATCGCTGTCCTATTTGCACAGCGCACAACTTGAAAAATGCGACGAAAAGGCACGGTATTCACGTTTTTATTCCTGCAGCTGCGAAGCTATAAAAGACGTGTCGCCGTATCTACAGAATAAGCAGAGTCAAAGGGAGATGTCATAAGAAACATGGCACGATTTCCACAAAATGGTTTGCTGGAGTGGTGCACGAGGTGCTGTTGTTTTGAGGCAAGGTCTACGCCAGTCCAACCATCACTGCGTCAGGGACCATATGAGAGAGCGTGCTAAAGATTGAAGAAATGCGGATGCGCACAATTACTTAAGTGCGTAAATGACCATGGTTCAGAGAAAGAATTTAAGAATGTTAGGTTTCCCTGAAAAAAGTCGAAGTTTCGCCCAAAAGGCGAATCATTGATTCCGAGAGCAAATTAGTGGGCAGCTAGCTAGACGACGTAAGGATGGTAATTTTATCGGCCATATAAACTTCTAAACATAGGCATGCTAAATTAATTAACCAGCACGATGTCGCCCGCCCACAACCAAACAGGAACACATCGCACTGAATGACTGCGGAATCTCGCAGTCTAAACACTGGAGCGATGAAGCGGAGCAGCAGCGGAAACCGAATTATCGTCGTGCTGCGGCCCGCATCCCCCAACGCGAACTAAGCCGCGGAAATACAGCGCGCGGCCGCACTCTGTCCCTGTCGTAGATGGATTTCCAGATGCAGCTGCCTGGGCGCGTCTGCACGGTCGCACCAGGCACCCGGATTACAACGCCCCCCCCGCCCTTCCACCCTCCTCACCGTCAAACCGGGTCCTTGCGCGCGACGGAAGACGACACGCTTCCTCCCCGCTTCCGAGGTTTGCGCGCGCTAGCGATTCGCAATCTCAGACTCAGCCTTGCACACTTTCATTCGTACATACAGCATACGGTGCGCGGCGGCACTTTTATCGCCCTTGGACTTTATGCAGAACCTCACGGCGACGGCAGAAAAATACCTAGAGTGTCTATATAGCTATTACCGCAATACAAGTAAACATATCGTGTTGAGAGAGGCCCTGGAAGCATATCACATCACGAAAATAGGACGACTCTGTAGAAGTTACAGTTGTCTTTCATTACATGACATCGAACATGTTTTCTTGGATACTACGTTGTGCCCCGCAGGGGCGTCTGCGTCAGCAGGCGTTTCGTGTGTTGCGACACCACGTACCCGAGCACACGAGGGTTGGACCCTCCCGCGTGTAGCCGTACGCGGCTTAGCAATGTCAGGGGAAAGGGGGATCCTGGAGGTTGAGCCGATGCTGGGTGTTTAAGGCCCCCCGGCGGAGGCAACACACCTCTTTGGCCTCTGCTTCCCATAGACGGCACCCCCAGACTGACCCACCCGGGGGAAATCGGCGGTCGCCTTTTCCTGTCCCCCTCTCCATCTATAATCTTTCTTCTGCACCTTTCCTTCTCTTCACTTCTTTTCTTATCTTTTTTCCACTCTAATTACCTGGCGGCGAGGGTTAACCTTCTGTGGCTAACGAGCCTTGGTTACACCATGTACGGTTATAGTGGTGGCGTACAGCTGGCGTGCGCAAGTCTTGAGATACAAGCCTTGTGGCGTCCCCGTGTTGGGCTCGGTGGTGGGCGGCTGGCGCTGCTGCCGAAGACAAATACTTTTTATGGCTACTCCGTCCATTTCCCAAACTGATCGTCCTCTAAAAAGGGGGCGCAACGAAGCAACCACCCGATTTTTCTTCAAGAGCTATGACAACTTTACAAAGTACCATGTGATCCACAGTGACGGCAATATAACAGCTCCTTTCAATCTCCTTTCAAAGTTTCCAAGTCCCTAAGAGACACATTAGGCCCAGGTTTCAAAGCTACAAGGATGGCTAGTGGCGACATCCTTCTGGAACTGAAAGACAAAGAGCAACTTAAAAAGCTTTCAGACCTCAAATTCATTGGTGACATAGCAGTAACTGTCACGGCGCACCGTTCGATGAACAGTGTTCGTCGGGTAACCTCTGATGAAGACATGCTTGATCTTAGTGAGGAAGAACTGCTTGAAGGTTTTGCAGAATAGAATGTGACCAAAGTGCAAAGAATCATGATCCGTCGTAATGACACCGAAATTCCCACAAAACATATAATCCTAACGTTCGGCTCCACCACACTACCAGACTCAGTCGAAGCAGGCTATGTGAAAATCCGTGTGAGGCCTTATATCCCCAATCCTAGACGTTGTTTCAAATGCCAGAGATTCGGGCACAGCTCTCAGACATGCAGAGGAAAATTAACGTGTGCCAAATGCAGTTCTAAAGATCATTCATCTTATAACCGTAATGCTGTATGACACTGCACGAACTGTATCGTAATCCGTATCGATTACGGGAACATTGTTTACCAATCAGCTTCACGTTCTGTTTTAAAAATTCTGGATCCTGTACATAGCCTTGGCATGCGACTAGCCCTAGGTGCATTCCGTACTAGCCCTGCTCCAAGTTTGCACGTAGAAGCTAATCAGTGGAACCTAGACCGACAACGTAAGTATTGTAGTTTTATGTACGCACTTAAGATTAGTTCCAACCGAGAATACCCGTGTTACCAAATGTTGAAGAGCACAGAAACGCAAACCCTCTTTGCAAAGCGGACATCATTGGCAAAGCCATTCCCATTCAAAGCACTGTCGCTATGTCAAGAAAACAACATATTGCTGTCGGACGTTCACCTGCATAACACTAACGAGTTAGTAGCACCATGGGAATCAGTCACCATACATTGTGACTTCTCGTTCACAGAAACAAACAAAAAGCATACACCCCAAGAAGCTATAAAACAACACTTCTTATCACTACACAGTAAGTACAAGTGTCCAGAATTTTACACTGATGCTTCAAAAACTGCTGAACCAACATCATGTGCTGCAATCGGTCCAGATTTTGTAGCCCATTTAAGATTAAACAAATACACAAGTATCTTCACTGCTGAAGCTCACGCTATACTCCTCGCAGTTAAAGAAATAACAACAAAACAGATCAATCAATCGATAATATACACAGATGCCTTAAGTGTGGCCCGGTCAATACACCTTGAAAAACAAAGAAAGAATCCGGTGATAAACACTCTCATCAGCAGCTTAACCTTAGCCTACAGAGAGGGCTACATATTATAACCTGCTCCGTACCTAGCCATACTAGTATACCTGGTAATGAAGCGGCAGACGCAAATGCGGCCTTAGCAGGTCTAAGGCCCCATATAGACGTAAGTTATGTTCCATATACAGATATGAAACCTGTCGTTCGAGGAATACTGCGTCACAAATGGCAAGAAGCCTGGGACACAGAAAATAATAACAAACTTCACATCATCCAACCCTACATTACCCAAACACCTGTACACCGGCATAGACAGGAGGAAGTAATCAGGTCGAGACTGAGGATAGGACACACACATGCAACACACTCATACTTGCTAACCGGTACTGATCCACCGGTCTGCATTAGATGTGGAAATCAACTCACAGTCATCCATGTTCTTATACAGTGCCCTGGCATGGAAGCCCCGCGAAAAAAATACTTTCGTGAACTTTACAGCACCAATTTACCTATGCATCCTGCATTTTTCCTATCGGCTGAGCCGATGTTCCCCCTGGACCGGCTGTTAAGTTATTTTAATGATGTGAATTTTTTGAAGAATATATCTTACCGCTTTTAAACTCATCTTCCCTACGCTACCCGAAATCCGACATAATCATCTTAAATTCTCCCAAGAAATGCAAGCCTTATGTTTTTAATTCCTAGGCCTTTACAGCCACCGCAGTACATCACAGGCATTGCAACCTATTATACCCACTGACATGTTCATAACATTCTACCGCACTACTAAACATCGTTGCTGGCGCTCTTTGGCCGTTGTAGCCCTTGCGCCATAAAACACTAATTAATAATAATAATACTACGCTGTGAAAAAATTTTTTTTTCATTGGCCGCTTGTAACCTCCTTAACGAATGTAACGCATGTCATTATGAAGAATCTAACACATAGGCAAGTCCTATGCTATAAAAGTTCTCTCATAAGAAGTACATTTCAGTATATATATAGATATCAGTGCTCTGTTTGTTTCTCTCATATATTCTGCTGTTTATTACATGGGTACATGTATTACATGTACATGTACATGGATTACATGTACATGTAATACATGTACATGGGTACATGTATCTGCACCCTTCACATTGTGAACCCGGAAATATTTTTTGATAACATTTTTTCTGACCACGTGAAACTACTGCCTTACAGCATCCTAAGCGGTATGTAACATCACCTAAGCACACTAGCAACAACCGTTCTCATTGGGACAGTCACATCGCAAGGCGAAGACATAGGTGGCTTTGACAGATTTTGTCCGGCACTTGACTGGTCTTATTCGTTAAGGTTGCCTGGTACAGTGCCCGTTTTATTGCGATAGCGATTATATGGAGACTTCAGACACAATACTGGCGTCGCCATCGCTGAGATATTCTGTATAAAGTCCCAGCTCAATAACACCGTCGCCGCGTGCCCTACTTTTTGTGTGCAAGTGAAAGCCTCCAAGGGGAGCGGATGATCGCGGCTCCATCTTTCGCGCGCTAAAGGAATGGGAGACGGCAGTGGGCGCGCCGTCTTCCGTCGCGCGCGAGCCATACAACATTGCAAGGCAGCGGGGGGGAGGGAGGAGGGGGCCGGTGTTGTACTCCGGCTGCAACGGCACATGTGGTGGCTACGCGTGGTCGCGCGGTCATGTCTTGCGAGTGATCTGCGTTGGAGGCCGAGTCTAGGTCCGTCGACTGCTCGTAGATTTTTGCGTGTTTTGTTTTCTCGATGCTGTTTGCGCTGAAGCCATAGAAAGCACGAGAGTCACTTCGCTAACTACTGCTTTCACACTTCCTTAATCCAGCGTTTTGACCGCGAGTGTGCGCGTACATCTAGTGACATGTGTTCATGCTTCCCTTTGCGCGCCGACACCTTGTTTGTTCATTTAGTTAGCAAGCGAAGTTGTTAGGGCTAATAAAAGTGTTCTCCCTGCTTGGAAGGGGGTTCTGATAATTTCCTATCGCAATCAATGCTTCGCGTTTTTCACGAAACTGCCTCTTTTCTTCTCAGTGAGTTTAAGGCAGAAATTTTATTTATACCTAAATTAAAGCGATTCACCGCACTTGCTGCGGAGGTTACTGAGGGTGGTAGTATTTTTATTTATTATGGACAAACGTGCATAAATAAATAGCAAATAGTTTTTTTTACCAGTGCCATAAAGCCCCATTTTGAACCTTGTTTATTTCATCGGGCGCCTTGCTGTACTTTTCCAAGTTAATGTGTGAGTGGATGCTTGTGGTTTTCTTAGAGTGTGTGTGTTTTCTCGTCCTTTGATCTGTTGTAGCATGTTGTTGTGAACATATTGTAGCGCGCCACACCTTTTATTCGGCCAGCCTCTCCACCTGTCGTTAAGATTTCTATGACTAGCCCGCGCCTATTTTCTCTGCTGGTTGATATTTATGGAATTTATGAAATATTCATGGAATAAGCAGATTATTTACATAGTGCGTGGGCTACTTGGGGCGAGTTCTATTCTCTGGCAGTACATGCTCAAAATATTATTGGCTAAGGTTGGCTGCCTGCAATAGCAAATCATCAGCATTCTGAGCTATTTACCTCACACGACCACACTGCAATATATCTACATTTTTGTTCACTACTGTTTATAACAGATTAACCACTCAATATTATGATAACCATCCCTCTTTCAGAACATTGTATTGTATAATGATTGTGTTCCTATTTTATTCCAGATATTCCTACGAATAACTGAGGATATTTAATACCTCGTAATCTACATCTGAACTCTGCTAAGAATATAAAATGGGGCCGTTGTTTTTAATAATCATAGCTTTCTTGAATGCTGAAACATTTGCCCTTAACTGTGAGTTCAAGATATCTATTGTTTCGCTTCTTGGAATCTATTGCAATTTCATCGCACCTCCCACGTGTTTCGAACAATATGTATAACCTAATTTGAAAGAAGTCAGTTATTATACATTGCTTCTGAAGGAATTCCTACAGTGACAAATATGGATTCACTAACCCGCTGAGGATTCATGGAGTGTTAGGTGTGTGAGGAATTTTTACGACGACGATTATGACTTTGGCAGAATATAAGGTCCGAGGACGCCTAAGCATTTCTTATCAGTTGTTAAAGTAAAAACAATAATATGCAGTCGAACTCTGCTGAGTGTTCCTTCCAGTTTTGCGCTGCGAGTAATGTACTACAGCTGTACGTGCTGCCTGAGCCAGCAAACAGCAGCTGCATGGAGCGCTAGCACACCATGCCACCGACGTCCAGCGCGACAAGAGACCGAACATGCAGCAGCGGCCACCAAGGCCAGCATGGGCGCGCCGTTGCTAAGCCTGATAGTTATAAAATAAATACGCACCACGCACAATCTTCCGCGAGCGATGGTGACGTGGCGTCGCGGCGATGCCCTCTTTACTAATCAAACGGCTGGCGCGATATCGGTAACATGTGTCCCTTTCGCCCGCTTTCCTGCGTCGACGGGCACTCGTGTCACGGCATCGCAGCCAATGGGAACTCCGTCGAGGCGGCTCATGACGTGGCGTCGTAGGCCATGGGAATATAGGTGCCCTTCCACTGCTCCGGCTTTTTCGCCGGCTTTGTCGCCCAAAGGGCTACTTGGAGCGTTTGCATCAAAATAATGAATGCTGATAATAAAAAAAATACTTCGGCAGGCAACAGGGTAGGGAGAAGACTCACAACTTTTGGGCTGTCAGTGTTAAATGTATAGAGGTCAGTCCGCGGAGGAAGCGGCCAAAGGCACTGCCGATGGTTCTCTCAGTAGGCAGTGATGGCCAGAAAGAAACCGGTCTGCAGTGATGGCTGGCAATCTGTGTAAAGGAAAGATGGAGCCGGAATGTTCAAGCAGAATTCAGCTATGCTGTCTACATTTATGTCGTCTTGAAGCGTGGACGACCTGAGCTATGGTGAGGGCTGGCGTAGCGGGACGTCAACTGGAAGGAGTAACTGCAAACCTAAATCTTCACTGGTCGCACCTTGCAGAAGTTGAGATTTATGCCAGCCTCTACCTTAGCGAACAAGCCTTTTCGTGCTTCGGGGCTCTAACTTTAAAAGAGGCGAACTGAATTGGGATGTTGGCCAGCCGTGCATGTTTGTTCCGGCTGCAGGCAAGTCGAGAAAATGAGCAGACATTAGTTATTTCTCCTTTCCCTACAATTCCATACTGCGACGGTAGTACTATCCCCTAGCATAAACTAGCATCGTGTATGGTCAATTCACCTGCCCAATTCTTCAGGAAATCATCGCATTCACACACTACGAGGGACTGTACAAGAACCCAGCGATATTACCACAGTTGTTTAGGGGGAAAAGGTACGCTCGCATAAAGAGTCACATATAAAAATATGAATTTCAAAAGTTGTGGTTTCGCCCGAAAGGCGAAGCAACGATTGCGATAGTAAATTTGTAGACAGTTACATGAAGCGACGATAGTTGTTATATTGGCCTTGTGAACTTGGAAGCATTCGCTTACTGACTTAGGCCTTTCACAAAGCTACGCCTCGCTGCCAAATGCCGCTCAGTTTTCAACGGCGCTTAAAAAGCATTCATGCGGAAAGAGGACACGTGGCCCAGCGACAAGGAAGAAGACGGCGGCACGGTGATAGTCATGTGTTGAGGCCACCGCAATAACAACGACACGGTAAGTTGTTGCAGTTGAAAGTGCAAATTTCCGAGAACGGTAGTACGATCAGGTAAGACTGCGTTACGCGCAGTCGTCGAAAATAATTCGACGCCACACAGTGACGGAGTGCATGTCACGGGTAATGAGAAGCGCACATATGTTTGCAGATGTGCGTCCATAAGCCTTCAAAGCATGCTTCAAGTCATACGCACTTTCCTGTTGTGGCGCATGCGACTTACCTCTGACGCCCCATTCTTCGTGGGATATGATATTATTATACCCGCTATGTGTGAAGGAAATGCGCGTGGCCAACCCGTCCCGTAATACTCTGGCCTCTTATTGAAAGGAAGCGTAGACCAAGGGGGAAACTCTACTAAAACACCGAGCTTGCTACCGTTCTGAAATAAAAGGAAAACGGTAATTGCTGATAGCTTCCACGCATCTGTGTAATGCGGCGAAGCATTCAGTGCATCGCAGTGAAGCGAGTGGGAAATTGCGCTCATATCGCGCTCTCAGCTGCCGTCGGCAGTAGCCCAACCAGAAAGCTTTTCAAGATAAGGCTTTAGGGGAAAATATTCAACTCTGCGAAGATAGAATGAAGGTGTGTTGCCCTAGAACATTCGACTGTTCCATTCTTGAAGGAAGTGGCCATACCACAATATGTGAGTTTCTGAGCTCTGTCACGGAAATAGGGGGTTGGAGTAGGAATATTATGTGCTCTCTTTACCACAATTTGAACAAGTTTCTGTTCCAAAAAATGAGCAACATTGGCATTATTGTGAAGCTGCTTTAGTGGCCCAACCATGCAAGGTAGAAAAATACCGAAGAGATGACGGCAGAACAAGCGTTTACTTCGGACGAAACCTAATATAGACGAGAACTCCTTTTAACCATCACCCGAAATGAAAAGGTAAAAACGGAACAAAATGTGTGTAGCTCAAAATATGAAAACATCAAGGCATTGCAGCTCGCACTGCTGTATCAACAAAGAATGAAAAACGAAACCAGAATGTCAAGCCATCATAGCTCGTCGCACCGCATGAACCTTTACTAAGGCGAGACGTATCACGGTGATATAAGAAAAGTTTTCCACCAAAGTCATTTAGTTGCCTGTTTATTTGGGTTACACAAGGGTTATTACAAGCGCGGCTTAACTTTTTATGTAGAATGTCTCCACTACAATACTTCATCTAACCTATGCTAAAACTGTGCTTAATTTTGCTCGAATACCGAGATGTGAAGATTAGCAGCAGCATTTAATTAAATTTGAAGGAAGGTGTCAAGAAGTATTCTTCCCTTTAGTGCAGGGGGCCTTGAGCCTAATGGTATGCCACGCCCTGTTTCTCCAATACAATTGTGTCATCTGTCTAATAAAATGGTATGCTAGGCCACAACCTCACGGAATGTATATAAAAAAGCTATCATTCTGGAATACACATTTGCTTGACGTTATCGCTTTAAATAACATATTTCTATGCTGGCTTTTAGAGGCTTACCCCCCGCAGGGGCGTCTGCGTCAGCAGGCGTTTGGTGTGTTGCGACACCACGTACCCGAGCACACGAGGGTTGGACCCTCCCGCGTGTAGCCGTGCGCGGCTTAGCCGTGTCTGGGGAAAAGGGGATCCTGGGGGTTGAGCCGATGCTGGGTGTTCGGACCTTTAAGGCCCCCCGGCGGAGGCAACACACCTCTTCGGCCTCGGCTTCACATAGACGGCACCTCCAGACTGACCCACCTGGAGGACATCGGCAGTCGCCTTTTCCTGTCTCTCCCTCTTCGAATCTTCGTCTTTATCTCCCACTTTTCGACCTTTCCTGTCTCCTTCTCTCTTCTTATTACTTCTTTTCTCCTGGCGGCAAGGGTTAACCCTGTGTGGCTATCCAACCTTGGGTACACCATATTCGGTTATAGTGATGGCGTACGACTGGCGTCGTGCAGACTTGTTTGCAAGCTCTGCCGCGTCCCCTTGTTGGGCTCCGTGGTGGGCGGTCGGCGCTGTTGCCGAATGTATACATTTTTCCATGGAAACTTCTTTCCCTTCCCTTGCTGATCGCCCTCAAAAACGAGGGCGCACCGAAGATGTTTTCAAGTTTTTGGACGCCAAACCCAGAATTTTCCCCGCTTCCACGTTATTCATTCCGAAAAGCCAAACAAAGCAGTGCGAAACATTTCACCATTCCTTGTTTCAAAGTCCCTGACTGATGTTTTTGTTCCAGGATACAAGGTGTCGAGGATGGCAAGCGGCGACCTCCTCTTGGAGCTCCGCGATGTAAAACAATATGAAAAACTACAGCAACTAGTGTCATTTGGAGAGACCCCCATAACAGTAACCCCGCACCGTACAATGAACACCACCCGTGGTGTTGTGTCAGATGATGATTTGCTTGAGCTGACTGAAGCGGAAATCCTGGAGGGCTTCAGCGAACAAAATGTGATCAACGTCAGAAGAATTAAGATGAGGCGGGATGGTAAAGAGATTCAGACGAAGCACCTAATAATTACTTTTGGATCAAGTATCTTGCCCGAGTCAATCGAGGCCGGGTACATCAAGCTCCGCGTTAGGCCGTACGTGCCAAACCCACTGCGTTGTTTCAAATGCCAACGCTTCGGTCACAGCTCGCAGAGCTGCCGAGGCCGCCAAACTTGTGCTAAATGTAGTGCCCAAGAACACACCTCTGAAACATGCGAAAACGCTCCACACTGCGTGAACTGTGATGGCGAGCACGCCGCGTATTCGCGGTCGTGCCCGTCTTGGAAAAAAGAAAAAGAAATAGTTACAATCAAGGTTAAAGAAAACATATCTTTCAAAGAGGCACGCAGGCGGGTTGCATACCTACCTAAGGCTAGCTTTGCCGAAGTGGCGCGTCAGGGGGCAGCGTCACAACGGCCTCCGGCGGCTGTCCGACCCACAAGCCGTGAGTCGGCAGCAACGCCATCTGCCCCCGCGGCGGTTGCAGCTAGCGCTGCTCCGTCAACACAGCAGACGGGGCCACCGACCCCGAAGGTGGGCGCAGCCGAGGCTGCCCCAACCTCCCCGGCCCCTTCCAGCGCTGGCAACGGCTGGCGCAGCCAAATCCCCCAGGGAGCCCCATCGACCTCCGGGCTGGTGGGCGCAGGGGTCTTGCCCTCCAAGGCGGGACCCTCGCTGGTAATTTCCCGCTCGCAAGAGCATGTGTCCGGCGCCTCACAAGAGGCAATGGACACTACACCTATCCCCAAGGCGCACCAAGCGCCTAAGGAGCGGCGAGGCTCACTCGAACGCTCCAGAAAGGGCAGAACCCCTGTTACAGGGCCTCGAAAGAGCTCTGTAACCTAAGGCATCACCTGTTTCCACACACACAGCACTTTTAACCTTCAATATGGATACACAAATTATTCAATGGAACGTTAGAGGTCTTCTTAGGAACCTTGATGACGTGCAAGAGCTTATCCAAAAACACAATCCAAAAGTGCTGTGTCTACAGGAAACACACCTAAAATCACAACACACAAACTTTCTCCGACAGCATGTTACTTTTCGCAAAGATCGCGATGATGCAATCGCATCATCGGGAGGTGTTGCAATTGTAATCCAAAAGAGCATAGCATGTCAACATTTACAGCTACGCACGGCCCTTGAAGCAATGGCGGTTCGAATTGTTTTGCTAAACAAACTATTCACTATTTGCTCGATTTATATACCCCCACACTACAAGCTAAGCAAACACGAATTTCAGTCCTTCATAGATGAATTGCCAGAACCTTACGTTGTACTTGGGGATTTCAATGCGCACAACAGCCTGTGGGGCGACTCTCGTATAAATGCGCGAGGTCGTCTTGTTGAACAGTTGCTCTTCTCTTCTGGTGCATGCCTGCTGAATAAGAAGGCACCCACATATTATTCTCTCGCCAACAGAATATTTTCATCAATTGACCTCAGCCTAGTTTCCCCCTGTATACTGCCTGAACTCGAATGGGAAGTTATGAACAATCCTTACGGGAGCGACCACTTCCCCATACTCATAAGAACATCTAAAGAAAACGAATATCCTCCACAAGCTCCTAGGTGGAAGATAGACACAGCCGACTGGCAGAAATTTCGAACTCTCTGTAGCATCTCATGGGCTGACCTGTCTTCTTTAGAAATTGATGCTGCTGTGGATTATCTTACAGCATTCATAATAGATGCTGCGTCAAAATGCATATCCGAAGTAAGTGGTTTGGCATGCAAACCACGTGTACCATGGTGGAACAGCGAATGTCGGACTGCCTGTAAGAATCAGAACAAGGCGTGGGGGTTGCTGCGAGCTTCCCCCACCGCTGAGAATCTTGTCAACTTTAAAAGAATAAAATCCCAAGGTAGGAGAACCCGCCGGCAGGCCAGAAGAGAAAGTTGGCACAAGTTTTTATCGAGTATTAACTCGTTTAGAGATGAGGCCAAAGCCTGGAACAGGGTTAATAGGATTAGAGGGCGGCAAACATACTCACTCCCTCTAGTAAATACACAGGGCGATACACTGAAAGATCAGGCCGACTCACTTGGGGAGCACTTTGAGAGTGTATCAAGCTCAAATCATTATTCGCAATCCTTCCTGAAATATGAACAAATAGAAGAATGCAAGCCACTCATCAATAAATGCCGACAGAATGAACCGTACAATTGCCCTTTTAGTGCTGCCGAGTTGAAAGCTGCCTTGAGCACATGCAAGAGTTCCGCGCCAGGATCTGATAGAATCATGTATGAAATGCTCAAAAACTTACACAATGACACGCAACTTACACTACTCACACTTTTCAACACCATGTGGGATGCAGGGTACCATCCAACCGCGTGGAAGGAAGCCATTGTGGTCCCTGTTTTAAAACAAGGCAAAGACCCTTCCTCAGTGGCAAGTTACCGCCCGATAGCCCTCACAAGTTGCATTTGTAAGGTGTTTGAAAAAATGATAAATCGGCGACTCACTCATTTCCTTGAACAGAGCAAAATGCTTGATCCTTATCAGTGCGGCTTCCGAGAAGGGCGCTCCACAACCGATCATCTCGTACGTGTTGAAGGGAATATCCGGGACGCATTGATACATAAACAGTTCTTCCTATCCATATTCCTCGATATGGAAAAGGCGTATGACACAACGTGGCGTTACGGAATCTTAAGAGACCTGTCAGAAATGGGCATCCACGGTAATATGTTAAATATAATAGAAAGCTATCTGTCAAATCGTACCTTCCGGTTAAAAGTCGGCAATGCACTCTCGCGTCCTTTTACGCAAGAAACGGGTGTACCCCAAGGAGGCGTGCTCAGCTGCACGCTCTTTATCGTGAAGATGAACACGCTTCGTTCTTCACTACCACCCGCCATCTTTTACTCTGTCTATGTAGACGACATTCAAATAGCTTTCAAATCTTGTAACCTCGCAGTCTGCGAGAGACAGGTACAGCATGGCCTGAACAAAGTGTCAACATGGGCAGACAGGAATGGATTTAAGATCAATCCTAACAAAAGCTCTTGTGTTCTTTTTACAAGAAAGAGAGGCCTGGTTCCGGATCCTTCCTTAGAACTGTGTGGACAACGAATACCTATCAGCAAACAGCACAAATTCCTAGGAATCATACTTGACTACAGACTCACTTTCATTCCACACATTAAATATCTGAAAGAAAAATGTCTAAAAACAATGAACTTAATGAAACTTCTATCCCAGACTACATGGGGTAGTGATAGGAAGTGTTTAATGAACCTATACAAGAGCCTAATTCGGTCTCGATTGGATTATGGTGCTGTAGTATATAACTCTGCCGCCCCGAGCGCACTAAAGATCCTAGATCCTGTCCACCATCTAGGAATCCGACTGGCCACTGGCGCTTTCAGAACGAGTCCCATACAAAGTCTATATGTAGAATCAAATGAATGGTCTCTCCACCTACAGAGATCATACATTAGCCTTACATATTTCCTTAAAGTGCGCTCTAATCCTGAACATCCATCTTTTGATACCGTTACCGATATGACGTGCGCTACACTTTACAGCAACCGTCCCTCCATAAGACAGCCTTTTTCGCTGCGTGCGAAGGAGCTTAGCAATGAAATGCATGTCCCACTCCTCGAGCATCGCTTAATGCACACAATCAAACTCTTACCTCCTTGGGAGTGGAAGGTGATACAATGTGACATATCCTTTATAAAAGTTACAAAGCACGCTCCTGAGGCCGAAATCAAAATGCATTTCCTAGAACTCCAGCACAAGCATTCCTGTGCAGAGTTCTACACAGACGCTTCGAAGTCAAATGCCGGGGTATCCTATGCAGCCGTCGGCCCATCCTTCTCGGAATCCGACGTACTGCATCCGGAAACAAGCATATTTACGGCTGAGGCCTACGCATTACTCTCTGCTGTGAAGCATATAAGAAAATCAAAACTTCCAAAAGCAGCGATCTATACAGACTCCCTAAGCGTCGTGAAGGCCTTGATGTCAGTCTATACACACAAAAATCCTGTACTTAGTGAACTCTACACCGTCCTGTGTAAAGCGTACATATCTAACCAGCGTATCATTATATGCTGGGTGCCTGGCCACAGGAGCATTGAGGGTAACGTTCTGGCGGACGAGATGGCCACGTCAATCGCATCGCAAACTGCTAACCCTACCACTGCGGTGCCTGTCACAGATCTGAGGCCTTCCTTGCGAAGAAGATTGCGGGACCACTGGCAACGCATGTGGGACGCGGAAACGAATAATAAGCTCCACCTGATAAAACCACAGTTAGGATTCTGGCCCTCTACTACAAAATCGCGCCGAACAGATGTCCTATTCTGTCGGCTCAGAATAGGACACACGTTTGGCACCCATAATTTTCTACTAACCGGAAGTGAGCCTCCAACCTGTGGTAGATGCGGGGAGAGGCTGACCGTGCTCCACGTCCTTCTGGAGTGTCGGGAAGCCGAATCTGAAAGAATGAAACATTTTTCCTTAGCTTACAGACAGCACATCCCTCTTCATCCAGTAATGTTCCTCGGCCCAGAACCGCTTTTTAACACAGACACAGTCCTAGGTTTTCTGAGAGATGTGGTCCTACATGTTATTAGCCCCATGCATTCCTAGCGCTTCCTCTCTTTAGAGGATGCCGCTGGGATAGTTGTACGGTATAGCACATGCCTCCAGACCCTTGTGTTTCAAGGGCTCTAAGGAGGCAGTAGTGCTCTAGCATTTATTATAATCTGATATATATTTACCTATTGTATCATTCTTTTTAAATGCATCGAAATGTTCATAGTACAGGTCATATGTCATCGCCATAATTTTATTACACAGATTTTACGCACTGTAGAGCGTATATTTTAAGGCCCCTTTACAGCCACGTCACACCAATTTCATAGTAATCATAGTTACACTGCACACCCACTACCACAGACATGGCGCTCTTTGGCCATTCCTGGCCCTTGCGCCATAAAACCCCATACATCATCATCATCATTACTTTAGCGTCTTGATATCTAGTCTCCACAATAAAAATTTATAGTCCCACATTTTCACCACGAAGGCGTCGATGTCATCATTCTGACCTTATTTAGAGGCGCTTTCTGTCGCTCATTTAATAGCATTCTGCTTTAACACACCTTCCTGGAATAATTGCTTTTTACGAGTGCCTCATTTATGACAAACACGAATGTATATTTTACACCACTAATGTTTCAGCATCTATACAATTTATTTTTGGTGTCATGAAAAGAAGGTTAGAAGCCATTAGAAGAAAAGTCTCAATTATCTCGTCAGCTGGGACTGCGCACCTTACTTTATTCATTTATTGGTTCTACTGCTTCTGGATGGGAAGAAGCAACGTGCTTTTGGTATTGCTGATATCTGGCATTACACTGACAGCCCTGTTTTTTCCATGCCTGTCGCCAAGTTAACGTACCCTCCATGGCAGACTTTCGGGAGGATAATCTCGACCACGCAGATTGTGTGTAGTCGATCAATCGAGACAATTCTGAAAGAGCCTAGTAGTTCTTCCGATGTTGGGCGATTGCACTTGTGCATGTCTCTGGAGGCCCTATGTAATCCGTAAACAATAAGTGCCACCACGGCAGATTCTGAAACTTCCGGGCTTGCCATCTGAAGAAGCCTCATCTTCTCATAAAAACACTCTAAGGGGTTCCCAGACCGGTATTCTTCAAAAATTGCGCATCCCCTCCACTAAACTGGATGTTTCCTTGAAAGCTGGTCCTAGTCCAGTCAGAAATAGACACATGTTCCTCATCCACTTACCGGGCTCTTGCCGTGAGTTGTTCTCACATGCTTACTCGTAGAGCTTTAGCCAAAACCTCTGGCCTTCAGTTTTTCACCTTCGAATGGATCAGGCTTTACCATCTCTTTGATTGTTGGGTCTTTGCTGAGGTTGATGCAGTCTTGTTTTTTTGGCGAAACCCTTGCCAGCGTATGTGCCAGAATGACGTATTCTTGGAACTTCTCAACAGTCTCAAGTTCACTGCTGTTTGAAGGTCAAGCTCCTCCAGCACCTTCCCAGCTTTTTCGTCAAACAAATTCGCGCAGTTAGTGAGTTGCGACTGTTTCTGGAAAATCATACCTAGTGCTTTCATCAGCCTCACACGTTAACAAAATATGGCTGATCACGTGAACTTCCGGATACAGTCAGCGTTATCCACGCAGGTGCGGTCTCTGTCATGTTACATACTGCGCCAGTGTAACATTTCAAGACTGACAGCAACAGAACATTTTTTATTAGTCTTCATCTACTGCTGCCGTTTCCAGCAAAACTAGTTCTTCGTAGTCTTTATTAATTTCGGTGACTCTCATTATGACTCAGAACTTGCTCAACAAATTGTGAGATAGGCGCCTTTACTCACGAAATATTTGTATGCTCGTACAACACGGTCATCTGGCATGGCGGATTCTTCACCTTCAACTTACGCCGGTGCATCTGCTGCCACCTTCTGTCTCTATATTATTACGGTGAAGGATATTTACAAGGGATACGTATGCACAGAGAATGCATTGCTTGAAAACCGAGGGTCGAGCGAAAGCACTGATCGATGTCAGCGTCACATTCTCGTCTTCTCCTGACAACGTCTTTATATAGCGACACAAACTACTACGTAACATTAACTTCCGGCGCCTGAAGCACCGTCTCGATGCATATTATTGTGGTGAATCAGTGTTCAAATTACAAAGCTTAAGGAGGGAGCATGTACCATGTCAGTCACTGGTGGATCAGAGGAAGACTTCGGAGTCAATGGTGAGATCTAATAGGTTAATTCTGTCAATTCGCGAAGGACCCGGCAAGGGCTGACATCAGCGCAGCAGTGGTTTCTGGCACAAGCCCACGTGACGCGAACGCTCATTTTACGAAGAAGGAATTTGCACGGAAGCGTTCGTGTAATGTCATAACGTGCGGCACAGTCCACCGCGACGGCGACCCACATGTTACCCGAGAATGACGTTGGAAAATGGCCCAGGAGGTAAACATCGACTGGGGAAAACATTTACTTGAGATGTTTACCGGCTGAATGTACCCAGCGGGAAGCAAAGTAGGCTTTTTGTTGCGTTGAAAGAGTTTGCAAGCCGCGACGTAGCGTCGACGGCGCTTTATAGGTCAAGCCAGAAGAAGTTCCCGCGAACGCGATCGTAAGTGCGGGAGACACCCAAATGGCAAGCGGTGGGTGCATCGTTAAGCTGCGCGAGAGCAATTGAGCCTAGATGCCGGGCAACAACAACGAGCTGTTCAGCGCAATCACTGCGCTGAGTGGGAGCGGCGGTACGGCGTTGAACATGTCGTTCAAACATGCATGGATTATCTTTCAGATTGTGCCGCTTATGACTGCCTCGCAAGGAACGAGCTGAATCATCCTTCATCTTTCACTGTGACGTCACCGTGGAAAGCCTTCGGATACACCCCGGCAGGGGCACGTCACCAGACACCGGGCGTATAAAAGCGCCCCTACATCGACCCGTCTTCAGTGGGAGCGGCGGTACGGCGTTGAACATGTCGTTCAAACATGCATGGATTATCTTGCAGATTGTGCCGCTTATGACTGCCTCGCAAGGAACGAGCTACAGACTTCCTGCCTTGCTTGAATCATCCTTCATCTTTCACTGTGACGTCACCGTGGAAAGCCTTCGGATACACCCCGGCAGGGGCACGTCACCTGACACCGGGCGTATAAAAGCGCCCCTACATCGACCCGTCTTCAGTGGGAGCGGCGGTACGGCGTTGAACATGTCGTTCAAACATGCATGCATTATCTTGCAGGTTGGATATTACACTTCTGTATCACATTTTTGCTCAAATGATCCTTTTCTTTTAGCACTTCCGCTCCCAGTGAACATTTCTGAAATGCACAGTGTGTTATGGTCACGTCTTTTACTTATGCTATCCGGGGACGTTGAAACCAATCCGGGTCCAACAACACAGGCGTTATTGCAGCAAATCCTGGACAAGCAGACACAGATGGAAGCTAGATTAGCTGGCATTGAACTAAAACTAGAATCTTTCTCCGAACTGAGCGGTAAATTAACTACCCTTGAAAGTACTGTTCAACATCTTCATCGCACAGTCGACCAACACCAACAAAGACTGGTTGAATTGGAAGACAGAGCGCGAAGAAATAATCTGATTGTTTTCGGTGTTCCCGAGAGCATTAACGAGACAAGACAGGATATTGAAGAAAAAGTGTTGAAGGGAATTTTTTCTGATGCTCTTGGCGTCACTATTTCATCGGTGGAGCGCATTCACAGGATTGGTCACAGGAAAAAAGAGGGGCACAGACCAGTTATTATGAAGTTATATGACTATAATGAAAAAGCAGCCATATTCAAACAACGCAGCAAACTGAAAGGGCCCAATTACAGTGTCTCTGACGACTACTCTCAGGAAACGGCGCAAAAAAGGACATTGCTTTGGCGATCAGCGCAAGAAGAAAAGCGCAACGGGGCAAAGATTAAGCTGGTCCGCGATAAACTTTTTATCGATCGTGCCGCTTATACGTGGGACTCGCAGTCTAACACGCGTGTGAGGCTTGCGAACAACCATGATGGTGAATCGCTCCACCGGGAATGACGTGACCAGTGCGAGACCAGATTACTGAACGAAAATGCTCGAAGTAAAATACCTTGCCTCACGCTTTTAAATGTGAATTCTCGCAGTTTACTCCACAAAATTGTTAATTTTAACTGGCTTATAGAAACTTACCACCCTTCTATGATTTGTGTGACCGAAACTTGGCTCAAGAAGTCAATCTTAGATGAAGAATTTGTACCACCTGGTTATTGCGTCTTGAGAAAAGATAGATCGTCCGGTCGTGGTGGCGGTGTGGCCTTATTCATTAAGGATGGCATCGACTTTTCTTTGCTACCCGAGCTTCCAGAAACTGAGTCAGTTTGGTGCAAAGTTAATATTTCCTTGTCAACGTTAGTAATAGGTGTAATATATCGTCCTCCAAATTCCGATTACAATGTGTTTCCTGCTCTGAATGATTATATCGCAGCACATAGATTAGATAACTACAAAATGGTCTTGTGTGGGGACTTCAATTTGCCATGCATAGATTGGGCTTCACTCGTATCGACTGGTCGCGACAAGGTACAGTGTGACATGCTTATTGACATAGTAGTTTCTTTCGATTTCTCACAAGTTGTCCAGTCTCCTACGCGTGGTGACTCTTTGCTGGATCTTGTGCTTTTGAATGAGCAGTTGGTTAAATGTGGTTTCGAATGTGAAGTCGGTGATGGTCTGTCTGATCACAAAGTAGTCGTTCTTAAATTGAATATTGCATCTGAACGCAAAAGACCAGAATACAGGATGATTACTGACTTCACTCGTGCTGATGATGTCATGATACTTGGTGCTCTGGCGTCACATTTTGATGATTTTTTATTTAGTAGCGAACACTGTAATATTGACATGTTGGTTGAGCGATTTTATAAAGTTGTGCATGACTGTCTGTGTAACTTTGTGCCCAAGAAGTGTGTTAAAAAAAATCCCAAACATATCTGGTACAGCAGGGAAATTATCCAAATTATCCGTCGCTTAAAGAGACTTCGCAAGCGATGTAAGCCACAGCATATAGGTGATGGTGCGCTTCTAGTTTCCTTGAAAACGGCTCTACGAACCAAAATGCATGACGCTAGGAAATTTTATTATGAGAACACACTAACAACATTCATGGAAACCAACCCACACAAATTCTGGAAAACAATTACTCCGTCTGGTCGCTGTTCTTCATCCTTTGTTGTTAATGGTAAACCATGTTCTAACCCTACTGTTATCTCTAAAGCTTTTAATAAATATTTTAAATTGGTATTTCACAGCGACAACGACACTAGACCGATGTTTAGTTTAGTTACTGAATTGCCAGCCTTCCCGAAGTTGGATATAAGTTATAATGGAGTTCTGAATCTTTTGTTGCAAATTGACACGACTCAAAGTGCTGGAGCTGATAATATACCTAACATGTTCCTAAAAAAGTATTCTGAGTGGTGCGCCCGGTACTTGACTTATTTTCCAAAAATTCCTCCAAACTGAAACCGTTCCACACACCTGGAAAATAGCTAATATAGTACCAGTATTTAAGTCTGGTAACAAACAAAGCCTCTCCAATTATAGACAAATTTCGTTAATATGCACTTGCTCCAAGGTATTGGAACACATTATTCATAAACATATTGTCTTGTACTTGTCTAACAATAATCTTCTGTCTAATAATCAGCATGGTTTTCGGGCTGGGTCTTCTACTCTCAAGCAGTTAATTGAATTCACGCACAATATTGCATCGTGCCTAAAGCATCGCGGTCAGATGGACGCCATTTTTATCGACTATTCAAAAGCATTCGATTTGGTTTGTCATAGTAAGCTCATTACCAAACTTGGTGCCTTTTTCAAGGGAACTCACGGCGTCCGACTAATAGGCTGGATTAAAGACTAATTGCGATTAAGGTCAGTTTGTCACGTTTAATCACTCTCAATCAACATCTGTCCATATAACATCTGGCGTCCCGCAGGGATCAGTTCTAGGACCACTTTTATTTTTCCTTTACATTAATGACGTCGTCCAGATGACTAATAACACGTCAGTTAAAATCCGTTTATATGCAGACGACTGCGTTCTGTATTCAAATATAGATAATGCATACGACCAGCTTATTCTAAACAATGTGTTTTCTTCTTTCTGTGATTGGAACAACACATGGCAGATGAGGTTAAATTTTAGCAAAACTGTATCGATGTCATTCACCAACAAGAAAAATCCTTTTCGGTTTTCGTACACTAAGGACACACATCAACTAACGCGTATGAACGAGTTTAAGTACCTAGGTGTAACATTCTGTTCAAACTTGAATTGGTCTAGGCATATAGATTTAACTTGCTCCAAGGCACTCGGGAAACTCGGGTTCTTAAAACGTACATTAAAAGATGCAACCAAAAACTGTAAGCTGACGGCGTACAAATCTTTAGTAAGGCCTGTACTTGAATATGCATCGGTGGCCTGGTCGCCTCACTCCGCCAAAGATATTATTAAACTTGAAAATGTGCAGAAAAAAGCAATAAGATTTATATATAAGCGTTACGACCGTCACTTCTCTCCCACAGTTCACGCCCGCACGTTATCACTTGACACACTTGAACACGGACGAACATGTGATCGCATTATCCTACTTCACAAGATTATCAACAAGCGTATTTATGTTGACGCCCCGTTCTCTTTCGCCAGTTCTTCAGCACGTGTCACGCGCTGTTCCAACCCGCTTAACATCGTGCCGTTTATGCCGCTTTTAGATAGCTACAAATTTTCATTTTTTCCTTTCCCAGTTGAATTGTGGAACGATTTAGATGGCACGTTACGTGATAATTTTGTGCGAGAATTGCCAAATCATGTATCTTTTTCATGACACTGTACTGTTTCCTCTGTAAATCATTACACTCACATTTGTAATCATGCACTTTCCTAATATTGTTTATGTATAATCTTCTGTACCACTCCTGCAATGTCCCAATTCATGGGATAGCAGTATTTGTAAATAAATAAATAAAAATAAAATAAAATCGGGCTGCATTTTGCACTGGTATAAGGTGCCATTTAGTAGCAGGAACAGGCGGAGGGAATGGTCGTACTTTTGCGAGGTGAGGCACTGAATAAAAGATCGTAAACACGGGTCGGGACGCTTTTCGGAGGCGACGTTGAGGAAGTCGGTAATCGAGAAAACACAGGGATCGGCTTCAAGTGCTTTGGCGCCGGATGGATCCACCAGATCGCGGGAGAGGCAGTCGGTGTCCTTATGCACCCGGCCAGATTTATAGGACGCAGAGAAGGTGTACTCTTGTAATCGTGAAGCCTAGCGTCCAAGACCGCCTGTGGGGTCTTTGAAGTAGGACAGCCAACATAAAGCTTGGTGAATTGTGACGGCAGAAAAAGGTCTGCCGAACAGGTAACGACTGAACTTAGCAATTGCCCAAACGAGAACAAGCTACTCGCGTCGAGCTATTGATTAATTCCGATTCGAGGTAGAGTGAAGTCAGCTAGCACAATTGATTGTGCGATTTGCATCCCGTTGATGTGAGGACAAGATAATGCCGATGCTGTTGACAAATGCATCAGTGCGAACTTACGTGTAAGCATAAGGATCGAAGTTACTCAACATAGGTGGATTTGCGACGCGAGCAGTAAGCGGTGAAAATGCCTCAACTTGTTCACATCCCCAACAAAAGCTAATGCTCGTTTTGATCAGATTCGTGAGAGGACGAACGATGTCGGCAATGTTCTTAATAAAGCATCCAAAGTATTCACACAACCCGAAAAAACTTCAGATATCAGCGGTTGAACGAGGAGTTGGAAATTCAGAGAGCACGTATTTCGTCATGTTCCGGCTGTACACCTGTCAGCGTTGTACAAATGTCCGAATACTCGTATTCGACGACAGATAAAATGACATTTGGCGGAATTGAGCTGTAGGCCGGCCCGTCGAAAGACGTCTAGAATGACCTGAAGTCGATGAAGATAAACCTCGAATGTCTGGGGAAAACATTTACGTCATCAAGGTAACAAATACATATGCATCATTTAAAACCACATAGAGGATAGTCTATCACGCGTTGGAACTAATTACTAATGTATTTTTTAATGAGTGACTTACTACTACGTATCACGCTTAACATCATGATCGTCACAACTGACGACATGCCTGCCAAGTCCGCTTCGGTTATTTAAGAACAGCTCTACTTAGGCATTGCTGAACATCTTCATAAAAACACCTGGTATTATCCTTTATGTAACGTCAGGTTCACAAACACGGCTGAGCATATGTTTACCCCAAATGCACCAAAATGATGCGCTCCATAGAGCTCCCCTTCCGTTAACAGCCGCGACAACGGCTGCAAAGAATTGAACGCAACTTTCTTTTCAGTCTCAGCCCAAGATTTTCTTGCAGTATGAGCGACAATAGATAATTAAGTCATCTTTCCGCTACATGTCGTCGAAATCGTCCAGCCTGCACTGCGCCTGTCCATTTTAATTTTTTACGACTTCGGCATTTAATTGTTTATTATCAGTGTTACTGCTAGTCTAAAATATCAGTAACCTTTTTCTCTATTCTTCTCATCACTAAATTTCACTCAATAATAACTCATCATAAATTTCGGATCAAATGTCAAATAAGTGACAGTATAGAGTAGCTCTGTGTGACGTTTTTTTTTTCATTTTGGAAGCGTAGGCGGTAATGCCAAGGACGATATTGTTGGTTATACAAATTAGTTCAGGCATAGCAATGGCACACTTGAGCAGAACATGACTGGGAATAGTAAGCAACTTTGCAACAAGCCCACAATAAGTAAATGGACGTAAAATACCATCTGGACAATGCAGAAGCAGCCAGCAGTGATTCCTTGAGCGCTTGCGGTAAAAGAAAATCGAGTCCTAGGTGGAAATATATTCTCTCAGAATAGACTGGGCCTGACTGTCCCAACGTGGGAGTGGCCCGCAGAGCGCTGAGTCGCTTACCTAAGGACCTTAATAAAGTTTTGCATCCATCCATCCATCAGAATAGACTGCACCAACGCTGCGATCCCATACCCACCGACAAGTGTCGCTGCCATTGGCCTTTATGCATAAGCTCCACTCGATGACACATAGATTGATGCTGTCTAGAAAGCCGCACACCATGAATCCGCTTAAGAACATCGATCACAGAATGTGTAGGTCATGACTGTTAGAGGAAGCCAGGCAATCCAATTTAGCAGGCCTGACGACGAGAGTACACGCAGACACAAAAAAGAAAAGGGCCCAGAAGCAGCTGCTCGATGCGAAGGCAGTGTAATAAGGAACATTTGTAGCATGCTCAGCTAAACGATCGGAAGATGCTACATATTCTGGCTGTAGCGTATAGCACGTCTCGGCTAACAGAGCTGTTTCATTGTGGAATCGTGCCATGCTGACCGAATATGAAACGATTGAAGTAAAATGGAATCAGCAGTAACAAATTTGTAGACAGCACATAAGTTGATGCCATCTCAGATTCCTTTTATGCGCACGTTGATTTGAACACTCCCTAGTGTGTGCGTGGCTTTCTGTAAATACTTTGGGGGGTTCTCGGTGGTAGAATCAGAAACTCATCACGAGCTGGGATAGAACCATCAGCCGAGGGCTCAGCAGCGCAATTCCATAGCCAGATAAAAGGGGATCGAGTGCGGCCTTATCTTGTTGCTGTTTGTTAGGCGGCCGAATCACACATAATCTGCAGATTACCGAGATTGTACAAGGCTACCAACAACGTGCGCCATGTCGGTCACATCATGATATTCCAGTTTGGTGCATCTCCACAAAACTGTTCTGATTGGGTGATGGAATCGCGTGCCGCGATGCCACCGCGACCACCAAACGCCGTTGCATCGGTAAATGGGCGAAGAAGCACTGCGAGCTCCAAACGCCTTGGCATTGTGCCATGAGTGTGCAACCGTATCCCTTTGAGACTCGCTAAGCGTTGGCACCTGCAGAAATCGAAACATCGGAAAATAGCTCACGGCTCTGAGTGCTTCGCCGCTAATCACCTGTGAGCTCATGGTCGTGTTGGCGGTACGCAAGTATAGAGTGGAGACGTCAGCGGGGGCCTTCTTGCAACGCTGTGGTAACTGTAGTGTAATTTTCTTTTGTACTGCAGATAGATGCGTCTCCACCACAGAATGACAGGTCTATATGACAGAACACCTTAGTGAATACCGAAAACATAAATTTGTTTCGCGCGTTTTAGACTGTGGTTGTAACGTTTCCCCACTTTCAATTATATTCAATATTCAAGGCAATAAATTCAGGTAAGCAGGTCGATGCAATCTTCATGGACTTTGCGAAAGCCTTTGACAATGTTTCCCACAAAAAGCTACTCCACAAACTTGATGTTACTATGGGTAACGCCAAAATTGCTACTTGGCTTTCTGCATATCTTTCAAACCGATATCAATATGTTTCATTCAAAAACCATGCCTCACGGAGGCTTCACGCTGAGTCTGGTGTTCCACCTGGTTCGGTGCTCGGACCACTGTTGTTTCTAGTTTTTATTAATGATATCGTTAATGACATTCCCGTAAAAATTAGATTATATGCGGATGATTGTGTAATGTATTCAAAAATAGGTAGCGTCAGTGACCAACTACGACTAAATGAAGCCTTTGAAAATGTTGTAAAATAGTGTAGTGACTGGCAAATGGCTATCAATTTTGACAAAACTGTATTTATGAAAATTTCGCGCAAACTTAGAAATCTGCACTTCCAATACTAGGCGTGTAATGTCTTGCTATCTGAGGTTGAGCACATAAAATATCTTGGTATATGGATTTCTAATGATCTTAGATGGAACAAACATATCAACACTGTATGCAATTCCGCCAATCAAAGGCTTTTCTTTCTGAGGAGGGCCTTGAGACTGACAACACCTGAAGTTCGCCTTCTTGTATTTAACGCAATTGTGCTACCACTTTTGGATTACGGATCCATAATATGGTATCCTTTCACTAAAAAAGATATTAATAAAGTAGAAGCTGTTCAAAAGCGGGCCGTTCGTTGTATATATAACAGCTTTGGGGGCACGTCGATGACAGCCTTGCTAAGCAGAGCCAATCTGCCAACTCTAACCTAAAGGAATCGTGTTCTCAGATTAAAATTTTTGTTTCAGTTCATTAAAGGATACTACAGCATAGATATTTCTGAGATTATTTCCTTTTCAACAGGTTATGCTACAAGGCAACGGCATGCACTAACAATTACCCCCTTCACTAGCCGCAAAAATTGTTTTGAATACTCATTTTTTCCAAGGGTTGTAACTGAATCGAATCAGCTCTCCAGCGATGTGGTGTTGCGGCCATCCCTGAATTTGTTTATGTCCCATATTGTGTAACTTTCTTACTTTCGCTCTGTTATATTTGCACTTGCAGTGGATGCATTGATTCAGTTGTACTCGAAGCGTATCTTTTATTTCATGATATCTGTATTGTATTTTTACTAGTCCATGTAATTTTTCTTTTGTTTGCCCTGATAATCATGTCATAATGATGTATCCCCATCCTGCAAAAATCCCGTAACGGTATTGCAGTATCTGTAAATAAATAAATATAAACGTGTCTCGTCCATAAAATTATCAAGTCATTGCGTTGGCAGGCACAGGTCACGTGCAGTGTTTTTATCTAGCGTCTATTCTGGTTGTTATTCTTGAGGCCAACTTGGACGTCGTGTAATTGCCACTTCATTTAGTTCCTAAAAGGGAGTTCTTATTGGCCAAACATTGCTAGCACTGCGAAAGCGCTTGTAAAAATGTTTGGCTTGATTTGGAGAATTACAGCGACCATCCGAAACTCATAGACACCGAGAGTAAATTTGCTACGTCTACATCAGCTTACGTGAGACAGCAAGTTTCACAGGCAGGCACATATTCGAGATTAGGTGCAATGTAATATATTAAAGAAATGTCATATTAGCAGAGCCTAAACTTACCTTGCTCAGACGCCGAGTCACTTATATTACAGTGCATATGCTCGCAAAGGCTACTCGAGCCGTAATCAAAGCTGGCCTTAGAAGAACAGCCTATAACCACACTAGTATGCTCATAGCTATATAGCGTTGGCTCTTAGCTATACCAAATGTTTATTAGAAGATTTAGGGTATTACTTTATTTTTTAGATTTTTATTTATTTCGTGATTCATCATTAGTACAGAAGGAGGTCCCGGAGTTACAAGAACTGTCAGGGGGACCTCCTATTAGTAATTTAACATTGCATGAATTAATACATTTTGGCAACATAGCAGCGACAGACATCAGAAAACGCGAAGTTAATGAAAAAAATAAACAATTACAAAAGGTTGCTTACAATAATTGAAGTTCAAAACAAGCAAATGAAAACGATACAGCGTATGAATAAATAAATATGTAGTGTTTGACACGTTATGGAACATAGGAATGACACATGTCAAAGAACACGGGGTTAATGTAACAGATAATTAGAAATAAATATATGCTTACAATACGCAAAGTACAAATGTTATATATACTATGCGACAAAAACTTTGAAATGCCTAAGAAAGGAGAAAAAAGAAGACAAAGGAACATATAGAATAACCAATAAATAAAGGCTGTCGATACAATAGGTAAGTACAGAACCATTGAAAACTGGGAAATAGATTTGTACACAATATATACTTATAGTAACGAATCAGTAGCCAGTAGTGTCGTTAGTAAATATTTCTTCGTCTCTCTCCTGAATGTTAATGTTGTGCGGCATGCTTTAATATGGGATGGTAGATTGTTCCAGTATTTAATGGCCGTAAAAAGGGAAGTAAACATTCCATAATTAGTGTTTATTCGAGGAAGTAAAAAATTGTTGTTAGAGGAAAATCTCGTGTTGTTAGTGTTGGTGAGAGCAGAGTTATTAAATGCATCTAAAATTATTTCATGATTTAGTGTGCGGTATATTAGTAAAACCAATTTGAGCTGGAGTATGTAACGTAATGGTAGTATTTTTAAGGAACTGAAAATTGGTACAGCATGTGACATGTAACTAGAGAAATTAATGATCCTCAAAGCTTGATTTTGTAAATGTTGTAGATGTATTATGTGCGAGCGATATGTGTTTCCCCAAACTGAGATGCAGTATTGTAAGTGACAGTGAACAAATGCGTGATAAAGTGAAGTTCTGACGTTTTGTGGAAAATACGAGCGCGTTAGGATTAGTACTCTTATTCCAAAGGCAATTTTTTTTGAAACCATGTCAGCATGCAAGTTAAATTTAAGTTGGGGGTCAAGTTTGACGCCAAGGAAGACAACTTCGTGTGCAGGTGAGAGAACATGAGTTTGTAAGACGAGCGGTGGCGCGGGAGCGATGACGCGTTTATGTGTATGAAAAAGCATAAACTGAGTTTTCGAAGGGTTGATCTGAAGTTTGTTACTTGTGCACCACGCAGATAAGTTACTTAGGTCAGAATTTAGTCGTTTTATTACAGTATTTATGCATTTGCTATTAGTAAATATAGTCGTGTCGTCAGCATATAGAATAGATGAAGTACTGGTTAAACAGTGAGGAAGATCATTAATGTACACTAGGAAGAGTAAAGGGCCTAAAAGTGAGCCTTGTGGGACACCCTTAGTGACTGGTTTAGCACGTGAAAGTGAACCTCCAAAATTCACAACTTGAGTTCTGTTAGTCAAATAACTGCGGATGAGCGTAAGAGCTGGGCCACGAATGCCCAGAGCTTCTAACTTGTAAGAAAGGATGTTATGACAGATGGTGTAAAATGCTTTACTAAAGTCAATGAAAACTGAGCCAACAATATGGGAGTTGTCAAGGGCATGTTTTATTTTGTCAGTGAATGATGTTATAGCTGTTTCAGTCGAATAACCTTTTCGAAACCCGTGTTGTTCAGGCGAGAGAAGATTAAATTTGTGAAAGTAGTTTGTTAAGCGGGTTACAAGTAGTTTCTCAATGACTTTGCTAAAAAAAGATAGCATGCAGATAGGACGGTAGTTTGAAATTAATTCTTTGTTACCTTTTTTTAATATAGGAGTTATTTTACCGTGTTTTAATTCATCGGGGAAAACGCCTGTTATGAACATGCAGTTAACAATGTGCGCGAGTACATCGGCGATATGAGATGATACTAATTTGATTTTAGAAGGTTGTAAATTATCAAGGCCAGGTCCTGTAGTTCGTAAACTAGCGATTGAATCGGATACTTCTTTGGGTGATGTAGGGAACAAGTAAAATGAATAAGGGGTTTGCCTGAGCACTGGCTGTGGTATACTGTCTAGTGAATGATCATGTGTAGGACAGAAGAAAGTATTGAATTCATTTGCGATATCAGTGGCTTCCGTTACTACCCTTGTTCCTGTATTAAGTTGACTCAGTGCGTGGTTTGGTGAAGACAGATGAAGAAAGGACCTAATGGTATCCCAGGTTTTGCGGGTGTTATTTGTGTGTTTAACAATCGTTTTCTCGAAGTAGGAACGCTTGGCTTCTTTCAAGAGTCTGGTAAGTGTGTTAGAATAAGTTATGTACCGAGACTTTAAAGTTACATTAAAAGGTTGGCATTTTAATTTTTTATGGAGGTTATCACGTTTTTTAATACTTTTTAAGAGGGATTCTGTTATCCATGGGTTTCTAGGGGCGGAGAACCAGTGAGTATTTTGTGTTAGGCTAGTACATTGCGAGTACACGCTTTTAACTTTGTTGTAAAATTGTTCGAATGCCAGGATTGGGTCTGTTATAGAAAGAATCGGGTTCCAGTCGATTTCAGCAATTTGACTAATGAACTCAGTGGTGTGAAATTTTGCCGTTGTTATGTATCGTTGGTACGGTGTGTTAATAGACTTTAATAGAACGAATATGGGATAGTGGTCTGTTATGGGAACAGTGACTACGCCAGCACAGTGCTCTAGGTGTAAGTTTGATAATACATGATCTATTAAAGAGTGAGATCCAGACGGAGGGCATCTTGTGGGTACGGTTATTAATGAATATAGGCCATATCCCGCATAGCAGTTGGTATAATTAGAGCAGTGACTATCATTGGGGTTAGTAATATCTATGTTTATGTCACCGAGGATGACAACATTCTTGTTTTCGTTTGTAATGATGTTCAAGATAGCATCTAGTTGAGAACAAAAGTTTGCAGAGCAAGATGATGGGGAACGGTATACTGATCCAATTATTGTGTTTCTACTGTTAGCTGAAAGAAAAGTTTTATCGAATTCCAAAAATACAGATTCAACGTTAGGGCAAGAGAAAGATAGATCATGGCGACGGTGATATGGATGGTTATCTTGGACAAGAATTGCTGAACCACCATACCGAACATCCTTACGGACACATACTTCCATTGTGTATCCGGGTATACCAAATAGCTTGCTATCAGCGTTTGTCAACCATACTTCTGAGAGGCAAATGACAGCGAAAGGGTTATTTAGATTAGAAAAGAAATCTATCATGTTATCATAGTTCTTTGAGAGGCTACGTATGTTGAAGTGTATCAGGGATTTATGGGTGAGCCTGCTGTTATTTAGTGAACGTTTTAGTTCTTCTGAAGAAAAATACATTGTTTAGAATATTTATTTGATTAGATGTAAAAACGGAAGGCTTGGACAGCTACGAGGCGATTAGCGAAAGGTCGCGTGTGCTAGAAATAACGTACACGCGGCCTCCTTCTGTCTTTCGTGCTTTGATGCGGCAGTTGTCCGTCCATAGAAACTTCCAGTTGTGCTGCTTTTTTAGTTCGAGGGCTTGAGCAAACAGACGTTTGTTGTCTGGTGTTAGGTGGTCGTTAATAAAGACCTTCGCCTCTGCAGATGGAGGGAAGCCGAGAGTAGTAGTGTTTAGTCGTGCTTTTCGGGCCTTATTTATGAAATCAGTCTTCTTAGTACGGGAACAGAAGCGTGCAATTATATGTTTATCTTTCTTCGCAGGGACGCGGTGAACAATGTCTAAGTCAGATGGTGCCACAGGGCAGCCAATCTTGTCGCCGATTTTTTGGAGAACAGCGACACAACTCTCGCCCTGTGTGGACGGCACGCTCCGGATCTCGACATTGTTTGTACGAGAATACTGCTCGAGGTCCGCTACCCTTCTAGCCAGCTTTTCGTTTTCCTTTGCGAGTGTTTTGTTCTCTGCATTCACAGCGTCACATTTTCCCTTCGATTCTTCGTACAGGTGGTTCATCATGCGCAAACTTTCACGCATTTCTGCGATTTCTTTCCGAAGGGCGTCAATATCGCGAGCAAGTTCTGCATTACTGGGCATTGCTAAAAAACCGCGAGAGTAACCTTGGCAGCAGCAGGCGCGACAAAAGTTAAGAACAAAATTGTAAACGCCGTATAAAACAGAAGACTAACCTGCGTAACCGAAAAAGTACTGCTCAGTGGTGTGTCCTTGTTGCCACGGCTGCTGCTGCCAAGTGAAGCGCAGGACCGAACGGATCCCTTTTTTGTAGTGCTGGCGGCGCCACGGAGCGCTCCAGTTCAGTGGTAGCGTTGCGAGATGTCACCAGGTGGCCACGGTGATATCGACTGGCGGGGATGGTGGACGTGAAGTCCACGTGCCAAGATAGCCGTATGCTTGTCAGCACAACGGCGGTGGAAATCAACGCTTGCCGATTACTGTGCGCCGATCTGCGTAACCAAAAAAGTACTGCTCAGTGGTGTGTCCTTGTTGCCACGGCTGCTGCTGCCAAGTGAAGCGCAGGACCGAACGGATCCCTTTTTTGTAGTGCTGGCGGCGCCACGGAGCGCTCCAGTTCAGTGGTAGCGTTGCGAGATGTCACCAGGTGGCCACGGTGATATCGACTGGCGGGGATGGTGGACGTGAAGTCCACGTGCCAAGATAGCCGTATGCTTGTCAGCACAACGGCGGTGGAAATCAACGCTTGCCGATTACTGTGCTCCGATCTGCGTAACCAAAAAAGTACTGCTCAGTGGTGTGTCCTTGTTGCCACGGCTGCTGCTGCCAAGTGAGAACAAGTGAGAATGACAGTATTGAAATAAAATACGGGTACCTTGGCGACTTGCTGTCAGCGGTGGTGTCCACGGGGTGATGGGTTACGCATGGTCATTAGTAGCTAATTCACAAAATTTTATGACGAAACTTCTAGCTTTAGCGAAGTCATCGTAACTGGGAAATTCACGCGAAATTTTCCTTGAAGCCTGATGAATTTCTGCAGCAGGAAAAATGAGCTCACCTTCGGAACTATGGCACGACCAATTTGAGATATCATAGGGGGACAAACGGAAACTGGGAGGCTGCACAAAGCGCCAAATTTTACCTTCATAGATTTGGCCTATCCATAACTAACCTCCGTTCTCTTTGTAATGAACCAGAAAGTACGGACTATTTCTTCCTTTCTTGCCACCGCTTCTCCTCCTTTGGCAATATGTTCCTAGTTTTTCAAGCTAGAAAATCAGGTTTAACAGTTACACTACCAAACATTTTGTCGATCGGCGCCTACCAATTAGGCACAAGGTTACGCTGCTAGGGTACCGACCGTGGGAGATTTCAATTTATTGTTATTATTTTTCTTTAGCTTCTATGTTTAATTTCTTTATGTATAGGTAGTCACAAAATGGATGTTATCAGCTAATTGCCAAATGATTAGTTGTAAATGTTCGCTCTTAACTCTTTTGCTACGTTGTAGGGTGTTTGTTTAATTCTATATAATGTGGACAATCGCCCTCGTGGGTACGAGCCATGTTTTCAGGCAACAACAACAACGAAGCTGGCTCTTTCCTGCAATTGAAATGTAATACTGAGAGGGAAGTTTGCTTGCGCATAACGCAGGCAAGGTGCGGTGAAAATATTAAGCAGTCGGCTCCCCGGCGTCACGGCATCTGCATGACTCGCTACCCCGCTGGATGCATACACGGAACGTGCATGCATCAGTGTATGCGGTGCTTAAACGTGCTAACGTCTTCACTCTCTGGATTGAGGAGCCCATGGAGTCTACCACAACATCTCTTTCGCTGTGGAGGCCTGCGCTATCAGCGCGTTTACTTTACCGCCTCTACTATCAGCGCTGAATATGCCGCGCAGGAGCACAGGGCATGAAAGACAAAACTATGTTCCTCGTGCACCCCATGTAATCCAATCTGCCGCGTGCTATCTGCTCTACGTCTCGTCTACAGTAACGTTGAACAGCAGAAACGGGAAAAAAATTCGGAATTTACTTCACTACTTGATATATACTGCATTTAGTATATATTAAACCGACATAACCCTTCGAGTACGTCGCAACAAAGACCGCATCAGCAATTTTGTAGCAATGTCGAGCAGAATGGCACCGTGTGGAAAATATTCCTGATAACTTGAAGTGGTGGACACATTACGTTAACAGTATAGTAGTAGTTACGTGAAAGAATGACACATATGCTGCCTTATTTTACTTCTTTTACTAAATATTCTGGTGCAGTTGAATTTATGCAAATTTTGACCATTTGTTTCTTAGTTTTGCAGTCCATAATTCATACATTTAGTTATTCATCAGAGTAAGGAAGTGAGGCCTGCACATGACACGTGAGCGATTTCTTGAGGCCACGAGCATGACGTCAGCATATCTTCGCAGCTTCGGTACTAGTACATTCTGAGTTTTCATATTAAAATGCTGCACCATGCCACGCAGTCCATTGTACCCCCTAACTATTTTCCAAATAAATCGGCACTGTCAGTCACCAGGAAAAATCATTCTCCTACGATAAAGCCATAAAACACTGGAACCACAAAAAATACACAACAAAAAGCAGCACTTTACGGTCACTTCACTAAACACTTGATCGTAGCTAAGAGCTGAATCAGCTTTGTTGAGAACTAACGCATGCTTTTTTTTTTCCTCGCAGCAAAAGCAAGTAGACTCGGAAAGTCAGGAATAGACAATAATACATTTCTCAAGCCCATTGGTCTGCCCTTCCGTGTGCTATAACAGAAAAGTAAAGGTAAAGCTATTATCGAAATCACACATTGCCTCACAAAGCGCAACGTGTGCTGAAATATTGGAACCCGTAGTTGCTAAATTTTGACACTACTCGGATGAATTTTCTTTGCGGGCTACATTGTAGTCCTTATCTTTGACATGAACACACGGGATATATTGTGTAAAAGAATAGGTCGTGCATTGTTTGCAATGTACTAGAAAAGAAAAAAGCCGGCATCTTGCTATTGGGGAAAGATGGAACGGAGCAGTGCCGACATGCGTTGATTCCAAGAGCAGCCATTTTGATAAGGGCACGGGGCATCAAAGCAGTGCCGCAAACAGCGTGTCGTGCGTAGTATATAGAAAAAACAGCGGGTGTTAGCAGAAAAATGTTTTATCATTTTTTATGCGCCTAAAGAAATTTAGAACAGTTATATTTTAGTTTTGACTCTATTTAAGGCTGGAGATGAAGAAGAATGGAACATTTTTGTTTATTTTAACAGATCTATGTCACAGAGCACTCACAGGGCAATATATTTTATATTCCAAAAGATTTCTGTAAATTTTCCTTACATTCAGAGCTTTTTGTTTTTACAGCGCAAACTAAAAATAATCCGCCGATATCATTTGATGGAAAAGCTAAAGCGATGCCGTGGCGGCTAGCATATGTTACTGAAATGCCATAGTACATAAGCGTATCCGCACGGCGATTGCTAGTTAAGACTGCTGCACATGCCCGCATGTTGAAGTTGCGCAGTTTGTCTAGGTTTAGCAGGCAGCAGCAAATGCACACGGGTCTCTATGCGGCCGACTAACTCATCGCGTGCATCCAGTCTCAATTGATTTGGTATTTATTATAGCAACAGAAACTTGTGGGGGTCCACAGCCACTCGTCTGTATTTAGCAAGCTTTTATAGCTGAACGCATTCCTATGAACCGGAGCCTAATTCATGAAGCTTTTTTTTCTCGTAATAGCTTTTCGCTGTCCGGAACTCGGCTTGCTCATACTTTAACCAACACCTTGGTTCTACCCGCCGCGGTGGCTTAGCGGCTATGGTGTTGCGCTGCTATGCAGGAAGTCTTGGGATAGAGTGCCGGCCGCGGCAGCCGTACTTCGATGGGGGCGAAATACAAGACCACCCGTGTACCGTGAATTCGGTGCACATTAATGATGCCCACAAGACTGTCGTTCATTGCTTCAACACTAAGGTCCTCTTCCTGAGTTAAAGCCGAATACCTGCTTCGTACCGGACAGGCCGCCATTGGAATCTGAACCTGGCAACGTTTAACATTAGAACGCTATCTAGCGAGGCGAGTCTAGCAGTGTTATTGGAGGAATTAGAGGGTAGTAAATGGGATATAATAGGGCTCAGTGAGGTTAGGAGGACAAAAGAAGCATATACAGTGCTAAAAAGCGGGCATGTACTGTGTTACCGGGGCTTAGCAGAGAGACGAGAACTAGGAGTCGGATTCCTGATTAATAAGGAAATAGCTGGTAACATACAGGAATTCTATAGCATTAACGAGAGGGTGGCAGGTCTTGTTGTGAAGCTTAATAAGAGGTACAAATTGAAGGTGGTACAAGTCTATGCCCCTACATGCAGTCATGATGACCAGGAAGTCGAAAGCTTTTATGAAGACGTGGAATCGGCGATGGGTAAAGTCAAAACAAAATACACTATACTGATGGGCGACTTCAATGCCAGGGTAGGCAAGAAGCAGGCTGGAGACAAGTCAGTGGGGGAATATGGCATAGGCTCTAGGAATAGCAGAGGAGAATTATTAGTAGAGTTTGCAGAACAGAATAATATGCGGATAATGAACACCTTTTTCCGCAAGCGGGTTAGTCGAAAGTGGACGTGGCGGAGCCCGAATGGTGAGACTAGAAATGAAATCGACTTCATACTCTGCGCGAACCCTGGCATCATACAAGATGTAGACGTGCTCGGCAAGGTACGCTGCAGTGACCATAGAATGGTAAGAACTCGAATTAGCCTAGACTTGAGGAGGGAACGGAAGAAACTGGTACACAAGAAGCCAATCAATGAGTTAGCGGTAAGAGGGAAACTAGAGGAATTCCGGATCAAGCTACAGAACAGGTACTCGGCTTTAACTCAGGAAGAGGACCTTAGTGTTGCAGCAATGCACGACAATCTCATGGGCATCATTAAGGAGTGCGCAATAGAAGTCGGTGGTAACGCCGTTATACAGGAAACCGGTAAGCTATCGCAGGAGACGAAAGATCTGATCAAGAAACGCCAATGTATGAAAGCCTCTAACCCTACAGCTAGAATAGAACTGGCAGAACTTTCTAAGTTAATCAACAAGCGTAAGACAGCGGACATCAGAAACTATAATATGGATAGAATTGAACAGGCTTTCAGGAACGGAGGAAGCCTAAAAACAGTGAAGAAGAAACTAGGAATAGGCAAGAATCAGACGTGTGCGTTAAGAGACAAAGCCGGCAATATCGTTACCAATATGAATGAGATAGTTCAAGTGGCTGAGGAGTTCTATAGAGATTTATACAGTAACAGTGGTACCCACGACGATAGTGGAAGAGAGAATAGCCTAGAGGAATTCGAAATCCCACAGGTAACGCCAGAAGAAGTAAAGAAAGCCTTAGGAGCTATGCAAAGGGGGAAGGCAGCTGGGGAGGATCAGGTAACAGCAGATTTGTTGAAGGATGGTGGTCAGATTGTTCTAGAGAAACTGGCCACCCTGTATACGCAATGCCTCATAACCTCGAGCGTACCGGAATCTTGGAAGAACGCTAACATAATCCTAATCCATAAGAAAGGGGACGCCAAAGACTTGAAAAATTATAGACCGATCAGCTTACTGTCCGTTGCCTACAAAGTATTTACTAAGGTAATCGCAAATAGAATCAGCAACACCTTAGACTTCTGTCAACCAAAGGACCAGGCAGGATTCCGTAAAGGCTACTCAACAATAGACCATATTCACACTGTCAATCAAGTGGTAGAGAAATGTGCAGAATATAACCAACCCTTATATATAGCTTTCATTGATTACGAGAAAGCGTTTGATTCAGTCGAAACCTCAGCAGTCATGGAGGCATTACGGAATCAGGGTGTAGATGAGCCATATGTAAAAATACTGGAAGATATCTATAGCGGCTCCACAGCCACCGTAGTCCTCCACAAAGAAAGTAACGAAATCCCTATAAAGAAAGGCGTCAGACAGGGAGATACGATATCTCCAATGCTATTCACAGCACGTTTACAGGAGGTATTCAGAGGCCTGGATTGGGAAGAATTGGGGATAAAAGTTGATGGAGAATACCTTAGCAACTTGCGATTCGCTGATGATATTGCCTTGCTTAGTAACTCAGGAGACCAATTGCAATGCATGCTCACTGACCTGGAGAGGCAAAGCAGAAGGGTGGGTCTGAAAATTAATTTGCAGGAAACTAAAGTATTGTTTAACAGTCTCGGAAGAGAACAGCAGTTTACGATAGGTAGCGAAGCACTGGAAGTGGTAAGGGAATACATCTACTTAGGGCAGGTAGTGACCACGGATCCGCATCATGAGACTGAAATAACCAGAAGAATAAGAATGGGCTGGGGTGCGTTTGGCAGGCATTCTCAAATCATGAACAGCAGGTTGCCACTATCCCTCAAAAGGAAAGTGTATAACAGCTGTGTGTTACCAGTACTCACATATGGGGCAGAAACCTGGAGGCTTACGAAAAGGGTTCTGCTGAAATTGAGGACGACGCAACGAGCTATGGAAAGAAGAATGATGGGTGTAACGTTAAGGGATAAGAAAAGAGCAGATTGGGTGAGGCAACAAATGCGGGTAAACGACATCCTAGTTGAAATCAAGAAAAAGAAATGTGCATGGGCAGGACATGTGATGAGGAGGGAAGATAACCGATGGTCATTAAGGGTTACAGACTGGATTCCAAGGGAAGGGAAGCCAAGCAGGGGGCGGCAGAAAGTTCGGTGGGCGGATGAAATTAAGATGTTTGCAGGGACAACATGGCCACAATTAGTCCATGACCGGGGTAGTTGGAGAAGTATGGGAGAGGCCTTTGCCCTGCAGTGGGCGTAACTAGGCTGATGATGATGATGATGATGATGATGATGACCTGCTTTGTAGCTTGATACGGAATTCCTCTATTTTCCCTCTTACCGCTAACTCATTGATCGGCTTCTTATGTACCAGTTTCTTCCGTTCCCTCCTCAAGTCTAGGCTAGTACGAGTTCTTACCATCCTATGGTCACTGCAGCGCACCTTGTCGAGCACGTCCACATCTTGTATTACGCCAGGGTTAGCGCATGGTGTAAAGTCCATTTCATTTCTAGTCTCGCCATTTGGGCTCCTCCACGTCCCCTTTCGGCTATCGCGCTTGCGGAAGAGGGTATTCATAATCCCCATATCATTCTGCTCTGCAAACTCTACTAATAACTCTCCCCAGCTATTCCTAGAGCCTAAGCCATATTCCCCCACTGACTTGTCTCCAGCCTGCTTCTTGCCTACCCTGGCACTGAAGTCGCCCATCAGTATAGTGTATTTTGATTTTACTTTAACCATAGCCGATTCCACGTCTTCATAGAAGCTTTCGACTTCCTTGTCATCATGACTCGATGTAGGGGCATAGAGCTGTACCACCTTAGATTTGTACCTCTTACTAAGTTTCACAACAAGACATGGCACCTTCTCGTTAGTGCTATATCATTCCTGTATGTTACCAGCTATATATCCTTATTAATCAGGAATACGACTCCTAGTTCTCTTCTCTCCGCTAAGCCCTGGTAGCACAAGACGTGCCCGCTTTTTAGCACTCTCTATGGTTCTTTTGTCCCCGTAACTTCGCTGAGCCTTATTATATCCCATATACTGCCCTTTAATTCCTCCAATAGCACTGCTAGACTCGCCTCAGTAGATAACGTTGTAACGTTGAACGTTGCCACGTTCCGATTCCAATGGCGGCATGTTCTGAACCAGGTATTCTTGCACCCTCTGCTGCGTCAAAGGTCTGATCGCCGCCATGGTCAGTTGCTTCGCAGCCGCTGGGTCTGAGGGCCGGGGTTTGATTGTTACATTCATATGATAAATATATGTGACAGTATATTCACATAACCATAAACTCGCCAGTGCGAATATTATCCGTAGGAGCAAAATTCTTCTCCCAGGCACAGACATGCTTGGAGACAAAGCTAAAATCATCGGTTTTGTGTCGTGGTGTCGCCTACCTCTATATTTTAGGCTGGTCGTCATCGCTAGGCAGACAGAAGAGCAAGGCTTTTTCATGCGTACCTCTGTAGCTAGAGCAGCAACTCGTCATACAGCAAGTGTTCGGCATCTCAGGTTAGCGCGTCGCATGCACTGCACTCTCGCTCGGTATCGAAGGCAAAATCATGAAAGAAAGCAGCTGCCACACCAACGCCGTCGCGTTCCGCCTGTAGTCTGCCCGCTGCACACACGCCACACGCTCAGGCGCCGTAGCCGTTGGCCCCAGAGGACCCCTAGCACCGCCTCGCGGAAGGCGCGGTCAACATATGACCCTCTCCAATAGCGTTACCCAGAATGTCCATAACCATAAAAGTATTTAACGTTCGTAAGGCGACAACGCTATTCTAAAGATGTCTAGTATTACGCGGTTGATCGCCTCGGCGTATAGTTCAAGCCTCGAATATGGACTCGCACACTTTTTATCTTTTTTTGCGTGACCTCTTTTCACCGTCTAATGAATATCGCTCAGCGCGGGGTGCGCCTCGCAAGTTTCTCGAATGTTACTGACACTTCTTTCTACTGTCTGTTGTCAACGAAGCTTGTCTATTCTAACTGCATCTGCAACACGAATTGAGTAGAACTTTCTCGAAGACACGCGGGCACCAGTGATAACTCTGGAACCTTCGATGACCCATGTATAAAAGCCGACGCGCTTGACCGGCAGATCAGATTTAGACGATCACCGACCGTGTTCGCCGCTAATGCTTTGCTATGGGTGAAGCTTGCCTTTGTGGGCACAAGTTCTCCTAAAAGAAGTCAGTTTCGTCATTGGCAGCTTCACAGCTGTATTATTCACCACCACTACTACGTCACAATATAGAACTAATCAAGGCAGCCCATGCCCATATCTGAGGTCATTCTGAAAGCATTTTCTTTATCACACCGTCATAATCAAACCGGCATCATTTGTGTGGCTGCTGCTGCAGCATTGGACGATTGGCCGGTACCTGGCATTGAGCAGGCATAAGATATAGTGTTATTCGAATCGAAGCGGCCCGCGGCAGCAGGTTATCCACGAGTGAGAGATACAATACGATTACGCCATCACTGTCATGCCGTCATCTACATTTTGATCATCACCGCTCTATCGTCATCATTTAATCGTCTTCATGTTGTTGTCATCACTCCGCAGTCGTTACAATGTCGCTTTCAGGGCATCGTGGTTTTGTCATCGTCGTCATCACACCATCGCCATCATACCATTGTAATGCGTGGTGTCTCCTGTCTAGTCTTGGATGAAATGCCGGCACCGGACTTAGTGCAAACAAACACTGAATATAGTGCAAGCCGAGGTGACCGACATCGGCATATTGTCACGTGGTAGTGACGGTGAAGAAAGCAGCAATACGGTGGAATACAAAACTAGTTTTTATTGGGCGAACCTGTGCCCACAACAACAGGCTACACTTATAGCAGAACGATAGCGGCGAACACGGTCGGCGATTGTCGAAAATCAGATCAGCGGGTCAAGCGCGTCGGCTTTTATACAGCAGTCGTCGAATGTTCCAGACTAATCGTTCGGACCCGCGTGCCTTCCACAATGTTCTACACCATTCGCGTCACGCGATGAAATCAGATAACACAACGTTCGGCGACAACAGACAGCCGGGTAGAAGCATCGATAACTTTCCAGAAACTTCGGATGCATGCAGGCGCATCCCGCGCTGTGCGATTACATTTGTTAGGCGGCGAAACGTGGTAGCCCGATAAAGATAAGTATACACGTGTCAATATGGTGCAGATAAGCGCGGGCGTGGGATCCAACACCAACACTCCTTCGTGCCGTCATTTTTCGCTTTGGTTCCACGGCTGTTATTCTATTGTCCCCATGGCTTTGTCTGGACGCATTATGTTGTTGTCATAAAAACTTCGTTCTGGGCGAGTTGGTACATACTTGGTTTCACAAATGTAACAGCGCTGAAGCAGGCACGATGACGAGACATAGCGCTTGTGCCTCATCTTTCTTTCCCTGTGGTTGCTTGCGTTAGCGCTGTTGTATTACTCAAGCGCTGCTGTCGTCATTGCTTCCATGTATATGTAAACTGATAGCGAAGCTTCCATAGAAGCCCACATGTCAAGAAAATGGGGCTAGTTGTAACCGTCACCATCTACGTATCGTGCACACAACTAACAGCAAGCAAAACACCAAAATGTAAATAGTGATGTCACAGCCGGAAATGACAGTGACGTCAAGATCTTACGCTGCTAGGCCCCAATGTTTGAATTTCTTTAGCGCCCGGCATAAGGCCGCTACGGCAGTAGTTATTTTCCTTTTGAGGCTGAGGCGAGCTTGCGACTCGACTCACTTGAAATGCCAGCGTGTTCTTCAACTATTAGGTGTGGCGTATGTCTTAATTTGAACGTAATTAGTCTGTTACTGGCGACAATCGCTCCAGCAGCTTCCTAGAAAGGTGAGCGAATAGGAAGAACACTATATATAATATTTGGGGTTTTACGTGCCAAAACCACTTTCTGATTATGAGGCACGCCGTAGTGGAGGACTCGGGAAATTTTCACCACCTGGGGTTCTTTAACGTGCACCTAAATCTAAGTACACGAGTGTTTTCGCATTTCGCCCCCATCGAAATGCGGCCGCCGTGTCCGGGATTCGATCCCGCGACCTCGTGCTCAACAGCCCAACACCATAGCCACTGAGCAACCACGGCGGGTGAATAGGAAGAACACTGCCAAAGAGCTTTCAAAATCATCAACTTCACATTTGTTCGTCTTGAATAATGCAACCAATATAGCTGACAAAACCAAACATGTTTTAACAATAAAAAGTACTGTGACCAGCAGACAGGCATAAGGCATAGCAACCTATGCGAATCCTTTTGACAGAAATAATCGTAATTCCTTGCGAGCCATGTATTCAAATTCAACAATTATCAGACAACATTGCCCCAGATTATGATTTAGATAACATGCGACGTACTAATTTTGCTGTCCATCGAACACTTGGAGACTCTGTTGCAGAGAGTAAACGAAAATAGCGCGACGTTTCTTGGCGCGGCGTTCTTTATCGTCACGACGAGACAAGCGCGTTGGATGCCACGGCGTGAACATGAACGTTAAAACGAAACCTTCACTCACACCTGTCGCCAACGAATGCAATGGGCTGGTTCATGCAAAACTTGAAGCGAAGCGCACGACACTCTTTGAAGAAAGACACAAGCAAATTTAAAAGAAGGAACTCTGATGAAACCACCGCATTCAAGTTAGCAGCGCCATTCTTCAAGACATAAAAGCTGCCTTACACAGTCTTGCGAAAACACGTACACGTAACCTCGCGGTTGCACACTGGATCCCACACCGCACACGTAGCCCCCCAAACGGGTTTTCCGCATAGTCCCACTCGAATATCGCTATCGCCCCGGGGAAACGTTCCGACGAAGTGCAGCCACGTCATTGCCATCCGTTTTTCGTCTCACGGTACGCGAGGTCCTTATGATCGGAGCACATACGCTTCGTGATAGCGATGCGCCCAACACACACACACACACACACACACACACATATATATATATATATATATATATATATAATCAGTTCCTGGAGTGCTTAAAGCTTCAGTCACCACCGAAGCGGGTTGGCCGCTATTGCACTAGATTAGGGATCTGCCCGCGTAGGGAAACAATTCTCCATCTACAAAGCTCGATAGATGCGGGCAATTTTTCCAGGACCTCGCCATATAGAGTTTCGCTGGAAAACAATACATGAGTTTGGCTATTCTGGGCCCTATCGCATGTGATACTGTTCTCCTCCAACAGAGTCTGCACCAAGCACATCGTTGTCTTAATCACAGAATCACCCGTCTACACCAACAGGAAAGAGCTGTAGCCGAACTCGCAAGGCTTGATAGACACACGCATTTTTTTTCCGAAAACCTAGCCGTATACAGCGTCAGTGTAAAAATTACGTGTCTACATTGTACTACCAGGGTATGCAAAATTTCCATCAGACCATGGTTTGCTATTATTTACAAGCGGGTAAGCCTCGGCTCCAATCACCAGCCACTAGGAAGCTCGTTCACGGACAGCATTTTTCGTTATGTTCGTTTGTACTGCAAATGTCGCTGTACCTACAGTCTAGGTCCGCTACAGAAACAGTTTGCTCGAAACCACTGACATTTTCTGACCTCCTCAAGCTTCAGTTTTCAACGAAGGTGTCATACAACGCTGCAAGTTAGACTATCCCCTCTGCCATTAAATTCATATTGCTTAAACAGCAATTCAAACACAGTTTAATTAAAGCAGCTGTGCGAATTTAAGATGAGATACGAGCTATGACCCATGCTAAGCCTGAAGCATCAGAAGCAGTAGAACAGTCAAAAGAAATGTCGCCAAATGCGCCGTGTAATTAATCATAGCGTGAAATGACCTATGCTTATTGTTCTTGTAGAATATGTAAGCCGCACAGAAGGTTCATAATCCAACGTGGAACATTCTAGCAAGATTGCCATTTCCAGTACCCGCAGGTAAGGAAATGATCTAATCTTTTACACGTTGAATTTAAGTTGCGCTCCTGTTCACTGTTATTAGTCGCATGTACTTCCGAGTAAGCTAAATTTCTGCATCCTTGACATGGAATTTAGACAACGTTCATGCACAGAGAATACGGTGCTGAATATGATCTCTCGAAAAGTGATTACTTCCACCTCAATGGAACAAATTTATTCTCCTCAGGCTGATTACGCTTGTATAATGCCGAATGTCACATATTCAAAACTTTTTGTTTGCATCTAGCCTTTAAACTAAACTGGCGACGCAAAATTATGACATACGATGCAATGTTGTGCCGAAATTTCATGTTGCACAGTTTTTTACTCAGGAAAGGAAATATCACGCTCTGAAAAATAATATAGGAATATATAAATTATCCAAGCTCCAGGGGACATCTGTAGTTACCGAACCATAAGAAAATGTTGTAAAAGCCAAAGTGTTATGGTAATAATATTATTAATATAGTTAGTAGTAGTGCTAGTAGTATTAGTAGTATTAGCAGGAGCATATATAAAGAGCGCTGTCGGATTCTACACACGAATAAATTTTCATGTTTGAGTAATTAACCTACAGTTATGGCTTCTTCGAAGTGCAAACATAGACAAGAAGGAATAATGAGACACAACGAGCTCAGACAGGAGCTAAATTTTGTTCAAACAGGCAACAAACGCGTGAGAAAACACGGAGAAGAAACAACACTAAACGGAACGACTAAGCTATAAACACGTGCGATCTAGGAATGAAATTTTGCACTCGAACAGTTTTATCGGCAGTGAGCTCATGCAAGTGTCACTCTGTATTCTTAAGAAAATAGCATCAGCTATCTCCATAGTTCGCGAGTGCGCAAAGTGCGCAAACATTCCTGAACGCACCCACAGGTTGCGCAATGAGCATACAAATGCGAACCCACTGTAGCTTAAGTCACTCTGGTGTTCTAGCAGGCGTACATTTCCGCCGCGCCTAGTCTGGTCAATGTACGCCTTTTTCCGGGACAAAGAAATGCACTAGAGAGTTGTGTTGGCCCCTGACTTAGCATTTAGCATGATTAACAACACGCCTTTTTTAAAGGGCGTCCCTCCTTTGTCCTTTTCATATCAAGTACCGACAAAAGTTAGCGCAATTAGTGCTATAGTAGGATCCAGCTTAAAAAAAAGAGTTGGTAAACAAGTCACATGGCCCGCGCGTAGTTTGGTTACTCCACCAGCCAATCACAGAAGCAAACTAAATCGTCATCATGCGGCCTTTTCAAAATGGCATCGTACTTGATAGCTCCGGAGCGTCTACTGTTTGTGAAAACACTTTTCATCGATAGAAGTTATGGTGTGTGAAATAGACGTGGTCAAAGTGCATGGAACCTCAACATTTCGCTCTTCAAAAGTCCTTGGTACAGTGGATGTCCCTGCCGAGTCTGTTTTATTACTCAACAAACTTCCGTGCCAACGGAAGTGAAACTTGACAGTAAATATCGTCCAGTTCGCATTCGAATTTTTTCCTCTCTTTTCCCGTCATCATGTAGTTCCCCCAAATGTTAATATGACCAACAAGCCCAGCTAAAAATCCTTCTTGACGATAAATAGTTGCAACGAAGCAAGATAGTATTTTCGACGTTCTGGCGGTTCCATACTTCCCACCCTAAAGTCAGATCACTTGGTCTTGATCGTGGGTGTTGTATCACTAAGTACATCGCTAAGTATGGACAGCTGGGCTAGTTTGTTGTGATTGGCCTTATGAAACATCGTTCCAGCACACAATTAAACACGGACGAGAAGAGAAGGACAGCGCGAACGCTGCTTCGCAAATATTTCATTACCCGGAATTGCTCTTGATGAAGGACTCAGCCGAAATTCAGACGGTCCCGTGCGTTCATTGCGTCGTAAAATTCATAGCGTTAAGGTCAGTCTACATAGGTTGCACTGTAATTTTGGTGGTTGCACATCACCACTGAAGAACCGCAGTTGCCATCGTAAATCCATGGCGCACTGCTGACAGTAGACGAATATGCTTGTGGAATTCCAGGTCACGTTGCACGCTTCTGTCGTCGGCCCTTCGTGGCAGCCCCGGCTCCACCGCCATACCGCGACTATTCTTTCCGGCCCCAGTACTATACGCTACAGGACGCGCCACCTAGTGGGTACGCGCGAGACCTCCAGCCTGACTTCGCCTTTCAACCCTTCCCTTCCCCTCACTCACCTTCACGACGCCACCGATCTTCGTCACCAATGCGTTGCCGACCAAGCGTTGAGACGGAAAACTGACTTCCGCAGCTGCAGAGGCACGTGCTGCTTCGTCGTCGACCTGTGTACTTCCTCGCTTCTCCCGCGCCAATTTCATGGAAGTTTTGATTGAAGGTATTGGAACTCTTGCGCTCGTCGATACTAGTGCCACTATAAGCGTCATTAGTCAGAAAATTTGTCGCTCTTTTCGTAAAGTGACAACGCCACCTGCAGCGTTTTTCCTCAATAATGCAAGCGCACTGCGAATTCATCCGGTTGCAGCCTGCGCATCTAAAGTCATCATTGCAGACGTACCTTAGGATATTGACTTTATTGTGTTGAATTCGTGTTCACATGATGTCATCCTAGGGTGGAATTTCTTATCGCGCCATCACGCCATTGACTGCGCTCGCGCTCAGGCGGAACTCTCCGTGTTTGGCGATGCACCATGTGCCCATGTGCCCATGCCTGGTGTTGACAAGCTTGTCGTGGCTGGTGGCGCTACCCTTTCCCCTCTCAGTGCCGCCGTTGTTCCTGTTTACTCTGCTACCCTTTCTGAAACTACAGTTCTGTTCACAGGTCTGACGTATTCAGTCGCCGCCACCAGGCGTCGCTGCCATTTGCCGTCCTTGCATTCACCGCGATGCCTCCGGAATAATTACTTCCTACTCTACCTCATGCCCTCTCACGTTACCTGCAATGGGATGCTTGGCCACGTTCAGTCAACCATCGGTAATGTTACCGTTCCTATTGATTCCTCCGAGCCGATTCCGAGGCCTGAGCTCAACGCGTTGACACCGCATCTTGCATCCGCTGACGTGTTATCGGAAGTATTCCCCCCTTCCATCGCCAGAAACTTCGCTCTGGATTAACGTGCGCAGCTCCTTACCCTTCTGAACCAGTTCACTAATTTGTTTGCCTTTTTCAAGCATAGTTAGGTCGAACGAGCAGCGTTGTTTATAGAATTCACACTGGAACCAACACCACTTTGCGACAGCATCCCTACTGTGTACCACCAGCGGAGCGTCGTAGAATTCCGCAGCAAGTTAACGAAATGCTTCAGCGTGGAGTCAACCAGCCTTCCTGTAGTCCTTGCGGATACCCCGTTGTGCTGGTCAAGGAAAAAGGTGGTTCAGTTAGGTTCTGTGTGGATTACCGGCGTCACTACAGAATTACTAGAAAAGATGTTTGCGCTCTCCCACGCACATGCGACGCCCTCGATTGCTTGCAGGGCACCAAATTCTCTTCACTCGACCTACGTTCGAGTTATTCGCAAGTCCGGATGCCCGAGTGTGATCGTCCAAACACGGCGTTCGTCATCCCGTATGGTCTGCACAAATTCACAGTTAAGCTTTACTTCCCCTTTCCCTTCTCCTAGTGCAGGGTGGCAAACCGGAAATCTTAACTCTGGTTAACCTCATTGCCTTTCTCTCATTTGCATCTCTCTCTCTCCCACACACACACACACACGCACACACACACACACACACACACACACACACACACACACACACACACACACACACACACACACACACACACACACACACACACACACGCACGCACATTCAAGCCATTTGGACTTCGCAATGCGTCTGCAACATTCGAGCGAATGATGAACCGCATCTTACGCGGTTTAAAATGGCAAATATGTCTGTGATATCTAGATGACGCCGTCGTGTTCGCTCCTGATTTCGCTGCACACCTTGCCCGTCTGCGCAGTATTCTCTAGCCCGTTACCTACGCAGGGCGTCAACTTAACCTGAATAACTGCCACTTCGGGGCCCGCCAGCTCACCATACTATGTCATGTAGTCTGAAAACACGGGACTCTTCCTGACCCTGACAAACTTCGTGCCACTGCGGAGTTTCCTAAGCTGACCACAGTGAGCTTTGTTAGCTTATGCCCGCAGTTTCGCTGCTTTGTCCAGAACTTTTCCTCCATCATAGCGCCGCTTAGAAAGTCCTTTGCGAGCCCTAGTAACTTTTCCAATTGGTCTCAAGCCTGCGACGAGGCCTTCGCTACATTCTACGTATTGACTATATTGAGTGACTATACTGACTTCAATCTTTCACACACTTGCTCGAGACTGATGCCGCGCAATCACTTTCTTTTGCTGCACTCCTGAATTATGAGGCTTCAATTACAACCAATTATGATCGTACAATTACGATGCAACCGCAACCATAGATAACGGTACAACCGTAACTTTTGCAAAAGAGTTGAGCAACCTTGTAGTGAGACAAAACATCCCGAGCAGTACCCCACTGCCACACACTGGCATGGGTCACTGAAACGAACTGAAGGGAAATGTTCCTTTAGCACTTGCGTCTGTGGATAAACAGCTGTCTCACTGGGCGCCCTCAGGGACTCTGTAACTGGGCTTCACTAGCAGCAACAGTTGTCATTTGTCCAGGACCACTGAGACAATATAGTTAGCAACTGCAAATTATACCCACAGTAAGATATATACAAGCAGCTGCGCGAGACATTGCGCTCAACATCAGCTACTGAAAGAAGTCTTCATAAGCAATGTATGCTATGCATGGATCAAAAATTTCATTTACGCGCATAATTGGAAAAACCTCATATATAATACGTCTTGTAAGACGCTTCAAATTTATTTGGAATGTTTTGTTTTCCAAAATACAGATCTTGGCGGTAGTCTTAAACTCTTATATCCATGGAAAGAAACACTTTACATTTGGCAAACAGAACTCATATGGCCAAAGCCTTGGTTATGCTTCATAAAACACTTGAAAATAGTGCTGCCTTGTAAAGGAGAAAACCGGTACAAAAATGAATGACAAAGCATTCACATCTGTCCATTGGCTAGTGAACAACAAAACCACTTGAAGACGTTGAATATGACGGCGCAAGAGCGCCTTTGGCGAGCGAGCCCCATCCCACGCATCAGTTTATTTAGAGGAGGGGATAAAGACCCATTATCCAAGCATTTCATAACAGAGAAGCCGAGCAACACGCCAGGAGAAAGCTTGTACCCATCGCCTCATCGATGGGTACCCAGTGGCACTGGGGATCGGGCTCCACACCTCCCGCATGCGATGCGGATGCTTAAACTACTAGGCCAGAGCTGCGGCAACCGAAGAACCTGCTAAACACTTTGCAATGTTCTGAATGAAAGCACTGGTTAAGCAATTCAGAGACAAGTACCTTGAGCACGAATAGTGTACCCTTTCACTTTGAAATGCGAAACGTGTACTTTGACATGCGAAAGGGACATGAACGGATCAAAGGTTCATTTACTTGCATTAGTGAAAAGAAGCCCATAGAGAATAGATCTCGTATGACACTGCACAATCATTTGGAATGCTTTCTTACAGAATGTAGTACATAACTGTAGTCTTCAACTACTGTATACATGGAAGAAAACACTTCAAATTTCATAAACACTCCTGTTCAACCCTCCCCACTGACCGTCTCATAAGAGAACCTACTGATCGCTTTGTAGTCTTTCGAGTGAACACATGTTTTGTACGTACCAGTCAGAAGTAACGTGAGTGCGAGAATTGTACCCTCTCGCATAATTTTACATTATGCAATCCAATTTCCGGAAAAAGGAACTTTTTTTTATATTACGCGATACACTTTGCAAAAAAAGTTCGTTCTTACAGTTGCATTCTATAGCACTTTTCTGGTTCAAGAAAACATGTACATCCATAAAGCAATTTGAAAAACCGGAAAAAAAAGCTATTTTCGAAATAGCCCTTGCACCTTGCACCAGTCTTGCGGGCAGTGGTTCCGCCTGGCTCTGCCTTCTGGATATGACTGACGGCGAATTCATTTCCTGAGCAAAAAAACGGTGAGTGCCTCGGTAAAATGCTCTCTTCTTCAAGATACGATCGAAGTAGTCTTCTTTCACTAATACGGAACATTGCACATCAGTGAATATAGGCACACTGTGCCCTCCAACAGTTGCATCAATCACAGCACTCAAGTGGCCGAAGGGGTTCCACTGATCGCACAGTGTGCATCTACAGAGACGAATGTAGGCAATCCTTTCTGGAAAACAATGTGAAACGAGGTTGTGCCTTCAGGAGTCCGCAACGTTGTTCGTCATGCAAAAGTAGGCTCAGGAGGTGGCATCAGTGGAGCTCTCACGGCCATGTCTAATATTTCCTCGCAAGTCAAGGATGAGATCAAGTACGACCTTGTGTACGTGAAGATGCTTGTTAAGCTTGTCACCGGGTTGACATTAGAAGGTTCAGGGTCTCAACCACTGCAAGCTAAAGGAGGTGTGAGGTTTGAACCCTAATACTGGCGGGCAACCACCAGTAATACAATGGGTGCAAGATATCCCTTGGCCTAGTGCTTCGTTTATCTGTTATGAAATCCTTGGAAAATATGTTCTTGAGCCCCGCTCCCTCCTTGTGTAATGAAAAAGGGCCACAATAGGCATTACCACACAAGTCACATTTCAGTGACCTGAAGATTGATGACGCATTTAGGCGCTGAGGGGTTGGCACGTATGAGAGTTATTGGCAGAAAAAAACCGCCAGCCAGGACTCTACGCACTACATTACTGCAGTAAACTGTAGCACTGTCTGCTTTGATTCATTGCGAGCTATAAGTATGTCTGTGTAGCACTGCTTCAATTCACTAAAGATATGTGATCCACATCTTCTATTTGACCTCTTGTGGCCTGACAACGGCTCTTGCGAGATGGCTGATGTACTTCTGTGCTCAGAGACCTTTAGTTGTGTAGCATCTAACATTGACAGGATCAACAGCTCTACCAATAGGGCTAAAGCCATTGTTCAAAGGTGCAGTCTGATACAAAAGGGCTATAAAACGCTGCACTGAAGAGGCTCAGGAGAGCATTCCGGAGGAGTTACAGCTCTCTGGAAGGCATGCATCAGTCACGGCGTTGTCCAAGTGAAATGCGCGAGCAATAAGGATAGCTTTAGAGCATATGTCAGCCACAGTGTTGTCGTGATGAGCCGGGGCTGCGGGCACAGTCCAGCAGCAGCACTGAGGGCAACTGGGAATCGCGCGTCAGCTGGCGCGTAGTCGAGGTGAGCCGTGGCATCTGGTGCACTCAAGCAGCAGCAGTGAGAGCAGGTGGGAAGAGTGCGTCAGTCGTCGTGTAGTAAAGGTAAGACGTGGCAGCCGGCACAATAAGGCAGAAGCGGTGCGAACGTCTGGGGAGCGTGCTTCAGCCGTAGTGTAGTCGAGGTGAGATGGGTGGCAGCAGGTACAATCAAGCAGCAGCAGCGAGGACATCTGGGGAGTGTGAGTCGGCTATCGTCTAGTAGAAAGGAGAGTTGGCAGCGGCTACAGCCAAGCAGCCGCACAGAAGGCATCTGAGTTGAATCCCTCATTGATTGTGTAGTCGTGGTAAGAGGAGGCAGCGTGCACAGTCAAGCAGCAGCAGTAAGGATATCTGGGAAGTGTGTGTCAGCCATCGTGTTCTCAAGGTGAGACGTTGCAGCGGGTACAGTCAAGCAGAAGCAATGGGCATATCTAGGGAGCTTGCATCAGCCATCGTGCATTATTGCAGTACACAGCAATGGCTCAATGCCAGAGAGCTCCGATTCAGACGTGCTGTTATCAATTCACAGGTTCATGATGATTGCCTTCATTTTGTCTCCTTTTTGTCCTTCACCTTTTTAATATTGCATTCAATATGAATAAAAACATTCGTTCATTCATTAACTCACGCATCTCCGAGAAGTGTGTTTCGGCGCCCTTCAAATGATGCACGACCTTGGCCAAGTTCTCTGGGGGACTTTCTCCCCTCCAGGAAGAGAAAGGCTGTGCACATTCTCGGTGTTGACTGTGCAGTTCATCGCTGCCGCTCCTAATCTGTGCCCCAACGAGTTCTACAATGTTAGCCCCAAAGTGATATCGAGAGAGCCCGAGGACAGCCAAGCTGGCACTTTCAGCAGCCGCATCATCCCGATACTTGATAAATTTAGTCTTGACGGTGACCAGAGTTTCAAGCAGCTGCTTCTTGGTCATGGTGGCATGGCAGGGAATAGCCTTCGCGGGCACCCAGTCGCTGATCGCTGCCTTCCGCCATGACAGCGACTGGATTTCCTCCATGCGTCTGGAGTGGCAAGGCGCATTTTCCATGAGAATGATACTTCGCGATGGCAGAATTTAGACCGAGATAAACCATGTAACGAAACGGTCCATTTCGTCGTGATAGTCACCTGTTTTCTTTCCCCAGATCGCATTCAGGAAACCATTAACAAATCCGTCCTCACTGCGAACATGAGTCCCGATCAGTGCCTGTCCTTTTCCGATGGCTGCTACAGCCCTCTTGTTAAGCCAAACAAATACGCGTCGCGTGAAGACTCGCCTGTCTTATGAACCCAGACCTCACTCACTGTGGGGCCTGCAGTGAACCACGTTTCATCAAGATAGTGACACGCGTACTTTATCTTTTTCGGGTGACCGCTTTTCACCACCTAACAAATGTTATCGCACAACGCAGTACGTGCCTGAATGCATCGGAAGTTTTCCGAATGTTATCTAAGGTTCTATCCGCTATCTCTTGTTACCGAACCTAGTGCAAGAACCTTCTGGAAGACATGCGAGCACCAGCTCTTACTCTAGAAATTTCGATGAGTGACGCATAAATGCCGACGCGCTTGACACACTGATGAATTTTTGACTGCGTTCAGCGCTATCGTTGTGCTTTGAGTGTAGCCTGTTTCTGAGGGCGCATGCTTGCCCAATAAATCATTAGTGTCGCCATTGAGTTTTTCTGCTTTCTTCACCGTCACTACCACGTGGCTTCTCATGGAGGTGCTAGTTCGTTCCCCCGACAAGCCGTGATCAAAGCCCCGTACGCAAAGACAACGCCAATGTCCTCCCGGATCATTGAGCGAGCCGCCAACTGCAAGAGCTGCCCACAGAGCATGGACTTCTACCTGATACGACCAAGAAAATCGGGGCGAACCCAACCGCGATGGCTGCCCAGCGCCCCCCCCCCCTTCTGCTGCAACTACCTCGGGACCCACCAACCATCTATGGATCATCGACTGAAGACGCAGAATCCTGACTGGAGGCTTACGAAAGAATCGCCACGTTCAACACCTGAAATTCCAATGACAAGCTACGGCATGTATACTTCGGCTCAAAAGACGGCGCCAAAACTTGGTTTGAGTATCGAGAGTCGAACCTGACAACATAGGACCTGTTCCAAAATGGTTTCTTGCTGACCTTTATGAGTGCAGTGCGCCAGGAAAGACAGAATATCTCCTAGAAGCCCGAGCTCAGCTTCTCAACGAGAGTATCGCGATCTTTACGGAGGGGATACTCGCCTGTTCAGACACGCCGACCCTGACATAGTAGAAGAGAAAAAGTTTCGATTCTTTATGAGGGGTGTCAAGCAAGAGCTCTTCGCCGGATTGATACGCAACCTGCCCAAGATAGTTTCTGAATTTGCTTCCGAGGTCCCAACCATCGAGAAAGCACTCGAAATCAGGAACAGGCAGGTGAAGTGACACATGATCCCAACGAATTATGCCGAACTTCAACCATTCGACGCGGACGACCTACGCCAGAGCGTCAGAGCAGTCGTGCGAGAGGAGCTTCAGAGGATCTTCCCAAGATCGCAGTCTCAGGTTGCCTCGATTCCTGATTTCGTTCGAGAAGAAATTCAGCGGTGATTGGTTCTTCCCGAAGGGCAGGTGGAATTGCCAAATGCCTCGAGCGTTGACCTACGCCACCCTCGCCCGCCGTCAAAGTAACAATCCGCGCCAGCGCCAGGGCACCTTAATTACAGCGTTCCTTCGTCCGCCGCTGCCTTCAGCTCGCCCGCCAGTCGTCCAGTGCAACCGCCCTAGGAAGACAGATCTCTGGCGCACTCCTGACCCTCGTCCGCTCTGCTACCACTGCGAAGAAGGGGACCACTTCTGCCGTCGGTGCCCGTACCGCGAAATGGGACTAGGATTTGCCGTCAACGCGCGGTGCCCAAAACTTGGTGAGCGGCCACGTGACATCGCCGAGCTCCTCCACCGCCGACGAAGACGCCGAAAAGCCTGTTTCATCGACATATCACCCAAACGCCGCTATCTCGACGAAGCTCAGAAGCAAACAATACGCCGACCAAAGACCTGACGACGCGAGATTCCAGCCACAGGTAAAGAGGACGCAGCCATGATCCGACGCCAAGACCAAGCGGCAACGCATGACAAAGAACCACGGACCTCGACATGATTCTCGATGGCCATGCAGCCACCGCTTTTGTGGACACAGGAGTCGACTACTCCGGCGTGAGTGGACCCATCTCCGCCCAGTTGAAGTACATTAACACTGCATAGGAAGGCACTCAGATTCAGATAGCTGGAGGACACCTAATAACGCCCACTGGAATCTGCACCACAAGAATTACAGTTCAAGACCCGACCTACACAGCCACCTTCGTCATCCTCCAACAGTGTTCTCGAGACGTCATTCTCGGCATGTACTTCCTGAGCCAACATGGCTCAATCATTGACATATGAAGTCGATAACGCCATCTGAAGATCAAGCGATACCCTCGGAGAGCCTTCGCAGTGAGAGCCTTGAGTGTGCCAGAAAATTATGTAAACATCCTACTTCGCTCCAGCATTGTCATCTCAGTCCGCACCGAAACACCCGCAGACGCAGAAGACATCATCGAGGGCTATCCACTCCTACTGCTCCATCGTTGAAATCTGCGCCGCAAGAGCGATCGCTCGACTGCAAGGAGGAAAAGTGAAACTGATGCTGACCAACTTCAGCCAGGAGTTCAAGCACGTAAACAAGGGCACGACGACCGCATACTTGGAAGATATTGTGGAAATCAGCAATGGTGTTGGTCCTCTCTTATTCTGCCGGATCTAACCCTACGACCACAGTTTCCGAACAAGGCTTCGACACAAATCCAAGTCTCTTCCTGGGTAAGCGGCAACAGCTCAGAAATCTTCTCCCATGAAACACGACTGCCTTCCAACGTCAGCGAGGATTCAACGAAAACCCATTGCAAAGCATCGCATAATAACCGAAGACTGCGCTCAACCACTCCGCCACAGCTCTTATCAAGTTTCAACACTATAGCCTGAAGCTATAAGGCAACAAGTCGACGAAATGGTGCGAGGCGACATCATCCAGCCGTCGAATAGCCCGTGGGAACCGTCTGTGGTATTAATGAGGAAAGAGGGCGGAACACACCGTTTCTGCATTTGTTATCGTCGACTGAACGAGATCCCGACGAAGGACTTATACACCTGACATGGATACACGGCGCATTGTATCGGCACTGCAACGCGAAATATTTCTCATCGATGGTTCTCAGGTCTGACTATTAGCAAATAGAAGTCGACGAGCGAAATAGCGAAAAGACCGCCTTCATCACGCCAGACGGCCTCTAACAGTTGAAGGTCATGCCATTCGGACTGTGCTCAGCCTACAACGTTCCAGTGCGTCATGCGTCAAGGACACGGTATTTGCAGGGTTGAATTGTCAGACGTGTCTTGTTTACTTCGATGACGTCGACGTCATCGCCGGGAATTTGGACTACCACATTAGGCGGCTTGCTACAGTAGTAGAGGTCATCAAGTCATCAGGGCTCATTAGAAAGCCAGAAAAGTGCCGCTTCGCTTACGATGAGCGTCTGTTCCTGGGCCATGTCATCAGCAAGTCTGGAGTCCTCCCGACCCGCAGAATACAGCTGCCATGGGAAAGTTCCAGTCGCCCATCGACTAGAAGGCAGTGCGTAGATTCCTTTGCATGTGTGCCTACTACAGGCGCTTTGTCAAGGACCTTTCATGCATCACTGAGCCGTCCACACATCTAACTAAATATGATGTGGAGTTAAGTTGGAAACGACGTAGGCCGACGCATTTATAGAACTGAAACGACGCATGCAGTCTCCATCGGTACCTGCGCGATTCAACGAGAACACCGCTTCAGAAATCCACACTGATGTTAGTAGCCTAGGCCTCGGTGCCACCTTAGTCCAGAGGAAATACGAATTTGAACGGGTGCTAGCTTACGCTAGCCGGTTGCTGTCAACAGGAATGACTCGCCATTATTTGGGCTACAGCGAAATTCCGCCTTTACCCATATGGCAGGCCGCTCAAAGATGTCAGCGATCATCACGGGGGGTTCTGTTGGCTAGCAAATTTAACGGACCCTTTGTGACACCTGGTGCGGCGGAGCCGCAGATTGCAAGAATATAACATCACACTCATAGTCCGCACGAAAACACTCACATGCCGATTGCCTATGACGCGCCCTCATTGACCCTCCGCCGCGAGTAGACAAGGATGATGACGCCATCCTTGGAATGATAAGCGAGAAGACTTCACTGAACAGCAATGATCAGACCCTGAGCCTAAAGGCCTCGTCGGCTATATTGAAGGGAACACCGACGTAGTCTCAAGGGCATTTAGGCGAGGTTTATCTTCATATTCGCTTCAAAAGAACCTACTCGAGAAGAAGGCTCTCACCCCAGTCTGCGCCAACTACCTTCTGCTTGTTCCCCCAACACTCCGTCCAGAAGTACTGCACGTCCTACATAACGATTCGACCGCCGGTCACCTCGTATTCTCCCGGACGCTATCGACGATACAGGAAAGGAATACCTTTCTTGTATCAGGCCGCGCCGGACCGCCGACGTCGCCCGTTACGTCAAGATATGCCAAGACCGTCAGCGACGCAAAACACCACCGACAAGGCCAGCACGATTACTACTGCAGTCGAACCACCTTGCCGTGGCACCATGGTGGAGGGAGATGGCATCTCCCAAGAAGAAGCGAATCGCCCAGGCAGGACGACGGCTATGAGCAGAAACAAGAAGGCCGAACCGGGACCGAACGCTCCGGACCGAGGCAACGAGGGACGAGCAGAGACGAAGGGCGGTCGCGGCACATCTGGCCCGCAGAGCGCGGTCAAGCGCCTCGTCACCGCATCGAGGCTCCCCCGGCTACCGAGGGACCACATTCGCATCATAGTGAGGCCGAGAGACGGACTCGATGTGAAAAAAGTGAGTCTAATTCGCCTGGCGCAAGCGCTACCAATGGCGGCCTCGCTCCCGCCGAACGGGACCGAGGAAGACATCGTTTATGGGAACGCAACGCGGAACATTCTCGTCGCGTCCACGCCGACCGAGAAGAACGCGAACGCATACGCCTGAGTTCACAAGCTTCACCTAAGAGAATGCGCATGCAATGTGGCCGCATACATTGCGGCGCTGGACAACACGTGCAAGGGGGTCATCAGAGGAGTGGACCCCGAAATCAACGAGGCCCAGTTTCAGGCCATGATCGTGAACCAAAGCAATTCCAAGGCCTTGGAAGCCAAGCGTATCAAAAACACCTCGACGGCATGAAAGTGCCGAACTATGTCATGTGTGGCGTAAGCCTAATAGGCTGAACGCTATACAGACGGCAAAACGACGTGTGCTATGGCTGCGGTGACTTGGGCCACAGAGTCGACGTGTGTCCAAATCCTGACAAGAGGTGAAGCGGCTGCAGAGTCAACGACCCGGCCCCACCAGTGCTCCACCAAAGACCACCAGTGCTCGCCCAAGTGCGCCCTCTGCGGGGGCCAACACCCGAAGGCGGACAACAAGTGCGACCACCGATACCAAATCCCTTACGTCGTGCGGCGCAGGAGGCACCGACGCAGAAATGCGAAGAAATCGCAGCTGCAAAGCGAGCCGCAACAGCTGGAGGGCAGATCCCGCGATTCCAGCGTGGCAAGCGCCCCCAGACGGGGACGTTCGACAACGCCGATACTACGACAGCGGAGCCGATCGGGAGGCATTTCCCGCTCCAGGGGGCGCTGACGCTCCCAAGCGCGCATTCAAGAGGAGCCGACCTGGGCGGACCGGGCCAAGCCAAAGCTAAAGGCGAAATCACGATCAAAGGCAACGCAGTAGCATTGCCAAAGCATAACAAGGAATACCCTAGAATAGCTCAGCTAGCGGAAGAAAGCGCGCGCCTCAAAGCGGAGATTCAGCAAATGAGGGTGGATTTCGAATCATTTCGGAAACAAGGTTCCACTCCTCAGCTAGTCTAACAACAGCAGCAGCAGGTGCCGCAATGTACACCAACCCCGCAAGGATAGCAATTGGTTCGCTCGGTGAAACTTAGAGCCCTACCCTGACCGAGGAGTGAAACCTGGGGGAACGCGAGTCCAGTAGCATCCTATTAGGAATAAAGCAGTCGATTAGCTCTTTGCAGCTAATGGTCCAGCAACTAGCGGAAAGCATAGTAGCGCTCACGGAAAGAGTGACGCGCATCGAAGTACACATGGCACCTGCAGGTGCTAAACAAATCCAAGGTATCAATCATGGCGAACAACTCAACTAGAGAGCTCGTCGTGTGGCAGTGAAATTGCGCTAGCTTCAAAAACCGCAAGGCTCCGCTGCTACAGTTCATTGCCTCACAGGCGGACAAACCGCACGTCATACTCTTACAAGAAACTTTGGATAGCGAAGCGACTTTGCCCGGCTACCGGGTTGCCTCATCGAAATTCGAACAGGGTAAGCGCGAAGTGGCGACGCTCGCCGCCAAATAAAGTTTGTAACCAACCAACCAAGTGGCGACGCTCGCCGCGAACAAATGCTCTATCCAGGAATGAGATTTGAAATTAGGCAACGCAAAAGCGGAGGTAACCACGATCGAAATCATACCGAACAGTTGGCTGAAAAACAGCGTATTCGTAGTGAACGTGTACAGCTCGCCGTCTGACCACAGGCAGTCGTTAACGTCGATAATAACGAAGGCGCCCTCAACGGCCAGGGCGGCCCCGCTAATAGTGGCAGGGGATTTTAACGCGCCCCACGGAGCCTGGAGTTACACAAGGCCAATCAATGCCTAAGGGAGAGCGGCTATTGGAGGCAGTCACTATGTGCACGCTAGAGCTGGTGACAGACCCCCGCTATCCGACTGACTAGGCACGCCGGTGGCGCGGGACATGATGCCTGACCTGACCTTCGTCAAGAACGTGCGAGGGGCCGAGTGGCGCAACCTGCACGAGAACCTCGGCAGCCACCATTACATACTGGCGGTGACGATCCCCATCAAGGCGGCACCACCGAGAGAATTTAAGGTCACTGACTGGGACGCCTTCCGCAAAATAAGGAAGGAAGACGCAAGCGAATATGCGGACCTAGACAGCCTTTTTAGAAGGCTCAAAGAGGACCTTAGCACCGCGACGAGGGTTGTCCAAACTGAACTGAACGTGAAAAGGATGGACGCGAGATTGGCACACCTATTAGAGGCAAAGAATTCTATCACGGCCAGGTGGAAAACGCAAAGACTAAATCGCAGACTGCGAAAGAAAGTAGCAGTACTAAACCGGCAAATCGAAGCGCACTCGACCGAGCTTTCCAAGCAACGATGAAACGAGGTGTGCGCGTCGGTAGACGGACAAATGAGAACCGGGCGCAAATGGAACCTCCTAAAGAAACTGTTAGACGACAGGCAACCCAAGGCAATCAGAGATTGGCAATCGATAGGATTTTACACAAGCAAAATGAGCAGAGCACAACAGAGAGCGAGTTCCTAAAGGAGCTGGCGGAGACGTATCTGCCACTGGGCCCGTCAGGCGATGGCGACTATCCACAATACACCGGCACAGAGGTCGAAGAACTCGACGCGCCCTTCACGGAATCGGAAATTTGGGATGCCCTACAAGGCCTCAACGGACGCTCCGCGACGGGCCCTGACGGGGTCTCGAACAAACTGTTGAGAAACCTAGACGGAATGTCGGTCTAGAAGCTCACCGAAGAAATCAACAGAGCATGGGAAACGGGACGAGTACCAGAGGTCTGGAAAGAGGCCTCGGTCATACTAATACTGAAACCCGGTAAACCACTTGCGCCGGAGAACATGCGGCCAATATCGCTAATCTCGTGCGTAGGCAAGACGGCGGAGCATGCCATACATAACCGAGTATTGCGGTACATAGAGAGCGCCTCTTCCCATATAGCACGGTGGGCTTCAGACCGGGCCTCCCACACAGGACGTATTGTTACAACACAAAAAGCACATAATCGATGGCACAACTAGACACCAGGGGTATACTGGCCCTGGACCTAACCAAAGCGTTCGACAAGGTGAAACACATATTTCTAATGGAAACGATCTCGGTGATGGGGCTCGGCCGGAAATTCCACTCTTACATAGGCTCCTTCCTCAGAGACAGGAAGGCCACGATCAAAATAGGACAGGCCATGTCCGATTGGTACACGCTGGGCGCGAGGGGCACTCCACAGGGGGCAGTGCTCTCCACACTAATATTCAATCTAGCAATGAAAGGGCTCTCGGACCGGCTGACGACATTGACCAACGTCAATCACGCCCTGTACGCAGACGACATTACGGTGTGGTGCCCGGGAGCGTCCGACGCAGAAGTCGAGCGGGCTCTTCAAGAAGCGCTGGACACTACGGAAGAGCACCTGAAGGAAACGAGACTCCGTCTGTAACACAGGAAATCGGAACTGTTTCTCTACAGGCCCTCGAAACAAGGCATGAGGAATTTGGCGCCGATCGATCAAATTACACACGAGTGCCGGCCAGCCAATCCCCAGAGTGGACACTATAAAAATACTGGGGCTGCTAATTGAGGCTAAAGGCGATAACACGCAAACGGTCATGAGACTCAGTCCAAAACGAAGAACATGCTCCGGCTGATCCTCAGGGTGACAAACCGCAAGGGAGAGCTCAGCGAGAGCAATCTCATCAGTCTTTACCCCGCCTTCCTCATGAGTCACGTAAATTACGTAGCCTCAGCGCTAAAATGGACCAAGAGAGACGTGGCCAAGATAAACACACTGATGCGCAAGATCATCAAGAGGGTGCTAAGTCTTCCGATCACTTCAAGCAGGGAGCGGCTCGATCAGTTAGTGGTCCACAATTCGCTAGCAGAAATCATCGAAACACAGACTAAGGCACAGGTCGTGCGGCTGTCGACCACCAGGGCTGGCAGACGCATCCTAGAAGAAGCAGGGGTAAATGCAGAAGCAGTGTGCAAAGCACGCAAGGTCGCGCTCAGCGCGGCGGTCATCGGAACTTTCAAAGTAGAACCGCTTCCGAGAATCGTCCACCCGCAATTCAACGAGGGGCGTCGAAAGGCGTGGGCCCGAGCACTGCTGAAATCGACCGCCAACTGCCCGGCACTGGCGGCATTTGTAGACGCGGCGCAGTACGGGCGCAGCGACCGGTACGCGGCCGTCTCGATACGCTGAGATGGCACAATCATTAACGCAGCATCAGTCAAGGGGGTAACGTCCGAGGTAGCCGAACAGGTGGCAATAGCCATGGCAATGAGGGACCCCGAACGTCCTTACGTATACGCAGAATCGCGATCGGCGGCCAGAGCATTTGCCTCGGGCTCGATATCGTAGGAAGCGGCGGTCGTCCTCGGCAGCGAGGGAGCCGCGGGTCATCACGACCTCAAATGGTTTCCAGCCCACATGGGGGCCGACGTGCACCCCGACTTTCCCACCGCCAACGAGCTGGTGCCCGGACGCGCGCGAGGACTCACGCACCGCGGCGATCGTGGCGAGCGAAGTGGCGGGAGGGAGGGGAGCACCGAGATCCGCTGCTCACCTTCAACGAAATAACAACGCACTATCAGCTGTCGAGGAGGACCTTCCCCCTCCCCCACGCTAAACTCACTAGACCACAGTCATTTATATTCACAATGCTTCAAACAAGGTCGTTCCCCTCGAGAGGCAGACTGGACGTAGATACACTGGATACACTGGACGTAGAGCCGCAATGTCCGGATTGCGGCGAATCGTACCGCTCACTATCGCACATGCTCTGGCAATGCTCCGCGTTAAGCGGCACCGTGTTTAGCAAAGAAGAAGACTGGGTGGACGCCCTGCGAAGCAACGACCGCCAGACCCAGCTCCGGGCCGTCCAGAGGGCTCACGAAAGGGTGGAGGCTCACGGGCTTCGCGTCCCAACGTGGGTGCGGCCCGCGACCTCTGCCGACCACTAAACGAAGAGTGGGTGGGGAGGGATTCCTCAAGACTCAATAAAGTTATTTCCTCCTCCTGAGTTTACTTCGATCCCGACAGCATTCAGCGTTGTATCGCAATCAGGTCTCGCGAACTAGGGAGCTAGCCTAAGCAATATTTATGAAAATAAATATTAGTGACACTTGCGTAAGTTTCCTTTTGATATCACTGCTAGAATGTGAAATTTCCTTTCTGGACGGCACATGCTTGTAGTGTAATTTCTCACTTCCCTCTTGTTTCCTCCTGCCTTCATGCTTTCTTGGTATCTATTTCTTGTGTCAAAAAATTTAGCTCTAGTCTGCACTTGTTCTTTGACGTTCTTCTTCGAAGTGTCTGTTTGCACTTCCAAACAATCATCAATTGTGGCTAGATTATCAACTCCCGTGAAATTATACAACACGTTATTCAGAACTTCAGTATTAGAGTAACCCTGCTGGTCCCAAGCAGAAGGAGATGCAGTTGAAGACGTCAGAGAATTATGTGGTGTGTTGAAAACAAAGATGAAGTTGTAGGATGGAGTTGGCTTGCAAAACACGTGGTTAAGTTGGAACCCCTAGGAGACGTCTTTTTCTTATACTTGGCAGAATATGAGCTTCTTATAGTTGGAGACAGTAAACTATAAGTAACATTTCAAAAATTAGTAAATGATCTCAGAATTACCGTTAGATGAAAAAAAATTAAATTATTATGTTGAGCTTTACGTGCCACAGCCACGACCTCGTCATTAGGCACGCCGTAGAAATTTGTACCAGCTGGGGTTCTTTAGCGAACACATAAATCTAAATACATGGGTGTTTTCGCATTTCCCCCCATCAAAATGTGGCCACTGTGGCTGGGATTCGATCCCGCGACTGCGTCCGTAGCAGCCCAACGCTATAGTCACTAAGCATCCGCGGCGGGGAATAGTTATAGGAAGTTTTATCGAAACCGTCTCTTATTTGCGAGGTTAGCATTTAATTATTAGGATGCATTGAAATGATTCATTCCAGTTATCTTCTTAGAATGCCTGATTATTCGGACCTTTGATTATGCAGCTGAAGAAACCATCGACAAAAGAAGAATGACGTTTCTATATCTTGCTCTTATTGTACCTTTCATGAGTCGGGATACGTGTGCCGTCAACTGTAAGTTTTTTTTTATTATTATTCTCTTGGTGCTTTAGAATTTACGTAGCAAAGACATTTTTAGATGCAGCGAAACTGGGAATTCCAAACACGTGAAGAACATTTGAAATGCTGCAGTGCAACGCAAACGCTTATTCTGTATTTCTTTTCAAGCAATCGCAGCAATGAACAACATAGCACATAGCTTTAACAGAAAGGTGGGGGTTTTGCCACTGCCATGGCAATCAACATTATATTTAACGCAGAGCCTATTAATAGGCAAGAATAGTGAATTTTGTAAGCATTGAACAAACAAGGATAATATAGGTTCGTACGGGAGACAGATAAGTGTGGGCTTCTTTCATCGCATAATGTCTTTACGCATAATAATTATTCTGAACCATTACGTGTAACGTACCTTGTCAGGGTAGCAAAAGAAATTGTCTACCACAACGTGATCATTATGCACGAGCATACCCTGCACACACGAAGATAATGAAAACATTTAATTATTTTTCATATTATTTTTCCCACTCTTCCTCTTCCTAGCACTACCAACCTCTAAAATGTAAACGCCCGCGTGATTCTCGGATGCTCAATGTGCGCAGCGGGTAGGCCTTGGGCCTTGTCTCATAGGCGCGTAGGCGAGAAGTACCTGATGAATGAACTACACAATCATACCCAATTCATAATAAATACTGAGAATACACAAGGAAAATTGACTTTAATTGGGTACTTTTTGATGCTCAGTATGGTCGCGGAGCTGATACGAAGGAAGCGCGAGTGACCCTGTTATAAAAACGCTTTATAGAATGTACGGATAGTGAGTTATTGGAGAATAAGCGCATTATCAGAAGAAATATATGTTTGCATAAAATTAAAGAAATGTGTCCTATTGCGTTGAATTATGTGTTATAATAATTGCGCTCCCCGTGAAACCGACAGTGACGAATCATATCACCACCACCGGGCCACCTGTCGCCACCAGGCCATCGAGGCGCCCTGGACGGAGTTTGGATGTCGCCCGCCTTGAGTTCGAAGACATGCTTCAGCCCGGCGTTCTTCGTACTTCCTCCAGCAATTGGTCTCCTCTCCACTGGTTCCAAAGTAGGACAGTGGCGACTGACAGCCTTGTGGTGATTCCCGAGCGTTAAATGCCCTCACTTCTCCGGATCAATATCCCCTTCCTGACATACGTGACAGTCTGACTTACATACGTGACTTACATACGTGGTTGTCCCGCAGTAACTAATATTGTGCGTTATATTAATTCAGCAGAACCTATCTAACGATAGCAGTTGACAGTAATGCGTTTAGCAATGAATCAATATAGCATTACCACATAATGCCACCGAAGAAACACGTTATGTTGAGACATTTAGTGAAGAGCAGTTCCTCCTTCGCGCATCCCTGAGAACAATCCACGCCATCCAGTGCGCAGCACCGAAGCCTTCGTCTGCCACCCCTCCCCCCCCCCCGTGTGCGAGGCGTGCGGCTTCATGCCAACGCCGAGAAATCTCATGTGGTCCGCAATACCCCTTAGCGCTTTTTCTGGACACATTTTGCCATCTATAAGCACTGGCCACAAATCCACGCCGGGCCTCCGAGACGAGAAGCGTCGCGTCGCAGTCTCGGTGAATGTTGAAAGTTGTGCCCTCGCTTAATCCACATTGAGTAGCACATACCCAATGAGCCAAGTCGGGGACGTTCATTAAGGATTTCCACATAAAGAGGTAATTTATACCGCAGATCGCTAAAGCATTGGCGTGGAATGCATTCATTGCTAAGCCGCGCACATTCAGTACACTTGTGGCCCAGCCTGCTAACACGTGATTTGCTGTCATTTAGGAACTCTTGTGGCGTGGGTTCGATTACTCTCAGCAACAGATAGATTGAAGTAATGTTCTTTTCTGATTGGAAAGTCGCACAGAGCCAGCCTCACATATGTTGCGAGCACAGTTAGGCAAATGCACTGAGTACACGTTCTCATAACTTGAGAAGGGAGAGTCTACTGGATTTATGCAAAAGTAACAGCAGGTTTTCGTAGTGTCTGTGGTGGCGCCCTTGTCGAGCAGCCGTCTCCGTTCCAAGAAAGAGCTCGGGCAGTGACCCCCACGAGGAAGCACATTGTATTTCCGGAAAAGGGGCAATGACCCCCAAGAGGATGCATGGCGAAGTGACGACCGGCCGCTAGAAGGCCCCTACCGCCCCCCCCCTTCCTCCACGCCCCTGAATGCCGGACGCTTAGGTGTGAATGGCGGAAGGAGTCAAGAGTCGATATTCAAGGTAGGCAGATTTCACGTGGTCGCACGACACCTTCTAAGTGCTGCGCGGCCGCTGCCAGATTGCCTTGTTGGGTGCGAAGAAACTTGCCTGGAGCGTGGATTGCTGACCCTAGAGTATCTCGGCTGCGCTGAATCTGAGATCATCCTTGTTTGTTGCTTGCAGCCCCAGTAGTACTAAGCAGCAGTAGCCTTTCCACCCAGTGCCGTCTGTCCAGCGTGGCGGCCAATGACGCATTCAGTTGTCAGTGGAGACGTTCGACCATGCCGTTACTATGTGAGGGGCAAGCCGCGGTGTTACGAAGATGCGTGCCGAGCATACTCGATAGCTCAGAAACAGTCGAGCTTTGAAATTCTCGGCCTAGGTCAGTAGTGTTGCGCCAAGGGACACCGTACTGCAACACCAATGTAGCAAGAATTGCTTTCGGCACTGTTTAGGCAGCGTCATCTTGTAGAGCTGTCGCCTCGGGTCACCTTGACTACCGGTCGACACGCCCGAGGAAGTGTGTAAACCCTTGGTAGGGTTGAAGAGGCACCGCCAAGTCTAAATGCACACTCTCGAAACGGCTATCTGCTGGTTGAAATGGCTGCACCGCTGAATGAGTGTGCAGAGTCAATTTTACTGCTTGGCAGGCTTGGCAGGTTTTTCCCCAGCTTCGAACATCTTTGTTAATCCCTGGCCAGGCGAAGCGGTCTGTTCTAAGCCTCTGTGTCGCTCTGACTCCCCGGATGGCTTAGCCCGTGCAGTAAATCGAATATTGGCAGCCCAGACTGATGGAACAAGAATGGGCGAAGTGCCCGCGAGATGCGGCACGTGATCAAACTTCTCGTGTAGAGAAGCGGCATCTTCACAAGCTGCATCGACTAGCCTTATTCTCGAATTGGTGCAGATCGAGGTCCTTTTACTGGGCGGAGTTTACAGCTTCGAAATCAGCAGAGCCAGCAGGCACAGCCTTGATTCGCGACAATGCATCAGCTACCTAATTTGTGGTCCGTCAGATATGGTGGTTGCCGTTAGAAAATTCGGAGCGAAGGAAAGTTGCCCGAGCTCACGTTCTGAGTTTGCAGTGAGAGGCGTTGCAGGAACCGCTCGTGCAAAATTGGAAGCTGGCTTTCATTTGCGGAGTGCTCACCCAGTAGCTGACGCAAGCAGTGCAGGAATTGTGACTGTCGTTGGTGACCAAGTTTTTCGGATACGAGCTGTTGGGGTCTACTATGTTATGATGTCTGGAGGCGCTGAAGAACCATGCTTTTCATATTGTCGTATGCTGTGGCCGTAGGCGTACCCAGTATCAAGTCGTCAGTGGGATCAGCAATGTCGGAGGGTAGCGTGGCGAGAACGCGCAGGGGTTTTATTGTCTGTGAAGTGATTCGCCGAAGTTCAAAACGGGGTTCTACATTTATTAGTCAAACTCGGGAATTCTGGAGCCAAGAGCTGTGAAGCTGAAGCTCTGCAGCGTTGACAGCAGACGTAATCGTGGCGTCGTCTCTGTCAGCAGGATTGAAAAAAAAACGTAAATGTCCTGGGTCACCACTTGGTGGGAGTTCGGTTTGGCGAAGGCAACGAATGCACGCTTTCGCCGCTTGAGAACAGATAGTCGACTGCTTTTATTCAAAAGTAAAAGCAGTTTGGCCGAGAGCCTGTTGTGACGACCCTGTCAGGCCATCTATGTTCCAAGGAAGAGCAAGGGGAAATGGCCCCCACGGAGAAGTAAGCTTGATTTTTAATGCAAGGGGCAATGACCCCCATTGCGAAGCACGGAGAAGTGACCGACGCCCGCTGCAAGCACTACCCCCCCTCCCTTGAATGCTGGAGCCTTAGGTGTTAATGGCGGAAGGAATCAAGAGTCAGTGATCAAAGTAGGCAGCTTTCCCGCGGTCGCACGCCACTGTCTCTTTAAGTACTGCGCGGCCCTGGCAGAGTGCCTTGCTGGGTGCCCAATAGCTTGCATGAAACGTGGGTTGCTGACCCTAGAGTATCTCCGCTGCGCTGATTCTGAAGTCATCATTGAATGTTGTTTGCAGCTCTAGTAGTACTAAGGAGTAGCGTTTCGACCCAGTGCCGTCTGTCAAGCGTGGTGGTCAATGACGCCTTCAGTTGTCAGTGGAAACGTTCAACCATACGGTTATTCTGTGAGTGTTAAGCCGTGGTGTTAGGAAGGTGCGTGCCGAGCACACTCGATAGCGCAGAAGCAAGTGAGCTGTAAAATTGTCGGCTAAGGTCAGTTGTTAGGCTTAAAGGGACGCGGTACTGCAACACCTACGTAGCAACAAATGCTTCCGCCACTGTTTCGGAAGTAACGTATTCTAGAGGCGTCGCCTCAGGTCACCTTGAATACCGGTCGACACACCTGAGGAGGTACCTGAAACCTTCGCAGGCGGAATAGGTGCCACCAAGTTTAATGCATGTGATTGAAACGGCTTTCTGGTGGTTAAAATGGCTGTACCGCTGAACGCGTGTGCCGGATCAATTTCATTGCTTGGCCGGCTTGGCAGCTTCTTCCCAGCTTCGAACATCTTTGTTGATCCCTGACAAGAGGAAGCGGCCTGTGATAAGCCTCTGTGTCGCTATGATTCGCGGATGGCTTAGCCCGTGCAGTGAGTCGAGTATTGGCTGCCGAAACTGGTGAGGCAGCAACGGGCGTGGAGCTGCCTGCGATGTGTGAGATGACCAATGTTGCGGTGTAGAGAATCGGCACCTTCGCAAGCTGCAGTGAAGAGCTTTTTCGTGAATTGAAGCAGACTGGTGTCGTTTTGCTGGGCGGAGCCTAGAACTTGCAAACTTACAGGGCCATCAGGCATAGCCTTGATTCGCGACTGTGCGTCAGGTGCATGACTTGGGGTCCCAGAGATATTGGGGATGTCAATAGAAAATTCGAAAATGAAGGGAAGTTGCTGAAGCTCATGTTACGAGCATGAGTAACTGTTGTTCTTGAAAATGAAGGGTTACGGTTTGTGGATGACCAGAATGTAACAGTTACAACCTTCAAGCAAAAAAGGAAAATGCTTGACAGCGGAATAGCTGTCCTATCTCGCCCTCCTGAAGGTTGTAGGTACTGAGCAAGTGTATTGCCGAGTGTTGAGACCGACTCAAACGTACAATTGTCGGATGAGGTTAGGTGGGACTGCAGGCCAAGTACATCGAGGGATGTGACGTTATCCTTAAGGCGCCGATCGAGAACAGCTACATCTAGGTTGAAACGGCTGTACAAGTCCGTTCACAGTATGGCAAAGCTGGCGTCGGCGATCACTAACACCCATTTGTACATGTGATAAAGTCCTAACAACATGACAGCTCGGTTGCGGTGTCGACCAGGCGGTGGTAAGATTGTTGCGGTCGACGGCAAAACACCCATATAAGACGTCGTGTTTCTACCACAAAGCCCGCCGTCGTGCATAGCGTTCGCGGCCAGCATTCCCGGTAAAGTTCAAGGTTGCATAAGCTCCAGCAGGCGGGAAGCGTGAGAAGCCGTCAGATATCTTTGAATGCTATCGCGTTCTACTCTTAAAGGGGAAGCTTGAGCATCTTCCAAATTTTTATCACAATAGTTATATTTTCTGAACACAGTATCATCGCTTCCGAGGCAATCAAAGAATTGTCTTTTTCTCTCTGCTTTCACTACATTTGCATAAATAGGCTTCACAAAGTCACGTATTTTTCTTTTTCGTCCTATGTGCCTCTATTCCATAGATGCTCGGTAGAGGTCACTTCTACCTTTCGGCCAGTTCATATCTCGCCATATGAACATCCGCACGCCCCCGCCTTTCCTTCAACCAGCTCTTCTGCTGTACCTCTCCGGTGGAACAGAATCAGAAACACGCTGCTGCGCAAAATCTCGTAGATGTGGTTCGGTCAACGCGTACTCATCAGTAGCTTCGTCACTATTGTGAGTTTTAATTGTCAGCCATATATCTTAGTTTCAACCACGCTATGAAGTCACGTAACAATTTGTGAGATCGCCACATACATTTTGCTTCTCTATTTCTGAACCCCTTGTGTTTTATTTTTCTTCTTTGAGTTAGTAATTTCCTACAATCAATAGTTATTCTACCTTCCTGAGGGCCTAGCGCTCGCTCAAAAAAGCTACTGCCTGTGCCGCGAATCAATCTCCCTCCGCTGCTGCTACATGCGAGCTCAAATGTGTCCCATCTCTCACAAAAGAGCCATCGCGGCCTGTTCTATCAATGCACTTACCGATTTATCTCAGTGCAGCGCAGTGCTTTTTCGAAGCTCGCTTTTAGCACCGTTGTCACGAATGGGGGAGAAAATTACTTCGGCGCTACTGGTACCTGCGGAATGTTTGGGACACGCATAAAATCAGTTCTGTTGCCTTCGCGGAGCCTTAGTGCATTGCTTCTTTGTTAATATTTTGCACGCCATGCTTCGTTATTCGAGCTGCCAACAAGATAGCAAGGCGCAAAGTGTGCCCATCATCCGCTACCGCTGATACGGCAGCCGCTTCGCTATGCGTAAAAAGCTTCGCATCGTTTAAACTTTTATATTAGGATGGATCTGAAAGTGATTATAGCGAAGACGCATTGCGAAGGAAAACAGAAACACGAATAGAACATGGACGAGACGAGTTCTCAGGACTGGAACTTTATTGCGTCAGTCATCTGTGCTCGTATCGTCAATGTTTCTTTCGCACTTTGGTTTTTCTTTCTCAGTTATGAGCCAATTCTGCCAAAAAATGTGGTACTAATGCACAGGTAACTAACTGGGAAATCGCAATAACCGTTTACCTGAAAAAATAAAACTGGCAAAATGTATGGGTGACAGAAATATGGATAAAACATAAAACAGTTTGTGTTCTTTTCTTTTGAAGGGTGCACTCAACCGAACGACAAGCCTGTATACTGCCCCTGGAGAGGCAGCCAGCCGTATCCGCGGCAGTGTCCCAGGGGTGAGCAGAAAGAATGTGTTGGCGGAGAACGGGTATGCACCTGCGAAGACGGTTATTACAGGCGCCATATACATCAAGCATGTGTTAGAATAACAGAGTGTGGTAAGTGCTGTCATACATGTTCACATTGTGGTAATTTATATAATGTTCATGAGTAAGGCCATGAAAGGAGGGTTGTTGGACACATGACGCTGCTTAGTCACCCATAACGTAGAAATTTTCGGCTTAGCCACTTCCTTTACTAGTGTGTTTTGTAGCTATGAAATATTGCTATTTTCTACACTAGTTCTTTCTTACGGCACAACAACGGCTCATCTTGATCTCAACGCTTTGTGAAACGGATCCTAAACTATTTTGCGTTCACGGCTACATGGGCATTTCATTATCGCTCACAGGGTCCCTGGCGACAAGAATATATTTATGCTAAAGTAAAAGATAATGTCATCTAGATTCTCTTCGTGAAAATGGTAGGGCTACGATGAATAGATAATACCTGTATATTGTTTTTAGACAACTGGCTGTTTTTGCTTGGTCGCACCATTTTCCTTTACGTAGACAATATCAATCTTCATAACGTTAATGTCACAGTGCTAGTGTCAAAAGAACACCCTATAGATAAGGAGTAATTTGTGCATTTGTGTGTGTTTTTACAAAGAATACGGCAATTAACTTTTTTGGGCATAACCTTAGGTGTCTAAAGTAAACGAACGGTTAGGGGCCTGCTCATATGATTTGCTGCACAAGCAAAATAAAAGTCCTTAAAAAGCTCCTGCGACAACTAAATGAGCTAGAGTTTTACATTCGAATGCTCTCTGAATGAGAGACTGATGCAGATCAAAAAGTTACTCTGATATTAAATTCGGATGGCAGATTCGGAATGCCTGACGCACCTGCGCCGGAGTACTCAAGTACGGGGGAGGGCTACAGAACAAAATCTGCGAATGAAACACAGGCACTCCCGCTAGAACCAGAACATCCGCTTCCGAAAGCACCCATCATTCATCCCGTTTTTTCGTCCTTTTCGGCTTGAATTCCGTGCGCGTTGCGTTTAGAAATATAACGTTTCTTCTTTAGCCTCCTGCGCTTTAATGGAGGTCACGCCTCATCTAAGCCTGCTTCTCTCGTGTGCCGTGATTGTGCTTCGGAAACATTGGAGATGCAGCGAAGCCTGCGATCGATACGGTGGCAACACATCGAGTCAGCCTGAAGTGCCGTCGGAACTACCTTTCATCAAGAAAAGTGAAGGCCGTTAAAATGAGAACTTCGAAAAAGGAGCTGTTATTACCTCTTGATCGAGTAGTGGCCAACGACGTCGCTTGCGAAACGCGCAACTTATGCTCTCTTGGCCAGTGGTCCGAATATGATGTCGAAAGCTTGCTTGAATAGACTAGCTTTCGAAGCTTCTTCGTCGCTTGAGTCGCCGCTAGTAGATTCCGAACTTGAGCTAGATGAATCATCGCTCCCACAAAGCAGAAAAAGCTCAAGTTGATAATGCGAAGCACCACTCATTTCTTCTGAGAGTCTGCGATTCCCGTTCGCGGCCGCGCGCAGCACGTTGGCTGCGGGTGGGCAGACATCAAGCAATTTCCGGTCGACTGCGTCAATTTTTGCGGAGTAGAAGCGCGGCTTCGTAGAGTGGGTCCGGCGATGGAGCTACTCTGAATTAGCTAATGAAAGATACAGGAGCCACTTTGAATCTTCGAATGGAATTGCTCCTCAAGGAACAGAAAATTTGCTACTGGAAGTGCTCAGAATTTTCCATTGGAATTCAGCATAACGTTTCAATTTTGAACATAGATTACGGGCAAGTGTATGGGCACTTTGGCGCAAGCAAAGCTATTCACCCTCGTTGCGCCTTGATGCGGAGAGTCTGTCAGCATTTCAAGTTCACAAGATAGTCTTACGAGATAGGGATCGCGAAGCCATGCAATCCGCAGTAGATGTTGTATATGCTGGTATCTAGTGAAAGCGGGGAGACATAGTTCCCCGTGACGGCCTGTGGTCGGTGATCTGGCAGCGCGTGCTCTTCTACTTCTTCAGATACAGCACGTCTTAGAGACTGTTTAAGGTATGCGTATGTGACTCCTCGTCTGGCCCTCTCGCACTTCCTTCCTGGCTACAACATGGTGTAAGAAATCAGGTTCTACGAGCGGACATCAGCTCCTAATCTTCATCCGCGCGTAAGCCGATGCCAGCAACGAAACGCCGGTGAGCTGTTCCCTATACGCACATCTCGGTACTCAAGCAATGCGACCCCTTAAGGTTCGAGGCGATGACGTCATTCGTAATTCAATCACCGGACGCCTTCAACTTTCGTCGTCGAACGAGTGGCCGAAGTGCAAAGATTTGAACGTTTCCGAACCTCTCCAAGGTTGTGGATTAAGTCCGAGAAGCATCAAGTAGAAACGCTACTCTACATCATGGGCGAGCTAGCCGAGGAAATCTACGCCACTTTTGCTCTCTCTGATGAGAACGCCAAGAAATTCGACGCTCTGGCGGAGCAGTTGGACAATTACTTTATCCCGCGACGCAACGTATTCTTTGAAGGAGCCAGATTCAACACGAGAGTGCAACAAGACGGTGAGTAGGCCGAAGATTTCGTTACTACGCTGCATACATTTTCGAAAGGGTGCGAGTTCAGCGCTCTTCGAGAAGAGTTCGTGCGTGACCGCCTCTTAGTTGGGATAAAAGATAAGCAGCTATCCGCCAGGCTACTTATCGACGCAGACCTCAGTCTTCAGAAGGCTCTTCAGTCCGTGTACCAGATCGAGAGCGTCCGTCAGAAACAAGTCGAGCTCCACCAGGACGTGCCATGTGTGAACAAAGTTGCGTCCGCTCCCCGATCCACTTGGGGTACTTCCAAAGAGGACAAAAGCGGCAGCTATTAACGTGGGAGAAACAGGCCAACTTTATCCTCCGGTAAAAACAGCAATAGTGCGGTCAAGAGCATCACCCTCGTACTCTGTGCCCAGAAAGTTTGGAAATATGCAGGAATTACCGGAAAAAGGGTCATTACGTCTCCATATGCAGGTCGCGGAGTGTCGATTGTGTCGAAACGCAACGAGTCAATTTAGAAGCAGAATTCTTCGGAGTAATCAAGGCGTCGGATGCTGAAACGAAGGAGGCAAAAGCCTTGGCTCAAGATCAGCCAGTAGATTTCAAATATTGACACTGGCGCCGACGAAGCAGTCCTCCCGAAGCAAGTATTCCAGACCCTCAAGGACAGACCTTTTCTCAGCTCCTCCTCGCCAGCTAAATGGTGCAGACGGAAAGCTTCTTCCAGCCGCGGGAGTGGCACAACTCGAGCTAATCTACCGCGACCGTAAGACTACTCAGCATGTCTACATCTTAGATGAGGTCCGCACTCCGTTGCTAGGCAAGCCAGCGATCAAAGAACTGCGGATGTTGATATTGTAAGCCCCATCGCTAAGAAAGTGAATCCGAAAGAAGAATTTCCAGCGTTGTTCCCGGGACTCGGCAAGCTGCACAAGGAACACCGAATTCAGCTCCAACCAGGAGCGAAACATTTCCCGCTCAGCTATCCGAGGCGCATACCAATTCCTTTATACGAAAGGACAAAGATAGAACTACAAAGAATGCAGAAACTCGGCGTCATATCACCTGTTCACGAGCCGAATGAGTGCTGTGCAGCAATGGTAGTCGTACCAAAGCCCTCCGGAGACGTAAGAATCTGCGTGGATTTCACAGAACTGAGTCGCCACGTTCTGAGAGAATGGCATCCTATCCCTTCCACGGAGCACACTCTCCGACGTCTTCATGGAGCTATAGCTTTCTCCAAACTGGACGCTAACTCTGGATTCTGGCAAATTTTACTTTGTGAAAGTTCTAAAAACTCACCACGTTCATCTCACCTTTCGGATGCTTCTATTTCGAGCGGTTACCGTTTAGAATTGCGTCTGCTTCTGAATACTTCCAGAAGCAGATGTCATGAATATTACAAGGCGTCAGTAGGGTTGTCTGTCACATGGACGACATTCTTATCTTGGTTTCCAATGAGCATGAGCACAATGAGACACTGAGAAATGTGCTGCGGCTACTTGTCAAGGCTGGAGTGACATCGACTGAAACCAAATGCTGGTGTAATGTCCAGCGCCTACCGTTCCTTGGACACTGGCTAGACCAAGACGGAATAAGATCCGACGAAAAGAAAGTTGAAGCCATAATGAAAGTGGAAAGCCCGAGAAACAGGACCGAGCGGCAGAGACTTCTCGGAGTGGCAACACACCTCGCCTGATTCGCTCGCAATGTCTCTGAAGTCCTGCAACCACCTAATATTTTGCTGTCAAAGAAGCAAGAGTTTGCGTGGAGTACTCCACAACAGCAGGCATTCAACAGCTGGAAGTCGGTGCTCTTGTCACGCCCTGTACTTGGAGGTTACGATCCATCTAGAGAAACGATCGCCACTGCAGATCCATCCTCCTTCGGACTTGGTGCATTAATCCTGAAAAAGCAAATGAATGGCAAGCATTCTGGCATCGCTCATGCTTCACGATTACTCTCAGAGACCGAGAAGCGTTACGGTCAAATCGAGAAAGAGGCTCTTGCGTCACAAGTTCGGCGATTATCTTCTCGCCAAGCTGTTCAAGCTGGAGATCGGCCATAAATGGTTCCCATCTTCACTTCGAAGAGCCTTGACGACCTGACACCTAGATTACTGAGGCTAAAGTTGGTGGGTCCCTAATGACGGGTCCTCACTACAGCTGCAGCAAGTCCCCATACCTGGATCGGCAAGGACTATCTACTGCGACATGTCAACAGCACGCAGCAGTCCTTACATGCACCTTTCCCATTTCCGTGGCCTCTTCAACCAGCTGCATAATGTCAGCCATACCGGCTTACGCGCCTCTACATGCCTCGTGGCCGACTGCTATGTCTGGCCCTCCATGAAGCGGTATCGCCGCACCTGGGCGCGCTCCTGCAGTAAATGTCAGTGCGCTAAAGTCACCAGTCACGTCACTTCACCGCTGCGAGCATCCCCCCCAGCCCTACGGTCGGCTTAAACACGTCCACCTTGATATCATAGGTCCCTTTCCCCCAGCTGGACACTACGCTACTGCCTCACCGTCATCAATCGGTACACTCGATGGCCTGAGGCTAGGCCCCTCGAGGGAATCACAGCGGAAGACGTCACCTCGGCCTTCTTCGGCGGCTGGATTTCTCGCTTCGAGCCCCCTTGCCGCGGCACCACCGACCAATAACGACCGTTCAAATCGCACCTTTTCAGGCTTCTGGAGCTGCCCATCGGGTTCGAGTGCTCTAGGACCACCAGCTACCACGCCTGCGCCAGCAGGATGATCTAGCGTTTCCACCGACAGTTCAGAGCAGCCCTCACGTGCCATCTGGACTCAACCTGGCTCGAAGCTATCCCATCCGTCACCCTAAGTCTTCGCGCCACCTTCAAGCCGGACATTCAGGCTACACCCACAGAGCTCGTCTACGTGGAACCACTCCGTCTTTCGGGCGAATTTCTTGCTGCACCGCCATCCACCACCGCAACGTCAAATCCCAACAATTTCGTCGCCCGGCTCCAACGCACCATCCCTTCCCTCCGCCCGTCACCCGCAGCTCACGAATGTGAGACTGTCCCTTTGCCTTTCGTCTTGAAGGATCTGGCAACGTGCACGCACACTTTTCTCCACGACGACACTGCCCGCAGGCCTGGGTAGGGTGCGCTGCCTTACAGCGTACCCTACGCAGCTCTTCATCACGACGACAAAACCTTCACCCTGCGCGTTAACGTGAACGACATCCGCGTCGCTGTCAACCGGCAGAAGCCAGTCTACATCGATTCCGCAGAACCAGGAAATACCAGTGCAGCAACAGGCGTCCATCCACGACACCCGTCATCGCAGCCATCTTCTGTCACTACACGCTGTAGACGTAGGGTACGCTGCACAGATTTTTACAAGCCCTGAGGACTCTCCCCTCCCCGGAGAGGGGTGGAGGGTGTTGTGGTAACATACTCTGCGCATTTTTCCACGCAGCCTACGCCTTGTTATCATCCGGTCCAGCGTAACACGGCTACACGCTGCACTGCGTTACCGATAAAACACAGCGCCGCCGCTGCGTCACCTGAGGTATGCGTCACCGACGGTGGCTACAAAAACAGGCTACCCGGCTGGGAAAAGTTTCTTTTTTCCTTCCGCTACCGAGACGAGCGTAGCGTTGGTATGCTCAGTAATGTGGAAAGTTGGGCTAGGTGGTGATTATTCATCATACCATGCTGGTCAAGCACCGAACGGACACGGACAAAGGCAAGACACACAAGCAGTGAGGGTCGTCTTTTCTGTGTGTCTTAACTTTGTCCGTGTCCGTGTGTTGCCTCACCAGCAAGGTATGATGATGGATTACCGCTGCCATCGGTAAACGAATAAACAGTTGTTACGTTTTATATTGGGATTCGTGCTTCAGCAGACACGACATTCCACAAAAGTAAGACGTGGTTTCAGCAGCTCTGGTTTTCAAATAGTATAACATTTCGCTGCGTATACGGCATGCGTGAACATACAGCGCCAATACGCCCAAACTATGCGGATCCCAACAGCACTGCGAGTGCCGACACTGATGTTGGAAACTCACCTATTACAATAAGAGAAAAGAGCGAAGGCGTCAGAAATTTCTTAAGCACTGTAGTCATTTAATCCGAAATTTGAATCATTTATTCATTTAATCCTTCCTGCCAGACTCCTGCCACTTGTGCATATTCCTCAAGTGAGTGGGATCACCCATTGCGGGGAACTGCAGCAAAACACAGCGCTTATATTTTGCATTATTAAGAGGAGAGGAACCTTAATTAAAAACATAATAAATGAATGTCCACCTCTAAAAACTACAAGTATTTGTGGTAACATCTAAAAGGCAACATAGCTTTGAAGTATCACGGAAAGAGGCTTTCAGAAGCCGCAATTGTTGACCTCTCTGTGCTTTCAAGCTGTAATGAATGGTGACTATAACTTGGTGGAAACACAATTTTTTTCCGCTGCATTTGCCCATATACATCTATTGCTTATCAAAGAACGAATACAAACTTTCGATTGAGTTTTACCGAAATCAACCTAAATATATTTTTCCATTTATATTTTCAACAAACTGGAACTTGAAGTCTACAACAAGCATCCAAGCAATAAGGTAAGCGTTTTGTTCGTTTTCGGCAGAGGCATAGCGCAGATTTTGTGGAATCGCAGGTGCCGAAATGCAGAGCGAATGGTCCCATACCAGCGACTAATATTGCTAATTCTTTATCAAGCTAATGGTTCATCAACGGAATTTCACAACTTTCTGCCCCTCGCATTGTTAGCGATTATGGTTATTGAGGCATTAGAAAAATTCCCCCCACCCCAGCAAACTGAAAAAAAAAATATTATTATTCGCCAAGATTCTAATAATACAAAAAAGCATTCTTATAATCTGATATTTTGTGTAATACTAAATAATATACTTTATTTAAAAATATTATAAAGTGCGTGATAAAGGACACAACTTGAACTTTTATGTGCAAAGGTACGAAAAATTATGTTGACAAAGGAAGCTGCGGAAAAATATACAAATATCCGTAGGCATATTGTTATACCTGCATAACTTCGTGCAACATTTCGCGAATATTTTCTGTCAGCAACGCTGCATATTTTATCCTCCATTATGCAGTTGCGCATAACTGCATATTTTTTATTTAAGCCCACTAACAAGACATACATGTTTCTTAGGGCTCACTTTGCCTCAGGCTGAGCGAAATGAGACTAAATAACCCTGACCTGGAGCAAGGCCTACCAGAAATACAACTCATGAGGGCTCACTGAGACCACACTCTATAATTCTCACACATACACTGAATAAAAAAGAATTCTCGGGAAAGTCATTCGGACTCAAACTCCAGCCCAAATCAATCGGACTAGAGCTCAATAGAATGATGCACAAGCAAGCTGCCAAAGCCCCAACATCTAACAGACTCATATACTCAGTTGGGGAGATTCAGACTCGCAGATTCAGGAGCTCAGACTCACCGAAACTGAAGGAACCACACCCATAAAGTCTGACGCTTATCCCTCACGCAAGCTCACAATAAGCCTCAGAACAAAAATTCATCGAGAGTTACCATAGACACGTGTCTACGTCCGCTGTCGTCCAAACTCGCAAGTTTAAAGCATGGCTCATCTTCCAGCAGCGATAAATGAATGAAAGAGAAAACAGTTGCTTTTGCTACAGTTTCCCCGACAAGGAAACAGCGATTTTATTTTGATAATGGTTATATAAACCATTCAGTAATTTTCTGTATATCTCGGTAGTCATATTCTAATTTGCACATCTTGATGCAAAAACATGGCTCATGCGTATTATGTTTCATTGCCTTCTTTAGAATGTCTCAACAATTGAAAACGCTAATACATCTATAAGAAAACGCCTGTAGAAAAATTTATATAAGAATCAGAAATTGTCACCCACCATGGTTGCTTAGTGGCTATGGTGTTGGGCTGCTAAGCACGAGGCCCTGGGATCCAATCCAGGCCACGGCGCCCGCTTTTCGACGGGGCGAAATGCGAAAACACCCGTGCACGTTAAAGGATTGAGGTGCACGTTAAAGAATCCCAGGTGGTCCAAATTTCCGGCTTCCCACACTGCGGGGTGCCTCATAATCAGACAGTAGCTTTGGCATGTAAAACCACATAATTTACTTTTTAGAATATATGTCATCTATGCAGATCGTACAGATTTGACGAAAAGTGGCCAACACAACGGGTATTTAAGGAAGCATTGCCGAAAATATATGAGATCTGTATGATGTGTTTCGCATACTTAAGGATACTGCGTACGAAGTGTATGTGATCCATATGATGTGCTATGAGAATACAAATAACATGTCTGAGATGCCTGTTGTGTGCTGCGCAAACCTGACGTGACTGCATATAATGCCCAGGAGATAGCACATGATGCAGAATCTTTGAATATGACTGCAAGTTGCATACTGATGCAATACAGGTAACAAAAATGTTTTATCAGCCGACTTCGTGCGTCAGAATGGTAGCCGCAGGACAGGGTTTTCTGAACGTTGAATTCATACACAGGTGTGTAGGCTTTTGGTTGGTAACTGATGTGCGAATTTCGAGGAATTGTTTTCCGAGAAGAATATATATATATATATATATATATATATATATTTATTGGGCGCAACTTGTGCCCTGGGCGAAATGAAAAGCACTGCCCCGTTCTGAACAGGAGATCAAGAATGCCTTCTTCTTCTCTCTCGAACGTCGCTTCACCTCTTCTTTTTGTAGACGCTGACAACGGCCACCAACGATCTGATTGCGTGCGACGAAAACACGTGCCATTATTTCGTCGTCCTTTCCTCCAATACGCCGTTGTCATCTTGAGGGGGCGCACGAACCTGTGCGCATTATTTAAATATGTTTCTGCCTTGTATCATTATGTCCTCTACCCGCCGTGGTTGCTCAGTGGCTATGGTGTTGGGCTGCTGAGCACGAGGTCGCGGGATCGAATCCCGGCCACGGCGGCCGCATTTAGATGGGGGCGAAATGCGAAAACACCCGTGGGCTTAGATTTAGGTGCACGTTAAAGAACCCCAGGTGGTCAAAATTTCCGGAGTCCTCCACTACGGCGTGCCTCATAATCAGAAAGTGGTTTTGGCACGTAAAACCTCAAATATTATTAATATTATTATGTCCTCTCCAAAACGCATCGTCCCGAGGAGGAGGAGGAAAAACCTTATTTGCTGTAATTCATTAGAAATTAGCGTTGGCAGATGTGGTCGGCCGTCTTCACCGTCTTCTTCCCCATCTGCCCATGGTAGACGTCCCTATTCCAGGGCACCACTGAGGGTGGCCACTCGGTGAGCGTGCCTTACTAGCCTATGCTGGACTTTCGGGTCGCTGCTGGAGAGCACCCTCTCCCATTGCTCCGAACTCGGGTCTTTTATTTGAAGGAATTTGTTGATTGTGAACGCGTCCCCATGTAATGTGATATTAGGTGGGCTTGGCGCCGCACCAGGGGCAAATGTCTCTATACTGGGTTGGAAACAGCTTGCTTAGTGTGTTTAGATTTTGGTATGTTCCTGTTTGCAGGCTCTCCCATGAGGTTGCTTCATGCTGATTTAGGCTGTTGTGGGGTTGAGCTTATTTGATTCGGACCCCCTTATAGTATTTCAGAATGCCTGAGTAGCTTGGGTTGACTTGTATGGGTACCTCAGGGTCGGTGCTTGTGGCCGCTCGGTTTTTGTGCTCTTGAGTTGCCTTGTCCGCCCTTAGGTTCCCTTCTATTCCATCGTGTCCCGGTATCCAGAAAATTGTATGCCTGACTTTTCTTTAGCCCTGCAGGAGTGGATGATGTGAAGCGCTCTGCGTCCTATTCTGCCATTCATGTTATTTCGGCACGTAGCTTGCGAGTCGATGACTATTATTAAAGATCTTTCGGATCGGTAGCCCTCCACTGCCGCTTGAGGTACGGCTATTTCCTCAGCTTCCGTTACCGAGTAGTCCTTCATTGACGCGCTGCTGACCTCTTTGTAGTCCGGGCTTATTACTATAGCAGGTGGCCTTACTATGTTTGTGTCCCTTTCCTTGTCGTATACTGCAGCATCTGTGTATACTATTGTTTTTTTTTTGTGGCCAGGTACTTTTCGACGTATTTCGCCCTTGCGTCCCTTCGCACCGTTGGGTGGTTTTGGGTCCATGTTTTTGGGTCGGTGGCTAACAGTGTATGTTTTCCGATATTCATCAGGAATCCTCTCCGTTCTTTGGGCGTCTATGATTGATTCCGCGAAGCATAGCCTTATTAGCAGTACTCTTCCCGTTTTGGTCTGCTACAGTATTATGAGCTGGGCGATACTTTGGGCTTCTTTTAGTTCTTAGAAGGTGTTGCTTAAACCAAGTGCCATTAGTTTCTCTGTCGATGTACTGTTTGGCAGGTGAAGTGCTGCATTATGCGCTATGCGTAAAATGGTGTCTGCTTCTTGTATTTCATGTTTGGTGGAGTTGAAGTACGGGAATGAGTATGCGACCCTGCTGACCACCAGGTTCCCAACCAGCTTAAGTGTGTCTCCTTCTTTCATCCCATATTTCTTTTGTGACACACGCGTGATCATGCGTGCTATTCGGGTTGTAGACTGCTTGAGTGTTTCCAGCGTTTGGGTGCAGCGCTGTTTCGATTGCACCCGCATTCCAAGGATCCTGATTTGTTGGCTTTGCGGTGTCGGCTGCCCCTCTACCCGCATGTTAAGGCTTTCTTTGCTTTTCTTGCCCCGTGTAATTCTCAGAATCTCGGATTTCTCCGTGGAGCACTCAAGGCCTCTTTCCCCGACGTATTCTTCCACGCAAGTGGCTGCTTCTTGCAGATAGCTTTCTTTTTGGCACAGCGAGCCTTTAGTGGCCCAGATGGTGATGCAATCTGGATACATGGCGTGTTGTATACCTTCGGTTTTGCTTAGTTTATGGCCTTCGGTTGTGCTTGGTTTAGGCCAATAATTTCGATGTTAAAGAGTATCGGGGAAATTACTGAACCTTGGCGTATCCCCTTCTTTGGCGAGGGGAATTTTTCGGTCGGATCTCTCACAAACCTATTGTTGCTGTTCTATTGGGGAGGAATGCTTTGACGTATCCGTGTACTTTCTTCTGGCAGTGTACGCTGTTAATGCCTTCCACGATTTGCCGCGTGGCTGACACTGTCAAAAGCTCCTTTTATGTCTGGTGCCATTAAATCGTGTTCTCCGTTGTATGGTATGTTGCCGAGAACCTCATGTTTAATTTGGAGAAGAACATCCCGTGTCGAAAGCTTGGATCGGAAACCAAACATACTATGGGGGTATAGCTCGTTTTCCTCCATGTAATGTTGTAGTCTTTTTGTTACTATCCTCTCATATAATTTGCCTAAGCACGATGTGAGGGAGATTGGTCTTAAGTTTGTTACCTGCAGCTTTTTGCCTGGTTTGGGGAGCATTACAATCTCGGCGTGTTTCAATTCCTCTGGTACCGTTTCTGCAGCCCAGTGTTGGTTGAGGAAGGTGGTGAGTTGTTCCACCAGTTCGTCCCCTAGGTTTCGAATAAGTGAATTTCTGATTTTGTGCGCGCCCGCTGCTGTATTCTTTCTTACGCTTCTTATGGCCGCGTACACCTCTTCTTTTTTGATTGGCCTCTCCAGCAGCTCGTTTTCTTTCCCTTTGTATTGTTGTGTGCAGGACGCCGGGTTGTCATGTCCGAAACACTTGACTCTGACCTGCTCTAGCAGTTCAGAGTCCGGTCCCTAGAATTGGTGTACCAGGCGGTGTATGGCCTTATTTTTTTCAGATTTTGTTTTTGTTGGGTCCAGGAGCGCCTTGTGTATGTGCCATGATTTCGCCGTGCTAAGGGTTCCGTTTAGGGGCTCGCTAAACTGTTGCCAGTTTTGCCAAGTCAGCTGAGCCGCATACTCCTCGGCCTCCTTGGTTATCTCCGATGCGTAAAGCGACTAAATTGTTCACTAGGTATTGTCCATACTAAAGTGGTATATGACACAGAATAGAACTTTGCTCGAATATTCACTGTCTGTCATAATATGGCTTCAGTCTGACCACATGTACTGTTTCTGTGCGACACCGGCAAGGGCAAACTGAGATGCGAGTGCGTGCGGCGAAAACACGTGACATTATTTCGTCGTCTTTTCCTCCAATACGCCGTTGTCCTCTTGAGGGGGCGCACAAAGCTGCACGCGTTATTTAAATATGTTTCTGCCTTGTATCATTTCCCCACCTCCACAACGCATCGTCCCGATGCGTAATGCGACTGAATTGTTCACAAGCTGTTGCCCATAGTAAGGTGGTATTTGGCACAGGATAGATGCTTGGTCGAATATTCACTGTCTGTCATAATATGCTTCAGTCTGACCACATGCACAGTTTCGGTGCGACGCCAGCATCGTGATGAGCTCACTTGTCCTTTTGGCGTGCCTTCGTAGTTCAGGGGACTGATGCGGCGAAGTACTCGGTAAGCGGCGAAATAACGGCGCAATAGCTTTTCGGGCAGGCCGCGCTTCCGCACGGGAATCCACACCCATACTCTGTCGCCTGGTGCATACTCGACTTCCCTTCGCCGTAGGTTGTATCTGTCCGCGTCGATGCCCTGCCTTTGTTGAATGCGATGTCGTGCCAGCTGACGTGCTTCTTCGGCACTCTGTGTAAAGTCGCTGATGTCAGGGTTCTGTTGTGTACTGTCGATGACAGACAGCATTGCATCCAAGGATGTGGCAACTGTTCGACCGAAAACAAAATGGAATGGCGTTACTTGAGTGTCTCTTGCAATGCGGTATTGTAGACGAATGTCGCATAGGGTAGTATCTTGTCCCATGTACGGTACTATAAGCCTACGTAAATTGACAACATATCGGTCAGCGTCCTGTTCAATCACTCGGTTAGCCAATTTGTTTGAGGGAGATAGGCAGTTCTTTTCCTGTGGCTGGCTAGAGTCAGTTTCTTAATGACTTGCGTAAAATCGGCTGTGAACGAAGTTCCTCGGTCCGTGATAATATTTGCAGGGGCGCCGTGTCATAATACTATCTTGGGGACAAAGAATTCAGCCACTTCAACGGCCGTTGCGCTGATTTGAGAGGATGTCTCGGCATATCAGGTTATGTAATCCATCGCTACTACAATCCATCGTTTCCCTGATGACAATGTCGGAATTGGACCGAGCAAGTCCATTCCTACTTATTTGAATGAGGCTCCTGGGGGTTTTAATGGAGGCGCTTTGCGTCTTTGGCAATCCCGACATGTTCGTAAATAATGCTGCACTGAATTCAATAGCTTTGGCCAGTACTACTTATCATAAATTCGGGCGAGCGTTCTGCTCACTCCGAGGTGTCCTGCTGATGGGTCATCGTGACTGGCTTCCAAGGTTTCGGATCGCAAAGCTGAAGGAACGACGAGTAGAAATTTCTCTGTGCTCTGCTCAAATTTTTTTTTGTACAGGACGCCATTTCTCATCACATACGGTGACAATCCCCGGCAGAAAACTCGCGGAACATGGACGAAGTCTTCCTCGAGGTGCCTGATGAGTAGGAGCAACTCGGCGTCAAATTGTGGGTGTTTGGCCATTTCAAATGTGGTCACAGCTCGAAAAAACGGAAAGTGGTGCCCTTTCAGAAGAGCAGATTCGACCGGCGCACGGATAAACAATCAGCGTCACTGCGCTTGCGACCTGACTTGTACACGACCGTTACGTCGTATTCCTGCAGTTGCTGCAGCCTCAGACTCCATCTGGCAAGTCGTCCAGAAGGGTCTATCAGGTTTGCAAGGCAGCACAATAAGTGATGGTCGCTTATTACTCGGAACGGTCTAAGGTATAAGTATGGGCGGAATTTTTCTATGGCCCATATAACTGCGAGGGATTCTTTTTCTGTGGCTGAATAATTGGTTTCAGCCCTTAAAAGAGTGCGGCTGGCGTACGCAATCACTCTTTCCTCTCCGTTTTGCCATTGAGCGAGGACGGCACCGAGACCTAAATTGCTGGCCTCTGTGTGGATGTCTGTTTCCGCTTCCTCATCAAAGTGCGCAAGGACCAGGTGGTTTTGAAGTCGCCATCGTAGCTCATTGAATGCATCTTCTTGTTCACTTTGCCAGACGAAAGGCATATCTTCTTTCATTAATCACGTTAACGGCTCGGCAATCTTTAAAATATTTTTGACGAAACGCCTGTAGTAGGCACACGGTCTTAGGACTCGCCTAACGGCCTTTTTATCAGTTGGTCTAGCAAACTTTTATACTGCTGCGATCTTCTCAGGGTCACGGCGGATGCCTTCGGATCTAATCACATGGCCGAGGAAAAGGAGCTCATGGAAGCCGAGGTGACATTTTTGTGGCTTTATCGTCAGCCCTGCTGAACTAATAGCTTTGTGCACACTCCTTAGTCGTTCCACATGCTGATCAAATAAAAAATCACGACATCATCAAGATAAACCAGACAGGACTGCCACTTCAACCAAGAGATTACAGGGTCCATCATCCGCTGAAAGGTGGCAAGTGTGGAACAGAGGTAGAACGGAAGTACCTTGAATTCATATAGTCCGCCTGGTGTGACCAATGCTGCCTTCTCACGAGCTCGTTCGTCGACTTCTATTTGCCATTATCCGCTTTTGAGGTCGAGAGAGGAAACGAATTTCGCATCCAGTAGTCTATCGACGGTGTCATCGATCCTCGGAAGTGGATTGACATCCCGCTTTGTGACGACGTTTTGCGTACGATTATAAACGCAGAAGGGCATGGTCGGATCCTTATTCTTTACGAGCACCACAGGCGAAGCCCATGGGCTGGTTGATTGTCGAATTACGTCGTCTCTTTTACGTCGTAGAATAATTGGCATCCGCTTTTGACAGCGACCGGCTAGCATATCGCCCATTCATGTCGTCTTTCTTCTGGACTAGGATGGCTCCGAGGCCTAGGCTATAGGCGTCAGTGGGGATTTTGATATCGGCATGTTCGTAGAAATGTACAATCAACTTGGTATGAAATAGAGTTGTCTTGGGTTTTAAGGACGCATAGCTCGTAACGGTGGTTTGACACTCAAAAAAATGTCCACCCTTCTTGCAGTAATAGTATGTAGGTCATGCGCATTTAAATTCGCACATAGATTTGCCAAAGTTTCTGCTTCCGTTTCAATTATATATATATATATAGTGGAATTTGTAGGTATACCACGCAAACGATCCAAGTTCAGCGAGCTCATAATACAGTCATTACGCTGCCATGCACTTGCATATATACGTGATTTATTGCAAGGGCTGCAACAAATACTGTCAACCATTTAGTTGAGCGAGGACACCAACCCAGCGTTGATGTCACGACGGGTACCTGTGGCAGACAGCACAATTTCAGTTCATTAGTTGGTCTACACGAAGAGGCGGACATTACTTACGCAAAAAACTGAAATGTACAACCGACTGATTAGCAAAACTTTACTAATTACGTTCTCGAATAATTACTTTGGGTTCATATTGCAGTTTACAAATTCTAGGCGTGGGGATCACTAGGGTGGCCCACATGGAACGATTTCTCAGAATGAGACCAGTTTCGACATATTATTTCCCCAACTTTGCGGCGTCTGCATACTATTTGTTAGTTACTGCTATTTAATGGCGAATAAGGCAGTTTGTCGTGTGCGTATCATGGCCACGCATGCTTATATCGCCTTTCCGTTTCTCTACCACGGTTGCGCTTTAAAACCACGGCGCTGCAAGTTTGCTTCAGAGACTTTCCTTTCCTTCCCTCTTCTCCGTCCTTAAACTGGCTCTCTTAACTACTACACGCACACACAAAGCAACAGCGCGCGCTTTAGACCCTAATAGATGAGATGAATATTTACAATTATTATTAGGGTTATAATTATATTCGAGTGCTGATTGCCGTGTTATAGTTTGTTAACGAAGCTTCCCCTCAAGTCTAAATATTGTAAGGCAGTTTGTCGTGTGCGTATTATGGAGACGCATGCTTATATCACTTTCCGTTTCTCTACCACGGTTGCGCTTTAAAACCACGGCGCTGCAAGTTTGCTTCAGAGACTTTCCTTTCCTTCCCTCTTCTCCGTCCTTAAACTGGCTCTCTTAACTACTACACGCACAGATAAAGCAACAGCGCGCGCTTTAGATCCTAATATATGAGATGAATATTTACAATTACTATTAGGGTTATAATTATACTTGAGTGCTGATTGCCGTGTTATAGTTTAACGAAGCTTCCCCTCAAGTCTAAATATTGTAAGGCAGTTTGTCGTGTGCGTATCATGGACACGCATGCTTATATCGCCTTCCGTTTCCCTACCACGGTTGCGCTTTAAAACCACGGCGCTGCAATATTGCTTTCCTCTCCTTGCTTCTTCTCCGCCCTTAAACTGGCTCTCTTAACTACTACACGCAGAGACAAATCAACAGCGCGCGCATGCGATCCCATTTATGAGATGAATACATATATATAGAAAAGTATCAGTCATAGCTCTCGTAGTATAGCCTTCTGAGCCGTTTCCTTTTTTTTCTTTTTTTATCTTTGAAAAAAGTCCTATTAGGGTTATTATAATTACATGAAGGTATTTCGCCCTCGCCAGCAGCAGTACTTGAGATAGCTATTCCGGCGGCTAGCTTCCCACGCTATGCGTGCCGCCCTCGCACCTCTTTAAGCTTTTTCCTAGACGCTAGAGCTATACAATGTCCGCGCAACCTTGAGCGATCGGAAAGCGCATTTTCCATTCTTGGCCGGCGGAGAGGGGAGACTTCGTTCCGGCCGCGAAGCTCTCTACATCTCAGTAAGGTGCCTGGTGGTGGTCTCGTGCTGACGATGCCCTCTCGGTGAGCGCATATTTCCCCCCTCATCTTTTAAGAGATTCAATACATACAAGCATTTGTCTCGCAAACCGGATTTATGTCAAGGGAATTTTCCACTCAATAATTTCTCTCGTCGTATTCGAGTGCTGATTGCCTTGTTATAGTTTGTTAACGAAGCTTCCCCTCAAGTCTAAATATTTTACAGCAGTTTTCCTAGTCTCTAAAGCCGCTCGAGTTCACGCTGCTCCTCTGGCGGCCATTTTTCCAAGAAATTATGCCTTCCAACCACTCAGTAACCGTTGGCTTGACGAACCAACCGACTGAGCTACCTTTCCGGGCAACATTGAAGGATCACGAGTTCAAATCACATGTTATGTTCCTTTCCCCCCCTTTTTTTTCTTTTTTAATGTATTTTCCTTCATTTTATCACTGTACGGAAACCCTCCTAAAAAAATTGTATATCCTCAATTATGTGTGACCACACATGTGCAGGTCATAAATACCAGGTTCTCTAGCCGAGTGCCATCCATGCGGTATAACCGAGCTCAGATTGGTCCAGCTTGACTGATCAAATAGGGCACCACTGTAGGTTAAATGAGGCGTACAACTCCTGCGGGACCCGCCGTCGTTGCTCAGTGGTTATGGTGTTAGACTGCTGAGCACGAGGTCGCGGGATCGCACCCCGGCCACGGCGGCCGTATTTCGATGGGGGCGAAATGCGAAAACACCCGTGTACTTAGAATTAGGTGCACGTTAAAGAACCCCAGGTGGTCGAAATTTTCGATGTCCTCCACTACGGCGTGCATAATCAGAAAGTGGTTTTGTCGCGCAAAACCCCATAATTCAATTTTTAATTTAACTCCTGCGGGCACGGTAGAGTATCCGTCTCCAGTGCAAGAGGACCGTGATTGAAATCTCGGTGCCGCGCAATTCACCCCGGAAAATACAAAAAAACCATGTGTTAAGAAAATTGCACAAACAGGCCTGGAGTGCGGCCTGATCCCGGTGACCAGAACCGGTAACGCACTCTCACCAGAGCTGGATTGGCCACCCTGGTGCAGTACTTGGCCACAACCTCCTATATGAATACAACAATCAAACCCCGGCCCTCAGTCCCCAGCAGCCGCGAAGCAACTGACCACGGCGGCGGTCAGATCTGTAACGCTGCAGAGGGTGCTAAGAATACCTGGCTCCGGACAGGCCCCCATTGGAATCTGAACCTGGCAACGTTTAACGTTAGAACGCTATCTAGTGAGGCGAGTCTAGCAGTATTATTGGAGGAATTAGAGGGTAGTAAATGGGATATAATAGGGCTCAGTGAGGTTAGGAGGACAAAAGAAGCATATACAGTGCTAAAAAGCGGGCATGTACTGTGTTACCGGGGCTTAGCGGAGAGGCGAGAACTAGGAGTCGGATTCCTGATTAATAAGGAAATAGCTGGTAACATACAGGAATTCTATAGCATTAACGAGAGGGTGGCAGGTCTTGTTGTGAAACTTAATAAGAGGTACAAATTGAAGGTGGTACAAGTCTATGCCCCTACATGCAGTCATGATGACCAGGAAGTCGAAAGCTTTTATGAAGAGGTGGAACCGGCGATAAGTAAAGTCAAAACAAAATACACTATACTGATGGGCGACTTCAATGCCAGGGTAGGCAAGAAGCAGGCTGGAGACAAGTCAGTGGGGGTATATGGCATAGGCTCTAGGAATAGCAGATGATAATTATTAGTAGAGTTTGCAGAACACAATAATATGCGGATAATGAACACCTTCTTCCGCAAGCGGGTTAGTCGAAAGTGGACGTGGAGGAGCCCGAATGGTGAGACTCGAAATGAAATCGACTTCATACTCTGCGCGAACCCTGGCATCATACAAGATGTAGACGTGCTCGGCAATGTACGCTGCAGTGACCACAGGATGGTAAGAACTCGATAGCCTAGACTTGAGGAGGGAACGGAAGAAACTGGTACAGAAGAAGCCAATCAATGAGTTAGCGGTAAGAGGGAAACTAGAGGAATTCCGGATCAAGCTACAGAACAGGTATTCGGCTTTAACTCAGGAAGAGGACCTTAGTGTTGAAGCAATGAACGACTATCTCATGGGCATCATTAAGGAGTGCGCAATAGAAGTCGGTGGTAACGCCGTTAGACTGGAAACCAGTAAGCTATCGCAGGAGACGAAAGATCTGATCAAGAAACGCCAATGTATGAAAGCCTCTAACCCTACAGCTAGAATGGAACTGGTAGAACTTTCTAAGTTAATCAACAAGCGTAAGACAGCGGACATCAGGAACTATAATATGGATAGAATTGAACAGGCTCTCAGGAACGGAGGAAGCCTAAAAACAGTGAAGAAGAAACCAGGAATAGGCAATAATCAGATGTGTGCGTTAAGAGACAAAGCCGGCAATATCGTTACTAATATGGATGAGATAGTTCAAGTGGCTGAGGAGTTCTATAGAGATTTATACAGTACCAGTGGCACCCACGATGATAGTGGAAGAGAGAATAGCCTAGAGGAATTCGAAATCCCACAGGTAACGCCAGCAGAAGTAAACAAAGCCTTAGGAGCTATGCAAAGGGAGAAGGCAGCTGGGGAGGATCAGGTAACAGCAGATTTGTTGAAGGATGGTGGTCAGATTGTTCTAGAGAAACTGGCCACCCTGTATACGCAATGCCTCATAACCTCGAGCGTACCGGAATCTTGGAAGAACGCTAACATAATCCTAATCCATAAGAAAGGGGACGCCAAAGACTTGAAAAATTATAGACCGATCAGCTTACTGTCCGTTGCCTACAAAGTATTTACTAAGGTAATCGCAAATAGAATCAGGAACACCTTAGACTTCTGTCAACCAAAGGACCAGGCAGGATTCCGTAAAGGCTACTCAACAATAGACCATATTCACACTATCAATCAAGTGATAGAGAAATGTGCCGAATATAACCAACCCTTATATATAGCTTTCATTGATTACGAGAAAGCGTTTGGTTCATTCGAAACCTCGGCAGTCATGGAGACATTACGGATTGAGGGTGTAGATGAGCCATATGTAAAGATACTGGAAGATATCTATAGCGGCTCCACAGCCACCGTAGTCCTCCACAAAGAAAGCAACAAAATCCCTATAAAGAAAGGCGTCAGACAGGGAGATACGATATCTCCAATGCTATTCACAGCATGTTTACAGGAGGTATTCAGAGGCCTGGAGTGGGAAGAATTGGGGATAAAAGTTGATGGAGAATACCTTAGCAACTTGCGATTCGCTGATGATATTGCCTTGCTTAGTAACTCAGGAGACCAATTGCAATGCATGCTCACTGACCTGGAGAGGCAAAGCAGAAGGGTGGGTCTGAAAATTAATCTGCAGAAAACTAAAGTATTGTTTAACAGTCTCGGAAGAGAACAGCAATTTACGATAGGTAGCGAAGCACTGGAAGTGGTAAGGGAATACATCTACTTAGGGCAGGTAGTGACCACGGATCCGGATCATGAGACTGAAATAACCAGAAGAATAAGAATGGGCTGGGGTGCGTTTGGCAGGCATTCTCAAATCATGAACAGCAGGTTGCCACTATCCCTCAAAAGGAAAGTGTATAACAGCTGTGTGTTACCAGTACTCACATATGGGGCAGAAACCTGGAGGCTTACGAAAAGGGTTCTGCTGAAATTGAGGACGACGCAACGAGCTATGGATAGAAGAATGATGGGTGTGACGTTAAGGGATAAGAAAAAAGCAGATTGGGTGAGGCAACAAACGCGGGTAAACGACATCTTAGTTGAAATCAAGAAAAAGAAATGGGCATAGGCCGGACATGTAATGAGGAGGGAAGATAACCGATGGTCACTAAGGGTTACGGACTGGATTCCAAGGGAAGGGATGCGTAGCAGGGGGCGGCAGAAAGTTGGGTGGGCGGATGACATTAAGACGTTTGCAGGGACAACATGGCCACAATTAGTACATGACCGGGGTAGTTGGAGAAGTATGGGAGAGGCCTTTGCCCTGCAGTGGGCGTAACTAGGCTGATGATGATGATGATGATGATGATGATGATGAAATATAAAACTGAAACTGAAATGTACTGACGTTTCACTTCCGTGTTTCAATGCATAAAACAACGTTTTTTTTTGGAGATTAACTGGAACGCTAATGCATTTCATCTCAAAGTTCGTAAATTAACCTTTCGAAAGTGGTGTCAAACTGAGAATGCGTTCCAAATGAATCAAGCTCGCGAACTCTACGGCTAGAATTTGTAAATTGCAATATCGGCCATAAGGTAGTTAGTTAAGAACCTAATTACCAATTTGGTAATTATACGATTATGGATTTTTATATTTTGTGCAAGTAATGTCCACCTCTTCGAGTAGACCAGCTAATTAACTAGAGTTGTGCCATCAGCCACAGGCGACGTTTAAAAGTTTTTGAAAGTGTTCGCTGAAACAGCCGGTATATCGCGCCTCACGCACATGTCTGCTAACGCAACGAAATATAAACGGTGTTCCTTGCATAGTTTTGCATAGTTCATCAAGGAAAGTGGCCAAGAGCAACCGCATGCTAAGTATAATGTATTAAAAAAGACGCATATTAAGTAATTATTTTCGAAGCACATAATTATTCTACGCACTTCAAGCTTCCTTTAGCCGTCACAGATAAAGCAGCCGCCTTTTCCTGTGACTATTACATCTCACCCGTTCGTGGTTCCTTTTAGGGAAAAGAAAGGGAATAAGTGTTTTATACACTACTTCCAAACGGGCGAAAAACGGTGGTTTACCCCTTTTTATTACACCGCTAATTCACAGAAGCAATTGAAGATCTACCTGCCTATTTATCGTAAAAGTCCGCATATGTCCTCAGATGATAGATCTCGTGAGGGATTTAACTTGATAATAAAACAATCAATACTGGCACATAAAATTGTTTCGTGCTCCTTGTCGCATTAATAGCATTGCGGCGAAATCCCTGCGTTGATATTATTCCTAGCCCTGGGGTCTTCCTTAGGCGCAAAGGTACAGTACCGCACTTTATGTTTGCTAGTTTTCTGTCAAAGAGTAAACACGACCATACACGGTTGCCAATATAAGCACCTACTTTTCGCAGTTTTCCAGTCACTTTTTGTCCATTTATTCAAAATGAAACAACGTAGAACTCGGGCATTTCTAGAATAATAATGATACGACAGCAACATCTGATCTTTTAGTCGAGTAAGAGTTACTTTACTAAGCTGACTCATTTTGTTATATAGTAGAAACAAGTAGAGTTTCACGGCTAATATATTGGTTTTGCTTGCAATGCAGGTAATCTTTACCACGCAGACCCTCATCTTAATGAAAGCATCGTGGACTACATACCACACAAATCTTATGAGGTGCATGCAATCATCCTATGTTCGGATGACTGCAGGTGGAATAAGCCGCACAGTGGAGTTTCATCAGAGAACTGGGGCAATATCAGTGCCACAGGTAGGTGAATTCAATCTAGTAATAAAATACGCGTTAAATTTTTTTACCCGCACCTTGACCGGGGTATTTTTCTGTATGGGTTTGTTGGGAAGACATCAACGAAGTGCTACGTTGCGGTAGCATTGTGATTACTGCATCGCGGTTTCATATGATCATGAAGAGAGGGTGAATCAAGCAAATTTTGTGGACGCGCTCTTGCCTCAAAGATTATCACCAAAACAGCACATGATAACTTACTCTCTAAAGAAAGCGCTTCGAAAATACTTTTACATTGCTTGTAAAACCGAGACACATATGCTTACAGTATCACTACGAGACAGACGACTCACCAGAACCGACGCCTGAGACAACCAAGTCCGCCGACAAAACAGAAGAAGAAGGTGACAATGAGGACAGCATATATCAGTGCATTTGGTGTCCAGCGCTCCTTCCTTCCCGAGAGCCGCCAGGGAAATCTGTGCAAGACGTCATCGACGGTAAATCTGCACGAATGTTGGACCACACAAAGATGGAAACGGCTCATAGTCATATGCAGCAGCAGGGAAGCACAAGAAACATGTTCGGTGGACCAGAAATAACGGTGAGTAAACGACATGACTGCCCAGTATTGTGCAAACGTTGGGTATATTGCGCTGGTCATACCCTGCCGTTGGTGCCCCTTGACCACTGTGTGACTTCCATAACAGGTAGGAAAAAGTGGCCTGAATGCTTTTCGAATTGTTAGGCGACGAATAAAGAGGGCATCCTGCAAAACTGACGGAATGCTTCTAACAACAGAACGGATAAAACTTTCATTGTAAAAAAGAAAACTATCAGGCGCCACCAACCTTTCTGAATTATCTTTAAGGTACAATTCCCACTTAATACCAGATAATGAAATTTAAGTTCCAAGGTTCTTTAATAATGACTTTGTAGTTTTAAATGTCTGTATCAGCACTCTGTCGCACCTAGCAAAGTGAGAAAATTTCGAAAACATGTGGAATTGATTTCAAACAAGGAAACGCATGGCTGTGTATACTGAAGCTTTACTGCGAATGTCTGAGTTTTTATTTGTTTGGCTTATCGCTTCACATCATTAATGCAGAAACGTCCTCAATATCTTTATCAAACGCAGGTTCCCACTATGACCACACTGAAATTTCTTGAATATACTAAGTTATCAAGGAAACTAAAATCTGTCTGTATGTTGGGTTAAGATCACTACCTTCTAAAGTGCATAAAGTGCATGCACTTTCAAGACAATAATATCAGCGTGCCGCAGTCTCATTTCTGTCTATGCTATAGTTAGTGAGAACTGGTGAACAACATACCACTTATGGTTTTGGAAAAAGTGTTTGGAGTGTTCTTTGAACTATGCCCGAATAAAGCCTTGACAACAATCCATGACAGCGTGCCCTGTGATGTAGCGGTTGTGGCCAACAATATATACAGGCACTCTCCACGGAACGAATAATGGCTTTTCACTCCAACTTGCCTTTGCATGGTTCAGTGCCAGCACTCAGTTTAATAAATAAAAACTTGGATGGTAGACACTCACACCTTTCTGCCATCCTCATTAACGACATGCCTTCGACACTCATAGCAAATAGTTATGTACTGCTGTACTGGCAAGAAAGTAGCAATCGAAGCTTTGTATAAGTTTATTTTTGAGTTATTTCACTGCGGCAGTCTAATTGAAAATGCGGTTTCAATACGCTAAAATCTTACAAAACTTCTGATTAGATATATTATCACACCACAGTACCTTAAAATCGCTGTACTAGATAACAACAACGAGGAAAAATACATAACTTTTTTTATAATGAGAAATGGGAAGCACCGCATTGGGTACAAACAAAAAAGGAACCAAGAGAGAGAAATGATGCACACAAAGGCAGGGATGTTAACCAGAGGTAGTTTCTCTCGGCTAGCCTGCACGGGCAAGGGTTAAAAAGACACGAATTGGCAATGGACATACAGAGGAAAGAAATACGGCGCTGTATCGTCTTCTGTAGTTGATTCATCGGTGGTATAAGTTGACTAATGTTTGAAAGATGAAGTGAGAAAGTGGAGCGGCCCGCACAAGCGTCAACACCACGCCGGCAGAGAAACGGCGAGCATTTTCTCGTGCCCTACTCTAATAACAAAATCGCGTCATAAGAGCGAACAATTGTCTGCACCTTCCAGGTCAAATCGGTTGCAGTCGTAGTTTATAGGTGAGGAGCGTATGTTTCCCAGGTAGGTCGCAGCCAACCTGGATCCTAGACCGCTCCCGTGGAGCAATGGTGATCGCTGAGCCCAAATGGGTGCATTTGACGCGAAAACCAAAGCGCCTGTTGAGTAGGACTATTCTTGCAGCATAGTACACGGTGACAATAACAGTGTGCGAAGTATTCCTTGTTTATACTACGGCAATGAATAGTGCGTCGCACAGGTGCCACACTTTCAGGCTTACAAAACCCTTGCCTCGCAAAACAACCATTCTGACGTAAGCGGAGAGAAACCTATTCCCGTGACGACCACGTCCCTCAACCGTTAAAAACGCGCATTTTCCAATATGTTACGTGTGCCGAACGACGAAAGCAAAAGTAGTTGCCCTCAGTATGAAGCCTTCTTTGCAGATAAGAAGGTAAAATACGTCCTAGAAAAGTAAGAAATAACATTCGAATTTCCAGTTTGTACGCTAATTTTTCTAAACCGAAATAAGCAATCTTGAGCACCCGATGCGGCGACGCAAAATGGAAGGTAGGTGCAGCACGACGATAGCCATATTGCCTCTGTCGATTGTAAAATTAGATAAGTGTTGCTTTGATGCGAGGATTTCCAGTACTTTCATATTCGCCTGTACAGCCATTCTTCTTTTTCCAGAGAATTCTATCCAGAGACGCAAGAGTTCCGAACGCAGATTTGGAACGAGAGCGGTTCGCGGAGTATTTGCACAGAGTTCTGTGCATACCATCGAGTACGGTATATGCTCTTTACTTGAGGACACTCGTGAGAAACGATCCACTAGATAAAGTCGAAACGGCGCGCGTCCATCAGCCCGGTGACGGCAGCGTACGCCTATTAACGCGACGACTCAACTTCAGTGAAGACGCAGGCGAGAGCTTCCGCGGGCTAGGAGCGCGCGGGCAACACAAACCGAACACAGGACAGCGTCGGCAGGTGACGTCTCGTCGCCGTATTGGTCCGTCTAGGCGACGCCCTCTTTCCCACGCTCTTCCAGCTCCACCAGTGACGTGCTTTCGCGCGTCGCATAATCATTCCGACTTCTGCCTGTTTCACATGATGGCATTTTCGTCGCACTGACAGTGCGTTTCTGTCGCTTGCGGGCGAAAATCGCCACTCGCAGTGCCGACACCCCCATTTTTGGTTGCGACCAACCAGTTGGTCGCACCGTCGCAGCGATCGCTGCGATATTGCGTCTATATTGCGCCGAGAGCTATTTCGCGGTTTGTCTGAAATGGCGCCTGGCTCAACAAGTGCAATGCGTGGAAACGTGCATTGCCGAATTCAGAACATACAAGAAGAGAGAATAAATAACTTGTACCGCAGATTCCTTTCTCCCATGTCTATGCGTTCTTTGACGCGTCGCGCAGCACATGAAGTGCCTTCTCACGTTTGCTTCATACACCTTTGCGAGTTGTCAATACTACGAGGTGGTGGATCCCCACTACACTAAGCGGCCCTTTGTGGTCGTCACAATTTTGTTTTGGCTGATTCGTACACGAAAACCACGCATACGCAGCAGCTTGAATAATTTCAACCACGGCAAGGGCGAATTACAAGAGAACAAGGTACCCGAAGTTTCAACGTTGTGCTAAACAACGTTGAATTCACCGTTCAGTTGCATTTTCTGGTTCATGTTCAAGTGTCAAGTTCCCGATGCAACTTCAAAGCCTGCCTTACCTCACTTACTTATAAAGTTTGGCAGCGCAAACGTCCAAGTTATCGTAATAAATTTTCTACCAAAGCATTAACTCAATGGCTTGAATAAACAGCGTCGTCAATTTGTTTCTTAATATTTCACTCACGTTAACTTGCACCTCTTCACTGTCGAATTTTTTTCCTGTACCAAAACCAATTAACCTTAAATATGTCACGGACATTGCATCCTTACTGTAATTTTGTTAAGAATTGCTTTGCACGGTAATTAACTGCAGCGTTAGTAAATAATGGGCATGCTATAGTGGCACAATGACAACGCATATTCCGGAACCCTCATCTAAAACAGGAACAATTAGAAAAGCAGGCAAACAGCGTGTTCTTGTATTTTATTTATTTATTTATTTATTTTCAAATACTATTGGCCGTCTTGGCCGTATTAGGGCGGGTACAGCAAGTTTGCACGCAGCGTAAAAAATGTAAACACCTTACAGACAAGAAGCAATGACATGAAGCAATGAATGTTGGAAATACAATGCAAAATAAATCATCAAACACGAATACAATATTTTGGCTAAGAAATACATGTTTGTAACATTGTAACAGTGATATCGTAAGCAGCATAAAAGAAAGACTATTGTATGTATTTCTAGCATAGTGTGACAACGTTTGCATGACACTACTAAGATCCAATTTCATAAAAGGTTTTTATTGCGTTCCTCAACGATTTTAATGCTACTCGACTGCAAAACAGACGCCGGCAAAGTGTTCCATTCCTTAATCGTTCGCGGCCAAATGAATAAGACTACACGTCCAGATATGCCTTTGGAATTGAGAATATGCAATGATTCCTTAACCTGACGTTTCAAGCCTGCCTGGGAGAAAGATAGGGTGTGGTTTCAATATTGAAGTGGCCTTTTGACAACAAAAAAAGAAATTTAAGTCTAGCCAACTTCCGCCGTTGAGCCAGTGGAGGCAAATCATGCAACCGAAGCATTTCGGAAACAGAGTCAGTACGATAATGCCGGGAAAGAATGAACCTTGCCGATTTTCTCGGTATCTTCTCAATGCGCTTTATTAATCCTCATTAAAATGGATCCCAAATGACACTGGCATACTCTAACGTCGGTCTAATGTAAGCTAAATATGCAAGTAGTTTGACGGGTGTTGTTGCTAGCTTTAATTTTCGGCGAAGGAACCCTAACTTTTTTTCCTGCAGCTCCACAAGTTCTGTCTATGTGCGATTTGCAACTTAAGTCTTTCGAAATTATTAAACCTAGGTATTTTATTGTTACAGCTTCGGTTAGAATTATTTAGCTCATCTCATAATTACACCCAATAACATGCTTTGCTTTGTTTGTAACTCTGAGCATGACTGATTTAGATTCGTTAATTTTCATTTTACTTTTTGCGGCCCAGAGTTCTTCAGCTCTAAAGGCTTGACTAAGTGACGCCTGATGGTTTTGGTTATTCATTTCACGATATAATAAACAATCGTCTGCAAATAACCGGATGGTTATTTCCTAACTTATGTGATGAGGAATATCATTTATGTAAACTAGAAAAAGATGTGGTCCTGAAACGTATCCCTGTGGAACGCCTGAGGTTATTTTTTATTGGTTAGATTTGTTACTCTATATTTCAATGTATCGTGTCCGATCTGTAAGCTATGAGCGGATCCACATAACAACATCATTATTTATATTCATTTCCATCAGCTTTTGAATTGATTCATTATGTGCGACCAGATCGAAAGCCTTCGAGTAATCTAAAAATATAGCGTCGACCTGCTTTCTATTGTTCAAGGAAGCTGAAAAATTGTTGATTATTTCTATCAACTGCGTGACAGTCGAAAGGTGCTGTCGAAATCCGTGCTGGTTGGGAAAAAAAGCTTTCTTGTCTTCAAGGTAGGTGTAGATTGATTTTGAAAATATGTGTTAAGTAGTTTGCAGCATACACACGCGAGTAAAATTGGACCATAGTTTATAATATGTTGCCTTTCACCACACTTGTGAACCGGAACCACTTTTGCGATTAGCCAGTCATCTGGGACGTGTTTTTGTTTTAGTGAAGAATAAAAAATGACCTCTAAATAGTGAGCTACCCATTCCGCATATCTGCGCTGAAAGGCATTCGGTATGCCGTCAGGACCTACAGATTTCTTGTCGTTAATTTTAAGCAAAAGAGCTACAATGCCTTCATGCGAAACTTGAATATTAGGCATTGGTGATGTGTATGGGGATTCTAGAGAGAGGGGAAAAGACCATCTGCAGAAATGTCAGTAAAGATAGATTGAAAAAAATAATTAAAACATACTGCCATACGCGAGTTGTCCGACACAAGTTCGCCATTACCGACAATGCCACTGGGACCTTCGTTATTGTGCGACAAATGGCGCCAGAACGGTCCGGATCGTGCTTCATAAGATTAGTTAATGTGACGTCGTATTAATTCTTTTAGCAGCAGCCATATTTGTGCGCAATGTAGAGCTTAGAGCCGAAATATTATTATGATCTTTTTTTACTTCTGTCTCTCACGGTTAATTTTCTGCTTTACGTGTATAACTTCGCGGGTTATCCACGGGTTCCGTTTATTTATTTTCTTCTTCCGAGTTGGCACATATCTGTTTACGCAGAGAAAACAACATCTTTAAAGGCAATCCGCAAAGCACGGACGTCATCCGTCGAATTGAATCCATCAGTACACAGCGAAAGATGATCAATAATGCTTGTGCCATAGGCTCTATCGAAATACATAACATGCGTGGTACTACCAGCCTTCGGCTATACAGAGGTAGACCTTATCTCCACCTAAACTAGCTTATGATCCGAGAGTCCTGTTTCACCCGATACGTCGTAGTCTGCAAATCGCCCGTCTAGGAACACCAAGTCAAATATAGATCTTGATTTCCCAACTACGGGTGTGCTCTCATGCACTACCTGTTGTAAACACTTACTGAAAGCTATTTATAGAAGTAGTTCACAATGGGCATCTTCGCGAGGCTGAACGCTAAGCGTGGACCAATCAATCCCTGGTAAGTTGAAATCACTAGCAATGATTATGCGACAGCTGCGCTTTTTAAAGCTAAGCTGCATATCTTCAAGATAGGAAATGGGTGATTTAGACGGTCTATAAACAGTTCCAAGATATATCCTTGTTTTATCTAGGTTAATTTCACACCAGATGCTTTCATGTTTTGGAATGCCAGTCATTTGCACACAGTCAATATCGGCCTTGAATAGAATAGCAACTCCGCCCCCACGAGCATCGCGGTCTCTTCGTATGATTTAATAAATAGTTGGTAAAAGCTCTTTATCTGGTATTTCGGGCAGCAGCCACGTTTCGCTTATTGTAAGCACATGAGGATCGTAATTAGCCAGGATGTACTCTGTCTCTAATTTTGTTTACTAAACTTCTAGCGTTCAAATTGATCAAGTAGAAGGCATTCGAATCAATTTTTTTGTTCCGTCAGTCACCCCCTACGAGCAGTAGGGCGTCTGTTAGGATGCGGAACATTAGCACGGCTGCACTTTGATTGATCCCACGTGTACACGACAAAGTCCACATGTAATTTATCGTAATTCAAGCGCACACGACGCGAGTCCTCCCTTTCTTGTTTCGCAGAATCGCAGAGCATTTTACGCTTTGCCAGTGTTTCTTTTAAAAAATCATCAGAAATGAAGACACCGCTGCCCTTCAGCTTTCTGCATTGCTTGTAAATTTTACCTTTTTACCTATAATCATACAACATTAGAATTACAGGTTGAGGCCGGGCGCTCCTTTTATCAATCCGATGTATTCCTTCCACGGTACTCAAGTTGATGCCAAGTTTTTCTTCGAATACACCTACTAACACTTTCGCTTCAAGGTCACTTAAGGATTCCCTCTCGCCGTCTGCTATTTCAGATACCACTAGGTTATTCCGCCTACTTCGGTCCTTAAAGCTGTCTATTTTTTGCTGTTGCTGCCAAAGTGTACTCTCTAACTGTTTTACTGTTTTAGACAAATGCGCAATTGTACTCGCCTGTTCTTTAAATATTTTAAGGCTGTTTTCAACCACCTTCAGTCGCTTGCTCATCCTCTCTAGATCTGATTGTATTGCCGTTTGCCCATCGCACAATTCCTTTAACATCACCTTCGTTTCTGGCACAGGGTTTATTTCTACGTTTCCAGACAGCAACAGACATAAAGACGCAAAGCGGGAAAAAATTACTTCTGGACACGGCAGCACAACAGCAAACCGATTATCATTCTTGTAGTCACAATAATTGTAATAACTAACCTGTTCATGCAACAAAAGGCGGTCAGACGACATTGTATACGCTGTGTCACCGTGCCCACTGAAGCCGTAGGTATACAGTGACCGATTTATAGTGCCAGACGTGATTCCCGTCTCTTGCCGTTGGTTTCCCTGTCCGAATGTAACGTTGCTAGCATGGTCCAGTTGAATGCCGGTACGGTCCAAAGACGGTCCGATGGCGCACTGGTTCCACGTTTGCAGCTATTATGAGGCGGCGATCAGCATCACCTGTTCAAGCAACAGAAGGCGGTTAGACGACATTGCATACGCTGTGCCGCCATGCCCACTGAACCCGTAGGTTGACAGTGCCCGATTTATATGTCAAACGTGATTGCCGCCTCTTGCCGTTGGTCTCCGTGTCCGAAAGTAACGTTGATAGCATGGTCCAGTTGAATGCCGGTATGGTCGAAAGACGGTCCGATGGCGCACTGGTTCCACGCATGCAGCTGGTATGATGCGGCGATCAGCATCACCTGTTCAAGCAACAGAAGGCGGTTAGAGGACATTGTATACGCTGAGCTGCCGTGCGCACTGAAGCCGTAGGTTGACGGTGGCCGATTTATAGTATCAAACGTGATTCCCGTCTCTTTCCGTTGGTGTCCCTGTCCGAGAGTAACTTTCATAGCATGGTCCAGTTGAAGGCCGGTACGGTCCAAAGACGGGAATCACGTCTGCAGCATGCAGCTGGTCCGAGCATGCAGCATGCAGCTGGTCCGATGGCGCACTGGTTCCACGCATGCAGCTGGTATGATGCGGCGATCAGCATCACTTGTTCAGGCAACAGACGGCGGTTAGACGTCATTGCATACGCTGTGCCGCCATGCCCACTGAAGCCGTAGGTTGAGAGTGACCGATTTATAGTGTCAGACGTGATTCCCGTATCGTGCCATTGGTCTCCGTGTCGGAGAGTAACGTTGGTAGCATGGGCCAGTTTAATGCCGGCACGGTCCAAAGACGGTCCGAAGGCGCTCTGGTTCTACGCATATTCAAATCTGTTCAGCTTTGGACACCAGTACACTACCAACACATTTAATACAAACATTACAGGTAAAGATCTTGCTCACAAAACAGGTTCGCAAGTTATCGAACTTTATCAAGTATTAAGTAATCATAACATCATCGACAATCATTAGCACAACCATTGCATCGGTTATTCAACTAACAGTGAACTAGGAAAGTTCATTCAAAAACTTCATCCTACCTTTGCTTTCATTGTGACGCAGTTTTTCTTGAATTCTCGAAGACATAATACCGCGTTCTTCTATAGAAGCTTCTCATGAATGTTTGGGATGTGAACACCGCGGCTGTTAAACGCGCATAGATCATGTACTTTCGTACACGTTCAAACAAACTTGCACTAATTATTTAGCGGTCGCCTTATGCCCACGTTGCATCTGAGTACCTCAGAGTGGCATGCTAGCTCTTCGTTTATTTTTGATACGAAAAAAAAATAGTTTGTCATAGTGTCTTTAGTTGGCAATCAAGAATATGTTTATGACGACCCGCCGTGATTGCTCAGTGGCTATGGTGTTGGGCTGCTGAGCACGAGGTCACGGGATCGAATCCCGGCCACGGCGGCCGCATTTCGATGGGGGCGAAATGCGAAAACACCCGTGTGCTTAGATTTAGGCTCACGTTAAAGAACCCCAGGTGGTCAAAATTTCCGGAGTCCTCCACTACGGCGTGCCTCATAATCAGAAAGTGGTTTTGGCACGTAAAACCCCAATTATTATTATTATTATTATGTTGATGACTGTGTGACTTACCATAAGAACTCTTGTACCGCGGACAATTAATAATAAATTATAGTCTCACCTAGACATAATTGCTAAATGCTGAACATGCCGTGCGCCTACTGTCCGTGCGTTTCCAATACATATCCTCATATCATCAGTAGAAGCCTAGCTGGACATGTTTTATTGATACTCATCTAGGTGCTCAAAAAAAATAATCAAACCAAGAAAATGCAAGTCTGAAAATCTACTAGCTTCCGCTAACCACTTACTTGATCGGCTGGAACGCCAAATGCGGCTCCTCTCATTAGCCTGAACTGACTTATACAACGCTAAGCTGGCATTAGCTCAATAAGCAGGCGTCTCTTCGAATAGTGAACACGCACATTCGTCTAACTACATTGAAGACATTCGAAACCACGTTTAGAGTATCATCGTTTCTAACTGTAATCATTATCATCATAATCGTCATCATTTTTATTTTTACCACTGAATACAAGGTCAAAAAGGAAGAGCCGGAAAAAAAGCCGAAATTTCTTCGGCTTGACAAAGCTTCGGTCTCCCAGACAGGTATGGTAGCGGCTCGTGTAGCAATACAATCATGCATAAAGTGTGGATATAACAGTATTTTAAGCACAAATACATGTAGATACTTTCATGTTATAAAAACTAGTTATAATAGTGTTGTGTAAAATAACTACCAGTATACAATGACCAATCTGTTATCTTCCATAATATTATTTAACACAGACTCAATTGCAAATATCATAAGAATGCAAAAGCAGTATACACACATGCCTACACACACACACACACACACACACACACACACACACACACACACACACACACACACATATATATATATATATATATATATATATATATATATATATATATGTGTGTGTGTGTGTGTGTGTGTGTGTGTGTGTGTGTGTGCACATACATACACATATATATACACACACATAAATATAACAAGCTTCATAGAAGTGTACAACAAACACAAGTTTCCACCAGGAAATGTTATTTATTTTTAAATATTTTACATACTTGCAAACACATGTACCTCTATGTTAAAGAAATAGAAAAAGAAAATCTGCATATAGGCTGCTGCTTTCGCGACAACACCCCGGCAACGTAGACCAAGGCGTCATCACATCCTCGAATTTTAGAAACGCGAAGACACCCTTCGGAGCACCCAGCTTACAACGCAAACACTGCCACTTGGTCCAGGCACAATCACTGCAGCGGAAACCTGGATTCTAGGAATAATTTTTACAAGTGTGAACATATAGACACAACGAGAGTATATAATAGGTTAGAGTTAGAGTAGCTAACAATACACATCTATAAGAATAAATCTAATATATTAATTTTGTTTAGAGATAACACATCAACATTTTTGTTGGTTGAAGTAGTTAAGTAGGAAAGGTAGTGTATGTTTAAGGCGTGGACAGCCAGAATTCGTACGTCAGAAAGGGATCTGCCATGGTGCCTGGCGACGATATGAATATGTGCTTCTATTTTCTTGTAAAGTTCCCAGGGTTATGAATGAATCGAGTTTTCCCAGCATAGTATTTTTAGAGCGTAGTAATGTCTTGAATTTATATATTGGTCACGAGCTCTGATTATTCTGTTCTGTTGAAAAAGCTTTTGCGTGAGTTCGAAAAAAGAAACGTTTGCTGTAGCCCGAATCGCTTTCTTTTGAAGTATTTGCAGTATTTGAATATTTTGCTTTGTAGTGTTACTTCATATAAGTGAACAGTAACTGAGGAGTGAATGGAAAAGAGCATGAAGAATGACACGCTCAACTTTAAAAGGTAATGCACTTCGAATCCCATTTAACACAGCAACAACTTTTCGTACCTTCGAGCAAACATGACTAACATGTTCATTCCAGGACATCTGCGCTATGAATATTAGCTTAGGGTTCTTAAGGATGACGTAATGTTAATTTTATACGGAACCAAAACAATATTATCTGGCAATGTAGTAGAACTTCCCGGAACATGAAAAATAACGCATTTTGTTTTGGTTTCATAGAGGATGAGGCCGTTTGGATTAGACCATGCTCGAAGTCCCTAACAAATGGAGCTCGCTATAGGCGTTACTTCTTTTAAATCTTTACCTGTAAAGAAAACAGAGCAGTCATCTGCATATGCGACAAACTTACACATATCCCTTACTTTTACGATATCATTAATGTAATACAGAAAAAGTATCGCGCCAAGGATGCTACCTTGGGGCACGCCCACTGTCAAAGGTTTTATCGGCGATCTGTTCTCATTAACGTCCACAAACTGATGTCGGCTTTCTAAATAAGATCGGATAAGTTCAAGTGTTATTCCTCGGAAGCCACATCTTTCCAGCTTTATCGGCTGCAATTTGTGGTTGACTCAATCAAAGGCTTTGCTGAAGTCTAAGTATAACCCTCAAGTCAGACATTCTTTTTTCAATGTTCTCTAGAATAAGCTCCTGTATACTTAAAGCACTTTCCGTAGACCGTTTTTTCTTAAACCCATGTTGACAGTCGGTTAGCAAGCCATGTTTTGCGAAAAATTATCAATACGAAAGTTAACAATTTTTTCGAGTCCCTTTGATAGGACAGGAAGTATATACAGGTCGATAATTGCCAATAATATTTTTGTCACCTCCTTTGTGAAGAACTATTGCTCTCGCTACCTGCATATTACTTGGTAAAACTCCGGTTGACAGAGAAATATTTAAAAATGTGCATTACTGCAGATGCAGGTAAGTCTATGATGTACTTAATTGGCGTAATTTATAAATCATCTACATCTCGACTGTGGCTATTTTTCAAGGATGAAAATGTTGTAAGCATCTCTGGGATGCTACTAGGCTTTAGGAATAAGGATTCTCTTAATGAAACTGCATGCATTGCATCTTGAATGTCATGATCTACGGATCCTACTTTAACAAAGAAATTGTTAAAATGGTTCGCAAGTTCTGTACCACCTACAAAGGTGCCATCAATGTTCAACATATCTGTTCGTGTATCGACTGACTTACGATTTAGTGTTTCGTTTTTTTTCCATACTTTGTCACTTCTGCGCGCGCAATCATTGTTAAATATACGGCTACAGTAGTAATTTTTCGCCTTTTCTTTTTCTGTGTTCAATTTATTCCTAAACTGTTTATAATCTTTCCACTTTTACAAGTCCTTCGACTTGATAAAAGACTGATAAAGCTTATTTTTTTGGTTGATTTGCCAAATGAGTTCTTTCGAAATCCATGGCTTGTGTGACATTCTTCTACACCGATTGTTTCCAAGCGGAAATGATTTGAAGTACAGTGTTTTTACTTTGCTCATAAACTTATCATATTACTGTATTGGCATATTCAATGGGGAAAATGTCGCTCCAGTTTATTTCGCGCACAGCTTCTCTGAATTTATCCAGCGTTTGAGCCGATATCTTGCTGTATGTTGTCTTTTCAGTCCATGCACTTTTAACGATGCCTTTGCGTTCTAGAAAAAGATACATACGCATATGATCGCTGGCATCACAGCTTGTGATACATGATGCCGTGTTATCGATGATGGAGTTCATTATGAAAGGGTCAAGTGATTATGATTTAGTGACGGTTACACGCGTCGGGGATCTGATGATGCTGCAGAAGTCATTGCACTCTAGAATAGATAGGAATTGCGCAGTAGGGGCTGAATTAGTCATAATGTAAATGTTGAAATCACCGCGCAGTGTAAGCAGATAGCCGTTTTCATTCACGTATGACAGAGGGTTACCAAAAAACTAAAAAAAAAGCAGACTGGCTCTCATTAGGGGGTCGATACAAAACCACAAATGCCGTCTTTTCTTTCTTTATGCATAAGACTTCATAATTTTCTGTGGCTGTGCTATATTCTCTAAGAATATCGTACCCTGTTAGAGAAGCCAGAATTACAACGCCGCCACCTCTGCTTCCTTTGCGGATCATGAAGAAATGCTCGTATCCTTGAGGTACATAATGTTCCGCGTCATCATTGTACTAAGTTTCGGTAAACATCAATACGTCAAATGTTACCCTACATGATTCGATTAGCACAGTGACTTCATCCTTTTTGTCACCCGTGCTAAATAGACAAGCCGAACTTGAGGACCTCTCATACCCGACAGACAGCAGCCACGTATGAATATTTCATTACTGTATTATGTATTCCTGTTTATTGATCCGTGAGATCGCGCACATTATTGCGCCAGCTCTTTTTATTGCACGAAAAGCAGCTGACTAGAATAGCGCTTACCTTAACAGAGAATTGGGATAGTCGGCCCAGACAACGCCCGGTCCTGTGGTTTCATGTTTCATGTCTCTCCGTGTCTTCGTATTTTACGCTGTAGCAATTATGCAATATCCTGCCATCTCGTAATATCTCTGAAACTGATCCTGATCAATTGCTTCCTGTTTTGCGCACAGCCCTTAAAGCGTACAATATAGTTCTTGGGTCCTCCTACAATAGTTATATGCAGGATAGTTAGCCCTTGTACACTTCGTGGAGGCTGCAACTGTTTATAACTTTGTCTTTTTCTTATGTTTCTTCATCAACCTGTAAATACAAGCGCCAGTGTTTAATGGACTTACGATGTTTTCTACTGGTGTTTATTTTTCTTTGTTATTAATGCCTTACTCCTTTTGTAAAGCACATGCTTGAGGCTTCGAAGGCTACCATGAAGCCATAAATATGAAATATATTGTCTCGTTTCAGTACACGGACTGGAAAAAAATGTAAGTGATAATATTTGTAATACTTTTAAAACATCTAATAAGAGTAAGCATGCGAGTCAAACATATATTTCGTATCATCTATAAAAATTTATTGATCATGTTGAGCCAACAGACAATTCAATCAGCTCTGGTTCAAATAGAAATCTACAATCAAATGAAGCACGCAGAACGAAAGTGTACAAAAAATTAACAGGAGCATTACGCTTTCGTTGCAGCGCCAATTATGCTATGGTTACGGCTATCAATCCGCCTACTGTCTTGGGTATTTATATTTACCAGACAGCGCGAGCACCACTCAGGGTTCATGGCGGCCGGATGTGGAACATTTTTTGCCCGATGCCGTCGAGTAGCGCGTCCACTTAGGAGTTGTCAATTGGCTTAAAAATCCTCGCATGCTGCCGTCTGACATCAAGGATGCCTGATTCGAGATGCTCGTTATGAATGAACAAGAGAAGGGAAACCGGGGGCTTCTTCCGAGTAGACATATTCCCGGGTATCTTTTCCTCTCCTTTGATTCTTTCTACATTTTGTACATTTCAGATTCAACTACAGCAATTTTCCTTTATCATTTCCTTTGCTATGTTGCCTGTTTGTTTTATATAATTGTGAATAACACATATTAGGCCCTTTGGAATAATTTCTAATCTTGTACCTACATTTGCTGCAGTTTGAGTCATGACTTCCGACTATCACACAGAAAGTGCAGTATAGTTCTACCTATTTATTACTAGTGTGTTCCACAAAAAGGACTATAATATTAAAATTATGGATGGAGGCAGGCTATCGTTTAAGGTCTTCTATTGAGCCCGAAATCACTACTTGGGAAATACGATGAACCACAGCGCACGAAACCCACGTGAAGCCAGCAATTGACGGCTTAATAGCCTAAAAACAGCAATATCTGTTGCTCCAGGATCATCCAAGCTCATCGTCCCGTTTCAATGCAACCAACTAAGTTCCATGACGCCCAATTGAAGAACAAATACCATTGGCCACATTGAACAAACTTCCATAATAACTGCTCGCAAGGGGACGCTTCTTGCTATTCAACACTCCGTCAGGTGGACTGTGATGCAGCATTTTAGAGCGCAGCTCTTTGCGCTCGTTCCTGCGGTGAGTGCTGGTGTCCCTCGTAACCGAGCGAACGAGCATAGCGAAGGACGAAAGCGTCAACACGGTGCGCAGCGGGAGATGAACGAAGGCAATAAACAAGATAGCGTGAGCACGAAAGCGGAAGAGGAGGTTATGGCGAAAGCGTGAGGTGAAAGGCATAGTGCCACGCAAGACGGGCTCTGCGGCGACGATCGCTGCGAGATGTCACCAGAGTAGCGCGCGTCGCCCATGACGTCACCGTTGCTATATATGCAAAGAAAGCGCTGCGCGAGGGGAGGCCTATTTGCGGGCGGCGGCGCACTGCCTCTGGCGATCTGCCAATTAGTGAGGCAGTCGCGCACCACTTTGTTTCGTTTTAAACGTGCCGTAAGAGACAGATTGTCCACGCCAGCCAATATAATGCGAAATGAAAACTCGTGTACATCTGCATTCAAATTTCCCGTTAGGGAGGGTCGTATTTTCGGTTAATTTTTTGTGACTCATCGATGTACTCACTCGGCTACTCACACAGATGACTAAGAAGCCCAATGCACATCGTCACTCTTTTGCAAGAGCGGCAGTGTTATATTGTCACGGGTATAAATTATTTACACGATGTATTTACACAATGCGTACATATACAGCACCACATAACCCCGAGAGGCTGTTGCCACTTCGCCGTCTTTACTGTCGACGACTTTATCCACTTTTCAACCTTAACACGACCCTCGGCAGAAAAAGCACCGTCCCGGTGCTTCAGATGGGGCCGTCAGTAAGGGCATAGTACGGCTTAAGCCGAGAGACGTGTACGACGTCAGCTGACGTGGAACCGGGTGGCATGACGGAGGTCTCCGGGATGATCTCGTAAGTGACATTGGTCACTTGACGTAAAACACGGTAAGGACCCTTGTAGTACGGGAGGAGTTTCTAGGAGAGCCCCACTCAGCGGCAAGGGGACCAAATTAGCACGGGAGAGTCTCGTGAAATATATATGTCACGATGGCGGCGATTGTAAGCGTGTCGTTGAGATTCCTGCGATGCCAAGAGACGAGTACGGGCAAGCTGGCGGGCATGGCCAGCGTGGGCGATGGCGTCGTGGGCACACTCGGTCCTCGAATCCTGTATCAAGGGGGGTGAAGTGTCCAAGGGTAATACGGGGTCTTGACCGAAGAGCAAATAAAATGGCGAATATCCAGCATATCTTGGCGTGATAAATAATAGGCGAATGTGACATAAGGGAGCGCCACATCCCAGTCTTCCTGGTCAGGTGAAACGTATTTCGATAGCATGTAAATAATGAACGGATTCAGTCGCTCAGTAAGGCCGTTGGAGTGGGGATGATAGGAGGTGGTCAGTTTGTGCTTGGTAGAACATGATCCTAGGATATCGGCGATTACTTGGGAGAGGAAAGTGCGGCCGCGGTCAGTAAGGAGCTGTCGCGGGGCGCCATGTAGTAAAATGATATCCTGGAGTATGAAATCTGCGACGTCCGTTGCGCAGCTCGTGAGAAGTGCCCGAGTTATGGCATAGCGCGTCGCGTAATCAGTAGCCACAGCGACCTTGCTCTTGTCGGAGCTGGACTCGGGGAAAGGGCCAAGGAGATCCAAACCCACGCGAAAGAACGGCTCAGGTAGAATGTCGATCGACTATAAGTACGCGGCAGGAAGCTTTGCTGGCTTTTTGAGATGTTGACAGGGCTTGCAAGCAGCTGCATAGCGCCGTACGGAGCGCGCGAGGCCGAGCCAGTAGAAGCGGCGGCGCACACGGTCGTAAGTGCGAGCAAAGCCAAGGTGTCCGGCAGTGGGGGCGTCATGAAGCTCCTGAAGCACGGTTAAGCGGAGGTGTGGAGGAACGACAAGTAGAAGGGGACGACCGTCAGGATGAAAACTGCGTCGGTACAATATCCCGTCCTTGAGAACGAAGCACCGTAACGATGGATCAGTAGGAGCAGGTTCCATTCGGTCAATGAGGGTCCTCAAAGTAGTGTCATGGCGTTGCTCGTTGGCCATGTCCAAAAGCTGGGAAATGGAAAGAACACTTGCGGAAGCGTCCATGTCGGCGTTGGCTGGCGTGTGTAAAGGGTAACGGGACAAACAGTCGACGTCCTTGTGTAGGCGTCCAGACCTATACACCATCGAGTAGGCATACTCTTGTAGCCGCAAAGCCCATCGTCCAAGCCTCCCTGTGGGATCTTTCAAGGACAAAAGCCAACAGAGGGTGTGGTTGTCCGTTACAATAGAAAAGAGCCTGCCGTATAAATATGGGGGAAATTACGCCACTGCCTACACAACGGCCAAACATTCGCGCTCGCCAGTACAGTAGTTCCGCTTCGCAGGTGACAAAAGACGGCTAGCGTACGCGATGAGACGTTCATGGTCGTATTGAACTTGTGCCAAGACGGCACCGATTCTGTGGCCACTGGCATCGGTGCGCACCTCTGTAGGTGCTGAAGTAGCGAAATGTCCTGAAATTGGTGGGGTGGGGAGCATTTTTGTAAGCCGAGAAAAGGCAGTGGCCTGAGAAGATCCCCATAAAAACGTCTCACTTTTCTTAATGAGATATGTGAGAGGGTGTGCTATCGTGTCAAAATCTTTAACAAAGCGGCGGAAGTAAGAGCAAAGACCCACGAAACTTCGGACATCTTTTGCGGACCGTTGGACAGGGAACCCTTTCACCGCGCGAATTTTCTCTGGGTCCGGTCGGATGCCAGTCGCACTGACGACATGTCCGATAAAAGTAATCTCACGGTGACCGAAGTAACATTTCTTGCAGTTGAGCTGTAGACCGGCCTTGCAAAGAACGGCAAGTACGGCTGAAAGGTGCTCAATGTTTGTGCTGAATGAGGGCGAGAACACAATAACATCATATAGGTAGCAGAGACAAGTCGACCACTTGAATCCTTGGAGTAATGAGTCCATCATACGCTCAAAGGTAACCGGAGGGTTGCATAGCTCAAAAGGCATAACTTTCAATTGGTTAAGACCATCAGGCGTTATAAAGGTGGTTTTTTCACGATCTAGATCATCGACACCGATTTGCCAATATGCGGACCGCAGGTCGATGGACGAAAAGTTATGTGCCCCGTATACGCAATGGAGAGAGTCATCGACACGAGGTAGCGGGTAGACGTCCTTCTTCGTTATGCGGTTGAGGTGTCGGTAATCGACGCAGAATCTCCATGAACCGTCCTTCTTTTTGACCAGCACGACAGGGGATGCTCAGGGACTTGACGATGGCTCAAAGATGTCTTTCGCTAGCATCTTGTCAATTTCGGTTTTGATGACGTGACGCTCCGAAGCTGACACTCGGTAGGGTCGCCGATGGATGGGTGGATTACGCATGTATGTATGCGATGTTTGACAAGTTACATCCGGCCTAAGGGTCGGCTGTTCAGGTCTAATATAGCCTTGTAGGAAAGCAATAGACTGCAGAGCTGTTCAGTCTCTGCAGCAGTGAGATCCGGGGCGATCGTTTTCCTAATGTCGTTGTCGGTACATTTAGCAGACCGGAAAGACTCACAGGCAGCATCGATGGTGAAGGTCTCAATGCAACTAACTTCGAAAGGAGTGATTGTAGCTAGGGTGATAACTTTCGGCAGAATTTGCTTAGCGAGCCCGAAATTCACCACAGGGAGATACGTGTGACTGTCTGTGACCATCACTATTGTTTGCGGAACGGTAACGTTGTGGGTGAGAACGATGGCAGTTATGCAAGCGGAGATGTAATCACCGTCGGGAACTGGCGTAGAAGGCGACATTTCGATGTATGTGAAGACCTGTGGTGGAACGTGAACAAAATCGATCGGTCTTAGGCGAATTCCGTGTGGTGTCGAAGGAACGTCCAGCAGAGGCAGGTCAGGACGCACAGTACTTGAGGAACAATCGATGAGCGCTGAGTGGACGGAGAGGAAGTCTAGGCCTAGTATGAGGTCATGGGGGCATTGGTCAAGCACAGTGAAAAGGACGACAGTATGGCAGCCGGAAATGCTCACACGTGCATTACACATTCCACCCACGGTCACCGTGCTGCCGTGGGCGATTCGTACGAACTGCGTAACGGCAGGCGTAACAATTTTCTTTAAATGGCGGCGTAGGCGGCTGGTCATAATCGATATGTGTGTTTCGGTATCTATGAGAGCTTTGACGGGTGTGCCATCAACTTGGACGTCAAGAAGGTTTTTTCTTGTAAACAGCGCCAAAGGAGGATTTTGCGGCGAATGCGACATTGCAGCACCACCTCGAGGTGATGCATTGCCTACTTTTCCTGGTGGGGTGGTCCTAGGTAGGTCGGCGACGGTGAGCGGTGAAGCAGGGGCGGACGTGGCTGACGACGTTGAGGCGAGGGCGACCGTGCATAGCGGCGAGTCGAAGTAGTGGCGTCGAAAGCGTCATAGAAGCGACGGGGTGAGGAACTTCGGGGCAAACTTGCATTCCGGAAAGTGTTTCCAGGAGGGGATGGCCAACGGCTCCGGCAGTGATGGGAAACGTGACCGATTCGGCCGCAGCAGAAGCAGATCGGTCTGTCGTCAGGTGTACGCCAGTCCGATGAATCCCTGGTAGTGTAGTGATAACGGAAACTGTGAGGTGGACTGCGATAGGACGGAGGCGTAGGAGCAGGGCGGGTGTCAGGGCGACTCAAGGAGCAGGCGCTGGGAAGAACCATATTAGCTATTTCCTGGTGAACTACGGACTGGATCAGCGATATCGTCTCAGCAGTGTTGTTCCAAGACGTCTGTTGAGGCGAGGCAGGAAACTCTGCTACGAGTTCGCGGCGTACAATATGGGTCATGTGTTTGCTTGATGGAGGATAGCTAAATTTGTCGGTGGGGTCAGTACAGGAAAAGGTCGCTGCAGTATTTGGAAGCCGTGTAAACTGATTGTATACACGGCGACTGTTCGTCTGCTCGAAGCGGTGGCAATCCTTCATGGTGGTTTCGATAGTCGACACGTTTCTAAAGACCAGAAGGTTGAATGCGTCGTCCGCGATGCCTTTGATGTGCCCAACTTTGTCCGCCTCTGGCTAGGACGTTCCTATTTTATGACAGAGAGCTAGGACATCCCGAATGTAGGCGGCATACGTCTCCGTAGCAGTTTGGGCACGCGTGACGAGTTGTTGCTTGGCGGCTAGTTGTCGACCGCTCGGATTGCCAAAAACGTCGCACAGCTTTTCTTTGAAGAAGTCCCAGCTGGTTAGGTCTTCCTCGTGTGTGGAAAACCAGCTTCACGGTGTTCCTTTGAGGTAGAACACGACATTGGCCAGCATTATGGTCTCATACCACCTGCTCACCTTGCTGACGCGCTCATACATCTTCAACCATTCTTCAACGTTGACACCATCGAGGCCAATGCACTTGGCGGGGTATTATGGCTGAGGTAGAGCAACGTACTGGGTATGCGTAGTCGGCATTGCAGCTGGATATGCAGTGCCTTCCACTGGAAACATGGTCCCAGGCTGAGTGAGACGTCCGCTTCGGAGTTCTGTGGCGAAGACGCGTACCCCGCACCTCCAGCAAAATGTCACGGGTATAAAACTATTTACAAGATGTATTTACAAGCCATATGTAAACAACAGCCGAGAATCCAGAGAGGCTGGTGCCAATTCGTCATCTTCACCATTGACGACCTTGTCCTCTTTTCCGCCGGAACAATATAGTTTCATTGATTACGAGGAAGCGTTTGATTCAGTCAAAACCTGAGCAGTCATGCGGGCATTACGGAATTTGGGTATAGACGAGCCGTATGTAAAAATACTGAAAGATATCTATAGCGCCTCCACAGCCACCGTAATCTTCCTTAAACAAAGCAACAAAGTCCCAATAAAGAAAGGCGTCAGGCAGGGAGATACAATCTCTCCAACGCTATTCACAGCATGTTTATAGTGGGCATTCAGAGACCAGGATTGGGAAGAATTGGGGATAAGAGTTAATGGAGGATACCTTAATAACTTGTCAGTCACTGATGATATTGCCTTGCTAAGAAACTAAGGCCACAAATTACATTGCATGCGCACAGACCTGCAGAGTGAAAGCAGAAAGGTGGGTATAATATTAATCTGCAGAAAACTAAAGTAATGTTTAGCAATCTCAGAAGGGAACAGCAGTTTACGATAGGTAGCGAGGCACTGGAAGTGGTACGGGAAGACATCTACTTAGGGCAGGTAGTGACCGCGGATCCAGATGATGAAACTGAAATAATCAGAAGGATAAGAATGGGCAGGGGTGCGTTTGGCAGGCATTCTCAGGTCATGAGCAGCAGGTTGCCATTATCGCACAAAAGAAAAGTGTATAACAGCTGTGCGTTACCAGTACTCATGTACGGGGCAGAAACCTGGAGGCTTACGAAAAGGGTTCTACTTAAATTGAGGACAATGTGACGAGTTATAGAAAGAATAATGATGGGTGTAACGTTAAGGGACAAGAAAATGGCAGATTGGGTGACGGAACAAGCGCGAGATAATGATATCTTAGTTGAAATCAAGAAAAAGAGATGGGGGGGTGCATGAGCAGGGCATGTAATGAGGCAGGAAGATAACCGATGGTCATGAAGGTTTACGGACTGGATTCCAAGGCAAGGTAAGCGTAGTAGGGGGCGGCAGAAAGTTAAGTGGGCGGAGAAGATTAAGAAGTTCGCAGGGACAACATGGCCACAGTTAGTACAGGACCGAGGTATTTGGAGAAGTATGCGACAAGCCTTTGCCCTGCAGTGGGCGTACCAAGCTGCTGCTGCTGCTGATGATGATGATGAAGTAAGAATATTCGCCACCACATCGCGTCACAACCGAACCGAAATACACTCATCTCTATTTATGGCATTTATTCTATAACGACATGCATAGAACTAGTGAGCTTTGAGATTATCGCATAAATTCAGATTAATGGGTTCACCCAGATTTCGAAAAGTACTGCGTGTAAGTGTCTTTATTACCAAAGCCCAGCTGCTATTTCGGCGTTAGGATATAATCTGTAATGTATTGAAATAATTCAGGAAAGCCTCACTTTCATCTCCACTATCACAATGCGCGTGCCACATTTAGTTTTTCTCTTAGACACTGCTAGTACATAATACTTAATGAAAATGCAGTATCAAAGTTAAGGTTACTGATAAAACCTTATTAGGTTATTACTATATACACTGCCATTACTTTTTATGGATGCGCATGATAGAGTGCTGACGATATTACAGTGTTAAAAACGGTTACACAATCTCGGCAATTCTCAGTGCTTATCGCTAAGAGCAAACATGAGAAAGCTTGCACTGTTTCGTACTCATAACTAATCATTAATAGAAGCAAAAAACCTGTGACTTCACATTTCAATATTCCAATACATTGTCTGTATTATTCAAACGTTTAAAATGGTGACGTATTCGATGCCTAAGTTTCATCAACTAGTGTTTACTCCTGCGAGATGTAGTGGCGCTTTAATCACGCCTCCATCATTTCTATCGCTGCTCTTCGGTCTAGAACCACATTTCAACTCCGCCTCGGCGACCATGTGAATTGACCTTGGTTCTGCCGCTTGATATCGTGCAGAAGTTCGCACAATACACTCTAGTTAAGTTTATTGCTGACGTAGTATCTCTTTCTGTATGCTTCTCTGCGTGCCAGCAAGGTGGCCGTCACGTACGTGACAAACCACTATAAACCACAGCAACTACAAAACTAAGTCTTCGAGAGCAATGGTGTTGGCACTCGTGTTAGCCATCCCACGTGACCGAAATCGATGACTAGCAGGTAATATGTTTTGCGATTACCTAAGCGATATCGGAACGACTGCGCGAATCATGTTGTGGAAAGTGTGTTATCAGTAAATATGTACTGGCATCATATACCTCTTGAAATATGTAATTAAATAGCATGCTAGTGTAAATCACCTCTTCATTGAAAGACAGTTGCGGACCTAGTTCGCCGACGGCAGGCGGGAAAAATACTCCAGCCTTAACAAATACTGTAATATTTCTAGTGTCATGCAACCTGCTTTCATCGTTCACTCCAACTTCGTGGGAATTTTCAGGCATTCATGCATCCTGATTTATGCACGATTCAGGCACTCAGGAACGCAGCAGCACAACATCAGGATCGATCACCTTCTACAAAACAATTGCCATACTAGTTATAGCATCGCACCAAATGCTCGCGGTTCCTTATCGAGTCACATTGCTCGCAGAAGGCACAATTATGCCGCGGGTGCCTTCTCAGTAATGTTTAACAAATTAAAAAATTATGGGGTTTTACCAGCCAAAATCACTGTCTGATAATGACGCACGCCGTACTGGAGGACTCCGGAGATTTCGACCACCTGAGGTTCTTTAACGTTCACCTAAATCTAAGTACACGGGTGTTTGCACATTTAGCCCCCATCGAAACGCGGCCGCCGTGGCCGGGATTCAATCCCGCAACCTCATTATCAGCAGCCCAGCGCCATCGCCACTGAGCAACCACGGCGGGTAATTTTAACAAATTCTCATTGTGTTTCTTTCTTCATGTCGGCCACCGCATAATGCCGGTTCAAGTGTATTCAAACTGCAACAACTTATTTTTAATTTCATTATCTATTTTAGGAAATATCAAGTTCAACTACACGTTGTCCAGAAACACGATCATCGCTACTTTCTTGAAATCAGTGGTTACGGTGAGAATTCAAGCTCACTTTTATTTTAAGTGGTTTGTTTTTTTTAAAAAAAAAGCTTCATTGATTACTTTGCCTTACAGCGTCACAGTTACCATGATTGTCCGCGAGCAAAAAAATTTACGCAACGAAGGTAGCACACAATGATTGACAAGACGAATGCAATCGAGCGACTGTTTATGGATTGCTTTGTGCCAGAATATATACATCGGCACATTTCTTCGTGACTGTTCCATTACCCAACGAAACATATTTGGCATTCAGTCATTTTTCTGTCAAACGCTAGCACCGAAGTTCATAAGAGCCGAATTACAAATCACATAAGTGACACAAGTTTCTCTACCTGCCAAATATTGACTTCGAACGTATGCCATATATAACAGGGAAAACTTCAGGCACAACAGATCTCACGGCAGACTTGGAGGGTAACGCAATTACCATTGAACCAATTTAGCAACATTCTGTATTACTAAGTTTTCCACTTCTGTAATGTGCAACCGACATTTTTTTTTTCATTTCTCTGTCGCTCAATGCTCGTCACTCAATACATCATCTGGGCCAAGTACGCACACTTCCCTTCGTACTGCACACCAGCAGGCTTTAGATGCCGGCTGCATCACTTCTATGCAGCTGAGGTCGTCACTCCTCGCTTCTTGATCTGCATGTCTATTTACGCACATGCACGGTTCAAAGATTCCGACATGAATGTCCACATACCTGGTGTCACATCCAATGACCCGGGTTGTCTATTCGGTTACCTACTGAGTGGCAGATGCCCAGTTGTAGATATCTATTGGCCCACATGTATATGTTTGCATACTGTCAGTGCCACAAGCCCAATTGCACATACTCATTGTACCAATTTGTGTTTCCGCGAGGTGTCTTTTCGGGCGCACATAAAGGGGCACACGCCTAGTTGCACACACGCAGTCACCCAAGTTGGCCTTAAATAGCATAAATACGAACGTCATAACGAAACAGTGGCTACATAAAACTGGAATGAAGTTCGCAAAGAATGCTAGACGCATTAGAAAAAGTCAGCGGATATATTGTAGGTGCTGCCAGTTGCACTAATTCTGGCACAATATTCATGCAGTGAATTTTGGGACGATGCCTAAAACTCAATACAGACCGTCTATCGTCCTTAAAACATATTCATATGCATGCCCGTTGTCAGTTCACTTGTACATTACGCGAAAAGACGCGAGAAAGCGTAACACTTCGGGGTAACTACCTTATATTTCAGGAAAACGTTACGCACATAACACAGCTACTTTACTCTTCATTTTCATAGTGATGTTTCTTAAATCTTTATATTCTAAGTATGTAAATATGCGCATAACTTTGCTACCATGTCCTAGTTTATTGATAATACGAAAACACCTAAGCTGTTAGCTTATCTCTGCGGACATTTTACTTTTTCTGACTTGTCATATTGGCTGCATTATACATAAGTGTTTGCAACCCTTTAAGGATCATAGGTCCTCAAGCCTCGAAATTTCCATGAAAACGCCATGAATGCCTTTCGATCAACCAGACTCCTCGAAATATGCCGCAATCGTTGATGAACATCACAGCGGGAATACAATGCGAGTATCAGTGAGGAGCGCTCTGGTTCTTCGTATGAATCGTGATGACGAGTACAATTTGGCGCCTCCCGAAAGATACCCGAGGCGTTAGGAAACAGCGGTACATGACTCGCACGCCGAGTGTCTTTTGTTGTCTATTGTACCCCGGCGGCGGCTGCCTATGGCACGGCTCAGCGTGGTCGCGGGGGATCTCTTTTTTTGAAAGTTGTATGCAGTGGGTGCAGAGGCTACACGCGCCGAGAGCTGATGGCTTCGTGTGATCTGTGTCTACAACGCTTAGTTTACGGTGAAGCGAGGCGTAGCGTGAAGGGCAGTTCGCTCGATGCTGATGCCGCTCTTTGTCACTCCCGCATTTTGACAGTTAGATTCCGCGGTCCTTGAGATAGGTGTGTTCATGTTTTCCTGTGTGCGCACGATACCAAACTTGTAAATTTACGTAACAAAGCAATTTGAAGCGTTTGCACGGCGCATAAAACAACTATCCTTACTTCGTATATCTGTTTAGTAATTTGTCACCGCAATCGCTGCTTCGCTTTTCCTGTGAAACTGGGAGAATATTTTATTCACCCTATCACCGCAAAATACAATTACGGTCCCACGGAACTTTTACTATGGTTGTTGTAGCGAAAAAAGAAGGCGTGTACAGTGCACTAAGCACGCAATTAGGAAATCTCGATAAGCTGAGCGAATACAGCGGCCGTTACGCGCGCTGATTTCTTCCGTACTAGTATGACAAAGTGTGGAACGTATTTGCTCAATGCAGTTCTTTACACGCCATACTGATGGGTTCGCGATGAATGCGGTTAAGCAGAAGACTGGAGAAATATAGGCAGGAATTATAACAATGCGGGTATCCGACTGGCATCTGTGCATTGGCGAGGAGCAGTTATGGATTACGAATAAAAAGCAAAATCAAATAATAAGAATATTAAACACTTTTACTATTTTATAAAAGCTAACACTTTCATCAGGCCTGACAAAGCCACATTGGGCTTGATTGGCAGAGCATGACAGGCAGCATATAAACTGTTGCAATATCAATAGTGGAAAGAAAAAAAAAGAAGAAGAAAAAGAAATACAAGGTCTACGTGCACAGTAACAGACCTAGAAGGACTATAGGCGGATTTCAGGGTCTGTTTATATTAGAAAATAATTAAATTATAAGTAGGGCTTTATATTTACCATATATGTGGCCAACCAACCATGAGTTCTGTCTCTGTAGAGGCTGACCGTCCGTCCGTTGCTTGCCATATTGTTTCATAGAATAGGTTTCACGGTAATCGAGGCTTTAGTGATGGATCAGGTGTTATTAAAATATAGTCGAAATACGAAAAAGTCTTTAAATGTGTAACAGATACGTCGCCAGAAATTCTTCAAATTTGCCTGGCTGTGTCCGTTTTTATTACGATATCATCATAGTATGTTGAGGTATTGTTTGCTGATTGGGTAGCTTCATCAAAAAGATGGTTACCAAAACATCCACTATGATCAAGCAGCCAGTGAAAATATCATCATGCCCTTTAGTAGCAGCATGACTGAATATTAATGTGTTTGAAATTAAGTTTTCGTAAATTGTACGATACTGTGCTACCTGTAGGTTTTGAAGGACTTGTTTGGAATCGCAGATATGGGCCATTTATACTGCGACCTCTCTTAAACAAATTCAACAGTGGTTCTAAGAGCAGCATGCTTCTATTATGTAGACAAGGCAAACTGCATGGATTGAAATTCCGCTGTTAGCCAACAGGACGGAACAACGAATCTTGCCGCAGAATTTATAGACGTCATTGAACCGTCTAGTCCACAAGGAACGCGATGTGCACATACTTCGCGTAAAAAGGAAACGGACAGCTCCTCTACAGGTGGTGATCCAAGCTGGGCATTTGCTATCCCGAAGCTCCAGGTCAATTATTGAAAAATGTAAGTGACAGACATGTTCGAGAAGAGAATCCACACGAGCCAAATGCAGTGATCACGCTGTGATATGCGAGGTATGCGCGGTACGTGGTATTTAGAAAAAAAAAAAACAGAGCTTATCACTTGCGGAAGCGCTGGAAACCGTGGCCGAATGGTTTAATCACTCGCACCTATTCTTCTGTGTCATGCTGGCAGCGGTTCGATGCCCTGCAGCGTGATTTTTTTTGTTAACATCACGTAGGAGTGAGTTGCCAGTCTCCCACCAGAAGGCCTAAACACAAAACTCAAGATTTGGTTTTAGTTTCGGTTCTTTCAGGAGTGTTCATCAACTATTATATTTTATGTTTTTAATTGCTAAAACGTAGCAATGGGTTGCACATTTTTTAAGTCATCGCTTTTGATATCAGATTTTATTAATTGGACAAAGTAACACGCACGCGCCCATCTTTGTGTTACGTCAAATAAGGTGCAGCAGTGGCGTAGAGGTAGAGCATCCACCTCGGGTACAAGAGGACAGTGGTTTGAATCCCGGTGCTTCGCAATTTTCCACCGTATTAAAAAAATACGCGTGTTGATAAAATTCCATAAACAAGCCCGGAGTGCGGCCTGATTTCGGTGACCAGAACCGGTAACGCACTCATACACCAGAGCAAGATTGGACACCTTAAGTGCAGTACTTCGCCACAAGCTCCTATATGAATACGGAAATCTTAGTTGAAATCAAGAAAAAGAAATGGGGGGGGGCAGGGCATATAATGAGGAGAGAAGATAACCGATGGTAATTAAGGGTTACGGACTGGTTTCGAAGGGAAGCGTAGCAGGGGGCGGCAGAAAGTTAGGTGGCCGGATGAGAATAACAGATTCGCAGGGACAACATGGCCACAATTAGTACATGACCGGGGTAGTTGCAGAGGTATGGGAGAGGCCTTTGCACTGCAGCGGGCGTAACCAGGCTTATGATGAAATTATAAAATAAAAATATCATGCCCTGTAGCATGGACATACTCAGAAATTATCGAGATTGCACCTACACCATTCCGTGGAACTTCACGGCCATGCACATGCGTGAAAGTTCAAAAGTTACGCAATCTTGTTTCAATATATCGGCCGAATTCAACAAATTTACACTGACTGCGCCGAGAGGATAGTGCCTTCGGACAACCTATACATTTATAGCACTTAGTTCGAACGTCGGTGGTGCGTTAAAGCAGGGTTTTGGACGGGGAAGGACGGTTATGTGACATGACCGGAGCCTTTGGCAAAGGGCACATTCATTTGAAGAAGCGCCATATTTAAACCGTAAAGCGATTTATTGCAGCTGAAGTTTGAACGGTCATTGCAGAGCGAGTGTCTGCACGCGCATGTATTTGTGAGCCAGAAGAGAAGGAGATGGAGTGTATATGGGGGCACACGCCTTGGGAGTGCGTGCGTGTGTACTTGCATTTGCATGTACGCGCGTGTTTCGTCTCCGTAGTCGAATATGCATGCGCACGAGAGCATGTATACATGGTCGAACATACATGCATTAGTGTCTGCGGGCAGTTCCGTGTGCGTGTGTCTGCCCAAATTTGTGCCTGTGTGCATGCATGGTCACGTATAAATGTGAATGTGGGCGAACATGTGCTATATCTCTTGGTGTGTGTGTGTGTGTGTGTGAAAGAGAGAGAGAGAGAGAGAGCAAGCGAGCGACCATTCACCCGCTCACACATTTACCCACAGCATATTCAATACATTTCCTACTACAGGGGATGAAAAGATATAGAGGGTATTTAGGCCCAAAATTATATCTACGAGACAAAAATGAATTACACCGTATCTATTACCTTATCTCTTACTGAAAGCAAAATCAATGAAAAAAAAACAACGCCTGAGCCGTCAGTATCGCCGCCCCAGATTTCGCCACAATGGCACCGCCACCATCGGCACGTCTACGTGAGCAGCTACCTAACTGTTCACTTTCGTTATCTTCCTTCCCTAGTGGGGCAGCGCATTCTCTTGATGCCAGGGACTCACTAAATCTGCACCATCATTGCGTCATTTACAGCTTCTGTGACAAAGCGAACATTCGGTGGCACAAGTTCACTGCTCTATTGACAATAAAATTTTGCTATTGTTCTGTCCTGTCCCACCTTTTTTGCGTTAGTCATCTTTGCACTAAACTGCCTGCCTTCGAAAAAACAGCATGAATAAAACTGTAGTGCGGAGTGGCCGCAAGGACCATGTTCACGGAGCCATACAATTGATCGCAAAAGGGTGTTTAACTCGTCTAGTTGGTTCATTCTTTGAATATTGTAAGAGCAGTAGTTAAGGAACGTGGACACAGAAACAAAACTAGACGAGGACGCAGCTGCACTATCAACTGATTTCTTTATTAAAATTCCGGCTCTTATTTATTCCTTCGCCTTATCTCCCCTCTTATCTATCTTATCTAACTTCATTTCTTGTCAAATCCACTGACAGAGTGCTTACACATTTCATGCCTTTTTTACTTATCTCAAATGCCTCAAGAATCTCACGAGCTCCTTTTCAGGACTTGCACTTCATGGAATTTGGGGGTGCACGTGCTTGCTTGGGTATCTTGTCACTCCTTGTTCATTTCGCAACGTTTGCATGCAGTGCAAGGCCAGATTTTTACACCTGAAAAGCTGTTGTTTCTAGGCCACGCCATCGGCAAGTTTGATGTTCGTACTGACCCGCAAACGGCACCTGTCATACCAGAGTTCCACAAGCCCATCTACATAACGACAGTGCGGAGGTTGCTTGCAGGTGTATCTAGCACTGGTGCTTTATCGAGCACTTTTGACGAATTGCTGAGTCATTGACTCATTTAATGCAACCTGACTTTAATTTCAATTGGTAAACGCCAAAAGCCGAAGCATTTGAAAAACTTATCCGGCGCCTGATTTCGCCACCAGTACTTGCACACTTCGATAACGACGCCGATACCGCAATTAGCAACCCCCCATGGTGGCTTAGGGGATATGGTATTGGGTTGCTAAGCGCGAGGTCACGGGATCAAACCACGGCCGCGGCTGTTGCTGCTGCTGCTAATACAAAAAGACCATCTCCCATGCATGGGGGGGCAAATGAAAGATACCCTGCTCGTCAAACTTAATCCGCAGTACCCCCTCCCCCCTGCGGCGTGCCTTATAATTAAATCTTGGTTTCGGTAAGTAAAACCCCAGAATTCAGTCGAATCTACATTCACACCGACGCATGTGTAGGGTACACCTCGGCGAAGAGAGTCCAAATGGCAGAGGGCCTGAAATACTCATAGCTTAGGATAGCCGCTCGCTGTAGAAAGATGAAATCAATTATTCCAGAAACAAAAGCTTTGTCTAGCCATCACTTGCGCTGCTACTAAATTTGAGCGTTACTGATATGGTAGGCGATTAAACACTGTAAGTTAGCATCATGTCATTTGCTGGGTGGAAAATAAAAGATTCCTCAGGCTGTCTTCGAAGATGTAGCCTCAGCCTGCAAGAATTAGTGATAATGGTGATAGACAAGTCCGAGCCAAACATGCTGATGCAGACTGCCTGTCTCATGGGCTCATCGACGCACCGCAACAAGACGACCACCGTGGGGACACCTTCCTGAGAACAAGCAAAAATTTGGCGCAACAGCTGTGAGCAGACGTGAAGCTAAGAAATGTTTTATTACTTTTTTTATTTTATTTACTTGGTACCTGCGTCGCCGACAGGCTTTACAACAGGAAGTCAGTTTCGCATCCGCAATTTACATGAAATCATGCATTTAACGCGTGAAAAAAGGCGTTACTTTAAATACCACTAACAACATGTGGCGACAAAAGATCCATACACGAACTATTCGCACAAAAATAAATACCGGAGCATGGCACCTTTAAATGGAAGTTCATAAAGTTTTAAATCGCGGTCTCTTCGCTTCGAGACACCCAACGGTGGCATCAGATATTTTTTTTGTCTATACCAGTCTGAGAATAATAGAGACTGTTGATAAATTTCGCGATTTTGTTATACTATGGGCAATGTTGCGATGTAGTGGCAAAGCAGCACAGACATTGTTCAAAGTGTACCTGAGCGCCTATAACCTAACCTTTTGTTGCGAAACACCATTCTTGTGAACAACTTATCACCTGCATGCACCAACGGCTTTTTTGTTGTGGCATCGGCACTGCGGCCGCATGTTGAAATACTCCAGAACGACCAGGCCGCTTTTGTACCTCTGGTTCTGCAGTACGCTGTCGAGGATGCAGAAGTATTAGGCGCCACACCAGCGACGTCGCTCACTACGTCAAGGCCTGCCGACGTCAAGGCCTGTCAGTGGCGTAAGACACGAGCTCCAAGGTGAGCAGGATAACCACAGCTTAATAAACCTCCTCGCGGGCAGTTCCAGCAGAATAGGATGCACTTGTGCCGCTTTCTTACGATACAAACATGAAGAAATGTGTGAACTTTCTTAGCCATCGCCTAACGACTACGGCAAACGGAACGCCCTCTCCAAAGGTAGTGTGCCTGAAGTGGCGAAAATTTTTCGTCGAGAATATCCTGCTATGAAACGGCGCCCCAGAAATCTTGACTGACCGAGGAATAGCGAAGCCTACTCACGCAATCCTGCAATATAGCCACACGAGCCACCGGCAACCGGCCGGTGGCTCGTGTGGCTATATGTGGCTAAACAAAACCCTCGTCGACATGTCGCTATGCACTACGCCGACTTCAAGCAAAATATAGGGGGCACGGTCCTTCCGTCCGTAACGTTGGTTTACAATACGGCAATTCAAGAGGCAATCGAGACCGTGCTGTTTTAGTTCGCGTGCAGAAGAACCCCGGCCCCGACACTTGACGCCATGCTGCCGCATGTCCATGACAAAAGAAAATCTCGACGTCGCGGCTAACATGGAACGTGCCGAAGCTGGAGGACAACTTCCCGACGTACAGATGAAGTGCCGGCAAAGGTTTAACAGTCGAAACAATAATCTTCGACGACGCTACGTGGAATACAAGCCGGCCGGGGGTGTGTACGTTGCAACCATTCTACGCCGACGAAAATTTAGTGAACATTATTTGCTACATCAATTAGATTGTAGCGGCAGCAGCATCGGCGTCGCACGAGGGATGACGTAGACGCTCGCGTCTACACGAGGCTCGAGCGGCTGGCACTCCGGCACGGGCTAACGTTCCGAAAGAGATCATTAAAAAGAATGCTACGCTAAGAGACGGACTGTCGGTTCTTCCTCTCCTGCGAGAGCCCGAGACTTTAACGGTCTACGTGGTCGCTCGTCGCCACCTGTTTGGTGACTCCGGACGTGATACTGCCATACGCTCCTGTGGTAGAGACGACCATGGACCAGACCGACGCTACGAGAGCTCAAGGCCAGAACCGTTCCGAAGAACGCGGTGAGCCCTCCTGTTCCGCCATCGCTGTCCGCCTCCCACAGTACTGGGACCAGCATCCTTCGGCGTGGTTTCTTCAGGCCGAAGCGCAATTTCAAGTCGCTGGTATCCGCTCTCAAGCCTCGAAGTTCCATTACGCCGTCGCAGCGCTCTCGCCCGCCGCCATTGACGAGGTGGCAGATTTGCTGAACTCCCCGTTGTCTGCCGCCGCCTATGACGATCTCAAGGCAGCGCTGCTACAGCGCACAGCAGCTTCACAACGTTCTCGCATCCAGCAGCTTCTGTCCGCTGAAGAACTCGGCGACCGACGCCCTAGTCAACTTCTTCGCCGAATGAGCCAGCTGCTCGGAAACAACGCGAGATCCATCGACGACACGCTGTTGCGCGAACTGTTTTTGCAACGACTCCCGGCTAACGTGCAGATGGTCCTGGCGACAGCCTCTACCATGGACCTTACCGGACTTGCCGCTTTGGCCGACAAAGTCATGGAAGTAGCCACCCCAACCATCGCAGCCACGTCACCGTCTCCGGGTGACAATACAACCGCTCTGCAAACTCTTCCCTGCTCTTCCGCAGTGCAATCTCCGCTCGACTCCTTGTGTGAGCGTCTGGAACGCATCATCTGTGGAGCGGAACTTCGCCGCGCGTCTCATCGCCCACGCAGCCGTAGTTCCAGCAGATCAACCGCACGGGCACCCAAAATGAAACCTTAACTACAACGCCTGGCGTTTGCTACTACCACCGCCGTTTTGGAAACGACGCTCGTCACTGTCGGCGTCCCTGCGCTTGGCAGGGAAACAGGCCGGCCGACCTCTAACGGCGACGAGTGGTCCGGCCCAACACACAAGTCGCCTTTTCTACGTGACGGACAGAGTTACGGGACAACGATTCTTAGTCGACACAGGTGCTGACGTCAGCATTCTCCCCGCCCAGCGCTCCGACCGAAAAGCGACTCCTGTGTCGTTTTTGCAAGCAGTCAACGGCACCAGGATTCCAGTTTTCTCGTCACGCTCCGTCATGCTAAACCTTGACCTTCGACGAGCATTCCGCTAGATCTTCCTGGTTGCAGACGTCCGTCATGCAGTCATTGGAGCAGACTTCTTGCATAACTACGGACTCCTTGTGGACATCCAACGACGCCGTCTCATCGACTCCGTGACCCAGCTATCCGTTCCCGGAGTCCCATCATCAGGCACATCGCCCATAGCGCCTATTTCTGCCATGTTGGACGAACCTTTCGCCGCGCTCTTACGCGAGTTTACCACTTTCACGCGCGTGCTGCACTGGACGCAACCAGTGCAACATGACGTGTGCCATCACATCGTCACCTCCGGCCCACCGGTCTCTTTCCGACCCCGGCGTTTGTACCCGGAGAAACTCAAGATCGCTCGTGCGGAGTTCGAACACATGCTGCAACTTGGCATCATCCGCCCTTCCTCTAGTAATTGGGCATCACCTCTTCACATGGTGCCTAAGAAGACGGGCGACTGGTGCCCATGCGACGATTACCGGGCACTAAACAACGTCACAGTTCCTGATCGCTACCCTCTACCGAACATTCAGGACTTCACGGTAGCGTTGCACGGTGCGATGATCTTTTCTAAGATCGATCTCGTTCGCGCCCACCATCAACTACCGGTCACTGACCGCCGCCCAAGACCGCCATCACCACACCCTTCGGTCTTTTCGAGTTTTTCCGCATGCCTTTCGGTTTACGCAACGCGGGCCAATCCTTTGAGCGTTTCATCGATTCCGTCACCCGAGGTTTGCCTTTCGTTTTTGCATACATTGACGACCTTCTCGTCGCAAGCTCTTCGGCAGAAGAACATCTTCACCACTTGCGGTTGTTGTTTTCACGCCTTGCCAGTACAGGAATTGTCATCAACGCCGCCAAGAGTGAATTCGGTCAAACCGAACTCGAGTTCTTCGGTCATATCGTCGACGCTAACGGCATTCGACCACTGCCTTCCAAGATTCGCGTCATCGAAAACCTTCCCCGACCGACCACACTCACCAAGCTTCGCCAATTTCTCGGTTTCGTCAATTTCTACCGCCGATTCATTCCCGAGTGCGCACGACTTATGGCTCCGCTAGACGCCCTCCTGGTAAACAAACGCCAACAAGTGCTTCAGTGGACTGAAGAGGCCACCGACGTTTTCACAAGAGTCAAGTCTGCCCTCGCCGACGCCACGCTGCTTAGACACCCAAAGCCAGACGCACCCACTGCCATCATGACCGACGCTTCCAACAACGCCGTTGGTGCCGTTCTGCAGCAATTCATCGACAATGCGTGGCATCCACTCGCTTTTTTCTCCAAGAAACTGAAGCCTGCGCAGTCCCGCTACAGCGTGTTCGGCCGTGAATTACTCGCTGTTTACCTGGCTATCAAGCATTTTCGCCATTTCCTCGAAGGCCGTGCATTCAGTGTCTTGACGGACCACAAGCCCCTTGTGCACGCAATGAATCGTTCGGCGTCCTGTTACTCGCCCCGCGAGGTTCGACACCTTTCCTACATTTCCGAGTTTACAACAACGTTCCGCCACATCAAGGGCACCGACAACGTTCCAGCCGACGTCCTCAGTCGTGTCAATGTCGTTTCCACGTTGACATCGGAACCTTTCATCATCGAGGCCGACTTACTCGCCAGTCAACAGCGTGACGACACTGAACTTCGTACACCCCGGAATTCGTCAACGTCCCTGAAATTGGAAGACGTCGTTGTAACCCCAGATGGTACGTCCGTCGTCTGCGACACTTCTAACGACACACCTAGACCATACATTCCGGCATCCCTTCGCAGACGTCTATTCGAAACCGTGCACAACCTGTCGCACCCTGGCATACGCGCGACACAGAAGCTTCTTTCCAGTCGTTTCGTTTGGCCTCGGCTAAACGCGCAAGTTCGCGATTGGGTTCGCTGCTGTTTGTCGTGTCAACGTTCGAAGATCCAGCGTCACCCCATTCCGCCTGCCAAGTCTTTTCTTCCACCGGATGCTCGTTTTGACTCCGTACACCTGGACCTCGTCGGCCCTCTTCCACCTTCGAAAGGTTACTGCTACATACTGACATGCATCGACTGTTATATACGGTGGCCAGAAGCTACACCTATATCTGACATATCAGCGCCCACAGTTGCAGCAGCTTTCATGTCTACGTGGATAGCAAGGTTCGGCTGCCCATCCACAATAATCACAGATCGCGGTCGACAGTTTGACTCAGCACTCTTCAACGAGCTACTCAAATTACTCGGAACGACACGTTTTCGCACAACTGCTTACCACCCTCATTCCAATGGACTAGTTGAACGTTTTCTCCGGCATCTCAAGGCCTCCCTTATGGCACATGAATCGCCGGAGAAGTGGGTCCCACATTTGCCCCTTGTCTTACTTGGCATCAGAGCCGCACTCAAGAGTGACCTAGGTTGCTCCTGTGCTCAGCTAGTCTACGGCACCCACCTACGCCTTCCGTGCGATTTCTTTGTCGCCACCCCCCAAACGCCTATGCCATCAGCTGCCCACTACGTTGCCGAACTGCAAGCTTTCTTCAGCCAGATGCGCCCCGTGCCTACACGTTCACAAGAAGCAAGGTCCCCGTACGTTTCTCCGGCACTCAGCTCTGCTACCCACGTTTTCGTGCGTAACTGTGCTGTGCGGAAGCCTTTGCAACCACACTACTCCGGGCCATATTGTGTTCTAGAGCGTCGTCCGACGACGTTTGTTGTGAATGTCAACGGCCGATCAGACACAATTGCCCTGGCACGTCTAAAACCCGCCTACATAGAAGCACCCACGCCATCAGCTCCACCAGTATGCGACGCGACCCTGCTGCATCCTTCGCCGCCGCCAGTGCACGTGACACCCAAGACCAACGCCAAGACACGCCGCGTCACGTGGACTTTCCATCGTTCGTCGAACTTTCCTCCTCTCTAGGGGGGGGGGGAGCCCTCTGTAGCGGCAGCAGCATCGGCGTCGCACGAGGGATGACGTAGACGCTCGCGTCTACACGAGGCTCGAGCGGCTGGCGCTCCGGCACGGGCTAGCGTTCCGAAAGAGATCATTAAAAAGAATGCTACGCTAAGAGACGGACTGTCGGTTCTTCCTCTCCTGCGAGAGCCCGAGACTTTAACGGTCTACGTGGTCGCTCGTCGCCACAAGATCATGTTAGTATACCGGACTATGAGGTAGTGCGCGCTGGTGTCACTAAATAACAGCGAGGCCTGCGCGACCTGATGACCACGTCGTGCGTTAAAAGCCGGTTCGCGAACTCTAACGACCTATGGATCTTGATTTCTGCGTTTACTTCTTATTATCTGTTTAATACGTATGCTTGGCTTTATAGGGAAGCTGTTTACCTCACCGAATTGTATGAATGAGCTGTATATGTGGTCTCGTAGGGCGGGGGGGTTAAGGGCATCTGGCCTAGCTAACGTCCATAAAACTAACAACAAAAGCAACGAACAATAGTACGGCACACAAAAAAGAACGGACTCATGATTTCACCATGCACCGCACCTACGCAGTGGGAGAGTGCACCCGCGCTGGCCGCTGTTGCTGCCGGCTGCGTCTGGGCTCATAACAATGGCGCGGTAATAGTGGCGGGAAAACCCGGCGATGTGCGCCGCGGTTGTCGTCGCAGCGTTTAACCAGAATGTGCATTGCAGGGGTAGACCAGTGAGACAGTTGCGACTCACACAAAATTTGAAAAAAATGTGAAGACCGGGCACTGGGCGCACGGCCGAAGAACAAGCCTAGTACGAGGAGAAGTGTGGACAGCAGAGACCTGACTATAACCAGCGACAACGTGGCCGTGCTAAAGCGCAGAATTCGGCCAGTGCCTTTGACTCCGACGAAAGTCAGCGGAGCAGATGCGAAAGTCCAATCGTCGGCGTCGAGCGCAAGCTACTGATGAAGATCGTGCACTATAGGCCGCTCCTAAGCGTCAACCTAGGTCCTTCTAGTCTGCGTCCAAGCGGTAGAAGCAGCTTCGCTTGCAAACCACCCACCATGTCAATGCTTCCGCCCCAAAAAGCTTTATTTTTGGGTTTTAGGTGCTGTTTGCACCATTCAGCAGATCCTTCTTGAAGAGGGAGCCAAAGACGCGTATTTTTCATCATAAGTTTATTCTATTTACGGGAATCGTATTTCACCCGCAACCAGCTTAATATTGTCGTAGAGCGCAAGGTATGCATGCATGCATCGAAATTTTCTCTGGTAATATTGTCTATTCTTTCTACTGTCTATGCTAGCGCAGAGTCTTAAGGAATCAGTCTGTCTGCGCCCCGAGAATAGTGTTGAACTTACCGGAAGGCACGCAGGCATCAGCGTTTAACCTGAAAATTCCCATGGGTCATGCATATATATATATATATATATATATATATATATATATATATGTGTAGGTGTGTGTGTGTGCGTGTTCGTGTGTTGCACAATAATCACCATCCATCTTCCCGCATTTACTTTCTTTAAAGCTGTGCGCCCGGCCCTTCCAGTTAACGAACGGCATGCGCGTTATCAGTGTGACTACGCATTCTCCGCAGGAAAGGGGTGAGCGCAAAGTTTTCAAGAAACAAAACACCACCAAGGCAGATGACGATTACCGTTGAGGTATAAGATAAGCCCCAATGCGTCGAAACGTTTTTAGGAGTGCACAGGTTCGCCAGATAAAGAGTTAATGTTGTGACTCCCTATTCTGCCACAGTCTATGTATTCGCCTTAAAGACAAAATAAAATAACCTGATACTTTCTTTGCAACAACACAGCAGGATAAGTAACGCGCTGCCATATGCACAGCCCCATGAGTGACACGCCCTTTCATAACTTCAAGGTAACCTTACAGACGCATACATACGTTGACTGTCGAAGAAAAGATCTAATGAACGCAATTCAGTACATAATAATCTTGAGCATACTTGGCACTCCGAAGCAACCAGTAGCCGACAAAAGATGATCGGCTGATGGCTGCCTCACAGAAGTGGATAAGTACTGGTTCTGAATACGCTGTGGCATTGGATTCTAGCGCCTGCTAAATGCAAAGAACCGCCAACTCTTCTAAGATGCAATTTCTGTCACCATTGTTGGAGCTTTACCATCTGTTTTTAAAAATGTTGCAGAAATATGGAAGCAGGATGATATTTGAGGGGCCATCGGCTACCATGCGGGCAAGGCCTCATCGGTTCACCGTGCGCAGGCATTATTACAGCACTATGGTGGAAATTGCCATGCATCGCAGTCCTCGTTCGTGTTCGACGTTTGAAAATTGCGAAGACATTTGATGCGATGTACGGCTTAGGCATCGCTTTGCGGTAACGCCCAATATTTTTCATCGAACTCAAGCTGCGCAGGAGGTTTCTATCGCCATTGGCATGGACACCCTTTAGCCTACGCCTTGCAGCTTTCTACTTTTTCATTGGAACCCGGCGCAGCGAACCTACAGTGCTGATGTGAAATTATCATTGCTCTCTCGCTGCTGACGTATTACGGCTTTTGACGGCTGTGCTCCTGCTAAGGCCCGTCCTTAACAGTTATTGCAATGTTGATACCACGTACTAATGCTAGAAAGCGAAGCATGTGTGGTTTTTAATGCATCCTAAATTTTAACGCTGGTTATTTTTACCATAAAGCAATTTTACTGAAAGTGGTCTCCACATATATGAATAAAAGTGTTCTGCAAGAAAAGCTGGGGAAATATTGCATGCCTGATGCTGAAGATGGTGACTTGCGGGAATAGCGTATTTCTGTTACGTTACATTTCTAATTTTAAAAGATCACGTCATTGCCATTGCACCCATTTCTAAAGTAAATGTAGGAGATATTTTCGATATGGGGGGTCGTGCGGCAAGCATACTGGGGATACAAAACATTACCTGTATGTTGTGCATTGTATGATGATACCTGTATGATGAAGTGTGTGTCCATTTATTGCCTCCAGTTCGCTCTGGCCGTATAATAAAAAGCGCGATGAAACATTCCAGCTCATACGGCTCTTGCTACCGATGTTCAAGAAGAGTATCTTATTTTGTACATGGATGAACATTGCATCATTCTTGCTATACCTCGGCTACATGGAGGTAAGCACCGCTTATTTCCAATAGAGTCACCATGTGTACATCTTCAACAAATCTTATGTATTAACTCTACCCATGCACACAATTCTCGTTTCCAAGAACTTCATTAACTTTTTATAGCTGAATTTTTTTCGTCTCAAGGAGAATGCAATAAATCTTGTTAATGTGATCTAAAATACAAAGCTTAGTCCAAGGTCGCATAGCTTACTAATGCGTCATGATTTTTCATCTTGTAGCAATGCAGAACTGTCTACAAATTGCGTTTATTTTTATACATACAGTACTAGCCTTCTGCAAAAATGTTTTAAAAGTAGGGCAGGATTTTAAGTAAATGAGCAAATGCAACAAAATAAAGTAATATCAATTCGCTAACCGTCAGGTACAGTAAAGATTCCTAATGAATCCGCGACTTGGTGAGTTCTTCAACCTGAGCAGATGTAAAAGAACATCGTATGAACGCGTTCAATATTTGCTATGCATTGTTGGACTCAGGACTAAGTGAATAAATAAAATTTCAAATACAAATTCAGCGGTCGCTGTCATATGATTTGTGCAAGATACAAGAATCCACTTTACAAAATTGTCGAATAATCTATCGAAGCTGTTTATGCAGCAACTCTAATAAATTGTAATTTCTTGTACTTTGCTAGCATACCTTAGAATGCGGCCCTGTATGTCTGGTACATTTGAAACTGCCTGTGAAATTTTGTGCCAGTCGTGAAATAACCGATGCTCTAGAGCACTTGAACAGGTACATTATCGGAGAGGGCGCAATTAACTTAACACTTAGAGGTTTGAGTTCACATTACACAAACGTTGTTCTTTGTTTTTTCCGAAATGTAAAGATTGCGTGAGCAAGAATTCCATCGGGAGATTGGGAACAAAGCGAAAAAATGGCCATACAACACTTCGGATCCGTTTTTATTAGACGTTTTCAAAGGCTGTGTTTCAACTGGTGCGCTTTTACCTTCGCACACAAATATGCCACAACCATTGTTCCCGTTTTCTCTTAAATTCACCTTCGCAATAGTTGTACGAACGCAGAGCCAGGGTCCTGCGTCTGCCTAATACACACTATTGACGCCCCGTAACGCTCAAATTGTAATTTATTGGGAATGCTTAATTACCGCACCCACCTTGCACCTTACCACCGCATCAGCCATTACCTGGCCTTTACTTTCATCAGTCGTAAACAAGGTGCCTTGTTTGTTTCCCTAAGAAACCTGGACCAGCCTGTAAAACGCATGGAGCTACCTAAATAAGGAGGTTTTAGTCAAACATTGTAATGCTCCTAATTAAAATAGAAACGTTAAAAGTTCAGTGCTCGTATATTTTTCTACTCGCTCTATACACTCGTTCGAGATTGGTCTGGATACTTGGAACCGTAAGTGATAATGACTGTGCGATACTTTCGAACCATTCCGAAAAAAAATGTTTAGCAAAAACTGAGTTTGATTAACATACTTGTAACTGTACCAACATATCTGCTATAGCAGTCGTCCATGTCATTTTTGTAGTATTTGTAATTATGTCAGAGCTGCATGTTTGATTTATGCCACTCGTACAACTAAATTATATATATTTTGGAGTGCTTGAATAAGTAATGTATTGCACCGGCAGTAATTACACAGAATATTGACATATTTGGGGATGTATGACAGTTAACGTGTGCATTACAGAGGACGCCCCGGTTAAGTTTAGGCATAGTTTAAAGATGCGAATGCCACGTAGGTGAACAGAACCAAGGTAATGTTTGCCGTCGCTTGGAGATACTCAAATATATTTTTTTTTCATTCCGCGGAATCAGATAATGAGTCTTATTCGAATACTCATCTTCTCAAACAATATAATTAGACGAAAAGTGTCAATGAGTAAATTGTAGAGCGACATGACAAACTCCCTATACAGCTTTCTGTTGCCCCCAAATCCGGGATACATAAAATTGTTTTTCCAAGCATGAAAGAAGCCCGCGAATACACGCAAAGTATCTCGAGCGGCCACTCACGCGGCAATTTTTCGCCTTATGCTTGCCAAATATGAACTATGCCAAACCTGGACTTGTAAAAGCGAAAAACATGATATAACACTTTTGAGAACTTCACAATATGTTGCTAACAGAAGACAGTGGTTCCTCCCATAATCCTAAGTTTCCATCTAAATTTGCCGTAGCGTTCCCCCAATGTTTGGGAATTTTGACATCGGTGGTGTTTCTACTCGTGGCATGACAGCAGGGTAAATTTTCGAATACTAGTAAATGCGTTTTAAACTCTTCTTGAGCTCTTACTTATAGATTGTTTGCGAAATCGCGAAATTAAGCAAGAGTCTTTGAACGTTGCCTGCATTTCGCAAAGACTGACAGCTTTCGTCTTATATTCGCCAAATATGCACGTAGTGTAACATAGTACTAGGTAGGGACACTTGGAAACGTAGCTAAAAGGGTCATATAACGCTTTCCAGCAGATTCTACACGAGTCATTTACACAAGCTGTGTTTCATTCAGGCGCTCTTCAGTTCCAATACGAATTTGGTATAGCGTTACCCCCTAGTTCAGTGAACTCGCTTACAGCTCACAGATACATATTACATTTGAATAGGCAGCACATTGCAAAAGCCTTAGTTCATCCACACACTTCGGACTTGGCCAGCACAAGCCCAAACATCGCCAAGTATAAGCCAGGTGGATGTATACTTTACAGAGAACCCGCAAAATACCTGCCACAAACCGGCATGATACAAGAAAAGGAACTTTGCTAAATATATGCGATGTTTCTACCTGGGCCACGACGAACAAAGTTGTGCCGCCCACATGACTTCATATACCACCTATATCAACGAAATTTGAAGTTCGTGTTCGGTGCACTTGTACGCCGGTATGACACTCTAGAACAATTTCAGTTTCAGTTTCAGTTTCAGTTTCAGTTTATTGAGCGTTTGAAATGTTTTACAGAAGCAACTCTAGGAGGTCCCATAGTCAAAGACTGAGGAGGCACCTCCAACAAAAAATACATAGAAAAAGTTTACTTAATGAGGTTAACAACAGCAGTAGCAATCCTAGGAACAGAAAGTATTAACAAACAAAGTCGAGTCATAGTAATAACAACAAAGTATAAACACGAAAAGCAGATCCAAGGAGTATTATTCGACATACAGAAGCGTAAAAAATATAGAGTACAATCACTTTCCCAAGAAGTGGGGACGAATTTTCTTCTTAAATAAATGAATGGAAGGAGATGATTTAATGGAGGGTGGTAGTGAATTCCATATTGATGTTGCCAAAAAGTTCGCAGTAAGTTTGCCGTAGTTAGTCCTTGGTTTCGGTAGGAGGTAGTTATTATGGTGTGAAAATCGAGTGCCAGTGAAATGGGGGGTTTGGTCTTTTGATATCAACGAAATTGGTAATTCTCCTCGACAAAATTTATACGTCAGTACACTAAGACAACATTTATTTAAATCCACTACGGACAAAATATTATATGTGCGGAGTAATGGCAGAGCACTACATGAAAAATGGCTGTAACTTATTATTCTCAAAGCTTGGTTTTGTGTGTGTTGCAGGGGAGCCAAGTGAGTTGCGTAAGTATTACCCCAAGAAGAAATGCAGTAAGAGATGTGGCTGTGAATAAATGCGTAATAGAGTGAAATTAATATACGTATAGGAAAATAGGGGCGGACTTTGATTAGTATTCTGATGCCATATGCTGCTTTACGCGTTAATAAGGATATGTGATTTGTAAATTTCAAATGATTGTCCAGTTCAACTCAAAGAAATGTTGCATGGTCAACAGCCTGAAGCGAAGTCGGACCAATGTTAATGCATGGCTTCTCCTGTACACTTTTTTGCGCGGATGAAAAAATTACAAATTTCGATTTAGTAGCATTAATACTGAGCATATTATCTCTGCACCAATTAACGATTTTAACCACGTCGGCATTAAGGTAAGATATTAGCGATTCCAAGGAAGTGTTAGAAGAATAAATTGTTGTGTCGTCAGCGTATAAAATACAACTGGAATGTGTTAATGTATTCTGGAAGGTCATTGATGTACACGAGGAATAAAATTGGTCCTAGTATTGAGCCTTGTGGAACCCCTATGTTAGTTAGTTTGGCACGCGAATGTGTATCAGAAATAGAGACGATATGTTTTCGATCATCTAAATAACTACGAATTAGGGAAAGTGCTGGACCACACACGCCAACAGCGTTTAGTTTAGCAAAAAGTATGTCATGATTTAACGAATCGAATGCTTTAGAAAAATCAATAAACAAGGTACCAGCCAATTCACCTGTGTCAATGGCTGTTTTAAGATGATCGGTTAAAGTTATGAGCGCTAATTCAGTTGAATAACCAGATCGAAAGCCAAATTGATAAGGGGACAAAATACTGAACTTTGTGAAATAGCTAGTTAAACGCACTACGAATAACTTTTCAATTATCTTGCTGAAAAATGATAAAATAGATATAGGGCGGTAGTTTAATAACGAGTTCTTGCTACCCTTTTTGAAAACAGCAATAACTTTGGCGATTTTTAAGCAGCTAGGAAAGACGCCAGTTTTGAATATTAGATTTATTATGTGTGAGAGTGTGTCACTGATAAGATGAGCTATAAGCTTTACATGAGATGAGTTGAAGTTATCTAAACCAGCTCCAGTGTTCTTTAAGCTCAGAATGGTCATGCGCACTTCTTCTGGGGAAACTGGACCGAGAAAAAAAAACTGTGTGGCAAACGATGATAAGCCTTGTCGATGTGAACTGAGAGACGTGGCTGGTCGGGGCAAAAAGAATCGACAAAGGCGTTAGCAATGGCTGAAGGATTATTAAGGGTTTGTTCCCCAACTTGAATAGCAGTTATGGCGGGATTTGGCGATGTTCTGTTTAAAAATTCATTGATAATTTTCCACTGTTTCTTAGAATCGTTGCCAGCACGGTCAATTTCCTTTTCATAATACTCTTTTTTAGCGTTTTTAAGAAGCCTGCTCAAAATATTCGAGTAGCACTTGTAACGAGTGAGCAGGGTCACATTAAATGGCTTCTTTTTTGTTTTTTTATAAAGATTATCTTTTCTGCGCACGCATTTGAGAAGATTATCAGTCATCCACGGACAACGAGGAAAAGCGAACCTTTTCTTACTCGTGGTTATTGTGGTTGATTCGGAAGTAGCGTTAGAAATTATATTGCAAAACAATTCGAAGGCGATTTCTGGATTATTTTGCGACATAACGGGGTACCAATTAACTTCGGCGATTTTCCTAACAAATGAAGTTTTGTCAAGATTTTTTCTTTTAACATGCATATCTGGAATATTGATATTGGAATTTATGCGCACGAATATTGGATAATGATCAGTTAGTGAAACTTCAATGACACCAGATCCAGGATTAACCATGAGATTCGACAATGCATGGTCAATTAGTGTATCCGGACCATTTATATTCCGCCGAGTAGGTACAGTTACAAGTGATTCAAGGCCATGTCCGTTCAATGTATCTGTATAAGCAGTGTATGATGAACTGTGAACATCTAAAAGATTAATATTGATGTCACCCATAATAATGATATTTTTACATTCTAGCGATAGCGTGTGCAAAACATGGTTTAGTTCTAAACAAAAATCATTAAAGGATGACGACGGCGATCGATAAATAGAACCAACCACTAAATTTTTGGCGTCAATATCGAGAAATGATGCATTCAGCTCAATCCACACTGATTCACAATTTACTTGATTAATTGTTAAGTCCCGACGCCTGGAATATTCTAACTCTGATGAAATGAAGACAGCTGCGCCACCATGACAGCTGTCACTCCGGTGACAGTATTCTGGCGTATAAGATGAAAAAGAGTACAAGTTGTTATCGGCTTCGCTGAGCCAGGTTTCACTAACACATATGATCGAGAAGTGGTGCTGACTGGATGATAGGAAATGATAAATGTCATCAAAATGTTTCCGTAAGCTGCGTGCATTAAAATGTACGAGGGATCGGCGAGGAGGCTTAAGGTAAGAATCTAGTTCGGACGGTGTGAAGTATGAAGCCATAAGAGGTCTGTTGGGGACGGATTGACATTATGCACGTGATTCAGGTTAAGAGATAACAGAAAGGTCCGCTTCACAGTTAATGCGGTGAACTCGGCGGTCTTCGGACTTGCGTGCGTTAATACGGCAATTCTTAGTCCATAGGAAGCGCCATCCTTTTTCTTTCTTGAGTGTTAAGGCCTGAGCAAACAGCCTCTTGTTGTCAGGAGTAAGGTGTTCGTTAATGAAGATGGGCCCTGCGTTCTCTCCAGAGAAACCAAGACTGCCGGTATCCATCCTGGCCTTGCGAGCCTTTGCCAGGAAATCATTTTTTTTAGCGCGGGAGCAAAACCTAGCAATAATATTTTGATGGTCTGATTTAGTGGGCACACGATGCGCTATCTCGATCTCGACCGGAGCAAGAGAGCATGCCGCCTTATCGGCAATGGCAGTTACAATAGAAATGCAGTCTTCCTCCTTTGTAAATGGTATTCCTTTGATCTCAACATTATTGATTCTAGAATACTGTTCCATCTCGGCTAGCCTTTTTTTAAGGGCTTCATTTTCTGATTTCAGAGCCTTGTTTGATGCCGATAGCTCAGCTTGCTGGGTACGCGTGTTCTCGACAATTTCATTTAGCATGGTCAGACTGCCATCCATGCCAGAAACTTGGGTACGCAAGGTGCTGTTATCCAATCCAGCTTCCTGCAGCTTCCCTTTCACATCGGAAACAAGTTTCTCGACCAGTTTTTGTAATCTACCTTGAAATTGCGCCTCGAGATCATCGAGTCGCTTGGCCAACTCCGCATTGGTAGGCATAACGGAAAAGCAACTTGAAAAACGATAGAGTGCGAAACGCGAATGCAGCAGCAGCAGCAGCAGCAGCAGTTGCGGTCACAAATACTCTTATGCTATCACCAGGGGAAATAAGTACCAACCTGTGAAACGTAGAAGAATACTTTAGCAAGCGCACACTTGAACCGCAACAGGTAACTTTTTACAAAGACAGCAAAAACCTAAGCACTTCAGTAATGGTCGTTCGTCAATGATGAAATACTTACAATGTCAACAAAATGTAAACTTGCATTGCGAAGTTACCAAGAAGGCAACAAAAATTAGCAGCATGACTAGTATCAGGCATGGTAAGTGGGAGAGACTACAAACATCATGCCATTTTTCCAGCAAATATTTCTTGGAGACATTTCGATATTTCGGAATGATTCGCATTTTGAGTGGACCTCATTTCATGAAAATAAGAAACTTCAGTTGTCATTGATGCTTCCCAGATTGGGCTAAAAATTTCTTAGACTTTCGTATAACACCTATATAGGGCAATAGAACGAATGTTTCGCTGTATTTAATTAACAGCTGCTTGAAACAAAAAAGTTCCAAATTTGCCTCCGTGTTGCCGTTAACACTGAAAGCATTTGCTTAATACATAAACTTAGTGATTGATTTAGATGTCTATAGAAAACTGGGGAAACAGGCGTATAACGTTTTTGGGAGCTTCTGGTCACTATTACAGCTTCGTTCAAAAACGGCTTACACCCTTTGCCACGTATCTTTCCTCCACAACAATAATTGTCCTGCACGTACGTGTACTTTGTTTTAGTACTTCCAGGTAAGAAATGACACGCGTGTGTTCATTGCTACCTAGAATTACTGACTGGGAAATAGTGAGCGCAGACCTTTCAAAAAAGGAAACGTGAGCAAAATCTTTGACACTCATTATTAAGGGACAAATATATGCCATAAAGGTTGCAAACTGTTTTACAGTGTTCGCTGAGAAACGTTTGTAAACGTACAGTTAAAGTGTCTCTGTAAAATGAATAATTTCCAGAAACCAGCATTCGGTTTTGTTTTGGTTTGTCCTATCTACACTCCTCCACTAGCTCAAACTACAGCCATCCAGTCATGTATGTGGTGAGCACGCAAACCGCTACCTAAACGTAAAACATTTGCGCAGAGCAATCAATGGCGTGTACTTCATAAAATAAAAACGGGTCACACAATATACCGCGTTTTACATTACTAGTAATAAACCTACCAATGATGAACCATATGCGTTCATCTCACCATGTGCTCTCGCAAAATGCCTTTTTGATTAAAATTGAGTAGCTACTGACGAACAACATACTGTAAGGCGGTCGACTGTGAACATCTGCCACACACTTGCTCAATCTCACAACGTTAGCCCGCTGGTAATACAATTACCAGCACTTATGAATATCGCTACCCTTTCACCATCGTACAAAACCTCAGTGGCCGGCTTTTCCAAGCTTACGACCACGTGTTCAGGCGTCCCCACATGAAAAGAAATGTGGTAACGGCCATGTTTTAGTATTTAGATGCACCTATAAAAAATCACCTCAGAATTTTCGATATTGCGACGTGCTACCAAGGTTAAATACGCCTCTAGAGTGCCGCTCCCTATAGCCGCTTGGACATTATGATATTCTCTGTCGGAAGCGGCGCCTCTTTCCACAGACATGGCCATCATGGCAAGATATATCTCGGCGGTTTACATTCAAGCTCCGTTTTCTGTGTATGTAATGTAGGCCATCTCAGAGCACTTGCAAGCGATCGCCTCATGAAAAGTAGCGCGATTGCATTTGTTCAGCGCATATTTGGGAGCGAGCACCAAGCTACAATAGCTGTGAACTTGATGGCTGATAGTATTCTAAACTTGCGAGAATGTGCCGGCCATGTTTTCTACAAACGCCTAATGTATGCCCATATAAGGTGGATACAGGGTTACACGTCGCGAAAATGGCACGACGCTTTTATTTCAAGGCCTTTCATAGTGTTATATTGCTCGGAAGACAATGCAAGAAATTCACAGTAAGAAATGTACATATTTGGGCGCGATATCCATTACTAAAGCTCCGGTGCTGCAGTCGTTCGTGCGTCGATGGTTAGATCACGTGACATCGCTTCACCATTCCGAGAGATCGGCCTCAATTTTATTGTGCCTATTTACTAGGGTTCTCTTCGCTCATTTTTTTATCAAGGCTGGTTTGTAGTTTAATGCTACTCACTGCAGTAATAGAACGTAAAAAGTGACTCGGGGCATTGTAGATGTTCATCAGCTCATCGCAGAATATATCGAATACAACCCACAATTGCTGTTATCATGGTCAATTGTTCCTTGACTGTAAAGTGACAAGTCCTGGTCTATGCCACAGTCAACTGGTCAGGTATTGTTTTGGCGTACTAAATAGGTTAAACATCCCCGCCCGAATATTTTTATAATAATGTATATTTATAATCTTTCTAAATGCCGCCATGTTACATTTTGTGATACCGTTTGCTGCAGTAACAAATGTAGTTTTGCTTTATTCCCAAGATTTTCAAATAAAGACAGCCTTGACTACGACCAAACACAAGCAGGAACTACGAGGTGGTCACTTTAATGTGCATAATAAAAATATGACAACTCGCGACGTTACAACAGTTGTGCCACAAGGCGTGCACTATTTCGAAGCAACGGATGCGCTCCCCTCCCCGCCCCCTCGTTTATCTGAAGTGCTTGCAGTTGTGACTTACAAACTTCAATGTTCCACGAAACTGCCGACCTGTTACCGTGAATAAAACTGTGAAATCCTGTGGCGCGCCGCACGAAGAGGGCTACTGCGACGAAAGGGAATGCCACGTGGGTGACGTCAGCCCTTCTCGCCCCTCCTCTTTACTGCTGACGAAGGATCGCCATAGGAATTTAAGGTGGAGCCGGCCGAATGTTAAGAGAGAGAGCCGCCACCAACCACTCCGTGAGATTGGTGCGCTCTTCGGCACGCCTACGTGTATGCTATTTCTGCTATATCTGTACACAATCTGTAAAGATTTTCGTCTCCTCTTCGTCTTCTCCAAGAGTCCGTCTCTCTTCCTCGATCCTGGTCACAATGTAGATCACAGTGGTAGGACTGGGGAGCTAGTAGGCAGTATTAGTTTAGCGTACGCTATACACTATAGTGTAGCGTACGCTGAGCAGCGCACGTTTTTTACAGTTTTTGTTGGCCTGCGAGATCTGCAGATGTCAGAGGCCCTATGCCGTCGTTGCACCTATCTGCTGACTATCGCGATAGGTAGCGCTGACATCTCGAATGTTTCGTTAGACTTCGACTCGTTCGAAACGAGAAGCGATCTCGAAAACACCACAAGGTTATCCAGAACACTCTGTTGTCGAAGCGGCCTGAGACTAAGCGAAAGCCGCTTACACAGTCATTTGTATGGACGAAGAGAATTTTACAAAGGCAACGTCAAGTTCAATTCGAAGCGGGCAGCCGTGACCACCGCCATGTTCACGCAAACTCCGCAAACCACGCTCAGACGATAACGCTAATACTGAGAAATAGCGTGCATACGCTATGCGCTATGGGTCGTATAGCGTTCTGCGCATGCGCAGTGACCACCCGCTACAGTATAGCGTACGCTAAAGTAAAGCTGTCTAGTATCTCAATAGCGAATAGAAAGCTGCGAGATACGATGCCCGGAGGCGCCTGCTACACCGCTAAATGGCCGCTACTATGCCGACCGGCGTCAACTACTATGGCTGGGTGGATGCCTGATGTTCGCTTTCATGTCACCAAACCACTCTAGCGCACGCACATGCAGGGAATTTGTTCTTTTTTTGTTAGCCTATGAATAAGAATTTTCCTTCTTTAAAGGGCAATTTCATTTTGAAGTAAGGGTAAATTAAGTGGGCCAGCAACACGAGAAACGATATCACGATGAAAGAATTCCAAGTTCAGGACCTCATTCAAAGTTGCGAAGAGTTGAAAATTTGTGCCGGCTCCGCGCAAACAAAGAAAAGGATTTTTGGCTTGATGCAGGCAGAGGACGTTACGATCGAGGAAGCTTACGAGAGTTCGGACATAATTTTTGATTGAAAGGTGGAGGCACTGGAACGTGAGAGACGTGAGAGGCGAAAGGAGCACGAAAGTCCCGAGAAAAAGGCATGGCTATAGAGTGATCGAGAAATTAAAGCATGGATATGGCCCAAAGCACCCGGCGATCACCACAATCTCAAGGCATGCAACATTACAGTTACTGTTCTTGCGACCGTCGAAAAAGTTTGCGAAGAAGGTCTCAACCTGGATCTCTTGTCAAAGCGTTTGATCATATTGTTCCTTTGTAATCTCACATGTGTTTTAGAAGACCTGATTAATGTGGAGAATTTTGACAACAATGAGACAAAGACGGCTTTGTTGGACATTCTGATGCTGTAAGTTAGGCTGACTGCGAAGGCCGAGATGATGGCCACAAAGCCGAGCTTGCCAAGGAGAGACCGCAGTGTGAGCCGGCTAGCTCATATGGCGTCCGATGCAGTCATATTTTCTCAGACCTACATACATCTAACGACGACTACGAGCATTGCTTGGTTTTGCCATGCGGAGCGTTATCGTTGCGACGAGAAGGCAGCGTACCTGGGAATACGAGTGCCGAGACCGCAAGCTAGCCAGCTGCGCCAAAGCCAACGACGACGGCGCAAGCCGCGAAAGTCAGACTCGGTCGACGATACGGGCGGGCTCAAGCGTCCCAACCTCCAAGACGTTAGGAAAAAGCTGAGTGGGCTAAATCCGAAGCTTAGGTGGTTGTTGAAATGTAGAATAGGCGTGACGTGCGTCAGGAAAGGAATAATTTCACAGACAATCCCACATCGCAGATTTCGCCTATCTTCAAAATTATCAAGGCATGTTTTGTTTCAATGTTATCAAGGCATGTTTCAATGTTATCAAGTCATCAAGTTTGCTTGAACGGCACCTCCCTTCCTGAGGGAAAGAAAGGCGACTGCCTAGTGGACAAAGAAATAGCGTGCACGCCCGTCCATGGATGCGCTGCTCTGCCAGTGTTTGGAGGCCGCGTGCCGAAAGTCACGGCAACTGCAGGTGCTTCGGGCAAAACAGTTTTGTTCTGAGTTCGTCGTTGGACAACGCGTAGACCCGAGAATGAGTGACCCGCTCAAGCGCGTTTAAAAAGGTGTGTTTACGAATACCAAGTGATTGAGGACACATCACTCTGAGAGCAGATTTTGTCATTTATATTTCGTGTTCATTTTTTAGTTTTCCTTGCAATTAAGCTGAGTCGCGTGTTGAGTGTATGCAAGGGTTGAGCTGAAAAAGAATAGGGCATTGTTATGGGTACTTGTCCGCTCTGTTTGCTAGACACACATGTGTTTGAGTTCCTTGATGATTTTTTTAAATGAGACCCGCTTGCTGAAATCCCGAGCAGAGAAAGCGTCAGTGTTTACGTTTGTTTGTTGTACTTAAATATATGAAGGTCACAAAGAGCCTAAAGGCTTAATTTTGATTGTGACTTTATTTATGTATCGTCTGCATTAGTAGCAAGTGCCAGTGCCGGGTTTTGATTCACCTTTGTTTTTATGTCGTTCACATTATTTTGAGTACTTGTTTAGTAGCTCTCTAGGGCCGCTTCTGGGCTTTAAAAATGGGGTACTCGCTTTGCTGAATGCAGTTAGACGGCACTGAGCAGAGAGTTATTTAGATTACCTGTTAGATTTGTCGGATGTCATTTCCTACTTTTGCGAAGTGGTGCCCAGGCACAAAGATTAGCAGTGCTCAGCCTTTGCTTCACGCCTTTAGGGGTAAAATTTTAAGTCATCTTGGGCAGCCTTGGTCTTTACGAACCTGCCCACATTACAGTCGAGAACCGCTTGCGAAAGAATTCCGATTTGATTAGCTCTGCCACGCGCTGACAATTAACGATGGGTCAATATGTCAAGTTTCCTCTCAGATACGTGTCTCATACTATTCTGGGAAACTTTTCATTTCTTTCGTTATGTTTAGCCATATTTCAGAAAGCACTTCGTTATTTACTTTGGCCTGGCGGTTTGAAGAGCATACGGAGGGTGCTTTGTTGCGTACTCCAGGGTAGCACATCGTACTGCTGCCGAGTTGTAGCGACGCCTGCCTATCGAAGCTCGACCGACGTTACTAATGGGGTAGCGTGACCTTGTCGGCGGGCTGCAGCCATCCGGTAGACCATGGCGACCGGGCATGGACGAAACGATTTCTAGTGCGAAACTTGCACGGTTTATTCAAAGGATGATGAAAGATGAAGAGAAGAGAATGAAGTGTCAAAAAAGTACATTTCGGAGCCCCTTAAATAGGCTCTCTACAATCGTGGGAGGGATCTTGCTTCCGTCGACGTCACGTGACCGGCACAGAGTCTGATTCGCGGAAAGAGGGCCCCTCTTCCTCCAGTTATACCGAGCCCCTGGTTATACCGAGCCTGCTGCAAGGAGGAGGGCGTCCCGCCTCCGGTTATACCAAGCCTCAGGTACGGGAATTCTAGACGCTTGTCCTTCTCTTTTGGGCGTTGCTGGTTCGCACAAGTTCCCCTGTAGAGCCTAACAGTTCGAGGAAAGGGTCCCTCTAAAGACGCACACACACACACAAAAGAGGCCTGAAAACACCGTGGGGCTTCCGCCAAACCGGCAGACACTCGAGATGACCATGGCGAATTTAGGAAGTCACGCTTCATTTCGACAAGGCATGGTGGGTGAAAGTCCTTGCAGCACGAGGTGCCAACCGTAACAGGAGAAGTCACGCTTCATTTTGACGAGGCATGGTGCGTGAAAGTCCTTTCTGCTCGAGGTGCCAACCGTAAAAGGAGAAGTCACGCTTCATTTTGACGAGTCATGGTGGGTGAAAGTCCTTTCTGCGCGAGGTGCTAGACGCCAGCCGTAACAGCTTGAATTGGCCGGAGTGGTCTGGCTTGTTGATTCTCGGTTGTTCCAGTCTTCCTTCTCAGGGCCCAGCAGCAGGGAACACCATCGGTGGAAAAAGTGGCAAAGTCTATCCCTCGAGTCAACCAACAGCGTCGCTCAACTTGTACATCCGCTCGTGTGAGCTGCGTCGGACAGCCTAAATTGTAGATGTACATTCTGGCGGCGGGCGTGCTGTTGTGCCACAGTGTTTGCGCATCATCGAGGCAGCGGGTCATCCTGAAGTGGCTGCCCTTGTGAACGACAACCTTCAAAGTTCGACAAAAGTACTGACCGGTTCTCGTGGGTAAAACTAAGGAATCCGCTGGCGAGCCGCACCAAGAAATGTGAGGAATGGAGAATGCGACGCAGGTGAGGTCAGCCTTCTCGGCCCGCTTCACTCATGTCTACATGGAAAGCCAAAGGGATTGATAGCGGAAGCGGCCCATTGTTAAGAAAGAGTGTCGCCAGCAGCCACCCCGTTACTCTGGTGCCCTCTCCGGCACCGCTACATGTTTGATATATTCTGCTATGTCTGTACGTAATGTATATAGATTTTCGTCTTATTCGTGTGCTCCAAAAGTCCGCCTCTCGTCCTCGACTACGAGTCGCAATAGTACGCAGCAGCACATTTCTACAGCGAAGTTGTATATAGCTAGGATTTCGTGCGTTTTTGTTCTCCGTGAATACAAACTGTCTTCGTCAATGGCTCATACCCCAATGAGCATTCATGCAAATAATGTAATAACTGTAATAATGTAGATAATAATAATAAGCAAATAACGCGATGCCTCATCGCCCCGTAAAACAGAAGCTACAAGCACTCAGCAAAGTGTAGCGAACAGTGCTTAAATTATTTTTAATCTTTCTACTATTGCCTGTATACTGCTGACAACCAGCCATATGAACAATAAACTGAAACTCAAACTGAACAGCACGTCAAAAATTGTTATCATCAAATGATCATACCCCTTCGAGCAACGGTTCATATACCCGTGAGTAATGAGTGGCTAATAGCCATGTAAGCAAGCAAAAAATTCAATGACTCATGCTCGCGTAAGGTTCATGGCTACTCACTTTGCGTGAGTTAGCTTCGATGACACTACCCCTGCTGTCATTGTTGGTGATTTCAATGTGGAAAATGCGTAACGAAAATGCAGCGGTTCGCGCGTTCCGTGTTGCAGCCAAATCCCATGCGATGCCACACCGCTCCGGCTCAACTGACCACCCAGCGGAGTACATGCGTGAATTTGACCTTATCAAAGAATACGAGTGCAGTTGCAAGTGAAATACTCCCTTTGAGTGAATTAGCTGCGACGAAACTACCCCTGTTGTCGTTTTGGTGCCTTCAATTTAGATATGTCGGTAACAAAAAGGAGCGGTTTAGGCGTTCCGTCTTGCAGACATATCCCTTGCGACGCTACACCGATCCGCCCCAACCGACTGCCTAGCTGCGTACGTGGATGGATTTGACAATATAAAAGAATGTGATTGCAGTTGCTAGTAAAATGATCACCACCGATCGAGGCAATAAATGAGTGTACGCAACTTTCGTCCCGATGACCACCCATCAAGGCAATAAATAAGTTCGTACCTTTGTTGAAAATTATGTGTTGCCTCCGTGTCGTGTGCTAAACAGCTTCGCTGCTCAACCACCTTTCCAGATTGGAATAGCTCATGATTTCTCATTAGTATAACAAATGTACTTCACTTTAGATTTATTCTCTTTGGCCATGGTGCAACATTCTGATAAGATTCCAGCAATTTTCCCCTTTGATATTGCGCCGAGAAGCGCAAGAAAATAAGACATAACTACCGAATATGACATGTTCCTTATGTAGGTTACTGAAGTTTTCTGCTTTGAAAACATCGAAGCAAAGCTCAATAATATTGTTGGCTAAGCTGTTACATATATCTTTTTACCTAATCTGCTGACAAAACATTTAAAATATTCCTGTGTTAAACTTCACAGCTTGTACGTGGAGTATACCACGCAATCTTTGGCTTTTTTTTTCCAGGAAAGATGACCTGTTTTCAATGGAAAACACAAAGTCATGTCAAAGATAGCAACTCTGATTGTGATTTTCTTTTGGGGTACTATTGTATTAGCCCGATTCCTGTCTTAGATGACATACAACAATGCATATGAGTAGAGGGTGATGCAATAAATGGGAGACACCCTTTTGTCTTTTTGTCTACATTCTTCTCATCTCTGGAAGCGCGGTTACTTACTTCGAAGCTCGGCAAGTTCTGGTGGCTTCATCGCAGTCAGGCAAATCTAACTTGACTGCCGTACGCATGTACCTCCTTTAAATTCATATACGTTCAATTGGTATCCATTGTCAATTTGCGAAATAAGTCAGCGGTTTATTCTACTTTGAGTCGTGTACCCGGACGAGCATATAAATTCTTTTCGACATCAATCAGAGTGCCGAACCGCGCCGCAACCTAAAGGGAAGGAAAGACTTATCTCTGTGTATTAAAACTATCATCAGATAAATCGGCGTTCCTGCTCGAGTAATGCGCCATTGCGAACATAAGATATACGTCTGCAAATCCCGCGTTTGAACACCTTTCAAGATTATTGAAAACACCTTATCTGCTCTGGTAAGGAACAGCGCTATCATTTTTACTAATTTATCACTTGATTTAACGAGGTTATTGTCTGGAAAACGACATATTTATCTATTCGGCCGTCAACGGGTCTTTCATCGCAAGGCCGGACTTTTGGCGAAATTTCTTTCTTTGCGAAACCCATCGAAAAAATGAGAACACTGCGGTTGGTGCAGTTTGATATAATACGTTTCGTTATGGATATTTCCTAGTGTAAGACAAAATTAGCTTACCATTTGCAGTGAAATAGATATAGAACCCACGATGTCACTAAAACAGTATATCAGCTGTAGAAGTGACTGCATATCGTACTGGCTGTATGCTTGTTTACACGAGAATTTGAACGCACCATTTCCATCTGTCACGACCAGACACTACACAATAGAGAACAAAAGGGATTGACTGCAATTGCGTGAATCGAAACTGCAATTGAGTAAAGCGACTAATTTATACGCCATCAAAGTAGCAAAACAATTACTAAATATCAATCGATTACGTTTAGTCAGGTGCCGCCAAATTTTATTGACATTGTACAGAAACAGTAAATAGAAAGAACTGAGTTTGATCTTTGATTGCACCCTGTGGAGCCCTTCGCAGTTTTTCTAATAATAATAATATTTGAGGTTTTACGTGCCAAAACCACTTTCTGATTATGAGGCACGCCGTAGTGGAGGACTCCGGAAATTTCGACCACCTAGGGTTCTTTAACGTGCACCTAAATCTAAGCACACGGGTGTTTTCGCATTTCTCCCCCATCGAAATGCGGCCGCCGTGGCCGGGATTCGATCCCGCGAGTTTTTCTAATCAGCAGCAGCAATTATTGTTCAAGAATTTCGACAGTCATCCCTTCAAAGTTTATGGCAGATACATATTGCTTGTGTTGCTAGAGCTATAGAGCGGTTACGTTCATGTCTCAGCTGAGTTTCTGGTGGTATACGCCATTAACTACACAGCCATATTCTTAAGATCAGTTAGCATGCCAGCTGCTGGAACAGTTCTTATCACAAATATGAATAACCTGACAAAAAGTAACGAATAATTTCCGTATCAACTCAAATCTTCACTTGGTCCCTTTTGTGAAACGCACCTATTTGTATTACCTATGGATCATCACCATAAACTTCTTTAACATTTATTCCCACACCATTCAATGGCCCATGAGGCGGGAAACCCGGCGTTGGCGGTGTTACCACATGTTGGTACAAAGAGGATACGATCCTTCGACTTTTCGTGAGAGCCGAAACCACGACCGTTGGTGTCAAGGCGAAGGTAGTTAAGGCTCAGTTAACTGAGATAGAACTAAGGCACTCGAACGACAGAAAGCTGAGCTAGTTGGCAAGGATTCATTATGCGAAATAGAAGTGAGGCGTTCTCTTCTCTTGTCGGCGTTCGTGTTGTCCACTTCTCTTCTCTTGTGTCCTGTCTGCACGCTTCACTTCTATTTTTCATAATAAGGCACTCGAACTCGCAACCTTTGGTGTTGAGGCATGGCTTAATAAAGCAGAGGTAATTAAGATATACCAGTGATTAATTAAGCCACTCGAATTCACGTCCCTTGGTGGTAATTAGGGCAAAGTTATTGAAGGCACAATTAAGATAGATTTAGCCAGGGAACTCGAACCCACGACTTTTAGTGGGAGTCGAACCCTCAACCTTTGGCGCGTGTTGAACCCCCAACCTTGCGTTGTGGCATAATGTCGAAGCATCTCGCGGGGGTCGCAATGCTTTCGCATTCATCCACGTGGGATCACGAAGTGCCCACGATGCCACCGGTGAAATTCAGAACATCTAAAGAGCCTTGCCGAAGTTTTGCATTTTATCGCGAAGCTGTTTACCTGACGCACCTGTATGATTGGGCCGTATATGTGGTCTCGTAGTGGGGCAGGGCTCATCCGGGCTGGCTTACTTCCGCAAAGTGAACAAAATAGAACACGAACAATAGTCGGCGCAGAAGAAAGAAAGAACACGGGATTTCACCGCGCGCCGCACCTGCGCAGTGGGGGAGTGCACCCGCGCTAGCAGCCGTCGCTGCGGCTGCGTCTGCTGTCGTCTGCGCTCAATCCAACGGCGTGGCAGCCGTGGCGGCCAAACAAGAGGATGTGTGCCGTGGTTGCCGCCGGGGTGCTTAGGCAGCAGATTGTTCATTGATGCGTCGAAGCGGCAGAAGCATAAGTTCCCACCTCCTTTCAATTTAACCGGAGCGAATTAGAAATTTAAAAGGATGTCGCTAGACGCGTAGTTTCACCGTACTTGCTCGGTCTGCGATCGACAGCTTCGCTGGCTAATCCGCACCGTATGAGTGGTTCTGCCCGAATTTTTTTTCTCTTAGTGCATTCGTTCTAGTTTCAATGCCTGCCACTTACATAAGCTTTCAACGTTTCGGCCCTCACCAAGATTTTAGATATGTGTTTTTTTTATCATAAGCAGCAAATTACTTAGAGCTCAATCGACCTTACTCACAAGACATATCTTCAAGCATAAGCATTCTTTGGCGAGCTCCCCAGTGCTGTCACGCCAAAGAAGTAATGCCTTGTATCTGCACAAATATATGTGCATATATATTAAGCCACTTTATCGTTATCATAGTCTAATTGTAGGTCATTGGTAGCTTTTGAGAGATGAGGAACGATTTAAAGCAAGAAAAAGAATGAAAAGATATTCACAAAGATATACTCAGAGCTCATTAGAATATGCATGGGAAAGCTCATGAGTGGGCCAACATAAATTTGGGGGTTGGTCGACTTGAACTCTGGAGGTGGGCCAACTGAAATTTTGAAGCGGGCCAAAGTGAAATTTGGGGGTGGGCGAACTTCAAATTTGCAAGTAGGCCAACTTGAAATGTTGAGTGGGACAACCTGAAGTAGGGGGTGGGCTAACTTGAAATTTTGGTTCGGGCGAATTTGAAATTTCCACTTGTGCCAAATTAAATTTCGTAGTGGCCCAACTGAAATTTCAACATTGTGAAGCAGAAATTCGCAGGTTTGCGTAAGTTGAAATCTGGGGGTAGCCCAACTTGAATTTGCGAGTGGGCCAACATAATTTTGGGGATGGGCAAATTGGAATTCAGCCAAGGGCCAACTTAAAATTTCGTTGTAGGTCTAAAAAAGTGTGGCGGTGGACCGACTTGCAATCTGGAGGTGGGCCAAGCTAAATTTTAGGGTGGGGCAACCTGATGTTTAGGGGTGGACCAACTTATGTTGAGCATGGGCTAAGTTCCACTTAGGTGAGAATCGGTTTGAAGTTTGGAGGTAGGGGTGGCCCTACAGAAATATGTGGGTGCGCGAACTTCAATTTCGGGGTGGGCTAACATTAAATTTCTAGTTGGCAGGATTGAAAAGTGCGGTTGGGCCAACTTGGAATTTCATGGCTAACCTACATAAATTTTCAGTTGGGACAACTGTTATCGGGGCTAGGCCTACTTGAAATATGGGAGTGGACCTAGAAAAAGTGGAGGTGTGCCAAATTGAGATTTTGGGGTGGCCCAACGTCCAGTTAAACGCCGCTGAGCGTCCTTCAAGTTATAAACAGATCTCGGGCAAGCGAGCTTGTTGAGGCACTTGGCGCATACTTATTGGGCCTTGGCGAGGCGCAGTCAGAACGCAGGCGACAGCTTGCGTGGACAAGGAGCGTGCGCATAACATAGGCTTGCGAGAGCGACAGGGAGGCCGAGATGACATCGCGGAGCTGCACTCTCTACTCATGCAATGTGACAACATGTTAAAGTTGCTGAGAAACAGCGCCCCCAAGCAGCGCTATCTTTTCGTGTTGCTCCTGCGCTATGCCTAGCGGGAAAGATATAAGTGGCCGCAGCAGTCGCGTTCGGAAGAACAAAAAACAAACATGCGACTTCATTACGACTAGGCGTGCTTGGTATGTTTCTTCGTTGGCTGCGCTTCGCGGGTATACACGGTTCAGATTCACTGAGCCATACAGAATTGTAACACAATGTGTCACGTGCTACTGCGACCACCGGCGTTCCCTTTGAACCTCCCTGTTCCGTCGAGGAGGGCTCGTGCTCGGCGTTCCAGCTAAATGGCACGATTACAGTACAGAGGCCGGATGCGGCGTGATAATTCGACAACTGTCTACTAAACCTAAGGATTTTTTTTTGCCATCGCAACTACCATGCGTGGACGCGCATAAGCTAGGAAAAGGAAGTAGGCAAAACTAAGCAAAAGTGAAGTCACAGACCAGCCCAACAATGCTTAGGAATTAGTAGACAATTATAAGAATATGTACCTGTTTTGCTTGAGGCTCCCTCGGACGCACACTCATCAAAATTCTACTCAGTGGACTTACTCACACACACTCAAACTCGCCAAATTCCACTGAGCCGGACTGACTTATACTGAAACACGCCGAATTTTGGTCAGCCGGACTCACTGAGATAGCGACTCGCGGGTCAATCTGACTTTTGGTCTGCGTGAGTCGACTCATGAGCGAGTTCGCCGACCTACGGTTTATGACAATTGTGGATGCTCGATGGACTAAAACCTAATTCACTGCTTTCCAGTATTCTTTCTGTGCGCTCAACATAAAACGTGAGTAATAATAGAGAAAGAAGACATCCTTGCTTCCGTGTTCGGTGAATTTCCACCATTTTGGTGTATTTCCGGCTTTCTCATGCAATTTTACTCTGTTGTTACTGCATGTCTGCATCAACAGCTTCGCGGAATCACCGTTCACGTCCTCGTGCTTGAGAATTTCGTATAGCAAATTCATCCCTACGTTCTTGTAGGCTTCCTTAATATTCAGAAATACTATCGCTAGAGGTGTATCCTTAGCTATGGAAATCTCTATGCAATGCTTTAGTGTAAATATGTTATCCTCTAAGAGCGTGCCTGGTGCGAACGCATTCTGTAATTGCCCCACCAAATCGTTTTCTCAACCAACTTCAACAGCTGTAATTTTCTGGCATTGCCGTTTATACAGATCCGAGGTTAGCGTAACTAGCTTAGACAAGCTCGTCTTATCCTTATCCCATTTGCCCTTATAGACAAGGAAACCACCCAAATTGAATTTTGACCATTGTAATCCCTTCCTTCATGGCAGTAGTCAGCAGTGCCTTGCTCTTAAGATCCATCTGCTTCATTAGTTGTAGTGGGATTTCGTTGGCTCTTGCAACCGTGTTATGATGAACATTTTCTGCTGCATAATTTCAGTAAAAGCTTTCTCTGCTAAATTTTGATCACTGAAGCTTCTGGGTTGTTGCTGAATTTGCTTCAGTATAGACTACGCTCCCTTTATTGCCGAATAATCCGTAATAACATCGCTGATGTACCGATGCGCGTCGTCTCCTTCGAAGATCTTACTAACTTCATCTTTTATACCGATTTTTCAATTCTTAGTAGGAGCTCTGAGTATTCTAACCTCATTCCAGAATCATTTTGGTGCTATCAATATTTATTGCGAAGTTAATGCACCCAACTTTCACTTACAGTAGGCGTCATTACAGCATCACGAAATGTGGCAGCTCACCGACGAGAATGGTACGACAATAAAATGGGGACGGAAGACGGTGAGTAGATGATCGTTACAAGACTGAGACTTCATCACGAGAACAAAATTTCTACAGCGTGACGATCATGGCGTGAAATGGAGGAAGCATGCTGACAGTGTAATACGACAGAATGAAGACAGTGACGGCTTCGCACCTCAAATTTCTTGTGCGCTTATTTACTCAATGGAAACACAAGACTTCTGTGACTATTCGCATTAACATAATGCAACTTGCACGCACTATGTGATCCCTAACCAAAGCTGTGGAGAGTAGGCAAGTCGTAACGGTGCATCGCACCAGATACCTACAATGGATTTTGGCGACAAACGCGCTTCAGAAACTTCAACCGAGGCCATGTAGGAATATGACACAGCGCATTAACACTGCGAAGCACATAAAACGTTGAAACATTCAGACGAAAAGAGCTCCCGCGCGACAACACATGCATCTTAAGGAGCAAGCCGGTGTTCGGCGAAGAGGACGCCCAGCATCTTGGCTGCAAGGAGTACTTGCGCTTTCATTGGCTGAGAAAGTCGGGCGGTCAATTACAAGCCCAAAAGAGTGTTCCACGAAACCTATTCCCCAATATTACTGCTTGTCTTAACATACGTTTTAGAGAGGTTGCTGCTTGGCACTACTGCTGACGTTCTACAAACGTTCCCCAAGATTGAAATGCTCAGAGCGTCGTCGCCAGTTACACCGGGTCACATCGGTTAAATAGAGGGGGGCATGTAGTATTTTACTGAACGAAAGTATTATAGTTACAGAGACCGTTACTGAGCGGAATAAGCATTCCATTAACTGCAAAAGTTGCGCAAATAAGTCACAGATTCAAAGTATGAAAATACCTATTCTTCCCTACGAACCATTAGGCTCCCAGCTACCAGAGAAATAAGTACACTACGGAGCTTTCAATTGAAACATGAGTGTGATATGACTTTATTTGCATAAAACTCACGTAGGTTTTAGTTGCCGCGATAGCAAGGTGAACAAACGCTTTACTGAAGTGTGCTTTTGTGCTAATAAATTCTGGTTACCTGTCATACCTGTTACCTGTCATGATCTGCGCTAGAAGCTTAAGCTTATTTTGAACCTAAACACAATATTTATAAACGTGAATTGCTCGTAACACATTAGTAATGGTATGGCCTCCCGTATTACCGAGAAATGGACAGTTTATTCCTTATCTCTATTGACACTGGACAAGCATTAAATGCTTTGTCAGATGGGTTATGCCACATTAGCTTATTTTCTAACATTACAAACCACCCAAAATTATTTTACACTTACCCTTTAACGCTGTCTAAATACTTACCGATAATTTCAATTTAGTGAGCGACGCGCTAAATATGGTCGCAACACTGTTTATTTCTGTAGATGATTGCTAGCAACAATCCTGCGCGCTGCGCTTGAAATGCGTGTAACTGATTTCCGGTCGGAACAGTCCTTCATGTCTGATATATTTTGGGATAAGGGTGCAGCTACTCATGCACCTGAGACCACAGTAGTGTTCAGAGTGTCCAAAAAAACGAAAGCCTCTAACTCTTCCGTAGGCATCCCTGCGACGAACTTGAAGCTGTCTTTGGAGAAAGAACTCAGCAATTTTGACCAATCCATTTGAGAGAAAGAAACGTTGAATATGGTCCATTTATTAGCGCTGCATTCAGGTAATTGACCGTTGATGGTAAAAGTGCGACAAATGTATGTCCTGTTTGGGCGATAGAGAATAGTAGGGCACTCATATGTTACTCACTGTTACTTATCGAGTGGTGGTGAACCTCAACATTTTTCGTAGAAGAAGCGAGCGGCTGATCGCACTCCATGTGTTACTGGAGTGCTTCTAAGGGGAAGATTAGCAAAAAAGTCAGTATCCTGCAGCTTACCAACAGCATAATCCTCTCTATCCAACAATGATTCTTTGCACGTAACCAATTTTCGGTACGATAACTGTTCTAAATTTCCTAAATAAGTTGTGTTTAGCACACTAGATTTGTAGGGTATACCCCTGACAGATGATTCTGCTGTGATAGCAGTGTTTTGTAGAGCACGCGGCTCAAGACCCTTGCATTTAGGGTCCTTGACGAAGCAGTATTGTTACTGGCATTATACATTACAGTATATCATGAATTCAGACAATACCGTTCTTGTCCACAGAGCACCTCATTCGGCATCGTCATTAATTTTAACACATATTTATTTACTCACATACAGCGAGTCGTTAGGACTCTGTAAAAATGTGTATTGGCCATGTTTGCGTTATAAAACGCTACATCATCATCATCATCATCATCATCATCATCATCATCGAGGTTCGTGATATCTTCCTCTCGTCATGCCGTCGTTATCACCCGTTGCTGCCACGGTGATGCCATCTTGATTGTTGAAAAGTCGCCGTTCCAACTTCGTGATCGGACTTACGTCACGCTGTCGTCATCTCGCCTTCTACTCCGACCAAGTGCTCCACGTTGTGTAATAGCTTGGGCCATTATCTAGCTATGTGTTCGGGGTCGTGATACCGCTGTTGTCGTCGCAGCGTGTTCATTTCAGTTTTTTCCATCTGATAATCGCCATGCTGTAGTCATCGCACCATAATCATTGCACAGTCGTCATGCCGCCTCACCACGCTGCCGTTTTATTGTTGTCATCAGGCCACCGTCGCCATACCGCGTTCGTCTTTCCATCAACGCCAGTCGTTCTTCCTATTGGTATTTTCATCATGCTGACGTCATTAACTCGTGAATATGGCGCCCTTGCCATGCTGTAATCGCCATGCGGTCGCTATCCCGCCCCTAATGTTAGACCGTCTTCGTGATGTCGTATTGGTCTTGCCATCAACATTACTGAAGCTTTGTCATCCGACTCTCGTTATGACTTCTCCGTCACGCCGTCCTCATCATAAAGCTTTCGCGATACAGTCATCGCACTCGACAGTCATCATGCGTTCATCGTCATCCCGTTTCCGTCAATGCGTTCTCGTTATACGCTCGTCGCCATGCATTCATTGCGATGCTATCGCGGTCGTTACACCGTTATTATGGTCGCTTTGATATCAGACTCTAATCTTGACGTAGTCGCCATACCACTGACATCACGCCAACCTTGCCAGGCAGCAAATTCACCATTGTTAACAGTTCTGTATTGTAATCCTATTATCGTCATGCCTACGTCGTCGTACCAACTTCGTCGATCCACCAACGTCATTCCTAGTAAGTAATTGTATAGTAGTCATAAGCATGCTGTTTGCATTCAATCATGATTACGCCGAGGTTGTCTTGCAATCGTCGTCATTGGGTCTTCGTCGTTACGCTGACTCTATCATGCATCCATTGTGATATCTTCGTTTTGCCAAAGTCGTAATGCACGCTTCTTCATCTGGTTGTCGTCATAGCGCCCTCATCATGCCATCTTCGTCATATACCCGTTGTCATCTCATTGGATGCATGTCGTCGTAGTCGCGCTGTCGTCGTTTACCATCGTTAGATTTAAAAAAAATTTCACCATATTGTAGACATGCCGCCCTCATTGTACGCCTTTGGCCTTCGATCGATATCATTCTTTCTTCTTCATACCATTATCGCTGCGTCGGCATCACACAGCCGTCATCATACCTTCATCCTCACGGGCGATCTTTAGAAGCGAGTGCCACAGCAAGGTCCAAAAACATTGAAATAGGTGGCGTATAGCTGAAGCAACAAACATCTCAGAATTACCACTATACGGTGTAAATATAGGGTGTTTATGGAATATGATTTATCACTGCATTGCTTGTTCGCTATTGGCGATAATGTTGAGGAGTTGTGCCGTGTTCTCTATTACAAAAAGTAGTGGACAGTTTAATAGAAACTGCAACATATTGTTACGCTGCAGAATTCAAATATAATGATCTATTTACAATAGTTACGAGAAGGACAACTGATAGACAAAATGGCTTTCGAGACCTATTCCACCTTTACACGTCAAATCGTCTTCTGGCTGGCGCCACAATTGGTTTAGCCGTAACATGTTCCCCGCCTGTAAGGGCACCGTCTCGGCGCCAGTTATAAAGGAAGAGAACTCCCGGTAAAATAAGGCGTCAGCTCGGGCACATGCAGAAGGCCCAGCAATTTCTGAGTTCACATCGTCAAGCTGACGCAATATCGTGTAGGGTCCTCTATGCAACTACCTCGGCATTTATATGATTAGAAACCTACCCTAGTACATATACATATGTAAATACAGACAGACACACACACCCACACACCCACCCATGTGTATATATATATATATATATATATATATATATATATATATATATATATATATATATATCAATTAAGCAACCAGAACGAGGGTTAACCGAGGGGGCCCATTTTTCTCAGTCATATGATAAGAAGCCAATAAACACTGACACCAAAGACAACATAAGGGAAGTTACTTCAAATTAGTCAGCAAAATAAAAAAAACTATAGATTCATGGAAATGAAAGTGGATCGAAAAACAGCGAATGGTTGCTTGCCGCAGGTTGGGAACGATCCCACAACTTTCAGATTTCTTGTGCGATGCTCTACTAATTGAGCTACCGCGGCGCCGTTTCCCCGTCCACTTTCTTGGGCATTTATGTTTCCTAGTAGAACCCTGGGAGTGTTAGCCAGCGCCACCACTCACGGACCTTGGCGGTGGATGTGGAACATCCCTTCTGGCGCAGGCGTCACGAGGACGTGATCTTTATGGGTCAAGGCAACCAGTCACTAAACCCACACGTGCTACCTCAAAGCATCTATGTTGCAGGAACAGAGAACTTTGATATGTAATAAACGAGAAGAAAGGGGGTAACCGAGGGCACCGATTTTTATAAGTTATATCATAAGAAGCCAACAAACGCTGACACCAAGGACAACGTAGGGGAAATTACTTGTGTTTATTGAGCGAAACAAGAAAGCGATATAAAAATGGGAATGACAGTGGATGAAAAAACAACATGCCGCAGGTGGGGAACAATCCCACCTGCGGTAAGGAATATGATGTTTTTGTGTGATTATGTGGTTTAGCCGCTCGACCTGCTCCAGGAACTGAGGTAGTCTTGCCATGCCTATGTTGAATAGTGTCGGCGAGAGTACCGGTCCGTGAGATGTGCCCACTCTGGCAAGTTAATGTGTGATGTCCGGTATGGTCATTCCCACTGGGGCTACAGGGTCCTTGAGAAACGCTCGTACGTAATCGTACATATGGGAGCCACAGTGGGAGTGGGCCGGGTTCACAAGGATGAGACCATAGGAAACGCTATCGAAAGTTTCATTGATATCGAGTGCCAAAAGAGCTCTCGTTTGTGCCCCGATGGTGGCGTTAAGCAGATAGCCTTTTACCTTAAGAACATCCATAGGCGACAAATGGGGGCGAACTCCCAACTGTATGTGGGAGAAGAAATTTCGCACCTGCAAAAAAGGTTGAAGCCGTTTTAGTATTACGTACACAAGCAGCTTTCCAATGCACGATGTGAGGGAAATGGGCCATAAGTTTTCCATTCGCAGTGGTTTTCCTGGCTTGCCCATGAAAGTTATAACCGCCCGGCGCCATTCCAGAGGGAGAGTGCGGTGTGCCAGTGCTCATTGGTTGCCCAGCGCATTTGTAGGTCCTTATCCGGGAGATGTCGCTGTGGAGCGTACCGTATCCAGTCCTCATTGCGTGCCGTGTTCCTGAAGATGTCTGCGAGTGCGGCTTTGGTTTGATGGACAGTTATGTCAGTGCCTAGCGAGTCATTTTCTTCTGTGTACGGATAGTACAGATAGCCTGGCTTAGAGCAACGGGAAAGATACCTTTGTTCATGATTTCTCAGGAACTGGTCTCCGTCTCCTACGTACTGATGAAGGAGCATTTGAAGTTGCCAATGTTTATGACGTTTCGTGTTTCTCGGATCTATTAGTGACCGAAGGATAGCTCAGGTTCTCGCGGTGCCCAGCGTACCGCTTAGCTTACCACAAAACGCACGCCAGCTAGAACTAGTCAGCTGGTGAGCCTATTCCTTAGGTAATCCTTAGGTATTCCTTAGGATGTCCTGATTCGGAATTTCCGATTAAGTTTTTGCCGCTTCCAACGTTTCGTGAGGTCTCGGCGCGCGCCCCGCAGATGTCAACCTCCGGGGTCTCTCTCGTCGTGATTATGCGGCCAGTCGTTTTTTTTTTAAGATGGTGCGTAAATCATTGAGCGAGCTGCCATAATTTTTGGGTATTCATTTCCTATGGCTTAAGCCCTGCGGATTTAGTGGAGTTTGGACGAATTTGTACTGCCAGCTTTCTTTTCAGGACCTTCGTAACTTGTGCGATTTATGCAAATGACGGGGTTGTTGTAATCGCTATCCAGCGTCTCGCTACTGCTCCTCCACTCGCCCTCGACTCATCTCATGAAAGTGAGATCCAGGCAAGTGTCTCTCTCGACACTAGTACCCTGGCGACTAAGCTCGGTATTACCTGTTATGAGGTTGCCTCGGTGATTGTGTCTGAGGTCCCAAAGTCGGGTGCCCTTCGGTGTATTACTGCGTTATTCCCAGGCCACGTGTGCGTCATTGAAGTCACCGCACACTACGCACTGTGGGCCCATCTTGATGAGTTCCATGAGTGCATTCTAAAAGTTTACCCACTGAGCATGACGTGCAATGTGTACACTTAGGATTCACAGGCTATTGTGTAGCGTGTCCGAGGGGACAATCTCCATTATTTGGTGAGGGGCGTCTGGCGGAGAGCAGTATGTGTGTAGGTTTGTTTCCTGGACACTAGCGTACACACTTTCGCCACGTCTGAGCCTCGTAGCAACTGATAGGAGTAAGTGTAGCGCCCGGCTATTGGATAAGTACGATTTCCAGCGGTTCTGATGCTGTGGCAACCTACTGTTGCAGCGAGCCCCGTTTAGATCAATACCCCCTGCAATTTCTTTGTTACAGCACCAGTCTCGCTGTTATATTTTGCATTTGCGCTGCAGGAGCTATGTTGTAGTTGGGCTGGGCGAACGTACGATTAGCGCGCTCATTTATCAATAGTGACGGTGCTGAGGTTGGTGTAGCGCTTGTGACTAATGCGGAGAAGGATGATTTAGAGGGCAGGGGTTGCGCCATGAGCTGTCTCGCGTTCTGCTAAGGTTCGTTGGTAATTTCATACAGCATTGACTTCAACATTGTGGTTTGGAAGTCGACAACGCTGGCTGGGGTCATTCCCTCGACCTCCGTGTGAATGCATTCTCGCATTTTCTGTATAGCTCTGTGGAACTCTCGTCGAAACTCATGCTTGAAGCCGTGGCACAATTCAGTTCCGGACTGGGCAGGGATCTTGGTGCGAGACGCCTGTGATTGGGAATGGTTATGTGATAGGGATTGAGGTTCAAATGAGGGTAAAGCAGATTTGCGCAGGGAAGGTGGCCAGGCCCTCCGTCCAACTTACCCTTATTGGTCCGGCTGGCCCTTCGGACGCCGCTAATGTTAGCTGCTGCGGCAGTGGAGACTGCTTCTTGGCCTGCCGTGGTGCCGGCGGTGGTGGTGACGACGACGATGACAATGATGATGATGATGATGATGATGATGGTGGTGATGATGATGGTGGTGGTGGTCGCGGCTCTTTCGACGGTCGTAAGGGCCTCGGCTGTGGGGTCGCACCGGGATCGCGAACAGAATCGCGATGGACTTGTCGCTCGGGATTTTGGCAGAGGACGGTGCGGTTGCTGTTGTTTTGTTTATCGAGTTCCTGGCTCACTCGATTCTTGATGGGTAGCTTTCGGGACCGGATGGGACAGCTGAACCAGTGGTCGGGTTATCCCCTTTGCACGTCAGGCACCGCAGCTGGCACTCGTGAGGCTCGGTGTCTGATGGGTTTTCAGTCCCACATGGGGTGCACCGATTGTTGCCTGGCGTGGGGCAGACGCCCGCACGGTAGCCCACTATGAAGCAGACGCCGTACACCTGGGCCCTCAGGATGTGAATGTAGCATCTGCACTAGGCTCCACAATACCTCACCTAGCGCGGTAGCTTGAGGCCAGCAAATGCAATGAAGGACATGGCTATGCGCCCCATCATGTGTCAGCATACAGGATTTGCACCCCAGGTGCCAACAAGTGGTCTAAACGTTTGTTGGTGTAGTCCCTGCGTCGGTACAGGCAATGATTCTTTTGCAGGTATTATCGGGAGAGGCAGTGTATGTAGAGATGGGGTAGCGATGCAGGTCAAGTGTAAGCAGTGCCATCTTGTTAAGGCTGGTCGGGATTCTTTCGCTTGGCGTGCCATAAACACGTAGTCACAAGCTCGTCGACCTTTTGTCCCTAAAGGCCCGCCTCGCTGCCGACGGCGCGAGTCAGAGAGTTTTGAGACCATTCACCGACCTTCAGACCGCTTCTATGGCACAGGATGCCTTTAATACCAACAATGGACATAGGTGGGGACCTCTGGGTTCGCTGTGGAACAACGTGGTTTAAATGCCGAGCCTCTCGGCGGCGCGCTGCACGGTCACACTTAGTGTTGGCGCGGCTGCTCTGCTGCACGCTAGAGGTGAGGCATAATCCATCCGTTGGGTCTTCTGGATATCCTTCTACTACTGGATTGTCGCCGTTGGTGGCTTGAACCTTTATGATGGTGGTCAATGGGTGTTCGCACTGTTTGACAAGGTCAGCAGTACCTACAAGCAGAGCCTGCTCGCCAACCTGGACAGGAAAAGCAGAAGGTTGGTTCTAAAGATTATTCTGCAGAAAACTAAAGTAGTGTTTAACATCCACGGAAGAGAACAGCAGTTTACGACAGGTAGCGAGGCCCTCTGGATGTGGCGAGGGAATACATCTACTTAGGGCAGGTAGTGACTGCGGATCCGGATAATGAGAATGAAGTAATCAGAAGAATAAGAATGGGCTGGGATTGCGTTTGGCATGCATTCTCAAATCATGAACAGCAGGTTGTCACTGTCCCTAAAGAGTAAAGTGTAAAACAGCTGTGTCTTACATGTACTCACCTACGGGGTTCAAAACGAGGCTTACGAAACGGGTTCTACCTAAATTGAGGATGATGCAATGAGCTATGGATAGAAGAATGATGGGTGTAACGTTAAGGGGGATAAAAAGAAAGCAAATTGTGTGAGGGAACGAACGCGAGTTAATGACATCTTAGTTGAAATCAAGAAAAAGAAATGGGGCGTGGGCAGGACATGTTATGATAAGGGAAGATAACCGATGGTCATTAAGGGTTACGGACTGGACTCCAAGCGAAGGGAAGCGTAGCAGAGGGCGGCAGAAAGTTAGGTGGGCGGATGAGATTAAGAAGTTCCCAGGAACAACATGGCCCCAATTAGTACATGACCGGGGTAGTTGGAAAAGTATGGGAGAGGCCTTTGCCCTGAAGTGGGCGTAACTAGGCTCATGATGATGATGCGCCGACGGGCACTCCTTTATTTCCCTTCGTGAGTCGGTGGCGGGCGTCAAATGACGCGTCGTGCTTGAGAGACTGTGCATATGACGGAGCCTGAAGCGCAGGAAACGGTGCCCCGAACTGCGCAATATCCTGCAGCCGTCAGAGCCATGGTATGCTTAGAATGCCAGCGAGTAGTGACGTTTGAAAGAAAAGTATAGTAGTTTAAGCAGTATAACAACAAAACAGCATTTACGACTAATCAACATGCATGAAGCAAGTCCTACAAATTCGCAGGCGATTCGACGCACTCTACACGGCGAGTGGAAGTGCTACCCCGCACTATGACTAAGCGCCAAACTACACGTATGCTTGCCGGCGCCCTAGAGCCCGATATCTGTCTGGCGCTGATATCCGTGCTCGCGCGGCGCATTGAGGCGTACCATATGTCCCGCACCATGTGCGCATGCGTAGGCGCGCCGGCGAGCCTACGTGTAGTTTGGTCTTAACCTTTAAACACTGGTGTTACACACTCGTAACCCTCCTGTGAGATTGTTTTTTGATGATTCTGAAATATTTTTGTTCTCAACGCTTGCACATGTGGTTTATGCGACTTGGTCGTCACAGCTTTTCCGAAGACGAGTGTTCTTGGCAAATACTTTCTAAAATCCTTTACTTGAATTTTAACTTTCCAGGTTATATTCTAAGATTATAGTTATTAGAATCTGGAAGAAAATCACATTCGAAGATTGCTCTTTTCTTCGTGAAACTTCAACAACGTTTGCGTTCAGAGATATTCATGATCAAATTTCGAGCTTAGTGCACTATTTTCTCATTCAAAGGGAAGAGAGTAAACGCAAGCAAATGCCCTTCCCTCTATGACAGTTTAATGTGTGTAAAACAGAGAAGCCAGCCCTATTATTTTTGCTATTCCGTAGCAGGGAACGCAGCTGTTCTCACCTTCTATCGGCTTCCAGGTTGGCGCACTATACGGCATATGCCTCTGTAAATTGCGTTTATCTTCATTTAGGTTGTCGCTCAGTGTACTGAGCGCCATATTTTTAGCTGCATATCTCAGGACACGAGCGATGTGGAAGTGTCACATTTGATGGATATGTCTATGAGTGTGGTTTTTCCACGAATATAAATAAGAAGCACTCATATGTCATAGTTTCATGCGCAGCCCTAGTAAACATACCAATACATTTAATTTTAAGGTAGTGCAAAAGAATCTTGACTGCTGTTTAAACGCAAGTTACTTACGTCCTGGTCGCGGATTTTTCCCGGCAATGACGCTATAGTCATTGGCGTGCAAAATCTCGCCCTCTGACTTAACATCGGGTTGACAGGGTAATAAATATACAGTTGCATAAAACTCCTCGAGCTCAATTTTGTCCCCTATGTAATATGCTTGACCATTCAAATTGATGTTGTAAATATGGAGAATGTGGTGTGTAGTAACTCTAACTTCAGCAGGTTTTAAGGGTGCTCTTGTTTGCACACATTCTCTCCGAGTAATACGACATCGTAATTTTAGCGTTTGCGTTAAGGCTCTTACAATTGTTGGTGTTATGTTCATCTTGGTGTGCAGCCTCAGCTTTTGCATCACTTGGAATGATGAAGAATATTGCTCGTGAATTTAGTCTCCACCTTATGTCGTATTCTATTTCATATGTAGACATTTAGTGCGTGAGCGTGCTGGGGCTACATCATACGGAAATGTGTCATCTGTCTCACGATGGTCTCCACAGGTATGCATGGAGCCATGTGGAGGTGTTTACGGCAATGCCCTCTGGCCTACGTACGACTACCGAGATTTACGATAATGACTATATACACGCATATACGGAGAGGGGCCCTGTGAGGCACTGCCATCAACAGCGGTCGTTCCCATCATGATGTCCACTTGTGGAGTGCCCCCGTGGCTCGAAGCCGGGCCTGCCAGGGGAGCTGGAAAATAGGCGGGCCAGTTGCTACCTGGTTATGGCCAAGTAAATGTTCTGCTCCATGCTTGTCTGCCTGTCTGCCTTGTCTGCAGCTGGCCCTACGGAAGAAGTGAATGTGGACTGAGGCCCATGGCTTCTGAGGCGCCGGGCCAGTTCAGGCTCCGAGAGAGCGACACATACAGACAATCATGGAACTCCAGCTTTACTTGTCAGTATTCACGTGCCAACAACCGCGGCTACTTTCCAGATTATTTTATTTAGTGTAGAGTGCACAAATTATTGGCTTGAATGATATGATAGCTACCAGGTTCCTAAGATTAAGACGCATTTCGTCTGCAAAAAAGCAAACCTTGAACTTGCAGATGCATGCGCTACAGCGCATGCTGCTGAGCACGCATCAGCGCATGAATTTTTGAATGCGGTATCAATTATATGGAAACGCTAGTCGCATTTCTGCCGTTGGCGTCGCGGTGAAGTTCGGTATAAAGCGCACGCGGCCACAAAATATTACGGACCATGAAACCTGAGAAAAAGCTCAATATTTCCGAAACTCAGAACGCAGCCTAATATTTGCGTTTCGGGCCTAGATTAGAATATGCTACCAACCTTGTCGTATGCATCTTTAATGACTAGAGATGCAGGCTGCTCGGGGATCTAAACGTTGTCTGAGATCCCGTGGTCTGTAAACTTTCGTGGACAAATTGCCATGGCGATAAAAGGGTCGCCGCGCGATGCTTGCTGCATGTGCGAGTGAAAGCGTACGAGTGAGAAGCTGGCTATCGCGGCTCCATGTCGCCTCAGCAGCGGACGAAACTGGGAAGGAAGCCTTGCATCGCACGCAAGGCTGCTGTGGGACGGCAGGAAAGGGCGGCACGTTCTACTCCGGCCGGCAGCGTCACGACTCTACAGTTGCTAGTAAGTACTGTGGGCCGTGGCACTTGCGAATGCGCCGGACGTTTGCGCGCATGCGAAAGTAAGCGCGGGTGCGAGAGAGAAAATGTGAGGGCTTTCGCTCCCTGAATGTATGACTCGAGTGTAGGCACTACGGAGAAGTTAGCGCACGTTGTAGGTGTTTGTCCCTAGGCGTGCCAGCATTGTGGATTGGGGTCCAGATTATTTATGATCGGGCGCCGACTGCGGCCGCTGTGAAACCGATGATAACACCGCAGATGCTTCCGTGGGAGCAGTAGGAGCCGTGGAAGATGCACGTCCGCATTATTGAAAATCTGAAAAGCAGAGTGCCTTATAAACCGCGCCTGAAGGCGAGTCGCTTGAAAGGGCGCCGGTGACGAGAATACGTCGCGCCCCCTTAACACGTTTTACGCTAACCTAACCTAATGGTAATGTAACCTAACATTAACCTAACCTAACGAGACCGAGGCAGAGAGACAATAATGCTCATGACGTAACGGTTCTGAGAATACGCCGTGCCACCCTAACGGCTTTTGCGCTAACCTAGCGTAACATAATGTTAACGTAACCCGACATAAGCTAACGTTCACGTTTATGTAACCTAACGCAACATAACGGGACTGAGACACAAACACAATAATCCGCACGGCATAGCTGCTATGAGAATACGCCGTGGCACCCTAAGGCCTGTTATGCTAGGCTAACGTAACCAAAGCTAACCTAAACCAAAGCCCACCTAATCTAACGTGGACGAGGCGCAAAGCCTAATACCCTCACGGCGTCACATAACGCAATCGCCTTGAACCGTTGTTGCTAAGGCGCTGTGAGTTTATTTCACTCAAACGGGACCATTCAAAAATGCGCCCGAAAAATACAAGAGAGCGGCCCGGCCTATATTTACTACGGCCCTTATCGCTCCCCAGAAAAATCAATGGTAGTTTTTTTTAAGATAGAGTACAGTAAGGCACGACAAAATTATAATCTGGCATGACTGCCTCAGCACCAGCGCTGCACGTGTGCAAAAGTCTATCCGACACACCTTTACATGCAGCGATCACCAAATGCGGCGTCAATGCTCGCTGCTTCACTTGTTTCACTGCGGCAGCAGCCAGCGGCCGAGCCTAAACAAACTCTACCCCCTAGGGACAAACGCACGGAACACGCGCAGAGAATCTTCTTCACCGTGGTACCTAGGAAGAATCACATATTCAAAGGCCCTCAGATTTTAACGCGATAGCCTGAAAGGACCCGTGACACAGAAACTCCGCCATTGGAGTCGGCGTCCAGCCTCTCGAGTTTGGAGAGCCACAGATACCCAGGCTGTTCATGTGGCGCAAGTAATTCAGGGAACTAATTTAATTTCTCAATCTAAAATACAAGGAAAAATTGTAAACTACGACTTACACACAACCAACACAAATGGTAGCTCTCGGATGGTAATTTGAATATACAACAAAAAATAATTTTGTTACGCGAAATCAAAAACAGATTTTCCCTAGTTTCTACAATGGACACGCCGGAGACGGCGTCCGCCTTTTGCGCGTGCCGGCGCGTAAATTCTATGGGGCCGCACGCCCCCTTCGTTCAAAGACTTACAGATGGCGCTCGCCTCCACCGCATCTAGGCTGCACTAGTTTTGAAGTGAGGGAAGTTCACAGTAAAATTGACTATGAAGAATGACAGAGGAATATGGAAGAAAGTAATTGGACTGGGAGAGTGTTGAGGTATCTGTACAGGAAAAACATTGATTCACAGTGGAGGGAAAGAACTAGGAAGCTTACCAGCAAGTGTGTGGCCTGTAGGGTGGGCAACACAACAACAAAGAATTTCAAGCGTAAAATCAGAGAGGCTTAAATAATCTCATTGGCTGCGGTAATGAAAAAAGAAACCTGACATGAGTAAGTACATAAGATGAAAAAACGAAAGCAGGAGAGAAACAATTTATGATAAATCAAAGGGAAGCTCATTGCTTTACGAAGCGACATCAGGATCCCTTAGACCACACACATATAAAGCGAAATATAAGAAGCAACGAACATGTGATTGCTGCTGTAAAGCTAGGGAGACAATGGAGCATCTTTTATTAGAATACGAAGACATTTGCCCAGCTGTCGATTTAGGCACCACTGGCCGCCTTGAAGCCCTTGGGTTCAGCGAGAGCATGGTAAAAGTAATCATGTCAGCAATAGATATTAGTAATAGGCGATTGGAAGATTGGTGGGGGAAAGTAGGGAAATGACAAAAAAGGAGACGTACAAAAGCATCGTTCGCGATAGGGGGCCAGAAAATTTGCTTGTGGGAGTTCTTAGTGGGCTTCTTTTCTTTTATTTCTTAACTTAGGTAGGACATCAGGCAGTAGAATAGCAAGTGCATGGTGGCGCAACCCACCGCCCCGTTCCAAAGGGGACGCTCATAACACCCATCCATCTGGGGAGAGCCTTTGAACCGCCCGGCGCTGCTGATCTAGCTTTTCGGCGTCATGTTGGTTCTTTCGCACCGGTTATCGAGCTGAACGGATGCGCGGTCCATTTGCTTTCTTTGTGGCGTTGTGGTGCGAGAGCTCGGCGTTTTGTGCAGTCCTTTCTGATCTTCGTGTTTGTTTGGAAAACATGAAATGCTGTTGCGTCTCTCTGTGCACTGGATCGAGCGCGAAAGGGCGGCGGGTATTTAGTTCACCCCGCAACGTTGAACGAAAAGTGAAGTGGGCAGCCCAAATACAACGTCACAGCTGGGCACCGACGGACAAAACGGAGAAATGCGACGTAAAGATTATGATTTTGTCAAGAATAATGTCTCTTTGTATTCCTTTTCCTTTTCACAGAGAAGCTGCATGTATATGTTGGCGTGCTTTTTGTAGTGATTATGAGGCTGCAGTATGGGGTGGTCACCGAGGTTGACTTTTAGCAATGGCGTAGGTTTATTCTAGACATGTGTGAACTCACCTTTTTTTCTGTAACTAGAAGGGTTGGGGCGCTTGTAAACTCGGGTAATGATATCTTTGTAAGCACGAGGTGTTCATTTGTTCGTTGACCAGAGTGTGTGAGAGCAAACTGCCTTACAATTTCGTTTGGCCGCACGTCTTTCAATAACATACTGCTCCTCGTTTTTTTTTTCTTATTTTATTATAGCTACACTTTGAGCATGATCAATTGGAATTTAATTCGAAGCATGGACGACGCCTCCTCAAGTGAAGTGCGTCGCGTATTCGACTGCAGGAATATGTAAACGTCTATATTGACACAAAGATGTGGGGCTCCCGCACCGCAGAACGGCACGCGCAAAGGTCGGCGCCATCAAAGACGACGAAGTGCGTAGGCTGCACGCTGTTCTTCTGGCCCGCCATTAAAGAGAAACGTCTCTTTTGTAACACTCCGTCTCCAACCTACGTTACATTTTTTCTGGTGGATGTGCTGGGTACATGCTACCACTCCCAGATCGAACACCGTCTACAGGCCCAGTACGAAGTCCGGTGAAGCTGACTCCTGTGCACGTACGGACAAGCCGCCGGCTTCAAGGACTGCCACCTGAGCACGAGCCGCTACCCAATCAAGTCAGAAGGATAAGTATGTCGGTTCGATCAAATTCTCGACCGCGACGACCGAGGTCGTCCTCAACCATCCGTTTATCCCGACGTCCTTTCATGTGGACACCTTCGGGGATGTAGAGGACTGGCTCGATCACATCGAGCCAGTCCAACGCAGTCCATCGCAGAATACAACGGCTGGACTCCAGAGCGCAACCTACGCAACACCTACTTTGCCCTCGAGGTCTATGCGCGGACATGATTTGAGAACCGTGAGGCGGCCCTATTGACATGGGACGAATTCCGACGGCAGCTAATCGGCACTTACGCCAGCTTCGATCGCAAGAAGCGAGCTTAATCTGCAATTTTATAGTAGAACGGCCGAACGAAAGCGTCGCAATGTTTGTTGAAGATATGTGCTGACTTTTTTTTGCGCGCATCCATTCACTCCGGAAGAAAAGAAGCTCAGGAACTTGATGCGCGGTGTGAAGCAAAAGTTATTCGTGGCCTAATATGCAACCCACCAAAGACCATTGCAGAGTTTCTCGCGGAAGCCACATCAATGGAAAAGGCACTGCAGCAGCGAACACGGCAGTACAACCGCGATGTGTCGACCCTATCGCGTGACCCTATCGCTATGCCCTTGGACAATACCGACGCCTTGCGGGAGCTCTTTAGACTTGTTGTTCGAGAAGAGCTCCAAAAGCGTCAGGTGGCTCCAGCATCGGTACAGCGACTCGCTCTGGCTGAGGTCGTCCGGGAGGAAATCAGGCAGGCAGTCCAAGTCCCAGAGCGAAGCGAGACACCTCAGCACGAGGTTCGGCAGCCATAACCTCACATGTCGTATGCGGAAGCAGCGCGAAGTCCGTTGTCCCCGATTTGTCCTTACCGCCGAGCTGGGCTCCGTGGATTTTCACTGAAAGCACCGTGCCCGCGCAATGGTGAACGCCCCCTGGAGATTGAAGCATACCTGCCGTACGCCAGGACCTCGTTTCTCCCACGATTCCGTGAACCCCGGTCACCGTCATCCGCCCGAAACAGGTCTTCCAGCCACCTCTTCATGCCGAGAGCAACGAGGCGTCGCTCACCCAGCCCTGCCTCCCGGGAAAACTGAGTCCAGCGAGCTGCGGAGGTGAGGTCGCTGACATTGCGAACGCTGAAGGTCCTTCACTACGACGACCACGATATGACGTAATTGAGACGCAGAGAAAGCGGTGTAATTCCGGGTCCGTGTCCTGCGACGTACCAGTTACAATTGATGACCCCGAAGTCACGGCGTTAATCGACACGGGTGCGGACACATCTGTTATGAACCAGAATCTCGCGCGTATACTGAATAAAGTTTCGACGCAATGGACCGGAACTGAGATTCGTACTGTAAGAGGGCATCTCATAACTCCAATGGGACGGTGGACGGCGAGAGTCAACATTCGGGGCTTCACGTACATCGGCAACTTCGTCATTCTTCCTAAATGTTCAAAGGACCTTATACTAGGCATGGATTTCCTTCAGCCGAACGGTGCCATCATCGACCTGCAAGAGTCTAGAGTGAGCTTCGCTACTACGCAAGCCATAGCGAACAGTAATGACAACGACCATGACGTTGCGTTTCGCGTAGCTGACGATCAGGTCACGTTGCCACTCAAGAGCAGCGTGCTTACCCTTGTCCGATGCGACATGGAGGACGATGCCGAAGGAGTTGCTGAGGCGAACAACGAAATCTGCAAACATAATTATCTCTCAAGAAGACTCCTACCTTTGCCGCACTCCACGCTGTGCAGGGCCCAGGCAGTCACTCTCAGACTTCTGCAAACGAGCACTCACCCGAGCCCCGCGGCGCTGCACACAATGTACCCCGAACAGTTCCCAAGCCCACACTGCCCTCTGTGTGGTGATTATGCGGACTTCGAACATGTCCTGCGGGGTTGCGCCTCTGCCGGTCCCCCTTTCTCCCAAGAGGAAATGATGAAGCTAATTAGGGCCCAGGACCAGACCTTTCAAATCCTGGCAGTCCAGAGGGCTCGCGAGAGGGCCGTCAGGTTTCACTTGATGGTCCCCGAGTGTGCCTAGCCAGGTTACGTTGAGTTTGCTTACGTCTATAGTGGACCAATTAAAGTTGTTTCATTCACTCAATGACTCCCTACTACTCAATTTATTGCGCTCTTTCGTGTTTGTATGTTTGTATCAACTGTGCGACCCCCTTTTCCAGCTCCCACACCCACTTCTGTGCACGTCACTCTCCTAATCGTTATTCCGGTTTCCGTTGCCCCCCTTTTTCGTGTTTAATTACACATATATTTTAGAAAAATCCTCACCAACACATTGCAAAGTCCAAGAAGCCAGTATATTTTTTTCGGGGCTCAGCCACACAGGGTATCGCCATTTCTGTATGCCACCGTAAAGACACCTACGTTGAACTACTGGGGCTAACGTCCCTTGAAAGACCATGCCGCTGCCTTCCAATCATCAAATACATTGCACCCCAGACTCCTTGTCGCCATCTTAACTCCTTCAAAATTAGCTGACGCATTGCTACTCTGCTACTAAAGTCACTCTTTCAACTGGTGCCTTTCTGGGTCTTTTTAGAGCGCAGCTCTTTGGCGTCCGTTCCTGGGTTTCGCGTCGTCGTCGGCGTTGTCGTCGGCCTCATAACCAGCTCCGCCCCCCTTTCATCCCCCCAGCGCTAGCAGCGACCGACTGATACCGCTGGATGCCGCTGACGCCGCTAGAGAGTCAAGATAACGTGACTGCATAGAACACCGTCGCCGCCATGCAGAAAGAGGAGGAAAGTCAGCGGCGTCAGCGGCATCAGTCAGTCGCTGCTATCTCTTCCCTCCTCCCTTTATCGTGTTGTCCGCTTGCTGCGCGCGCTTCTGCCCCCATCGTTTGCCGCTGGGTGTACACGCCGCCCCCCTCCCCCCTCTTCCTGCGAGTCTCCGGTTGTCAAAGCGCCGGCTCGAACTTAATTCCTTTCTTCGCTCCTCCTCCAATGCAACCCCTGTGCGGTGGCAATCAGAGAGCCAGATCGGTGGCGGCGGATCTGTATATGTGCACCGCCCGAGCCGAAATTGCCGCTGCCGTTCGCCACTGCGAAATTATCTGCCAGTTCTTTCTGAGCCATGAGCGAGACGACCGATGGAAGTCCTCCGTCTGCTGCTGCTGCTGCTGCTGCTGCTAAACGAGCTGCCAGAGCAGAGGGCCAGCGCCGTCGCCGTCAGAATCCAGAGGTGCGTGCCGCCGAAGCAGAAGCTTACCGTCACCGCCGTCGAGATGATCCAGGAGTACGGGAAATATAAAAAAAAAATTCTGTGATAGCGCATACATGTGTTGCTCGATTTCTTTGCCTCAATCTATCGAAAAGGTGAAACAGCTTATTTGCTGCGCTCAAATTTCGCATTAGGAAGTAACGTAATCGTCGGTAATTTTTGTTACTCGAGCACTGACCGCCTGAACTGCCCTTCTAAAGTCACAAACACACGCCGCCGACGACACCCTTGAGTGCTCCCTACCTCTCGCTTCCCCAACATCCTCCCATGCCCCTCTTTTTCTTTTTTTTCTTGTTCTTTCTTTTCTTCATTACGTGGTCGCTCGTGGCCACACTTCCCTCTTGGTGTCTCCCCCCCGTTTCTTTCTCCCTTTCTTTATTTTTATTTCTCCCCGCCTTCCCACTCTCCCACTCTTCTCCCCTCGTCTTGGGAACCACGCTCACAGACGTAAGGCGACAGCGTTTATTCTCTTTAAAGTCTCTCCCTTTACAACCAGCCGTCATCGACAAGAACCGAACGTGACGTCACTGCACCAACCTAACCCATTAAAACAAGCGTGCCGAGGATGACGAGGCCGCCTTTGACGAAGATAGGTCCTCATATCGAAACGTTGGCCAGCCTTTCTGAGGCGTCTTATCCCTGTTTATAACCTTTATACCACAGTGTGCTATTCAATCTGTCAGCCCCTTTCTTGATTTTGGGTAGTATATATGTATACACTTAAAGGAATATATCACCAAGAGCGTTCATGAACGCACCATACAACTGCCTATGCATCAATGCTAACCGCATAGTAGGCAACGTATGACGTAACGGTCTTAAACACACATTTCTCCATAAAAGTGCTTCCGCTTGGGGTATATGAAAATCTGGGAATTTAGACGTCTTCTTAATGCTCCTTCGGAATAACTAGGTTTATTTACGTTTGTGCAGCAATAATAAGACCGGCCGTTCACAAAAGGAGAAACCAGACTGCTGTATCAAAATGCTAATTTTATGCGCTGGCTTTTCGGAACCAGTTTTTAGACCAGGCCGAAGTACAAATCGGCTAACAAACAGATGAATTGAAAAATATCAAATTCGTTGTACATTTGCAATGTGGCAAACGGCCTATGGGAAGAGTGCTGCAGAATGAACTGTTTTCAAGTTGGTCAAGTATTTGGAAGTAGCCGTGAAGACCACAAAGACAATGCAATGTATGAGCCCACTTCAGCTCGTGCGAACATGAAAACATAAATCGTATGCGTACTCTTGTGCTCAATCCGCCCAGTCGTCAAATAATATTGTAGCTGCTACGCTTAAGAAAATCGTGCGTTTACAAAAATTCTCAAAAGAAAAAGCGTGTCGCCAGCTTAGGGTTGGCAATACTGACTCCGGAGCAAATGTTCCGCCGAAAAGGAATTCATTGATTGCAAAATTTTAGACGACAGCCATCAATTGCTGAAAGAAGCCGCCGCTGGTGTCTAAACTTTAAATTTGAATGGGAAATCTGGCTGGACTCTCAGAGCAAAGACTGGAAAAGAATCACCAGCGAAGACCAATGTAGAGAGGAAGAATAAACCGTAGTCGAAAATGTCTTAATCGCGTTTTACTGCTACAGCACATTTATTATATTAATTGGGAGGACTTGTCTCAATACATAAGAAATAAAAAAATTACATAATTGCTTTGAATTCTGCTTCTCTGCAGAAACTGCAGCATTGCATTTGAAAACGTGTTGGCAGTGCCTTTGGATCAATCAACCGTTGGACTTTTCACATAGGCCTGGCTTCAGTTCAGCCCTTTTTTTTAAAGAATCTGTCGGATTAAAGTATTCCAGGGCATATCCAAAGCGCGTGTCTGGCAAGTGACGTTTTCACAGGAGCCGAGCACTTAGCCTGCGTTTCTTGGTCATCTTCCGTCAATCCCCTTGCAGAGGCGATCTATCGGGTAAGCACACATTCCGGCCCGAGGCATCATGAGGAGATACTTCATGCGCCCGGGTAAACTTTTCGGGGGAAAAACAGCTACATGGGAAAAGGGACGCTTGTCCCGTCGGACGATGCATTTCAGCTTTTGGTTCTGCGCTGATTTTCAATTTCAACTGTCCTTATGTTGGTTACTGTACCAATTGTGTTGATGGCATCGTGAAGAGCTCGCAATACAACTGGTAATTGCTGAAAATTGGGTTTCCCTATTGCCCGTGTGGTCTGCGCGTTCATGTTCTTGCACTTACGTTGGCCGAGATCATCAACGGCGAGACGCAATGGCTATTTTCAAAGTCGATTTTGGCAACCTCCTCATTCGTAGCTTCAGCAGTGCCACGGCATGAAGTAGAGAGAGAGAGAGAAAAACGTTTATTGAATCATAAATGGAATTCTCGCAGATCGAGGTCTTCTCTTCTTCACGCTGTCTTCTCTTCGAAGGAAAGCCTCTTCAGCACCGGTGGTCCCTCAGTCCAGGGCTCCACTGAGTTTGGCCGAGTCCCGAGCGTGCTCCACTATCCTTCTTTGGACGGCGAGCTCGCAGCTGACCAGCCGGCTCTCCCAATGTTCCGCACTCGGGGGTTTTTGATCGCGGAATGCGTCGTTTCGTTCGCACTCTGAAGTTATGTGATAGAGTGTGGGTGTAGCCCCGCACCAGGGGCAGGTGTCCCTATACTGCGTTGGGAACATCTTGTTGAATATGAAAAGGTTGGGGAAGGTGTTTGTCTGGAGCCTACGCCAGCCCGTTGCTTCCTCCTTCGTCAGCGCTTCATGGGGCGGTGGGCACTTGAATCTAGTCCCCCTGTAGTGTTGCAGTAATTCCGAATAACTGTCACTGAGGATCCCGGTGTAACAAGCGCGGTACTCCTGCTGCTGCCGAGCCCGGAATCTATTAGCTCGAGCTAGAGCGTCCGCCGCCTCGTTACCCCTTATGCCCTCGTGTCCAGGTATCCAGATCAGATTGTGTTTGATTTTCGCCTCCTCCGAGGGGTTACCCCATCTGAGGATCCTAAGGGCAGTTTTGCATATTCTGCCCCTCATGTAGTTGCGACAGGTCTCTTTCGAGTCTGTGAGAATATTTAGCGATTTATTCTCCCTATACCCTTGCATCGCCGCCAGCGCCACGGCGATTTCCTCGGCTTCAGCTACGCTCCATATCTCGGCCGAGACGCACGAGACAAGCTTTTCCTCCTTGTTCATTACTACCGCGATGGCCTTTGCCTCGCTTCCTATTACACTTATGCTCGCGTCCGTGAAGAGAGTGTTCTCTTCTCTAGCCACTGTCTTTTCTATGTTTTCGGCCCTAGCTTTCCTTCTGCCTTCGTGGAGCCTGGGATCGATGTTCTCCGGTATAGGCTTTCCGTTAAACGTTTTCCTAATTCCCGCCGGTACGTCCTCGTACTAGTCGACGTCTCCTATTTCGAAGCTCAGCCTACCGATCAGGTTTCGCCCCGTGTAGGTCCCCGTTAGTCTTTTCATTTGCGCTTTCCGCTGTGCTTCCGCCATTTCGACGAAGGTGTTGCTCACCCCTAGTTGCATCAGCTTTTTGTTGGAGATGTTTCTCGGCAGGTGCAGCGCCGTCTTGTAGGCTTTCCTCAGGACGACTTCAATCTCTTCGTTGGTCGTTTTAGCCCTCACTTGGTAGGGTAGCGAGTACATGACTCTGCTGACGATCAGGCTGTTGACGAGCTTGAGAGTGTCTTCTTCTCTCATGCCGTGCCTCTTCTGGGAGACCCTGCTTATCATTCTGCTCACGTTCTCGGTCGACTTCTTGAGGAGGCCGATTGTTTGGTTGCACTTTCTGTTGCCTTGCAGCCACATGCCGAGGATGCGTATCATGTTGCGTTTGGGGATGAGTTGTCCTTCGAGGCTGACCTCCAGTTTCGCCTTGGTGGGATGTCTGCCGACTCTTAGCAGTTCGGACTTTTCGGTGGAGCACCTGAGGCCCCTCTCCTTCACGTAGTCTTCGACGCACTTGGCCGCATCTTGCAGCGCCGCTCGCTTTTCTTCCAAGGTTCCGCAGGTGGTCCAGACCGTGATGTCGTCCGCATACATCGCGGGCCGGATTCCCCGGATCTTTTCGAGTCTCTTCGCTAGGCCCAGCATCGCCACGTTAAACAGTACGGGCGAGATTACCGAGCATTGGGGCGTACCTATGCTAGGCGTTGCAAAGATACCGCTCCTCAGCTCGCCTAGGCCGACCGTCGCCGTACTGCCCGAGAGGAAGTGCCTGACATAGTCGTGGGTCTTCCTGCCGCAGTTTGTATTGTTGAGGCACTCCATGATGGCCTCGTGGCTGACGTGGTCAAAGGCCCCTTTGACGTCGAGGGCCATGACGACGTTTTCGCCCTTTCTCGGCATCGTAGTCAGGATTTCCTTCTCGAGCTGCAGCAGAACGTCTTGCGTCGAGAGGTTGGCCCTGAACCCAAAGATCGAGTTTGGATAGTATCTTCCGTTTTCTAGATGCCCCTGGATGCGCTTGGTGACGATTTTCTCGTAGCGAGATGGGCCTCAGGTTCTCAATCTGGATTTTCTTTCCGGGCTTGGGGATCATTACGATGACGGCGTGCTTCCACTCCGCCGGAACTTTCTATTCTTTCCGCAGCGTGTTTAGGTACTTGACGAGCTGGTCTATCGTTCCGTCACTCAGGTTGCGTATGAGGGAGTTCCGGACTCTGTCCGCTCCCGCCGCCGTGTTCTTGGTGGCCGATCTGATGACCTCGACGACCTCCTCCCTCGAGATGGGTTGGTCCATGTCCGTGTTGTCTTCGCCTCGGTACTCGCCGCGGTATCCCTCCGGCTCTCCCGTTCCGTAGCATTTCTTGCGGACCTCCTCGAGCAGCTGCTCGTCGGTGCCTTGGTATTGGTGGATCAGCCTCTGGATCGAGTTGCTGCTCTCTTGCTTGCTCTTGCTGGGGTCCAGTAGGCCTCGGAGTATCTGCCACGTCCTGGCCGTGCTGAGGGTGCCGTTTAGCGAGTCGGTGAATTGCTGCCACCCCTGTCTGGCCAGTTGCGTCGCGTACTCCTCGGCCTTCTTGGTGATCTCTGCAATCTCCTTCTTTAGCTTCTTGTTCATTCTCTGCTTCTTCCAGCGCTTGGTGAGGCCGCGGCGTGCTTCCCATAGCCCCAGCAGCCGCTTGTCCACCTCCGGTGCCTGTTCTGTTCTGTCCCCCTCGCAGCTGTAGAGCTGCTGGATTTGCTTCACTGTTGGCTCCATTCTTCCGGGGAAGTGATGTCGCCGCCCAGTTCTCTGCAGTGTCTTCTGAAGGCGTCCCAGTCCGTCAGTCTGGTCGAGCCGATCTTTCTCTTCGTGTTTTCCGCCTCGAGTACTAGGCGGAGGACGTGGTGGTCGCTGCCCAGGTTTTCCAGCAGGTTCTCCCATTCCGCGTTCTTGACGTTCTTGACAAACGTGAGGTCGGCGCACGTGTCTACACTGACCCTGTTACCCATTCTGGTAGGCTGGGCCTCGTCGGTTAGGAGCTCGCATCCCGCATTTTCCGCGGCCGTGGTAATCGCCATGCCTTTCTTATCCTCTTTGGCGTAACCCCGCAGGGGGCTCTTAGCGTTGAAATCTCCCGCTATCACTAGGCTGTTGTGTCCTGCTAGCCTCTTGGCTTCGGCAAAAAGTTTTAGAAAGTCCCCGTCCCTTTGTTTGGCCGAGCTGTATACGTTAATTACGAAAGTGCTCTTCGATTTCCTTTTCTTTTTAGGAATAATGTCCGTTATCACGTGCTCGATTTTTGTATCTTTAATCTCGTCGGGAGCTATGGTGACGATTTTGTTACTTATGTGTGTCGCGGTATTCCCTTCCTCCAGACACGTGTAGCCCCTAAGTGCCGGAGTGCTAAAGGTTTCCTGTAGTAGTATCAAGTCTGGCGCGGTTCCTCTGGGATAAATGAGTTGCTGCAGGAGCCCTTGCTTGCGCTTGTAGTCCCTGCAGTTCCACTGCCAAATCTCTAATTGGTTGTTTCCTGCCATGTTGTTGAGGTCGATGGCTTAGTCGCTCCTAGGGTTTCTGTGCTACCTCCAAAACGGCGCTCGTTAAAGAGTTTCTCTAGAGTCTATTATCTTTTGAGTCTTCTGGTTCTTAATGTAGTTTCGGAATCCCTGCTCCTGGAGGGCCATCTTTTGCCGGGTATTCTGCAGTTCCTTCTGCATATCCTTCACCTGTTTCTGTGTTTCTTGTTGCATTTGCTGCATACTTTGCATAAAGCTCTCTAGCTTATCATTAAAGCTTAGTTCTCCGGTCACCTGTTGAACGGGGCTAGGGGTCTTCGGTGGCGAAGCTACCCTAATAGGCGAAGAGTACGAGGGTGGCGAGCCGAAGCCTAGCCGTCTAATCTCTTGTAGTTCTTTAATTATGCCATTAAGTAGTCCCCTTAATTGTGGGTTTTCTTTCCTTAGTTCCTTTATTATTTTGTACATGGTAATGTCTGTGTTTGGGTTTGAGTGCGGAGCATCTGGAAAAAGCGTGATTGGAGCACCGGCTCCCCAGCTTACCTTAACTCCTCCTTGCTTCTGTTGCTGCTGCTTCTTTGGCTGCTGGCCCTTCGGAGGTGGGGGTGGCCAGGACCCGTCCCGGACTCGGCTACGGCTACGGCTCCACCCCCTCTGCTGGCTCTCGTCAGCCTCGTCCGAGAACCACCGTGGACGTCTGGCTCCGCCGCCACCGCGGCTCTTGCTGCGGCTGTGGCTGTGGCGGCTTGCCCCACCGCAGCTCGCTCGCCGTCTTGAGTCTCATCTTGCAGTCCTTAGTGCCGGCCGCGTTGTCGCCCCCGCACAGCAGGCACTTGGGTGTGCACTCGAGGCCTTCGACTGGATTCTGGCTGCCGCACTGCCGGCAGGTCTTGGACTCCGGGCTCGGGCAGACGTCTGTCCGGTGTCCTTGCTGACCGCAGGCGTAGCACACTTGCCGCGTCGGGCGATACGGGTAGCACCACATCTCCCCGCCGTAATATATGACTTGCTTGGGGAGACGTGGGCCGTCGAAAGTGACGACGGCGGTGCTGGATCGCCCGAGCATTCTGGCTGCCAGGACCTTTACTCCTTGGGTGCGGACGTGGAGGTTCGCCTTCAGTTCTTCGGCCGGAGTCCCCGGGTCAACGCCGTGGATGACTCCGCGCAGCGTCCCCTCGGGCGCCGCGACGTGGCTCTTCATTGCGTAGCTCTTCCCGCCAAAAGTCAGCTCAGTGATCCCTCTGATTTTCTGGGCCGCTTCTTCGTCGTTGGTACTGATGATTATGATATTGGAGCCGTTGCGTAGCCGGACTATAAAATCTTCCGCCCTACAGCCCTGGCCGGTGGTTGCCACCACCGCCCACGCCACTTGGTGCGTGTGCAAGTCCTTGACTGCGAGTCCCTTCGGCCTCAGGACGATCTTTAAATCTTCGCGCGGGAGCGGCGGCAGCCTCCTCCTCGGCGGTGGCGCTCCTCCTCTCACTCCTTCGCCGGGCGCTGCTGGCGCGGCGCCTGACATCATGGCGGCGTTCTGTGATTGGATGTTGCCATGCGCCGTTCCCGCCAAAACCGGGTCTCCGCGCTGGCGTCTCTTTTGCCGACTAGACATGGCGATTTCCCTGGGAATTCCCGGGCCGAATCTCGAATTAAATGGCTTACTTGCGGGTTTGACGCGGACGCGGGGGACGACGTTGTCGCTGGGGTGCTGCCTGGGGTCGGTCGGGGGCCTCCTCCTCGGGTTAGGCCTACCGCCGTCGGCGGTGCGGCGACGACGGCTTCGTGCGGCTCTTGTTCCATGAAATCTTGCGCCTCGGTGGCGGTGTTCAGTAGTCTTCATATCGTGAGGTGATCGTAGCTCGGGATGACGTGTCGGGCCATCGCTCCGGGTCCGCCTCGCCGCTGGCCGAAGCCGGGGGAAGACCTCGAAGCCCCGTACTCGTGCTAGGCCTCGTTAGGATTAGCGCCTGGTCGGCCTTTCGGAAAATTCAAAGTCCGGTAAATCCGAAAATTTTTGACGTACCGGCTTGAATTTCGTGTCCTCGTGGTCCGCTTCGCTTCCAGCGTCGATTCCCACAAAAATTTGGGCGATCCAATTGGTTTGACCGGGCCAAAACACCCGAAATTCACGGAGCGCATGTCACACGCGTCCGCTCGCTTCGGCTGCTTGCAGTGCCCCCGGCATGAAGTAAAACTCACGCACAAAAGTCTGTCGTGGTAATAACTATAATCAGTGAAGGAAATGCATGTAGGGACGAGCGCGCTACTTTGAGGTTATGCTACAACAGTACTGGAAAATTAGCTCACCTTACTGCACTGGACAGAGAATATGAGAGCAGTGATATCCATGCCCGTAGTTCTGAGACCTAATTGAGCAATACGGTACTTCACGAGGATTACATTATGTGCCCCGCATAGACATTTAGGGCAACTAAGGCTCTTGAGAACTTCTCCGCGGCCGGTGTAATTGCTATATTCTGTTAAAGTCGCCCCGTAAGCCATGAATAGAAGCAATTGAAGCCGCACAAGCAAAGCGTGCCGCTACATCTTGCCTGTCCACATTGAAACTTTGAGCCATATATTTCGGAGTTGAGCCGCTTACGTGTCGTCCCCTTAATCGTCCTAACTGGTTCCGCTTTGGCTATAGCGCAAGACTTTGGGAATCAAATCTACACTGTAGCGCTTCTGGCGAAGACCATCCAGTAAGTGCATCGCTAAAGCTGAAAACAGTTGCTTATGCGGAGGAACTCATCGGCTGATTATTAAAATCGTTTAGCGAGAGACGAGTAAGTGCATGTGTTAGAGAAGATAGAGCGTAGATCCTTCAAAGATTGAGGCTATTTGAATTTATCCACGAATTGTGTTCATATAAGCAGACCTGACAGCACGGCAGACAGCATTTTGAAAAATCAACATATTCCAAGCTACTGAGTATGGCATGCAAAAAGCAATGGAAACAGCAATGCAGAATATTATACCTATTTTAACCGAGTGATTGTTGCAAGTCTTCATCACCTAGATGTTAGAAACATTGCAGGCAAAAACTGTAGGTTTGACATATTGTATTCGATCTCGTAAGCCAAAAATGCATATTTTAGCCACAACGAGTGAACGAACGTCAGACCCGAAGTCAGATATGTTTATTCTTAAATTTCGTCTTCTTACTTACAAACAGTATGATTCTTAAAACAAGATTGAGATGAGCCCTGATATTTGAACTGAAAAGCGAACTGGATATACCATATGCTCTTCTTTCCGACAAGCAAAATCTAAAATGGGCCATTCGTGTGTAACTCGTGAAGACAGCACGCTGGACGCGGCAGTTGAGAACGCTGCAAGTTCGTCAGCATAAGAGACGTCTATGAGGATAGCTATAGGGGCTTGTTAGTACGGCATATCTTATGTTGTCGTGGTGCAAGCTGAATAAGGACAACGGACCGGCACATCTGACCGACGCAGCGCTAACTATCAACAACGTGTTTGTTTCCCGTTCTCGTCACTACATATACACCCTCGAAACGTGATACAGCACATGTAAAATTTTGGTAAAAGTGAACAAAGCAATTGACTGGGAACCACACGTAAGCAGTTCTTTTACTCACATAATCACAGACATGTAAACGTTCAGCACGAACAAACATAATTGAGCTCTTTTGACGATAATAAAATGGAAGGTTTATTGACGCATGTGTCGCTGAATGTTGATTTGTGTCTGGCTTCTATAATCAAGCGCGTCATCTCACACCTTCAACTCATCATGACTGTTTCTTTAAATCTGTTAACCGAGAATACGCGTGGATAACACGTGAAATAATCCAACTAAATATAAAATAAAACGACACTCGAAAGAGAGAACTAAGTGCACGTTAGATGATCTTATCGGTACATTAAAACAAAAAATATCGGAGGGAAAAGCCAATTTCTTTTCACTACATTACCTTCGCTTATGGCGCATGACCCTCACAAATTCTGGCGATATTTGTCAGATGAACGAGAAAAAATTACGCAACTCAAAATCTCGGATCATGTTATTCAGGATCCTGAACACATTGCTAAGGAAAGGAATATTTTCTTTCAGACAGTCTTTAAAAATAAACAATGGGGTTCAACGTGCCAAAACCACTTTCTGATTATGAGGCACGCCGTAGTGGAGGACTCCGCAAATTTCGACCACCTGGGGATCTTTAACGTGCGCCTAAATATAAGTACACAGGTGTTTTCAGGCATTTTTAAAAAAAAACATGCTAGGAATGCTGCTTTAACACCTTATCACGTCAAAATACCAATGGAACAAATAACTGAAAGTGAAGAGGGCATACTGTCTTCATTGCATTAGCTTGATCTTAAAAAATCTACCGACCCCGATCAGATTTCTAACTCATTCTTAAGTCGATATGCAAGCTGGACATCAAAGTATCTTTTTAAAGTATTCAATCTTTCTCTTCACACATCAGTGTTACCAGACAATGGGTGCAAGGCTGAAATAATTCTAATAAATAAATCGGGCTCGAAATTAGATTTAAATAACTACTGCCCAGTGTCATTAACAAGCTCATGCTACAAAATAATGGAACACGTAATATTTGAAGCCATAATAACTCACCTAGAAACAAACAAACTTCTATGCAAACAACAGCACGCTTTCAGATCAAGCCTGTCAACTATAACTCAACTAGCTCAGGTAACTCATGACATAGCTAACGTACTTAATGATGATGGCCAATTAGATGCAGTTTCTTTAAAATTTTCTAAAGCGTTTGACGTAGTTCCGCCCCAGGATCTACTCACAAAATTATCGGCTTTTTGTATTAGTAATAAAATAATATCCTGTATCAACAGTTTTCTAACCAATCTTAAACAAAGCATTGCACTCGATAACCATCTTTCACAACCACTCGATGTCTACTCCGGAGTACCTCGAGGATCAGTTCTGGCAACACTCTTGTTCTTGATTTACATTAACGACATCCAGATTTCCATTAAAAACTCAATTCAGATGCGCCTGGTTGCTGATGACAGTGTCATGTACACAGTTGTACACGACTCAGACGACCAGATAGAACTTCACAATTCACTGCAAACAATTTACTCTTGGTGCAACACTTGGGGAATGAAACTGAACACATCAAGAACACATTACATTGCTTTCACAAAGAAGAAACTCCCGCTTAACTTTACACATTCGATCGGAAGCTCAATTATCAACAAAAGCGACAAGGTAAAATACCTAGGTATTCAGCTCACGCATAACCTTAACTGGGAGCCTCATATCTCGACCATGTGTCAAAAAGCCGTAGACAATCTATTTTTTTAAAAAGGAAACTGCGCGCAGCACCAACACACCTGAAACTAAACGCCTAGAATACGCTTATTTATTCTGGCACCCACATAAAAAATGCATTATAATTAAAGTAGAATGAATACAAAAATTAGCAATTAGGTTTGTATATTCGGATTACGAAAGGCAGTCCAGTATCCCATGCCTACTCGCAAGGGCAAACTTAAAATCCCTCTCGCAGAGAAGAGCGATGTCACGACTGAAATTCATCTATATATTATACCATTGTAATTTCCAGATAACACGTTCTCAGTAACTGCAATAGCTTCCACAACGCTGAACCAGACTAAATAATTACAAAACAATCTATCTTCCCCCAAGTCGTGTTAATATTCACAAACATTCCCTTTTTCCGTCGGCCATTTCTCAATGGAATAAATTAACTAACAATATTGTGGGTTGCAATAACATCGACTGTTTTATTAACCGCATTCAGAGTATTGACTTTTCACCATGATTTTTTTATTATCATTACATTTCTGCACCACTCATGCACAGGCCTTGAAGGGCCTGCAGCATATTCAAATAAAAAAAATGTAGGCTTACATTTGCATCTCTGCCAATGGATGGCAGGAAAGCCGTCAGCAGCCAAGTTATTTACTTTGTTATGGTGTTCTCGGAGCCTGTCATTTATGCATCTGCCTGTTTGACCAATGTAGGATCGTCCACACCCAAGAGGAATGCGGTATACCACACCCGCGATGCAATCGATGAATTTGTTTTTATGTTCTTTTTCGCATGTGCTACATGCGATTCTTTCTGCCTTGTGTTTATACACAGGGTGACCAATTTATTACGCACCGAAAATACAATGTTGATTTCGCTCCTTGCAGCAATCTTCTTTAGTCTATGGGAGAACCCTCGTACGTAGGGGATGACAGCAACATTTCTTTTGTTCGAGTTAGTGCTTGAACCATGCACCTGCTCCGAGCTGATTTGCTATGCCTTTTTAAGCAGTCCTTCTGCGATTGACACAAGCACGTGCCTCCGGTAATCAGCGCAGCTTAATCGCGAGGCTTGCCGTCCCAAGCTATCGTGAATTAGGTGCTGGCATGATTTCTTCAGTGCTGCGCTGAAACACATCTTCGCGATTCCCCTCTTCACAAGCTTAGTATGCGTTGAATGAAATGGTAAATGTGGCTTACTTGCCATCGGTTCGTAACACCAGCAGGTTTTGTTAACGGCGAGCACAAACGATGCCAAGAAATTTAATCCTCCCTTCACATGGCATTTAAAAGGTTACATATAGTGGGTTAAGACAGTCACGAATAGTGATAAAAATGGGACCACATTCATTAGTAAAACAAACGGATGTACAGCCAATAAGAACTGCAAAGTCATCAACGTATCTAAAAACGTTTACAACTTTAGAAGTTTGTTTCTTTGTTCATTTTCATCGAAATTTTACACGTGCTGTATGACGTTTCGAGAGTGTATATATAGCGATGAGAACGGGAAATAAATCTGTTGTTGAAAGTTAGCGCTGTGTGTCTGTCAGATGCGCCTTGCGGTTGTCCTTGTTCAGCTTGCGCTACAACAAAATAAGAAAGCATAAGAGACGTTGAGAGCGCTTCAATACAACTACCGATCGCTACTCTCCGCTGCAAGAAAGTTTGATTGTCGAACTACACAACTTAACGACAGAGATATATTTTAGGGTACGTTCCCGCCATCGCCGTCACCATTCACGCAGTACTGTCACGTTGCTTTCATATCGACGGCACATGTGCGCCCCACTCGTCGACGATTAGACGGTCTCCAGAGGCGTTCAGTGCGTTTCAAGCAAGACATACTAGGAAGGCAAATGAGAGTACTGCCACGCTCTTCTCAGCCACCTCTGCTACATAAAGGGCAGCATTCTGGCTCCAGCTGCTGGCATGACCTTTGCGCCCAAAAAGATGAGCGCTGCTTTCGACAAGCTGTGTGCGTGCCCAACCACGATGGACACGCTATTGTGAGCGGGAAATATTGTAAAGGTAAATATACATATAGCATAAATTTATATTGGGTGCGTCAAACGCCCACGTTTTCCGCATGAATCATATCGTGCGTCATCGATGTGCGACATCTGAACCACCACTGCTGTCGTTTCAGGTCACGTCATAAATGTGACTGGCACCGTTATGTGGCTGCGCGGTAGCAGTTATCTCACGCGTTGCGTCTTGCCATGCCGTCCCCGCTTATTGTTAGGACACGGAGGGGGAGCTCCAGCGCATGCTAAACACCGTTTACAATACTTCGCATTCTGACGTAACAGCCACGTTGCCGCGTATGCGCCACACCTAGTGCTGGAGCTGGCACAGAACATGGCTACACCCAACCGACATTTAATGCCGGAAAAGTCACCCGAGCTTCGCCTTCCCCTCGTAAACCAATGACCGGGATTCCTATTCTAGTGTGCGACAAGTCCAACACCTGGTAGTAACACCTAGTGGCCTTTCCCCACCTTCTCTCCCGTGTTCTACGATGCACACCTGTGACTACCGGGAACATATATACAGTGCTTTTTACCACGTAAGCTGTTATAGGCTCATTCCCACAGCCGTTTTGGGTGGCGATAGTGTCCACCGCCGCCACCAGTGCCCGGTGTCCGTGGCAGCTTTCGCCGGAAATGTGAGTAAAAAGGCCCAGTTCGCGCAGGGATCGAACACGGGCCCAGTGCGTGGGAGTCAGCTACTCCCCCACTTAGCCACGCCAGCGCTTGCTTGCATGCACCGGGAAAATGCCCTATAAGCGCGTCCTAGCGCGCGAGGAGACACGCGATGCGACATGCGCGCTGCGTAGCGTCGATACGTGCACGCTTTGCATTGCACTTGCATAATATTACACCAGGTCGAAATCCATTTAGCAGATGCACATGTAACGGTAAAAGACAGTTACAGACGCTTTCGTGCAGAAAAATAATTTAAGGAGACGTATGCAAGATGCTAGAAAGAATATAGGTTGTTTTGCTGATTAAATCAAGCTGGCTAGGTGACTATGTCACCACCGCGTATCATAGGGGCTGTCGATAAATCATCAACATCACTAGCATCTTATCGTGCCGCTTGTCTTGCAACTTAATATTCACGCCATGTAGCGTCTATGCTTGCAGGCTTTGCATTGGAGCTGCACATTATTACACGACGTTTCGAGCCATGTAGCAGCTGCATAGGTAGCGGTGCAAGGTACATAGAAACATCTTGAGGAAGGAAAATAATATTATTAAGATGTATAAATATTGATCGAATGAAAAAAAAAACTAATTATTTCAAGCAGCCTAAGTGGCATCCCATTTAAAATGGAGCACCATTGAATAGCATCATCATCGTCGCCATCGTATTGTGCCATTTGACATGCGCACTGCACAGCGCCGATGCGTACAAATTTCGCATTGCAGTTCCGCTGTATTCCACAAGGTCTCCCGATACCTAGCAAACGCCTATAGCAGTGACATGCAGCATGTAGCTGACCCTGGATGTTGCAAGCTAGGTAACTATTTGTCACCGTCCCGTTTTTCACGGGATGCCATCATTATCGTCGGTATCATGAGCAGTAACGTACCGTCCCCTGGGTCAAGTGAGGCGACATGTGCGCCACGTAGTCTAGATTGGAAGTGGATGCCACCATTATCATCGCCATCATCAACAGCAACGTACGGTCGCATGGCCCAAGGGATGTGACATGTACGTCCTGTGGTCTAGATACCTGTGTTTACTCGTCGATACACGCATGAGCCTGACAAAGCGATTCGCAGAGCTACGCGCGCGGATGCAACCAGCCAGCAGCGGTGTCAGCAGACCGCTGTGCAGAGAGCAGGACAAGCTGCGGCTCGGCCTCGACGCCTGGCGGACACTGCAGAATGTTTTTGCAAAAACGACGCGAAGATACGTGGCCGCGAAGACCTGAACAGCGTTGTGCCGAAAATGGAGCCCCTATGTAGGAGCGTCTCCAGCTTACGGTGTGAATGTGCGGTGGGAGCCGCGCAGGCCTGCTACTCTTTTTGGTACCGGGAACATGTGGAAACTCTGTGGTGTCCGATACGCGATATGGGTTTCGAAAGGAAACACTCCCTTAAACATGAAATGAAATAACATGAAACATTAAACATGAAATATAAATAACATTGCAGCAAGTTTATACACCGCTGGTCTCTTTATACATCCCACAAAAGCTCTTGATTCTGAGAGCCATGCCATTTTCTTCACCAAGACTTGTGATTATGAGATAAGAGGGACATCATATGACTTAATTCGTAGTTACTTACAAGACTGGTATAGGTACGTCTCAGCTAATAATTGCAGATTCCCAATAAAACGACATTACAAGGTGTCCAACAAGGCTCTATACTCGGACCTTTATTATTTAACATATACATGAGGGCTCTATCTCACATACCAATGCTCGAAGTTTATACATGTATGCTGATGACACAAATGTGTTTCTGGCAGACAAGTCGTTAGAAACGTTGCATATGTTAACAAACAATCACTTAAATCTGCTGTTTTCATGGTTACACAGTAATAAATTGAAATTAAATAGGAACAAAGCGAAATGTACAATACTTGCTCCAATTAGCAAACCGATGATTTTGAGATAGCAATGTGGTTTGCGACGTGCAATCGGAACCAGCACAAGCTCATAGGGTTCTGGATATCCGGCTTAAAGGTGATATGGCTTGGAAACTTGGAAGGCATGCGTGGAAAAACTGTCTTCCGAACATAGCAAAATCACGGGTTGTTTTAAAGAATCAGGGATCTCATTTGACTTTGGCATAACAAAGTACTATATTACCCTGTTTTATTCCCGACTTACATATTTTTCGCTTGTACGCGGCATAACATATTCACAAAATTACCGACAATGGATATCCTTACAAAAAAGAGACTTTAGATGCTAGGCGTAGACTTCAGCATATGATACCGCATACTCTATTGATTAAACACACTAAGCTCAACGCGAGCCAGATATACTAATATAGGTCATTACAAGATAATAAAACTAGCGAACTTTATACGTCAGAACTTCACTATTGCCTACTCAAAGAAACTAAGAAACTTCCAATTGCACAAAAATTTACGGCTTACAGCGTTTGAATTGTCAGATTCCTAAAATCTTAAATTGCTAAATTTACCTACTTGCTGTACCTTAGTTAAGAAATCCGTGAAAATTCAGATTAGAGAACATGGAATGTAGTATTGATAAAATTTTTATGTGGCAGGGACGGTGAAGAAAGTGGCTAAACTGTGAATCGGGAGGAATGGCGTATTATTGGGCGAGCCTGGACCCTCAAAACAGGCTATACTCAATGAGCAACTATAGCGGCGAACACAATCGGCGATAGTTGAAAATCTGATCAGCGGGTCAAGCACGTCGGCTTTTATACACGAGCCATCGAAGGTTCCACAGCTATCGTTGGTGCCCGCGTGCATTCCAGAAAGTACCACCATGGCAAAAGAAATTCAATAATAGGGGAGGCTCGGCCAAAGAAGGCCACCGTCGCAGCCATCCTGGATACCAACACCTTCAAAACCACCATTTATGAAACGCCACGTTGAGTATGTGTTCGTATCTTGCGCAATTTTTTTTGTTGTGTTCACCCACTCCTTTCTGTAATGCCTTCGGACCTTGAAAGTATGTTAAATAAATAAATAAATGAATAAATAAACAGGAAATACGTCACGCTAGTTTAATGTTGGCCGTTTGCTGCCGCAAGTACCGAAAAAATAAGAATGGGAAATGTAGTCAACAGACATTGTTTTATATTTTTCATTATTTCCCGACAAAATAAAAAAAATGTCTGCATATTAATTAAATTATACTTTGCGACATTTCCTGCGTTACCTAGCCACATGCCAATGACGGGCAGGAAAAATGCATCACGCGTGAACGCACTGCCGAAGCGGGTGAGGCAGGCTGCGCATGCGAGTGTTGGCCTGTTCGGCAAACCGTCTGTCTCTTTTTCATTTTTGGGATTCAACCTGGATTTCTGTGCTCCCGGCGTATTCTTGCATTTCTTCTCCACTTCCACACGGCACCACTGCACTCCCGAACTATGGCAAGGTGAGAAATTTAGTTTGACAATCTGGAACGAATTTGCAGCAATTAGGCTTACGGCACGGAACCTAGACTTGTGACGCAGTTAGCGAAAAATAGCTCAGCCGTCCTGGCGCAGCTTTTGTAGTTAAAGACGTGTACTGCGAGATGTGTGCGAATCTTTGTGTGAGTCCCACATTACTGTGACTAATTTTGATAGTTCTGGGGCGCGCTCACGGCGCCTGGCGTTGTGTCGCAGTTAGCGAAAAGCAGTTCGACCGTATGACTCATTTAGTTTCGCGCGTACAGTACATTACTAGGACAAGTTTAGGCCCGCACTGCGTCGTCTTCACAGCAGACGTCATCCATTACTTTTCACACCACCGTCGTGATCCCGTCGTTGTTCCATTGTCGCCACTCACCTTCATCTGAGTCATGCCATGCCGTCATCGCCATGCAATCGTAGTGACACAGGTTTTCGTCATTGTCACGCCATTGTCGTGATACACTCTTCGCTTTTAGTTGTCCTCATATTGTTGTCATGTCAGCTTGTTCATCGTGTCATAGTACAGTTGTCGTTATGCATTCACGGATATACTCTCGTGGTGATGCTTTCTTGGGCGTCCCATCGTCATCATTCTAGGGTTGGCATCTGTCTCCTGTAATGCCGGCAGCCTGACGTCATGGAAGTCACATTGGTCGTCGTCATGGCATTGTCATTACGCCGTTGTCATCACACAGCTTTTGTCAGTCCATACACTTCTTGCCTTCTATTGTCATATTATCGTACATATGCTGCCTTCATTCATTCATGAATTCGTCATTGCGCCACTGTCACATAGTCTCCGTCATGCTTTCGTTCTTATACCGTCATCATCTTGCCACCATTGGTAGTGCCATCGTCGGCATTCTAGCTTTGCCATCCGGTTGTCGTCATACCGTCGTCGTCACCAGCATTGTCATCCGATTGCTCCCGCATTGCCGTCGTCACGCTGCCGTTGTTATACCACCATCATTGTTTAAGAAACGAGATATCAATGTCGTCATACTGGCGTCGTCATGCCAGCATGCTCATGAGCAACCTTCTTAAACAAGGACAATAGCAGATTGGAAAGATACCAGGGTATGTCGCATAGAGTCCAAAAAACGAAAGTGTATGATTGAGCACTACGGGTGTTAAATAAACGGGACTTCACAGGTGCGGTGTGCCGCTAGACTGCTCGAATGTTAGTGCATTACTACGGACTGTCATAGTAAGATAAATTATGTCACATTTCTTTTTATCAGCAGGACCGCAGGAACAAATAGGCTGATAGTGCCTATTCGCCGCTCTGTCTAATAGTAGCGTTTCTTTTCTTGAAGAGACCCAAACGAAGCATACTTTCCTATGGCACATGCCTATTCTCACGCTATTGTGCCATGTATGCAAGGTGCCGCGAGCGAAGAGCGGCAATAATTCACCCGTGTCTTCAGGATGTTGGCTTTACGTATTATCTATCTGCTCCAACTACCACAATACCTTCCCTCGGCGCTGCTGTACGTGAGTGCATAAGTAAGCGCTGCAGCTACTGCACTGCTTTTTCGGGGGGCTAACGCGTAATTAGGGCCGCCCATACGCCATACTGTTGATGGCCAGGGAGGTGCAGACACATTGTGATAAAGATGAATCTCCAGAGGACATTCTTCTGACATGGACAATGTTCTCCCTGAAAAAAGGCTCACAGACAACTCTGCCGCATCCCTATCATGCACATTTTACACGTTCTCAACCACCACCCGCGGAGATGTGCAATACAGCTACAGCAGCAACAACTGCACCAGCAACACCAGCACCAACAACAGCAGCAGCAGTAGTAAAAACTTCGATGAAAAATATCATTGTGCCAACCTGGAGTTTTAATGCATAACGTGAACCAATGGCACGTTATAATGGTGTTTTGTATTTCTCCCCCACTGAAATGCGGTCGCCGTGGCCGCGATTCAATCCCGCAACTTTGGGCGTAGCAGGGCAGCACCGCTGTCACTGGGCCAGCATGGCGCGCAATGAGACAACTCTATAGCAAATGTATTGAACTGCTGCACTTGTTTAGTGTTAGGCTACACTGCATCAATAAATACCGATATCTCTGATTACATAGGTTCGAAGATGCATTTAAAATTGCGTGTAAAGTTTCTAGCAATGAACACGTAACAGAAAATTCATTAGTCTGTTCCTACTTTGCGGCAGAAATTTCACATTTTACCTCGTTTTATTATAGAAAAGAAGAAATGTGGAAAGCAAGCTCGGCGTGTACGTCCTACATGCCAACTGCAATGAAAGTGTTCAGAAGCACTTTACTCTAGAAAACTGACGAGTGACGCTTGTATCAGTAATTATTCTGCTCAAATCAACTACTATGTTAAAGAAATGTGAAATTGAAACTAACTGGCGTATTATACAAAACACTGTGCTAGAAGTGTTGAGGAAAATGAACCAGTAGAGGCTTTACTTTGAATTTCGGTGAAGTCAACACTGGAGAATGAGAGGATGCCTGATTTGTCTGGCTCAACATGATAAAAGAGATCAAGAAAATTTGTCGCTGTGGCGCTTTCATCACGCCAGAGCTGACTAAAATTTTGTCATTCGTAATAAGATGCTTGAGGTAGCAAAAAATATATCCTACCAGCATGTACATGCTAGATTGTGTGATAAGATGCTTAAGCTTTAGCAGCTTTTTGTGTAATGACCTGACTTGATACGAAGAAATTCTTTTTAAGGAGTTAAACCAAGAAGAAAGCAACCTTTAGGCGTAAGTTCCTAAATTTGTTATATACGCTATACAATGGTAAGCTGTCCTTCAGCAAGGCCGATGAAAGAGGACACTGCGCATAAAGGCACCACGCTTAGACAACTGAAGGGAGACAGCTGAAGCTGAGAAAGATGCCCTGGCCTTTGCACCTACGCTACATAATTTCCGCTGATTGGACTTACCCTCAACTTTTGGTTGACCCCTCTTACGGCCCAAGAAATATCTACCAGCGAAATTTAACTGATTTTTGGTACGTAATGGTTTTTTCCCACTGGTACTGCATTGTGAAAGTGTGATAAATATTTCAAACCGTACAACGGGGGTCTTTATAATGCACACTCGGCCGTTATGCGTGTAAAACAGTTTGCGCGTGCTCAAAGGTCTGCCATAGTTTTGATCTCCTTGAAAGAAATGAAGCTTACTTTGAATGGTCAAATCAACCTTCATAGAGACCCGTCTACACTTATGGCGGCGAAGTTACTATTTTTATTTGTTTGAGGTCATTTTTTTCTGATCAGGTGTATGACATATCATTTAAGCAGGCAACGAAAAATAGCATTGGCGTTACTTTTCCAAACGTACGTGGTACTATTATTTCAAAGAGATGAGCATGTGACATGTGGCGAGGTTTATTGGACTTATCTAGCGACAGTCAGCAACACCGCGGCAGCAACGATAGCTCAACTCCACAGGCCAACTGACTGCGAGACACCCGATGATGACACAACTTTCTAGTGCCGTTCGTCTTTCTTATAATCGCCGTCCGGCTGAAAAGGAGCGACCCTGGTGACCTACGGCGACTGCGAAAGGATGGCCTGAGAATAAGCCTTGAGCATGTGTACATTTCCCGTCCTCTGCAAAGGTAGCCAAGGTGGCAAAAGTACGCGAGTTGGTGGCGCGACGGTGCATTGACGAGCGATGTTTGGGCAATAACACGCTAAGTACAATTAAATTTCGGAAGTACTTTGGAAGAGGGGCCAACACTCGAATGTGGGTCCCAGAGCCATTCGAGGAAATCAGGTGGGTAGGTACGAGCAGTTAGGCCGTCATCACGTGCAAGCTTTAGACGGGATTGGTCTGCGACTATGAGCTAGCGGGCGAGCTGCTGGGATTCCCCGGCAACTTAGCGGTGGTGAAATCGGGAGTCCAGCCTGAATCATTTGGATTATATGGCAAAATTCCGCCGATGGTACAGGAAGGGTCAGGGCTGTAAAGAAGGAAAAGCAGAGAGAATCGAGTTGTGGAGTTTTTGGTGATGTTCTAGGCGTATGGTATTAACCGTAGAAAAAGGTTCCATTTGGAATGATCCGAGGCAACATACATTGACAGCATGTCGCCGGAAATACGGTTCAATCCTTCCGTCAGACCATTTGTCTTGGGGCAATAGGCGGTGGTAGTGGGATGTATATTGTTGCATTGATGAAGGATACGCCTCACTACTTCATAAGGGAACACTCTCGGTGACTCAAGAGTTCACGAGTAGCGCCGTGCTCGACGTGATAGAAGAAAAAGAAGTGACGTCATGCTCTTCGGCCACTGGGGGAGCAGAGCTTTTCGCATGTCGCTTCAGGTAATCGACCGCTACTATGAACGAACGGCTGCCAGCAGCCGTACATTAGAAAGGAACATATGTCTAAACCCAGACATGGCCAAAAGGGAGGACGGAGCGTGGAGGTGACTGCAATGGAGTTTCTGGATGATGAGCCAACTTGCGACATTGGCAATCAGGGATTCATCGGATGTATCTGCTGCCATATATGTATATGCCCCGCTATAAATATCTAAATCAATGACCCGTGTAGCTCTTGGACACACCACCAACGCCACATTGCGGGTCGGAGTGAAATGCAGCGAAGATGTTGCTACGCAGTTGACGTGGGATCACTAGAAGGAACATGGGGCCATCGCAGTGGTAATTTTAGCTGTAGCGATATCCATCTAGCAGTGTAAAATGCGCTCCTTAACGGTGGAGCGCAGGAGATGCCGGTAGTCCAACAGGGTTCTTTAGAAGGTGCAGAAAAGTGCATATATATGGGTCCGTTCGCTCCTCTGAACCCATAGGTCATGTGCAAAGTTAACAGAGCGGGCGTAAGCGGCTAAATGCTGTCGGCGTCAGATGGGACTGCAAAATGATAAAGTATTGGTGTCAAAACGTTCGCGACTGGAGCGGTTGAAAACCATGATGTCGTCTCCCCGTAGACGTGAGGCCCATCTAATGAGGAGGCCAGATGGGTCTTTCAGGGACGACAAATAATAAAGCATATGGTGCACTGTAACGACGTCAAAAGGTCGACGCTAATAGTCAGACCAAAATTTAGCAGGAGCTCACAGAATGCCTCAGCATTCCATTTGAGTTACAGAATAGTTCGCTTCAGCTGTGGTGAGGGTTCGGCTTGCGTAGGCTACTACGTACTCGCAAAAGCAATGTATTCTTTGTGCGAGCACTGCACGTAAACCAACGCTGCTGGCGGCAGTGTGAATTTCCGTAGGAGCATTCGGATTGAAATGACCTAAAATTGGTGGCAATGTAACTAGACGAGCTCAGGTGGAAAATGCGGAGTCACACTCTTCTAACCAAGCATAAAGGTTACCGCTTCCGGCAAGCAGCTGTCTCATGGATGCAATGATGGTAGCGAATTTTCGCACGAAAAGGTGAAAATAGGAGCAAAAGCCTAAGAAGTTACACAGCGCCTTAGGTGCCATAGGCTTAGGAATTTCTGCCAGGTAAGCTATGTTTGAAAAGAGCATGGCTCAATATAGTGAATTGCTTTGCACATAAAAACACTTCTCTAAGTGAAGATGCAAGCCAGCTTGCGTAAGGCAGTGTAAAACTTCTTTCAAGCATTGAAAATGTGTCTGGAAGTCGGTCACAAACACGACAACGTCGTCTAAATAACAGGGGCTCTGTTTAATGCCTCACGCTACGCAATATACTGTCCTTAAGCTGTTGAAAGTAGGCCAACACTTTGCATATGCTGAACAGAATGAGAATAAATTCATACAAGCCGTTCCGTTGGTCGAGCGCGGTATTGCAGCGATCATGCTTGGCCCAGACCACCTGCCAGTATCTAGCGCGAAAATCTCGCGAAAAAAAAATTCATCACTTTGGAAGCAGTAAAGTGGGTCATCTAAGAGCGTCAAAGGATAAGCATCCTTTCGCCTGATCTTATTCATAAGAGGGTAATCAATGGCAAATTGGATGGAAGCATTTCTTTAAAGAAGCAGGAACGGAGATGTTCATGGAATACTTATTTACATGCAAGTTAGCATGTCGGTCACCTAGTCGCCAATAACCCGTCTTTCTTTGGCTGAAACCCTGTAAGGTCGTTGCCGCAGAGAATTATGAGAGCCGGTGTCGATGGTGCGAGAGACAAATGACGGTTGACTCAAAAAAGTTTTGTGGCAATCAAATGGACAGCTGAATTGATAAAGAAGAAGGAGCAGCTCTTCGCGCTGCCTCGGCGTGAGGTTGCGGTTGATGGATGCGGCCAACTCTAAGGCACCGAGTCTAGAGCGACATTTAAGTGGCAGGTCTCTGTGAGTGGTGAAAAATAAGTGTACTGAATCAGCATGACCGACGCACTCATGCTGTAACAATACAATGGGAGCGACGTTGGGTTATAAACACACATGGAAGTGGCACCAACACAAAAATAAATTACAACAATGCCAGATGGACCATTCGGCAATGGACCAAGAGGTCAGAAGGCATAAAAAGCACACTACTATCACACAGGTATCACACGACAAGGGAACGATTACAGAAGATCCTGGACGTATGCCGATGTCTTATGTGACGACAAGTTTTCAGGATGCAGTTCTTGAAATTACGCGTCACAAAGGGGTAAAGCACAACGTCGGCGCGGGCACGGTAGATGACGGCATGACGTTTAGAAAAAAATATCCCACCCCAAGATGACGTTGTAAGAAGAAGAGGCGGGAAAAAAGATCAGTATCATAATGCTACTCTTAACTGACGACTCACCTAAGTTGTGCCCGCTCACAATGGCGGAATGTGTTGCGTGCCAAAATCTGTATACCGAAAGACCTGAAAGCATCGTCATTACGTTTGAAAGCCTGCGGTGTAGCCGGGCATACATTAACAAAATTACGGCTTCTGTGTCTGCAAGTGCTTGTGTCTATACTACTTCTATGATCTCATCAACCACGTTAAGAGGAGAAATGGGTGGTCTTGAAGATTTTGCAGGAAGCCCAGTTCTCGCCTTCCGAACTGCGGTAACTAGATTTTCTCGGGAAGAGTGGTAGGCCGACGCCTCCCGGGAGAAATGGAGCGACGGCGAGGGGAAGGCGGCCCACGACTGAAAAAAGCGGATTATGGTTTCATGGAATCGAAAACCGCAAGCGGCGACGCACGTTGTTGAAATTCTTTTGTTGGATAGTCGAACATTTATTACCAGAAGCGAGGAATTGGTGGCGTCCGGCGTCACCAGAAACGGACCACGTGGCTAGAAATTTCGCAGGAGTAACAAAGCAACCCTTTGTCCGGTGTGCGCTATGGCTCTTGCAAGGAGGACACTGTAGCAGTAACCGCTCCGGAGACGCTGGTGTCCCTATTGGTGCATGAAACGTGACACGAGTCGGCGTTCCGGGCATTGTAGTGACCTGTGCATAGATGATTGGCGCAGCAACGGCAGTGTTGTTCATGGCAGGGGGAATGCACTCAGCGACTTGCTCCATGAGGTGCTGCAGCGTGGGCCACGAGGAAGAGGAGGGCGTCCTTAGCGTCAGAAGCAGGAATGAATTTTGACAGGCTAGCTCTTCTAGAATATCTGCCCCGTCCGCGAAGAGACATCAGCGGCCAGAGGCAAGCCAGAGAGAAAGCCTACATGTGAATTGCGCGTGGCGAGCCGCTGCTTGCGCATATCATCAGAGCCCACTACTTCAAATGCATTGCTGCAATTCTTTGTCAATACCACCTGAAAGGCATTCTCATCAGACCATTTAAAATACGCCTGATCATGTCGCTTTCCACCACTGTTGTGTCAACATGCTTGCAGAGATCCATGACAACCTAGATAATACTTGTAAATGCCTTACCACATTGCTGCGCTCCTTCTCGCAAACGTTGGTCGATGCGAAACTTGAGGATTGCACACCACCCAAGAGGCCTTTGTGCAGCTGGTCTTGAACGGTAACCCAAGTGAGGTTCGTGGGTGCGGTGCCACGACTTCGCAACGTCCTTCAGATAGCATATGGCGTTCAGTTCCGTGCCTTGTTCCACTTGTGGTCACTGACCAGTTTAAAGGAGGTGAGCCCCTCCTGCACGTCATGGACTCTTATCCCACTGAGAATGGCAGGGTCGCGTTGAGGCAATGGACCCGAGCAGGCCCAGCAGGCATCGTAGCCGTTAGTCGGGGCGACGGGTCTTTCACAATGGCGGGAATTGATGGAAGGCTCCTGCTTCGAAGTTCCAGGTTTGATGGCGTACCCTGCACATCAGCCAAATGAGGCGAAGTTTATTGTAGTCATCGAGCGACAACCAGAAACGCAGCCGCAGCAACAATGGTTCGGCTGGACAGGCGATCTGGCCGTGAAACACGGGATGGCGACAGTGCTTTCTGGCGCGCCGATTTTCCTCTGGCTCGGAGACACGTGGTGGCGAGGAAGCTTTCCAGTGTCATTCTTCTTCCTTATTGATAATTCGCGATGAATGCATTGATCAATCTCTTCATTGCTAGTTAAAACATTCATTATAACGGCGACCGCTCGCGGTGACAGTCACTGCCTTGTGCTTTGCTCTTGTTGCAAGATTTACTCATTGTTATTGCCGCTGGATGTATTTATTCCACCACGAAATAGGGCCAGCCTTTCATTCCCGACCGCGAGTTGTCCTGTTTTTATAGCTTAGTTCATTTTGCTTAGAACTGAAATACAGTACATACATAGCATTCGTTGATTTATACTTTCTCGTGCTTTGCAATTTAGAAATAAATAGGGCATAAAATTTAGAGGTATGTATATCTTCTAGAACATCAAAGCTGTTTATCACTCATTTAAATGAACACTCATATCCGATTTTCTTTACAGTGGGACGACAAGTGCACTGTCATTTTCCTCGGTGGCAAGAAAGGAACCTCCACCAAAAATTCAAATTTTGATGTGACCATGATTTTCTTTATAACTGCCAACGTGGGTAAATTTTTCTAACAAGCACAAAATATTTCGCCATACTATTGAAAAGAATTGATCATGAGTGCTCTAAAGTTGTAAGACGCGGTAAAAACCGTTGAATATTGAATATTTGGGGTTTTACGTGCCAAAACCACTTTCTGATTATGAGGCACGCCGTAGTGGAGGACTCCGGAAATTTTGACCACCTGGGGTTCTTTAACGTGCGCCTAAATCTAAGCACACGGGTGTTTTCGCATTTCGCCCCCATGGAAATGCGGCCGCCGTGGCCGGGATTCGATCCCGCGACCTCGTGCTCAGCAGCCCAACACCATAGCCACTGAGCAACCACGGCGGGTACGGTAAAAAACCGTTACCATTATATTTCTACTAATGAGTGTCAAATATGGTCATCCATGTCTTCGTTCTGCTCTACTTCGTGACCTTTGTCTCTCGTGTTCTGCACATCAAGAATCAGTACATTTGAATCGAGTGGAGTTTACATAACATCTAATTTTCCAAGTACCTAAGTTACTGATAGTTAGCTACGCTTGTTAGTAGTGTGAGCAGCCTCCTCAGAATGTGCAGTGCCATTGTTTTCGTAAAACATTTCTTAGGATAAATGTTTGCGGTAAATTTTCTGATATTCGAATTTGATTCGGCTTTTTCTTGATTCGATTCGATGTTCGATTTGTAATCTAGTATTCAGTAATGCACACGAGTCTAAATGATGTGTATTTACTATATAGTTGACCTATTCTTGGTGCTTATTGCATTTGACTAGTATTAAAAATATGCTCCACATGTGTTCCTATAGGCATGTAGTGGGATGCTTGTGGGACTTAATCATTAGTATAATTTTTTGTGCAAGCTCCTATAGTGACCATGTAACTTCCAGAACTAGTTCCGCATAGGCATGTTGCGTATCCCCGTCTTGGTAACATTGGCCTGATGTCAAGGTACTTTTCAATTCCATCTTTATAAAAGGGGAATGCGAGGAGGTCGCGTAGTGATTAGGGGCGCTATAACGTAATGATATTCCAAACTTTTCTATTCCAATTGTGGAATCACCTCTCCGCGATTTGTCAAAAACTTTATTGGACCACTCTCACTTCGCCTGTCTGACACCCGATGTTACGAAAGTCGCCATAACTCCCCATCTGATATGACGTGTACACACTGATTTTGCGTGATTAAACCGATCAAAAGAAAAATAGTTTGTTCTGATTTGACACCTTTTCCCCATTAGACCTCGGCTGTTGGTCCCATGTTTTAGGGCTGCACCCGCTTCACGTGCCAGTCACGCGACGTCACAAAACCGCGGAAACTTACCGCGGAAACTTACCGCGCAAATGGACGTGTACGCGTTAAAGATGCATTATTACGCCGAACAAAACTGAATTTTTTTTCTGAATAGCCCAAGGGTGACCCATTCCGACAGGAATAAATGATGGATGCCGTCAATAAATCAGGCACTGGCTACTCACACCTGCCCGAGAGCATGGGTTTATTTGCCCGCAATAAAACTTTTTGCGTGTTTCGGTAACGGTTTTCGGCACATTCGGAACTGTTGCGACCTCGCTCTCCCAACTGTTTTTTTCTGACGAAACCTTTTCGCAACATTCTTAACCGTTCCTCGCGCATATTCGAGAAAGTACAACATTGTTCCTGACGAGTGTGCAATCTTATCAGACAGGAATGTTTTGCTATTGTACTGTCGAGAACGTGCAAGGTATTTAGGATGCAAATATGCGTGCTTTTCGCAGAGTGACAGCACGCCTGCGGCGACAATTTATTTTATACGAACAGAGCCTCAAATTTAAAAAAAAACGAAACTTGTCAATATTTTTGTTTGTACGTCTCCTTTCATTATTTATCATTGCATCCACTCCTTTTGCACAAGGCAGCTAACCATGTTTTCACCCGTTAGCCCCCTGACATTTCTTTACTCTCCTACGTTTACGCTTTGTCGTCCAAGCGCGGGTATTAGCAGTACGTTTGACATGTTTTATAGAAAGCAATTCTGGATAAATCTCGGAATAAATGTAGCGTTTTGTGAAGGAAGATCTTTAGTCCAACATCTTTCGTCTGAAACATTAAACATTGGACACATGGCTATACCAGCTAACGCACTATATTTCTGCAATGTAACTGGGCCAGCTTGTCTCGGTACAACACATTGCTGAATTGAAGCACACATATGCACACGGAGATAAAGTACACACGTCTGTAGTTTTCTTTCTTCTGTCCTGGTGCACATCTACCAGCATGCTTGAATCTTAAGTAACCTTATCAGACAAGAACTAATTCGATCGAGACACTGCGCCACAGTGCTCCGCCTTGCTGGCGGTTCGCAGCTGCCTACTAAACTACAGCATGTAGTTGTTTACAAGTTGGTCTGTGTTTCCCCTCCAGTCATTGTGCCGTTTCCTCCAAATAACCAATATTCTCTCGCATTGTTCACGGCAGAGACAATTTCACGAAAAGCCCTAACACTTCGCCATGTGCTCGGTGGTTTCGTCTTTCTGGGATTAAAATATACAAAGCTGCTACAAATAACATGAAATTTGTCATAGCACGTTGAGCTTTCCTCTTGTCTATTGCTTAAGCTTTCTACAACAGATTTATTTCCAGCTCTGCAAGGCCTGATTACACTCCCCGAAACATCATAATACATGTACACATTCCTCAGCAAAAAAAAAAAAAAACAATGCAAAAGATGCCGGAAATCCACACGTAGACACTTTTGTGGCCAGATTGGATATTTAAAAGGGTATTCCTTATTGCGAACTGAGATAATCGACGTCTTTTCTGTTTATTGATAAAGAAATACTGAAGAACGGCACATTGGGCGAGTTGGTGACCTTACATAACGTTTAAGAAAACAGCGTAAAAAAACGTACACCGGACAACAGAATGTCGGATGGAACACCCACGACGCCGACTTATTGAAAAAAAACACAATGGTTTTTAAAGCCCAACATCAAGCCTGCGCGCATGCTCGATGTGAATATAAGTACTTGTCCTTCCCAACACATTGCCTCGTGGTTGCGGGTGAGGTTAACACCGTTGTTCGCCCTGGTTCGGCAAGCCTACTTCCTTCAAAGATAGGGTTGCGGAAGGCTGACTAACACACCCACAACCTTTTCTCATAATGTGAAATGTCTCCGTTCCTTCCCTTGCTATCATTGTGGGCAAACGTGATTTTCGTGTCATCAAATAAGGGTTTGCACTGGCAATCGATGCAGTGCTTTGTCAGGTTTGTAGAGTTCTTGCCAAGAGAATTCTGGTCCTCGGATAGCCTTACATTATTCCATCGGCCTGTCTGCCCTATGCACTAAATGCCGCAGTTAACAACTTGACAGTGACATTTAACGATGTGTTCGGTGGTTTCGTCTCTCTGTGAATAAATTATACAAAGCTGCCACAAATAAGTTCAAATCTGTCATTGCACGCGGAGATTTTCTTGGTTGTGGTTTTAGCTATAGCAGAGTGTAAGCAGCGTAGTTAAACATAAGATTAGTTCCAAGCTTCAGGATGAGAAGAACGAATGCATTAAAAAAGGAAAATAAATTGTCCTTCATTACATACCAAAGGAGTCTTTAATGGCAAGCCTCATAAGTATATCGCACTTATATCGCCAAGAGGCAGTACGTCATCTGCCATAGGTTAAATATGTTTTCATCACCGTCGTGTATAAAGAAGATTGATCATAAAGGTATAAGCATGTCACACACATTCGAGCTCCATGTATGGAGTTTCTATACGTTAGGCCATGTTTAGCCCAACTTTCTTCTTCACACTTGGACAAATGTGCGTGAAGCCCATCATGAATTTATATATATATATATATATATATATATATATATATATATATATATATTGTGCAAGCTCACCCGTTCGTACGCAGCCAACCAGTCCTTGACATCCTGTGCGTCCGTACCGCTGGAAACCGCTGGATGGCGTTGCGGGACAGCGCCAGAGCAGGCAACGGGGGGTGGCGGCGGCGTCGGCTGGGGAGAGTCAGGCATGACGGGAGGCACAGTCCGAGACCGGAGTTCCAGGGTGTAGATGTTCTTGAGTACCCCGCCCCTCCACCAATTGTAATGGGTGCACTGAACAGTTCCGATGGCAACATCTCTGCGTAACCGCGGAGGCAGGTGACGCAGAGCAGGAACAGCTGGTAGCTCGAACGGCTCACACTCGTGCCAAGCACTGGCGATCCGGCTGGCCCACTGGTTGCACACCAGCCATGGAAGAGGCGATCTGGCTGGCCTTGTTCCTGTGCTCTTCTTCTTCATTACAATATATATATATATATATATATATATATATATATATATATATATATATAACAATTTTGGCGTGCGGATGCTGTAGACGGTGTCAAACGGTTATTGGTAGAGTTGGCGGTTTTTGGGAAACTGGCACTTCGAATATTCTGAGGTTTGCGAGCTATTCGCATATTTAATAGATAATTTTACATTGTACTTCTACTAGCTACTAGACGCTATCGGTACATCATATTTGCTGTATTGGAATATTGCAAAATCTTACCGTATTTGCCAAATTGAACACAACCATTAACCATTGAATGCCGAAACATATTCCTCAGTATTATTTGAAAAAAAAGACGTAATGAACTTTATTGAGCCTGAATAAATGTGTTCATTCGCGCAACACTGCGCTCAGCGCCACTAAAGCGGCATGCGACATGGCAGAAATTCACTTGCTCGTCACCAGTACAATACACCTCAAAATGAAGCTGCAAGGTGAAATTCTGGCCTTTTATGCACTGCCATGTGGGGCAAAAGTTCATCGTTTAATGGATTTCTGTACACTGCGTTTCACATATTGCGTATAGAGTGCTGCTGATGCATTTGCGGCCATACCGTCATCGTCATGCGGTCATGGTGATTCCAGCGTCTTCACCTGATTGGGGCCATGCCGTCGTCGCGTCGTCACCATTGTACCGCCGTCGTATTCCTTCCATCAGCGCGATTTCTTATTTCTGAGATGCCGGATTCGCATGTTCAAGCAATATCCTTCGCTGCTTCATTGTTATAGACATAAACACTGCACGAGTATAATATTGTGACCGTTCTGTGAACTACGGCAAATATTGCATGATATTGCACATTGCGTAAAATGAAAGCATACATTATTGTAAGCATCACCATTGATTTCATAACATGAAATATTCTGCAGATACCATGCACTGTGGCAATCGATGTAAGCGAAGCTTTCCGCGGTGGATGTCTTGTCGATAATTAGCGGTGATAGTGACGGCTGCAGCTTAATTTTTTCAATGTTTAGGCTAATAGGAGAGTGGTGGGTTGATGTGAAACGTTACCTAGCGCGCACCACTGCTGTTAGTCGGCCTACTACGCAGAACACACAAGGAGAGGTGTTTGCTTGAGGCGTTGTTGTGCGCCACATTTTATAACCTCACAGAGGGTTCAGGGTTATCTTTCCCTCACATGGCACATCGCATTGTGGCAGAAGTACTGAACTTGAATTGAATTATGGGACTCTACGTGCCAAAACCACACTCGGATTATGAGGCACGCCGGAGCGGCGGACTCCGGATTAATTTTGCCACCGTGATGTCCTTTAACATGTCTTAAAATGTAAGGGCACGTGCGTTTTCTATCCGCGACCTTTAGCAACGCCAGAGCCGTAAAGCCCACGCGGCGGGCACAGAAGTATTGATTTCGCGGTCGACCACTTCCGTAGGGTCTCCTGGACCTAGCGGTGCACTTTAATCAATGTGGCTGTGCTTCTGCGCGCGTTGCGTAAGTTGCCAGCTTGACATATTTGCATGGCGTTTATTTTTGAGAAATAGCAGCAACGTACTGTACCGTACCTTTAACTTAAGCTTATCCTGTGTCCCCACAACAACTGTCGTATAGTGGTGGGGTTTGCTTGCCTTCTCGTGTCACCTCCACCCCCCCCCCCCATATCTTGTATTGGAACTGCCTCTTCTCCTATCGCGCCTTCTCTTCTCCTCTCTACAGTTCTAACTGCGTCCGCTCTGGCCTCGGAGGTTAGAAAGGGAAGCGCTGCAGTTTCTGTAATGCTTCTGAGGGGAGTCACGCATAAGTACAGCTGTCAAGCGGCTAAGACGTCGACGGCCAGGGAGCTCCAGAAGGTCTTGTGCACAGATGGTTTCGATGCGCGGGGACAAAACGAGTTCCTCCCGTCGCCTTTCCTCTCGTCCTATAACTAAGACCTTTTCATCGGGCGAAGAGTACAGGGCGCGCGGCGAGCCTTTCCTGCTCTCTGGCTTGTGCGATCCGGCGTGGCACTGCTTGTAAGTATTGCTGTCGCGTGCTGTGGAACGATTTCGAGATGTTTTAGCTCGTACTTTTTGAAATTCACGCAATGTGCGTTCATATAGGGTCGTCGGGGAAGCTTTTCGGTGCATCGGTAACTAAAGTACGCGGAAACATCTCTTGGGGGCTTGAACATGGGACGCTCATTATCAGCGCCGGTATATGCTTGAGCTGTGAACTATTTTGCGTGTATAGGTTTTAATTCAATGAAGAGAGCTGGCGTCTCTGTATTACCAGCATGAAATGGTAGTTCGGCTCACTATCTGATCGCTTGGCGTTGGGAATAAAAGATGCGTGCAAATGCTCGTGTGCGGCCAACCTAAGGCAATCGCAAAATATCTGCGCTCTTAAATATTTGTGGCGCAACAGCATCGTTCTCACGCATTTAGTTTCATCATTATCATCAGCCCGGTTACGCCCACTGCAGGGCAAAGGCCTTTCCCATACTTCTCCAACTACCCCGGTCATGTACTAATTGTGGTCATCTTGTCCCTGCAAACTTCTTCATCTCATCCGCACACCTAGCTTTCGGCCGCCCCCTGCTGCGCGTTCCTTCCTTCGGAATACATTCCGTAACCTTTAATTACCATCCGTTTTCTTTCCTCCTGATTATATGTCCTGCCCATGCCTATTTCTTTCTCTTGGTTTCAACTAAGATCCCTCACCAATCTGCTCTTTTCTTATCCCTTAACGTTAAACCCATCATTGTTCTTTCTATATCTCGTTGTGTCGTCCTCAATTTAAGTAGAACTCATTTCCTAAGCCTCCAGGTGTTCGCCCCATGCGTGAGTACTGGTAACACACAGCTTTTATACACCTTTCTCTTGAGCGATAATGGCAACCTGCTGTTTATGATCTGAGAATGCCTGCCAAACGCCCCCCAGCCCATTCTTATTCTTCTGATTATTTCAGTCTCATGATCTGGATCCGCGGTCACTACCTGCCCTAAGTAGACCTATTCCCTTACCACTTCCAGTGCCTCGCTACCTATCGTAAACTGCTGTTCTCTTCCGAGACTGTGAAACATTACTTAATTTTTCTGCAGATAAATTTTTAGACCCACCCTTCTGCTTTGCCTCTCTAGGTCAGTGAGCATGTATTGCAACTGGTCCCCTGAGTTACTAAGCTAAGCAATATGATCAGCGCGAGTTACTAAGGTATTCTCAATTAATTCTTATCCCCAGTTCTTCCCAATCCAGGTCTGTGAATACCTCCTATGAACACGCTTTGAGTAGCATTGGAGAGATCCTATCTCTCTGCCTGACGCCTTTTTCATTGGAATTTTGTTGCTTTCATTATGGAGGACTACGGTGGCCGTGGAGCCGCTGTGGACATCTGTCAGTATTTTTACATAGGGCTCGTCTACACCCTGATTCCGTAATGCCTCCATGACTGCTGACGTTTCGACAGAATCAAACGCTTTCTAGCAATCAATGAAAGCTATATACAAGGATTGGTTATATTCCGCACATTTCTTTATCAGCTGATTGATAGTGCGCTCGAAATCACCATATATCTACGCTAGCTTCCTGCATGAAGCCAATGGCGCTGCTCAACACCGCGATCACTGTGGTTGTTGAACCAGCATGATACATATGTAGGTGATGTGCTTCAGCATTGCCTTTTTTGCCCTGTAACGTCATAATATACGAGGGGGATTGCATAAAAAGGATGCGATGGCTATTTTGGAGGAGAAAATTTTCGTAATATTGTGTGAGTGCGGCGTAGAGCACGGAACGAACACAACCGAAAACAAAAGGTCCCTTATCATCCTCTTTCTCGAAAAAGAAAGAGAAAACGGACTAACGCCGCAGTATGACTTCGCATAGAAGCCCCGCACAACGTTTATAGATCTATAAACGTTGATGCCGCATGCTTGAAGCAAGCGCTATAAAGAACACCGATATCTTTATTCTAGCACCTACCACTGCTAAGGATGCTCGCGCATTTCGCAAACGGTCGCATCGCTGGACAAGTATAGTTTACACTGTAAGGTATTAGTAACCAAAATTATTCTATTGATCGGTGGAAACCTCATCCACTGAAACGAATAGTCACGCAATATTATGCAGCTAGCAGCTTCAACGCTTCTCAATGTATAACTGCACAGCTCTCATATCGTAGCAGAACGGTACCCACGCTGCTACGATCGTCACGTATGTTTCATTGCTCCTAAACTACAACACAAAGCTAGAGCATAATACTGCAGTAAGGTAACATTAGTGAACAGAACTTTCAGAAATGCACAGTCATCTCCGAGGCTAATTGTAGGCTCAGACATGCGCGCACACATCGCGCTGCGTGCTTCGTCCACGTCAAGGTCAGGAGAAAGTCCGGCCATGCTGACCTGCAGCACTTCAGCACGTCTCACGGAACCATTTTTCACATATAAGACGCCACGTCACACTAAATAGACAGCGCATGCGCGAGAACAAGCACCAAAAAAGCAGCGCCAAGCGTACACCTGACATGCAAAACGGAGTGCTCGCCCAAGCCAGCATGCCGACTGCTCATAGATTGCGCTATTGAGTAGCACTATGGTGGCGGCCACGAAAGAACGGTGTATACACATGCTCTGAACCACCCCCAACGCAGTGTGCACGACAGCAGCAGCAGCAGCATCAGTGGGAAAATTATAGCAAGAGGCAAATAAAGATTTGCTTTCAGATAACCGCTTCACCGAAGTTCATATACGGAAGCACTCCAACATGTGTGATGAATTTTCTTAATTTCTTATGGGTAAGCTTATCACAGTGATTAGGATCCCACGTAAATTAAACCCATTAACCACAATTACTGCTATGGTTACCTGCTTTGTTTACGTGTCCTTCCCTTTTCACGTCTGTTGATTCTGCCGTGCAGAATCTCTTTCATTTGATAGTTCTTGCATATCTACAGGATGTGTTTTTTTCGGTCTACTTGAACGGAAGAGACGGTGCGGGCCAGATTACGGTGAAATCAGCATTTCGCAAAGGCCCACTCGCGGTGTCGGTGTCCAAATAATGGCCATATCACAAGGGTTTAAGTTCGCATCACGATGGTGCTCATCATATACCTGTTTTTCTGTTCGTTAGAAGCAGCAGGACGCAGTCAGGCAATCTAACATTCATCTACAGCCCTGAAAATGGCGACGTGGGCGTATTCTGACGACGTGTCAAGAAATGCGGGTAGGAGCGTGTCAAATGGTAGCGCGGTGTTTCTTCCTTACAAAAAATCAAGTGCAGAAAATCCTGCAGAGTCAGGTAGGGAGGAATTATAAGCAAATGTTACGAAGGGCAAAGCGATGTCCTATCCACGATTATTGGCAGAAACATACATAACAAGCATGTATTTAATAGTGCTATGAATGTGCTCTGTGAGGCTGTTGGCCTTAGGGTGGTACGCAATTATCAACTTGTGTTTTGTAGCGCAAGAAGCGCATGCGGTCCTGGACAACTGTTGAGATGAAATAACGGTGCCGGTCAGTGAAGAGCTCTCGGGAAGAGCCGTGGTGAACTATAACGAATTATATTAGGAAGTAGGCGACGTCGGTTCCACAGCTGGTCCAAGAAACCCGAGAGGACGCGCACTCGGTCATGCTATTGGTAGCGACTGGTATCCACTTATATCCGCCGGAAGGTATCGGGAAAGGGTCAATAAGGTCAAGATCATCCGTAAAGAATGGCTCCGATGGTACAAGAGGTTGAGGGCGCCCAGCTAAGGGTGCTGTAGGTTTCTTATAGCGCTGGAATTGTTCACAGGTAGCGACGTAACTGCAGACGAAACACTAAATACCGGACTAAAAGAGCAGATGTCCAACGCGGTCATAGATACTATCGACTCCGAGATGACCTGCGGTAGGAACATCATTGGATGTATGAAGGGGGTTTGACACAGATTTGTTGGAATAAACAAGAGCATTTCACCACCGTCAGCGTTCATGCTGTAACGGTACGAGACACCATCCTGTAGCACAAGCATACGCAGTAAAGAGGAAGGTTTCTCTGAAGTCAGCCGGAGAATGACGTCTTTCAAGTAGAGATCACGGCGTTGCTCATTGGAAACGCAGAAAACGCATGAGACGCAGTAAGCTAATACATGCAGCTATACTCGCAGCTGTCGGCAAGCGTCAACGGGGCTACTTAATGGTGTGACATCCTTTCAGCGCCTTCATGCGATCTGCCACTCTTATGCACAACTGTGCATGAGTACTCCTGCAATCTTAGAGCCAACGGACTAAGAGGTCCAGTAGGCTGAATAAAGCCAGCATAAGGCTCGGCGATAACTGTGAATGGCCGGCCCTACAAGTAGCGATATTTACTCAATGTCGAAACGACATTGCGCTTCGCTTGGGAGACAAGACCGCTAACGTGTGCAATAACACGGTGGCGACCTTGCTGGCGCTGAACCAAAAGAGCGCATGTTCCATCACCTCTGGCAGCGGTGAGAACTTGCGTTGGATCGGCCACGTCAAAATGCGCGAGGACTGTAGTGAAGTGCGCCGCATGGTAATTCAGTGATTACCGTAGATTGTTCGGGACTCCAGACAAAAGGCGTGTCTCTCTTGAAAATTTCAATGAGGGGACGTGCATTGTTAACAAAATTCCGCATGAACTTGCGGAAGTATGACCAGAGGCTCACAAAGCTTAGAATGTGGTTGCCACAGGTAGGCATGAAGAAATTCTTGACGGTGCTAACTTTCATGGAATCGGGATGGGCGTAGGAAAACTTGATGAGGTGCCCGAGCACCGTAGCTTGCTGGCGGCCCAAATTGACGTTTTCATTAATTGAGCTGAAGCCCAGCCGTACGAAAAAAAAAACATGTCGAAAGGCGATCGAGGTGCGTTACAAAACTTTGCGAAAATGCGATAACGTCACCGCAGTAGAACCGGCAGAGTGACCACTTCAAACCCGGGAGGAGAGCGTCCATTATACATTTATATATAGCTGGGGTAGTGCATAACCTAAACGACGTCACTTTAAACTGATAGAAGCCATCAGGTTTAAAAAAAAGCGTTCTTTTCACCACCCATGTCGCCAACTGCAATCTCACAAAACCCGGAGGAAAGGTGTATCGAAGAAAAATATTTTGTAAAGTATGAGCAATCGAGGGCGTCATCTTCATGTGGCAGTGGATGCACGTCCTTTTTCTTACTTTGTTTAGTTGACGATAGTCGACACAGAAGCGCCCAGGTCTTGTCTTTCTTTCTGACGAGCACGACCGTGAATACCAAAGGGTTACAAGAAGCGTCAATGATATCGCAGGCGAGTATGTTGTCGACTTCCTTGGGCGTTGGCGTCACCGGCGTGTTCTGACGACTTGTGAACGTCAACACGCAGAAACATGTCAAATGGCAGCTTGGGGTTTCTTCCTTACAACAGAAACGGAGAAAAACCTGCAAAGTCAAATCGGGTGGAATTATGAGCAAATGTCACGAAGGGCAAAGCGACATGCCATCCACGATGCTCGGTAGAAAGATGCATAGCAAGCATGTATTTGATAGAGCTATTAAGATGCACTGTGAGGCTATTGGTCTTAGCGTATGCAATGACACGGTGGCGATCCTATGGACGCTGAACCAAAACAGCGCATATTCCATGACGCCTGACGACGGTGCGAACTTCCGTTGGAACGGTCACGTCAAAATGTAGAGAACTGCTCCGCACGGTAATTCAGGGAACTTCGTAACTTGTTCTAGACTTCTGACAAAATACATGTCTTTCTTGAGAAGTTCTATGAGGGGATGTGCAACGCTGACGAAATTGAGTACGAACTTGCGAAAGTATGAGCGGAGACTCACGTAGCTTCGAACGTTGTTTGCACTGGTAGCCGCGGAGAAATTCTTGTCGGCGCTAACTTTCTTGGAATCCGGATGGGTGCCGGAAAACTCGACGAGGCGTCCGAGGACAGTAGCTTGCTAGCGGCTAAAATTAATTTTTGTTTAATTGAGCTGAAGCCCAGCCTCACGGGAAAAAAAATTGTCGAAAGGCGATGAAGGTGTGTTACAAAACTTGATCAAAATACAATAATGTCACTGAAGCAGCCCCGGCAAAGTGGCCAATTAAAACTCGGAGCTCCGCAGCGGCGTCTGCGTCAGCTGTCGTTTGTGTGTTGCGACACCAGGTGCTCGAGCACACGAGGTTTGGACCCGGCAGCGTGTAGCCATGCGCGGCTTAGCCGTGTCCGGGGAAAAGAGGATCCTGAGGGTTGAACCGGCGCCGAGTGCTCGGACCTTTAAATCCCCTCGACGGAGGCAACACACTTCGTTGGCCTCCCCTTCACGTAGACGGTACCCTTGGGCTGACCCAGCCAGGGTAAATTGGCTGGTTGCCTTTTCCTGTCCCCATCTCCGAATTTTCCTTTAGTGTATACTTTCTCAACTGGCCTGTCTTCTTTTCTCTTCTGTTATTTCTACATTTTCGCAGGCGGCTTGGGTTAACCTTGTGTATATGCCCTCTCTTGGGTATGTTATATCAGGTTATAGCAGCAATGCACGGCTGGCGTCTGCAGCCTTAACGTTAAGTGCTGCATCGTACACTAATTACGTTGTCGCTATTGCCGCCGAAAATGACAGGAGTATTATGGGAACACGTGCCTTAAACACGTCTACTTGATCGTCACTCTGAAAAAAGGGGACGCACAGATGAAATTCTAAGCCTCTTCAAACCGAAAGAAATTTTGCCCCGATTTGAAATTGTACACAGTGAAAGAACTAAAAAACTAGGTAGAACCGTATCCCCAATTCTTGTTGTAAATGGCTTGACTGACGCCCTTGGTCCAGGTTATAAGGTAACCAAAATTGCGAGTGGCAACCTCCTGCTTGACATCTGTGATAAAGAACAGCAAAATAAACTAAACAAATTTGTGTGATTTGGAGACATTCCTATTACCGTTTCACCTCATCGGTCTATGAATACAGCACACGGAGTAGTGTCTGGTGCAGATCTGATCAAGTTGACAGAGACAGAATTATTGGAGGGCTGGAAAGAGCAAAATGTAACCAACGTACAGCTCATCATTATCAGACGAGAAAAATAAATTCCTACAAATCACCTCGTCCTGACCTTTGCCACTAGCGATCTGCAACAAACCATAGAAGCTGGATACACAAAGATAGCTGTCAGACGATACATCCACACTCCCAGAAGATGTTTCCAATGTCAAAGATTTGGCCACGGATCACAGAGATACCGGGGCAGACTCACATACCCGAAATGTGGAGTCCAAGGTCACGCCTCAGAGAAGTGTGAAGCGACACCTCACTGTGTAAACTGTGATGGTGAATATCCAGCGTACTCTCGATCTTTTCCCAACTGGAAAGAAGAAAAGGAAATTATCACTCTAAAGGTACACGAGAACATCTCTTTCAAGGAAGCTCGTTAAAGGGGCTCACCATTCCATACCACAACGTATGCTGATGCGACGCGTCAGGGGGCAGCGCCGCACCGACCTGCGCCACTTGGCCGACCCGCGCACAGCGATTCGGTGGCTGTGGCACCACGCGCCCCCGAGGTGGCAGCAGTCAGATATGTTCCACCCACCAAGACCATACCGGGTATGGCGGGCCTAAAGACCACGCGCCAGCAGGCGAGGTCTGACAGAAAAAATAGCAGCCCACACGCACAGGCATTCAGTGCCTCCCAGAAGGCAATGGACACAACACCGGTAGGTTTGGTGCCGAAAACCGGTGTGGCTCTCTATAGCAGGCGAAATCAAACAAAAACCCATAACTGGGCCAGGCAACAGTCCTGTCACCTAAAATACACAACACCACACCTGAACACAGAACATTTATCATTCTAACAAAATAATAATTCAAATTAATAATTGAAATACTCGTGGCATTCTAAACAACTTAGATGACACGAAGCAAATAATATAGGAGTTTACCCATAGGCTGTTCTGCCTTCAGGAAACACACTTGAAAACGTCAAATGCAAATGTTCTAATACAATACACATTATTCTGCAAAGATCGCGATAATGGCCATGCTGCGTCTGGTGGCGTGGATATTATGGCTCAGAGGTCAGTTCCTTGCCTACACCTGCATCTTCAAACTAATTTAGAGCCAGTAGAAGTTTGGGCAATCCCATTGGACAGGCTGGTTACTATCTGTTCACTTTACGTACCACCCGAACATCGTTTGCAACTTGGGGAAATAGACACGCTTGTCGATCAGCTCCCTGAGCTGTTCATTTTAACCGGTGATATGAACGCCCCTAATACGCTGTGTTGTGACTGGCGCTGCGATGCAATAGGGCGTACAGTGGAAGACTTTCTTTTATTTACCAGTGAAGTTTTTTATCACCTTTTATAGCACCACACATAAGTCATATTCTTCATTAGACTTAACCACAGCCTCTTCATCTCTAATGTCGTACCTTGTTTGGAAGGTCCTAAAAAACTTTTACCATCCTATCATTGTGGGAAAACTTGATTTTCGTGTCATCAAATAAGGGTTCACACTGGCATTCGAAGCAGTGGCTTGCCAGGCTTGTAGATTTCTTGCCAAGAAAAATTCTCGTGATTCGATAGCCTTCCATTATTGCGTTTGCCTATCTGCCCTATAGACGAAATGCCGCATTTAACGATCTGACACTGACATTCAAAGATGTGCTTAGTGGATTCGTCCTTTTGTGAATAAATGTAAAAAAGCTGCCACAAATAAGATAAAAATCTCTCATTGCATTTGGAGCATTTCTTGGTCATTGCTTTAGCTGTTGCCGAGTGAAAGCGGCGTAGCTAAACATGAGATTCGTTGCAAGCTTCTGGAAAAGAAGAACGAATGCATTCAAAAAAGCAAATAAATTGCCCTTCATAACATTCCCAACGAGACCTTAACGATAAGCGTCACAAGGACATCACAATTTTAGCGCCAAGAGGCAGTACGTCATCTGCCATAGGTCGAGTATGTCTTCATTGGCGTCGTGTAAAAAAAAAAGATTGATCATAAGTCTATAGCCATGTCGCACAATTTCTAGCTCCATATATGGATTTGCTACATTGGGCCATGTTTAGCCCGGTTTTATTTCATCGCACTTAATCAAATATACGTGAACCCACCGTGTACACACCCACACACACACTCGCACAGATATACACACACATATATATATATATATATATATATATATATATATATATATATATATATATATATATATATATATATATATATATATATATATATATTATTCATTTCGGCGTGTGGATGCTGTAGACGGTGTGGAACGGTTCTTGCAAAACTTGGCGGTTCTTGGCTAAACTATCTGGCACTTCGAACATTCTCAGGTTTACGAGTTATTCGCATATTTCGTAGATAATTTTACATTGTACTTCTACTAGATGCTAGACGCTATCGGTATCTAATATTTGCCGTATTTTCCACACCATCCATCGTGACACAAATCACAGATAACCATTAGCCCAATGAATGCAGAAATATACTCCTGAGTGTTATTTGGAAAAAAAAAGAACATCATGAACTTTACTGAACCTCAATAAATGTTTTCACTCGAGTAACACTGCGCTCAGCGCCCCTAAAGGGGCATGCGACATGGTAAAAATTTACTTGCCCATCACCTGTACAAGACACATTAAAATAAAGATGCGAGGTGAAATTTTGGCCTTTTATGCGCGACCCTTTGGGGAAGAAGTTCATGGTTTAATGTATTTCTGTACATTGCGTTTTGCATATTGCGTATACAGTATTGGTGGTGCCTTTGCGGCCATACCGTCATCGTCACGCGGTCGTGGTGATTCCAGCGTCTTTACCTGATTGGGACCATGCCGTCGTACCAGTGTACGGTCGTCTTCCCTCCGTCAGTGCGATTTCTTCGTTCTGAGATGCCGCATCCGTATGTTCAAGCAATAACCATCGCTCTTTCTTGGTTATAGACATAAACACTGCACGAGTTTAATAACAGAGAGCTTTAGTTTAGGGGACGCAAACGGCGTGTGCACGCATGAGCTAGGGGCGACGGTAACGCTCATGCGCAGGCCCCTACATCCACGTCAGAGCATGCGTAGTGCCGAGGACCCTGGTTCTCGCGTGCGCAAGTCGCTTGCGTCCACTAAACTAAAACTCTCTATTGTGACCTTTCCGTGAACTACCATAAATATTGTATAGACTATTGCAAGCATCACCATCAATTTCATAACACGAAAAAACTGCATATCCCACGCACTGTGGTAATTTATCTGAGCAAAGCTTTCCGTGCTCGTTGTTTTGATTGACGATAGTTAGCGGTGATGTTGACGGCTGGAGCTTAATTTCTTCAACGTTTAGGCTAACACGAGAATGGTGTGCTGATGTTAAATGTTACCTAGCGCGCACCACTGTCTGCGTAGTACTACAACACACAGGGAGAGGTATTTGCTTGAGGAGTTGGACATTGCCTCACATGGCACATCGCATCGCGGTAGAAGTATTGAACTTGAATTGAATTATGGGTCTATACGTGCGAAAACCACACTCGGATTGTGAGGCACGCCTTGGTGGCGGACTCCGGTTTAATTTTGACACCGTGGTGTCCTTTAAGGTGAGTCAAAATGTAAGCGCACGTGCGTTTTCTATTTTGCCCCCGTCGAAATGCGGCTGGTGCGATAAGGATCAAATCCACGACCTCTAGCAATGCCACAGCCGTAAAGCTCCCGCGGCGGGCACAGAAGTGTTAATTTGACTGTAGACCGCTTCCATAGGGTCTTCTGGACCTTGCGGTGCGTTTCATCAATGCGGCTGTGCTTTTGCGCGCCTTGCGTAAGTTGCCCGCATGACATATTTGCATGGCGCTTATTTTTCAGAAATAGCAGCAACGTACTGTACCGTACCTTGAACTTAACCTTATCCTGTGTCCCCGCAAGCACTGTCGTATAGTAGTGGGGTTCGCTTGCCTTCCCGCGTCACCTCCGCACCGCCCCCCCTCCCGCCCCCACCACATCTCTACTATGGGAACTGCCTCTTCTCGTACTGCACCTTCTATTCTCCTCTCTACAGCTCTAACTGCGTCCCCTCTGGCCTCGCAGGTTAGTACAAAGGGAAGAGCTGCAGTTTCTGCAATGCTTCTGAGGGGAGTGACGGATAATTACAGCTGTCAAGCGGCTAAATGTCGACGGCCAGGGAGCTCCAGAAGTTATTGTGCACAGATGGTTTTGATGCGCAGGGACAAACCGAGCTTCTCCCGTCGCCTTTCCGTCCTTCCTCGCACCTGTCAACTATAGACATTTTCATCGGGCGAGGAGTACAAGGCGCGCGGCGAGCCTTTCCTGCTCTCTGTCTTGTGCGATCCGGCGCTGCACTGCTTGTAAGTATTGCTGTCGCGTTCTGTGGAGCGATTTCGAGATGTTTTAGCTCATACTTTCTGAAATTTACGCAATGTCCGTTCATATAAGATCGTCATGGAAGCCTTTCGGTGCATCGGTAAATACAGTACGCGGAAATATCTCTTGTTAATGCGCGCCAACGTGTGACGCGCATTATCAGCCCCGGTGTGTGCTAGTGTTGTGAATAATTTCGCCGTGTTGCGAGTGCTAATTTTGCTAGTGTTGTGAATAATATCGGATTTAATACAACGTAGTGAGCCTGCGTCTCTGTATCGCCAGCAGGAAGTGATAAATCGGCTCAATATCAGATCGCTTTGCGTTGGGACTAAAACAAAAGAGCGCAGGCTCGTGTGCGGCCAACCTAAAGCACTCACGAAACATCTAAGCTGCAGGCGCTATCAAATATTTGTGGTGCACCGGCATTGTTCTCACGCATTTCAAGTCTAGTGTGTTTGAAATCACTATATGCCTACGCTAGCCTCCTGCATGAAGCCGACGGGGCTGCTGAACACAGCGATGACTGTGGTTGGTGAACCAGCATTATACACATATAAGCTATTTGCTTCGGCATTGCTTTTTCGCGCTGTAACGCCAGAATATCCGAGAGGGATTGCATAAAAGGAATGCGAAGGCTATTTTTGTGGAGAAAATGTCCGTAATACGTGTAAGTTCGTCTTAGAGAGCGGAACGAACACAACTGAAAGAAAGTTCCGTTATCGTCCTCTTTCTGGAAAAAAAGAAAGAGAAAACGGGCTAACGCCGCAGTATGACTTCGCATAGACACGTACCGCATGCTTGCACCAAGTCCTATGAAGACGAAAGATATCTTTAATCCAGCGCCCACCACTGCTTAGGATGCTCGCGCATTTCGTAAATGGTCGCAATGCTGGACAAGTGTAGTTTACATTGTAAGGTATGCTGTTATTACTAACCAAAACTATTTTATTCACGGTTGGAAACCTCATCCACCGAAACGAGTAGTCAAGCAATGTTATCTGCAGCTAAAGTTTCAACGCTTCTCAAAGTCTACCTGCAAAGCTCATATCGTAGCAGAACGGTACCCGTGCCGTTGCGATCGCCGCATATGTTTCATCTCTTCGAAAGCAAAGCATAGATCTAGAGGATAATACTGCAATAAGGCAACATTAGTGAATAAAACTTTCAGAAATACACAATTCAACTCCGAGGCTGACTGTACTCTCAAACATGCGTGCAGACATCGCGCTGCGTGCTTCCTCCACATCAACGCCAGCAGAAAGTCCGGCAATACCGACTTACAGCACTTCAGTACGTCTCACAGAACTATTTTCCACACATAAGACGCCACGTCACATTAAATAGACAGCGCAAGCGCGAGAACAAGCTCCAGAATCCAGTGCCGAGCGAACACCTGCTATGCAAAACGGAGCTCGCGCCCAAGCCCGCATGCCGACTGCTCATAGATGACGCCACTTCGTAGCAGTTTGGGCGCGCCGACAAAAAGCGGTGTATATACACGCTCTGAACCACCCCCGACACTGTGTGCGCGACAGCAGCAGCAGCAGCAGTGGGAAACTCAAATGTAGAGGCAAAGAAAGCCTCGCTTTAAAATAACCGCTTCACCGAAGTTCATCTTCGGAAGCACTCCAACGTGTGTGATGAATTTTCTTATTTCTTATGGGTTAGCTTATCACAGTGATTAATGTGCCACGTAAATTAAACCCGTTAACCACAATTAGTGCTACGGTTACCTGCTTTGTTTATGTTTCCTTCCCTTTTGACGTCAGTTGATTCTGTCATGCAGTACCTCTTTGATTTGGTAGTTTTGCATATCCGCAAGAGATGGTTTTTCGGGCTACTTGAACGGAAGAGACGGTATGGGCCAGATTGCGTTGAAATCAATTTTTCGCAAAGGCCCACTGGCCATGTCGGTGTCCAAAGAATGGCCATATCACAAGTATTTAAGTTGCCATCGCGATAGTGCGCATCATATAAGTGTTCTTGCTGTTCATTACAAGCAGTAGGACGCAGGCAGACAATCTAGCATTCATCTACAGCTCTGAAGATGGCCGCACGGGCATATTCTGACGCCGTGCGTAGAAATGCGGGTAGGAGAGTGTCCAACGGCAGCGTCGGGTTTCTTCCTTATAAAAGATCAAGTGGAGAAAATATTGTTGAGTCAAGTCCGGAGGAATTATGAGCAAACGTTACGAAGGGCAAAGCGACGTCCCCTCCACGATGATCTGCAAAAACATTCATAACAACCATGTATTTGATAGTGCTATTAAGAGGCTCTGTGAGGCTGTTGGCCTTTAGGTGGTACGCCGTTATTAACTTGTGTTTGGTAGCGCAGAAGTGCATGCGCTCCTGGACAACTTTCGACACGAAATGGCGATGGCGGTCAGTGAGCAGCGGTCGGGAGGTGCAGTGGTGAGTTATAAAGCCTTCGATGAGGAAGTCAGTGATGTCGGTTCCATAGCTTGTTCAAAGGACCCGAGTTAACGCGTACCGGGTCATGCAATTGCTAGCGACTGGTACCCACTTATATCCGCCGGCAGGTGTCGGGAAAGGGTCAAGAAGGTCAAGATCAACCGTAAAACATGGCTGCGATGGTACACGAGGTTGAAGGTGGCCGTTAGGGGCGCTGGAGATTTCTTATAGCGCTGGAATTGTTCGCTGGCAGCGACGTAACGGCAGACGAAACGGTAAATACCGGACCAAAAGGCAAGATGGCCAACGCGGTCATAGGTACGAGCGAGTCCGAGATAAAGTGCGTTAGGAACATTGTGTAGATGTATTATGAGAGTTTTACCCACATTTATTGGAATAACCAAGAACAATTCATGACCGTCAGCGTTCATGCTGTAACAGTACGATACACCATCCTCTAGCATAAGCATACGCAGTGAAGGGGTAGGTGTCTCAGAAGTCAGCCGGAGAATGCCGTCTTCCAAGTAGTGGTCACGGCGTTGCTCATCTCCTGTTATGAAACGCAGTAAGCTAAACACGCAGCTATACTCGCAGCTGTCGGGAAGCTCCAGTGGGGCTACTAAATAGTGCGACATGCTTTCAGCACCTTAATTCAATCTGCCACTCTTATGCACAACTCTGCATGAGTACTCCTGGAATCTTAAAGCCAACGGACTAAGAAGTCCAGTAGGCTGGTTAACGCCAGCATAAGGCTTGGCGATAACTGCGAATGGCCGGCCCTAGAAGTAGCGAAATTTACTCAATGCCCAAACGAGGACAAGACACTCGCGTTTAGTAATGGTGTAATTGCGCTCCGCTTGGGACACAAGACTGATAACGTATGCAATAACACGGTGGCGGCCTTGCTGGCGCAGAACCGAAACAGCGCAGGTTCCATGACTCTGCCAGCGGTGAGAACTTGCGTTGGATCGATCACGTCAAAATGGGCGAAGAGTGGTAGTGAACTACACCGCAGGGTAGTTCAGTGAACGCCGTAGCTTGTTCTGGACTCCAGACAAAAGCCGTGTCTTTCTTGAGAAGTACTGTGGGGGGGCATGCAACGTTAACGTAATTGCGTACGAACTTGCGGAAGCGTGAGCTGGGTCTCACAAAGCTTCGAACGTTGTTGGCACAGCTAGGCAGGGATAAATTCTTGACACGCAATCTTTCATGGAATCGGGATGGGCGTCGGAATACTCGACGAGGTGACCGATCACAGAAGCTTGCTTCCCGCCCAAATTGAGCTTTTGGTGAATTCAGCTGAAGTGCAGTCCTACGGAAAAAAATTGTCGAAAGGCGATCGATGTGCGTTACAAAACTCACCGAAGTAGCACTGGCAGAGGAACGACTTAAAACCTGGAAGGAGAGCGTCCCTCACAGGTTCATATGTAGCAGGCGCACTGCGTCACCCGAACGGCGTAACATTAAACTGATCTTATCCCAACTGGGGAAAAAGAAAAGGAAATTATCATTCTGATAGTATTCAAGATCATTTCTTTCGAAGAAGCCAATAAAAGGTGATCACTATTCCATAGCGCAACGTATGCCGATGCTACGCGTCAGGGGCCGCGCCACATCGGCCTGTGCCACCTGCCCGGCCCGCGCGCAGAGATTCGGTGGCTGCGGCACCCTCCGCCCCCGAGGTGGCAGCATTCAAATATGCTCCACCCACCAAGACACAGAGAACAGCTACCCCGGGTATGTCGGGCCTCAAGGCCACACGTACCAGGCGAGGTCTGACAAACGAACTAGCAGTCCGCAAGCGCGGTCATCCAGTGCCTCGCAGGAGGCAATGGACAAAACACCGGCGCGTTTGGTGCCGAAAAACCAGTGTGGCTCTCTCGAGCACGCAACAAAAATCCCATTAAGTAGCCAGACGACCGTCCTGTCCACTAAAATACACAATGCACGCGAACACAGAAAATTTATCGTTCTAACAAAATGACTGTACAAATTATTCATTGGAATGCCCTTGGCATTCTAAACAACTTAGATGACACCAAGGAAATAATACAATAGTTAAACTGTAGGCTGTTCTGCCTTCAGGAAACACACTTGAAAACATCAAATTCAAATTTACTGACGCAATACACATTATGCCGCAAAGATCGAAATAATGGCTATGCTGCGTCTGGTGGCGTGGCTATTATGGCTCAGAGGTCTTTTCCTTGCCAACACCTCCACATTCAAACTAATTTAGAGGAGTAGTGGTTAGGGCAGTTCTATTCGACAGTCTGCTTACGGTCTGTTTACTTCACGTACCACCCGAACATCGTTTGCACCTTTGGGAACTTGAAACGCTTGTCAATAAGCTGCCTGAGCCATTCATTTTAACTAGTGATGTGAGCGCGCCTGATACGCGGTGGGCCGACACGCGCTGCGATGCAATAGGGCGTACAGTAGACGGCTTTCTTTTATTTACCGGTTCGGTTCTGTTGAATACAACGAACCCACCTTTTATAGCACCATACGTAAGTCATATTCTTCAATGTCATAAGTCATAGTCTTCATAGCCTCTCCATCTCTACGGCCGTACCTTGATTCGAAGGTCCTAATAAACCCTTGCGGAAGTAACCATTTCCCTATTTTCTTAACTTTGAAAAAATGATCTGAGTGCCTTTCACAGATTCCGCGTTGGAAAACTGACTCGCCGAAGTGAGAACTCTTTGAAAAGATTACGTATTTACGGGGCTATGATTTGGTTTCTTTAAAAATAGAGGATGCTGCGGCATATTTGACACGTTTTATTATTGACACCACTGAAAAATGCATTAAGCAAACTAACGGACTTGCTAATAAGCGTCGTTTGCCTTGGTGGAACGACGAATCCAAAGAGGCACGGAAAAAGCAAAATAAAGCTTGGGGTCTCCTTCGTGGCTCTCCAACTGCGCAGAATCTAATTAATTTCAAGAAGGCAAAATCACAGGGCAGGAGAACACGTTGACGTGCCAAGCGAAAAAGCACAGAAATGTACATATGTAGTATAAGTTTGTACAAGGATGAGGGTAAGGTGTGGAAAAGGGTGAATAAATTAAAGGGCAGGAAAACACAACCGCTTCCTTTAGCAAACGCTCAAGGCGACACCATGAAATATCAGGCAGATTTCCTGGGCAAAGCATTTTCAAAATATTTCTTGTGCATCAAACTATGTGCCAACTTTCCTAAAGGCCAAGGAACGCTTATAGCGAGTGCGCCTTGAGCCAAAGTGCGCAGCAGATGAACTTTACAACCGTCCGTTTAGTCTCGCTGAACTGAATCCTTCTCTCAATTCCTGCAGCAACTCAGCACCACGTGATGACCGCATAATGTATGCAATGATCAAGAATATGCAAGCAGACACATTGAACACATTTCTGTCTCTTTACAACACCTTGTGGGTATCTGGCCATATACCAAACCTTACGGAAAGAAGCGATTGTCATGCCAATTCATAAGCAAGGCAAAAAACCCAGCATTAGCCAACAGTTATAGACCAATAGCACTAACAAGCTCTATGTATAAGTTATATGAAGAAATGGTAAATCGGCATCTAATATATTTCCTGAAAAGCAACCGTCTGCTTGTTCACATTCAATGTAGTTTCAGGGAAGATTGGTAAACAATAGGCCACATTGTTCGCATTGAGGCAAACATTAGAGATGTTTATATACACAAACAATTTTTTCTCGCTGTATTTCTCGACTTGGAGAAATCCTATGACACAACATGGCGATTAGGAATCCTTCGAGACCTATCTGGGATGGGCGAACGCTGCAATATGTTAAACGTGATCGAAAACTGCTTGTCTAGCAGCACGTTCCGTGTTAGAGTGGGCAATGCTTTGTCCAGGCTTTTCACTCAAGAGACTGGTTTGTCACAAGGGGGCGTGCTTAGTTACACCCACTTCATTGTGAAAATGAATTCCCTTCACACAGCCATTCCAGCCTCAATGTGTTATTCAATATATGTTGACCATGTGCAACTAGGATTTAAGTCTTGTAAGCTTATAGTCTGAGAGCGCCAAGTCGAACTCGTACTGAACAAGGTCTCAAAATGGACTAATAAAATGGCTTCGAGGTAAACCCCCTCAAAAGCTCCTGTGTACTTTTCCGAGAAAGACAGACTTTATAGAAGATTCTGATATTTTGTTACGTGACAACACATGCCACTCAAAACTGAACATAATTTTTAGGCAAAGTACTCTGCTTAAAACTAATCTTCATTCCTCATATCAAGCATCTGAAAGCTAAATGCCTAAAAACAATGAACATTCTGAATATAGAGAGTGCGGGAAAAAAAGCTGACAAGTCAGCTTGACTAGTTCCCTGCTCCCCGGAGTACAAAACAGAACAAACAGAACACTTTTGGCATGGCAACATCAAAACCACAAACAAATAGTAATAGTAATGCAGCAATAACTTGTCCATAATAGTGAGAATAAGTAACTGTAGAAATAAAATTTTCTTTACGGCGTGATGAACCAATGTTAAAGAAAACGTACAAACTTGAAAAAACGGCAAGTAAGAAGCGGTACATAACAGAAGGAAAAAACAAAACATAAAATGGCACGCATTTGTGTAGTATGAAACTGTACATTTGTATATTGCAATGCGTATAGCGTACATGCGCAGAGATGAAAAACCATATGAAATTCTGTCATGAGAAAGAATTTTTCCACAGAAGAACAACTTCAGTTTCTGGTTCGATGCTGTTTCGGGAGTGAATCCGTTGTTATGGCAGAAATTTAGCAAATGCGGTAGCGTTCTGTTTACCATTTGTTGTCCGTATCCGGCTCTGCACGTTTTGATTAGCCATGGCTGTGCCTGACGAAACCCGGAGGGAAGATCTATCGAAGAAAAATAATTTGTAAATTTAAATAATCGAGGGCGTCATCTTCATGCGGCAGTGGATACATGTGTTTTTTTACTTTGTTTAGGTGGCAATATTTGACACAAAAGCTCCCAGCTCTCGTCTTTCTTTCTGACGAGTACGATCGAAAATAGCGAAGGGTTACCAGAAGCCTCAATTATATCGCAGGCGAGCATTTGTAGACTTCCTCTTGTATGACTCAGTAGGGAAGACGCAGCAGGCCCATCAGTGAGTGAGGCTGACGTCGCCGGTATGTATCCGATGTTTCACAAGGTATGTTCGAGCGAGTGACCGGTCATAGATATATAAAATGTCTTGGTACGAATCGAGAAAGCAACGAAGGGTTTCTGCATGGTGGGCCAGCACGTCTGGAGCGACCATTGGCGAGAAAGGTTCTAATATTAAGCTTTATTGTATATCATATTGGCCGCAAATAAAGACGGGGACAGCGGCAGACAACACATAAACAACACGGGTGGTATGTGTTCTTTCCCGCTGTCTCTGTCTTTATTTCCGGTCAATACCATAAACAAGTACAAGTAAACACTGACTAGGCCAAACTGAAATTCGTCTAATACTCAGCTTGTAGGCCCGAACCGGCAGAGGTAGGCGACAGCAGTATCACAATTTAAGGCAGCAATATGATAGTCGAAAGTGGAGGAGAAGGTTCAAAACGATGTGCTCTGGGGTAGCTCTCGAGCGTATAGATCGAAATTCACCACAAGAATACAGGTTACAATCTTTTTTATAGGGACGACCATGTGGGGGAAGGCGACGTTCTAAGACACGACAGTGAGGTTGGGTGACACTACGCAATCGCCGTTGTAACAGGTGGATCCGGTGAAACGGCAATATTGGTCACGGCTCCCTGAGGTAGGCGAACGTGATCGGTAGAACATAGCCTACAGGGCGTAGGATCAGAAGGGTCCACGGGATGCGGAAAGGCGAGGTGGACAACACCCGCAGAGCAGTGAATAACGGCTGTATGTGATAGCAAAAATTCAAACGTTATGATTAATTCCCGTGGCCACCGCTCCAAGATCTAAAGCAAAAGGGAAGTATGGCGTCAGCCAACTGTGAAATGAGCAGCACAAATCTCAGTGACAGCAGGAGTTCAACAGTCGACTACGCAGACGACAGCGAAAGGGGCAGGAGTTGAGACTTTTCTTCAGCGCCTACAGAACTTCCAGTGCTTAACCGATATGCACGCTCCTGCGTGTCAGTGCTAATAAAGGTATACCGTCCAGGTCCAGGTTGATACATCGCGATGGCCAGGCAGTGTAAGCAGAGCGATTTCGGATCGGCTCGTCATGGTAGGCTTACCTCTCGGAGCTGTGCCCGTTAGTTTTCTTAATATCGACGGGAGTGAGAAGGAGACAGAGAACGAGAAGGCATAGGCGAGCGGGAAATACGTGGGCGAGGTGAAGGGGAACGTTTAGTCGTTCGGGCAGAGTTCTTGGAGCGGTGGTTTTGATGTGTGTCGCCGGCTAGAGACCACCTGGTGGGCGACAAGTATTTCGAAAGCTCTACCAAGGCTGCGAGTTCGAAGAACTGCGACAATGGCGGAAAACATGTCAAACACGTCACAAGCAGAAGCAGGTAGGCCTGTCAACAGAAGTGTGCCATTCTTCCAGGTTCCGTTTCGGCAACGAGGACAAGCGTAATTCACGTGCCTGTCACGCGACGTCACAAAACCGCGAAAGCTCACCGCGTCAAAATGATGTGTACGCGCTAAAGATGCATTAATATGTAGAACAAAACAGAATTTTTTCTGCATAGCCGCAGGCTTCCCTGTTCCAAAAGGAATGAAAGATGGCTGCCGCCTATCTTTCAGGCACTGGCTGCTCGCACCTGCCTGAGAGCATTGGTTCATTTGTGCAAAATAAAGGTTTTTGAGTGGCCGTGCAACGTTTTCTAGCAATTCCGGAACATTTACGACCTGGCTCTGCCAATACTTCCTTGCTGATGATATGTTGTAGCAGCATTTTTAGCCTTCCATTGCAGGCAGCCGCGACTTTCGACCAGCCACCACAAGATATTAAAAGGAAAGCGGCCTAATCGCAGACGCTCGCACCACCCCCTTCATCCGCTTATGGATTTTCAGTCCACTGGCTAGGCCCCATCGAATCTATCTCCACTTGAGCGTGCTCCTCGTCTCTTTTCAGTCAATTAGATAAGACAAGGCGCTCACTGTGTGCAAGGTTATTTCTTTTTAAAGCAAACAAAAGTGTCGTCCTAAAGTGAGCAGAGCGCGTGATTGGTCTCTTCAGACAACCCTGCGGTTCACCGCCGACGCTTGTGTCGGCAGTTACGCAAATTTGACGTCAGGAGATTGGAAGAAAAACGTATTCGAATAGTTTTACCTTATAGGGCCCCAGTTATGGCTTCCGATTGATTTTTCGTAGGGGCACCCTAATGATGATTTCTTGAGTTGTAAGTCAAGTAAGTGTCACACATAATTTGAAGCGCGTCTACTAAATGTCGATTTACCGCACCACGCTTGCCACTGCGTGCATGCTTCACACCGTAATCCTGGAGCGTCCTCTGCCGAAGGGCGTACTCCAGCGACGGCATCGGTGAGACAAGGGTGCGTTCTTCCTCGCAAGCCTTTTCTCAGTCGGGCAGAGTATATTTTTTTCCGGTGGATCAAAATATCTACGTCAGACGTACAGCACAAAGCCTCATCGCGCTAATCGGTCTCAAACACATTTTTTCGCACGGGAAAAAGCATTCCTTGTCGCAAAGCGCAAGATCACGAGTTTTTGCCTTGAGGGCTCATGAAAGTTGCTTCTCGATTTGCACTGCCTATTACCTAATATTTTGGATAAACATGGACGAACTATACCCGCTTTCTCCAATTATGACATTTTTTGAGGCATCAACAAGCGGCGATTATATCAAAAAGCCAGCTGATGGATATACGGTGTAATGGTTAAAATGGCTAATAGGTTGTAAAAAAATTTGCAATCGCTTAGCTCGGCTATGCCAAGATATACGTAGCAAAAACTAAGGCATAGCATGGTTTAACCTTTGTTAATATTGATTGCAAGTCCAGGATAGTATGATTGTCTAGCTATGTTACGGCGTTTAGCCAGTCGTTCGGCGCACTGTTCGCCTCTTTTCTGGGCGATTCGTGTCCTCTTCATCTCCTTCCGATGTCGATTCCAGACCTCCTCCTGCTTATCAGAATTGTCACCGTGCATATTGCCGCCTCACCTGTGGTTGCGACGCACACGAGCTCTCCTTTTCAGTCCTCCGACATGTTATCAGGCATGCGACGCAGCTGGCTAAAAGAGCGGAGGCGAGCGCGACGACGAGGAACGTGGTGTGGTATCATACAAAACGGCGGCGAAACAACTGTGGCTCGGTGCTACCAATGGTGCGTGCGCAGTTAGGGACTAGGGAGCGAGAGAGAGACAGAAATATCCGCGGCGAGGCGGGTGTTGTGACATCATGTGCCTCATCGGAGCACAGCCACGGCGAAATGGGAAGTTCGTGGCCAATAAAGCTTTCGCCTTAATAAGGCTGCGGCGTTGGGTGGACCGAGTTTTATTCCCACATTCGAAGAGGTAATTCAATTTTTTCACGTGTGAGGGATTCGGCAAAAGCGCCACCCCAGCCGCCATGCTCGGGCATGTCCAGGTGGCTTCGCCGCGAAAGATTAGCCTTGAGATTTCATTACGTGACGTAAGGTGGGATCGATCCTCACTCAAGCGCAGCAGCCCTATGTTCTAGCGACTAGGCCGCATTTGCACATATGTGTCTGTTTCGCGAACGCCAACCACTTTCAGGTAATCCGCAAGTGCGCCACATTGAATGGCACGGCTGCACTAGACCACATGCGCACACAGCCGTTTCCTCTACGCCAAATGCCCAGGGATGAAATGGGCAAATTTACATAATTTAGTGAGCCACTTCACGAGTTCTTCGCTTCACATAGATACCAAAATGTAGGTCGGATGCAAATTACATTTATTACATGTCCCGTCGGAGATTCCAAGTTTATTCGTTGTTACTCGCGCATATTCGAGAAGGTACAACATTATTCGTAACGCGTGTGCAATTTGTTCTGACAGAAATGTTTTGCTATTGTACTGTCCGAAACGTACAAGTAATTTGGGAAACAAATATCGGGGCTTTTCGCTGAATGACAGCATGCCTGAAGCTACAAGGAATTGTATACGACCTAGGCCTCAAAGTAAAAAAAAGGAGCTCGTCAATATTTCATGTTTATGCGTATTCTTTAATATTTTATCATTGCTTTCACTCCTTTGGCACAAGGAAGCCAACCATGTTCTCACCCGTTAGCACCATGACATTTCTTTGCTCTTTATGTTGATGATTTGTGGTCCATGCATGTGTATTAGCTCTCAGTTTGACATGTTTGTAGAAGTAATTCGAAATAAATCTCACAATAAATGCGGTGTTTTGTGAAGAAAGATGTTTAGTCACACATCTTGCATCTGAAACATTAAGCATCCAATCATGGCTGTACCAGCTAAATTAAAATATTTCTGTAATGTGGCTGTTTGGACTCGCAGATACAGCACATTGCTGAATTGAAGCGCAGATATACGCACAGAGATAAGATACGCTCGTCGGTCGTCTCCTTTCATCTGTACTTGTGCACATCTACGCCGTTATCTACCAGTGTATTTAAATTTTAAGTTACCTCTTCAGGAAAGAACATATTCGATCCAGACGCGGCACCACAGTGCTTGGCCTTGCTGGCATTTCCAAGGTGCCCACTAAAGTACAGTACGTAGTTGTTTACAAATTCGCCTGTATTTCTTCTCTAGCCATATTGCCCTTCTACTCCATTTAAGGAATATTTTTCGCAATGTTCACGGCGGAGACGGTTTCACAAAAATCACTAACATTTAACGATATGCCCGCTGGTTTCATCTTTCTATGATTAAAATATGCAATGCTCCTACAAATAACATGAAATCTGCCACAGCACGTGCAGCTTCTCTCTTTGTGATTGCTTTAGCTTTCTACAACGGATTTGTTTCCAGTTCTCGAAGGCCTGTTTACGCTCCATGAAACATCATAAGACACGCACACATTGGTCAGCAAAAGAAAAAAAGTCCGAAATCCACACGTAGATATTTTTGTGGCCACATTGATTATTTAGAAGTGTGTACGTTCAATGCGACCCGAGAGAAACGACGTGTTTTCTTATTAAATAATAAACAAATATTGAAGAACGGCAGATTGGGGTAGTTTATTTACTTACTTGTTTATTTACTCATTTATTTATTTATTTATTTAGGCCCGAATGCATTACAGAGGGGAGTGGGAAAACGGGAAGCATAATAATGAAATAGCGAAAATAAACAATGTAGCATATTACTAATTCCTAATTATACAATACCATGCAATATATTACCTAATGTTTGTAAGTACGACAGCTTATTTAAACAAAATTGCATATTTGCATATTTCATATTTGCATATATGCATATTTCATGTTAGCACAATGTTAACTAGTGTCGTCCTTACTCGTTTACAAGAACGACAAATAAATAAAATACATGTTAATAATTCCTAATTATGGAATGTTAGCTAATGCCTTACGAAAGAGTTTGTTGTCAACAATAGCTACTATTTCACAAGGAAGGTGTTCCACTGCAGTGATGATCTGGCAAAAAAGAATAACTGAAAGTGTTAGTGTTGCCTGTTTGAAGTCCTACCTTATGGCGAAGATCGATGCGGCTCGACAGGTAATGAGGCTGAGAAATGAAGTTACTGTAAAGGGACAAATGCAATAAAATTTGTGAAACAGCGTCAAACGTGCTATTGTTCTACGAGATGCAAGTGATGGAAGAGGAAGATTGTCCTTCATTGATGTTACGCTAGCGGTACGCTTATAATTTGAAAATATGAATCGGACTTATATATTTTGGACAAGCTCGAGTGAAGGAATAAGGTTTTCATGGTACGGGTCCCACACAGCTGCAGGCTATTCTAATTTCTAACCACATTAGGAAGGCCCACAAAACTTCAACACGACACTCCCTGACCAGATCAGGAATTGGGCTCCCTGGTGCAGTATTCGGCCACCACCTCCCAAATGGCTGACTCAATTACCCAATGGTCCTCAGTCCCCATCAGCAGCGGAGCACCTGACCAAGGCGGCGGCGAGACCTGTAACCTAGCGGAGGGTGCTAAGTCTCTGATTCCGGACAGGCCGCCACTGGAAACTGACCCTTGCAACGTTTAACACCTGAACCCTCTCGCGTGAGGCTAGCTTAGCAGGATACTTTGAAGAATTATCAGACATTGTTCGGGATATTATCGGCCTTAGTGAGATATTCATCACTGACTACATTCCAAGTTTCCACACTCGATCGGTTGAAGAAAACTGGTCAATATTCAAAGAAAAAGCCAACGCCTTAATTAACCGGTACATCCTGCAAAAACGTCTTTATTCTAATTCTCGCGCACCCTGGTTCAACTCGCGTCTTAAACGTTTACTGAACAAAAAGAAAAGGCTTTTCCGAAGAGCAAAATTAACTGCAATCATGATCGTTCGAATGCTCACACAATAGCACTGAGCGACTACAAGAATGCTGTAGCAGAGTCCAAAACAACATTTTATGAGCACACGTTGCCTTCTTTTTTGAAAGACAACCCACAGAAATTTTGGAGTGTGGTCAACGGTAAAAATCTAGTGCCATTGAACTGTGTGATCTTAACAACGAACCTGTTGATCGGAGTGTCTGTTGTGAAGTATTGAATGACGCGTTCATCTCGGTATTTTCGGATTCTGTGCTGTGCGCAAGCGCTGTTTTTTCTGATGTGCATTATTTTCCAATGCTTCCTATTACCATTGACCTTGATGGCGTTGTAAAGTTGATACAGACCTCAAAAGTTTCTGCATTCAGTGGAGTACCTGGTATCAACACGAAATTTCTTAAGGGAACTATTACTTATTCATCTATAATTCTGAGCGAAATCTTTGCTCAGTCACTTCAAACCACCATCCTTCCGAATGATTGGAAGGCAGGGATGGTGATTCCCTTACATAAGTCTGGCAGTCGGTACTCCCCACTTAATTACAGACCTATATCCCTAACCAGCGTTCCCTGCAAATTAATGGAGCACATAATTTACTCACACCTGGAGTTTCATTTCTCGAGTCAAACTTATTTTACCCCCCTACCAACATGGATTTAGAAAACACTATTCCTGCGAAAAACAGCTTTTGTCATTCACTAATGATTTAGTCCAGGCGATGTATGCTAACTTTATTATTGACTGCATTTTTTTAGACTTCGCCAAAGCATTCGATACTGTTTCAGTCGAATTACTTTTAAATAAATTAAGTAACATCAACATTGATCCTAACGTGCTTTGGATCAAGTGCTTTTTGTCTAACCGTTCCCAATTTGTTAATGCTAACGAATACTTCTCTTCCACTGGTCGAGTAACCTCCGGTGTACCGCAAGGCTCGGTTCTAGGACCATTAATATTTTTAATTAATATTAATGACCTCCCAGACCAAATTAAATCATCAATTAAGTTATTCGCCGATGACTGTGTTCTCTATCGTGTCATTTCTAACTCTGGCGACTGCGATACTCTTCAATCAGACATTGGCATAGTAACATCATGGTGTGCTAGATCCCAAATGACGCTCGATTCTAATAAATGTAAGGCGATGCGTGTGTCCCGTGTTGTGAGAAATACCACCCTGCCTACGTGCAATATTAACAACATACCTGTAGAAAATGTATCATCATATAAATATCTTGGTATCTACATTACGCACAATCTTACATGGAACATTCATATAAATTACATTTATGGTAACGCTAATCGCATGCTTGGGTTTTTACAGCGTCATTTTTCATCGGCAACTGCAGCTGTCAAGTTATTTCTGTACAAATCCTTAGTGATGCCTAAACTTGAATATGCATGCTCCATTTTCGACCCTTCTGCTCTAAAGCTAAAACCACCATCTAATCCATTCAAAACCGAGCTGCTCGTTTTATTCTTTCGAATTATTCTCGTCATGCAAGTGTCTCATCAATGAAACTAACCCTTGACTTGCCTAACCTAGAGTTACGTCGTAAATACTTTTGCCTATGCATTTTTCTAACGAAACACTTCGGGATGAACTAATCTCCCCGCCATCATACATAACGTCACGCACAAATCATCGTTACGATTACGACTAGGGTAGCCGTAGTCGTAATCCAACTTAATAATAGGTATAGATTAAAGGTAGTACAAGCGTACGCTCCAACATCCACTCACGATGACGAGGAAGTAGATCAGTTTTATGAAGATGTTGAATTAGCGATGAGAAAAGTGCAAATTCAGTATACAGTAGTAATGGGCCACTTAAATGCAAAAGTGGGGAAAGGGCGAGCTGCTGAACAAGCAATTGGCAACTACGGCTTCGATTCTAGGAACACCAGAGGAGAGATGTTGGTAGAATTCGCAGAAAGGAATAAGCTTCGAATAATGAAGACCTCTTTCAGGAAGCGTAGCAACAGATAGTGGACCTGGAAAAGCCCTAATGGCGCAACAAGACATGAAATCGACTTCATACTTTCTGCTGACCCCAGCATAGTACAGGATGTAGAAGTGATAAGTATGGTAACGTGCAGTGATAATAGCTTTGTGGGGGCTAGGATTCACTTCAATTTGAACAGAGAAATAGCTAAATTGGTCAAGAAGAAACAGGTCAACCCAGAGGCAGTAAGGGTAAAAGCAGACAAATGCAGGCTGGTACTTGCAAACAAATAGTCAGCCTTAAAACAGAGAGATGATGATGACATAGAGCTAATGAATGAAACCATTACTAGCTTGGCTTCATAGGCAGCAATTGAAGTGGGAGGGAAGGCACCATGGCAACATGTATGCAAGCTCTCCCAAGTAACAAAGGACCTAATAAAGACACAACAAAGAATGAAAGTATCCAACTCAAGAGATATGATAAAATTCGTGCAACTGTCAAAAGTGATCAACAAGGCGAAAATAAGGGATATTCGAAACTATAACGTGAGAAAGACTGAAGAAGCCGCAAAAAATAGACGCAGCCTGAAACCTGTGAGAAAAAAAATGGCATAGGACAAACCAAGATCAATGCACTGAAAGATAAACAAGGTAATATCATCAGCTATCTCGAAGATGTAGTGAAAGGAGCGGAAGAATTCTATACGGACCTGCACAGTACCTAGAGCAGTCAGGATACCTCAATTAGAAGCAGCAATGAACAGGGTACAAGTGCTCCTCCTATAACTGGCGATCAGGTCAGAACGGCATTGCACGACATGAAACGAGGAAGAGCTGAAGGAAAAAATGGAATAACAGTCAATTTAAGCAAACATGGAAGAGAAATAATGTTTGAAAAACTGGCGGCTATTTATATGAAGTGTCTATCGACTGCAAGGGTCCCAGAAAACTGCAAGAATGCAAACAATATACTAATCCACAAAAAATACAAACATTAAAGAATTGAAAATTTATAGGCCCATTAGCTTACTCCCAATATTATATAAAATATTTACCAAATAATCTCCAATAGAATAAGGGAAACACTGAACTTTAGTCAGCCAAAGGAACAGGCGGGCTTCAGGAAGGAATACTCTTAGGGGGCGTGAAACCGGCCCCACTATGGCTGTGCCATTCACGTCTTTGCTGCTCTTCATGCAGGTTGGGGCTGACTCACTTATGAGCCGCTGCCCCGTTATCAGCGAAGTGGACATCGTTTAAGAGCCTTCGTCGCAAGTTACCAACTCGTAAGCGCAGCAACACTGTGTTCGTAAACACCGAGTTCAACATCACCGAGGAATACTGCAGTTCCGCTGTTCTTGGACGTTGCGCAACTCGGGTCGAGCTGCCATGGACTGTTGGAACGTCGTGTTGGCGTTCATGTTGTACACTTCTCTTCTTTTGTGTCCTGTCTTCACGCCTCACCTCTTTCTTGCATAGTGAATCCTTACCAATTAGCTCAGCTTTCTGTCGTTCTAAGCAAGCACCACTTCCATGTAGAAAAGGTGGCGAGCTTCAGCGTGGATTGTTGGCGTGAAACCGGTACTACTATGGTTGCGCCATTCACGTCTCTGCTGCCCTCAATGCAGGTTGGTGCTGGCTCACTTACGAGCCACTGCCGCGTTATCAGCGAAGTGGACATCATTCAAGAGCCTTCATCGCAAGTTACCAACTCGTATGCGCAGCTGACACTGTTTCGAAAATACCGACTTTACATCACCGATGAATGCTGCAGTGCCGCTGTTGTTGGACGTTGCGCAACTCGGGTCGAGCTACCATGGGCTATTATCAAGCACCACTTCCATGTAGAAAAGGCGGCGACCTTCAGTCTGGATTGGGGGCGTGAAATCGACACTACTATGGCTGTGCCATTCACGTTTTCGCTGCTCTTCATGCAGGTTGGTGCTGGCTCACTTACGAGCCGCTGCCCCGTTATCAGCGAAGTGGACATCGTTCAATCCCTTCGCTGCAAGTTATCAACTCGTAAGCGCAGCTGCAACTGCTTTCGAAAACACCGACTTCACCATCACCCAGGAATACTGCAGTGCCGCTGTTTTCGGACGTTGCCCAACTCGGATCGAGCTACCAAGGGCTGCTAGCAAGCACCACTTACATGTACAAAAGGCGGCGAGCTTCAGTCGGGATTGGGAGCGTGAAGCCGTCACAACTATGGCGGTGCCATTCACGTCTTTGCTGTTCTTCATGCAGGCTGGTTCAGATGATTTACGTGCGCAGTGTGTTTTTGCCTTGCCAGTTTCACCACCTGTACTTTTCGCGAGTGTATGTTCGCGATGAGGGGCTAGGCGGCCTTCTCGAGAAAGGAAGACTCACTTTTTGCTGCTTTCTTTGCGCTGGATTTTACTTCCTGCTGTTGTTATGCGGTGATGTTAAAACCCTGGGCCCAGTGTCGCGATACTGCAGCAACATTTGGATGGCCGAAATGAAATGAAGCAGAAGCTAACCGCTATTGAAAAGTCCCAAGCAGACAATAAAGCTGCTATGGCTAGTATGAATGCGCGTATGACTAATATTGAAGCAACTATTTACAGGTTTCAATGATTACGGAATAACGGTGCAGATTATAAGTCAATCTGTGATTCCTTCCAGGCTAACATAGCATCGTTGGTACACAAGTTGGACGATCTTGAAAACCGCAGTCGGAGGTGTAACTTAATTTTTTTGTGGCGTCGACCAAAATGACGCGCGGGAACCATACACAAAATCTGAAGAGCGTGTTGTCAATTTCTGCACTTCAGCATTACAGGTCGACCTGGTAGAAATAGGGAGGGCATACCGACTTGGCAAATTTAACGCTCACAAGGAACGCCTAATAATTGTCAAATTTTGTACATATTACGAAAAACAGAAAGTTTGGTAGCTGCGGACAAATTGAAAGGTACAAGAACTTGAATTTTGGAAGACTTTTCTGAGCCGTTACGAAAGAAAAGAACAATGCTTCTTCAATATGCGAAGGAACACCAGACTGAGGCAGATAAAGGGTACGTTAAGCGTGACGTACTCTACTTGCGTAAAATGACGTATGTTTATGATGAAACCACGGGGAAGATTGTGGGTTAGAAGGGATGGACGCTATTAGGAATGATCTTTTCACCTTGTAGGCGTACCTGGTCTACAAATATATCCCAATATGACGGGAGCGAACAGTTCTCAAAATCAACAAAGAAGTTTGAATAAATAACCATAGTTAATTGTTAATGGCTTGAAAGTTGGCCTTCTTGTAATCGCGTATAACTTCTTTAAGTTTTGACTTTTTGGGATAGCAGACTTTTAAGCCAAATGTTAGTAAGGAATGGTCACTAATACCAGGTAGGTATGTTATAGAGGAAGCTATTTGTGGTCGATTATTTACGATCAAATCAAGCGTGTTTGCGGTGTTGATTGATGATATCGTTGGATGAGTAAGCAGTTGGGGAAGTGAAAACATGGAACACAGTTCACAGAAATATTTAGACTGAACGGAGAAAGGCTTTACTGTTGGTGGATGCGTAATTCATAAGGAATTTGGAAAATGAAAATCAGCGAGTAAGAATAAAGGTGTTGTGGGAAAATTCGAAAAAAATTAGATTAATAGCATCGCGTAACTCTTCAGTGAAAGTGGCAGATGACAAGGGCGAGCGGTAGCAAACGCCGAGGATTATCTTCGTGTGACTTAAAGTTAGGCAAGCGTACGTGGTTTCAAGTTCAGTGTTAATATCTATATGAAGTGATGGAATAACTGTAGACATTGCGAAATGTACGCTTCCTCCTCGACGTGCTGCTCAGTTGCAGAGGTAGATAGCGAAATTGCCGGCACCACAGAAAGTATCATATTCGCTCACATGTGCAGGAAGCCAAGTTTCTGTCAAGGCCATAGTTTTAAAGCGAAAGCTTTACCGGCCACGCCTTGCAATTTCGCCGTGGCGGTGCTCAGAGGAGGCACATGACGCCTCAACGCACGACTCGCCGCGGATATTTCTCGCTAGCTCCCTAGTCACTACTGGGCATTCGCCACTAGTAGCCCCGAATCACAGGTGTTCCGTCGCTGCGCAGCGCCTTACCCCGTTGCCGTTTGGTATGACGTCACACCACGTTCCTCGTCGTTGCGCTCGCCTCCGCCCGCTTCGCCAGCTGCGTCGCATGCCTGATAACCTGTCGGAAGCTTGAAAAGGAGAGCTCGCGTGTGCCGCAACCACAGTTGAGGCGGCAGTATCACGGTGACAATTCTGATAAGCAGGAGGAGGCCTGGAATCGACGTCGGAACGAGATGAAGAGGAAACGAATCGCCCAGGAAACGGACGAGCAGCGTGCCGGACGACTGGCTAAACGCCACAACATAGCTAGACAACCAGAATACCCTGGACTTGCAATCGAGACTAATCAAGGCTAATCATGCTATGCCTTACCTTTCTGTGTATATCCTCGCATAGCCGAGCTAATTCATACTTCGCTAATTTTATACTAAGAAGTGTGATTCTTCTATTATGCTCTGCTTTCAGGCTTTATAAGCTCTGTCTCCACCAGGTCGGCGAATTTTTTAGCATCGCACGTGTCGATTGCCGAAGATAGAGAATGATATTTATTCAGAAGACTTCTCATATTTTAAAAAAGAATAGGCAACTAAGGTAAAGCTGCTTGTAATGTTAGGCCACTACCCCTTACACGTCCCTATTGAAACTCACGTAGCCGAACCGAATGATTCTGTAATGTTCCAGATGCATTCTGCGCTCTTTCATAGACGCTATCGGTAGAAGCGTCGTAAATATAGTATGCTAAGACATGCTTGATCTTAGTGAGGAAAAATTGCTTGAAGGTTTTGCAGAACAGAATGTGACCAAAGTTCAAAGAATCATGATCCGTCGTAATGACACCGAAATTCCCACAAAACATGTAATCCTAACATTCGGCTCCACCACACAACCAGACTCAGTCGAAGCAGGCTATGTGAAAATCCGTGTGAGGCCTTATATCCCCAATCCTAGACGTTGTTTCAAATGCCAGAGGTTCGGGCACAGCTCTCAGACATGCAGAGGAAAATTACCGTGTGCCAAATGCAGTTCCAACGATCATCCATCTGATAACTGTAATGCTGTATCACACTGCACGAACTGTGAAGGGGATCATCCTGCATTCTCACGGTCATGCCCAACCTGCAAAAAAGAGAAAGAAATTATTGCCCTTAAGATCAATGAAAACATCACCTTCTCTGAAGCGCGAAAGCGACTTACATTTCCTCGCAACGAAAGTTTTGCCGCTGTGACGAGGCAGGGGGCGCTCTCACAACGGCCTAAAGAGCCCGCTCTGGTCACACGCAGTGAACCACGGGGGACTTCTTCTGCCTCCACAGAGGCAGCACCCAGTACTGCCAAATCCAACAACTCGCAGACCTTGCTCTCGCAGGGCTGCATTACTGTGCAAAAACCGAGGCCCGAGACACGTCTCCCAGAGCCTCGTGACCCCGCCTCCACCGCCTCTGAGAAGGAGATGGAGGTTGACGCAAGTACATCGGTGCCAGCGGCAACAAAAAAAAGCGCAGCTTGCTTGAGGAACGTAAAAACGAAAAAAAAACCCCTCGAATAATTCCACCAAAACCAAAATAATATTATCACTCTACACAGAACACTTCCAAAAACACCTTTGTCATAATGGGTGTTCAGATATTGCAATGGAATGCCAGAGGGCTTTTGCATAACCTAGATGACATCGAAGAATTGTTATCTACGTATAAGCCTAGAGTGTTCTGTGTTCAGGAGACACACTTAAAATCAAGTGACTCGAACTTTCTAACTCAGTTTGGAATTTTTCGTAAAGATCGTGATGATGAACTTGCTGCATCAGGTGGCGTGGCAATAATAATATCAAAGACTGTTGCATGCCAAAATCTCCAACTTAACACGGCTTATGAGGCAGTAGCCATACGAGCTATTTTGCTGAATAGGCTTGTTACTGTATGCTCTTTGTACATTCCACCAGACAAGCAGATCGACATTAACGAGTTTCAAAAAACTAATAGACCAGCGTCCTGAGCCGTATATTGTGGTTGGTGATTTTAATGCTCATAGTGGACTCTGGGGGGACTCACGCTGTGATGCAAGAGGCCGCGTAATTGAAAAATTCCTTCTATCCTCTGCAGCAACCCTGTTTAACAAAAAGCTCCCGACTTATTATAGCACTGCACATAACACTTACTCCTCAATAGATCTGGCGGTTGGTTCTGCAACACTTCTGCCATTGTTTGAATGGAGAGCTCTCACAGATAGCTTTGGAAGCAACCATTTTCCAGTTCTCTTAGAGGCGATACAGACGTATGACCGACCTGTGAATCCAAAAAAAAGGAAGCTAAATGCTGCAAACTGGGCAGAATTCAAAGAACTTACATGTATATCCCTTGAATCCATAAGGCAGCTTGACATTGAAGAAATGACCGCCTATATAACTGAACACATTATTCATGCCGCGAAGCAATCCATACCACAAACCTCTGGTAAAATAGGGAACCCAAGGCCCTGGTGGAATGAAGAGTGCAAGCAAGCACGAAAAGAACAAAACAAAGCATGGCGTACGTTTTCCAAATATCCAACAGAAGAAAACCTTATAAATTTAAAACGTGCAAAAGCAAATGGAAGACGTATTCGTTAGGAAGCCAAGAGAGCTAGTTGGAGAAATTATATCGGCTCAATAAACTCATACAAAGATAGCCACAAAGTGTACAGTAGGGTTCGAAGGCTGAAGGGGAATACCACACTAGCCTTGCCCGTGGTAAATGAAAGTGCTACTACATTAGAAGGGCAAGCAGATTCTTTGGGAGAACACTTTGAGCACATATCGAGTTGCGCGAATTACGAAAAAGCATTCCTAACATACAAAAAATTAGCTGAGTCAATACCCTTCTCCTTCCGAAAATCCCATAGCGATGGGTACAATTGCCCATTCATGATGCAAAAATTAAAAATAGCTTTGCGCAACTGCAAAAACTCTGCGCCAGGATTAGACAGTATTAATTATGAGATGGTCAAGCACCTACCCGAGGAAACACTTGAATGCCTCTTATACCTGTTCAATAAAATTTTCTGCAGTGGTCGATTGCCGTCCTGTTGGAAGGAAGCTATAGTAGTACCAATATTAAAGCATGTAAAAGACCCCTCCTGTGTACAGAGCTACAGGCCTATCGCACGAACAAGCTGTGTATGTAAAGTGTTTGAAAAGATGACAAACCGCCGATTAATGTACTTTTTGGAATACAATGGAATTCTGGATCCCCACCAAGCCGGTTTTAGACCAGGAAGGTGCACAACAGATAGCCTAGTTCTACTTGAGAGTTATATACGAGACGCATTTGTTCATAAGCAATACTGTCTATCAGTATTTTTTGATCTCGAAAAAGCTTATGACACTACCTGGAGGTATGGCATATTGCAAAACCTCGCGTCGTATGGCGTGTCAGGCAACATGTTTAACATAATGAAAAGCTACCTGTCCGAACGAAAGTACAAAGTAAGGGTGGGAACTGCAGTGTCGAGAGTCTTTGTGCAAGAAAACGGTGTACCACAAGGAGGAGTGCTCAGCTGCACACTATTCTTAGTTAAAATAAACACACTACAAAAAACAGTCCCATCATTTATATCCTACTCAGTCTATGTAGATGATATACAGATAAGCTTTAAATCATGCAATCTGTCCATATGCGAGAGGCAGATTCAGCTGGGAGTGAATAGGCTTTCAAAGTGGCCTGACAAGAATGGCTTTCGCTTTTATGAAGAAAAGACGACATGCGTGTTATTTTCTCGGAAAAGAGGCATACATACTGAACCGAATATTACGATGAACGGGTATGTGCTTAGTGTAAAAAAGGAGCAGAAATTTCTTGGCGTTGTATTGGATGAGAAGCTGTCGTTTGTGCAACATATAAAAAAAATAAAAATGAAATGCTTAAAAACTATGAATATCCTCAAAATTCCTTCGCACCAGTCGTGGAGAACTGACAAGAAATGCTTGCTCTCGCTGTATAACAGTTTGATTAGAACACGTATCGATTACGGGAACATTGTTTACCAATCAGCTTCAGGTTCTGTTTTAAAAATTCTGGATCCTGTACATAACCTTGGCATGCGACTAGCCCTAGGTGCATACCGTACTAGCCCTGCTCCAAGTTTGCACGTAGAAGCTAATCAGTGGAACCTAGACCAACAACGTAAGTATTGCAGTTTTATGTACGCAGTTACGATTAGTTCCAACCGAGAATACCCGTGTTACCAAATGTTGAAGAGCACAGAAACGCAAACCGTCTTTGCAAAGCGGTCATCATTAGCAAAGCCATTTCCATTGAAAGCACTGTCGCTATGTCAAGAAAACAACATATTGCTGTCGGACGTTCACCTGCATAACACTAACGAGTTAGTAGCACCATGGGAATCAGTCACCATACATTGTGACTTCTCGTTCACAGAAACAAACAAAAAGCATACACCCCAAGAAGCCATATAACAACACTTCTTATCACTACAGAGTAAGTGCAAGTGTCCAGAATTTTACACTGATGCTTCAAAAACTGCTGAAACAACATCATGTGCTGCAATCGGTCCAGATTTTGTAGCCCATTTAAGATTAAACAAATACACAAGAATCTTCACTGCTGAAGCTCACGCTATACTCCTCGCAGTTAAAGAAATAACAACAAAACAGATCAATCAGTCGATTATATAAACAGATGCCTTAAGTGTGGTCCGGTCAATACACCTTGAAAAACAAAGAAAGAATCCGGTGATAAACACTCTCATCAGCAGCTTAACCTTAGCCTACAAGAGAGGGCTACATATTATAATGTGCTCGGTACCTGGCCATACTAGTATACCTGGTAATGAAGCGGCAGACGCAAATGCGGCCTTAGCAGGTCCCAAATAGACGTAAGTTATGTTCCATATACAGATATGAAACCTGTAGTTCGAGGAATACTGCGTCACGCATGGCAAGAAGCCTGGGACACAGAAAATAATAACAAACTTCACATCATCCAACCCTACATTACCCAAACACCTGTACACCGGCATAGACAGCAGGAAGTAATCATGTCGAGACTGAGGATAGGGCACACACATGCAACCCACTCATACTTGCTAACCGGTACTGATCCACCGATCTGCATTAGATGAGGAAATCAACTCACAGTCATCGATGTTCTTATACAATGCCCTGGCATGGAAGCCACGCGAAAAAAATACTTTCGTGAACTTTACCGCACCAATTTACCTATGCATCCTGCATTTTTCCTATCGGCTGAGCCGATGTTCCCCCTCGACCGGCTGTTAAGTTATCTTAATGATGTGAATTTTTTTAAGAATATATCTTACCGCTTTTAAACTCAACCTCCCTACGCTACCCGAAATCCGACATAATCATCTTAAATTCCCCCAAGAAATGCAAGCCTTATGCTTTTAATTCCTAGGCCTTTACAGCCACCGCAGTACATCACAGGCATTGCAACCTATTATACCCACTGACATGTTTATAACATTCTACCGCACTACTAAACATCGTTGCTGGCGCTCTTTGGCCGTTGTAGCCCTTGCGCCATAAAACACCAATTAATAATAATAATAATACTACGCTGTGAAAAGATTTTTTTTCATTGGCCGTTTGTAACCTCCTTAATGAATGTAACGCATGTCATTATGAAGAATCTAACACATAGGCAAGTCCTATGCTATAAAAGTTCTCTCCTAAGAAGTACATTTCAGTATATATATATACATATATATATATATATATATATATATATATATATATATATATATATATATTTATATATATATATATATATATATATATATATATATATATATATATATATATATATATATATATATATATCAGTGCTCTGTTTGTTTCTCTCATATATTCTGCAGTTTATTACATGGGTACATGTATCTGCACCCTTCACATTGTGAACCCGGAAATTTTGTTTCATAACATTTTTTCTGACCACGTGAAACTACTGCCTTACAGCATCCTAAGCGGCATGTAACATCACCTAAGCACACTAGCAACAACCGTTCTCATTGGGACATTCACATCGCAAGGCGAAGACACAGGTGGCTTTGATAGATTTTGTCCTGCACTTGACTGGTCTTATTCGTTAAGGTTGCCTGGTACAGTGCCCGTTTTATTGCGATAGCGATTATATGGACACTTCAGACACAATACTGGCGTCGCCATCGCTGAGATATTCTGTATAAAGTCCAAGCTCAATAACACCGTCGCCGCGTGCCCTACTTTTTGTGTGCAAGTGAAAGCATCCAAGGGGAGCCGATGATCGCGGCTCCATCTCTCGCGCGCTAAAGGAATGGGAGACGGGAGCGGGCGCGCCGTCTTCCGTCGCGCGCGAGCCATACAACATTGCAAAGCAGCGGGGGGAGGGAGGAGGGGGTCGGTGTTGTACTCCGGCTGCAACGGCACATGTGGTGGCTACGCGTGGTCGCGCGGCCGTGCCTTGCGAGCGATCTGCGTTGGAGGCAGAGTCTAGGTCCGTCGACTGCTCGTAGATTTTTGCGTGTTTTGTTTTCTCGATGCTGTTTGCGCCGAAGCCATAGAAAGCACGAGAGTCACTTCGCTAACTACTGCTTTCACACTTCCTTAATCCAGTGTTTTGACCGCGAGTGTGCGCGTACATCTAGTGACATGTGTTCATGCTTCCCTTTGCGCGCCGACACCTTGTTTGTTCATTTAGTTAGCAAGCGAAGTTGTTAGGGCTAATAAAAGTGTTCTCCCTACTTGGAAGGGGGTCCTGATAATTTCCTATCGCAATCCATGCTTCGCGTTTTTCACGAAACTGCCTCTTTTCTTCTCAGTGAGTTTAAGGCAGAAATTTTATTTATACCTCAATTAAAGCGATTCACCGCACTTGCTGCGGACGTTACTGAGGGTGGTAGTATTTCTATTTATTGTGGACAAACGTACATAAATAAATAGCAAATAGTTTTTTTTTACCAGTGCCATAAAGCCCCATTTTGAACCTTGTTTATTTCATCGAGCGCCTTGCTGTACTTTTCCAAGTTATTGTGTGAGTGAATGCTTGTGGTTTTCTTAGAGTGTGTGTGTTTTCTCGTCCTTTGATCTGTTGTAGCATGTTGTTGTGAACATGTTGTAGCGCGCCACACCTTTTATTCGGCCAGCCTCCCCACCTGTCGTTAAGATTTCTATGACTAGCCCGCGCCTATTTTCTCTGCTGGTTGATATTTATGGAATTTATGAAATATTCATGGAATAAGCAGATTATTTACATAGTGCGTGGGCTACTTGGAGCGAGTTCTATTCTCTGGCAGTACATGCTCAAAATATTATTGGCTAAGGTTGGCTGCCTGCAATAGCACATCATCAGCATTCTGAGCTATTTACCTCACACGACCACACTGCAATATATCTACATTTTTGTTCACTACTGTTTATAACAGATTAACCACTCAATATTATGAAAACCATCCCTATTTCAGAACATTGTATTGTATAATGATTGTGTTCCTATTTTATTCCAGATATTCCTACGAATAACTGAGGATATTTAATACCTCGTAATCTACATCTGAACTCTGCTAAGAATATAAAATGGGGCCGTTGTTTTTAATAATCATAGCTTTCTTGAATGCTGAAACATTTGCCCTTAACTGTGAGTTCAAAATATCTATTGTTTCGCTTCTTGGAATCTATTGCAAGTTCATCGCACCTCCCACGTGTTTCGAACAATATGTATAACCTAATTTGAAAGAAGGCAGTTATTATACATTGCTTCTGAAGGAATTCCTACAATGACAATTATGGATTCACTAACCCGCTGAGGATTCAGGGAGTGTTAGGTGTGTGAGGAATTTTTACGACGACGATTATGACTTTGGCAGAATATAAGGTCCGAGGACGCCTAAGCATTTCTTATTAGTTGTGAAAGTAAAAACAATAATGTGCAGTGGAACTCTGCTGAGTGTTCCTTCGAGTTTTGCGCTGCGAGTAATGTACTACAGCTGTACGTGCTGCCTGAGCCAGGAAACAGCAGCTGCATGGAGCGCTAGCACAGCATGCCACCGACGTCCAGCGCGACAAGAGACCGGACATGCAGCAGCGGCCACCAAGGCCAGCATGGGCGCGCCGTTGCTAAGCCTGATAGTTATAAAATAGATACACACCACGCACAATCTTCCGCGAGCGACGGTGACGTGGCGTCGCGGCGATGCCCTCTCTACTAATCAAACAGCTGGCGCGCTATCGGTAACATGTGTCCCTTTCGCCCGCTTTCCTGCGTCGACGGGCACTCGTGTCACGGCATCGCAGCCAATGGGAACTCCTTTGAGGCGCCTCATGACGTGGCGTCGTAGGCCATGGGAATATAGGTTCCCTTCCACTGCTCCGGCTTTTTCACCGGCTTTGTCGGCCAAAGGGCTACTTGGAGCTTTTGCATCAAAATAATGAATGCTGATAATAAAAAAAATACTTCGGCAGGCAACAGGGTAGGGAGAAGACTCACAACTTTTGGGCTGTCAGTGTTAAATGTATCAGTCCGCCGAGGAAGCGGCCAAAGGCACTGCCCATGGTTCTCTCAGTAGGCAGTCATGGCGAGAAAGAAACCGGTCTGCAGTAATCGCTGGCAATCTGTGTAAAGGAAAGATGGAGCCGGAATGTTTAAGCCGAATTCAGCTATGCTGTCTACATTTATGTCGTCTTGAAGCGTGGACGACCTGAGCTATGGTGAGGGCTGGCGTAGCGGGACGTCAACTGGAAGGAGTAACTGCAAACCTAAATCTTCACTGGTCGCACCTTGCAGAAGTTGACATTTATGCCAGCCTCTACCTTAGCCAACAAGCCTTTTCGTGCTTCGGGGCCCTAACTTTAAAAGAGGCGAACTGAATTGGGATGTTGGCCGGCCTTCCATGTTTGTTCCGGCTGCAGGCAAGTCGGGAAAAGGAGCAGACATTAGTAATTTCTCCTTTCCCTACAATTTCATACTGCGACGGTAGTACTATCCCCTAGCAAAAACTAGCATCGTGTATGGTCAATTCACCTGCCCAATTCTTCAGGAAATCATCGCATTCACACACTACGAGGGACTGTACAAGAACCCAGCGATATTACCACAGTTTTTAGGGGGAAAGGTGCGCTCGCATAAAGAGTCACATATAAAAATATGAATTTCAAAAGTTGTGGTTTCGCCCGAAAGGCGAAGCAACGATTGCGATAGTAAATTTGTAGACAGTTACATGAAGCGACGATAGTTGTTATATTGGCCTTGTCAACTTGGAAGCATTCGCTTACTGACTTAGGCCTTTCACAAAGCTACGCCTCGCTGCCAAATGCCGCCCAGTGTTCAACGGCGCTTAAAAAGCATTCATGCGGAAAGAAGACACGCGGCACAGCGACAAGGAAGAAGACGGCGGCACGGTGATAGAGTCATGTGTTGAGGCCACCACAATAACAAGGACACGGTAAGTTGTTGCAGTTGAAAGTGCAAATTTCCGAGAACGGTAGTACGATCAGGTAAGACTGCGTTACGCGCAGTCGTCCAAAATAATTCGACGCCACACAGTGACGGAGTGCATGTCACGGGTAATGAGAAGCGCACATATGTTTGCAGATGTGCGTCCATAAGCCTTCAAAGCATACTTCAAATCATACGCACTTTCCTGTTGTGGCGCATGCGACTTACCTCTGACGCCCCATTCTTCGTGGGATATGACATTATTATACCCGCTATGTGTGAAGGAAATGCGCGTGGCCAACCCGTAATAGTCTGGCCTCTTATTGAAATGAAGCGTAGACCAAGGGGGAAACTCTACTAAAACACTGAGCTTGCTACCGTTCTGAAATAAAAGGAAAACGGTAATTGCTGATAGCTTCCACGCATCTGTGTAATGCGGCGAAGCATTCAGTGCATCGCAGTGAAGCGAGTGGGAAATTGCGCTCATATCGCGCTCTGAGCTGTCGTCGGCAGTAGCCCAACCAGAAAGCTTTTCAAGCGAAAATAGAATGAAGGTGTGTTGCCCTTGAACATTCGACTGTTCCATTCTTGAATGAAGTGGCCATACCACAATATGTGAGTTTCTGAGCTCTGTCACGGAAATAGGGGGTTGGAGTAGGAATATTATGTGCTCTCTTTACCACAATTTGAAGAAGTTTCTGTTTTTAAAATGAGCAACATTGGCATTATTGTGAAGCTGCTTTAGTGGCCCAACCACGCAAGGCAGAAAAATACCGAAGAGATGACGGCAGAACAAGCGTTTACTTCGGACCAAACCTAATATAGACGAGAACTCCTTTTAACCATCACCCAAAATGAAAAGGTATAAACGGAACAAAATGTGTGTAGCTCAAAATACGAAAACATCAAGGCATTGCAGCTCACACTGCTGTATCAACAAAGAACAAAAAACGAAACCAGAATGTCAAGCCATCATAGCTCGTCGCACCGCTTGAACCTTTACTAAGGCGAGACGTATCACGGTGATATAAGAAAAGTTTTCCACCAAAGTCATTTAGTTGCCTGTTTATTTGGGTTACACAAGGGTTATTACAAGCGCGGCTTAACTTTTTATGTAGAATGTCTCCACTACAATACTTCATCTCACCTTTGCTAAAATTGTGCTTAATTTTGCTCGAATACCGAGATGTGAAGATTAGCAGCAGCATTTAATTAAATTTGAAGGAAGGTGTCAAGAAGTATTCTTCGCTTTAGTGCAGGGGGCCTTGAGCCTAATGGTATGCCACGCCCTGTTTTTCCAATACAATTGTGTCATCTGTCTAATAAAATAGTATGCTAGGCCACAACCTCACGGAATGTATATAAAAAAGCTATCATTCTGGAATACACATTTGCTTGACGTTATCGTTTTACGTAACATACTTCTATGCTGGCATTTAGAGGCTTACCGTTTTCACTACGATTTCATTGAAGACCGAGAAAGGAAGGATTGCGTTGAAGACAAGGGCTGGTTATGCCAACGCAGCAGTGACTACGAACAGCTACTGAAACATCGCACTAGAGATAAAACCCAAGTGTCACGTCTGTGTAAGCATCAGACCATGGGACCGCGAACAGACTACGGTAACTGAGGTTTCTTAGCGCAGGAAAAGGAACGAGAGGCAGAGGCAAGACGAGGACACAGCGCTGTTTCCGCGTCTTGCCTTTTTCTCTCGTTCCTTCTCGTTCGCTAAAAAACTTCAGTTATGGAATACCCACACGCCCTAAACTACGCTCTTTCAAGACAACGGTAGACATGGCTTGGTTCTTCACAGCTAACAACTGATCACGAATGACAAGGCGCTTATTCAGAACGCTCCAGTTTCTGCGGACATTCAGTATCACTCTACAGGCCTTTTAAATTAAAGTAATCCTTCACTAAACGGCAAAGGTAAGATCAGCGCAATCATTTTCTTGTAATTTGAATGACGTTCCCGACAATCGCCACATACTGGCCTGTCTACACTGTTCATCTTTTTCCAGGCAATAATTTCTGACTGATTAACAACTGCTACAAAAAAATTCACCGCAAGACGCGCATTTATGTCTCCATATATTGTGCAATTTTATTGCCAATTGTATAGTGAAAAAATATACAAAATATTACCTGCCTGAAGCAAATAGAGTTGTACACGCTGAAACTCACGCGAGCACCAGCGATTATGGAATACACACAAATTTATGTATAGAAAACACGTAGGCCAGCCTTTGGCGACCGACGGCTTCGCTAACTGCAGTCGTCGTACTCTGACTGTCACGTTTTCCTCTGGGCACACATTCACCCAATGAATGCTTAGGCTAGTGACTTACAGTTTTGGTATTATCCGGTTCTTCACAGGCGACGGATAGGATAGGATAGGAATAACCTTTATTTGTCCAACGGTTATTGCTGTTGGTGCCCGGGGCTAGGCTGCCAGGGGTCCATCGCCCGAGGAAAATCTGAGAGATCCTCGGCAATGGCCCTGGCGCGCTCGACGGCCCGCTATTGGTCTTCGGTACAACGTTGCATAAGGTGCAGGTGTTTAGTCGTTACAGCAGCCGCCACCATTAGGTCGTAATCAAAGCACAAGCCTTGAGTGGCTTGTAGTATCTCGTAATAGTACGTTGTGCTAATTTCTTCATAGCAACGGTATCAGAGCCATAACTTGTGGCCGCTAGTGCAAGTTGGAAACGCTTACCTTTATCACTAGGTAGTCCATGGTAGCCACTATAGCCCGATCGTCTTGGAGCGCTAAAATACTGGCGCTATCACGCGCTTGCTTTAGTATTTCCCTGGATTTTTTAGGAGGAATAAAAAGAGCTTCATCAAGAGTATTTAAGTGGAAACATTTCAGTCGATCATATTTTAATGTGACCTGCGACTTTTTAAGTGGTACTTTCTTGGGTACCCAAGATAGATAAGTTAAAGAGTCAGTTTATACGAAATAATTGGCATTCCAAACGAAACACGTATAGCAGACTTGGTCGGGCGATTCTAAACACCACTTAGCTGGTTTTAGCCACCAAGCGTACTCCGTCGTTTTTAAACCATTAGTTAATTTTAGCTGGGATAGCCTGCATATACGTTCATCCATTCAACAAAGCTCTATCACGCCGATATTGGTCACTGTACATGCTGGACAAGGAAGTACCACGCCAACTTAGAACACTTGGCATGTGTCACTCGGTTTATGTTGGTCTTCAATGAACCCCTTGGATTCCAACTTGGGGTACTGGTTAGGTCCTGCAGGTGCGGACCGCTTTTCAATGAATGTATTCAAAGCCAACTTCGGTAACAAGGTATATACGACTGGAGATTTAGCATCCACAATACCAAAAAAAGAAAGATGCGTTAGGACTCCGATGTTGAGCGCAGTCGAACCAACGTTACTATGGCTTTTCATCGGGGACAGCACCGCAACAGTTTCGTAGTCGCTGCCATGTATACATGTGGTAAGGGCTGCTTTTCTACTAACTCTTTCGGCCCTGGTGTCCAATAAAAAGGGCAAAAAAGACTTTGTTCTTTATTGTTAGGCAAACAGTTAGCAAACTGGAAAAAAAAATTAAGGTATTTTTCATACAACTCCGCCAGCATAGGCGACACTATCTTCGTCTTTGTATTCCTCAGAATCGCCTAGTTGTGAAAACAAAACTGGGGTGGGCAAGAAAGACGACTGCAGCGGAATCAACGTATTTTGATAATACATTGCGTAATAAGTACTGTCTCGATGGCAATCAAATTTCAATGTGCGGTTTCTGATGTGCTTCCGGGTGTATTTAGGTAGGGAACTTTTGCCTCTCGTTTGCGTGTAGCCCTCAGCACGCTATAATTTCTGTGTCATAAATGCGGGACACAGAAATATGGTTGTCAAGGCTCCTGCATGAGTTGAATGTAGAGTGAGGGTGCTGTTCTTTGGGACATCTTCTGTTTTATTGATTTGTCTTATTATTCTAGATGCGATAAGTGAGCCGGAATTGCTGTACTCAGTGGCAAGGCGACTTCCATAGGGAAAAGTCTGTGTATCAAGGACCCAAATATGTTTGCTGCACTATAGGAAGTGTGTGCGCTGGAAGTAGAAGACGATGACGATGAAAATAAGGATATAGAGTTTGTATGTGCAGGCTTGGGGAGCAGTAATTTCTGCACAGTAGACGTGGAATTAGCAATCTATGACGGAAATACATCCGACAAAGCATCTATCAAGTAGATGGAGCACCTTCAAGTGCAATGATGAAGGAAGTGTGCGTGTTGGAGGTAAAGGACAATTAGGATGAAAAAAAGGACATATAGTTTGCTTTTGCAAACTTGGGGATCAACTTTGCTGCATAGTATAAGAGGAATTCGGCATCTACAATGAAAATACAGCTGACGAAGCGGCTATCAAGCAGATGGAATGAATTCAAGTGCTATGATGAGCTGTTTATGGCGAACCCCAAGAACGTTTTAAAGGCCTTTCACACATAAGAACCCCTGTCAGGTTTTGATCATTCAAGTTTTTTTTCTTTTACATTTACATGTTTGATACAGCTGTGAATAATATCGAACTTCGAAATAATTCATATTGCTCTTTACTATCACTAAGCCATGGTGTCCAATATATAGGACATGGCGCCAAATCTCATGCTGATGAGGTACTCCGAAAATAATAAATAGTTTGGTGTTTCTTAGGCGGTAATCAATCCGTACAAAACGACGAAGAAAAGTTCTGCACGTTAACCAATTCCAGGGCTGAAATGGATAACGTCTTTCTAGCCAAAACTTTGACGAGCTGTACAATGAATACACTGTGAACGTCGAATGTGCGGCTCTTCGATGAACCTCTCACCAGCTTGGTTCATTAGGTATGTGCCGCTCTGTGTGCAGTGAACAAGGAAGCAATTCTCAGCATTCGCAGGCACCGGCGCACGACACTTCTTGTGTCGGACGTCCCGCACGGACAGCTCGACAGCACCGCTACATGTCGCAGCCCGCCCAGAAAAAAGTCCGAGATAAGAGCCTCACTGCAGCGTCACTCGTTTGTAAGCGTTCGCGCGCACTCGTACGCCATGCATTTCGAAGTGCACGTGCAGACTTAGAGGTGTTGGCGCTTGATGGCGCTACGTGGTTTCAGGCAAGCGAGATAGAAGTTTTATCTAGCGCCGCAACCTCGAAGGCGCATCTTTATCCGCGTGTGTATGTAATTGATATTGCAATGAATGCTGGTATACGGCGAATATATTCCTCGGCGATAAAACGACGTAAGAATACACGGGCTGCGGCAAAGTGCCAGCCCCGCGTGAAGCAACGGCGCCGATTTGGAGGCATTTGAACACCTGCTACTTCACTGCCCTGCTTTCGCTGTGGAGCGCACGGACTTGTGTACATCCTGTCGACGACTGAGACTACCTTTCGATACGGCGACCGCGCTGCTTCTTCCTGCAGCACACTTGTCCATCGCAAAGCATGCTCTGTCGGCACTGCTTGACTTCTGCAATGCGACGCACTTGACAGCGAGGCTGTGGTCCCCGCACTCGCTTCTTCTTTTTTTCCCTCGCCACCTTCTTTCTGTCTTTCTCTCCGTCATCTTTTTCTCCCCACACCCCTGTCCCCGTGCAGTGCTGTTGAGGCGTCCTCCTGTGAGAGACAAATAAAAAATAAATAAATAAATAAATACGGCACTGCACTTATCTCTTCCATCTTCCATCAAAATCACTTCACACTCGACAAAACGACGACACTGACTGCGGCTACAATAAGCAGTCGCCTAGCAACAGCACATATTTTTTGTGGCATATTTATTTAGAGGTTATAGTTGACGGAATTTGCACTAGGAAAAGCGAAGCACTGAATTAAGTGTTAAAATGTTTTTTGTCTATGCCTAAGGATGTGAAGCAGCAAGTCAGCCGCAGCCAAGCTAGTCAAAATATCGTTGCAAATGGCGGCAGATGTCTTCGCAACACACCTTGCGAACACCAAAACTGCAGTGGTTTTGAGTTTAAGACATTTCGACATATTTATTGCGACGTCATTTTTCATTTCATACTTGTGCGATGTCACGGCTAATGTCGATATGAACTCTTGCTGCGTTTTAGCTCAGTAAAATTCATGTATTTGAATTCGGCATGTTCTTAGATCAACTACTACTTTTTCTGAAGTATGCGGAGCCATATTAATTTATTTAATGATTTTCGCAGGCAGTTTGGATGACTGAAAGTGCACTCTAAAGTCATCTAATGACAAGTGAAATAGAATATGCGAGATTATCAAATGTAACGCTTTGTCGTTTTTATTTTCTCTACAGTCTGCGCTCGATCAAACGAACAATATCTATTCTGCAAATATAAGAACCAGCCGTATGAGCGGCTGTGCCCGCAGGTAAAGCCGAGGCGTTGTAAGCATGTTGCAGAGCGGATGTGCATCTGTAAGGAAGGATTCTATCGGCCGAGGTTCTGGTACCCTTGCGTTGCTTTGAGAGACTGCGGTAAGAGCCTTTACATTTTCGATCGTTCAAGCGAATACCTGTATGATACATTCAAGTTTACTTGAAAGACTGCCGGTTTACTTGACAAATCACAGCTTTTAGCAGCCCATACTATCTACATATTTTCTGAAATGAGCAGTTGCACGTGGCATATTTAATAAATACAAACTGCATGCTAATAAGAATGCGCGAAAATAAATTCCTTGATGGGAGATAAACGTGATGAGCCGTTAGCAGACAGATAAGGCGAAACTTAAGATAATTGAACAGATGAATACCAAAAGTTACTTGTTCACAGTGTAATATTTTACAAGCCAAAAAGCTTGTACGCTTTCACGAGTTGTAAATTTGTATAACGTATATGGTACTTGTGTTTTCTTGTCTCCTAATCGGGCAGGGCCAATCAGAGACAGGACTTGAACAGACTGCAATACATCCCTATATATTACAATGAATTTCTTGCAGAAGACACTGCACCAAAACTTAAAGATGTATTAACTGTTGCGGTGTCATCCATTGCCGTGGGATCATTGCAGTGTATGGCCGCAGAGGATAGGGTGGTGCGACATGATTACGTTCCATTCGTATTCTGAATGCAAACGACTGGCAGATGATTGCGGTCAACACAAATTGGAAGGGGATACCTTCACCGTTTAGTCGATATAAACAGGTTGCTTTTCTTTATAGCTAAACGCACCATCTATATGTAGGGTGTCAATAAATAAATAAATGAAGTGTGGAAGACGTTTGGTGATGACCTTATAACCTATCAAAGATGCATTCCAAGAGTTTCCACTAGATTTCAAAAACGTCTTGTGCTAGTCTGATCAATGCATTATCAGATTACTATAGATGCCTCGTAGCGGTTATGAAGGAAGATGAATTCAATGCCATACATGGGATACCAGAGGTTTTGCAAAACGTCTTGGGGTCACTGCGGTTGAGTTGCGCCCTTGAATGGCACCTTCTGTAGAGTGCAAGGGATCGTCCCAAATACAGCTCGCGTCACTTGAAGCCTCAGCAATATATGAACATACAAATTTTAGCCATCTTTGTTGCTTGTATTTGTTATACTGAGCGGCATTTTGACACGTATGAATGAGAAGTGCTGAGTTCAGGTATTCAAAGTCCCAAGCAATGATGATTTCGTCTGCACATGAAGCAAATACTTCAAACTCCACGTGCGGATGTACACCGGCAATAAAATGAGAGCGGTGGTACAAAAAATTCTCAAATAACCTTCGCCCTAATGGCCTGCAGTGAAGGTCCAGTCGGGGCGTCTTCAGTTTTCTCAGACGGCGAAACAAGTCAGCACATATAACATAAATGGGTCATCGTGTGTCAACTCATGCTTGAATTCCCACACTTTCGACGCGCATTGATAGCGTTGTGGATACACTCTGCGGAAGTATTCCATTCGATCCAGTTACTGCAGCATGTTCCTCAAAAATAACAACTTAGTTTTCCGAGTGGGTAGAAGGGTCTTCGAAAAGGAGCCGGAGCCGTGATATGGGACGTCAATATTTGGAAAAGGAGCACAGCCTTGCTGCACTAGTTCTAAGCGTCTATGTCAAGAAAGTAAGCCGGGCAGGATTGTCGAGTTTAAAAGAAACATTCAACTTGATTTCTCATGCCGGGAACGCGTGTAGCGTGTTCGCGGGTTAAAAAGTGATTGCAAGACGGTCGATCAACACGCTAGGACCAATGTTAGTGCTGAGTGGGAGCGTTTGGTCTAAAGGGCTCAGTGTAGTTTGCAGCAGGCGCACGCCGCGTAGAAACTACAATGGCGGGAGCGTTCGCAAAAGCCTGTTCCTGTTCACAACATTGCACAGGACCCTTCTGGGCCATACTGCAAACCATGTGCTTCAAGTCATCCAGTGTAATGTCACTGCAGCCAGCATTTGAAGAAGTAACGCGAGGAACATGCTGGCGGGGCCAGTCGTGTCCGGACAGCTCTTTGCGATTAATACTCCAATGAGATTGTGTAGCTTATTTTTGGCACTAACACAAAATCAGTAGGCGCTCACGGTAAGCGAATGGACTTTAGCTCGTCCTGGTGCTAACAAGTAGTAATATAGTTGATGACGGTGAATTTATTTTTTTATAGCTAGCGCGGAATGCAACCGCTTTAGTCCACTGTGGAGAATGGCGCAATATTGTGGTGTTGATGCGTCCAAAAGGACAAGAATATCATAAATATGGAAAATGAATGATCCTCCGCTTGTCTATACACGCTCAGCAACATTCTCTTTTCTAATCTCGCATGGTGCAGTGAGGGCTTCGAGAACATAGCAATACAATACTAATAATAAAAACAACAGCAGCGACAACAACAATAAGCACAACCACTGCTAAACAACAACAACAACAACAACAACAATAATAATAATAATAATAATAATAATAATAATAATAATAATAATAATAATAATAATAATAATAATAATAATAATAATAATAATAATAATAATAATAATAATAATAATAATAATAATAATAGCTCCTACAATGCAGAATATATCTATTTAGTTTATATATTTATTTATTTATTTATACAAGGCTGCAGACCCAAACGGGGGCCCAATCCGGAGGGGCAGAACATATGAATACTTAAATGTATAGACATACACATGAAAAAAAAACAAATACGTTGCAGCTTATGCAATCACGAGAAAAAAAGTAATGCACGAATAAATAAGAGAAAACAAAAATAAACTGAAGTAATAAAACTTGACATATATTAGAACAGTATCAGACGGCTCTGAGGCTTCAGGATACAGGCGATTCGTACATACGAGCAGATGAACCATTCTCACCTGAAAAAAGGCAACAAGTACCAGAAGTAGGTTGACAATTCAGCGAACATTGCAGAATACGGAAAATAATCAAGAAAGATGTGGAATGTGCCAAATGAATTCGCGTGTAAAAAAACAAAGAATGAACAAGGTTTGTCAACATAGGAATACCGTTAACATTCAAGACAGATGCGTTAAATGGCATCAGTACTTACCAATTGCAATAATGGGAGGCTGTTCCGATTCCTTATATAACAGTGCACGGAAATAAAGAAAACGGAAAGTGGTTAATTCGGGTGTTATAAAGTGCTAAACAATCAACTTGATGCTGCCGTCTTCGACGCGCTGTAAGTGGTTAAGCATGAGCCTATGGATGCAGAGATAAAAGTTGTTTTTAAGCAAAAAAAATTGAATTTCAGGCTGTATGTTTTTCAAGTAACGGTAGCGGCTGAATAATATGTTAATTCATTAAGCCAGTAGGAGAGTCACTTAATCTATACCGGGTGTTCTAAATAAAGCTTTATGATTTTCTTAAAATGAGACACTACAGGAGGCACGCGAACACCACCTGCGCAAATACGGTATGTGGCCAAGGGGTCACAAAATGACATGAAAATTATCGCTGTGAGCAACCCAATTAATTAAATTGAATAATTTGCTTCATGTTGAATGCAATAAGTGGGTAGTTTTGTATTGAAAAGTTAGAGGCAGTGGTGTTTCTACGCAGTATCAGTTGGTAGAATTCTTCATGCGCGTTTGTGCTCCGAGATGTTTGACTGCAAATTTTAATTGTCGTTCGCATGATTACCCGTGCAAGACAGTGAGGATGGGCGCAAAGCTCCCCCATGATGTGACGCGGCTGTTGCCTGCGGCGTTTAGTCTTACAACGGGGCGGAGGCTTTGGCAAAGATGGTAACTGCCCGCCTTCCCCTCTCGGCTGGCGAAATAAAGAGACAACAGCGCGGTGTGCTGTGCAGTTGTTGCTCTAGATTTAAGTAAAACATACAATACTTGAAAATCAGCTGTCACTTAAGTTACGTAGCCCAGGCAAGGACCACGCCCACTAGGCTAGCCACCATTATGCATGCGCACAGCCCGTCAGCTTCTCCGCTCGCCTCATTATCTCGGCATGGCAGCTTCCGCCATGGTAGCAGGCTGTGCGTTTCCATGTTACGACAGCTATTCCGGGTTCTCCAATTTTTATTTCGCCAGCCGAAAGGGGAAGGTGGACTGTTATCATGTTTGCCAACGCCTCCGCCCTGTTGTCAGACTAAACACCACACGCAACAGCCGCGTCACATCAGGGGGGAGTTTTGTCAGGTGCCGAAAAACAGGTCTCGAACACGGATCGCTAAACCATAGAGCTTCTCGGCTGCGCTGACTCCGAGGTCATCCTTCATTGTTGTTCCCAGCCCCAGTAGTACTACAGGTAGCTTTTCCACCCAGTGCTCCTTGTGGAGCGTGGCGCTGAATCTTGCCATCAGTTGTCGGTCGAAACGTTGGAGAAATGCACTACTTAAGGCGATTGTTAAATTGGCATTGTTTGATCCTCGTGCCCAAGCAGTGTCCAAAGCGGAATCAACAAGTATGACTAACGGTGGGTATGAACAGATGCGGAAGACTAATTTCATATAAGTGGTTTTTTTTATTTACATTATTGTCTCGTCTATGGTCTGCTGAGAAGTTGCTATATGGTGACACGGCACATCAATGTAAATAATGTAAAATTATTCCACGTGGAAATTTCAAAAGCAGACGCAGGTGTACCTCGGCACACAGAGGCATAATCCACCTGCCAAATTGAATCATTCCTTAGCCCGAGGAATGCGAATAGTTTCGTTCCTTTTCTTTTATAGCGTTTTGTTTGGAAACGGATTGCTCGTAACATATACCCTGTTGCAGAAAATATAGCCTGTGTTGGGGGGTTTCAGTAAATCAGGTTTTTTGAGAATTTTAAGAGAAAGTACAAAACATCACGTAGAAAACAACGAATAAAAGGAATATTGTTCATTCTTTTTTCAAAAGAAAATTAGATGTAGCAAATATACAGCACCATTACTTTCCAAATTCTCTTTGTCATATCACATAAGAAAAAAAACACTTCTACAGATTTGGTAAAATGAATATTCGCCATAATGATGCAGACGCTTCACGGAAAAGCCACGAATTTTGAAATTTTATACGCGCGCCCTTGCGCTATATTTGCGTATATTTTGCGTATGTGCGCCTATTTTGCACACAGCGCTTCGTGCCGCTCTCTACAACAAGCATGCGGTAATTTGTTACTTTTCAGCTTTCTATATGCTTTTCCCGCATGTATAGCTGTTATAGGGTGCACCCATAATCTTCTTCATAATGAATGACTGTTCTCGATTGGCATCTGCATTAGAAGCTGGTTGTCAGGCACCTTAACCTTGCGCTGGAGCTTAACCATGCGGTGCGCAATGGTGTTGCTTTGTTGTACAGCATCTTAGAAGCTGCTACATGAACAATAAAGACTATTTTAAACAAGGGCTGTTCAGTATAGTTTACGCTGCAGCAAGGCTAGAACAGAAAGTCTATTCGAAAGAGATTACATGCTTTTGTGTAAATAATAACTCTAATAATGTATCATATTAAGTACACATGGGCTGCTGAAGCACTAATGAATAAAATGAAACCTTCGCTGCCAACATTAAAACAGGACTTCATGTAATACAAACACAAAATTGAAAACAGCCCCCGTTCTTGAACAGTACAGATGTTGGACGCTTTGTTAACGCAACCTTGACATCAGAAAAAAAAAGGCAACCGCGATAGAACTTTTCGGACATTCACCGATGCCGTGATTTTAATGTGGAATGTATGATCCGTCTAAAGCGCAAATATGGCGTTGCTTGGTTGTTGAAATTCTGGGAATACTGTGTGTGGGTTTCGGCGATGCTTCATGACGAAAATTCATTTTTTAAGACCGCCCTATTTCACGGAAAACTTGCAAAGCATATCGAAAAGTTAACGCGCAGTTTTCTTGTTACTAGAGGCTGCATGGCATTGCTGGTAGAAGTGTTCTGTTGATCATGTTTTATAGCGAATCAGGAAGCCAGCGATCACATTGATCGATACCTTTGCGCTCGGTATGAAAGAGGCAAAAGTGGCATTGGGAGGTAGATTTCTCTTTAAGACGCATGAAACTATTTTCCGTGTGTGTTGCTTTGGCCAGAAATTAAACATCCTTTAGTCATCCCGAGGGGCAGTTTTCTTTCTAAAACTATGGAGGAGGAAGAGAAGTGAACGCAGTTATATCCCCTTCAGTCACGAATAATGTTCGACTGTCGATAATTGTGTAAAGTTCACACAATGTTGTGCCAAGGTGCTGGAGGCTTCATTAAAAGCAAGTCAACGAGAACGATAATTATTGTGCATTTCATAGAGAGCTAGCATAATTACATGATAAATATATATTCATTTATTGTACCGTCAGTAATGCTACGTCTCTTCATTAAAAATATAGGATCACCCGCTCAAATTACTGCGCAGGTTAATTATTTGGCACAAAAATTGCAACAAGGGAAAATCATCTTTCGAAATTACAACCGAAACGAACCACTTCAAACGCCCCGTCATAAACACGGTAGTGCCTTCACCAAAGCAGTAGTCTAAACGATAAATTCCTCTCAGAAGTGAAGTGGGTGTACTTTAGGAAAGCAGAATGTTGAGTTTATTCAATGCTTAATTTTTATTGTCTATTCCTTGCAACCAAGGCACAGTAATGGCAAAAATAAGTCGCGTCCGCAAACGTGTACGCCATGACCGAAGATGATATAAGAAAAGTTTGGTTCAAATTACTTGCAAGAAACACGTAAACATGTCATCTATGTTAAACAAAGATGCGAAGTAAAAAGCATACACAATTGTGAATAAAATTGGCTCGACGCAAGAGCTATACACTGGACTAATAAATAAGTGCATACGGGCACAAATAAGCGCGAGCACAACGCGAACAATAAAAGGAGACGAAGTGCCTACTTTTCAATGTACAAAAAGCTGGGCAGTAGCAATTAAGCACCCAAGCAAATCTTTATAGCAGATAGTAATCACTCCACACTAAAAAACGTTTTCGTTGCCGACGTAGGGTTCAGTTCTAGAGTGCGAGAAGGACATTATCAACCTTGAAAGTCACACGAAAAGACGCACGCTATTTTTTTATTATGTATTTTTTTTCAAAATTACAAATGGTGCAGCTTAAGATGGAGCAGAAAGCAACGTTTCCCGTTTTATAACAGTTAGAATGTTTTCCGCGTAATTGGTAATCTCGCAAAATATTCCTAGTGCTTACCACACACCCAACAAAAAAAGTGACTAAGCCCTACCTTTAAACCCGATATTTCTCATTCCTCATTAGAATTTCTTTTTTAGTGCGGACGAAATACTTGCACAAAGGACAATGATGAACCTAATAGGAAGATTTGACAAATAAATATTGGTGTACAGCAAGAAATATATTGTGATCGATGAAAGTAAACTGCCTCAAAATGTAACTTAGAGTTTTATTTGACAAAACCTAGGGGTAGATAAGACTGCAAAAGAGCGTACGTTGTACAGCCGAATATGCAGTACTGTCTTATTTGTTATGCCCTTTGTGTTGCGCTCAAAATGAGCTATCCGAGCTTTTCACTACGGCAAAAATATAGCCTCCTACTGAATAGGCTAGAAATGTTGAGCGTCTGGCAATATGACTGTGCACTGGCGTGCCCATCACTTTGGTGTTAACAACATTTGTCTTTTAGCCTCGAATTATTCTACGTTTTTCATGTAGAACAAAAACTATAATAGCCAAGCAATTGTTTAGTTGAATTTGTAGAAGCTATTATTTTGTAAAGAAATAAATGATAATATTCCGTTCTCCATTGCACCAATATCAACAACTTTATGGTGATCAAACGCGCCCTAATGGTAAAGATAAATGACAGTTTGGACGATCATACTTTGTGTTACGTCAGCGTTAACCGGCTATGGTTGTGATGCTTCCGTACTTTCTGCATAACCCTGAACTATGGGTTAGCGTTACACATAGTTCAATAGTTACCCATAGTTGAAGGCGATCCAATAGCTACTAGGCCATAACGGCGTGTGCTTCAACATTTCAACACATTTGTGGCTTCCCTGTTTACTTCCCATTTTATTAGGACAAATCTTGGTTTACATCTTTTTCATGAACTTATTAACGTAGATACGAGAGTCTGAATGTATACTCTTCATGTGTTAATATGTGAATGCTTTCAGTCATACTATTGTGCTGATAATGCTTATGTGTAATGTGTTAATGTGTAATTGTGCTTTCTTTTATTGTTTCATATTGCTCTATGTTTATACGGGATTCAATATAAAGCCAAGAGAGAACTCGTCCACGCAATGGTAAGGACAATGTTTCGCTGCATTAGCGGTTAAATTAGCCCTTTAAAATGAAACAACTGCACCAAAAATACGTAGAATATGACGATAATATGGTGAAATATCATTACGCTTGGCACACAAGTTTCCACTTTCTTGTACTTACAGAAAAACGCGAAACAGCTAAAGCCATGCAGAATTTGAACGTTTCATGTCAGCAATACACTACAGTTCTGTAGCCATCGTGGGGCATGAAAGCATTCTCTGATTATGTGCAGGCGCAATCTGTATCCCCGTTCTTTTTTACCAGAATTACTTGACGGGTACAAGTTCTACGCGGCGTGCAAAGGTTCTCAGCACAACAGGTAGGAAACAATGAAGGAACCCGTCGATCTCAATGTATTGGCCAATTCTAATGGTGGAGTTGGTGCCAATTTGGGGCTCTCTCTGTAGCATATGAATAGTAATGAGAGAGTGTGGGTGCGAGTCGCATGTTCTATTGAGAAATCTAGGGCAAATTTCGAGCCTCAACCAAGCAGTGGAGCAATCGCGGCGGCTCTACGAAATCAGACGAAGCGCACCAAAACACTGCGCAACATATTTCACTGGCGCGTGCTCTTTCATTCCTTTACTGCTCAGTGCGCTTAATGGTGCTGTAAGGGCTACATGAGCACTTTCTTTCCTTATAATCGTTTTAGTGCGTTTCCCTAACAGATACTTCCCAACTCACACAATACGCCGTTCTTGTTCGCAGAATTACTCTTCGAAAGAACACCATTTCATAAAAAAACGATCGCAATGTTCTGCGCATGCATGAACTTTTTACATTTGAGAACTCAATAAGCGCAAGCAACTAAGCGGGATCAGGCTGTAGTGTATATGCGTGCACACCGAGGACCGCGAGAAACGTTGCTCGTCGTTCATCATCGTGGCTCTACGCATGCAAAGTCGGAAGCAAGCGTCGGAACATCGTTTCTAGGGCTTCTGCATGACTGTGACTTCAAAATCCTGCAGCATGTACGTTACCAAGCATGCATAAAAATAAGGAAACGTGATACAGGTTTTATGGCAGGAATCTTTGCAGTCCTACAATGGTGAAGAGACCGCCACGAACAGGTATCGGTCCCGGTTTCTTTTCCCGGAACTGTACAACTTGTTCCTATGAGTGTGATGCTTCCTTTCATAGAAAGATGTAGTGAATCATCTTAGTAGCTTTGTATACTGGCTCCATATACTGATTCGGGCTAATGACGATGTACGAAAAGCGTGCCAACACTACACAGCACAGAATATCATTCATCTCACACTGGGATTAGTTCAATATTTACTCGATCCTTCACATCACCAAGATTCTGTCGAAGCTTCCGTCTAAGAAAAAGTTACACAGGTTACACGAGCGGAGGACTTGTTTTGGTTTATTTACGCATGAGACGTAAGTAATGTGGGCCTCCCTTCCGATTGCCTGCGCTGCACGAGCCCGACGGAAAGCTCGTGACAAGCGCAAGTCGAGAGTCCTGTCGTGCGAGTGTAAGTGAAGTTGTTTTTTTTTGTCCTCAGGATTGGCGCAGATCATTTTAGCCCTCGCGATGATGAGTGACATACCAATATAGCACTTCTGTAATATATGAAGTAGAAACGAATAGCGGAGGTAGAGACCTGTGCATGTGTGTTTTAGGCCTACTAGAGGACAGCCTGACTGCGCCTCTTCCAGGACATTGGCGGCTGCAATGAATATCTTCTTCAACGGCGAATTTCGCCGCGGGTTCAGTTCTCTTCAGATGATTTGTGTAAGGCTTAAGAGCGCCCTTTTCAAACACACAGTAGAAATCATCTACATGTTGCAAGGTTGTTTCGAGACCTCATATGGAACTGTCAGAACTTCAGGTCTCAAGAGCTTTAACTTGAAAAAAATTCTGGGAACGTACGCGTGCCACAAGCACAATATGATAATGAGGTACGTGTTTGTGGGAGACTCAGGATTATTTTGATAATTTCACCAAACAACGGGTCTTTCTGCATTTCACTGCAATCGAAATGCACTCGCCGTGGTTTCATCCCGTGCCCTCGTTCTTAACAGCGCAACACCAAATCCACTACGTCACAATGGTGTGGGCTTCAGTTAAGGTTACCGCAGTGACGCGGCAGGGAGGAAGATTGCAACTTTCGTGGTGCTGTTCTGCATTACCTTCAGCAATGTGATCTCAAAAGGAAAATATAGTTCTGTGAAAAAAAAACACCGAAATCCCGTCGGGCAAATGAAGAGGTGATCGTACTGCTATGCATGCGCCTCTTTCGACAGAAATGGCACACACATCTACGGAAAGTCGAATAGAAAAACTTATTAAACAGTGATGTGGTATCAAAGAAAATGATGACGTCGCACTCAGTAATTTTTGTGTGTTCTGCCTTTGTTACATAGTCATCATCATTGCGGATGCGGCTGCCGCTTCTACTAACGAGAGACTTTGTGATGCAGTGTTAGATATTAGGGAGGGTATTTAGAAATCGTATGCATTCTTCCATGGGTGGCAACTGGACGTTTGATTTCTGCTTTTTAGGAATGATATAAAGAGCAGGGTTGGGCTCCATGTGACAAAGTAATTGAAAGCAGAGTGGCTAATTTTTTGGAAACGCCTTGCCAAAACTTTATGTAGGGTCTTGTGTAACCATCTGTACCTTCAGCGTTGGGTCGTACTGAAAATGGCAGTAGGTGTGCGGATCGTACATTAAGGCCACAATTTTTCTTCTTTTAGTCTTGTTTGTCAAAAAGAGTAGGGTTTCCCTTGTCTGCTTGCAGTATCACATATATGGTTTATTGGGCATTTTCCTTGTAGCGATGTAGTAACGAAAAGATAACGGTTAGACAGTGGTGGCTACTCCATGCTTCTCAAGGCGGTCCACTACTTTCGCCGGATTAGAATTTATATTGAAGACAAACTTTAACATCGCATTCTTTTCTTCTGTCGCATAACAGGATTAATGGTACACAGCATTCTTCAGCAGTTTCCGCACTTTTTTCATCAAGGATACGTCGTCCTTTCCAGCTCATTATCAGCGGAGCGCTCGTCTTTCAGAAAAGAAAACGAGAGCTTGCATCCAACCTTTCGTCGTATTTCCACAATGCGAACAATTTTATTCTGCTGCAGCAGTTATCCTGTAACCAGCACCAACTCCTATCAACAGTTCTGAACATCCCAGGACACTGCAGTTTTGTGATAGCCAATAAATGTTATAAATTCATCATGAAATAATACTTTGCCCTGCCTTATCTTCAAGGCTTGTCCTGATTTGGTTATGTTCACTATAGGGGACTGACTTTGTGTTTATCGATTCATGGTATTTAAAAAAGGTTAGTGATACCTGTCGCGAGCAGCAGACAATTCCCACTTGCATGCATATCTCCAGAAAAATGCTCATGTGTAAATGTGCATATAGGCGGCTTTGGCGTTCGTCACGCTAGTACAAATATCACATTTGATGTTTTCATCTAAGTAACAAAATCGCATCCGCCTCCACGCAGCTGTTGGCGATCATTGAGACAGTCTTCAGCATTTTACAAGCACCTCTTGATGTATGCACAATATTGAGTGGCGCGAATTAACCTCTGAAGCTACTTAACGGTGTAATGAAGTCCCTATTGTGTGCTGGCGGTTCACAGTGCCGAGCTACAAACTATAGCGAAAGAAAATGATCATTGTATTACATGTCAGACTGGTCTACATGACAACGAACTGTCCAATGCCTAAGCGTTGAAGACCTTTCAAAGTCTAAACCCACTGCTAGTGATCTTATTTCTTGATTGAGAGGCAACAGCCTTCTCCCAACCGGGAAGTCACTCCAGATGCATCGAGATATTGGACTATAATGTAAGATTTCAGCTGTCACCATAAATTCAGTGCCGCAGTACCTGTTTCTGCAAATGTTTGGGTCGGAGTGGCATTTATACGTCGTGACGTACAGCAGATGTGACGTAGTGGTCTCCGGACTCAACTGTGCCATGTGGGTTAGCAATGTGTTAGGCACACGAAAGAGGGAGCAATGTCTACTTATTAGTTTACATATATGACCCCTTATGACAGACAAGCTTGTCAGTTCACATATTCTTCGGCGCTTGGCTTGTCCGCATATCCAGGTTTCAGACTACAGGTAAACTTGGTGCTTCAAAAAGTGTAAGACTACAATCCAGGATATCAGAAGGCTTGCTTATTATGCTCTTGGCCTTTTCTTTATGTCGTAGTGGTCACCAATGCTGTGATTACTTTACATCGTTTCATTTCCCACAGAAGCAGTTAGGAGGCTATAGGATCGTACTTCAGGTTACCATCTCTACCGTTGCTATTGTTGAACTCTTTTTTGTGCTCTGAGTGCAGATAAATGGTTTTGGTATTCTTTCTGCATCTGCCTTGGCATGTGTTTTCTTCATACTGCCTAATTATTATTCTTTCCAACTTGCCTTTCCAAGGCCGTTCAAAAACCTAGATTTAGGTATGCAGAGCCAGAGTTTATCAAACTTGTATACACGTAGAAATGCTTGAGATAATGCAATATGCATTTTGATGTGCATGTGCACGCTGTGTCGAACAGCCGTTTATGATATATAATGCATCCACAGTGTTTAGTCACTGAATTCTTAGCCGAGAAGCTTTCGTGGCATTTCAGAAGAAAAGCTATTACTGGGTTGCATGCATAAAGCAATGAAGGTGATGCGGAAGCGACCTCATTCGCAGCTGCGACTAAGAGGGCCACCATGTCTGCCAGATGTACAGTTGAAAGTGCACTTAGAATGAGCCGTAGATATTTTAAGAGGAAGGAGCATAGATTGTGAATCCGAATGAGAGAATAAAGCGAAAGTGTGGGGAATGAAACTCTAACGAAACGTGATCTGTGTCACACACCCATTGGGCAGCACTTCACATCTACCAAATGTTCTTCAAATTAGAAAAAGAAAACAACTAGAGTAAAACGTTTGGCTACAGTCAGGTGTCCACATTTGTTCCCTCTAAAAACGATAGCTAATCTGCGTCTCCCTGCTTGATCACATTTGGACCGATGACCAGGAAGCAATGCGATTTTTTTTTTCATCGTGACGAATGGTAAGCCAAGTAAAATGTGATCCCCGTAAGGCGCAGTTTGCTGTTTATTACGTACTTTTTTATGCCTTTACTAGAGAAGACCACGATATGATTCTTACGCGCACCCATTGCACGGCATTCTTGCATTTCGCTCTCATAGAAACGACAGCGCCGCGCTCGGGATTTGTTCCCGCCATGTCATCCATAACAATGCAACGCCCTAGCCGCTAAGCCACAAGGGCGGGTGACTAAGACCTAAGAGAACTTCTTGTTTGGCAAGTTGGTATCGATTCATTATAACTATTTGAAGGTGCCAAAGAACCACACGAAGCAAACAAGACAACCGGCACAGACTGCTACTCACAACTGCTGTCTTTTTGGAGAAGATGAAGGTCTGATGTAGTGTGTGAGTTTTCGTAAGCTGACGGTGACTTCGGTTATTACTGTTCTCTCCATATTGCTGATTTATTTGATTCTCTTCCCCGTGAGGTTTTATTTGCGGCAGTCAGTTAGTGTATTGACGGAACTGACCCTGTTTGTTTTACAGCGAAGCTGCATACCTCTAACATCCAAGAAAATTTTCGTGTTGTTGTTGTTAGCAAAAAACATGGGCCCATCCAGGGGACAGCACAATGCCGGGCCGACCCGCGGCGGAGGTGAAGCAGGCGCTAAGCACTTCTCATACGTGGGCCGATCCCGGAGATTGTGCAATGCCGGGCCGATGCGCGGCGCAGGTGAAGCAGGTGTTAAGTACTGCCCATACGTGGGCCGATCATAAAGATAGTGCAATGCCGGGCCCACATGCGGCGGAGGCGCGGTTCGCAATTAAGGGGCCTGCATGCACAGCTTCTCTGGTCATCCTTCATCACAGAGAGGAAGGGCACTGAGTTTCTTGTAACTATGCCAGTTTTTTTTATTGATGGCACTGTTGACCTCTAAAAATTTTACTTAGAGTCCACTGTTGTAACACTTGACGAGGGGTATTTCTGCAGAAAGTTGGCACACCAATAGGATCCTGCATCGCGCCAAGGTTATGTAATATATTTACTTAACAAATGGACGAAGTTTTGCACAAAATTTTAGCAGCTAATCAATTTCTTAGAGTGTTTGAATATGTGGACAATTTCTCGACGATTGAAACCAAGCACGGAAGCTTGAAGATCGCACAAGTTGTGGGCAATGTTTTATCGCCATTTAAATAACATGAATAGGCTTGGATCTCACAACTGCACTGCCTCAGGGTAATGTTTTCCAGTTTATTGATCTGAAAATAGAGTTCTGTGCAGGTCTGCATTGTTGGGGTTATGCTCCGGGTGCAAAGAAAGGGCTTCTGCAATTGAGCTCCTCCCATTTAAAACTGGTAAACAGATGAATTGCTTCACTCTGCCTTGAATCCGCGCTCAGGGAATGTCTTTAAAGATACAGCAGTTGCGAGTGGCTCTTTGTCCCATTGTTTTCTCTCGTGTGCTGCGTTGTTCTTCGGTGCCTTCAAATAGTTATGACGCTGAGTATGAGTTGAAGACCTGAAAATAAATGTACAAGTGTTTCAGTCATATAACAAAAAGCCGTGAAAGCAAAGAGTGCTCGGAATTCCTAGCTCAACCGTTCATCCATCTGTGCCCATTTTACACGAACCTTCTGTTACACACCTCTAACGAAGCGACGTAAAGAGCGACCTCATGCAGGAAAAAAAAGTGGGGAAACTGTAAGTCGCTTGTCAGCGTGCTTTCCGAGAAGGCGGCTGTGAATCAGCAGTCATACATCATTCATTCGGCAGAAAACTTCGTAATATTACCACACGCATTCCCCAGAGAAATCATCAGACCACCTCTTTATTGCTGGCAATATTAACGTGGGATGGTATCAGCTGGCAAAATTTAAAAAAAAATCACGAGGACACCTATGCACTTCTCATGACTTATAAATGAGAACACATCAATGCCCAATGGAACGCAGCTGAGCAGTCCTTCGAGTATTTCACTGCGGGTATTTTACCAGAGCGGTACATGCTGCCGAGCCAGCAAGCAGCAACAGCCTGCAATGCCAAGGCCGCGTGTCACTGGCGTGCTGTGCAACGAGAGGCTCTCCCGTCAGGCAACACCTGGAGCCCTAATGCAGCAGCGGGTGTCCTCTTTCATCCGATCTGCTCAGTCGAGGCGGGCTCGAGACGTCTCGTCGCAGCCAATGGGAACTTTTTCGGGGCGAGCTCGTGACGTGGCATCGCAGGCAAGGGTTACCCAGGTGCCATTTCGCTCTTGCGGACAGTAGGCGCGGGCTTTTTGGCTCAATGAGCCATTCGATTGCTTCGCATCACTATACCACGAAATGCACAGACTGAGCTGGTAACGCGATGCGCAATAATGATCTAATTTCATGGGGGATGTACACAATAAAGCGCTGCGCGCGAGTGCAGGCAAATATTTACTACACAAAACGACAATCTGAGTGCAAAACAGCAACTGCAAATCATTGTACAGTTGAATTCACGTCATGTACTAGTTATGAGGAGTAGAATTAAAATTAGATTGATATCTGCTTACTGAGAAAATAAGTTCCACCTTTCAGTTAACACATTCTTTCTGTAAAATACAGATGCTCTGCTTCCGAGACACCCTCCACTTAGTAGGAGCATCCAAGAATGTACTTGATGCAAATAAGGTGAAATGTGTGAAGGCAAAATTTGATCGTCTTTTCGGTAAAGGATGTACCCGTGACGTGGATTTCCAACAAAAAAGTGAACGTCCCTCATCTTCACAGGTATGGTAAGCCACAATTTTCATGAGTACTTTATTTTCTTCGCATGCTCTGAAATCCAGGCTTCGAGCACATTATTTGCTTAGAAGCACAATGTGTCGTTGGTATATAATTAGTGACGCCTCGCGATAGGTGTAGCAGCATCTGGCACACAGCAGCGCTGCGACACATTGTGCGGTCTGATTATAGCTGTTACTGTCGTTCATGTATCAATCCTTTTTCCGCATATAATGTTAAAGTTGGCCCAATAGATTGTGATCCATCAACCTTCTTCAATTTACCAATCGGCCATGTGCTTCAAAACAGTGATTGTACAAGCTCACTATGCTGTTGGGGCATTGCTAAGAACTTTTTATATAACAAGCAACCTAGCCGCTGCCTGTTTCGTCCGTGGTTGTTGTTGGGTCATATAGAGGAGTTTCATTTATCAGAAAATATAAAGAAAAGTATGTGACCGAGTCCAAGCCCAAATTTGCGTACTTGTAATATTTGCTGCAGGTCGTTTGTAATAATTAACATCATATAATCACGAGCCTACAGAATACTCTTGGGTATTTTAAGAAAACCACCCAGCAGCGGACTCTTGGAAAGTGCGTCCATCGCGGTTGGCTCACGAGCAGGAAAGGCGCGCGGTCTTTGCTCTTTTGGGCTCGACCCACTCTTGCCCTCGACCCATACTTACATGTGGCATTATCCACCCTTCCGAACAAAAGCATCGTTTCGATGCTGCAAAATAGACGTAAGCTATAAACACGCAACTAGATAACGCAAAATATAACCCCACACCGACAAATTGAAAATACGAAAAAAAAGGAAACGTGCCACTGGCACAGTGAATGAACAGTTAGGCAAGCTCACGAAGATAAAGGACAGCGAAAACAAACAAGGATGAATGAGACAAAGAATATTATGAACGCGCAGTGTACGGCTTCATGCGCACAGTGAACTATGTCCGAGCTCGGTTGCCTTTGTGTCCGGGTCCGTCTCTGCGATGTTGTGTCCGAGACCACTTCGGAGTTAACGTCACTGACGCGGCGTTGTACCTTATACGCACCAAAATACCGGCTCAGTAACTTTTCACAGGGGTCACGGCGGGGAACAGGAGTCCGCACCCAAACTTCGTCTCCGGGGTCGTAGGACACGTACCTGTGGCAGATGTAGCGTCGTGCGTCCATCTGCTGCTGCTGGCCGATGTGCAGCCACGCGAGCTGCCGAGCTTCCTCGGCACGCTCCGCAAATACATCGGCGTCAGGTGTCAAGTGGTCGCCTTCTTGGCACGGCAGCATAGCATCCATCATCGTCTGGACTTTGCGACCGTAGAAAAAGCGGAATGTTGCGAATCGCGTCGTCTCTTGCACGGTGTTATACGCTAAGGTCACGTAAAGCAAGATCCGTTCCCATGTTTTGTGTAGGACGTCAATGTTCATGGAAACCACGTCGGTGATCGTCTTATTCAGTCGATTGGTAAGTCCCTTGCTCTGTAGATCACAAGCAGTCATCGTTCGATGCCTTGTGTTGCCTAATTCAAAAACATCATCCATGAGCTTGGCAGTGAATGCTGTTCCTCTGTCTGCTATGACAATGGAGGGAGCACCGTGGCGCATTACGATGTGGCGCATGAAGAGCTGCGCTACATTTGAAGCCGTGGCTCCTGGGATCGCCTGCGTCTCAGCATAACGTGTTAAATAATGAGTCGCGACGATCACGCATTTGTTGCCGTCGCAGAAAAAGGAAACGGTCCGAGAGTGTACATGCCGGCTTGGTTGAAAGGCGTGCGAGGTGCTTGGATTTGCTGAAGGAAGCTCTCGGCTTATCGGAAGGTGTCTTTCGGCGCTGTCATTCACGACAGCCTTGAACGTGCTGTTTGACGTTTGCCGAAAGGCCGGGCCAATTGTACATCTCGCTTACTCAAGCGAGTGTTCGTGAGAAGCCTAAATGTCTAGATGTGGGTTCACCACGGAAAGCGAAGAGGACGTCATCTCGCGTGTCTCTTGGGTGTACCAGGAGTTGAGCACGGCTGCTCGAACGGTCATCCTCCTTATACAGCACGTTGTCTCGTAGACAGAAGGACGTCAACGAGTGGTACAGATGGCGCGGTATGGCTGTGCCGCGGCCCTCTGAATGATGGATGATTGGTCGAATCTCATCGGCGTCACTCTGCCATCTAAACAAGCCCGACAAGCTAATGGCGCCAAGGAAGCCGTCATCGTCCTCTATTTCCTGACTGACAGGATCAATGGGGTGCATGAGACAGCGCATCAGTGTCTTCATGCTTACGGCCAAACGATAGTGACGTCAAATTCCCGTAGCCCGAAGCTCCACCGTCACAGTCGTCCTGAAGGGTCAAGCATGGTTGCGAACCAACAGACGGCATGGTGGTCCGTCACTACTTTGAAGGGACGACCGTAGTGGTAGGGGTGAAACTTGATCATAGCCCACACGACTGCGAGGCTCTCCTGCGTAGTCGAACATTTCACCTCTGCGCGGGACTGTGAGCGTTGGCATAGGTATCTTTCCACTCCATCTTGATGCTGGACGAGCACTGCGCCAAGACCTATGCTATTTTCGTCGGTATGCACCTCTGTATCGGCATCACCGTCAAAATGCGCAAGAACGTCTGCTGACTGTAGGCGATGTCGTAATTCAGTAAAAGCTGTTTGTTGCTCATTATGACAGACGAATGGTGTGTCGTCCCTTGTAAGGCTAATAAGAGGCTCCGCTATTTTCCAAGAGCCCTTAATAAACTGGCGATAGTAGACGCACACACCCAGAAGCGCCGGACGCTCTTCGCATCGGCACGAGCAGGAAATGCGGCCACAGCGACAAGCTCGTCCGGATCGGGTCGGACCCCTCGGGTCGGCCCGAGGAACTTGAGCTCTTCATAACCGAAGTGGCACCTTTGAGGCTTGTGTGTAAGGTCTGCCGATCAGATGGCTTCCAGCACAATCCGCAGGCGGTGAAGTTGGTGCTCGCACGCTTCAGAAGATACGACCACATCCTCAAGGTACACAAGACAAGTCTACCACTTCAGTTCATTGAGCACAGTGCCCATCATTCGCTGGAAATTAGCCGGGGCTCAAAACAAGCCAAAAAGAAGGACACAAAATTCGTAGGGAGCGTCTGGAGTCATAAAGGCTGTTTTCTCACGGTCTCGTTCATCTTACTCGATTTGATGGTAGCCACTTTTTAAATCGAGAAAAGAAAAATGGAGGGCACGCCATAACCTATCTAACGAGTCGTTGATACGCGGCAGTGGGTACACGTCGTCTTTAGTCACGTTTTTAAGCTTCCGGTAGTCGCTACAGAAGCAGAGCGTTCCGTCTTTCTTTTTGAGAAGAACGACCGTGGAGGACCACGGGCTATTGGAAGGTTCATTGACGCCATCGTAAAGCATCTCCCCTACCTGCACACGTATGGCTTCGCGCTCTTTTGCCGCCACGCAGTAAGGCTGCAGGTGTATCGGGCGTGCGTCCGCGAACGGGATGATCCTGTGTCTAGTGATGGAAGTCTCGCGTACATTTGAAGAACTCACGAAGAAGGTCCGGAAGGAAGGAAGGAAAAACTTTAATGCTCTATTTATAGCTTTCAGGGGCTAACAGATGTCTTCATGTTTTACTTAAGTCTCCGTCGACTTAAGTGGTCGGCGCCCCTATTCCAGAGCACCGCTGAGCCTGGCCACTTTGAGAGCGTGTTGCACCAATCGTTTTTGGAGTGAGAGTACGCCGCTGGGGATCAGGCCCTCCCACTGTTCCGCACTGTGGTTTTTTTTCTTTGTGGAAAGAGACGATATTTCTGCGCTCCCATGTTATGTGGTATAGTGTTGGGATGGCCCCACACCATGGGCATGTGTCCCTGTATTGACTGGGAAACATTTTATGTAGGATATGTAGATTGGAGAATGTTCCTGTCTGCAGCCTTCACCAGCCGACTGCTTCGTGTTGTGTTAAATATGGGTGGGGTGGTGGATATATTACCCTTTTGCCTCGTGGATGGTTTAATATTCCCGCGTACGTTGGGTCCACCGTCCTACTGGTATCCGGGTCCATTTAGTGTCCCACTCGGTATAAGAGCTCGCGAGCTAGACTGTCGGCCCTCTGGTTACCCTCTATTCCGGTGTGATCCGGCACCCAGAAAACCGTATGCAGTATCTTTTCGTTGGGAAGCCCTGCCTCGAGGAGGATTCGCAGCGCCCGTTTGTTGATTGTACCTGCCGTGTAATTTCTACATGCTTCTTTGGAGTCTGTCAGTATTATCAAGGATCTGTTTCTACGGTAACCCTCCGCCGCTGCTAGAGCCACAGCTGCTTCTTCCCCCTCTGTTACCGTGCAGCTCCTTGGGGTTGCGCTGCTTATCAGCTCTCCCATGTGATCAACGGTCACTGCCGCAACTCTATGTTCTTTGGTGTTGTGGTCCCACGGGTATAGGGCCGGAATTTATGCACAAGCTGGTGCAGAGCTGTCCGGCTGTCAGTGGACAGTTCAGAATTATTCTCGATATGGCTCAGATACGTGGCTGCTGTCTCCACTAATTCCGACGGGGAACAGTTGTTAACGTTTGCTACATGGTCTGCAAACGCTACCGAAGTGCCGCGGTAAAATTGTCGGTGCTCGTTGCTACAGTTGGTAACGAGCAATTGCGACTTGCCATCCCGAATCTGTATAACGCTTCTAGCCACACAAAGACCTTGCTTCAAAAGGTGTTCCAAATTAGTTTCGGCCAACGCTTCGTCATCGCGTAAGCCACAGCTGTGAAGTCGACGAGTACACTGGCTCGTGGAGGAAGCGTTACACTGTCTCCGGAAACACAGAGTACGTCGGCACGCCGTTGACAGTCCTGCACGTCGATTGCTCTGTCGGCCAAGAATGTGATACAACGCTCTTGAAGATTAATAACAGCGCCATACTCCTGCAGGAAGTCAACGCCAAGAATATCGTCGCGAGAGCATTCGCGTAAGACAAAGCGGCACGCTACAAATGTAGGTCGTTGAATTGCAACTCTAGTCATGAAGTATTCCACTAGGCAGTAACGACGTCGCCACCAACTGTCCCAATATGCGAGTTATGCCAGGGCGTGATTATTTTTTTCAGCTGCGTTGCAATTTTCCCACTTAGTACCGAGTAGTCTGCACCGGTGTGCACTAAAGCGCTAACTGCGTAACCGTTAATAGTCACTGTTCTATCGAGAGAAAGCCGGTTGTCCTGTCCTGTTCAGCTGTAGGTGGTTTCGGATCGCGGTCTGCCGTGTCTGCGTCGATCGGGGGTCTTTAGCACTTCGATCGTCAGCGACCTCGCCCCCAAATATCGCTTTAGTTAGTTTTCGCGGCGGGGATTGGCGTCCACGTGGTAGAATACCGCTGGGGCGGAGGTAAAAATCGTCTCGGAGACGGTGACCCAGACTGCCGCCCGGCAGGCGGTGGCAAGTGCTGCTGAGGGAGGCAGTCCTTAATCTCCGCTCGCTGTATCGGAGCAGCGGCGAGTAGGCGGAAAAGCCACGAAGTCCAAGGCGGCGATAATGGCACCGCCGGTATAGGTGGTCAGGCTCACCGCAGTGAAAGCACAGAAGGCGGCGATCGTGGGCACGCCAAACATGTGACTTCCGAGGGGACGTGCGTGTATCGTGGGTGTAGTGGGCTGGTTGCTTCGGACAATGTGCAACTGGAACAGCATAAGCAAAGGGTGGCAGCGCGTACCCAGCTTCGCAGTACGATATCGGCTGCACCGACTGAAGTAATATTGTACCGACAACTTTGTACGGACAACGTTGTACGGAGTGACGGCCGAACAACGGTGGAGAGGAAGCAGGGTGCCTTAAGGCTTTCGCGTAGGTCGCACGGCGGTATACATTAGATCATGCCGTAGCATTATCAGCTGGCAAGTCATCACGAAAGGCCTGGTGCAGCTCATCACTGGTGACACTCGTAAGGGAGCTTACCGTAGGGTGCAGTGTTGGTGTGACGCCGGCTTTTTGCAACTCTTCAGGCACTACAGAGCGAATGAGCTCTCTCAGACAGTCACTGTTGCTTTAGAATGGTCGTTAAAATGACAGCAGCGCACATGCTGTTCACGGGCTGCTGATACTGGTTGGACCGATGCAGCAGGATCAACTCCGTAGTCACGGCCTCGGACAACTCTGCCACCGACTTCGGAGGGCTCCGCACGAGACCAGCAAAGAGCTGTTCCTTGACCCCGCGCATTACATGGGGCAACTTCTTCTCCTCCGTCCTTCCTGAATCAGCTCGTCTGAGTAGGCGTGTCATGTCTTCGATGTACGTGGCCACAGTTTCGTTTGGAAACTGGCCTGAATCACTCGTTGCACTCGTTCATGGCGATCAGCATTGGTGTAGGTCTCAAGAAGCCGACGACCAAATTCGGGCCACGACGTCAGTTGCTCCTCATGGTTCCGAAACAATGTACATGCGCCGTCCTCCACGTAGAAATAGGCGTGTCTCAGTTTTGCCGCGTCGTTCCAATGGTTCAAGGGGGCCCACCGCTCGAAGTCAGCTATCTAGTTTTCGAGGTCATCGAACACTGCGCCATGGAACGTCATCGGAGCCCGTGGGCTCCCAAGTGTATACCGGTTCAATATCATGCTCTGCGTACCTGTTGGAACGGGTTGAGTGCAGGCGCTGGTCATACAGGTTGACGTGGTGGGCGTAGCGTCCACGACTTCCGGATCTAGTGCCCTGATCTTGCAGCTGGCCCGATGCACGGGAGTGTCAACTGCCACTGGATTCGTCGTGCGGATCCTTGGAGGGGTTTGCAGCATCCGTAAGAGCAACCCAGAACCTCCACCAGTTAGTTACAAGCCTTCAGAATACTCTTGGGGTTTTAATAAGCCGCAGAGCAGTGGGCTCGTAGAAAGCGCGTCCGTCTGAGTTGGCTCGCGAGCAGGGAAGGCGTGCGGACTCCTTTGTTCTTTTGGGCTGGACCCGCTCTTGCCCTCGACTCACTATCTACATGTGGTAATATATCGAACAGTATATCAAACTTGCTGATGAGAATGCCTGTGGATACAGTGCGGGTCCGTCACTAACACCAGTACTATGCTGGCCGAGTGAATGCATAAGTATGCGATGTACGGCGGCCCAACATAAAAAGGATACACGAGGCAAAAGCAAAGCGAAAATTCTTTATTAGCAGTTCTCCGCCACTGAAGAACTCTTCTAAATGTAATTTTCTTTCGGTTGGGGATCAGCGATAGCTCTGGGACTATATTCGTCGTTAAAGGATTCCTTACGTTGACTATGGTTGATTGATATCGGTATCTATATTTGCGCCATCCTTAACATTTCGTTTTTGTAATAATAATAAGTGACGCGACATTTCATATTCTTACGGAAAGATGATAGAAGAGAGAGGAAGAAGAAGATCGTGAGACGCTGGTGGCTGCGTGTTGTTGCAGGTCAGCCACCTTGACCACGTTGACTTTGCTTGTATATATACTGTAAATATATTCATTACATACTGCCAACATCCACGTAACATATTGGTGGGAGGTGCGGGCTACCAAGCTAGAAACGGAGCTGTGAAGTGGACGTCACAGCACTGTTCTCACCGTGAATCACGGTGAGCACTCGGGATCAACGTCGATGCCGCCTCCAACGTCACCATCACCCGCTACGAAGATGTCCCCTTCGGTTGTGGTTGTGCAACGCAAGGATCCCAGAACTTTCTGCGGGACTGAACGCGCCGACGTTGAAGAGTGGGTGACTATGTACGAACGTGTGAGTGGAATCTACAGCCGGGAACGTACGCTTATGCTAGCTAACCTGTTGTTCTACCTACAAGGCACGGCAAATGTATGGTTCGAAAACCATGAAGGCTGACCAGCTGGGACTGGGGCTGATCATGGGGCCGACCTGTTGGGACCAATACAAAGAGAAGTTAACGGAGTTGTGTGGCAACCTAGCCGGCCGTAAAATTGCCGCAAAGCAGGAACTGGCCTCTCGTGCCAAATCCCCCACAGCGTGCTATGTTTCGTACATCCAGGACGTTCTGGCGCTTTGTCGCGAAGCCGATTACGACATGAAAGAAGCTCAGAAGGTAGGGCATGCGCTCAAGGTAATTGCTGACGATGCTTTCAATCTTATCATGTATAAAGCTGCCCTACAGTTGATGCTATCATCAAAGGGTGCCGACAATTCGAGTAGGCCAAAAGCCGACGCGTCCTGCACCCATTCACCAGACTTCACAATAGTGCCGCAACGTCGACGTTTGAAGATCAGCCCGCACAGTAGCATGCGTCGCGATGAGAAGACGTGGTGCGAATCGTTCTACGTGAACTGGACGCGATGGCGCCCGCAGCTTTCTGTTCGCGTAGCCGTGATGTTACTCCTATTTCAGTTCCCCTCGTGCAAGCCATCGTTCGACAGAAACTGATTGTTGCCGTTGGATGCCACGCGAAGAAAGATTCTTAGACTAAAGCTCCTCTTCCGTTTTGTAAACGGAGATGTTGGTCTCAACACCAGTCAACGCCATGCGATGTCAAGACCAGTCTCAACGCCTATGCCGCTGTAATAACCTAACTGAAATTACCATTCAGGAAGCATAGCCAGCACTTGTTAAAGAAGGTACACTTTAAAACTACTTTTTTTTCCTCCTATACTCTCGTATACAGGGAAAAGCTCCAGGCTGAAGTCTTATCAGCAACTACTAAAGACACATTCTCGAGAAGCATTGAAGTTTTCTTATATAAAATCGTGTGAAATGAATTCGTTTTCTTCTGAGATTGTGTCCCTTCTGTGCGCTTTCGCGTGCATGTCTTATCTTTACCTTGTGTCCGCACTACTTTGCTATACACGTGAACATGTTTATTCATATTTATATGCCACATTGTTAGTTTTTACGTATTCCGATTTCTATGTAATCAAGTTGTGCGCACATTTCTTTCTACTATCGTAGTGTTCCCACAAGTACTGCTTAGTGAATTGTCGTATAAATAGAGCTTGTATTTTTCCAATTACTTGAGTATACTGGTTTTTATAGCGGGCGTTTTTGAGTTTCTAATCATATTACCGCGCGTTTTCTTGTTACACGTTGGATACTAGCTTCCTTGGCCTTTGGAGGGGCGCTAGCAGCGTACGCTGCAAATAAATATAGTTATCAATTCAGCAGTTTGCGCTTACTACATCATATGCAAAACTTCATACATAGTACATGAATTCCTCTTTCCCAATATTCTTTTCAGGCAAGCAATCGGCGTCAGTGGGTGCACAGGTACGTAAACCTAAAGAACATGAAATTTATAGTGAATGCGGTGTAGAATGTCGTAGAAAGAGAACAAAAATTGAGTTCGCTTTGATGACGGTTTGAAACATGTCTACCAGCGCCATATTCATATACTTGAGCTGTTCTGTCGCTTAACCTTCGATACTGTGTAAACTAATAAATAAATTTGCATGGTTTAGCTGAATTGAGGTGTACAACCTCATATTCGGCGTAAAGTGGACACCAGTAACAAGTAAAATATTGCAATTGGAAGTCCTTTTTACACTATGCCTGGTAATTACACATGAAATGCAAATTTTTTAGAGCCTCTAGCGTCGAGGAAATAATCAATGATAAGTAAATGTACGCGCTATTAGAAGAATAACAAATGGTGAGGTATTAAGATAGGACGGCAAAAAATACTAACCCAGGTATCCGTACTAACTGTATCCTAATACTCTCTGCATAGAGTGCTTAAAAAATGAGGAAGGGGCATGACCGTACCAACCTCACTTTCTTCATTCCAAAGCACCCGTTTGACCTTTAATATTAGTGGCAATGGTCCATCACAAGGCAGGATTTTATGCGGGCATTATTGCGTAACCAATTTTTTTTCAATATGCCGCAGTGAAGATCGGCGAAAAGAATGAATAAAGAATAAATAGAACATTTCTTGATAAATCGTGCTTGAGCGATACAGAATTTTTCCAGATGTTGCCAATAAAAGCCAATTGAATGGATGGTCATATGTAAAATGCGGTTTTAAGTGGCTCCGTCATTATCGACAAGGCCGTGGAGACCTCAAGGAGGATGTAAAATGAGGGCGGCTCTGTGGCTTTTGGGGAGATGAAAACATTTTTTGTGTGCGTTATCTCGTGCTCAGTGAGTGCAGAATCGCTTTTAGAATGATAGCAGAGGCGAGCGATAGGAGAAATTCGTCCATTTAAAGGATTTTTACGAACATATTAAAAAAGCTCGCGCCAGGATAGCGCCGAAAGTGCAAGCTCCTGGGCAATAGTTGCGACGAAAAAAATGATGATAGGTATGATAACTTCAAGCGACATTGACGTATTTACGAATACTAAAATGAGCAGAACTAACTGAGCAAGGAGTGCAAAATCCAGGAATAACCTATTATAAAAGACAACTAAGGAGCATGAAGCAAGAAAGCTCCTTCGTCGATGCAGTTCTCTGTGCGATTATCAGACTGAGCCTACAAACCCTGTTTGAATCTGCTGTTATGCACTCGCCCCCCCCCCCCTCACACACACCTATGGCATGAGCATGTTAAAAAAAAGAGGTGCTGTATTCAGCTTTGAACAGGGGTTTTATGGCACAGCTGCCTCATACTCTATACATGTAATCATTATTTTTATGAGATATTGATCAAGCAGAGTTGAGTTTTGCAGGAACAAATAAACCAGCTTATAAGGCCATTTTATTTGTACGCCCATGAAGACACACATACACAAAGCACCAAGCGTTACTCGTCACCCTAAACGGACTACCTAGGCAACGTTCAATCTTCACTTGAAATACCAAAACTGAACTTAAGATGAACCCCTCACCAATATAGAATAATAATCTGGACGAACATCGATTTGATCTCACACGTTTTGAAGCCACGTTTCTTAGGACCTGGTTAAGTTCTAGAGATATTTTCGTGTCGTGCAATAGTTGCAGGCAGTTTGATGCACCTGAATAAATGGAACAATATTTTATAAGCTGGAGAGATGCAATTTTTTTTTGTTGCGACAAGCTTCAACGAACAAATTTGTTAATCGACATCTTCATCCCATACGGCACCAATTGCAAAGTAGTGGCGACGATGTGCCAGATATATTCCAACTCATTAGAAACGGTATCCTGCGGAAGGCTTGCATGTCGGAGTGTAATGGCGGACCTGTAGCTTCGTCAACAACTAAGCTCATTCATTTTATCGTCCCTATAGAACAATAAACAATGGAGGCGCGAATAGAAATCCCACAATCAACTGAGGACCCATTTGATGAGGTTGCGGGAGAGAAGTGTGGTGTTGTAATCTGCGAACACCAGACGGGGAAGTTAGTGAAAGAAAGCGTAGAACTATCCCATGTCAAAGGACAGGTTAATAAGTTCACTGTACATTAGCGTTCGCACGTGGTGACACTGGTGTTGCATTGAAACGGCAAAAAAAAATAGATGCGCGACAAGAATTGGTCAGCGTCAGCTTGCCTGATGATCGAAAAGGCGAGTAATTTTTTCGAAAAATAAGCGATTCGTACAACACCACTTCGTACCATAATGTTGACCGCCTCTCATCTGTCTTCTGGAGTTACGAGTTGATACGCGCAAGTGGCACCCAGTACTGTTCCTACTAGATGTCATGTGCGCCGGCGCTGTTGATGCAGGCGAAGGCAAGTTGCGGGTCTACCCTATTTATATTGCTTTTATCATACCCACCTTCTTCCCGTCCTTGAAATGTAACCCGTTTCTTGTGTGGCCGGCAGAACGCTCCGCTTTCTTTATTTCTTTCAAGACAGCTTCTAAGAAGCGTTGTCCATAGACACATGCCAGCTCACGTGAACGCCTCAGGACGTGTCGATTTTGAAGGAGTGAGTGAAACTGAAATCAACTAAGATACAACTGAGATTGTAATTGCAAAATTACGAAATTACTGAAAAAGGCAATTGATCACATGTGATATTCAACGTGTAATTCGTTACGCACTTGTGTACTAGCTACATTGTTGGATTGCCCATCGCATTACCCTTGAAAGTGGTTGTGAGATTGGTGCATCTACACTTTTTGCACTGCGTTGTAATTGTGTGCCACAAAAATTTGTAATTGAAGGCCAAAGTGCCACAGCAGCGTCCCACTTTGCAAGCCAGAAGCATCTGAGGCTTTGTATGCGCCGCATGCCGCAACGTTGGTCGTAAGAGGACTTCCGTGTTCGGCACCATGTTTATGCCCCTGCGCACTCTACAAAAATATTTCGCGAGCATGTGTCCCGAAATTTGATCACAGTGCTTGCCCACGCATCCAATCAGCAGAATTTATCGCCTCGAAATTTTTCCCTAATACGACCTTGTTCTCCGAGGGTACAGTTTCGTAGATCTGGTGGCAATTCAAAAGGAAAACGACAGCGCTGCTGAAGCGCTCACCCAAAGGCTAATTCCAAGTGTGTGTTTTGTCTAATGGACATTATAGAAAAAAAGCCTCATTGCTTTATCTGGAGGTTTTGATATTATACTTTAAAACGTACGACACAAAGTGCATGTGTAGACATTTTAGGTAACTAGATACACTGCACCTTCAAATACGAGTCTAGTGATGGACTGTGGTCTGCGCTTCCCGAATTGGAGTGTTTATTGTGACAGAGTACTAAGGCGAGAAGACTGAATCTCGTTCGCCGCTGTGCTTCTGCGATGGTACTAAGAGTATGCGCACACACACGTAGTGTCTTCCTGCCCGAAAGTCGCCTGCTAGGCTGTTACATTAGGCGTGGTATAGCCCCCGCTGCTTATAGGCACATCTCTTACTTGCAGCCGCCTTTTTTAACCACTGCGGGCGGCGTACAGCAGGCATGGCAAAGGAAGGTGAAAGGTTGGAAATGTCAGCTATGTGGGGCGCCCACGTGCTTGCATTTGTGCTTGCCAAGAAAGCGGATACTAGGCGCGATCGCGACGTAGCGCCTGCAAGTTATTTGCATTCAATATGCCTGATCGCGCTCTATTGTTGATGCATTTCGTTACACAGCGCTGGCCGTCATGTAGTCGAGCTCCCGCGGTATTACTAAACCCTTGGAAATCTGTGCTGCCAGCACCTAACCAAGTCAAACACTAAGAACCCTGCCTTCATTACGCTTGAAGGTGAGTTCTCCATAGTGGAGATACTATGATTCAGCCACAATATAGTGGCGGTGAAATCAAACCTGCCGAAATAGTTTCCGCGCTTCAAAAAAAGAAGAAGAGGAGTTTTGCACATCCTCACTAGGTGCGACATTGCGCTTTCTTGTGTTCACCGGAGGAATAGTACTGAACTGTCAGCTTAAGTTACTCTGTCCATCCAAGTCACACAGAATCACCCACATTTTGCAATGAAAGACGCAATCTAAGAAGGTGTGAAATGCAACGTCTTCGAATTATCAAGCGGTCAACTTTTTCATCTGATTGCCTATATGCAGCAGGTAGAAGAAAGGTAAATTTAGGACTCTTATTAGTTATTGTTAGTGGCGCTACGTTGTCATCGCTTTGCAGAAGCGATGGAAACGCAGGGCTACTTCCTTTGACCTCCATTTGCTCGCGCTTCTTTCAGTGCTTGATGATAAATTCCTCAAAAAATCTTGAGGGACCACGTGGATAAGCTGGGCGTTCAGGCACCACCGCTGGTTTCAGAAGCTGATAGTCAGTCAAATTATCAAAGTAGCCTCACTTTTCAGATCAGCGCTCATTGCGTTTTCAAGTCCTCCACGAATTGATGGATATTTTCAACGCCTCTTAGGTAATTGGGTGTATTGTTATCTGATAAGACATTGAAACTTCTCGCTTCACATATTTGTTAAAAATGTAGTTCTAATTTGACCGCAATTATTTTCAGGCACTACAACATTTCCATACGGCTCATAACCATGAACTGGGGCGTGCCACACATTGAGATTACAAGTCTTGGTGAGATAGAGTAATTATGTCAAGGAAATGCATATAACGCTAATATGAAGCGAACAGCCAACAAAGCCAATGCAAAATATGACAAAGCTTTCTGCTTTATTTTAAATTGGTCATCAGGTGAAATGAAATGATAGAGGTCGAAGAAAAGGTGCTGCGGAGATTCACGGTTTGGCGGCTAGTTGTTCTTTTGTAAATTTTCATGTCGATTCAAGTTGTTATTTCTACATTTTGATTATTAGAAATAATTTCGGAAGTGCTTTTGTTGGCTGCCATATCTTTTGGCTTCATATTACAGTTACAAAATGGTAGTCCCTCATTCCTCATCCTCGCGTGCAGATATACACAAACGTCTATATATGAGGCGAATATATATATATATATATAATGTGACCTTGTGGTGACGGTGAACAGCGACACAATGCAAGCGTCAAAATAAGCGGTTTTCTGCACGAACCTGCGCGCAGATCAAAGAGCACTTGGTATAATTATGACGTTGAGCACGCTTGTCCATCGTCGCAAAGGTTATCTGAGAATCAAACGCGCCTGCTTTTTATACATGGCTCAATGAAACTACCAATGTAATCGTTCGTGCTCCCGTAAGTTCTAGAATGTACATCAGCATTCCCGTCTCACACAGAATTTTCATTGCAAGAGGCTGGGCGACAGCACAGGCAACAGATAGAACCATCAATAACGTTCGAGAAACTGCCGATACAGAAAGGTGCGTCTTGAGCAGAGGAAGAAACTTTTTAACTTTTGTGACTCAATGAAGTGCGGTAACCGGAAAAAGATGAACTGGTACCCATTCAAACCTATGCATTTTCCCAGTATTGCATTTCTTAGCCCTACGGATATCGTTTTGGATTACAGAATGAGCAAACTGCACAAGTGAACGAAATTGATTCGCAGCAATGTCTTGCGTTCCATAACCGACAATCTCTGCAATGCCCACGGTGCGCAATGTGTACGCAATTAAGGAACCAAGTAACAACTCTCCAAGGCCATGGCTGTGTTATTAATTGAATTGTCTATTTTTTGCCTCTTTAAACGGCAACCTTTTCCGACTTTCCCCGGTGTGGTAGCATGTTATAACGGAGCCGCAAAATTTTCCGCTCGTGTTTGTTTTTACTTTAAACCAACGCAATAATAAGGGAGCTTCACTAATAAAAGGTAACACTGTTCGTGAACTAGGAAATTCATAAAGTACGAGATTCGGTGGTCTATGTTACGGTCTAATCCTCTCGTTTACCCTAATTTATAATGACTTCTCCTATAGCGGCGATTCTGAACTCATCCCTACTTAAAGTGGTGAACGTGTGTACTTAACAAACAAACTGACAGACAGGCACAGACAGACAGACAGACAGACACAGACAGACAGACAGACAGACAGACACAGACAGACACAGACAGAGAGACAGACACAGACAGACATACAGGCACAGACAGACAGACAGACACAGATAGACAGACACAGACAGACATACAGGCACAGACAGACAGACACAGACAGACACAGACAGACACAGACACACAGACAGACAGACAGACAGACAGACAGAGAAATGCGTGTATATTTATGGCAGAGAAAATAAGCGTAAGCAAATCAATGATGCAAAACAGGAACAAGAAGAACATGGCAAACACAAGTTTTTTGCGTATAAATTGTAACTTGTGTGCTTGGACATTGAGTGTACGTTGCCGTTAATCACGGGAGCTGTATCAGAGGTAAATAACATCATAAGGGTACTATATTGTTGCAGCAAGGAAGCAGGCCCACGAGTGTAAAATAATGTATGTTCACAACTGATGCATATGGCGTTCGGGCAACTTCCCTACTTCGTTCTCCTCTAGTCCAATTCAACTTCTTCCTTCCCTTCACGGTAACATCACCCTCCCGGTGGAGTAGTTGCGTCCGGGTGTAAGTTGTAGAGCCTCACTTATAGGCGCGACATGGGGCTTGAGCCTGACGACGTGAACAACACTGGGGCGATTTCGCATGTCACGTCGGACAGTTGGCGTAAGATCTGGTACGGGCCAGAGTAACGGGAAAGTAGTTTTTCCTACAAGCCGACGCGACGCGAAGGCGCACAGAGGTGAACAATGGAACCAGATGTAAAAGGGTAGTCTGGGTGCCGAAGGGCGTAGCGTCGCTTTTGAGAGCTTGCGAAACTGTGAGGCGATGAGGGGCGAAATCTCGGGCATGGGTGGCTAAGTCAATAGCATGGCGAGCGTAACCAGTGCTGGGTAATTGTACAACTACTGAAGGTAGCAACGTGTCAAAGGGCAAGGTGGGGTCGCGGCCATACAAAAGGTAAAATGGTGAAAATCCGGCAGTGTCTTGACGGGACGAGTTGTATGCGAAAGTGATGTATGGTAAAGCGACGTCCCAGTCGCGGTGATCGTCGCAAACGTACATGGCCTGCATTTCAGTTAGCGTGTGGTTGAGTCGCTCGGTGAGGCCGTTCGTTTGAGGGTGGTACGCGGTAACAGTCTGTTCTGTTAAATAGGAGTGGAGCAGATCATCGACGACCTTCGATAGAAACTAGCGGCCGCGATCCGTCAGCAACTGGCGAGGGGGGCCGTGGTGCAGGATGACGTCGCATAGTAAGAAGTCGGCGACATCTGTAGCGCAGCTGGTTGGTAGCGCTCCTGCGACGGCCTATCTCGTGGCATAATCGGTTGCTACAGCGATCCATTTGTTTCCATTGATCGAAATAGGGAAGGGGCCAAGGAGGTCTAGGCCCATACGGAAGAAGGGCTCTGTAGACATATCAATCGGTTGAAGGAAACCAGCGGGAGGCATTGCAGGCTTCTTCCGGCGCTGACACAGGTCGCAAGAAGCGACATAATGGCGCACAGAGCGATAAATGCCGGGCAAGAAGAAGCGGCGCCGCAGGCGGTCGTATGTACGAGTGATGCTCAGATATCCAGCAGTAGGAGCGTCGCGAAGTTGCTGGAGCTCGGCTAGTCGAAGGTGCTTGGGAACGACTACGACAAGCTCCGGGCCGTCAGGACGAACGCTACGACGGTATAAAGTTCCATCGCGCAAGGTGAACATCCGGAGGGACGGTTATTGGGTGAGGAGCTTAGGCGTTCCATAAGTGTTCGAAGAACAGGATCTTTGCGCTGCTCGTCGCCAATATGGAGGAAGCCGGAGAGGGATAGAACACTGATGTACGAGTCTGCATCGGTATCTTCTGGTTGATCGACGGGATTGCGGTACAGGCAGTCAGCGACTTTATGCAGACATTCTCTCTCAGTAATGGAGTAATTTCGCTCGGGCGTAGAAAGAAGGCGGCTAGCGTAAGCGATGACATGGTCTTGGCCCTGTTGACGCTGAGCGAGGACAGCGCCGATGCCATGACCACTCGCGTCCGTTCGCACTTCAGCGGGCACAGAAGGGTCAATGTGTGACAGAATTGGGTAAGTAAGCCGCTCAAACGGGGTAGAGAAAGCTTTCGCCTGCAGTGGTCCCCAAGAGAAAGAGACGTCTTTCTTAAGAAGGTTAGTGAGAGGGTGAGCGATGTCGGGAAAATTTTTCACAAGTCGCCGGAAATAAGAGCATAAGCACAGAAAACTACGGCCATCGTTTGTTGAACACGGTACAGGAAAATATTGCAATGCGTGAACTTTCTGTGCATCAGGTTGGATTCCGGCGGCGTTTACGAGATGGCCGAGCATGTTAATTTCACGGCGACTGAAATATCACTTGGAGGAGTTTAGCTGAAGGCCAGCCCCGAGAAACACGGAAAGTATGGTTGTGAGGCGCCGCACGTGGCTCTCAAAGTTCGGCGAGAACACATTCACATCGTCGAGGTAACAGAGGCTTATAGACCACTTCAAGCCGCGTAAGAGAGAGTCCATCATGTGCTCGAATGTAGCTGGCCCATTGCATAATCCAAAGGGCATGACTTTAACTTGGTACAGACCATCCGGTGTGACGAAGGCGGTTTTCTCGTGGTCCATCTCATCGACGCTAATCTGCGAATAGCCGGAGTGGAGGTAAATTGATGAAAAGTGCTGGGATCCGTGAAGGCAGTCAAGAGCGTCATGAATGCGAAGCTGGGGATAAAGATCCTTCTTTATTATCCTGTTGAAGTGACCGTAGTCAACGCATAATTGCCACGAGTTGCCTTTTTTTTACCAAGACAACCGGTGATACCCATGGGCTACTGGAAGTTTCAATGATGTGCTTGTCTATCATCCTGTCTACCCCTTTCTGTATGATGGCCCTTTCTGTTGCGGAGACACGATATGGCCGCCTATGAACGGGGCTGGCCTCACCGGTGTTGATGCGATGCGTGACAACAGATGTCTCGCCAAGTGGACGGTCGTCCAAACCAAAGATGGCCCGATAAGATGACAGGAAGAGACGAAGAGCTGTTGCTCGCTCGCAGGGAAGTTCAGGGTTGATCATCTTGGAAACATCGTCCGCAGGCGTCGAGTACGGAGGAGTGGGTGCAAAAGGTCCATTGGTACTGAGGAAGGATTCAGAGGTCAAATAAGAAACCTCAAATTCTTCCAATTGAGTGGTATGCGCCATGGCGGTACCGTGTGGCAGCACGTGCGACGAAAATCCAAAATTGAGGATGGGCACGCGAGCGCAGTTTTCGGGGATCCGGATAAAGGTACTCGGTAGGGCAATAATGCGCTACAAAACTACGTCAGTAAGCGGCGACACGACGTACTCGCCATCAGGTACTGGAGGCCAGGGCGTCAGGAGGACATTTGTAGCCGCCTGTGGAGACAGCCTTGCAAACTGAGCAGAACATAAGCGGTGTGAATCCCAAGCTGTTGCGTCGGCAGAAAGCGGCAGATCCAACTGTACAACACCTGCGGAGCAGCCAATTTGGGCAGAGTGTTTCGGAAAAAAGTCGAGGCCGAGAATTAGGTCGTGCAGACAGTGTTCAAGGACGATAAATATAACAACGGTATAATGGCCCCCAATGGTCACACGTGCTGTACAAATTCCAAGGACTGGTGAAGCACTCCCATCGGCGACTCACACAGTGCACGCTACGGCGGATGTCAAAACTTTTTTGAGCCTTCCGCGGAGAGCAGCGCTCATAACTGAAAGCTGCGCTCCTGTATCAACGAGAGATCTAACAGGAACGCCGTCAACTTCGATGTCCAGTAGGTTTCCACATGTAGACAGGGTCAACAGAGAATTTGTTGGCCGGGTAGGAGTTGCAGCTTCACCTCCGGGAGCTGCACCGCCTAGTTTCCCGAAGTGAAGCGACTGGTTGAAGAAGGGGACGAAGAGCGGTGAACGAAAGGCGAACGGGGACCTACGACCTTGCGTAGGCGGGCAGCGGCAGGATCTTGGTGGAGCACTGTCGGCGTTGATGTTCCGTGGCAGCGTATAGGGCGAGAAAGTGCGATTGTCTGGTACTTGGCGGTAGTGACTCGGAGGCGACCACCGAGGAGGCGACGACCAGTGGTTGCGGCAATGACTGGCGATCTGTCCAATACCGGAACAATTAAAACATATGGGTTTATCATCCGCTGTTCGCCAGTCAGCTGGGTTGCGTCGGAGTGGCGGAGAGCTTTGCGTCTGGGAGCGAGCTGACGGAGAAATCTGTTAGGTGTTTGTATGGCAGACCGAGCTGAGAGATGGGATGCCCAAACTTGCTATTTCCTCCGGAACGACGGCCTGCTTGAGGGAGATAGCGGGCGCGCTTTCCCGACAGTCGGAACGAACTGTCGGGCCTCAAGCTCACAGCGAACGATGCGCGTGATATCATCCGGTGCTGTGGGCTGAACGAACCGCGGCGGGTCTTCCGAAGAAGATGTCGCGGCGGTATTGGGCAATTGGTCGAAAGTTTGAGCGACGCGGCTTTCTTTCGCTTGTTCGAAGTGCCGGCACTTCTTTATAATTTCATCCACGGTGGCACAATCCTTACACATCAGGAGGTTGAAGGCGTCGTCTGCAATACCTTTCAGTATGTGTCCAATCTTGCCTGCCTTGGTCATGTTGTCATCATCCTTGTGACAGAGCCAGCACATGATGTTTGTACACGACATAGGATTCTGTGGACGTCTGAGCGCGGCACACAAGTTCGTTTTTTGCTGCCAGCTGGAGACCGACAAGTCTTCCAAACAGGTATCGCATTTTTTCTTTGCATACATCCCAGTTCATTAGGTCAGCTTCGTGTGTGTCGTACCATTCCTTCGCAGTTCCTCTTAGATAAACTATCAAGTTTTCTAGCGTCATTGTTGGATCCCACCTGTTGTTGTCGCACACTCGCTCGTACATCGTAAGCCAGTCCTCGACATCGGCGTTGTCGGTGCCAAAAAATGTCCCTGGATCCTGTGGATGAGTGAGGATGACCGTTGGCGCGGGCTGCTGAGGCGTTGTCGCTTGTGTTGGTTGATTTGCCATTGTGGCGGCAGGTACATGACGTCCGCTGCCAAGTTCCGTGATTGTACGCCGCACCTTCCACCAAAATGTTGTAGGAAGAAAGCAGGCCCACGAGCGTAAAGTAATGTATGTTTACAACTGATGTATATGGCATTCAGGCAACTGCCAGACTTCGTATTCCTCTACTCCAATTCAACTTCTTTCTTCCCTTTACCGTAACGCTATGTATATTGCAGAAATAATTTATATTCATAGCTAAATGTGCCAAACAATTTAGAACGAGCATAATCAACAAATAAAATGTTTTGCAGAATTATGTTTAGTGTTATAGGACAAACACATGCAGAAAATTGCAACTCGAATTTCCTCCAAGTTCCTTATGACTGAAATTTCTGCAGACCTGTGTCATCATATGTGACACATAGGTGCATATTTTGTAGACTGATATCACATCAGCGATACTGCTGCACTCCGAGACCTTGCATAGGTCTGTCACTCCTGACCCTGCTTTTAAAGAAAGCGAGTCACATGCCACCTTTTTTACTGGTCGTGTCATGTGTTCCTGCTCTCAGCCAACGAAAACACCTGCTGGTGTCATTGAATGTTGGCAGGAGTGATTAAACCAAAGACTTCGCTCTCAAATACCAGAAATGCAAAATTTCACGTTTCTTTTACTTATTTGAAAGCAGCTGTTTAAATTGGCAATTTCGAGGCAGTCACATTGTATTTTACTATTAATTTTTTCCAAATCTTAAGTAACGCACCTAATTCACTATATTCGTCACCACATTGCCGTGGTAAATGTAGTGAATATCCGAACCGAGCGTGGTCGGAGCGCAGGAGACATATATCAGACGAAAACTCGCCGTGACGGGAACCGTGACAAACATTTCAAATTAACCTCTCGCCCAGTCGCAGTATAAGACAGGCTTGATCTGGCAAGCAGGTGCGGCTGTGTTTCGTGCAAGGATTTCCGGGACATGCTGTCATTAAAACATCGTCATACACTTCATTATGGACCGTTGCAGCTTGACGCGCTCGGTTTTTATATCGCATCGTTGGAGCTTTGACATTCAAAAATGCATACCTAGCGTGAGATGTGATGTTGACGATGGAAAATTGGGGTGCATGAAAATTACCTTCCTCCAATTTCGCTACTTAGAAGAACTGTACCGAATGTACCATGGAATATAGAAGTACAAAAAAGAAACAAATATCTATTGAATCAGAAAATTGTTTCATAGAGCCATGCGTTTGGAAAATGCATGCGAAGGTTCTTCGGCAACAAGTTATTTAAAGACGGACATTTCTTCAAAATGTCTAGGAGATACTGCTGCAGTGACTGCTGTTTATAGATTGCAAGACATATCTAGGAATACACGACGTCAGAATTTCTTCTATTTCCTGCAGTCCGTTTTGGAGCTATAAACGTTGAGAGAACAAAGAAACGTTTGAAAGCTCCGATTGGAAACTGTAATGGCTTCAGGACAACGTAGGGATATATATCGTAAACATTGTCTATAGTGTCTTCTCAAAGTGGAATGTAAATTGCAATGAGTGAAAAAAGTTTGTGTTATAAATGTGAAAGACATTGTTTTTATAGACAAAGAGATGCATATAACATTGGTTTTAGTTGTGGTACCCACATAAAACTGCAAAAACCCATGCATGAGGCAAACAAGGGATCATAAACACTTTGCTTGACTCTAGCAAGAAGCAGCTATCTAAGTCTACTTAACACACACCGTTAACTGTTGAAATTTTTTCGGGATATCCTTAATGTGTTTAACTCTACGAACCCGTAAAGAAAAGGTAACGCCGAAAGATTTACGTTTGTTTGCTTGCGAAATTTTCTGCCAAGCATGATTCAAGAAGTGTTTTAAGTAACCAGAAACACTGTTGCTTGCGTGGCAAAATTGCTTTTAGTTTTGATACAATATTACTCGATCAGCAGAATATCATAACACCACCGACCGAAACCACAATGTACATTATACCAACTTTATTTAGTGTAAACTTTACTACTTATAAGAGCACAGATATGTTTCACATACAAAATAAATGTTATTCTTTATGAATATTCATATCGTCATATATATTTAAACTGAAGGAAGTGGGCTATGAACGTGGGCCAGTTGCACTTTGTTAGCCATATGGAATAAGTAGAACAGTTAGTTATAAGAAAACAAGTTGCTGTGAATTTGTTCATGTGCGAATTCGCAGTAAGACAAGTTCAGGAAGGCAATTTGAGATTAAGGTAATTAGAGGTTGTATAAAATAAAATAATTCAGTACAATGTCTTTAAAAGTCGTGAGAATTTTTTTTCTGAGAAACCCCTATGTGTTTCATTTGAATCTCCGGGCTGTATTCGCGTGAACAACAATTTCCTCTTTTATGTCACTTCATCCACCTTGCGGGATTCCAAATACTTGATTTATTATATTTAGTATCCAAGTGTTTCGTGTTATCGATTCATTCACCCTTGCAATACCGTCGGCTAGGCTCCGTGTTAGCTCAGATGGCAGATAGACCACATGGTACGGCGTTTGTCCCGTGTTCGGATACCAGACTGAGACAACTTCTTCCTCAGCTGCGAAGGTTTATCTGAGAATCACGCAAGGGTTTATATTGTAGCTTAGTGCTTCATTCGGGTAGACGACAATGTTCCGTTTCATGCTTCGTCCTTTTTGCGTGTTTCTTCTGGATAATGCGTGCAGGCTCCACCAGGGAAAATACAAATTGTCAATTGAGCTAGAGCTCTCGGCTGAGCTCGTCAGCGCTAGTTAGTTTTTTAAGCACATCTTTGAAAAGTGTTCGGCATATTCACTTCTTCGTTTGCGTGTCCTTTCGTCGATGCTGATGTTCCACTTGCTCACCGTTGAGGTTCGCAGCGGCCGCAGTGCCCAGCTGTCGGCCACGGCTCCCGGTGTCAAAGTATTGAACGAAGACTCTGACTACAACGTACGCCACGGTTACCATTCCTCGCCATCTGTACACATTCTCCAACCAACCTAAATTAGATGTCGAGTACCAGATTGGCATGTAAGAGCGCGTGAGCCAGAACAACGACAGCGACTTTGCCTTAATGATTGAAAATGCAATATTATGTTCGGGCGGAACACTGCATGTCTGGTTCAGCACACTTGAAGACGGATTTTCTAGCTGCGATACCTTCAAACAGAAGATCTGCGATCGTTGTGGAAACCCGGCCGGTGGCCAAATGGCTGCATGAGAAGAGCTCGGTACACAAGTGCAGTCGTCCAGGGAATTGTATATCTCGTACACACAGGACATACTGGTTATTTGTTTGAAAGTCGAACAGCAAATGGGGAAGGTTGAAAAACTAGCCCACGTTTCCAAAGGGATGGCGGGCGAAGCGTTCAATTTGTTCATATGCAACAAATTTTGTACCACCGGATTTAATTTCAAGAAATCCCACTGCTTCATGCGGCCCAAAAGGCAAAGCCTGATTCCCCAGTTTTTCCGGTTCCCTAACACCGCATGCGACGTCAACCGGCGCAGACCTTACCACCACACGGTGATTGAATTAGAAGGCGACACGTAGAGCTCACCGCGAGCTTGAGGTTGCAAGGGCGCCCCCTTTCATCAACACCCATTTGACCACACGTCTGAACAATAATATCCTTCACTCATGCATTCTTTCGGCAAGAATTTCACGACCTCAATTTCCCTACCTCCTGATGTGCCGCCAGACCTGACGCCAAGCCGTAATCGACAGCTGCGCCTTGCGACGACCTGCATTCTCCTCGCAGATTCCACAATCCTACTCAGTGGAGAAATTCCGTCGTCAAAGCGACCTGCTTTCTTTGACAACAAATCGGCAATGTAGCCTGAGCGCATCTCCTGGACATCCGCCTATTAGTGCTATTTCCTCCCTCTCCTCGCCCATATGCCGATCTCCTACGTTATTCGCCCCGCTGTATGTTTCCTACTCCTTACGTCCCTGTAGATGGCGCTGTTTGCCATTATATCTGCAATATCAGTCCCCTTTACCCCAGTCACACCGCCATTCCTTGCAGACAACAATAGACTCTCCCGGATGTAAATTCGGCCATGCAGCTCCAGAGTGTAGGGCTGCATTATTTTTATCGAGCAAAATTTCTACATTGGCGCTCCCTACTAACCAATACTTACTCGAAGTTCGCCAGATTCACTGATACTTCTGGGCAAACTTTGCGCGCTCCCTCCGAATAAACGTTGCGGCAGTTGAGAAATACAAATGCCGAAAAATAGTGTTGACGCTACAAGTCGGGTGCCTTGAACCACTCCACGTACCACAGAGCAGTACTTTCGCATTGGCGTGCAATACTTGACCCTTTTCGTCTATCATCATCTGGCAACAAGTGCGTCGCTGTGGTGACTGATTGCGCGATCCGTTATGTAATCACCGGACTGCTTCTAACAAGCTGCGCCACAGAAGTTGCCAATTTTTCCCAATACACGCGTTTTTAAATCATGGAGCTTCGTGCCAACTGCTCCTGACCATAGCTGGACATCCGTTTCTAAAGGTATCGCCGACATCCTGCATTCCTTCTCGACTAGGCGTTGACTGACTACGTGTTACCCTCGACAAACAAATGGTTTCACGGGGCTTCTGAACCCAACCCTGATATACATGCTTGAATATTGCATCTTACACCTAGTTCTTCCCTGTGTCACATTTGAATCTATTTATTCACTCCACAGCAGTGCGGATTGCATTCTTTTCTCCCGGTTATCGGCCGAGAACCCGCATTCCAATTGCACAAATCTGTTATGTTTGCCAAAGCACAGGCCAGAGCATATGCGCGACACTATAACCCAGTTGACCGAGTATGAGAAGAGTGCCATGCTCGCATCCTGACCTCTGAAGAGTCAACGGTGTTTGTACAATCTACAACATGGAGACGCGGATATTTCTCCTGGTTCCCTATTACCGCTGTGGTCATCTACCAGTCACCTTGGTCTGCCAGAAAAACTCATGTTTCGATACGCAGGCCTATACCGAGTGCTGCTCATGCTGCGGCTTCGGTTAAATAAGAAATTTTCCTAGTCCCTACCAGTATCTCATCTGTGCCGCATTCCACTGACGCTATGCATGGCGCACGCATCAAGCCTTGTTACTTCACTGTTAGAATCGATATTTGAACTAACCGGGGCGCTACTTCTACTGCCAGGGATACTGCCACATGCATAGTGCGTGTTTCTTATGGACGATGCATGCGGGCGCCCTAGCGAAGCAGAAGTCTTCCTTGGGCTCAAGCTTTCAGCTGAATTGACCAACGCTGAAGTGGTTGTAAAAATACATTCTGTAAATATTCTTCAGTTTATTTATTGCACCATATGCGTAGAAAAATCTTCACTGTGTCATTCACGTTTTTGAACAGGTTTTATTGGAAAACAAAGATGACTGCAATTTGTGGAAGATGCTTCGTACAACGAACATCTTATGTTTTTGCCTTTATCTGGCAAGATAGAAAATTATTTGCCAAGCAATTTTCGATCACTTTATATATTCTTCTTGATATAAAAGTAAGTACGTAATGAAATATCAAAATATTCCTTCAAAAACAAAGCGACATGCAGTAGGTCAACATTGCTGTTGAGCTTCCCGTTAAAGGCAAATAAATCGTCCAAAGCTGGTGCTTTGTGCTTGCCTATGAAACGAAGTGTTGTTATGAAAGCAAGCACACCACATTTGACAGTTACATTAATGATGAAAAGAAACAAAAAGGTTTTTTGTACTAATCAAACACATAAGATTTTAAAAATTTGAACGTAGAAGTGCCTTTGTCTGCGGCGGCATTTCCAACAGGCCAAAGTGGCTTCTCTGATAAATACCGACTGTAGGGAAACTTAATGGATACTTTACTGCAACAACAACGGTATTTTCCACAATCTTTCGGGGCATATACATTTAGACCACTGGTCTTGATTCCTTGTTCTCAATGTGGTCACATAGCAATCTTTCCCTTTCAATGCCTTGTCATCAGTAATTCGATCAGTACACAACTGTAGCTTTCTTTCTGCCGTCGAATAGGTGCGAGTTTGCTTAGCCTATAGGAATGTTTCTTGAATGGTGGAGTCAACCCGCCAACAAAAATAGTACAAACACATTTCGGTGCCAGCTGACACCTTTGTCTTTTTAGGATAGGCATTTTTATTAGCTGCATTATCGTTATTTCAAGGGCATTCTAAGTGGCTCGCGAGCAGTGGATGGTTTTTCTACGCCCCGCTGCCTTTTAGCCGTAAGGAATATCATTTTCTTGTCGGCTAACTAGAGACATCATTATCGGAGTTACTACAAGTTGACAAGTCGTCCTTGTTATACCATTGAGTTTCAGCGACCCACTAGGTATATACTTCTTATTCGCACAAAATATCATTTAAGATGTAGCAGTGACACCCTCTATTTCATATCAATACACTATCCAGTAAATATGTCTGCCCAGGTTTAATCACCGCTACGGAAGGCTATGGAAGGTCCTGTACGCTGCGTCAAAAACATGCCTCAATCCTTAACTGGCAGTTCAACAATACTCTTCATTGTCACTGCGCACCACCAACGCCACATCTAACCGCAGTAACACTTTCACAAGGTGAATGTGAGTTCTTGGGACTCACCACCATGCACATGGAAAATAAGGTCTTTCTTGGGCAAAGGAAACACTTTTTTCAAATTTCTCAATGTGACATCTACTTGCTCTTAGAAAATAACGACACAGCCTCGAGTTTTAGTCTTAAAAATGTGCTCGTGCTCACTCTTCCTTTATTTTTGAAGACTACTGTCGAGCAAATATGTGAATAATGGTAAATATTATGACACACACTCAAATTTAAATTTCCCTTCCTTTTGCAGCCATTTTTGTTAGGCCGACAATGTTGTTCAGGTGCCCGGTAAATGGTTAAGACAGCAAATTCATCAGAGATGACACACCAGCTTGCCTGCGCTGACGTTCGAGCTGCGGGGACTCTCTTGCGGCTGCTATTTACTGTTAGCTCTTTACGTATAAGTGCACGTATCGCGATTCAGCCGCCTCTTACATATGTGTCATATTGCTTGCTCGATGAGATCTCATGTCGTCTGCTTTCGTAGCCAACTACTGCAGGCTCACTGTAGTGAGGATTGTGCAAGTAATAATATCGCAGAAAAAGGGTTCCTTACTGTTGAGGCTTAAACACTACACTACATGAGGTAGCCGCTAAACTGAACTTCACATCCAATTTTTCCCTGTCGGCTCTTAAATTGCAGCACTGCAACCGCAATCACAAACACGGTTGTGGTGCCGAAATGTGCAGACGTGGGTTGACAGTTGCGACCGCGTTCTCTGATGTTTCCTGCTTACAGCTAGAAGACATCTTTCCTCTGTAGCGTTCTTACTTAAAAGTTGCCGATGATTTGATAGAGACTGTTAATGTGCATCAGGACAGCAGTAGCAAAAATGTTTTATGGTTGTGGCACTGTTTGTAGGAATCAACGGCCCAGTTTTTGTGGTATCTTTTGTGACGATTGCGCAAGCCTATTTTGCACAATGCCCACACATTCAGTTGTCGTTAGAGTCCTTTAATTGACACAAAAGGACGCCAAACACGTTCATGTGCAAAACAATAATGCAGGGTTCCAACAGTGTTGCCCCATGACTCGACATGTCTCCAGCGCAAGAGACCACCACGTCCTAAAAAACCTTTCATTTAAACAATCTCTTTTGCCGGGACACAAATTGGGTCGTGAAAATAAATCACAGAGATGCTTTCAAAATTAAAAAAATGAATCCTAATAGCCATCACTACCTTTTAACATGAATATCGCTCGCCTTAAGCTAAAGCTCTCTCTCACGCCTTCGTTGACCACCTCGCAAGCATTATACGATTTTGGTATCGCAGCGACTTTTATCCTCCGCTATTGCGTCAGGTCTATCAATTCTTATTCACGCGCAACTGCATTTAGGAGCGTCGCGTCATGAAAACTGGAGACGACTGGTTGCCTAGAACTATACAAAGCCGACTCTCAATGACGTTTTGCTTAGTACATTGAATCTTACCATACAATGTGTGGATGGGGCTAAGGACGTCCGTTTTTAAAAATGTCGAAAAATCATGAAGAGAAGCATGTCTCCATATTTGTTATGCGCTTATCTATACACCGTCCTTATGCTGCATATATAAAATGTTTTATTTGTGCATTCGAACTTTCAGGCAGACAGTCCCTACCTACCGGTGTCGAGCATTATTACGGTCTTTTGCACGCAAATAGCCGTTGCGTCATTACCGGGCAGTATCCTAAGCTGGGAGGTAAGACAATTCTTTGATATAACCAAAATTATAGTTTTATTACAACTCGTAGAATGTCCTTCATTCTCTTCTTGTTATTGCCTGCTTTGTTATGGTAGGGAACCAAGTCTTACACGTTGTGTGCAAATGTAACTTACTACCGTTTGTGTTCACTAAAACTACACATAAATAAATGCAGACAGGCGAGAAGCTAGCCACCTTAAAGAGGAGATGACGCTGAAGCGGTGGATGCTAATGTCATTTTTTAAGAACAAAGAGGGCATGATGAAGGCGAAGTTGTTCTTAATAGGGGAAAAGTGTAGCAAATGCGTGTCACAATGGTAGACACCTAAACATTCATGTCGGGAAAAGTCAACGGGCCTTAGCGGAAAGCTCAAAGCACAGATGGTATTTGTTAAGGTAAAATTTTGTGAAACGATGCGTACCCATGCGTAGATGAGGCGGTCAAAGAATGCTCCGCCGCAATGCATCCGTAGGACACATATAAATGTAATATCAGAAAAGAATGTATATTGATAAATACATGGAGGAACAAGGCAAATCATTTGCTCAGTGACATCCTTACACTAAGGAGCTTGCAGTGTCATGGCACCTCCAAGCGAACAAGAATGATTCCAGTACTTCATGTTTAACATATTGAAAAATTTTCTCCACGCCGCCTTTTATGGAAACCGAATACCCAGTCCCGATTCTCTATTTCTGTGTTTTAAATGCATCCTTCGAGGAAGTGGACGACTTTTGCTTTCGTGCCCCTTTTCGATATCCGTGGTCTCTAGAACCACTATTCTTTTGAAGGGACAACCTACTAGGTTTTAAAAATCGTTCCTAAACACTAGGTGCACCCAAGTGAAAATGACGAAACTATAAAGTAAAGGCGCGTCTTCTATTTTCCCACTGCTCTGCTAACCTGACCACGATAATTTGCCCAAACATGTCATTTCTCACCCCAACTTTTAGCTTTGAAATATTTATATTTTCTTAATTTTTGTCATGTTAAATATTCGCAGGGGTGACACTGATATAATGCGCATAGGTTCAACTGCCAACACATCTCAAAGTACGCAGACAAGGCTAGCGAATTTTCCTGACAGTACGTTTTCTTTTTAAATGTCTTGAAAAGCTTCGTCCGCGCAGCTGCATCTTTGGATCCTGTTTCAGAAACGACCGACTGCACTTACTGGGTCACAGAGCATGACGCTAAAACAAGGCATCCAGATTGTGACTACCTTTTTATGAACTACTGCACCTCACCGCAACTTATAAACTCAACAACTATAACTGAATGCTTGTAACGCTGTACTGCACAAATAAAAGGATTCTTGTACATTTGTACTTATTTCGGGAGACCGTATTTACTAACAGGGTTCTAGAGAACAAAACGAGTTTCGTAGTGACAACTCCACTTAATCATTACATACAACATCGCAGAATAAAAATATCTAAGTGCTCCTGCTACACATGACGCATTGTAATAAGATTGTGCATCCCAGCACTGACCATGAATACAAACTCTAGTTCACTTCTGCTATGGCTGAAGAATTTTTATGCCCTAAAATTATTGAGTTTGAGACCTATTACACCTACTCCCCTCTATTTTTTCTTATTCTTCGACCTCTTTGTCCAAAGTTTGACATGCCAAAGATTTGTTTCCGAATCCATACCTACTTTAGAAACTGTATTGCTTGGATTCTCCGCCAACACAACCTTTGCGGCAAGCCCTCTCTACAACTACTTCCGGTACGTGGTACACTATTTCCCCATACATTAACAGCCTTGTGTACCAGAATACACATTAAAGGAAGATAATCGATGTCGGTAGCTACAGGCTGATCTAGCCTTCCGCAAGCTTTCAACGATTGGTCCGCTCAAGTACATCATGTCAAATTCGGAGGAACATCGAGCTCTACACAACACCGACAAGGAAGACGGCGGGTGAGTGCGAACTATAGCCTCAAGACAAAGCATGCTGCATTGCAACCGTCTCTCTTTCTTTACTTCTATACTTATCAATTTGGGTTCACTTACAAATAAAAGAGGAGGCCCAGGTAAAATATGTTATGACGAAGCATGAAGAGCGCTGGACCACCTGTTCCAAACGGTATGTGACGTAACACTTACAACACACATATCTAATCCCGCCATGCAACATTGTATCGTTCAAGGTAGGAATTTCACCTCCACACATAAAAAGTTGTAATCTAAGTGAAAAATGCCAAATGTGATTTAAATGACGTACTCAAGAACAGAAATGAGCTGCGATTTTGTCGCGGTATTTACGTCGGGACCACATTCGAGCTGCGACTACACATGCCTGGGCATCGTGTTTCTAATCCGTAGCGAATTCTAGAACCATGTATATGCCAATGCTCAACATGTGCGCATGTTGTGTACATAATTCTTGTTGTGACAAACTTTTCGTCTCATGTAGTGCATTATTTATTTCTGCTAGAGAGCGGTATTCACCTGTTTACGCGCATGGAACACATGTTTCCCCTAATTTCAATCGAGGCTCGATAAATTGGTTTCTTCCCTAGAAACCTACTGGGGGCCTCCTATAGAAATAGGAACATAGGTTTCCGAGATATTTTATTTCAATCGCCAACGGTATGAAAAAATGTTGAGGAAAGTTGCTGCAGTCACACAAAAAGGACCTTTTCACCTTTGTCGAGTTAAGTAGTTGCTTTATATGCCATTTTCCCAAAAATATGAAGAAAGATAAAGTGTGCAATATAAATGGTAGTGTTTAAGACATTTTAGCAAATTTTATTATTTAATTCCGATGAATATCACCAGATTTTTATCGAGAAAGAGGCATTGAAAAATATGTGTCCAATTGTACCATAACGGAATGTTGGGTATCACTTGGCGGCGTTCACGTGAGGTTGGCAGTCTGCGTTATAATAGCCGCGTGAAACTAGCGAATTTCTGTATTCAATGGCATGAAAATATTTATTTTTTCAAGTAATGGTTTTAAAATAACCCAAGATCACTCGTATAGGAAGAATTTGTTATATAAGGTTCAGTTTAACAATAGCCACTACGAATCTGCATTAGGGCTTGTCGAAGGAGGTGTTGGCAACATCGGCGCATAAAGTCATGTGGAACATCCAGAGGAGTCAGTACAATAAAAGCCACTAAAATCGAATGCAGGGAAGGTGTTCCAGTGAAAAGTCTCGCAAATTTCAGCTACCAGCGATGAAATGTCAACTGAAAGGGTTATCGAATGGAAGGAGACGTACAAAAATTTGGAGGACGTTTAAGATTCACCTTTAAAAGTGGAACGGGATAGCATTCAAAGATCCGTCGGCACTTCTCCCGTTACCCGCCAACTGTAGCTTATGTAACCGTAATGTTCACCGGGAAACGCTGGCTGCGAACGCTATGCGCAAGGTGAGCTTTTTTTCTTTTATTGATAGAGTGCAAGGAAACGAGAGGGCGGCGCCGCTCCTATTCAGACAGAGCTCAAGCGGCACTTGGAAACCACTCTCGCGTTACAAGGGGTTCGTGTTTTTGTTTCCGCGTCACATAGTTCTACATTATCGTATTATCAAATTACAATCCGTCGCCATCATGTCGGGAAGTTGCGTATAAGCCGTACGTTACTATTTTTCTGACGCATTTTACTCTGAGAATCTGAACTACTTGAGTAACTTCTTTGCGCATCGGGGAGGGCCTGCGTCGGCTGGATATTCGTGGTTCGGAATGATAATCCTCGAAACCACGGCCGACGCTGCGATATGGCACCCTTAATGCTATCGCGTTAGAGCTAAGCCATTTAGAGCTCGTTCCCGTGTGCCACGTGGAGAAATAAAGTGCATTCTTAGTGCAAACAACCCACGTATCTTATAAACCAAGAACTGATTTATTTCACTGTGACGTTGCAGGCCTTGGCAAAATTATTATTTTTTTAATTACAAAGGCACTTAAGTCTCCTTATGTGCCTACAATGACAAGATGTTATGACTCTTACGCACAATAATTTTCTCTCGCACATGTGCTCAAATTGGGAGCATCCATTTTGAGGATGGGCCTCCCAAATTTTGGGAGAGCACCAAGCCAGTTTTCGGAGTGGGCCAGGTCGGTTTTGGACGTTGTTGAACTCATATTTTGAATTGGGCAGGGTCAATTTTTGGTGTCGGCCACACAAATGTTGGTGGTGGGTCAAGTCAGGTCGGTTATGAGCGTAGACCTAGTCAAATTTCGAGTTTCGCAAAGCCAAATTTGTTGTTGTAGGCCACGGCGTCCGTCCGAAGCCGTGGCTGTTCACGTTGAGATTTCGAAACCTGAGCCGTTGGAGAACCAGCTCCTCGAACCGGACGTCGTCGCTTGGCCGATTGGGTGTTGGTACCATCGGATGTCATTGTTGAAGGCTTGCCGGATTTCTGGTTTCACGACTCATATTATGCTTTCCCATTAAAATTTTCACGATAGGCTGAAAAAGACGGGAACGGCTTCATAAGGTTGGCAGCAGAAATGGAAGCCTCTACCTTTCAAACTTGTGATGAGCTATCATCATCATCATCATCATCATCAGCCTGGTTACGCCCACTGCAGGGCAAAGGCCTCTCCCATACTTCTCCAACAACCCCGGTCATGTACTAATTGTGGCCATGCCGTCCCTGCAAACTTCTTAATCTCATCCGCCCACCTAACTTTCTGCCGCCCCCTGCTACGCTTCCCTTCCCTTGGGATCCAGTCCGTAACCCTTAATGACCATCGGTTATCTTCCCTCCTCATTACATGTCCTGCCCATGCCCATTTCTTTTTCTTGATTTCAACTAAGATGTCATTAACTCGCGTTTGTTCCCTCACCCAATCTGCTCTTTTCTTATCCCTTAACGTTACACCTATCATTCTTCTTTCCATAGCTCGTTGTGTCGTCCTCAATTTGAGTAGAACCCTTTTAGTAAGCCTCCAGGTTTCTGCCCCGTAGGTGAGTACTGGTAAGACACACCTATTATATACTTTTCTCTTGAGGGATAATGGCAACCTGCTGTTCATGATTTGGGAATGCCTGCCAAACGCACCCCAGCCCATTCTTATTCTTCTGATTATTTCCGTCTCATGATCCGGATCCGCCGTCACTACCTGCCCTAAGTAGATGTATTCCCTTACGACTTCCAGTGCCTCGCTGCCTATTGTAAATTGCTGTTCTCTCCCGAGACTGTTAAGCATTACTTTAGTTTTCTGCAGATTAATTTTTAGACCCACTCTTCTGCTTTGCCTCTCCAGGTCAGTGAGCATGCATTGCAATTGGTCCCCTGAGTTACTAAGCAAGGCAATATCATCAGCGAATCGCAAGTTACTAAGGTATTCTCCATTAACTTTTATCCCCAATTCTTCCCAATCCAGGTCTCTGAATACCTCCTGTAAACACGCTGTGAATAGCATTGGAGATATCGTATCTCCCTGCCTGACGCCTTTCTTTATTGGGATTTTGTTGCTTGCTTTATGGAGGACTACGGTGGCTGTGGAGCCGCTATAGATATCTTCCAGTATTTTTACATATGGCTCATCTACACCCTGATTCCGTAATGCCTCCGTGACTGCTGAGGTTTCGACTGAATCAAACGCTTTCTCGTAATCAATGAAAGCTATATATAAGGGTTGGTTATATTCGATGAGCTATCACATCTTTCCAAAAGAAAATTGTTACCTACGTAGTGTTCTGGAAGTCAAAAATAATATGTTCGATTCCTGTGCGCTTTCAATTCTTGGGCATTGAATTATACAATGCCTACATTACGTATGTTGAAGTGCTTGCGGCCGAGCATCATGCCCACTTGGACGCTGTTCCAATTCTGCCAAGCAGCGGCATATGTTCTTACACAAATCTTTCCAGACGAAAGCCGAGCAGCAGGCTTGTGCATAAAGATGCGCGTGGCAAGAATATATTGCAGTCAATATTACTGGAGCTGTCGGTTTTAAAGGAGCGCGACTTGTGCAAACTCAACGCTCAAACACCGCAGATTACATTTCGGCAACACTTGACTTGTTCACTCTTGCTGCCACAAGTAATTGCTTCATGGCACATAACGGTGGAACCAGTCAAGACGTTAACGTAAACGTTTAGTTCTCTGAAGGTTGATAGGGATCTATTATTCCCAGAGAGTTCCATGTATGATAGAAGTAATATATTTATTTTCATAAGTGCCGCAATATTGCATAGAACACCCAAATGAAGGAAAGAATATATTGATGATTTCTCGGCTCATTGGACAATATATTTGAGAGGGTCAGCTACGCAATAAAAATAGTTTGTACAGTTTCAATACTAGGTATAATATTTTTGCAACAAACTAAACAGCATGATAATTATCTGATACCTTTGTTATACGGCAAAATCTTTTTCTGCTCCAAACAAGATTATGAATATTTGATGGTATCATGATGACCGGAGGCGTTTATTGCGCACATATTGATTGGGGTTTCCAGAATACTTCTCCCAGAGGGTAGGTTCTCATCGCACAAGCTCAACAGCCTCAGGTCACGGTCTACTATGACTTTGATTTCCCCACCAGAGAATGTACAACAGCAATTACCAACCCAAGTCCAGACTTCATATTGACAGACACGTCCACAACCTGGAATTGAACAGAACAATACATACTTTAGGTAGTGACCGCTATATTATCGAAGTTCAAATCTCAGGTCCTCGAGCATTCCGAACGCGAATAAAGCATAAAATAATCATCAGGGATAAACTTACAACATGATGCAATGCCAATCCAGATGGATTGTCCAAAAAACTCTGAATATTTGCTATTGCACGTTCAGTCTCTTTGGGTACTCAGGCTCATTGCACTTTCAGGCCGCGAGCCCATCGAATATCACCTTCTCTTTCTCTCTCATACACCGCAGGAAGAAACGCTATGCTGACCACCACAACGAAACCAACTGACTAAATGGCCGAAAAGGAATGTTCAGCGCGAATGTTGATTCAGTGCTCCAATGACATATTTTGACCAATCAGAAGAAAACATACGGTCGCGTTCGGAAATCCAACGCTCCTTTTCCTGGTGGTTTTATACAGGGCGTATTTCTTTAACCGGACCAAATTTTTAGATTGCCTACGGAAGATGACACTATACTAACCCTCGGTGAGGCGTCCATTACCACTATGAGAAATAAATATATTAAAAAAATAGTTAATTAAATTACGCCAATTATCTTTTTAATGAACCACTTTGCGCCACGTATTTCAACGTACGAAATATAGCCACTGAGTTCGCACAGTGTATCCATGTGCAACGAATTCTCTGGCGAGCACCAGTTCCGATATATTATTTTCAAAGCATCCGTCGAAATGCATTGGTGTTCCAGTTACTTTTGTGCTTTAATGAATGACGCATCAGTTTCTTAAACAAATAGCTGGGATGTCAATGTATTTGGCTGACGCTTTGAAAATTATTACCTCGGAACTACTGCTGTCTGGAAAATGTGTTGGAAGTGAATACGCCGTGCGAACTAACTGTCTATAACTCGTAGATTGAAATATCCAGCCCAAAGTAATTTAAAAATGTATTTACTGTAGTTAAGTTAATTATTACATTTAAAATTTTATTTTCTCGATGAAGTAATGGTCGCCTCATCGAATAATTTAGATCGAGGGTTAGAACTGTGCTATCTGACATCAGCAATTAAAAAAAAATTGGTTCATCAAAAAAATAAAGACGCTTTATAGCTACCCGCTTCCAAATCTGCAGGATCTACATCGTTGGTGGTCGCAACTTTGGCAGTACAGAAACGTCGGTGGCACGAAACTTTCACACTGCAGGCTGCTGCTTCTTGCTGGCTCGAGCAACACGTACCACTGTGAAGTCTCAAGCATCTACATCGTAGGCAGCTGCAACCTCGGCAATAGCAAAACATCGGTAGCATGTGACGTTGGCACCACAGACTGCTACTTTTTGCTGGCTAGGGGAATACGCACCGCTGTGGACTCTGAAGCATCTGCATCGTCAGCCGCTGCAAATTCGGCACTAGCAAAACATTAGTGAGATGCGACGTTGCCACCGCGGGCTGCTGCTTCTTGCTGGATCGGGCAAGACGTACCGCTGTGGAGCCTGAAGCAGCTAGATCGTCGGCGGTCTCTACCTCGGCAATAGCAAAACGTCCGGGGCATGTAACGTTGGTACCGCAAGCTGCTTCTTCTTGCGGGCTAGAGCAAGACCTACCGCTGTAGAGTATATTTAGCAGTTCTAACTGCTCGTTTGTATGATAGTGTTCAGGCACTTTCTAATAGCCTAGGATTGCATTTCGTTCGTGACAACTAAACTGTTTCCAGATGAAAGAGAACAACCTGCCTTCAGGAAGAGGAGATTCTGCCATGGTTCACACGCATGTCATCAATCAGGTAACTGAAAAATTCGCGAATCGATCTGTCTATATGGCTTTCGTAGATTATGAAAAGGCAATATATTCAATAGAAATAGCAGCAGTCATGGGATGCATTGCGTAATCAAGGAGTACAAGATGCATACGAGTACATCTTGAAAAATATTCACAACGGTTGCACAACTGCCTTGGCTCTCGACAACAAAAGCAAAAAATTATCCATGAAGAAATACATCAGGAAAGGAGACAAAGTCTTGCCAGTGCCATTCACTACATTCTTGGAATAAGTTTTCAAGATATTAGACTGGGAAGCTCTAGGAGTGAAGATCAACGGCGAATATATCAGTAACATAGGGCTTGCAGATTACATTCTCCTTGTTCAGCCAGATTAGAAAAAAATTGGAGCAAATTATTGATAAACATAACCAAGAATGTTTAAGAGTAGGGTTAAATATTAATATGCAGAAGAGAAAGGTAATCTTCAATAGCCTGGCAAGGGAACACGAGTTCAGGAGCGCCAGTGAGCCTCTAGAGTATTTGCAGGAGTACGTTTACCTTGATCAATTACTCACAGGGGGACTCTGATTATGCGGGGGAAATTTACAGAAGCATGCAAATTGGTTGGAGTGCACGCATCGGACATTGTCAGATCCTCACGCGAAGAATACCACTGTCGTTGAAAAGTGTGAGTTTGTGCATTTTACCAGTGTTAACATATGGGGCAGAAACATTGAGGTGGACAAAGAAGCTCTAGAATAATTTGGATACCGCACAAACAGTAATGAAGCCCAAAATGTTAGGCGTAAACGTAATAGACCGAAAAAGAGCAGTGTGGATTACGTGGCAAACGGCAATAACAAATATGCTAGGTGATATAGGAGAAAAAAATCGATCCGTGCAGGCCATGTAATGCTTACTGGAGATAACCGATGCACCATAAGAGTTACAAAATGGGTGCCAAGGTAACAGACGCGCAGTCGTGGAGGGCAGAAAATCAGGTGGAGGGAAGAATTGGACGAAATTTGCAGCTGAAATTTGAAATCAGCTAGCGCAAAATCGCTGGCAGATGCCTTCATCCTACCGCGCACATGAAAATAGTCGGCTGCTTCCACTAAAAATAATGATAACAACCATGGCGTTTCCACATTCGAATAACATTACCACAAAAATCAAATATGCTGCTAATTTTTTTTCAGAGATAGAATGAATTCCTTTTAAAAGTAAACTGAAAACCTTGGGTACACTTGTGAAATACAAACATTGTGCACTCCTTCAATCCGTACACAGTTATATACGTTTGCACCTATGGGGCTTACCTTGTCCCACAACAATGAGCGTCATTTATTTCGCCCACATTTCAGTTTTGACGCAGCGCCCGTTACATTTAGGTCACGAACAGCAAGCGAGCTGTCAGCATGAGAGAGAATTATCTGTAGGAAAGTAGCCAGCACGCACTTTTCATGAAAGGAAACATCAGCAAGGCGGATGACCATTATTGTTGTGGGACAAGATAAGTCCAAAGGGGTGAAATCTTTTTAATTGTGTAGAGTCAGACCGAATGCCGGCCCTACAATAGATGAGACGCACGAAAGGTAGAAAACCCTTGCGCTGTAAAGAACATGTTCATTCACGAAGGCGCCATCATGCACCATGAATAACTAACTATACATGAGCGCGCATGTAACGCCATCGTTGATAAATTATAAAACATATTGCTAGAATAGTATTTCCAATGACGAAGATGCGAGCAGTAAGAAGACGACGACGACGATTGAAGGCTACTGCGGACAGTTGCCTCTTGGCCAAGTGCGGCATATTACGTTGTAAATATACTTGTATATAGCTTTTCATCTGCGTCTTCTTACGTAACATATCTGGTGGAGGTGGACGTTCCCTGTACCTCGTCGCGGAGCTTCGCAGTGGACTGCACGTCGAGCCTTCCTTCATGGCTCCCGGCGATGACAACTCGACTCAGCCGCCTCTGACACCTGCTCCCACTTCGACGACCTACATCACTCTCCCTGCTCCTCGTGATCCTGGCGTATTCTCGGGCAAAGATGGAGAAAACGTCGAAGACTCAATCAGCCTGTACGAACACGTCAGCCGCAATAACCGGTGGGACCCTAATATCATGCTCGCCAACGTAGTTTTTTACCTCGGTGGCACACCTCGAGTTGGGTTTCGGACGCACGAAGATGAGCTCACCACTTGAGATTCGCTCAAGCAAAAGGTCCGAGGCTTGTTCGGCAACCCCTACGGTCACCAATTTGCCGCGCAGAAGGCGCTTTCCGGCCGTGTGCAGACGTCAAAAGAGCCCTACGTCACGTATATTCAGGACATCTTGGCTCTGGGCCGCAAATTTGACGCACACATGACTGAGTCAGACAAGGTATCCCACATCCTCAAAGGCATTGCCGATGACACCTTCAACTTGCTCGTATTCAACAACATTGCGATGGTGGATGCAGTTATAAAAGAGTGCCACCGCCTAGAACTCGCCAAAGCCGACGTATCGACTAGCAGTTTGGCCGTCTGCCCAACACCCCAGCGACATCTTCCTGTGCCGACGCTCCTCGTCCGAACAACACTGGCGATATTACCAGGATCGTCCGGCGTGAGATCGAAGCCCCCTATCTCGTTGCCTTCGACTCCAGGCCCACCAACGCACCTGCAGTCACGGTTTCCTTGATCCATGCAGTTGTCCGCCAGGAGTTCGAAAACATGGGTCTTCGCACCATCTGCTCGGCCCATTACCCTGATACCCACCCGGCTTCTTCGATTCCGCCCCGTCCCGCACCTTCTTACCCACTACGTTTCCGCAACCCATCTGAATGGCGCACTGCTGAAGACAAGCCTATTTGTTTTCACTGCCGTCGGATCGGGCACATTTCTCGGCACTGTCGCAGTCGCTGGACTTCCCCGACCCGGTCTGCTTATACTTCCTACTCTCGCCCCTCAGGCGGCCGTTCTCGTCCCTATGCCGCACACTCCGATAATGCCGCCACTGATTCTCCTGCCCCGAACCTCCCCTATTCTCGTTCACCTTCACCCCAACGACGGCAATCTGGCTCTCCCCAGCCCCGACACTCCTTTTCGCCGACTCCCTTCGGACGCCGCTCCCAGCCGGAAAACTAGATGATGTAGCGCCTCGAGGTGACGCTGCATTATTCCCTACGCCGCCAAATCCTCTACTAACGTTGCCCACTCATCTGAGACTTCTTGACATGTAAGTCAACGGTGTGTCTGTATCTGCTCTTATAGACACTGAGGCGCATTCATCGGTAATGAGCGCTGACCTTCGTAACCGCCCGAAGAAAATAATCACGCCCGCCATGACGCCTGCTGTCCGTGTCGCTGATGGCGGAACAGCACCCGTAATTGGTATCTCTACCGCCCGTGTCTCCTTCGCCGATCGCTCCACAATTGTGCTATTCACAGTCATCGCCCACTGTCCCCACGACATCATCCTCGGCTTAGGCTTCCTCTCCGCGCATTCTGCTCCCATCGATTGTGGCGCCAGTAGTGTTCGCCTTGACCTACCTGTTCTGGATCCAGCTGAACCACACCCCAGTCGCCTCAGTTTCATCGACTTCGTTCGCGTGCCAAAATCGGCACTGACATACGTTAACTTAGTGTCATCCCACCAGTGCCCGACAGTCACTAGATCGCGGCTCCTATGGAAGACGTACTCCTTACATGCGGGATCACAGTACCTCACGCCGTTTTATCTATTACGGCGTATTGCGTCAGCCTTCCATTGGTCAATTTTGGCTTGACGACACAAGTACTGCCACGAGGGATGTCTCTGGCCCAGCTCTCCTCATTCGAGGATCACTCAATAGCATCTATCCCAGCAGACGACAATTCAGCTGATCCTCCTCTACCATCGCAGTCGGCAACTTGTACAATCGCCGACTTACAGAAAATGATTTCGCACGACATGCCGTCCGAGCACGCTCGTGAGCTCTACCGCGTTCTGTTTTCCTACCACGGTACTTTTGACTTTGACGATCGTCCTTTGGCCCAAACTACAGCTGTTAAACATGACAATAATTCGGCGATGCCCCTCCTATTCAATGCCGCCCTTATCGAGTGTCACCGGTTGAGCGTCAAGTTATTCACGCAGAAGTTTTCAAAATACTCGCGAAGAACATCATAGAGCCGTCGAGTAGTCCATGGGCGTCACCTGTTGTACTGGTAAAAAAGGGGGATGGTTCAAGGCGCTTTTGCGTGGATTGTCGGCACCTTAATAGGGCTACCAAAAAGGACGTGTATCCCCTACCTCGGATTGATGACGCCCTTGACTGCCTCCATGGTGCTCGCTAGTTCTCCTCTATTGACATTCGCTCCGGCTACTGGCAGATTGTTGTGGACCATCTCGACCGCGAGAAGACTGCTTTCTAACACCCGACGGTCTTTATCAATTCAAAGTGATGTAATGTTCCTGCCAATGTTGAACGCATGATGGACTTACTTCTTCACGATTTCAAATAGCCCACATGCCTGTGCTACTTGGACGACGTTATAGTATTCTCCCCAACGTTCGCTACGCACCTAAGGCGCCTCTCGGCAGTCCTGGACGTTTTTCGTCGAGCCGGTGTGCAACTGAATGCATCGAAGTGCCGATTCGGCCGTCGCCAGATTACCGTCCTTGGGCATCTCGTTGATGCGAACGGACTGCAGCCGGACCCAGGCAAGATCCATGCTGTTAAGCCCTGCCCTGCTCTGAATTGTGTCAAAGATGTGCGCAGCTTCATCGGCCTTTCACGGTGATAGCAAAACCACTAACCGAGCTTTTGAAAAAAGACGCCCCTTTTCAGTGGGGCGATAATGAGGCCTATGCATTCTCGCACGTAATCGACCTTCTCACAACGCCTCCCGTTCTGGCCCATTTCGATCCTTACTCTAAGTCCGTGGCCAGTGACCACAGCATTGGCGCAGTACTGGCACAACGCCAGCGCGGCAACGACCGTGCTATCGCTTACGCCAGCGGGCTCCTCTCACCCTCCGAGCGCAACTATTCCATCACTGAGCGTGAGTGCCTGGCCCTAGTTTGGGCGGTTGCGAAATTCCGCCCATACTTATATGGCCGACCCTTTTCCGTTGTCACAGACCATCACGCGCTTTGCTGGTTATGCTCACTGAAAGATCCTACAGGAAGACTTGGTCGCTGTGCCTTACGTGTCCAAGAATATTCCCATACTGTCACCTACAAATCTGGCCGACTATGCAAGGACGCTGACTGCCTGTCTCGTTACCCGTAGACGAGCCTGACGACGGCGACAGTAGTACCACCAACGACATTTTCTCTGTGTCTGCCTTCGCTAACATCGCCGATGAACAATACCGAGATCTATCGCTACGAGCACTCATCGAGCGTCTGCGCTCTACACTTACCGACGCATCTGTTCGCCGATATGTCCTCCAGGGCGGCATTCTGTACCAAAGGAACATTTTCCCTGATTGATCTGATCTTCTTATCGTGCCAAAACATCTATGAGAGACAGTGCTCTTGGGGTAACCCGTACGTAAGACCGCGTCCCCCGCTGCTTCTATTGGCTTGGTCTCGCTCGCTCCGTGCGACGCTATGTTGTTGCCTCTGATACCTACCAGCGTCTCAGGTGCTACCCGCCTCAGGTGATACCTGCCGGTCATCCCCAGCCGATCACCGTCCCTGTGGAACCGTTCTTTCGTGTTGGAATAGACCTCCTCGGTCCCTTTCCCACGTCATCCTCTGGAAACAAATGGGTAGCCGTCGTAACTGATTACGCCACCCGATACGCTATCACGCGGGCTCTCCCTACCAGTTGCACCAGTGACGTGGCGGACTTTCTCTTGCGTGACATTATCTTGCATCATGGTGCCCCGCGACAGCTGCTTACTGACCGTGGTCAAAACTCCCTCTCGAAAGTTATCGCACACATTGTGCGTTCCTGCTCCACTCAACACAAGCTGACTGCCTCATACCATCCTCAAACCAATGGCCTGACAGAGCGGCTAAACCGTACTCTTACCGATATGCTGTCGATGTACGTTTCCAAGGACCACCACGATTGGGACATTGCCCTTCCTTGCGTCACATTTGCTTATAAGTCTTCCCGCCACGACACCGCCGGATTATCTGCATTTTATCTACTCTATGGTCGGGAACAGACCTTGCTCCTTGACAGGGCACATCATCCTGCTGTGATCTCAACAAGCGAGTATGCGCGTGACGCCATCGCCCTCGCCGACCATGCACGCCAGCTTGCCCGTTCTCGACTGAAGGACTGGCAAACCACCCAGCAGCGTCAGTACAACGCCCGCCACCGTGACGTGCACTTTTCGCCAGGTGCGCCCGTGCTCCTGTTGTCGCCCTCTCGTCATGTCGACTTTCAGAAAAGCTCCTTTCGCGATACACAGGGCCCTACCGCGTGCTGCTCCAGGGGACGCCTGTGACGTACGAAATTGCTCCTGTGAGCTCAACCTCATCATCTACTCTGGCATCTAGTGATGTCGTGCACGTCAGTAGGCTCAAGGCCTACTACACTGCTTCCGATTCCGGCCTTTAGTCGCTCCGGGACGGCGCTTTTGTCGCCGGGGGTAGTGCTACGGAATAGTATTTCCAATGACGAGGAGGCGAGCAGTAAGAAGACGACGACGACGATTGGGGGCTAGCGTTGGCTATTGCCTCTTGGCCAAGTGCGGCATGTTACGTTGAAAATATACTTGTACATAGCTTTTCATCTGCGCCTTCTTACGTAACAATCTTTTTGCGCTATTCGCGCACGCGCAGTACTCTAACCACGAACACGAGGAGGGAGGCTGGTGCGAGGTTCATGTGTTTCTTATTCCTCGCATTTCCTACATTCTGTTCGTAGTCTCTAAATATATATATTGACGAATTTTCATTCATTCTTTTTATTCACGATGTTGCAGGGAGAGGTAAACCAAAGTGCCTAGTGACTGAATTTGACAAAATCTCTTGGTGCCACGTCCTAGCATAGCCCTAGAAAATCTGCTTTTCATTGACTTTTTCTTTTTCGTAGAGCGCTATATGGTTGATACGTTAACACACTTTGTCTCTGCTTTCATTGTGCACAATGCATGACTAAATTTTCTGTAAATTACTCTTAAAATGTGAAGAAGGAAATTGTTCCACATAAAGCATTTCCAGCATACATGTTCGGGTAGTGGTATGGGATTATTTTGAACAGAAATGAGCACCTGTGATAACATTTTATTTATTGAACGTTTTGTAGAAATGTGATCGTTACACAATTTGTCCCACATAACTTCAGCCAAAGTTGAACCAAACGCATACTGTTCACTTGTGTAGAGTCACTTTGGCTATTTTTGTTATTTTTATCTTTACTAACGGATTAGTTATGTTTAATTAATTAACTTTTTAGGTATTGGCTGCAGGCACCAAGTTTGATACGCAAAGTTGTGGAGCACCTTCAGAAACCTCTCAATAAATTGTTTCCAAACGATATATCCCACGCGGTCCTTTTTTCCGCTTTCCGAAGAAAGCATGTGACATATGAAAAGAATACCACGTGACGGGGCGCTTGGGCACTGTTATTGTGCCCAAGCGCCCCAACAATGTCGGCTACAGCGAGACTGGCCCATGTAGGGCTTTATGTTTGGTTTAGGTATCTGGGCATGCGGCTCTTATCGCCGGATGGTGCAAATGAATGCTGCTGACCGAGCGTTGCGGATGCGCTAAAGCATGTAAGGCCACGAAAAAGAACAAACGAAAGCAGCATTTTGATTCTGCTTGAAAGAAGGACGATGGAAGGCGATGATGGTTGCTACTATTTTGCCATCTTACGCAAATGACATTGTAATAATTTGCAAATTGAACAATGATGCTACAACTTTAAGTGTTAGGGCTCGAATAACAGCGAATAAATGAAAAAGAAAACCTTGGCTTTAGTCAAAGAAGATTACGCATGTCTTCTTCAGATGATTACTATTTTCCCACTGACCCCGTCTGCTCTCCTTCTCACACTTACTGACTACCAGACGTTCTTTTTTGATCTCGCACCCCGCACGTTCGCATCGCTTCGTGGTCGCAGTACTGCTTGGCCGCGTCTGGATTCACACTTGTGCACTGTGACCGGTGCGTCAGTCCCTGAGAGATTTCACCCGCAGACTGTTACAGTTTACCCGATGTAGATCATACCTTATATACCTCGTTTGAACCAATCCCAGCGAACTGTATTATATCAAGTGCACCTCAGGGGCTTGTATCCCTGCGTGTTCTCCACAACAACGCTATTTCGGTGTGACCAACGTTGTGCAGCAGATATGGCTTACTCCAATGAGAAAACAGCTGATATGGTTTTGGCTTTAGGTGAGTGAAGTGGACAAAGAAGGCGCGCAGTTGATATATTTCAATGCTGGCATCCAGGTACACCTCCGAGCCTAATGTCTATTGTGCGTGCAAATCTTGAAAATGGCCGTATGTAGTATTCCCGCGGCAGTGGATTGAGCAACATGGGCCCATTGCTTGGCCAGCAGGGTCGCCAGATTTAACTCTCCTCGATTTCTTTCTCTGGGGCTAAGTGAAGGATGAAGTTTACTGAACACTAACCACAACATCAGATAACCTAAAAGAACAAATAAGACAAGTCTGCAGGTCCATTCCTGATACCATGTTCAAGAACGCATCGGAAACTGTGCATATGAGATGCCAAATGTGCATCCCAGTAGATGGTGACCTCTTCCAATAGGCATTATAATCAAAGGGCGCTGTTTCGATTGAAGGCTGCTAGAAAATCACCCCGGCACCAACCCCGCCTCCCAACCAAACTCCATTACACTCCCTTGGTAGGCTGCCAGCTCTTAGCCATTTCAAGCGTCAAAAAAATAAACCTATCTTCTTGTTCTTTTTCATCTCCTTAGATGTTTTATCGCTTCGGCAACGCGCGGCTAACAGCACGCATTTGCAGTGTCATGCGAATGCACAGTCATTCGGAAGGCCCATATAGCTACACCGGGAATAAAGCCCTGTCGCGGGCCAATCTCTCTACAGCCGCCCTTGTTCATCCATCGCATGCTTGAGAGCAGCACAATAACAGGACGCAAGCGCCCAGTCACGTGGTATTTTTGCATATTTCGTGGGCTTTCTTTGTAACGCGGAAAAAAGGACTACGCAAGGTATGTCGTGTTGGATACAATTTATTGAGAGGTTTCTGAAGGTGCTCCACAACTTTGCGTATCACACTTGGGGTCTGCAGCCAATACCTCAAAAGTTCGTTAATGAAACATAACTAATCCTTTAGCCAATGGGAAAATAAAAGATAGCCTAAGTAATCGTGCTAAGGTCGTGCTTCATAGGATCATTTCTATAGTGCGATCACCGAGACGCTTCCGCGAACTCGGAACACACTCGACCACGATGAGGAGTCGAGGGTCTCCGCCTGAGCGCGAAGCCGGCATCGGAACTCAGGGTTCCGACCCGGGTTCCTGCCATTGTTGAACGTTCCTATCGGCTAGGGGGCACAACACCGTTTCGAACATGGAGTGCTCACCCGTGCTCACGCTTCAGGTGTCCCTTCTGGCGTTGCCTGCTGCCCTGCGCGCAACTGGCCCATTTATCTGGAAACAGCCACCGGACCGCTTCATGAATCGCACGCAACTGCCAGCCTTGGATGGTACTCATTTCATCTGCTGGCAACCGGGATCTTCAAAGCCAACTGCTTCGACAGACAGCATCGGCTGCACCGTATTTAAACGACCATTTGCATCCGCCGCGCTTGGGCACAACACCGTTTCGAACATGGAGTGCCCACCCGTGCTCACTATTCCAATATGTTTTTATTCCAATTTCCTGACATCACATTTGCTTAACCACCGACGCAAGCATCGGGACGTGACTCGCAGGGTTGCCTGAACAAACCAATCAAATGCTCTCCATGTTTATAGGTCACTTTTTTGCGTTTAAAATGAATACCTTTCCCTACAGTCAGCGGCTTATTTTATCCTACAGGCGGAGTCGCCATTTGCTTTTCTCAGTCATAACCTTCGATATCGGTCGGTTCACGATCTCGGAGGCAACACCTCAACAAACGCTAAAATGGCGGTGAGGTGGCTCTTTCTGATAACTGACCCTGATGGCACCTGAAATGTGCATGGGGGCCGCCTGTGTTTAGTGAGCAAGGAATAGCGAAGCGCTTTTATTAACTGGGGAATGCCTCGTGTGTAACAAAATTTCATTCAATATGATGATGCGCTTGTATACTCCCAAACAAATATTTTTAGTATAGCGTAAGATCCTTGCGTGGAGCATTAGCAGGTTCCGCAAGCCGAAGTTTTGCGGGACGCTATTCGAGAGAGAGTTAGTATAGCGTACAAAAACGAAGCTCCGCAAAGGGGAAAACATCACCGTGCCGTGTAGGTGCGACTAGACAACGCACTTAAGCTGATTGCCTTGTCATCTACTTAAGAGTAGTCAAAGCGTCATTTTTAATAGTAGAGCGGTCTAGAATAACATCTGTCGGGTTACGTGCGTTAGATGCAAACCCTTTTGCGGTACGTTATGTTAAAATACAGGGCGCCGTCTGGTGCCTCATGACAAACATATCCAATCCATGACAATCCATTAGCAATCATTCTGTTGTTGCTATGCAGACGCGTTTCGTGCGGGCTACGGACGCCAGAATCGCCGAACGATTCAGAAATTGGATGTGCTATGCGCTCATAACTAGCCTTTCAGGTGAGCTTACCGGAAGTGAAAGTGCATTGGAGATCAACCAGGGTGAGTGCGTAGCCATCACGAGAATTTACGCTGTAGCGGGAGCCTTGGGCGCCGCCACATTTGACAACGCTATATTTTAGAGGCCGTGCTTTGCGAGCGTCAGCGTCTGCCACAAACTACCGAAAATTTCGTGCGGTCGCAAAACGCCAACTTCCCTGTTGCGTACTGCGCATGCGCGCTAGGGCGCACGGAAAGCATTACGTGCGCAAAAATCTAGCTCGAGCTATACTAAAACTCTCTATTAACCACATCGCGCCCCACTACAACCCTCGTATTTCGAAAGACTGAAATACCTGCCCTTGAAAACTTGTGTTGCAGAACTTCGTAGAATATTGTTACGTGTAGCTGATGTACAATATTTAAAACATATTTACACGTAGACTAACGGTGGCAAGGATGGCGACGCTATATCAAGTGGTGGCCACGTCGTCTTCTTTCTCCTCAGTGCAGCCACACTGTGGCGGCTGTTCCGTAGCATAACCCCCGGCTGTAGAAGCACCGTCCCCGTGCTTAATCTACACATCCGCGGCGAAAGGTGTGTGGTATGACTTCAGTCTCGCCACGTGAACGATGTCACTTGCAGCCTATGATGGCGCTGAGAGGCTGGCGGGGACGACTTCCTATGTGACATCGGTCACTTGTCGCACCACACGGTATGGGCCAGTGTAGCGCGACAACAGCTTTTCGGAAAGGCCCACACGTCGAATGGGGGACCAGAGAAGCACCAGAGAACCCGGAGTACATTGTACGTCGGGATGATGGCAATCATAGAGGCGTCTCTGATGCTCCTGCGAGGCCTCGAGACGGGTGCGGGCGAGCTGGCGCACGTGGTCGGCGTGTGCGATCGCGTCGCGGGCGTATTCAGTGGCTGAACGTGTGGCCGAGGGCAACAAAGTGTCTAAGGGCAACGCGGGTTCTCCGCCATATAGGAGATAGAATGGTCAATAGCCGGCGGTGTCGTGACGGGATGGATTATACGCGAACGTCACATATGGTAAGTGAAGATCCCAGTCGTGGTGGTCGGTCGCGACGTACTTGGATAACATGTCGGTGATGGTCCGGTTGAGGCGCTCCGTGAGGCCGTTGGTCTGTGGGCGGTAGGACGTGCTGAACTTGTGTTTAGTCGAGCAGGAGCGGAGGATGTCCTCGACGACTGCCGACGGAAAGCTGCGGCCACGGTCAGTGAGTAATTGGCGCGGGGCACCGTGCACTAAAATGATGTCATAGAGCAGAAAGTCAGCCACTTCAGTAGCACAACTTGTCGGGAGGGCTCTGGTGATTGCGTACCGCGTAGCATAATCAGTAGCGACGGTGACCCATTTATTTCCGGAGCCCGAGAGGGGAAACGGTTCAAGAAGGTCTATACCAACACGGAAAAAGGGTTCCGGTGGGATGTCGATGGGCTGAAGACATCCAGCTGGAGGTGTGGAGGGCTTCTTCCGGCGTTGACAGGGCTCACAAGCGGCAACATAGCGCCGCACGGAGCGGGTGAGACCCGGCCAAAAGAATTGACGGCGTACACGGTCGTACGTGCGCGAAACGCCCTAGTGTCCAGCCACGGGAGCGTCGTGAAGTTGTTGGAGGACAGTCGAAATGGGTGTGATGGAATTATGAGCAGAAGGTCATGGCCGTGTGGATCGAGATTGCGGCGGTATAGTGTCCCTTCCTTAAGGAGAAGCATCCGGAGAGAGGCGTCGCCAGGCGTTGACTCTAGATGGTCGATGAGGGCTCGTAATGAAGGATCGCGGCGTTGCTCGTTGCCGATTTCAAGCAACTGGGACACAGAGAAAACGCAAGCGATGGTGTCCGCATCAGACGGGTCGTCGACGGGGTAGCGGGACAAACAATAGGCATCCTGGTGCAAGCGTCAGTCTTGTATACCACGGAGAAGGTATATTCTTGGAGGCGTAACGTCCAGCGAGCGAGTCCTCCCGTGCGGTCCTTGAGCAAGGATAGCCAGCAGAGCGCGTGGTGATCAGTGATGACACAGAAGGGGCGTCCATACAAGTATGGACGAAACTTGGCAACAGCCCACACAAGAGCGAGGTACTCGCGCTCTGTGATTGAATAATTGCGTTCGGCGGGTGATAGAAGTCGGCTGGCATAGGCTATAACGGGATCATGTCCACGCTGGCGTTGTGCTAACACTGCTCCTATCATCATTATCATTTATTATCCTGATGCCGTGTCCAGTGGCATCAGTTCGAACTTCCTTTGAAGCAGACGGGTCAAAATGGGCCAGAATTGGAGGTGTGGTAAGGAGAGCAGTGAGCTGCGAAAAAGATGCGGCATGGTCAGGTCCCCAAGAAAATAGGGCGTCTTTCTTCAAGAGGTCGGTAAGGGGACGGGCGATGGTCGCAAAATCCTTCACAAAGCGTCGGAAATAAGAGCACAGCCCTACAAAACTACGAACATCCTTGGCAGACTTCAGAACAGGAAAGTTCGTAACGGCGCGAATTTTTTCCGGATCAGGTCGCACGCCTCTGGTGTCCACGAGGTGTCCAAGGACGGTGATTTGGCGGCGAACGAAGTAACATTTTCGTGAGTTCAACTGGAGGCCGGCGTGGCGGAACACGTCAAGAATCGCTGAAAGACGGTCTAGATGCGTGTCGAATGTGGTTGAATAAACGATGACGTCGTCCAGATAGCACAAACAGGTGGACCAATTGAACCCCTGAAGCAAAGAGTCCATCATTCGTTCGAAGGTGGCGGGCACGCTACAGAGACCGAAAGGCACCACCTTGAACTGATAAAGGCCGTCAGGGGTAATAAATGCAATCTTCTCTCGGTCCATGTCGTCGACGGATATCTGCCAGCAGCCGGACCATAAGTCGATAGAAGAGAAATAGGTGGCACCGTACAGGCAATCGAGAGCGTCATCAATACGTGGCAGAGGGTACACGTCCTTTTTTGTGATTTTGTTCAGGTGGCGATAATCTGCACAAAAACGCCACGTGCCATCCTTCTTTTTGACAAGTACGACGGGAGAAGCCAAGGGACTGCAAGAAGGCCTGATGATGTCCTTTGCAAGCATCTTTTTGACTTCCTGTTGGATGACAGCATGTTCGGACGCAGAAACACGATATGGACGTCGGTAGATAGGGTTCGCATCGCCAGTGCTTATGCGATGGGTCACGACGGACGTTTGACCTAAGGGTCGATTTTCAAAGTCAAAAATGTCGCGATAGCCTTCAAGAATGCGGCAAAGAGCTTCAGCTTGAACAGGTGTAAGGTTAGAGGAAACCATCTTCTCAATGTCGACGTCAGTACCGTGCGATGACGTCACGGTATGGGCTGAGCTATGACGATCTTCCACTGTGAATGGCTCAATGTCACCATCCTACAAAGCGCTAATTATAGCCAATGAAATCCCCTGAGGCAGAACTTGCGCGGTTAGCGCGAAATTGACAAGGGGAAAGCAGGTGCGGTTACCAGTAATTGTCAGCAGAGTGTGTGGCACCGTAACACCATGTGTAAGTATAACTGCCGGAATTGGTGCGACCACGTAATTACCCTCACGTACAGCTGGTGAGGACAACAAGTCGACGTGTGTCACAGATTGAGGCGGTAGGCGAATAAAACCCATGCAGCTCCAACGGCTTGGAGGCGGGTCCACATGGTCGGCAAGAAGAGGCAAGTCAAGGCGAAGTGAGCCGGCCGAACAGTCAATGAGGGCAGAATGATTGGCAAGGAAATCCAGACCGAAAATGAGTTCGTGAGGGCAATGCTCGATGACGGTGAAGAGAACGAGGGTTTGTCTCTCAGCAATGGTGAGGCGGGCAGAGCACATGCCAACAATAGCGACAGTCCCTCCATCGGCGACTTGTAGAACTCGGTCCGGGGCGGGCGTCAGAACTTTCTTGAGCCGACGGCGAAGAGCAGCACTCATAATGGACACATGCGCCCCGGCGTCAATCAACGCGCACACAGGAACATTGTCGACGAGAACGTCCAAAAGATTCTTGTTCGTGGGTAAAGTGAAGCGAGGATTTCGTGCCAATTTCGTCATTGCAGCTTCACCTCCAGAAGCTGCACTGACGAGTTTTCGTGTCGGGGGTGCGGCGAGTAGGTCGGAGAAGGAGCACGGCGTGACGGGGGCGAACGAGATTGACGACGGGAGGGAGAAGGCGAGCGGATGTAGCGGGGTCGTGTCAAAGGTGTCGCAGGGTCACATGATAGAGCGGGTTTAGAAGGGGCGAAGGGAAAAGACGCGCTAGAGGGGCGAGAGTGGTAATCAGGAGAATAGCGCACCGGTGAAGTCCAGCGGCTGCGGCAGTGGCGAGCGACATGTCCTATGCGTCCGCAGTTAAGACAGATCGGCTTGTCGTCCACGGTTCAGCATTCGGAGGGGTTGCGCTGTCCATAAGAGGAGTAAGAAGGACGCGGTGGGGACGTGCGTGGAGAGAGGTTACGAGCCTAAGGAACGAATGGATTGCAGGCTGACATTGGACACCTCTTGACGGATGACGGCCTGGATCAAGGAGATTGTTACCGGAGAATGATCAGGTGACGTTAATGAAGGGCCCGCCGGTTGTGCCGCTTCGACCTCACGACGAATGATGGGAGTGAAGTTGGGAGTGGAAGAGGTCGTCACAGGATGACGTAGCAGCTGTGTTGGGAAGTCACGTGATGTGCAGGGATACCCGGCGGCTTTTAGCATGCTCAAGACGGCGGCACTCCTTGAGGATCGTATCGATGCTAGTGACGTTGGTAAACACCAGTAAATTGAAGGCGTCGTCAGCAATGCCTTTGAGGACGTGATTTACCTTATCGTCCTTAGACATGGTCAGGTAAGCCTTGGCAGAAAGGGCCAAGACGTCGAGAATGTAGGACACGTAGGACTCGGTCGACGTCTGTACACGTGTGGCAAGGGCTTCCTTGGCATTGACTTGACGACCGAAGGGATTGCCAAAAAGGTCGCGGAGTTTCTCTTTGAAGAGATCCCAGCTCGAGATCTCCTCTTCGTGAGTCTGCAACCATGCAAGTGGAGCTCCGTCGAGGTAGAAAAGAACGTTCGCAAGCATAATAGTCGAATTCCACCTGTGACTGGCGCTGACACGTTCGTATAAGCGGAGCCAGTCGTCAACATCAGGACTGCCGACTCCGTTGCAAACACCAGGATCCCGAGGGGGGGAAACGGCGACGTAGGTCGGGGCTGCAGGCGGAGACGGTTGCCTACATGAAGTGCCGCCAGCAGGAGCCGAAGTTGCACTGTCGCCGTTGCGACCGCTAGGAAACTCCATGACGGGTACGGGGAACGTCCACCTCCACCAAATTATTGTTACGTGCAGCTGATGTACAACTCTATTTACAATATATTTACACGTAGACCAACGGTGGCAAGGATGGCGACGCTATATCAAGCGGTGGCCACGTCGTCTTCTTTCTCATCAGTACAGCCACACTGTGGCGGCTGTTCCGTAGCAATATTAGCGGCTTGCATGCCCCTTGAATCCCCTTCACTGACACTCTTTTTTTTGCGATAGCAATTATGTGGACACTCCAGGCGCCTTATGGCCGTCGCCGTCACCGTGATTTTCCGTATAAATTCTCGGGCCGATAACACTGTCGCGGTGCGTCGTATGCGTATGTGCGAGTGCAAGCAAGCAAGGGAAGCCAACGATTGCGGCTCAATCTGGCGCGTGGGAAGGAAGGAAGCAGAAAACAGACGCGCAGTCTTTGGTCGCGCAAGAGGCCGGGGGAGGGAGGGAGTGAAGGAGGCACGGAAAAAGGGGGGCGACGTTGTTCTCTGGCAGCAACTGGGCATTTTGAGACCTGGTGAAAAAGGGAACTGACGATCGCGGCTCACTCTAGCGTGCGATATGTGGAGGAAAGCACGGCGGCAACGTGGGACGGAGGTTTCGACTCCACCAACAAGTGCATACGTTGCATGACTGCGTGCTGCCACGCGAGTGGTATGTTGAAAGGGATCGGAAGATGGTTCACAGCTTTGTCGGCGCTGTGTTCTCGCCGTTCTCGCGCTGAAAGAACAGACCGCGTGAAGAACACTTCGCTCGCTGCTACGGCCATGTTTATGCACACCAGCCTATTGACAGCCAGTGTCCGCGCTGAGACCATGCTTCTTAAGTCAGTAAGCAGATGTTTACAAGCTTATACGGCCGGTAGAACTACTGCCGGTACTTCGTATAGCTGCCTACAAATTTGCTATCGCAATCGATGCTTCGACTTTCGGAAGAAACTGCGACTCGTCTTACGCACGTGAGGTCCATACGAAACGAAGACAGAATATTCAATATGTTAATGAACAAATAAACAGGGAAGGCTGCTGCAGGGGCCAATTACCGATTCAGACCCACCCAAAGGTAAATACTGCTTTGTGCCCGTACGCTAGGGCGTCATCTACGGTTTCCGGCAGCACAGACACAGCCTTTCCGATCTTGCGAGCACAAGTCTGCAGAATACCTAAGAAAGCGCGGCAATGACAACAGTGTTGAAGCTTTCCTGAAATTGATTCTTGTTCACCATTAGCAACGCTGTAAAACATCCAGATCAATGCGTATTATTATGCTCACACGTTACTCTAAAGTTTTTCATGATATACGCTTCTATGTAGAATTTGGCAGCTTAAGCATCCTTTATATATCAACACAAGGACAGTGCGCAGGAGCGCTGATATTTAAATGTGGAAGTTAACTTTCACAATTACCTCCACAGAAATAAATTTAACTTGGGGATTATGTACCAAGGCCATTTTTAGGCATCAGTATGAATATATCGTGCAAGAAAACGATATGAGTATGTATTGCTATAGGCCCATTTTTACCATAAATGATTTTTAGTCGCCCACACGGTCTGAAAAATACTTGTATAAAGACGAAAATAACTAAAAATTCGAACACAGTTCAAATCAAACTTGCTGAATTTGGAGGTATGGCTCTTATCGCGAGTTATCGCTTTGATACCCTGTGACCCACTTCAGTATCAACATGTATGCCTAAATGATTTTTTAATAATAATAATACTTTATTGATGACTTGAGAATCATACAGTGGAAGAATAGGGCCTGCCAAAGCCGCAGTGGGCTTGAACGGCAGTGCCTGGCAGACAGCGACATAGCCATCAGTAACACGTTATTAGACAACAGTGAGGAAAAAAACACACACACATGACAGGCTTTCCATCACGCATTAATGTGTCTAAGAGCCTTTCTAAGACCATATTTCGTTTGCACATATTGTATGCTTTGAGGAAGTAAATTAAACATTGCTGGTACATAATAGTTACGGAGTCTTCGACCATATCTCGTCTTACAGCGGAAGTAACGTAAGGGTTCTTTGGTCTCAGGGAACGAACAGGGACATAAGGGATTTTATACTGACTTATCCAAAAAAGTGTTTTAAGAAAGTACTTAGCGTTGAAAAATACGCTGTCTTTTGTTCCTCATACGGCCAAACGACGTGTCATACGGCTAAACGACTGATGCAAGTTTACGAATAGAAGTACTTGAAAGTAACAATTTTATCAGGCCAGAGCCAGAAGTAGCAAACTAATGGCACATGTTCAATGCCGTCAAACCTACTTCAATTACTGTGGAGAAACTCGTGGCACAGCAATCGAGCGTCTAAATTTACATCTTACACGTGTTTCAATCAGTCCATGCTGGGGTTTACAAAGGCAGTATGGGAATCTACTGAAGATAGCATCAACGTACTGGAACATATTCAGAAGAAGGCCCTTCGTTTTATGTTGAATCGGTACAGCCCAAAATCGCGTATTTTAGAACATGATCGTTTATCATTGCTGTGATTGCAACCGACACAAAAAAGCATCCTTAGACTAAAGCGCCTCTTCAGTCTCGTAAACGGCGATGTTGGTCTCAACACAAGTGGACACCATGCGATGTCAGCACCAGACTCAACGCCCATGCCGCTGTCATAATCTAACTAAAATTACCATACAGGGAGCGTAGCCAGCGCCTTTTTTACCAAGGTAAACCATAAAACTAGTCTTTTTCCTCCTATACTCTCATATACAGAAAAAGGTCCAAGCTGAATTCTTATCAGCAGGCACTACACATATATTCTCAAGAAGATTTGAACTTTTCTCCTCTTAAATCGTGTAAAATGAATCCGGTGGCTACTAAGAATGTGTCCCTTCTTCAAGCTATCGCGTGCTAGTCCTATCTTCTTCATTTATCCGCACTGCTGTATTGTACAGGTGAACATGTTTATTCTAATTTACAAACAGCTTTGTTAGTTTTTAGGCATGCCTGCTTTCTATGCAATGAAGTTGTGCGCAGATTTGTTTCTATTTTCCTAGTGTTCCCACAAACATTTATTTGTCACTTTTTTAGAAAGAGCTGATATATTTTCAGTTAGATGAGTGTTGCTAATTATAGTTGTTCCTTTTTGAGTTTCTCATATAATTTACGGCTGTTTTCTTCTCAAATATCGGATACTAGCTGCATTGGTATTTCCAGGTGCGGCTAGCAGGTCACACTGAAAATAAATCAAGTAATCAATTCCGCAATTTACGCTTATTGCACTATCTAGAATATTTCAAACATAGTATGTGAACTGCTCTTTCTTAATATTATTTTCAGTCAAGGAAACAGCCGCAGTGGTCGCACAGGTACGTAAACCTAACGAATATGAAGTTTATAGCGAAAGTAGAATGTCGTTTATAGTTTATAGAATAGTTTATAGAATGTTTATAGAATAGTTTACAGAATAGCTTACAGAATGTCGCAAAAACAGGAAAAAAATTCCATGTGTTTTCATGACTATTTGAAACAAGTTTACCTGCGATACCTTCGCATACGTGTGTTCATCTGTGGCTTCAGCTTCGGTATTTTGTAAACTAATAAGGTTGCATGGTTTAGCTAAATTGAGGAACACTACCTATCATTCTGTATGAATTGTACACCCAGAAGAAGTAAGCACTTACAGTGGGAACTGTTATTTTTCTAAAGATATGTCTCTTAGGAAGACATGAAAAGCAAACCTAAAAGAATTTGTTTTCTTTTTCAAATGCAAAATGGTGCTCCCAGGGTGCACTTTCGTGGATCTGGTGGCAATTGAAAAGGAACAGGACATCGCTGCAGAAGCGCTTGCCAGAATAAAACTTCCAAATCTGTGTTTGTTCTAATTTGGCGGCACACAAAGGAAGACACATTTTTTTATATAGAAGTTTGGATATTATGTTTTGAAACGTCGGGCACAAAGTTTGATAAAAAGCAATAACAAAATTAATTGTAGGGTTTTACATGCTGAAACCACTTTATGGTTATGAGGCACGCCATAGTGGGGCACTCCGATAATTTAGACAACCAGCGATTTCTTAAGGTGCACATAAATCTAAGTACACCACAGTTTTTGCATTTCGCCCCAATCGAAATGCGGCTGCCGTGGCCTGGATTCGATCCCGTGGCCTCGAGCCCAGCACCATAGCCACTAAGTAACCACAGCGGGTAAAGTTTGAGGAAGATCTCGTGTGCACGAGTATGCATATTTAGGCTTACTAGATACACTGTACCTGCAAATGCGAGTCCAAGGACGTACTGTGCTGTTAGCTTCCCAAATTGGCGTCCTTATTGTGACAGAGGTCTAAAGGCCGCCCCACATTCCGCGTTTTCCCGGCGTTTTCGGGCGTTTCGTCATCCCGTGTCGTTCGGCGTCGACGCTGAGGCTAGCGCCAAGCCGAAACGTCGGCCTCAAGGGACCCCAGATCTCGCAGCCGCCGTCGGAAGCGGCTCGAGGAGCGCCGACCAATCAGCGCGGGCCATGGCGTGGCCGCGCTGCTGGTAACGTTTGCAAGAGAGCCACCAGCACCGGCGTCGTCGCTGTTGCCGTTTCAAAATGAGAAGCCGCAGCTTCTTTCTTAGCAGCAAAAGCTGCTGTCTGCTTTCCATGGTGTGGCATATGGCATCTAGAAAGAAAAAACGCGTACTTCGCTCCATGCTCAGCCAGCTCAGCATTGCACGCCGGCGCGCCGACCGCTCGTGATGTTCGCGTCGATATCGCTGCCATTTTTTCTGAAGCCTAACCTTCTGTAATTTTTCTAAACTGCCCTGAATATTTTATTTACCGTAAAACTATGCATACGCTATAAATATTGCATTGAAGAATACTTATTAAAGCTCTTTTCATTGACATTATACAATTCCTTAAGAGGTTTCTGGTTAACTGTCACATTGTGCGACGCTGCGCTGGTGCTGGTCCGGTGGTGGTGGTAAACATTTATTGCTTGAGCCTTTTTACAACATTACTTGTGAGGGGGCTCAGGAGCGCGTAGGGTGTCCAGGAGTTTGTGCCCCTCGGCGACCCTCGGAGCCAAGTTCACCAGCCGTATTTGGTCGGCTGGGTTGGAGCTAGACACCGCGGTCTCCCATCCCTCGACGTCGGTGAGTTGCCACTCAGAGGGTGACTGGAGCTCAGGGCATAAGAACATAATGTGATGGAAGTTAGCTCTAGGCGCGTCGCAGAGCGTACGTTCCTGTTGATATAGGCCTGGATGAACCAGGGCGAGAAAAGCTGGAGAAAGAAAAGCTTGTGCCTGAAGCTGGCGCCAGGTACTTTGTTGGAATTTTGTTAAGGATTTATCTCGGGGAGGGTATCTCAACCGCATTTCGCGGTAGTGGAGGGTGATCTCGTGATATTCGACCAATCGGTCTCTGGCGTTATCCAGGTCATCGGACGGCGTGGCTCGGTTGACGGCTACTCGAGCGATAGAATGGGCCATCTCATTGCCTGGATGGCCTGCGTGCGCGGGCACCCAGATGAGCTTAATTGGTCTGAGGGGGGTCTGATCATTGAGAATTTTCAGTGCCGGTTCATGAACTCGGCCTTTCGAGTAGTTGCGGATTGCAGTTTTGGAATCACTAAGGATAACCTCGGCAGCGGTGGTTGAGATGGCCAGCGCTATGGCAGCCTCCTCCGCCTCTATGGACGTGCGCGCCTGTATTGTGGCAACTGTGATGTAACCAAGTTGATGGGACACTGCACTTACGGCATGGGCGGGTTTCTGTGGGTAGCTAGCGGCGTCGACACACACAGTGAGATGGTCGTGTTGGTGTTGTTTGTAGAGGGCTTTTGCCCTAGTCTGCCTGCGTGCCTCGTGATGCACGGTGTGCATGTTTTTAGGCAGAGGGAGAATAGTGATCCCGTTTTGTATGTCCGATGGTAAAGGACATGTCTGATGGGCCTTGGAAGTCGGGATTAGTCCTAGTTTGTCCAGGATGTGCCGACCTGTGGTGGTAGAGGACAGCCTCTCAATTTGGGCTGTGCGATGGGCTTCCGTGAGCTCATCAAATGTGTTATATACCCCCATGCGAAGGAGGCGCTCGTTTGGCGTGTGCCTGGGGAGATTAAGTGCAGTCTTATACGCTTGACGTATAAGGGCATCCACTTTTTCCGTTTCCGTCCGGTTGAGATGTAGGTATGGGAGCGAGTATAGTACTCTGCTTATGACAAAAGCCTGCACTAACTTTCTCAAGTCATGCTTTCTCATCCCATTGTGTCTATTGGCTATATGCTTAATCAGGCGCATAGTGTGGTGTACTGTGGTGGTGAGTTTGTTCAAGGTCGCCGTATGTCTGCCCTTGTTCTGCATGACCATTCCAAGCACTCGTAGCTGTGTGACCTCTGGAATGGAATACGTCTTCATGTGGATACGGATGCTGGGGTTTGGAGTTGGGTCTGTGCGACTCTTCGGGGGGTGAAGAACAAGAAGTTCCGACTTGATGGGGGAGCACGCGAGACCTGTTGCCATAGCCCGCTCCACCACCACATCGGCCCCTGCTTGTAAGGTCGCCTCCATGTCGCCTATGCTGCCTGTAGTGGTCCACAAGGTAATATCATCTGCATACAGGGAGTGCGAGAGGTTGGGAATATTTGCCAGGTCTCTGGCCATGGGAATGAGAGTAAGGTTGAAGAGGAGTGGCGAGAGCACTGACCCTTGCAATGTGCCTCTGCTACCCAGTTGGACCTTGTCTGTTGTCAGTTCTCCCACAGTAAGGACCGCAGTCCTGGCCTGTAGGAAAGCTGTGACATAGGCGTGAGTTATTCCGCCTACGTGTAGATCGGATAAGGCGTTGAGCACTGCGGTATGTTCCACATTGTCAAAGGCCTTGGTCAGGTCGAGTGCTAGTATGGCTCTTGTGCGTTTGGCATGCCGGGGGTGCAGGACTTCTTCAGAGAGCTGAAGCATGACGTCTTGCGTGGATAGATGCCCGCGGAAGCCAATCATAGTGTGAGGGAAGAGATTATGTGTTTGCATACGCTGTTGGAGTCTTTCTAGTATGACATGTTCGAAGAGCTTACCTAAACATGAAGTGAGTGAAATCGGACGTAGGTTTTTTAGATCTAGCGGCTTGCCTGGCTTGGGAATAAAGGTTATCTTTGCATGCGTCCACTGTGGTGGGAGGGTTCCTGCGGCCCAGTACGAGTTAAAGAGTTGGGTTATCGCCTGTATCGACCTGTCATCAAGGTTTCGAAGGGCTTTGTTCGTGATGTTATCCTCCCCTGCAGCGGATGTGGTTCTGAGCTTATGTAAGGCTGCGCGGACTTCCCAGACAGTGATGTCTGCATCTAGTTCTGGATTGTCCTGGCCGGTGTAAGTAGGTAAGGGGACCCTTGTGCGGTCCGCCAGATATAGGGTTTGCAGAGAGTACAGTAGTGCTTTTTCTTCCGCTGGGTTGCTGTGCAGCAGCCGCGAAAGATTCTTGCGCTGTTGGATCTTGTTATTTTCGGGGTTTAGCAGGCATCGCAGGAATGACCACGTGTCCTTTAGGCCTAAATTCGCACTCATGTGGTCGCAGAGCTGCCCCCACTGTTGGCGTGTTAGGTGTGTTGCGTGCTCTTCTATTTCCCTGACAAGGGCCGCGATTCGGGTTTTGGGTTTGCGATTGAGCTTATTTGCTAGCCAGCGTTTCTGCGCGCACCACTCGTGTGGCTGGAAGCTCTCCCTGGCGCCGTTCATGCGACCACGCCTGGAGGCGCAACGCCAAAAAACGCCGGTAAAAATGTTGAATATGGGGCGGACTTAAGGCGACAATACTCAGCCTCGTGTCGGGCAGCGCATCTGCAAAAATAACAAGAGTAGGCGCATGCGCACGCAGTGTCCTACTCTCTGAACACCCTCTCCTAGGCCGTTACATTGAGCGTGGCTCAGCCCCTGCTTGCTATATGTACATACAGCTGTTTTTTGCAATCACCTATTGTATCTTCTGCGGGAGAACAATAGGCATAAGAAACGATGGTCGAATGTATGAAATCGGAGCTATGTGGCGAGCGCAAGTGTTTACATTTGTGCTTGCCAAGAAGGCTTAGACTAGCCGTGGTTTGACGTAGCCCCTGCTAGTTATCTGCATTCAATACACGTAATCTTGCTGGTTTTGCAGTTGCGCTTCGTGACACTTCGCTGGCTGTCATGTCGGTCACGCTCGCGCGGTATTTCTAAACAGTTGGTGATCTGTCCTGCTAGCGCACAACAAAGTCAAAGAATAAGAACTCCACCTTCATTACCCTGGAAGGTGAGTTCTCCAAATTGTTGAGAACTACGCGTCAGTACAGTCACAATGTAGTCACGGTCGAAATAAAACCGACCGAAATAGTTTCCCTGCTTCAATAAAAGTGTCTGGCGCCTCCTGGGTAGGTGCGACGGTGCGCTTTCAGGTGGTACACGGAGGAACCCGGCTGAACTGTCAACTCAAGTTACTCTGCGCTCGTCCAATTCGCACAGTATCGCCTGCCTTTTGCAGAGACAGACGGAATGTAACAAGATGCGAAATGGACCGTCTTAGAATTGCGGAGTGGTCAACATTTTCGTGCAATTGCCTACCTGTAGCAGGGGGAAGAAAGCGGAATTTAGAATTGTTCTTGTATTTTTTTGGTAGTGCCGCTGCATTGCCATCGTTTTGCAGAAGCCACGCTGCTCGCACTTCTTGCAGTGCTTGATGATATATTCATCATATTTTGAGGCAACGCGTGAATAATATTACTGCTAATTGCAGAAACCGATATCCAGTCAAATTTTCGAAAGAGCCTCGCTTTTCAGATTCTCGCTCATGGCGTTTTAAAGGCCGCCGCTAATGGATGGATATTTTAGCGCCTCGTAGGTAAAAAATAGTATTCTCATCTGATAAGACATTGAAACTTTTCATGTAACCAATTTGTTCAAAATTAGGTTCCATATTCACCACAATTTTTTTCAGCAACTATACCTTTTACGTACGGCTTATATCGATGAATTGGGGCAAGCCACACATTGAGATTACAAGTCGAGGTAAGATAGAGTAATTATTTCCTGAAAATGCGCATGACAGTATTATGAAGCAAACAGCCAATAAAGCCAGTGGAAAATATTAGAAAATTTTGTTGATATATGTGAAATTGATCACAAGGTAAACTGAAATGATAGAGGTCGAAGAAACGTTACTGCGGAGCTTCATGGTTCCGCGGCAAGTTGTTCTTTGTCTAAATTTCAATGTCCATTCATATATATATATATATATATATATATATATATATATAGCATGACATTGTGGTGACGGTGAACAGCGAGAAGCGATTCATTGCAATGGCAAAAATAGGTGATTTTCTGGACCAACCTGCGCCCAGAAGATCAAAGACCACTCAGTAGAATGATGACTTCGACTACGCTGTCCATCGTCGCAGACCTTATGTGCGCATCTAACGCGTGTTCTTCTTATGCATGGCTCAATGAACCTTCCAATGTAATCTTTCGTGCTGCCGTAAGTTCTGGAATATACATTAGCACTCCCGTCTCGCACATGATTTTGATTCCAAGAGGCTCGGCAACAAAGGCAACAGCTAGAACCATCAATAACATTCGAGAAACTGCCAATACAGAAAGGCGCGTCTTGCGCAGAGCAAGAAACCTTTAACATTTGTCAGTCGGTGATGAGCGGTAACCGTAAAAAGATAAACTAGTACTCATTAAATTATATGCATTTTCCCAGTATCGCATTTCTTAGCCTTACCGATATCGCTTGTTGCCATAACGGTTTTTCATTACGAGATGAACTAACCGCATTAGTGAACGAAATCGAGTCGCAGCAGCAGTTTTGCGTTCAAAATGGGCTTTTCTCTGCAATGCACAAGATACGCAATATGTACGTAATTAAAGAACCCCGTGACAACTCCGCACGACTATGCCTCTGCTTACTAACTGAATTGTCTATTTTTTAACGCCTGTTTAAACGGGAACCTTTTCCGTCTTTCCCTGTTGCGGTATCATAATATAAGTGGCAAAATTGTCCTCTCGTGTTTGTTTTATTTGAAACTGACGCAATAATAACGGAACTTTACTAAGGATAGGTAACGCTGATACTTTCATTTCTAAGTTCATTAACTACGTGATTCGGTGGTCGATGTTACGGTCACCTAAATATTCTTGTCTTTTACCTTCATTTAGAATGGCTTCTCCTATAGCTGCGATTCTCAAGTCATCCCTACTGAAAGTGGTGAACATGTGTATTTAACAGAACAAAATTATATCCGAACGTTATCACTGCATGTAGGCGCGTATATTTATGGCCGAGTAAATTAAGCGCAAGCAAACCATTGATGCAAAAGAGGAATCAGAAGAACACGGCCAACACTTTTTTTCCCGACTAATTTCTATCTTGTGTGTTTGGCCATTGAGAGTACTTTTCTATTAAGCACAGGAGCTATAGCGCTAAAGAGGTGAATAACCTCATAAGTGTACCATATGTGTATTCCAGAAAAAAAATATTCTATAGCTAAATGTGCCAAACAATTTAGAATAAGCAAAATGAACAAAAAAATGTTTTGCAGAAACATGTTCGTGTTATAGGCCAAATGCATGCAGAAAAATGCTAGTGGGATTTCCTCCAAGTGCCTTGTGACTAAATTTTCTGCAGACATGTGTCATCATAAGTGACACATGGCTGCATATTTTGTAGACTGAGATCATATCAGCGATACCTCTGCAGATCGAGACCTTCCATCGGTCAGTCTCTCCTGACCGTGCTTTAAAAGAAAGCGACGCACATGCCGCCTTTTTTTTACTGGTCCTGGGTTCCTGCTACGAACCACCAAATGACACCTGCTGGCGTCATTAAATGCTGGCAGAAGCCATTATACCAAAACCGTCGCTCCAAAGTACCAAAATGCGAAAATGCGACACTGGTCCAGACGGGTTTCACCACTCAAGGCCTTAAGGGCTTTGCTCAAGTTCTTAAGGACATGTGAATTGTGCGAACGCCTTTGACTATTGTTGCGCGTAACATCGCATTACTGTACGCATTTTCTTGTTTTTTTTCTCTGTTCCTTCTCCTTTTATTCCCTTTAACCCTTTCGCCAGCACAGGGTAGCCAGCCGGTATTTACACTGGCTAACCTCCCAGTCTTTCCTTGCTTTTTGTCTCCCTCTCTTCTTAAAGAGGTTTTGACTTACTTCGAAGTGCAAATCTTTTTCTACTTTATTAGGAAGCGATGTTTTTTGATATATCATGCATTATTTTTCATTGTTTGTCCGTGTTATTGGCATGCATCGTTCTTGTTCTCTAAAGTAGTAAGATGATTTGTCAATGCTGCTATTTATGTATAATTTTTCATGATGCACAAATTGTAGTAGCTTGTAATAAAATATTTGGTCAGTTCTTGTTATATCATGTTTTAAACATAAAGGAGGTGTTCTGAGATCAAGTGGGTTGCGTTTATGACGTTGGTAGCAGCTTAGTACTCGTTTTTGTAATACAAATAGTTTATCGTAATTACCACGTGTTGTTCCCCATATAAAATTTTCATAACATATTTTCATATAAAACAGTACGTAATAAGTGGATTTCATTAGCCACACCGGAATGAAAGCGGCCGCTTTTTATAAACCCCCCACACACTTTGGAAGCTTTACTGCTATATGAGCCTACCAGGATAGGTGCTGTTCAAATTTTATACCTAGAAACTTTTGTGTAGTGATTGTATTAATATACTCTCAGTCAAATGTAATTTTCAACTCTTTGTTTGTCATTTTATTCAACTGCACGAACTATGATTTATGTCGTCTTTTTTGTATTTAATTGCATGCGATTGACCCTTAGCCAGCATAAACGAACTGACAGATAATGGTTTACATTTGTTTCGAGTGTCTGTAGCTCTTTCGATGTGAAGAACGCGCTTGTGTCGTCTGCATACATAATTATTTCAGGGGAATCAGGAGTATTTATTAGATCATTTACATAAATTAGAAATGAAAGTAGGCCTAGAATCGATCCTTCCGGTACACCTTGTGCTAACATTTGCTTAGAAGAAAATATGCGATTTGATAAATCATATATGATCATATATGATAAATCATATCATATATATATATATATATATATATATATATATATATATATATATATATATATATATATATTATGTGACAAATCAGGTGCACTAGATTATTCAGTAAGAGGGGCAGATTTGTAGTTCTACCTTACATCAGAGCGAACCGCACTCGACAGAAATCAAGGGCAGCCGCACCGTTATAGCTAAACAAATTAAGGACGCCGCGTCTTCACACTTCGAGCACGCTCCGACAGCCTAACGATAGGTACTTAAGACGCAACCCCACTCGGACGAGCGAATTTTGCTTATGCGAAGAGAACGTAGCCGGTATTTCAAGGCGCATGCTAAATTCATGGCTGTTTTATTCCATGAACTTACCGGACGCAAAATTATTAGTGAGCAAAACAGTTATTATTCAACACAAGGAAAGAAAACCGAAACTAGGGTATTGCGCAGCTGTGCGCGTACAAAATTATCCAAAGCCGAAGCCGTCTATAGCATGACGTCATTTTGCAGTTGCGTTTCATCATGCGCGAGTACGTTGTTGTTGAGTGGTTCTGAAAGCGCTGCGTTAGGCGCGACTGCAACCAGGCGTTGCGGCAAGTTACGGTGGCACCTTTTTCCGTGCTGTGTGATTGCGACCAGGGGGACCGCCGCCAGCAGCAGCTTGCCGTCGATTTCGTGTTTGCGAACATCGAGCAAGTGCAGCTCGCCGGACCGTCACAAGCGCCCGAATTATTGCGGTTTGCACTGCATCTTTCATTGTGATATTGGAGATCCCAACGAGCAGAGACGACCAGATGTATACGAAAGACTACCAGCGGGGAGCGACCTGTGCCATATTTCTCTTAACGTCTTAGGAAAGCATAACAGCTTTTGTTTCGAGTTTAAAAATGGCGCGTACTCGGCCCTTTCGGTATGGCTACATTTTGCGCCACGTTTCTCTTGGCAGTTCACAGACGTTTCTTAGGCATGCGTGCACGTATGTATGCGAAAATACTACTGGCCGACGGAAGCCTCACGTAAGCATCTGAAATTGTCGCAAAGCTGTACTGCCAGACATCGTTCTTGATAACTCTAGTGACGAGTGGCCTGTCGCTTCGAAAAATCCGTAGAATATCAAGTACTGCGTAACTTGAAGTGTAGATACAGTACTAGCACTAACGTGACTTTCGCTGGCGAAGACAGGTCGTCGAAGAGACAGCTTGTGTATTCTGAAGATTTACTAGGGCTTTAGGTATATTACCGCGAATAATAAAAGAGCTACAACGCTGTATCGCACTGTCAGGCGATGTCGAAGCAGTAATATTTTCGTAGCGGTTAAGCGGCTGCATGCACAAGCGAACAGACACAGCGCTTTAAAAGCGTTGAAACAGAACAAATTTTATGTGCATTTGGCTTAAGTAGAAACCACATTAGCTCACAGTCTAAGCCTAGGTATAATGTATTATTTCTTATGTAATCTTAATTTTCACGGTTGTAGATATTTAAAAGAATGTATTTGCTGCCGCCTTTATATAGTAAATCCTACTAGGCTTGCAAAAGTTGGGTGTGCTATATGGTTAGCTTGTAATATTGCTGCTGGATTTTCTATATTGTGTCCGGTGTTTTATGAAAAAAGGGTCCTTTTATTTGTAGTTTTATGTTGGTGCGCATATTTGCCAAGCAGAAAGGAGTTGATTGCAAAGTTGCACCTACGAGTGAGCTGCAGATGAACACAAGTTTATCCTGTCTTGGCTATTGTAATGTGCATACAAGAATATTAAGTATATACAGCTGTAGTTGGCTTAGTCGCGGCAGCATATTTTCTAAAAGTAGAAGGCCATTAATTATTTTACTGCTTTCATGCATAAATACATTTTTTCTTGTGCCAAGAAACACTGACAGCATTGAATGATATGAAGTGTGGTGTTTTTCTACTAAGTAAAAGGAAATTTCGTCTTCCGTGTATCAGAGATTAGTTTATGATCTTGTACTAAACAATGCGTTTCTCCTCGGCTACTGCTGTTGTCCTGTGTATTTTTGTAACTTTGAAATGTATTTTATTTTAGGTATTCAAGAAATGGCAACAGCTAGAAGTCGCCATTTTATCCAGCACGTTATGGGAGAGACAAATTGTAGCAGGCACCTTATGATATCTCATTAGCATGTGATGCTATTTTTGTAATTTTTGTGTCCACTTTCTTGTCTTTATTCGTTTTAGTTTTATTTTAGTATAGACATAGTAGTATAGTTTAGTAGTATTAGTATAGACAGAGTAATCGCCCAGACGGGAGACATCGCTGGACGAGACATCACACACAAGCCTCTTTTGTGCGTATCTCAATGTTGTGCAGTTATGCTGTCGTTCTGTACCAACAAGGCCAAGTTCCTCATCAGCTACATTTACTAATTATCCATTATTACAATTTCATTCACACAACATTGAAAGTACAGAGGTACACAGGAAGACAGACAGTTGATATGATTAAGAGCCGTAGAACAAGGAGCACCGCTGGTGCCAATGTTTCGACAAAGAAAAGGAGATTTTTTTTCTCAAAACGTTAATTACAATGAATTTTCTTGTTCTATGACTATTTGCTGTTAAAAGGAAGCATTATTGCTCTTGCTGAAGTATTATGCACAATGGAATATAAATTAGCAGGGTGAAATATCAGGAATGTCAAAATTCTTGTATATTGTAATGCTACAGTGAAAGCCAGAAAAACAAGATTAGAGAACCACATTGTTATTTTTCACAGCTCAGTTTGGCCAGGTTCGTTCCGAGCTTGTACTTTGTTGCATTAAAGACCACTGGAATTCGTTAATTGAAAAAGCTTGGTGATTTACTTATGTTAAGACATTTTGAACTTGTGGTAATGAAGCTGAAAATAATGCATGTAAAAATATACAATGACATCTTAAGGAGACAGGCTTGCAGTTGACTAGCAGATCACTTGATGGCGCGAGCTCAGGCTTCAACCGAGCTTCCATGCACAAATCGGTTGCACATTCATTTTTTTTTCATTGCTTGGATTTTCATAAACATAAGTACCATATCTTTTTGTCGGGGTTCTTGTTGTGTTGTAGGACTTAAATGATTGCCTTTATTTGTATTGGTAGCTATGTTACACAGACAGCTCAATTTTTATTGTAAATCGTGTCATGGTAGGCGTAAGAATATTTTTGCAAATTTATAACCAGGCTCAACGTATAACTGTCGAGTGTGTCCGGATATCAAGGCAACCAGCTGTGCCACCAGAGCACGACACTTGGTGACCCCTCTACATGTTCCATCTATTTCAAAGCTTCACCTCAGCGTCCATCTAACCCACAGCATCACCAGCTGTTGTCACTTATCGAACCATGGATGAATGTTGGGTCGGAGTGATTTGAACAGACATTCTATTTATCTCTTCAAATTCTTCGCAAATGCTTCTGTTATTATAATTCATATGCGTTCTATTACCTAGTTTTTATTAGTTACTTTCTCTTAGAATTCTTACCATCAACTCCTCCTATTATAATGTATACCTGTCTTTATGCCCCGTTTCTCGTAGTTCTTTTGTACTTGTGGATGTAATTGATAGGTTTTTAATTCTTGTTGTACAGAAGTGTAAAATGCAAACTTACTGCATTTTTTCCTCCTTTGATACTCTACAGCACTGCAGTGTGCTCAAGAAATGCAACATAACATGGGCTCTGGTGCAGGATAAATTTAAGAGCAATATATAGTACTTATTTCAAGCACCCGTTATTTTTGAAATACTCAAGAATACAGGAGCACAAGGAAGAAAATATTAAACTGATAAGTTCCCCTCATAAGTCTAGTAATAATGTGACTTTCACTGCAGAGATACCAGTGGTACTCGCATACAAGGTTTGAGACTTGAAAGATATGATGCCCTTGGCATTCCTCAGTGCTTATTTGCCACACTGACGAATGTCAAAGGCAGCGCAGGTTTCATGCGCGCATTGGTTGTATTACACCTTTTGAGTGGTGCACTTCGCATACACACAGGTTTACAGCAGTGCTTTAAAAAGCATATATATTTCCTAATTTTCAGAATTTGTTAGTGCAAAAGTAACGGTACAGATCACGTAAAAATAATTTTACAGACAGTATCTCCATGCATGCATGCTTCTGATAACGTAGCAGGGCGATGTGGTCGGGGGACGTATGGCTTTATTTCAGGCTTAAATATTGGTTGCCAGGTCCGGGTTAGTCTCCTACACTGAGTATTCTAGGTCAAAACCCATTTACTAGAGGAAAGTGGATTAAACTAGGAATTATAAACATCAAAAGCTCTTGTTCGAGACGCTAATGTGACAATCAGCAAGGTTTTTTGTGCATTCATGTCCAAATTTATCAGGATATATTTTGACTGGTTTGATTAATGCGACAACAAATATTTTTTTATTCTCACACTAGAGTTGGCTGCCGCCAATGACATACAACCCCTTTACAGGGTAAAAATTCAGCGTATTATTAGGCTGTTTTTTGTTTTGCGCACTCAGTGCTAAGGGATACAAACGGTGACATACAACAGAAAGCAACAAATGAAAAAGGAATGCAAACAGGGCGTGGGGCTTTTTAGGCAGATGCGTGCGTGGGCTATTTATAAAACTCCCTATGGTATGCCTCAGTGTATTTTCTAACCCTTTGGTAGAAACACTGACACCCACAAATGAAGGAAAGTACTCCTCGAAACACATTTTTTAATTATTTGTACTAGAGATATTAATATACTGCCATTTCATTAACGCAGCATCGGTCAAGGGGGTAACGTCCGAGGTGGCCAAACAGGTGGCAATTGCCATGGCAATGAGGGACCCCGAACATCCTTACGTATACACAGATTCGCGATCGGCGGCCAGAGCATTCGCCCCAGGCTCGATATTGCGGAAAGCGGCGGCCGTCCTCGGCAGTGAGGGAGCCGCGGGTCATCACATCCTCAAATGGTTTCCAGCCCACATGGGGGCCGACGTGCACCCAGACTTTCCCAACGCCAACGAGCTGGCACACGGACGCGCGCGAGGACTCACGCACCGCGGCGATCGTGGCGAGCGAAGTGGCGGGGAGGGAGGGGAGCACCGAGACCCGCTGCTCACCTTCAACGAAATAACAACACACTATCAGCTCTCGAGGAGGACCTTCCCACTCCCCCACGCTAAACTCACTACACCACAGTCATCTGTATTCAGAATGCTGCAAACAAGGTCGTTCCCCTCGAGAGGTAGAATGAGCCTTTTTTCACCGGACGTAGAGCCGCAATGTCCCGATTGCGGCGAATCGTACTGCTCGCTATCGCACATGCTTTGGCAATGCTCCGCGTTATGTGGCACCGTGTTCAGCAAAGAAGAAGACTGGATGGGCGCTCTTCGAAGCGACGACCACAAGACCCAGCTCCGGGCCGTCCAGAGGGCTCACGAAAGGGCGGAGGCTCACGGGCTTCCCGTCCCAACGTGGGCGTGGCCCGCGGATCCTGCCGAACACTAAACGAAGAGTGGATGGGAAGGGGTTCCTCAGGACCCAATAAAGTTATTTCCTCCTTCTCCTCCTCCTCAAAGGGAGTTTTATGCAGATTTGAATTGTCATTGGTTTTTGTGCAGCTGGTGTTGTTTATTATGTGCTACATAGTGACAAAATATTTTTGTGGGCACTTTCATCTGTGTAAAGTTTTCACAAATAGTTTCATGCTGCATCCTATTTAGCTAGTTGTATACCCCAAATCGCGTTACCTATCCAAACAGCTTGTACAATTAGTGGAACTATGCAAAAATATTAGGCCACTGTTAAGGGGGTATGGTAGAGTAAACCGCCCAAAAAATATAATGTGCAAATTTGGCACAGTAAAATCAACTGCTCTATGACGAACAAACCTGCGGAGGCACGACCTCGAGCGCCAACTCAAAGTAGTTCAAGTGTCGCGCCGAAGTGTGCCGCGCTCTTTGGCTTTAAACATGGCGGACGGAGGCCGGTTTGTTTATCATTTTTGTTCGCGGTTTTCTTCGTGATGGCGTGGTTTTTATTTTCTGCTTGTGTGTGTGTGGTAAGTAAATGATTTGTACTAAAATATCGTGTATTATTTAAAAGAAAATTAGACATCTACCCAATCGTAGCAATTGCCACAAAGGAATGCCATACGGGTTCCTCGAAAGAAAAACATCGTACTTGAACAATTTGTCCTGGTCTGGGGCTCAAACCCGAAACCACTGTCTTTCTGGGGCAGCCGCTCTACCATCTGAGCTAACCAGGCTGCTAGCAGATGTCAGGGTGAAGTCAAGTTTGTTAACAACTCGAAGCAAGAGTTTGACGTAATAGTCGTTTGTAGAAAAGAACTATTACGTCAAACTCTTGCTTTTGCTTACGTGGTCGCCTCTCTTTCGTGTTTCACACCTATTACTTGACCAGGAGATGGCACGATCGTCCAGCAAATGGAACAGAAAGCGACATTGAAAGGTAATCGGTCTTTTGAGAAAATGTATTCATGGACAAACACAGAACACCAAAGAGTCTCTAGACCAAATCCTCTGGTGCCGCTGCCGAAAGAAAACTTTGTCAGTGCTAACAATTTGAAGATAGCAACTAACAATGCTGTAGGCTACTACAATGACGGTAATTCTGCACGAAAAGCCGTTCTAGACGCCCATGGAATTTTTCCAGATCGGTTTTGTAATATTGCCCTGGACAAGATGGACAAAAAAGCCTGTTGACAGGGCCTAATTCTGACTCTGCCGAGAGCAAGGAAGGACGACGGATAAAAAGGAGCACCAAGAAGGTTTTTGGAAACGCCTTCAAGGAAGTCAGCAGTGAGATGCAGTCTCCTGGGGCAATTGGAGCCTCCACAACCAGCATTGAAACATAAAACTTCATTTTTCGCAAATTGCATTTTTTATGAATTTCTCAAATTCAATGTACATTTTTTCAGAAAGTGTTCATCCCATTCCAGTGAAGCTTTGTACACGTCTACTACAACCAGTCATAAATATTCTGAAGTAAAAAATCTCTGATGATATCAATGATAACATTGGAAAAATTTACGCTGCAGAAACCCCCTTTGTGGCTTTCTGCCAGCAGAGTTATATTCTTTTGGGTGGGAACCCCAAAGTCGGTATGGTATCTTTTTAGTAGAGATATAACCTATGGGTACTTAGAATAACATTGTGTGATACCATCACATTCCTCTGCGTGCTTGTGGAGAAAAGGTACATCAAATAATTAAACACACCCGAAATTTGCGAAGTGGGCCAAAGGAAAGGCAAACCATCTAGACACAAACAAAGTTTCTCATGTCTTACCCAAGAGCATCTTTTGTAAGCGCGCGAAATTCGGCGCGAATATCTGCAGCCGTTTTTAAAATATTACGTTAAAGCTAACATGTACAAATTACTCTACCATACCTCCATAAATAATTTTACAGATTGCAATTTTAATTAGATATCAGCATTCTCCGTATCTTGAAGAGTACGTATGCCAAATTTCATTTGTATAGGGCAATTATAAGTGCACAAGGTTATTGTCATGCTATTGTGAGGAAAGATTATTGAACTATTCTCAGTAATTGTTTTTCACATTACATGAGAAGTATGCAAAAATAACAGGCAGGCCTGCCTGTCACCTAATCTTGCATAATTCTAATAGCTTTACATGCTGTTTGAATAGATATCGGCACTTTGCAGTCTACAAAGAGCTGAGTTAGTTACAGCACGCTGCTTTGGTGAAAATTTAGTACACACGAAAGTGCCCGCAAATATGCCTATGTATTTTGCCGTTGTGTAGGACGTAACTCATGAAGCAGCTAAACAAAAAACTAATGGCATATATGAAATCTGCATGAAGAACTATACAATCGGCTTTCTTTTCAAACCTCTAGTATAAATAATAAAAATATTTCGAGTAATATTCACTGAGTAAAACGTTCCCCTGCTACAGTGACCTACAATATAGGGGCGCAAAGTTTTAGCCAAGTCTTCTTGCCGAAGCGACTCTGGGCTGTCTTCCCAAGGGCTTCTATTAAATACTGTGAATTCTCCTGCATTTGGGAGAAGTGCAATACTAAAATGTTTGTGAATGAGCAATTGGTGTTGGCACACTAACAGAAAAAAGAACAGTTTTGTGAAAGGTAGAATCGACTATAAATTTGTTCGACATTTACATTTTGACTCCATATATTTATTTTGTGTTTTGTACTGACTGTTTCAGCGGTGACTGCTGCTAATTATTGAACATAACTGCTTCGTGACCATACGACAATTTTCACTAACACAAACTTGTAGCAGTGGCAGGCATTACAATTACAGCACTCAATAATGTCTTCTTTGTAAGAACTCAGACTAGCACCAGTTCTGAGATAAACATACGCAAAAAGTAATGATGAAATAGATTTCTCTTCCACACAAGATTGTCCCCCAAGGCTTACGGAAGGCTTTCTGACAAAGTAATATCTGAAAGAGCAAAGCATGTTCCATCTAGTATGGTGACAAATATTTCAGAGCTGCCAGTCTGAGGACTCCTACAAAGTAACAATACCTTCAGCACTGACTAGTTTCGATAATCGGATGTCAGCATTTTGCTGAAATTTATGAAACTTCAATTATTGTGATCTTTTTTATTGAGACATTTGCAATTATCATGTAGTTCTAATGTCCGTCACTTTCGTAAATATTTTCCAATTATTTCTTCAGGCTACAATTTTTTGTAATAATGATATTCATTGCAGAAACAGCTAATACATGACATTTAATACTAAAGGTACTGGTTATTGTAGATTTTTTGTCTTCAGCGTTTGTTCTGTTCCACAGCTAGTTCTTGAAATCTGAAATGGTGTAGCCATCTCTTTTTCAGCGATAAACAGGGAAATCTGTCAGTATGTTTTGTTTAAAATAAAGCTCATCAAACCAATTATTTAGCCTATTTGTTAATTATAAATACAACAATAATAGTTCAGGACCATAAAAACAGATTATTGCTAACGGCTGTGTACAGCTACACACACGCAGCTGTGCCATACAATGTGCATCTGTTCACAAGAGCCAAATGCCCATAGAGAAAGCAACAGTAACTCATTGTTCGTCCTATTGTACAAGCAGATTATGCGCCAGATGTAATTTATGCTGAGTAAATAGATAAATCCGTCATGTGAGGTGTCTCACTTTAGGTTGCAAGTTCTAAGTTCTTGTAATATTGCTTGTTTTTATTTTACTTACTTAGTGAGCATGAGTGACTTGGTTGCCTTGGAACATACTGTCAAAACTGTTTCTTCACGGTCAATCAGAAAGTTCATTTACACATAAAATTCCCAGCTACTGATATGGCAGGCTTCGAGCTTAATTCTCTTATCTTTCATATGTTTATCTGCCAACTAGTTTTATCCTTCGTCGAAACATATGCACGCAATGCACAGTGGGAACACAAATTATAAATGTCTGTTCTTGCTTTCTGCCCTGCTCTGGTGTTTCGTAACGTTTAATTGGTGCAATGGGCTGACTGCACCTGCAGAAAAGTAATGAGGCGGCTAAAGTTAAAGGTCAACAACATAATGAAGATACAAAGCAAAACTATAAGTTTGCAATTGTCCCCCATAACCAGAGTTTCGCTTAGGATTTGGAAAAAATATTGACATTCTGCTATGGTGTGAGAGCAGCTTTGGGCGCCAAGTGAACTAGTGGCGCCAAGCGAACCGAAGTAGCACCTGTGCTAAGTTACGTACATGTTTTTTTTTTGACGCACCGTTAATGTGGCTTATCCTCTGCTCCTGTTTTGTGGGAACGCATACATTGGGAAGACAATTTTTCGTGCGAATGTTACCTTAGCGGGACACCAGAGAAACGTAGAAATCAAGAACTGGTATTCACATTTGGTTGCCCGCAGTGTATTATCTGGATGTGTTTCACTCTACAAAAGAATACTGTGGTAGAAAATCGTAAAGACAAAGAAAAAGAGTATTAAAAGAGGCATGTGTCAGTCATCCTTCCGTGGCCTCCAGTGTTTTTAGAAACACTTCTTTCTTTATATGTGCCAAGCAGTAGGGAGGCTTTACGTGACTCAATCATGCTTCCTAAGTTAAAAATCGGAATAAGGACAATCACAAGACCATTGTAAGAGTGATTTGTAAATGTGGCACCTAATGCAACTTATTCAAGCATGTGCTTAGGGTAGATTAAAGCAAGTGCATAATCTGCTCTTACAGGATGACTTGTGATGAGTAAAAAAAAGCCTTCCTCACATCATCCTTTTTGTTTCTTTTGGATCTTGGTGCACCATGTGTACTGTTACAGCTGCGTTCATGCAGCTGGGTATAGTTTGTTTATGTGTCCTGCTTAATCCCTTGTACTCATCATTCAAGTGTTATCTTTGCCGTAACAAAATAGAGTTACCTGTGCTACATATTTTATTAGCGTGTTTGCATTAGGGCAAGTTTTGTATTAGTGGTTATTGTAATCTGTGAAATTGTCTAAAACATACTTTGTCTTGGAAAAGTATGTTTGTCAACATAAATAAACAATTAGCATAAATGTCGCGGTATTTCTTTTTGTACTACTGTCAGTTATGAAGTTTTATACACTATTGCATGTTCTATGACAGAATAAAATTGATGCACAACTTTGTAATGTGGTATTTTTCAGATCACTTTTTGACTGACACTAACATGCACAAGTTGTGTGGGAAAAGTGCCAACAAGTGTACCATAAGGTAGGGCAGCTGTTTTTACTGTTAGATTGGATTTTCAATTCCCAACCAGTTGTTTTCAGCAAGCGTAGTATAACGCATATATTATGTGACAAAAGTTAGAATATTGGTTTTATTGCACTTCATTATCTGGATCTCCTGGGTACATAAGTGCAGCCTTTTTTATTTGTTATGTGTAGCTTACTTGCTTAGGATGTTAAATCATAAGTTCTAAATAAAAACACGTCTAGGAGAATAGCGAAATAGGTTTAAGTTATAAATCGTTTGATATTTTATAAGAGACTTGTGCAGTGGTGAATTGAACCTGTACATGAATTACATATTATTTTGGCTTCATATTATGGTTCTGAGTGGCATTGCAGTGCCATGAATATGCACCTGCAGGCTACATATTGGATGCTTATTTAAGACTGTTTTGCTTGCTTGGCTGTTGATTCCAGTTTAATAGTAATGAGAACTGTCTTGCTTTCATGGCGATTAGGTGCTGACTGATACATTTCAATTTTCCAGAAGCCAATAAGAAAGGGTGATGAAATATTACCTTTTTGTTGCTAACCTGCCATGTCCATTTTGCTATGTCCATTTTGGAAATCATATGTTTTCTTTTCACAGTAGTTATCTTGAGAACTAGCCGTAGTCGTGTGTACTTAAAGCAAAAGTTGGGGACACATTTTGAAAAGCGGCTCAGCACTGCCATCCGAGAGTCAAACTACTTACATGGATTAGTTATTTTACTCTATTCGCAAGAGTCCCGCACCACGCACTAAAGGTTTCTTGACAGGCACTGCTGGAGTCATCAGACTCATAAAGAATAGTTATCCGAATCCTTCAGCAGTGGTCATGTCACCCTTTATCTTAAGTCGTCTGACTCCTGTAGAATAGTTAACGGACTGCCTCAGCACTAGTCTTGTAACCCTTTTGAGAGGGTTAGGAGACTGCAATAACAGAGTGTGTATGATTATTGTGTATGGAGTCACGTAGCTACCTTTTATCGAGCACAGATAGTCTTGGGACTCTCTGCCGAAAGAGAGTTCGGGCGTCTCCCACAAAGTGTGTCGTATACGTGGCGAGTGTAGGCTCTCCGAAAAGAGTAAGAGATACAATTGTTTTTTTTAGTGTGAACGACTTTCAGGCGAAACTGTGACTTTTTACAGACGTGATGTCAATACGAGATAAATTCGTAATATTCAAAATTTTATTGAGCAATTTATCAAGTAAAAATGTGGCCAGGGCCAGTTACCGATTCAGACCCACCCAAAGGCATATACCGCTTTCTGCCCGTACGCTATGCCGTCATCTAAGGTTTCCAGCAGCACAGACCCACTCTTTGCCATCTTGCGAGAACAATTCTGCAGAATCGCAAAGAAAACACGGCAATGATAACAGTGTTATTGCTTTCCTGAAATTGATTCTTATTCACCATTAGCAGCGCTGTAAAAACTTCAGATCAATGCGTATTTTTATGCTAACACGTTATTCTACTGTGTTTCATGATATACGCTTCCATGTAGAATTTGGCTGCTTAAGCATCCTTTATATATCAAGAAAAGGACAGTGCGCAGGGCTGATAATTAAACGTGGAAGTTGACTTTTACGATTACACCAACAGAAAGAAATATTTTTATGTTGGGGATTATGTACCAAGTCAACTTTTAGGCATCAATATGAATGCATCGTGCAAGAAAATGATAGGGTATGTATTTCTATATGCCTGTCTTCATCAGAAATGAATTTTAGTCACCTATATTGTCTGAAGAATAGTTTCATAAATATGAAAAAAATTTTAAATTCGAACACAGTTCAAATCAAACTTTCTGAATTTGCAGGTATGGCTTTTATCGCTAGTTATCGCTTTGACACCCTATGACGCACTTCTGTATCAACATGTATCCCTCAATGAATAAATATAGCATTGCAACATAACATTGAAACCTAAAATGTGGAATTTCTTATGTGTGATAATATGGAATTACCTGATGTCGAAGTTATATAAAACCCGTTTTCTGGCTTAAGTGCAATATTAGGAAATGCACTTGTTGAACCTCAAATCGGCAATGAAGAAATGAGAAAGAGGGCACCTTCGGTGTGGCGACTGTGATATTGTGCAGGATGTAACAGTGCTAAGTTGGGAATCGCGAAGAAATATTTTGCGGCAAGCACATCGGTCCTACGAAACTTCATTTGAAATGCGGGAGCATTCGGGAGTTTTCATTATAGAACAATCACTACAGAACAAACTCTGATTGGGGGCTTACCATGGTAGTTGCAAAGAAAAGTGTACAATGACTGCACTTTACCGTTGCTAAGATACAGTGTAGAAACTTTGAAGTTAACGAAGAAATAGATATCAACGGCCGCCCAAAAGCTATGGAACGATAAATGTTAGTAAGAGACAGGAATAAAGCTGTGTGGGTCTGACAGCGAACAGTGATATTCAATATTCTAGTTGGCGATAATGCAAAAAAATGGAACTGGGCATGCCATGTAATGGGTAGCGCCGATATCCAGTGCACGTTAAGAATTACACAGTAGGTGCTAAGGGAAGGGAAGCGCTGTCTGGGCCGGCAGGAAATATGTGGTGATGAAGCTGAGAAATTTTCAGGCGCACGTTTTAATCAGCTATTGAAAGACACGGACAATTGGAGACCGCTGGGAGGGCCGCTTATAATTGACTCTACATAAAATAGGCTGGCGATTAAGAATGGGCCAGAAGTCGACTTTTCGTGCTTCCTGATATGCTGCAATTTCAAACAGACGAATTAGAAAAAAAAATTGAAAAGTATAAACAAACCGCGCCACACAAAAGAACAAAGGAAACGAATTCTGTCGGACCTATGTGCTAAAATTGCTTCTGGCCACTACATGGAAACCATAATTGTTAAAGAAAGCTCCTCTCACTACCACTGTTTCTTAACGGCATGTTTGAACCGGCACGCAGCTGGTGCAAGACACTAAACATCTGCTTGAGTATCTTCTTCAAGTTTCAGCCTAGTGTGAAATGTTTCGGTCAGCTTTAGCAGGCGACGAAACGCTAACGCTATCGTACACTGCAGATCACGGTACAAAATAGTCTCCCTTCCAACTTTGGCGTACAATGTTGTAGAAGCTGCGCAAGAAGTTTGGTCAGCAAGATGGGACACTCGGCTTTTTTTCTCTGCGAAGCAACAGCATATGCATGCGCAAACCAGCTCATCATGCTGTCGCGAACGCTAGAAATCCAAAAAACAAACAAAAGAAACCCGGAAACTTTCAGTAGAAAACAACGAAGCGCAAGCTTATGTGCAAAAAAAAAACCTCTAAGCAGCGCCATAACGTAGTTCCTTCGTATTTGAGCAATATTGGTTGATTAACTCAAGAGTCATAATATTTATGAGAAATACATAACTGCATGCGAAAAGCACGCAAATATTTTTTTTCTTCGTGCCAACGCAGCCACTGCAATAAGTCTTGCTATCCTCCACAGTTTTGTACGCGATGTACGACAAGAAGCGTAGTTTTCTAGAATGTGACAGGGAACATCTTAAACATGACATTCTAGCATTGAGGCCATGCTTAGTTGGCACGGAAGCAGCATTTGGAGCACCATGGCTCATACAGCGCACCTTTCGACTTCGCAGGCGATCTTCGCGTTCCTGCTGCTGCTGTGTCCGTGCACAGCGTATTCGGAGTATGACCCTTCGCAACCACTACTACTATCAAGCAAGGCCACAATCTACCAGCAGACCGGCAACTATCTCCTCATCGACCCACTACAACTACTGCGCCCAGCCTTCTGCGCACCATCATCGTCAACCGTGTCGTCACATCGCAGTGGCAACTTAAGCGGCTGTCCGAGTGTCAGTCCGTTTAGTTGGCACGGAAGCAGCATTTGGAGCACCATGGCTCATACAGCGCACCTTCCGACTTCGCAGGTCTGTAAAAACGTTTCGCTTTATGCTAAGAAAAGTGAAGACCCATTTTTGCTATTGCTTCCGTGCCAACAAGTGCTCTGTGAAATTGTCGCAGATTGTTTCTCTATGGCGTTGCTGTTATTGTGCTCAGGTGACGTGGAAACTAATCCCGGTCCTACTACGCGTACTGAGGCATTACTCGAACTGCAGAATTTGCCATCAAATCCTTCTGAGCAGACGGAAGTTCTTTTCCGACTGTTAAAAGACCTTCAGGCTCGTTCTGTACAATCTGCTAAGGGTCAGGCCGAGTTGGTTAACGACGTCAAGGCTATTAAGGTTGGTCAAAAGAACATCGAGACAAAAATGGAATGTATCCAGAAAAGATTAGACAACCTTGAAGAAAAAACAAATGTTTTAGACCATCTCCACGATGAAATGACTGGCATTCAGGCGTCCGCTCAAGCCCAAACAACTCGGCTAGACTCTTTACTAATGCGCGTTGACGAACTTGAGGACAGATCGCGACGCAACAACCTCATATTTCATGGCATCCGTGACTCTCGGGAATCGTGGGAACAGTCCGAATCACGCATAAGAGAAGCACTAACCGGTGTAATCGACAGCCTGCCTGATACGGCAATCGAACGTGCTCATCGCATTAGTCACTACACGCCTAATAAGTGTCGCCCAATTGTAGTTAAATTCACCAACACGAAAATAAAAGACAAAGTACTTTCTATGCGCGCACAGCTGAAAGAAAAGGGCATTTCTACCTCCGAAGATTTTTCGCCCGCCACCCGTCACGTCCGTAAAAAACTAATTGAGTACGCGAAAAGCCAGCCCCAACCATGCCCTTTCCAGTTAAGGTACACCAAACTAATAATGAATAAAAAACAGTTCGTCTATGACCCGGCAACAGACACCGTCAACGAGCATGCGCCATATGAACCACGAGATAACGGCGGGCATCCAAATTCCCAGCACGTGCCCAGTTAGGAAAACGTGAGGGGATGTGGACGAGAATCATGCATAGTATCTGTGTTCTTTACAAATATTCGAAGCGTCATGAATAAGCGCACTTCCTTAGCATCTGCATTGGATACTTGCAACGCCGACATTTTTGTGCTTACCGAAACGTGGCTACATTCACAGATTCACGATAACGAAATTCTTCAAACCGCACACAATTTTTCACTGTATCGTTGTGACCGTACAAAGCGTCAGGGAGGCGGCGTGCTCTTAGCCATTTCTAAAGATTTCCCATCTCAGTGTATTCATGTCAATACTGACCTCGAAACGGTTTGGGCCATCATTGAAATAAATCACCAGAAGATAATCATTGGCGTTTGTTACCGCCCCCCAACTTATTCATCTAATTTCGTAAATGAGATGCATGATGTCATTAATATTGTTAGATCTCGTCATCCTACATTACCTTTATTTTTGCTTGGCGATTTTAACTTACCGAACATCATATGGAATACTGAACCTCCAACTTTACACCCTTTTTCTTCATTAGCCAATGAGTTCTTAGACATGTGCTCTGTCTTTTCACTTTCACAACTTGTTACTCAACCCACACGCACTACCGAATCCGTTGAGAACACACTTGACCTTGTATTAACATCGCGGCCTGACCTAGTTTGCGACATCACCTATTTACCCGGCTTGAGCGACCATTCAGCACTTTCGTTCGACATAAATATTTTGCGGCCAAAAACTGGTAAAAAATTCAAATCTTTTCGAGACTACGCGAAAGGAAATTTTGAAGCCATTAACGCCGAATTATCTGCTTTTCTAGACGTATTTATAAACAACTTCGACAGCCGTACCGTTCAGACCAACTGGAATATGTTTGCTACAAAAATTGCTCAACTAACAAACAAATACATCCCACTGCGCACCATTGCATGTAATCTAAACGCCCCATGGTACAACATCCGTCTCAAGCGCCTGTCTAATAAAAAGAAACGCCTGCACAAATTAGCCAAACGTTCACCTAGCGTAAACCGCTGGACCAAATACAAACTGGCGGCAGATGAGTATGTAGCCGCACTCAAGCAAGCCAAAGATCACTTTCTTGGCAATACCTTGCCTTTAATGCTTAAAACCGACACCAAGAAATTCTGGCGCGTCATTAACCCCAAGGCGAACGACATAATAACCTTAATCGACAGCTCTGGAAATGTTATTCCAGCTAATCAATGTGCGTCCGCGCTTAATGATGTTTTCATGCACAACTTTTCATCAACTACACACATTACTCTTCCATCCACGCACGACTACGATTACCAAGCAATGTTTCCCATAATCATTGAACCAGCAGGCATCGTGCCAATTATCTCATCTTTAAAGGTTTCTTCGGCTCCAGGACACGATTTAATAAACGCGAAATTTTTGAAAAGCACTAGCTGTTACTCTTCAATTTTCCTAGGAATGATCTTCCAACAGTCGCTAGATAAGGGTTCTTTGCCTGATGAATGGAAGATTGGGAAGGTGATCCCACTCCATAAGTCGGGTGACAAGCATTCTCCATATAACTACCGCCCTATCTCGCTCACTTCCATTCCATGTAAGATGTTAGAACATATACTTGCCTCTAATCTTGCTAGCTTTCTTGAAACTAACTCATTTTTTTCACCATCGCAACATGGCTTCCGCAAGACGTATTCATGTGAAACACAACTAGTTTTATTTACGCACAAGCTAAACGTCATTCTTGACCGCTCTTCAACTGCCGACTGTATATTCTTAGACTTTTCGAAAGCGTTTGACAAAGTGTGCCATAACCTTCTAATGTTTAAGTTGCATCGAATTAACATTGATCCCAGACTGCTTGCATGGCTTGAGTGCTTTCTTTCTAACCGTTCGCAGTTTGTCTTTGCTAATGACTCAAACTCTCAAACGAGCAGAGTACAGTCCGGCGTACCTCAAGGGTCGGTACTTGGTCCCCTCCTTTTTTTAATTTACATAAATGATCTACCCTCTTGTGTTTCCTCTAACATCCACTTATTCGCCGATGATTGTGTAATTTTCAGGGAAATAATATGTGACACTGATATATCTTCTCTTCAATCCGACCTTAACGCTATTTCTACTTGGTGCCAATCATGGTCAATGGAATTAAATATTAAAAAATGTAAATTTATGCGCGTGTCCAGAACTTCTAACCAGCTTCCTTCTTACTGCATTAATAATCTCCCCTTAGACTCTGTTTCCTCCTACAAATATCTTGGTGTCCATATTACTAGAAACCTCTCGTGGTCCATGCACGCTTCTTACGTAATTAAAAATGCTAACCGCATGCTGGGATACCTAAAACGCAATTTCACTAAGGCACCATCTTCCCTAAAATTAATGTTATACAAGTCACTAGTTCGCTCAAAACTTGAGTACGCCGCAGTAGTTTGGGATCCCTTTCAGAAAAACCTAATTCACTCTTTAGAAATGGTACAAAATAACTCTGCTCGTTTCGTTTTTTCTAATTATAACCGAACTGCCAGCACTTCTGTAATGAAATTAAACCTTGATTTGCCATCTTTAGCCTCTCGCCGTAAAGGCCTTAGACTTTCACTTTTTCATAAGATATTTCATCATCCTTCACTTCGCGACGAACTTATCTCCCCTCCTCAATACATTTCATCAAGGTTAGATCACAATAACAAAGTTGGAATTTCATTATGCCAAACCAATGTCATGTCTCATTCATTCCTCCCGCGTACATCTGCCGAGTGGAATCGCCTACCAGCCTCAACCGCTACTATTCTTGACCATCAGCACTTCACGGCAGTATTAGATAACATTGTATAACTGGAGAATTTCATTCGTGTTTTTGTACTACCAATTGTATAACTGTTTTTGTATTACCGGAACACTGTATTACTGCACTGCATGCACCGTATTTAATTTTATTGACCAGCACTCCAGGAACACTCAGATAACATTGTATAACCGAGAACCATCTATTTCTGTACTATTAACTATTTTGCTGCACTGTACTTTTTTTTTGTATTTGATGTAACCACTCCCCTCTTTAATGCCTCTGGCCCTGAGGGTACACGAAATAAATAAATAAATAAAAGGCTTTTCCTCGAACGGGAGGAATACCACGCTTCCGAGTCAAGGCCGTTGCATTTCAGCCTCTTCCATGAAACTGATACGAAATGACAGGCAGGCTTACAATTTGTGAGTGTATTGTACGCTCATTTTGAATGGGAATGCGGGCTAAATGCGAAAACACCCGTGTAATTAGATTCAGGTGCTCGTTAAAGAAACCCAGCGGGACACAATTTCCGGAGTCCTCCGCTGTGGCGTGCCTCATAATGAGAGCGTCGTTTTATCAAGCAAAAACCACATAATCTAATCTCAATCTAATGGGAATGCGTTTCCTTCACCACGCACTGAAGCTGCTACTTGGTATGAGAATACTTTAACTTGGCTATTTCATTCAGTATAAACAGTTCTTTCACCAGCTTCGGGCATTCTCTCAAGTCCTTATGGTGTTATTTTTCGTTTTTATCACGTTACGCTTCGTCACGGCTACCACCACAGCCAGGGCCAGTGGCCTGGCCTGTGCAGACTGCTCTGACGTGACCATGCTTCAAGGATTGGCAGGGGTAGGCTTAGATGATGCCGCGGCGGGAGTCTTGCATAATTCACAAGCACATATCAAGGCAAGGGGTCGCTTTGAAATGTAAGATTTATGCTCGGCAATACGGCGCGTCAACTCAACTCATGCAACTTAGACGGGGAGGACAACAGCGCTCGTAAATACAATAAAAGGAGTAGCAGTAGACTCCTAAAAGTTTGCACCTTTAGGAGATTTTCTTCTCCGACAACAATAATCCTCATATCCATTGCTTGCGTTCCCTGACACATTTGCGCTCGCTATTTCCTGTCGAGAATACTATCGCATGCTCATAACGGTCATGCCGTTCGTGGCTTCGAAGTAACGGGTTTGCCGCATAAAGGAAAGTAACTGCAAGGAAGGCAGTTGATAATTACTCTTGTGGGTCACAATAGGCCCCAAGGGGTGCAAACATTTTAAATGGTGTAGTACATATGCATACGTCGTAACTGGTATGAGCCGTACTGTTATGTTCTGTACATAGGAAATCGTACGTAAGTGCAGTTAATAATCTGGATTGCTGTCGGCGTATTCTGTAGGGCCTGCTTGGACAGGTCACGAGTGAGAATGTCGTTCATGCCCTGTTGGCACCTTTGTAATTTAACTTCCCATAAGGTCGACTTAGATTGCCGGCCCTGCCAAGCGCGTCAGTGATGATATTCACAAGCGATAAGCATCCCGACAGCGTCTCATCAACGATGTTCAATAAATTTGAACAAGCTATCATTAACTGCTAAAGCTGGCGGTATCAGCATATCATCGCTGCTGTTCCAGAAAGGTCTGCATTGTTGGCCTGAGAGCCTTTACTGCCACCGCCCAAAGAAGAAATATTTTACATTCAATCAATGAAGAACTGCGTTATACAATTTTGCTGCTTTAGTGCAAGTCTTGCTTTGATAAGCGTACATCAAAAAAAGAGTTTTTTGCTTTGTTTAAAGTACAATTTCTATGTCGGGGACATCAGTTGTAAACTCAGGCTGAGGAAATTTTGTCCCCTTTTCTCAATCTGACTGCAGCTTATGCGGTGGTTATTTTCTGCATATAGCTGCTAGGGATATATTGATATCGGTGTTCAGGCTCTCACAGTCGGCAAAATTAGAGTAGCGCAGGAGGTGACACTTCCTGACTTTATTTCTCCCGGTGGACTCTCCCTGCCACTGACCCATGCGTGCCTATGAATGTTAATCTTGAAGGCATATTTATTAAACTTGAGCGAAGATTAGACAACCTTCATAGACTGAAAAGATTTAGCCTGCTAACAGCAATGCATGGTGTTTTATAGACGATAGCATTGGGACAAGAAAAGTGTTTTGCACAGTGTCGGCAATTGCTCGTCCTTCCAAGTGGAAAATGGGGATCTCCTAAATTAAATGCCTCGTACTTTCGCGAAAACAATATAAGAGGCTGCCAGTGGCACAGGAGGTAAGGCACCACGAGATCAACCAGGCAATTGATTCAAAATAAAAAGGGTGCCTATAAGAAATCAAAACTTGTGAATATGTCTAACCCAATAAGTAGGGCCACATCCGTTGACCAGTCAACACTGAGCAAATAAAGTTATATATAATTTGAACGGAGGGATGATCATCTAAGGACTGTAACACTTGAATAATTATGAAGACTCCATTGCAGAAACGAATGCACAAAGTAAAACAAAAGTAAGGCGAAGCTAAGAGAAAATTGGAGCATATACATTATACATCGATCAGACTTGACACCAAATGGCAACAGGCAACGAAAACTTCGACGTTTTACTTTGGTATGAAGGTACAAGGGCTTGGCCATATATACGCAAGACAAACCAAAGATGTGCAACTGTTGTTTTGTTAAATGATGACGAAGGAATTGCGCTCGAGGACCTGACCACCACCATTAGCCAATAATCGGTGACTTCAGGTGTTCCCAATATATATTCAAATTCTCCTGATATATAATAAAGGAGGCTTTAAAATATGCAAAGTTGCAAACCGGTCTTTATTATTTTGGAAGTTTGCCATAAGGTGACAACTGCAAAATCGCACACGCCACCATTGTCAGTCTGCGTTCATGCGAAAACATTCAACGAACTGTCACCCCCAAATGTGGTGCAGTAACGCAGTCATTGGCGCCTTAACCTCTCTTAGGAGCATTTCAACAGATACATAACTTTAATGCACTGCGGTGATTGATGGGTATAGATTATTTTCAACGCGCAGGTGCTTGTTTGGATGCCATTTGAAGGTATTGGTCTTTGGCATGCGGCAAGAAACCTTTTGCGAATACAGTTATGATGTGCTGATATAACGGAGCTTTTGCATATTGCACAAGTCTGACAGGAAGGTTGCCGGTAGAGATGGTAGTGTGCTATGACTGTCTTGATATGGCATGTTGGCATTTTATTCCTAAAATGAACAGCACAAGGACAACACAGACAGGACAACACATTTCGGTGTACATTACACCCAAATATTTAAATGAATTAGCCTGTGCGATACTATCTTCCCAATGAGGAACGATAATTTGCTCAGGAACACTTTGAGGGAATTCTAGGACGGCGCTTTTTCTGATATTGGTAGAGAGCTTAATGCCATCAAGCCTCCTTTCGAGGGTGCTCATATAAGACTAGAATTTCATACAACGCGTGGGTATACCAAAGCAGCAAAGAATACGATTTCGTCGGGATATAAGCACGCATGCACGTCCTTTTGCAAAGGTGCAGTACTCAGTAAAATATTAAAGAGCAATGGCGATAGGACTCATCTCTGTGGTAGACCTCTTGACTGTTGATTCGTTAACGAAGACACTCGCGTAAAGAGCAGTAAAATTCCCTGCCGTTAAAAATTGCTCTTAGCGGGAAGAAGGTATCATGGAGTCATGGCAGAAGGCACTTGGGCAACACCTGCAGAGCAAGCTCGAATTTGTGGACGTACATGACCCGCTCAAAACTAACATCTCGATGGATATGGTTACAGTTGTACAAGAAAGACTATCGGAGGCAACCAGTGCTGTGTCAATTTGCATTTAAGATCTGTACTGTTCGGCTGCTCACGGCGAATTGTTCATTGTCATTCCATAATTGATTCATAAAACAGAATAGTCAAATTTCAGAATAAGTGCTGTATCAAGACGGAAGCGTTTCTTGAATTGCCAACTATATATTTATCGTCCACTATAGTTCAAATTCGATATCGCGACTTTATCCAGAAACGAGGCATCCCTGTAGGTTGCACTTGGGGGCCTGTGTTGTGCAAGATTTTTCCATACAAGTTTCACAAAAGGCTAATGGAGATCACAGCTGATGATGATAGAGTGCTTTGCGAATTCCGATACGTGGGCGATCTTTTGGATAATTTGAAGGTTGGGACCCTCTTACTGTTTCAAATGTGTGGCTAAAGCCATGTTAATGTACTTCAAAGGGTGTTCAAAGCCAATTGAGAATTATTTATATATATATATATATATATATATATATATATATATATATATATATATATATATATATATATATACGCTTGATCCTTGACATGCTGCTTATGTGAGGGGCTTTCCGCCGATAAATCTGAGGCTTTTCATTTCTCTCTATTGTATTCTATGTCTGTGTAAAATGCATGGCTTCTTGAAGGACAACCTTTGTCGCCTAGCCAAATGATAATAGAAAACGAGCGCTGCCTAATAATATAGAACTCAATAAAGTAAGAAGATCTTAGTGTTGTATGAATATCTATTCAACTTTAAACGAGCAAGAATTGCTTACCACGAAATTTCCAAATATTCAAGGACATCAATCGTACTGGGCCCAAATATTAATCTCTAGAACATTCTGAAACGAGTAGTCTCGCGTCGTACTGAAACAGCACGTTCACATATTCCCACAGTAATTTGTGTTGCAGTTTCCTTGGCTGCAACCCCGACGCGGTTGCGTGACTTCTGTTGTGGAGTTGCAATTATTCTCGTGGAGAAACGCTCGCATTTGTTTAAAGTGGAGTATAGCGTGTAAGTTGCGCTGGAAGAAATGTCATGTGAAAATTTTATATCTTCAGCACCATGCACAGAGCTTTGACATGTGTGCTCTGTTGTAATATTTGATTCGAAGACGTGGTCAAAAATTCATGCCACCGAGTGATGCAGATGTGTGATAGCATGCTGTAGCACTACTAGTGGTGGCTTAGTGGCAGGACATATTTTTCATATTGTAAACTTTTGTGCATAGAATGCAGTAATGACAATTTATATTGCAAGCACGTAGCTAAGGTTGTAGGGAGGTCACCATTAAATAGCCAAGCAACATTACTCACTCTGTAGTAAAGGAATAGACAAATGCAGATAAGGGAAAAATATCAAGTTGTTACTTTCTCGCTACCTTTTTGCAACTGCAATCGGCACCATACACTAGGAGTATTACTAGGAATTATTAAAACTATTGCGGTTTAATAAAAATTTGACTTCTTTTCATGAATAACCACAGCTTACCTTGAAGCTCATACTGAGTATGGTATGTTTTATGGCATCATTCTATATGTCGCATGCTGGATTGTTTTTTCTAAAGCAGCTAGTGTTATGAAGAAATGCATCGCATTCGGGTTATCAACTCTTAGACGTGGATATGCCGAATGGCTCTATGCCGTTTTTCTCGCTATATTAGTAGATACGGTAATTTACACATCAATGTAATCTTCGTATACATACCACATATATTGCTGAGACAACTCTAAATTCTTCTGGCATTTGTAGATCTGTATAAAACGTCGAACTCTGTTGGCAAAAGAAAATTTTACAAACCTCAGTAATCGTCACTCTCGAGCGTAAAGAATGAGCCGTAAAATACGTAAAAAACTGCTGAGGACGTATTCTAGATCTGTCTCAGAGTACTGCCGATACTTGATTGGTAATGCTTACTTATCGATCGAGTGACAACGCTTTACCTACACAACAGCAATTTGTCCAGTTTTTAGCTTTAACCATATTTTTATTTTACTTCTATTTACTGTCTTTCATACATCAATGGAAGCTATATACCTGCTTGGTATTTCCACTTGAATATGTCTAGAACGTAAGTTCTTAGTTGGTTGTGACTTTGCTTTCTAATTTTTTCTGGTTTAGATCTATGCAACGCAAATAAATTTGAAAGAAAAGACCCTCATCAGTGGTTAAAAGAAAAAGACCAGACGGAACACTGTTTGTTGAAAAACAACATAAATTGTGTACTTTTTGTGCATGTAGGTAAGACGAATTCTGTATGGGGATCTGAAACGCGCATACTTCCTTCAAACTTTACACGGTACACTTCAGTCATATATTGTAGTGCTAGACTCACGAAACATTCAGCACAGCATGGATGTTCTTTTACATACCGTATTTTGGGTGGCATCGTATAAACATTCAATTATCTGAAATAAAAGAAATAATAGCAGTTCTAGACCATATTAAGTATAAGCAAGACATTCGTCAGAGATAAAGAGGGTTAATCGAGAGGCTGATTCTTACTATTCATATTATAAGAAGCTAACAAACAAAGACACAAATGACAACACAGGGGACATTACTTGTAATTACTAATTGAATTGAAGGTACCATAAATATATAAAATTTAAACTGGATCAACAAACAACGTGCTACAAGTGGTGAACAATCCTACGTCTTCGCATGGCGCGTGCGATGTTCTAACCAATTCAGCTAGCGCGGATGCCTTCTTCCCATCCACTTTCTGGGGTATTTACGTCTTGCTGCTAGAATTAACCCTAGGAGTGTTAGCCAGCGCCACCACTCACAAACCTGGGTGGTGGGTGTCTAGCATCCTTACTGCTGCCGGTGTCACGAGTACGGGAACTGTGTTGGGTGAATGCAACTAATCAATAAACCCATACATGCTACACCTGAAGGCATCAATGTTGGCAGATTCGAGACCCTCGTGCTGTAAGGAACGAGAATAAAGGGGGTCAGCGGAGGGGCCTGAATTTTGTTATTCAAATCAGACGTGTGTTTCTTAGAGACATCAATTAATTGTGCGAGTCATGATGGGAGGTTCATCCATTAGGCAGATATATAAACAGCTCGAACAATAAAAGAAATTTTCTAAATGAAACTGTTTTTTCCGAAGTGGCTGAGACCAAGAAGGTAAGGCATAGCTTGTTTTTATACAAGAACGATCACTTAGGTTAAAAAATCATACCTGCAACTGGAATCGAGTGCAAACTCCGCAAAAAGGCTTTAGTCATTTTTTATCATAGGCGATTGTGTTTCTACAGGAACGTTCTTGAGAAACAGGTGTCATTGAGGTGCACCATCCTTATCGTTCTTTATAATGCAGTTTCATGCCGGCCCACACCACACACGTGTGAAAACCGACAATCTGCATTCGTCTGAAACACCGACAAATTGGAGGATGCAGACGCTGAATGTGCACATTATGTTTAAGATAATAGTTGCTTTGCAAGTAGGTTATTTTGGAGCATGTAGTGCACATATTCAAGAGTACATAATTTACCTTTCTACTGGTGGCCGTATTTCACCTGAATATCAGCGCTCTCAAGGTGCCCCTCGCTACACGAGGATACTGTACTGCATCTGATATATGCTCAGTGTTGTCGCCAAAAATCGAACGTGCACTACAAGAGTGTGGTTTATTGAAATGAACGCGAGGCAGGCCTAGTGCTGCACGTTCTCGACTGCACCCTAATGTCAGCGATTCCTATGTATGGAAGGGGATACTTGTACATGTAGTGGGGGCACTTGGCATGTGATAGAAATTGTGGTTGGACAAGCGTCCGCAAACTTCTGATCGAATTTCCTGAGTAAGAAGTTGCATACCTGTTACATTTTTTTTCACTGTTTGTCGTCCTTCGTCCTCACACAATGACTCAGTAATATTATCGGTTTACGCTACCTTCCAAAACCTAATGCGGCTGACTTCAACCTGAAGCCGCATGCAAGTAAACAAGGCATGCATTTGTCTACATTCGGATAAATTGTATAAAATGAAGGATCTTCAATGACCTAATTGATATTTTATCAGGAGTCATCAATCACTTGTGTTCCTTTTTTATTACAAAAGAGAAAGTTTATTGTTGGTTTTATGATCGTAGTCGTGCAGCGCAGAAGGCACATAACTTTTACTGTTTCGCGTCGTTCAACCCCGGATAAAGATCTTGCTCGGGGCTACTGAAATTACGCTATATTTAGATGACTAATTATGGTTATCCTAAATTACCTAAAAGTTAACTTTTTTCTCCACGACGTTAGTTGTAAGAGCGATTTCTTCTACACAACATTGAATATTGGCAATAGACCTGGTGGGTTGTAGGAAATCAGGCTGCAGCTAATATGCCGGAGAAATGACAGGCCAAACATATATCGTACCGGATCTAGGTATGCCGCTTGAGCCATATCCTTGGATGCGGTGCGTCAGTGCCGTAGATGTGGTTAGCAATGAAAAAAATAACAAAAAACAAATAATTAGAAGGTTATCAATGAAACAAATGAGCCAACGTCAGCAAACTTGCCCAGGCAGTATAAAATATGACAATATAACGCGCCAAATTGTGTACGCCTATGCAAATGTGGCAAACATAAATGAAGCCTAAGTCAGAAATATTACCACAAAAGATATATTGTGATATCTTATTATTGTGATAGCATTTATATGCACACTCCAAGGGCATTATTGTTGCCTTCGTGACCGTCGCTGTCGGACTCACCGTCACCTTGATTTTAGGTATGAAGTCCAAGGGCGGTAACACCGTCGCCGCGCCTCGTATGCTGTATGTGCGAGTGAAAGTAGGCGATAGAAGACGGCCATGTCAGCTCAAATTGGCGCGCGAAGGAGGAAACGCGCCGTCTTCCGTCTCTAGAACCACCGTTGGGGGATGGGGGTAGGCGAGAGGGGGGAGTTGAGACGGTATTGTCCTACGGCAACACCTGCGCATGTCGCCAGCGAGCCTAAGGGTTACTGATGATCGCGGCTCAATCTCGAGTGCCATATATGAAGGAACGAAGGGGACGCCACGCTGGTAGGAAAGGGGGCGGCTTCTACTCCGCCAACAAGTGCGTATTTTAGAGCGCCCCGCACCGTATCTTGAAACGGATTTGCAAAAGGCTCATACCTTTGTGTGCACTGTGTTCACGCCGCTCTTGCATTGAAGCGTTAGACCGCAGGAACGTCACTTCGCTCGCTGTTGCTGCCACACTTGCTCACACCATGTCCAGCGCTTTGCAGCGAGTGTCCGCGCTCATCGAGTATTATGCGTTCATGTGTGCGTGTGTGCTCCGACACCATGCTCCTTAAATCAGTTAGCGAATGTTTTCAAATTTATACGGCCGATAAAGCTACTCTACTTACTTTGTATAGCTGTATAAAAATTTGCGTTTACAATAAATGCTTCGCCTTTCGGTGGAAACTGCAACTTTTTTTCTTCTGATATTCCAAGAAAGATAAATATGTATGGTGAAGGTACAAGGCAAAATATCGCAGTACGACACATTCGCTCCTTCAAAACAATGTTCAGTAATTAACCATCACATAAAAATTGGAGCACCATAGCGCCACCTATTTGCTATGAAAACAGCCACACCAAGTATTCAGCGGCAGCATCCACAAAGCTGGCTCAACGAGAAAATTTTCGTCTACAGCATCGTGAGCAGTGTGGCAAAAATACACGAAAGAAGAAATGCCTATCACTTAAACCGTTATATAATATGTACCTCCGAAAAGCCACAAGTACTCGTTCCTCGGTGATACGATAGAAATCGTGGTGCATGTCGAATATTTTGTGCATGTGCGAAGAGGTGGCACAAGTCAATAATTAATACTTGAAGAAAAGGGCGCTACGAAGATGCGAACTAAAAGAGGAACATATAGGACGGCCATGTTGCTCTTTTAGTTCGCGTCTTCATAGCGCTCTTTTCTTCAAGTATGCAAGACCAACTCGCCCACATCCAGCTTCTGCTGCAATAATTAATACAAATTGTTCGCTGAAAAGCATTGCTAACAGATTATTCTTGCCACAAGAGCACGAGGTGTCAGAGCGACGATTTCTAACACGACGCACGCCGAAGTGGGCAACTTCAGAACACAACCACGAACACAGAGACGGAGCAATTACAGGCACTGCTGTCCAACTCGGCCGTCGGCGATCAGCTCAAGCTCATCAGAGAGGTGAGAAAATAGCAAGAGCCAGCGGAGCCCTGGACTAGGGCCCCCAACCATTAGCGATTATTTTGATTATTTTTAACAATGTTTATTTATATATCTATCTAGCTATATATTTCGCTATCTATCTATCGGGAATAGATTTCTCCACCTGGGTTTCCTAAACGCAGAAGAAAACCTAAATACTGCAATGCAGAAGCAATGACTGGCTCTCATCTTATCAACGCGCCATTGTGAACAACAACTTGGAGGATGTCATGAAATTAACCACCGTCCCATTTTACTTCACCAGCATTGCCCACTTGTGGTTCCGGAACCACGAAAGCGAAAACCCAAGCTGCACTGTGCTCAAGACAAAGTTCAGCGAGGTTTTTGGCCGCCCTGCTTATGCCGCTCAATACGAAAAGTCACGACACCTTTCTTCGGTCCTTTACTTCCAAACGGCCACAGCACAGCGCGTCCAGCCGGTGGCTGGGTGTACCGCCAGACTTCAAATTCAGGGAATTATCTACGTAGTCCAGTTAGTCGTTCTCCCCCACAGCTCCTACGACTATGTTGTAGGCTGGGATTTTCTCTCCCGTAATTAAGCTGTCATTTATTACTCCCGTGCAGAAGTCACCTTCTCTTCGCTTGGCAATGCCATATCTGACCACGTTTCGCTTTCCTGCGCCAAGTTATCCCTCACTGACGACATCCAGATACCTCCACATAAAGCCATTGTGGCACACGACTACGACGAACGTGCCGGTAAGCGGCGAAGACCGGCTCCCGCTTGTGAAAATGATTTAGGTGATTTAATTTGAGCCCAGTTCGACTATTTTAGTGCCAACAGACTCTTTAAGTTGTGGCGATCCCGTAGACACCTCACTCTTGACGATGGGTGGCCTTGTTGCAAATTTATCGGCCTTTTCCATCCAGACCACGCCGCTGCGACGCTAACCCTAGCCGCGCTTGTGTTACCGCGGCGAAGTGCTGCTGCTGCGCCAGCTTTTCTCGTCAGTGTCTGCAGTGATGGAATGGGAAGTGGAAGGGGAGCTTCTGACTCCCGAGGAATTTTCCAAGGATCCCGGATGGCAAACAGTTACTGCCAGGCGCTCCAGGGCCAAATCGGCGCCCGTCGAGCGAGTTGGTGCCATTTCTACCGGCGCTAAGCCAAATGACAACGCGACCGCAAGGGGTCGCCGAGACCGCAGCAGCACTAAAGCCAAAATTATTTGGGGTGGAAAGATGCCTCCGTTGCCCAAAGAAGACGCGAAGATCATGGTCAGGCCGAACGGAGGTCTGAACATCAGCAAGGTGGGGCCGACAGTTGTAGCCGAGGCCATAAGGAACGCAGACGGCTTCGACCAGGCGAAGCGGGACTCGGACACGATGTCCCCGAATTTTCAACAAAATATCATGGTCATCAGCACCCCCAGCAGAGAAAATGCGAACCTCTACGTCAGGGTCGAGTGCATCGCTGTTGGCGGTCAGCAGCACGAGGTGAACGCGTACGACGCAGCGCCGAACTCTACATGCAAAGGCGTCATCCGCGGCATCGCACCGAGTGAAGGCCCGGAGGAGCTCGACCGCAAGGTTGTCAACTCGACGAACCCGCTAGTCTTGGGAGCCAAACGAATCAAGAGCACGGGCACCGTGGTTGTGGTCTTCGACGGCTGCAAGGCGCCAAACTACGTGTCGTACGGCGGCAAACTTGTCAGGTGTGCATTATATAGGAAGCAAGTAGAGGTGTGCTACGCCTGTGGCCGCCTCGCGCATCGAGCGGACGTCTGCCCCTCGCCGGACGAAACTATGTGCAGGGGATGCAGCATCGCCTAACCCGAATGAACAACACATGTGCGACTCCAAATGCAGGCTGTGCGGAGGCCGACATTTCACCGCTGACAAGGAGTGCAAGCAGAGGTACCAGACGCGGTACCTCGTCAGACGCAGACGCGGGGACCGATCCCCAGCCAATAGAAGCAAGTCTCCGGCCCTCGCCATGGGCGAGCGACAACTCCCGGCCGCCGCCGGTCGCTCCGCGGCTCGCGGGAGCTCTAGATCCAGGAGCCCCTCTCCGCCTTCCGGACGCCGTTCCAGGTCCAGGGGGAGATCCGGGTCCAGGGGCAGATCCGGAAGCCGCTCCAGGAGCCGCTCTGTCTCAAGGGCGCGGTATGGGTTCAGTGCCGGCCAGCAGAGGAAGAGAAAGTCGACGTTATCAGGGGCCGATATGGTTGCTGGTGATACCCACGCGAGATCCTGCCGGAGCCCACGCGACCCGCTTCCAGAGCAAGCCAGGGACGCCGAGGTAGCGCGCCTTATGAAAGAAAACGCGGACTTAAAAGAAATTTATTTATTTATTTATTGTACCCTCGAGGCATACAAGCATTATAGAGGGGAGGGGTCAATCATTCAACATAAATACAGTTATTTGCACATACACAATTAAATATTTCAAGAAATGGGAACGAATGTAGTTTCTAATAACGAAAATTCACACTGTCATGCAAGGCTTGTACAATGATTACGGCAAAAAAATACCATTGCAACCGATTCAGACACTAAAAGATGAAGTTTCCAACCAACATAGAGAAGAAAAAAAAAATGTTGGAATGCGTTAAATTCCGCTGGAAAGAGCTTCACGAAAATGGTCACAGTTGGTAATGTTAACTAATGAGGCTGGAAGATTGTTCCAGTCGAGGCTGGTTTTGGGCAGGAAAGAGTGCGAGTATATTGCAGTGTTTTGGTGAGGGACATGGACTTTATGGGTGTGATCAAGTCGAGATGAAACAAAATTAGGCGGTTTAATCAGACGGGTCCTAAGAACATGATTGTGATGATAGATCTTATGAAACAATGCAAGTCGAGATAGTTTCCATATATTTGCAAGCGGGGGCAGATTAAGTATCGATTTCTTGTTAGTTAAGCTGGAAGTTCGATTATAGTTACTTAGGATAAAACGTGCTGAGCGATTCTGCATTGCCTCCAAGTTATTGGTAAGAGTTACAAGGCCAGGGTCCCAGATTGACGATGCATATTCGAGATTAGATCGGACATAAGTGATATATAACTGTCGCTTGAGTGGTGAAGGTGCGAGAGAAAAGTTTCTTTTCAGGTAACCAAGCATGCGATTTGCCTTTGATGTTACGTGCTCGATGTGGTACTTCCATGAAAGGTCAGTAGTAATATGTACACCGAGGTATTTATAGGTAGTTACGGATTCTAGCGCCGTGCTGTGAAGAAGGTAGTTTGGGCAAGGCATGTTATTACGCGATACTCTCATTGATTTACATTTAAGAATTTAAGCTTCATTTTCCACATTTCACACCAAGCAGAACTATTATTTAGGTCACTTTGAAGAATTATTGTGTCAGTGTAATTAGAAATGTTGCGGTAGATAACACAATCATCAGCAAAAATACAGACAGAAGAAGCGATGCTAGTAGGTAAATCATTAATATAAATCAAAAATAGTAATGGGCCTAAAACTGAACCCTGTGGCACTCCGGAGAAAACAGGTGCCTCCAGAGAATCGGTTCCATTCACCGTGACGAATTGAGTGCGGTTACAAAGAAAGTCGCGTATCCAGTACAGTACTAAAGGGTCAATGTTTAGGCTGGTTAGTTTTAGTATAAGGAGCTCATGGTTTACACTATCAAAGGCTTTCGCAAAACCGAAGTATATGCAATCAGTGATGAGGCCGGCGTCAAGGAACGCGTGAAGGTCATTAGTAAATCTTAGTAGCTTTGTTTCACAAGAAAAATGTTTACGAAAACCATGCTGGGATGAATGAAAAAAGTTATTCTACTCCAAGAAGTTAACTAAATGAGTAAATATGACATGTTCTAATATTTTGCAGGGAACAGATGTTAGTGATATCGCCCGATAATTGCTTGGGTTGTGTGCGTCACCAGACTTGTAGAAGGACACGACCTTGGCTACTTTCCAAACCTTGGGCAAGCATCTATCGTTGAGCGATTTGGTGAAAACGTAATTCAGAATGATAGAGCTGCACTCATTAGTGTTTTGCAAGAATTTAGCGTTGATGCCATCCCGACCACATGAAGATGATCGTTTTAGCCTGTTAATAATAGCACGAATGCCGGCTGGGTCAAGCATGATGGGATACATTGCTGTAAGATGTGCTCTCGGATACGAAGGAGGACTGAATATTGGGTCCCAGAACAAGTTTGTAAAGGTGTCATTAAAGATTGAGGCGCAAAGATGCTTCGGAACTGGTTCACCATTGTTATTGAGAGATACGTCGTTGTTATTGCTGCTTTTCATTGTATTCCAAAAGCGTTTAGGGTTAGTTTTGAGTAAGGACGGAAGTGTTCAATGGGAAAAGGTAAATTTCGCCGTTTTCAGTGCCTCTGAATATGCCGTAGAAGCGCCTTTGTGTACAACCCATCTCTCTGGGTTAGGCGATTTTTTCGCACTACGAAACATCCTGCTTTTTTTGTTCCATAACCGCTTGAGATATCTGTTATACCAGGGAGCGTTAGAGTTGTCGTAAACAGCTCGTAAAGGAATAAATTTGTTAGTTAGATCAACTACTTTGTTCTAAAAGAATTCCAAAGTTCTTCGACGGACTGCTCATTGTAGGTTGAAATAAAGTTGTCCAGGAAGGAGGAAAGTTCAATATTAATAGCATCGTAATTGCGACAGATGTAGTACCGTATTTGTTTGAGCCGTTTTTGTGCACGTGTAGATGGAATAGACAATGTAAAATGAAGAACATCATGGTCACTTAATCATAAACATTGCTAGCAAAATGATAGAGATTAAGAAATTGGTAATCAGTCAGAATGCTGCATCCAACGCGTCGGCGCCGACCGCCACAGAAGCACAAGTTCCGGCCTGCGACTCGGCCGGGGCCGCCAGGCGTAGGGCAGTTCCCAGTAAGGACGATTCAGATTCGCAAACTTATGAGATCAAAGGCATGCTGGCCACGCTCACTAAGAGCGTGCAGCAGTTACAACAAGGCATAGCACAGGTGCAAGTCACCCTAGGAGACTCGAGGAGAGGCCTAGGCGCGCTGGCCGATCGCATGAACGCCCTCGAGCGTCTGGTGATCCCAAATAATACGTCCGTAACTCTGATGCAGGTCGTTGTTCCGAACGCGTCGGGGGCTCAAACCAGGGCTACGAGCACATCGGCCCGTCAGACTGGGGGGAACTTGTTGCGTGCACCTGTGCTTACAACGCGTACCCCAGACAATGTATCTAATCATGGATAGTTCCAAAGAGGAGCTCAAAATTTCGCAGTGGAACTGGAGGGGGTACTCCAATAAGAGGGCTCTGTTGCAGCAATATTTAAGATCGCTACCTAACAAACCACAAGTAATAGCATTACAGGAAACCCTCGTCTCTGCCGCTCCCTCTCTGGTTATCATGTGGTCTCCGTGCAGGCCGAAGGTCGGGGAGTGTGCACGTTAGTTGACAGGAGGCTTACACACTTGTCTCACGTCCTGAAGCTGGCGAGTTGCAAGGTCGAATACGTCATGGCGGAGGTTCTGCTGAACACGAGATAACGCAACCAGCTGAGAAACAACGTGATTATAATCAAGATCTCCAGCAATCCTAGGGACTCGCAACAGCAGTTCAAAACGATACTCAAGAAGTCCGTCGACCTAGCCGGCACCCATCCCCTGGTCGTCGTCGGTGATTTCAACGTACCGTACGGCGTGTGGGGGTACGTGTGCGACACGAGCCAGGGCCGGGGTCTGTGGCAGAACGCCAACGAAATGGACCTCACGCTCATCTCGAACAAGGCGTTCCCCACCCGAATTGGCAACTCGGTGAGCCGAGACACCACCCCCGATCTGACGTTCGTGAAGAACGTCCACGGAGCCGAGTGGATTAACGCTACAATAAATTTTGGTAGGGACCATTATGTGCTCGAGACCCGCTTCGAAGTCACCCGAAGTAAATCCAGAGAATACACTGTCACAGACTGGGACCTTTTTCGCAAGCTCCGCGGCAACGACAGCGCACCCTTCTCCAAAGACCTGGAAGATTGGTGCGAGCGAATCAAGAGTGACGCCGAGTCACCATTAAGAAGATCGTCAACGACCTGGAGGTAGAAAAGATGGACAGTAGGCTGGCCCATCTTATCGAGGCCAAGTAGGCGCTGCTTCTAAGATGGAAGGGACAAGGTTTAACCGAAGATTGAGGGAAAGGATCTCCGAGCTTAACAAGGCCATCGAAGATAACTGTCGGACCCTCGGCAAGCAGCAATGGGACGAGGTCTGTGACTCGATCGACGGGCAGATGCGTAACGGCAAGTCCTGGGGCATGCTAAAACATCTCCTCGACGAGGGCAGCATCAGATCCAGTCAGAGACACACGCTTGCCAGAGCCCTTCACGAAGCTACCACATCCTGTTCCGGGGACGAGCTGGTTGCCAAGCTCATCGCGAAACACCTTGTCGTAAAGCACGGAGACGAGAAAGACCGGTTTCCCGACTACCTCGGCCCAGTCCATCCGGAATTGTACGAAGACTTCACCGTGGGGGAAATTAGGCAAGCCATTTTCACGCTCAAGGGGAAGTGTGCGCCAGGTGCCGAAAGAATCACCAACAAGATGCTGCGGAACCTTGACGACGGTTCGATCGCATACCTCACCGAGAAGATGAACGAGACGTGGAAAAACGGAGGCGTCCCCTAACAATGAAAGACCACCAACGTCGTCCTGATCCCCAAACCCGGCAAGGCTCCGAACGTGGACAACCTCCGACCGATCTCTCCCACCTCCTGCGTCGGGAAAGTGACGGAGCACGTCGTCCTCAACAGACTAAACAGATATCTCGAAGAGAACAACATCTATACTCACAATGTGATTGGTTTTCGTGCCGGCCTCTCGTCGCAGGACGCCATGAAGATGATCAAACGTCAAATCATCGACGGCAGTACCAGAGACACCAGGGCCCTGCTCGGACTCGACCTATAGAAAGTGTTTGACAACGTTCTCCGCGAATACATTCTGGCCTCCATGGCAGACCTCGAGCTGGGGCCCAGACTATATAACTACGTCCGTTCGTTCCTGACGGGAAGGAAAGCGAAGCCGCGGATCGGCGACTTTTTCTCCGACGAGGTGCTCCTGGGCCCACGGGGCACGCCGCAAGGCTCAGTCATTTCGCCTGCTCTCTTCAACATCTGCATGATCGGCCTCTCGAGGAATCTGGCCCAAGTTGAAGGTATCGAACACAACATCTACGCAGAAGACATTACCATCTGGTGCACCGGCGGTAGCGACGGGCAAGTGGAAAGAGCCATGCAAGAGGCGGTAGACGTCACGGAGCAGTACCTGCTACCTACCGGACTCAGATGCTCCCCCGACCAAATCTGAGCTTCTGCTTTATAGAAAAGAAAAAGGCTGCAGACCCATGGGCTGGAAACCGGTCTCGGAAAGTGACATTCACCTGTTCACTCGGAGCAGTAAACCAATGCTCAGGGTCGACACCGTCAGAGTCCTGGGTATGTTCATAGAATTACGCGGCGGCAACGGCACTGCGTTACGAAAGGTAATTGCGAAAACCGACAATGCTTTTCGCCTCGTCCGAATGGTCACGAACCAACATCGTGGCCTCAAGGAGGACAACTTGCTTCACGGACAACGAGGACAACGCCTTTCTGCTGTGTCACTTCACCTACACGGTGGCCATGCACAACTGGCTCAGAGCCGACCGGGAAAAGCTTAATGCCCTCATTAGAAAATTCTTCAAGAGAGCCCTCGGGCTGCCCGTCAGAACGCATACAGAGGACCTCCTTCGGGTCGGCATACACAACACTATGGAGGAGATAGCCGAGGCTCAGGAATGGGCCCAGCTAACTCGGTTGTTCACCACGCCGGCCGGCAGGCGTATCCTCGAGGAGATCGGGCTCGCACCCACCAAGAACATGACTGAAGACGCCCAAATCCGCAGAGAAATATGGGAGAAGATCGTGGACGCCCCTTTGCCCCGCAACGTTCATCCCGTTCACAACGCAGGTCGTCGCAAGGCAAAAGTATTGAATATACTAAAGCAAATAAACAAGGACAAAATCGCGGCAAGCTTCGTGGACGCAGCTGCATACCGAGACGGCAAGGCCTTTGCGGTTTCCGTCGTTGTCACGCTGGGCAAAGTCATCAACTGTGCTTCCGTCTGGACAACAAACCCAAAAGTGGCCGAGCAAGTGACCATTGCACTCGCCATGCAAGAAGATCGGAGAGACAGGGTGTATAGCGATTCGAAAGCCGCCATCAGGGCATTCCAGAAAGGCCGGGTAGTCCAGCAGGTAGTTCAAATTCTGAAAGGCGCCAAACATGGCAACACCTCCATGCACTCGATGCTTTGGTTCCCTGCACACGTCGGGGCGATTGAGGGGGCTCCTCTGAACCTCAGCGAGTCCGCCCATGAGGCTGCGCTTGGCTTTACCGACCGCGCTCGGATCGGGCGACTCTCTCCCCGGACACAGAGACGCTCCTCTCACACACAAGGAAATCACTAAATTCTTTTACTTAGAGATAAAGATTTTCCCCCCGCCTCACTCCAAGCTAAGCAGGCCGCAGGCGGTCACACTAAGACTTCTGCAAACGAACTCCTACCCAAATCTGGCGTCCCTTAATAGCATAAATCCCGAGATTTATCCAAATTGTTCTTGTGTGGTCTGTGATGAGGTAGCTACGTTGCCTCATATGCTCTGGGAGTGCGCGGCGCTGGGCCCGAAGTTCACCAAGGAAGAGTGGGACGCGCTCCTGCGAATTCCCGTCTTTGAGGAACAAATCCTGGCCGTCCAGCGCGCCCGCGATAGGGCCAGCAGACTAGATCTGTCAGTCCCGTCGTGGAATTAGCCGAGTGCGCGTTTTATCGTGCTTTGCTGGACCAAAAATGTTTATTCACTCACTCACTCACATATATCCTGTTCCGTTGTCTGCGACTCTACCGTACTCTTCACGCCTTTCGCTGCTTCGGTCCATCGCTACTTCTCACCACGCCCAACCGCAATGCTTGGCTTTCAAACTGGCGCAACTCAACGTCCTGCATACGACCACTTTTCATTCCCGATTATTGCTTCGCGGAAAATCTCTTGGCACTGTTGAGCCTTACGACACCCTTACCACGTTGGAAGTTCCTGTTGAATTGTCAGAAGTCAACACCCTTTACTGTAAACCCGTACCTGCTACATCGCCTGAAGACGTTTTGAGCTACGTTATCAACATTGTTAGAACCCCAAGCAACGCAGTGAAATTCTGCGCTTCCTCGACAAATTTCGTCCTGCTTTTGACAGCCATAGCACTTCTCTGGGCCCAACGATGACTGCATGTCACCAGATTAACACCAGTGCTCATCCACGGCTACGGCAGCGACCATGCCGTGCATCGTCGACAGAACGCCGCGTCATTGATGCAAAACTAGGTGAAATGCTAAAGCGTGGCTTCATTGAACCGTGCCGCAGACCATTCGCACCGCCATTTGTTTTAGTTAAAAGACAGAATGGCTCAGTCGGCTTCTGGGTGCCTTACCGTAGCCTGAACAAAACAACCCGAAAAAGTGTTTACTGATTGCCAGGATCCACGATGCGCTAGACTGGTTATCAATTGCAGTGTTCTTTTCCTCCCGCGATCTACGCTATGGCTATTGGCATGTGCCTATGGCTGTAGGCGATAAACCGCCAACTGTTTTCACCACACCAGAAGGCTTATACGAATTTCGTGGGTTGTCATTTGGCCTTTGCAATGCGCCCGCGACATTTGAGCGCTTGATGGATACCCGTCTCCGACGCCTCAAATGGAACACGCGCTTGTATTATTTGGATGATGAAGTAATGTGTGCACCAGATTTTCCTACTCACGTTCATCACTTGGAGTAGGCTTTGCGCCATATGAGTGACGCTGGCCTCGAAGTAAATTTGATAAAAAATGTCACTATGGGGCATGCAAGCTGACCATTCTCTCACATGTAGTGAAGGCTGACATTCTCATGATGCCCTAAGCTGCGTGCTGTTATAGAATTCCCGAGACCCACGTTTATTAAAGACTTGCGCAGTTTCGTTGGCCTGTGTTGCTGTTCCCACCACTGCATTCGAAATATCGCCTTGATTATGGAACCACTGGCAGAGCTTCTTCAAGGAGACCTGAATCTTTTTGCATGATCCCCGGCTTGCAATGATGCCTTTGCGACGCTACGTTGCCTGCTCACAACCCCACCGATACTGCGCTTTTTTCATCAAACAGCTCCTACGGAAATTTAGAGGGATGCTAGGGGTGTTTGTCTTGGCTTTGTGCTTCGCCAGCGAAAGCCCGGCTACTAAGAAAACGGGATTGCTTATGCGAGCCGCAATCTTATGAAAGCTGAAGCGAATTAGTCGGTCACGGAAAAAGAGTGGCTAGCGATAACCTGGGCCATAACAAAATTTCGTCCATACCTGTATCGCTGGTACTTCGATGTTGTTACCAATCACCACGCCCTTTGCTGGTTCTCATCTTTCAAATATCTCTGTGGCCGCCCAGCCAGGAGAGCATTCAGGCTCCATGATTACGATATTGGGGTTGCCTACTGCTCAGGCAAGAAGGACGCCGATGCCTATGCTTTTTCGGGCTCACGTATGCGTGCCGGCATTAATATAACTTCGGAGGCTAATTTTTTATTCAGTATGACAAGGGAGAAGGTAATGAGCAAAACAAAGAAAAGTTTAAAGCGGAAGCCAATGTATCCACAAGTGGACTTGCATTTTTCAAGGCTTGGAAAAAGACAAGACCACTTGTCGAAACGTTGACGCCTGCTTTCACCTTGTTCTCGTTTTACTCAGTGTCTTGAATTAACATCTCCCGCATTCTTACGGGTTTCCCGGGAGAAAATTGCAAGTGCAGTCTTTCCAGATTTTGTCAGGTCTGTATCTGATTTAAAAGCGAAAAAACAGAAAATAAATTCCGAGTACACCAAAGCACTTCTTATGACTTGCGAATGCGAAAACTTAAAGGCCCAATTCAACGCCACTAAAAGGTCCTTCGAGTTACGAAGCCCTCGAGGGCAAACTAGGGCATTAAGACGTTTGGCCGACACCTCCTACACAGCACAAGGGCCGTGCACTTTGATTCGTGACGCCGTACTACCTTGCCCGACTGCAACTGAAAGTAATGGGGTGCTTCCTAGTTACCCGCGGTGATTTCGAGGTCACGGTTTTTTTTTCACGCCGTGATTGACAATGGAAATTTCGATCCGCCTACCTTGACGTCATAAAGCAAATTACACAGGCCTACAATGTAGGCGGCCTTGGTGCGCTGGTGAATTGCGCGCTGTAAGTTGGTGAACTGGCGTGCTATCGCGCCCAAATGCCCAAATGTCTTTCTTTTTTGAGGCCGTTGTGCGCCGTCGAGACGCTGTTTGTGAAGTGGCCTTGCAGCTAATCGGAGTTTAGGTTCCGTTTCACTGCTGCGAAGGAAAGACGCCGGATTTTTTTTTTCGCTCAATATAGAATTTAGCGCTCCTGCTTCGAAAAACGTTATCACGCATAGACTTGCTCTATGCAGAGTATGCATGTTGTATGCGTTAGTAGAGAGATAGGGCTTTTGTTATGGTTAATGCAGTCTCGTATCTGTGTTCTCTTTCAACACACACTTGAGCCGACGTGATGAGGAAACGGTTATTCTTACCTCCCTTCGAACTTTTCCCAGGGTTGACTCTTTGCAGGTGTTATACACGCGGCACGCGACCTGTACCACCTGGAAAAGAAACGTGGCCAGGAGACCACGCAGGGATCATCTGGAGAATGCCGACGCTGAATGATGCATGAAGAGCGCCTCCAGCTGCCAGTTTTGTTACACCGAAGCATGCATTATAAGTGGCATTTCGCTTCGCTTTTCACGTTAGTTTTTTTCCTTGTTGCTTGCATAAAAATTTGTGTGATAACCTGATTTACGTAGCTGTGAAAAATCACCCTTGTTGGAACAAGGAAGCTATTCCTGGCAGACTATATTGAGTTCCCCTAGGCAACTGAAGTAAGAAGGAGTAATGTAATTGTTACACAAATTTTTGCTATGCGGACAGCGAGTTTCATATAAGTGTGTGGAGCTATTACACTGCAGAACCGTATTAAGCATTATGGAATGTCAGGGGCGATTTTTAAGGAAGGCTCACTAACTAATGAAAACGTAGCTAGTTAGCGAGACATTCTGGAAACCAGCATCATCCGCAAGTTACCAGCTCCGCCGCAGCTTCATAGGGCATATTTGTACCAGCAAACAGGCTAGACAGAACGTCCGTCGGAGGCACAATGCCTTCTCTCAAATTATTTGCGTGCAGAATACCTAGCGGAAGTCAAGCAAAGCATGCTCTCTTCAATGTTTCAATCGCTCTAAAGGTCGTTACACTATCACCTCCAAACATCTAGCAGCCGCAAATCGTTCTGGCCAGCTATTGCGGAACAATGGCATCCAGTGTCTTTATTCAGCGAACGACCATTTAGGACCGCTCTACGCACCTTGCGCAACCTCGTTGAACGGATAATTGTTGCCATTTCCACGAGCTCCTTCTTGCATGTTCGCATGAAGTCTCCAAAAAGGCTCTTTGCCCGCAGAAGGCGAGGTCCCAATGCTGAAGTTTAAACGGTACGGTATCAAAGAAAAAGAAGCGTGGAATTTGGACGAAACTTCATTTTATTGTACGAAATTTCACTCAGCCTAGGCTATAATTTCAACGGTATGCGTCCAAAGAAATTGATGCATGAAATGTGGACGACACCTTATACTATTGCCTAAATTTCAGTTAATCAGTGCTGTAGTTTAAATAGTATGGGACCGAAGAATATGAATTATGATATTTGGAGGGAACTTTATTATAGTCTGAGAATTTCGCTCAAACAATCCTACAGTTTAAACCTAATGAAATCATGAAAAGGAAACATGCAACATCAAAGTTTACTATATTGTCTAAAGGCCCTCTAACCAATGCTGAGCTAAAGCGGTATGGGATCAATAAAATGGAAGCATGAAATTTGCAGGAAACTATCTTTTATGATCAAAATTTCATTTTACCAGAGCAACAGTTCAAACGCTTTGGGACTGCAGGATGGGCAGAATTAAAACATGCAATATTCGGATCGCCAAGAAACTGTAGTGCACTTCAATAAATTACAAGGATGGTCACTCAAAGCTGACAGGTTGGGTATGGAGAACTTTAATAGTAGGAAAATATTACACACAGTTGGCAACGGCATTTCCGAAATATTCATTTGGAAACGCTTCTGTGCAAATGAAGTGGAAACATGAAATTTGCTCGAAAAACAATTTTACAGCGCAATTTTTATTTAACGAATGCTAGAGTGTAAACGGTGTGGCACCAATGAACTAAAAGTGTGAAATTTGTATGAAATTTAATGTTATTGTCAAAATTTCTTCAAAAGAAGGCTACAGTATACTGTGGGATCAATGAAATAGGTTCACGAACTTCGCAGGGTACATAATTTAATTGTCGAAATTACAGTTAACCGAATTGTATTTATATTCAGTAACCAAGGGTAATAAGGAGGCTGCAAAGCCGTCGTGCTAAATATTGGGGAATTCTCATCCAACACGCTTTGACATATCTGACAGGAGCGCAAACAAAGATCACTGGAAACTTGCCCATTCTTATATATGATGTCTGGCGGTTATCACAAAGAAATGATTATCCTTCACCTTATCTCAAGTTTCGTACCTCTAAGACATGATAGCCGAAGCTTCTCTTTTTGATAGCTAAGTGACGCACCATCTGGAGCCACAATGAGTCTTTTATAATTTTAAAAGCGTTGCGTTTTGGACGAGTTGGTTGTATACGGTTCTTATTAGACTTTTGCGCTCAGAAAGACCGGACGTCGAACGAAGAAGGGACACACAACGTGCGCATGTTGTGTGTCCTTTCTTCTTTCGACGCCCTGACTTTGTGCGCACAAAACTCTAATAAGAACCATTTTACAATTTGTCAGGCAACCAAGTTTACATGCATCGCAAGTAGTATGAGCAAAAATGCAAGCGCGAAGGATTCGATAACAAAACTCCGTGTCATTCCACTATGTGATGAACGATCACCAGCGTAGCTGTGTATGTGGGCCGTTTAATGGCGAACTGCACCCCCGCCGCTGGTCGGCCCGGCATTGCACAATCTTCGCGATCGGCTAACTTATTAGAAATTGTTGGTCAATGCCCTGACACTATCGCTTCGCCGTAAAAAAGTATAACGATTGTTCTCCTTACGGGGTCACCTGGGTTTGCAAGTGTGACCTTAATTTGACTGAAGATTGTTCGTGCGGAATTAGAACCTGGTTAGAAACAAGCTGTAGCGCGATTTCATGTTTTACTGCGGTGTAAAAACGTTGAAAAGGTTGTGCGGCCGGGTTTTTTTGTTCGCATTTATTTTGACGCCTATGGTACGTAGTTATTGTTTATGCAGGGCTTGATACTATCTTTTCCGTTAAATATCAATCTCTAAAGGAGCGTATTGTAATGCATTCAACGTGACCATGAAATTACTACTTACGTGGCAGCTGCGAGTTACAAGATGAACCAGGGTTCACGAAACATTCCATGAACACGATTACGATCAGGTTACGCACAAGTGTTGCATACATTCTTCAATAGCGTAGCAAACTTGTTGATAAACTATCTCCGGAAGTGACGTCAACTGTATCGATGTCGGCAGGAGTAGTCTTTGCTGAAATATTATAACAGAATGAGGTTACAGCCGTCAACGCTCAGTGTCAAGTGCCCGTAAATGGGTCCTGCAATCTTTGATAAACAACATCGACACAAGAACACCCGATTTTCTTGGCCGTTGAGCAAAGCTGGAAGGCTACTTCAGTATTACATGCATATATTAAAGCTATCTTTACTTTCTAGATTGAAATGTTTATTTCAGGCGTCTGACTTATTTGTGAACCACAGGACGCCTCTGTAGCAGTATACGCGGCAAAAAGAGTCATAAACGTAACAAGATAGTTGCAGCGGGATAAAAAATAACGCCCCTTTTCTGGTTTGTGCTCTTCACGGCTAGATCGTGGCCCAACCAGCTAGCAACCAACGTTCGCAGTCAAGTAGGCCAGGTACAATAAGCCAGGTGTCCCTGTTACGTAGTACGCAGTAATTGCAGCGCAGTAGTGCCCATTATATTAGGAAATTTAGGGCGTAGTCGCACATATGATGACGACATCAGTAAATTTACAACCATCCCATCCGGGCATATGCATTTACTTGCTCAAAAAAGCCACGGTAAGCTACAGTGTCAGGGTAGCGTTCACCGCTGTAAATATGCTTTCCCGTTTGTGCTTGCATGAAAAGAAGAGAAAGAAAGCTCCGATTGGTTCTGAGCGCAGGTGACTGTCCAATAAGGGACAGGAGGGCTCCACGTTCTGCTAGCCTGCTGTTGTGTAGCTCAAGCCATACCTCAGGAAAATTGTAAGTTGTCACAAGTGACAGGTTGGTGAAAAAAAACAGGGTCTCTTAAGATCTCTCTTTCGAGGTTAAAGGCGAAAGCCTACTCTTCCTCCTCTTATCTTTCGCCTCTTTCTCTTTTTCTTCTTTGTTATATTTATTACTGCTCACTACTAAGCTTCTTTAGTAATTTGTAATCAATTGTGGTCATTACAAGCCGTTGTTAGACATGTTGATAACATCATAGTTATTAATAGTCATTTCAAGTCATTTCAGTCATTACTGGTAATTGCTAAGCAACTTTATTAATTTATAATTGTCATTACATGTTGTCGTTAGGCATATTGGTCACTTCGTAGTCATTACTTGTCATTACAGGTCATTATTACCTCTATCCATCTCTTATACACTTTATAATTCACTGTCACTATCAATAATTTTTCATTCTTTATTCTGTCTTTAATATGTCTTCATATGGTGTGGTGACGCTTCGGCGTACACTCCGGCGATCAGCTCTGCTGACACAAGCTTCACCATGAGCCTACCAAATACTTTCGCCTTAATAAACTCAGGAAGCACCTTATGTCCTTGTCTTATTCCCCATCCTCGCACTTTGTAGATTATTGAAGCTATTGTGGCTACTGGCTAACCTTCACGCAGTCCCGCTTTTTATCAAGAGAGAGACAGCAAATATAAGAGAATATGTAGAGCCATTCTATTTTAGCAAGACAAGAGACGCCTGTGTCAGTCAGCTGTCTTTGTTATTTACTGTAAAGTATTCAAATATATGTACAATACATTCCACAGGACTCAGTCAAGGTTTCTTTCAGTCACCTGTTTTGTCGCACGGCTTCGGTAACTCAATAATCTTAAAACAACGGCTTCATTGCCTATATTTCGCATCACACGCTTCCCTACGGCAAATGAAATCACCTTTGGGGACAGAACTTATATGTGCGTAACAGAGCGTAGCACTGCAATGCTATACAAACGTGACAAGAGCAATAGCCACGAAAATGCCTCTTGCACATAGTGGTATCATCGTCGAATGAGCAAGAAGGCAACGTGATGATGATTTATTGGCATCCCTTTTCAAAACACGCAGCGACAGACAAATATTCAATTACCCTGCTTGGGCTTGCATTTTGCATTCACCTGCATAATATATATATATATATATATATATATATATATATATATATATATATATATATATATATATATATATATATATATATATAAAGCTACCTGCATTGATAGCGGCACCAATGCGAGTGGAGGCATCGTACTAGTCGACGCTTTGATGCAGGGTAACATGACCGCTGCCACCAAAATGTAACGGTAGCCCGGCGCTTTGAACGCGCCCCAAGCAGTCCACTACACCCCCAAATCTCTGCTATTGATATTTGATGTTTTATGGCGCAAGGGCCAGTATGGCCAAAGAACGCCATTCTGCTATTACAGAGTCCATTTAATCCCCAGACCCACTGCCAATCAATCCTTCTTCTAACTCTTCTCTTCCTCTTCTTTCACTCCCGGCGTTGTTCGTCACCAGAACGATATATATATAGTAGTTGCCGCAGCTCTGCGGCAACCATTATGTGATGACGTCACATGGAAACCTCCGACCTGTGGACTGTGCTGCGTATTTCGTTCTCCCTTGATGCATACCTGTGTTCTGAATAATTTTTTTTATAGGCCAACACTACAATAATTTATTAAAGACCTTTTACCATTTACGTAATCCTGTGCAGACATGTTTCAATAGTCATGCCATCGTGACCGATGCTGATGCCGAAGCGTCGGTAGACAGTCGGCAGAGCTGTCGTTCCGGCTGTGGATATTCTTTCACTAATTTTTACACGTTCTACTCTCTATTTATGTGTTATACTCACTCCCAAAAAGCCGTTTCTCGTGTTTCCTTGTAGGCTACTTCCGCCTGTCAATATCAGCTTACAAGAGCGGTGCATATGTTTGCGTACGTTGGCGCATACGGCCACCATTGGTCGTTTCTTTTCAAATATTTTGTAAACCGCGCAGCGCTGACATGAAGCATTGGAAGGGTTTTCCAAAACATACCAATTTGTGCAATGAGCAGAGACGTATTATGCAGACTTGCCCACATGAGCGACGTGGCCCATTCGAAAGTTTCGAATGGTACCTGCTTCTCTTCATACCTGGTTCTTGCTCTTAGTGCAGTTGTTCACGCGTAAACCTTAGGTTTGTGTGTGTGTGTGTGTGTGTGTGTGTGTGTGTGTGTGTGTGTGTGTGTGTGTGTGTGTGTGTGTGTGTGTGTGTGTGTGTGTGTGTGTGTGTGTGTGTGTGTGTGAAAACATTTATTGTAATGAGGTCCGGAGGCTCAACTTCTCAAGCCAAGGCGGGCCGCTCCCACGTTAGCACTGTCAGGCCAAGTTTTTCAGCGGCATCATGGGCCCTCTGGACTGCCCTTATTTGGTCCTGAAACAGTGGGCTTTGAATCCTTAAGGTTCTCCCACTCTGTCCATTCTTCAAAGAGGTTTGTTTATGTGATGAATTCTTTTCTCCCACTGTGTCTATTCTTCAACGAGGTTTGTGTACGTGATGGAGTAGTGGTCAAAGAATCCCATTGCGCATCAACACTCACTAAAAATATGCATAGACGCCGATGCCTGCAAGCGAGGTTGTTGTATGCGCTGCGGATACAGTATTAAAGGTGCCGTTACTGATTGACCGTGTAGGTTAATACCCAAAGAGTATTCCTGTGCAATTACAAAAATTTTCAACATAACAATGCATAGAGATATGCTACTCTAGGTTATCGCAATTCGCCCTGGTAAAAGCACCGACGACTGCGATAGGTAGCTTTCAACTGAGATCTGTGACGTACCATGACAATACCACGCCTTATCGCTGCTTGCGGTTTCTTGTATGCGCAGGGTTGGTACTGATAAGTGATTTATTTCGAATCCCTGTGGATATACCTAAGCTATAGAATTAGTTTACCAGGACATTAGTGCTTATTCTTTAGTTTTGGTGCGCAAGAAGAACGCACTCGACTTCGCCGGTTATGTTCGAGGCCTAACTTCCACCGTACGAGATCGATACAGATTGAACGTCAATGTAAACGGTTGGGAGTTTTAAATTAATAGCGCACATTTTGTCTGTGGAAGCTCGCTTCTACTTGCTTTGAGGGCGAGAAATTATGCGTATAAAAAAAACGAAGTGCAGTTGAGGTGGACATCCCGTTGCCCGAGAGATGTTTGGCTCAACAGCCGATTGCACGAAGACCGGCTGAACAACATTTAGCAGACTGGTTTTCTTTGCACTGCCCGCACGAAAGCTTTTTAGACTGCAACGACTCACTGTCGTTCATCGCATCGGCGTCAATGTCACTCTAGCGTAGCAAAATATCCCCGACGACATGGTCAGTCGACTATTCGGGCTATCGGTCGCGTCAGCGTCGTGTCACCATCGCTGCCGCCTCAGTTTTGGCATATCATTAACGGAGAAGTAACTCAATGAACAAGTGTCAAACTCAAAATTATATCAAGCACCGCTCTTTCGAAATATCGAAGTGAAGCTTGACCCGTCCGCACAACACCGACGCCCGTGACGTCATGCTGGATCTGGCCAGCGCATTCATTTGTCAAAGCTGAATTTTCAAAATGTACCCAGGTTGATACCTGATTGAGACATAACGGTGCGCCTTACCCATTGCGGCTAATATGAATAGAATTATGCACAACTTCTTTTCGAGATAATTGGCGTTCCTTCGGGCGATTCCTCTGCGCAGGTTAGGCGACTATTTGTTGCCACCGAGTTTCGAAGATGATGCCAATCGAAATCACCACTTTTGTTTAAATTACCACGACTGTAAAAAAACTGAATTTCCGCGCTCATGCAGTTCGTGCCTTTCTTTCTGACCATGGGTCGTGTAACGTAAACCTATTCCGAAATGTTTTGATTCCAATCTCCACACGTCAAGTTTGCGTAATCGCCGACGCAAGTATGGGGCAGTCACCCGAAGCGCTGTCCGAACAGACCAACCAAACGCTCTCCGTGTTAATAGGAGGTCACTTCTGAATGATTGAAAACGAATAACGTTGCCTACACTGAGCGACTTGTCTTATCTAATTGGCTGACAAGAGGCGAGGGGCACGCTCAAGTGGAGAGAGATTAGATATGGCCGAGCCAGTGCACTGATAATCGATAACCGGATGAAGTGGGTGGTGCCGGCGTCTGCGATTGGTCCGCTTTCCTTTACTTAGCTTGCGGAGGCTGGTCGAAAATGATAGCGGCATGCAACGGAAGCTTAAGAATGACGCTAAAACTGATCCTCAGCAAAGAAGAGTTCGCAGAACGAGGTCGTAAACGTTCTGAAAGTGCTGGAAAACGTTACACGGCTACACAAAAAGTTTTATTATATGCAAATAAGCCCATGTTCTCCGGCAGGTGCGAGTAGCCAGTGCGTGAGTGATCGGTGGCAGCCATCTTTTATTCCTTCCGGAACGGGGCAGACGCAGCTATCCAGAAGGAATTTCAGTTTTGTTCGGCATATTAATGCAACTTTAACGCGTACACGTCACTTTGACGCGGTGAGCTTTTGCGGTTTTATGACGTCGCGTGAAAGGCAGGTGAAGTGGGTGCATCCCGAAAACTTTTCACCGATAGTCGAGGGCTAATGGCAAAAATTCGTTAAATCATAAATAACCATTTTTCTGTTGTTCGGTGAAATCATACGTAATCGTTGCGTACACGTCATATCATATGGGCAGTTGTCGCGGTTTCGTGACGTCGTGTGACAAACAGGGGAAGTGGGCGTGGTCCAAAAATGCTTTTGACCAATCGCGGAGAGCTGATTGCAGAATTGGAATAGAAAAGTTAGGAATCGGTTTACGCTATGGCGCCCCATGTTTATCGTAGAACCTAAAAATGAATATTTGCAAGAAACGCTGAAGTATATTGGGAGGCACCTGCAATACTGGACATGTATATAGCCTCTAAACGTATCCTACAGACAGGTGATGCTTATTTTCGTCCGGCATGGTGAGAGATTGACAGGAACACTGTCTAGTAGCCGGCCACCTGCCCCACTGCGTGATTGATTGTATGCTTTATTCTGTGTGACGCTCCTTCCCTTAACTGAAGTTTGATATGCCGGCCTGCTACTTCGTGCCGCTGTGCAAACATCACGTCTATAGTTTCATATTCGGCCATAAATAAATTGCACAATTTTGAACGAACATGGTGCTCAGGTAATCAACCTAGTTCATCAAGTTGGACGCACGTGGCCATGTGCTCTGTTTGTCGCACTTTTACAACAAATGAGTCACTTAGGTTCAGCAGCTTAGCAGCAGCAGCAACACCGGGCACAATAACTAGTTATCCTTTTTGACGCTCGCGAATAAAAGCGCCGTTGCAATGAGCTGTGTGGCTCGCACAAAGGCAAGTCAGTGGCAGTTGCCTTTGTTCGTGAGGAAAGGGTCAGATAGCAGGTAACTGTGACTAGCGACAAGCTAATTAAATCATATGTATGGAACTCTATGGTTAGCGAATCCACGAACGTTTGACGAATACACAATTTATCGAAAGAGGCCTAGCTGCTTGGTTTCCTTACCACTTTTCTTGCAGTTTTATCAGGTAGAATTCTAGATGGTGTAAGAATCACAAATGTTGTAGTTCCTTTAATGACGGCGTCTTCCCATTCCCCGTTAAACATTTTGGCAGTCAACAATGCATATTTCTACCAAGCTTGACAGCATGCAGAAACATTACGTCTATACCATCGCAATGAACCAAGCTTAGTTCTGCGGGGCCGTTTTTTGCGGCGAAACAGCTACGTGCATGTAAGAAGACCACAGATAACCAAACTGCGCCTGTAGCAGGGAATGTGCGGCCCATGAACATGGTACAAGTGCCATGCTCTTGCCCGCAAGCCTATCCGTAAAGATGGAGGCAGCAACCCAATTTGGACATTGCTATCAGCATTAGACGAAATGCTGGTGAAATAAATTAATTCAAGTTGTACTAAAATTTCAAGCCTCATAGAATACAATAACCGAGCAATAACACAGCTATTTGTCAGGAAGACAGGTACAGTATACCGCTCAAGTGTTCACTTCATAGAGAAACCAACATTTTTCTCATTAGGTAGTAAGCGATCAAATTACAGGTGATTCTTTGGTGGGAAAGACACAACTGCATGCTCTTAAATAATTTGCTTACTGTTGGCAATTTATCTCTGCAGAAAATTTATCATAAGCCTCTTTTTTTTCAATTTTCTGATACAGAACAGTCTGAGGATTCCTTTCTATGCATCTCACTTCAACACTAAACGAAAAGGATGGTTGCAGAATGTATGGGCAGTAACAAGCCTATGCCTTTCAAATACCAGCCACTTAATTAATTTATTTCCATGTGGTACAATTTAGAACATCTTCGCCCCTTGTAATTTATAAGTTAACGTAGCAGTGTTAATCACTTGGGCCGCCGTACTCTGAGAATCCGACCTAATTCGAGCATTCGTTCTTGCGAAAAAGTTGCAGCTCCGTCTTGCTTAGTACCTTACTAACTTGGCAGTGACATCTGTCGTTTTGCACGTACGAAATGTTTCTTCGAGTTTTCCGAAAGTGGTTGTTCTGAGATCTGACATATAGTTATTTTAATGTTCCTATAAGGACAGTATATAGGTAATGTTTCTCTAAAAATGCTCTCTGGAGCAATATTACATGTGCTGTTGTACCGTTTTATCGTGTTCCTTACTAGACATATGATTACTGGCATTTGTACAACCAGTACGCTGAACTTATTTGCCACTACGCGCTCAATTCTTTTTCTTTAAGCCGCTAACAAAACCACTTTCAATAAATTTGTTGTTGCAAGCCACAGGCTCTTATGTGCCAAGGTTAAAAAAGTTTCGTCTACTGTATGTCCACATAAAGAGAATACATGCCACTGAACAAGACGTACTTTTGGGCCAGTCGGTTCATATCCGTAGCACAACGGCGCCACAGAACACGAGGGACCAGACGAAGAAGAACGAAACGCACACAGCGCGCACTAACAACTGAACGTTTATTCACTGGACACCTCAATGAATAAACCTTCAGTAGTTAGTCCGCCCTGTCTACGTGGCGTTCGATGGCGCCGTTTTTCTACGAATATAGAACAGTGCTTCCAAGACTGCAGAAATGCTACGATTTTAGGAGACGCCCTTCAAATAACCATGAGGAAGGATGTCGAATAAACACCTTCCTCAACTTGGTTTTGCCTTTCTGCAGCACTCACAAACGCACATGTGTCTTGTTTTTTGGGGTTTGTGTACCAAGTCTCTAGAAAATTGAGATATAATATAGGCATGCAGATGCTTCATAAGCAACGGAACAGCATTTTCTGAAAATTTCCGCAAGAAAAGCTCTGTTTGTGACTGCCCAGAAAGCGGCAGCCTATTTTGATGTTTTGTTAGACGTATGTGTTGGCATCCCTCAGTGTTGAAGCTGTGTGTTGCTATGTCAACTACGTTAACTGTTCTAAATAGGCTGCTGCCTTTTTTCTATACAACAGAAACAGTTAAAAAATGGCGGAGTGGTTTTAGTGTAGAATACTGGACCGTTAGCCTTCCGATCCCAAGTGAGATATTCTTAACATATTGAACGTTTTTTTTCTGTTTTACTGGTTTACTAGAAAGGCAATTCGGGATTACGTTCGCACCAAAACCGGACAGCACCCGGCTGCTAAACTACGTGATTACTGAGTTCATGACATACGCTGTAAAATATATTGGCTACGTCTGACGCATCTGGTGAAACCGCAACAACGTGGTGCTTTCGAACTGTTCGTGCCGGCATTGTTGCCGTACATTCAGGCCTGGTGGCGTTTGTTGCACAGCGCTTCACATTCTGTTTCGACTCCTTCCTACGTCTTCCTAGGCACTTCTAGTGAGGTCGCCTTACTGCTACTCGCATTTGCATTGAGTTACGCTGAAATATAATACCCGACCTCCTGGATAGGTCCACACTATCGGTACTTTCACCGTACCAGCTGGCACTACGTAGAAACTGGTTTCATAATCGGCACATGTTGGCTTCGTTATGACATTTTTTCACCGGAGAAAAATTTCTATCGTTGTATAAATCTGGACCACATGGCAGACACATCCGCTCGTATGACTGCATGAACCTTCGTCGCAGACCACGTCGTAATCCGTCTTCCTCTCACTCACGCCAAATAAATCATATGGCAAACTCAAGAATTGGCATCCCATAGAAAGTAACAAAGGTAGCGCAGAACTTTTGCTGTTGCCATCATTCGATCGTTGTAGCACTCGTCGTCTTGCTGCTGGTGTCATCACCCACATATACACCTTCGTCGCACGCAACTACACGACAGAGAGTTTAAGTTATGAGACGCAAGCGGTATGCGTACGCAAGAACTAGGGCAATGTTACTGCGCTTGCGCACACACAGATGTAGGGGTCTGGGCATGCCCAATACCGCGGCCCCTAAGTCTTGCGTACTTAAGCCACTTGCGTCCGCTAATCTAAACCTCTCTAATTTACGTAACATCATTGGTCCAACTGGTAATTCTTTCTGAGAATATGGACACTGCTGGATAAGCAAATACGGAAAAATTGTCAGCTCAACACCAATTGCCACAATGCGTGAGGTCAATCGGAACTGTTTCATTTTTTGTTCATTGAGTGAGGCGTGACACCAGGCACGAAATTTCCATATTAACTCGTTCCGGTGGGTGCATTGTGCACGATATGCGCAAGCGCAAGGGAACCACCAATCAGGCGCAGTACAGAACGTGGAGAACTTAAAAATTCGATGGTTCGTGGAACACAAACCATTGTCTTGAGGAGTGCAACAGCGTTCGCGTCTACGAAATATTGATGATACAGTACTCGCGGACAAAAAATAAGCTACAAGAGTAGGAGCAATACGGCAGGCACGCGCGTTAAATTTGTACTGCCGTGTCCAATGCATACCTGAAGGTTACCTAAAGATACCTAACAAAGGAACAGCCAAACTGGGAAAGGCGAAACTAGTGTTTTATTGGGCGAACTTGTGCGTTCAAGTAGAGGCTACACTCAAAAAAATGCGACAGCGGCAAACACAGTTGGTGATCGTCGAAAATCTGATCAGCAGGTCGAGCGCGACGGGTTTTATAGGTCAGTCGTCGAACGTTCCAGAGGAATTGCTCGGACCCGCATGCCTTCCACAAAGTTCTACGCCATTCGCGTCGCGCATACATGCAATCAGCTCACACAAGATTCGGCGACGACAGACAGCGGATAGAAGCATCGATAACATTCTAGAAACTTCCGATACATATGAAGGCACGTCCGGCGCTGAGCGATTACATTTCGTGGACGGCAAAAGCACTCACCTGTAGAAGGTAAACGAGTTCACGTGTCAATATTGAAATCCCGTTACGTGAATGTTGGGATGAAAACTAATGACCAAACCCTGTCGACAGAGTTCACCCGCACTGACATCATTTTCATGGGCCTATTATGAGGGTCAGTAATAGACGGGCCTAAGCAAACTTGTATAGATTTATCTAGGAATCCTAAACTTACGCAGCAAGTTCGCGGTGGGACACGCGTTTCTAACCTATAAGAGGTTGAGAATATAATTTCTTTATTGATTTTATAATCCACGGCGTGTCTTGTAACGAGAGAATGCAGAAAAATTGACCCAACTTAGTGTTACCACATCTGTTTTTCTAACATCAGCATGGTACGTAAAACAATCCGTGGGATGTCATAATTCTGTAAACAGTTATCATCCAGCACGCACAAAATGGTATCTGTTTTGATTTAACTAAGTTCCTATATCTCAAATTGTGCGCAAGAATTTAGGTAACTACTACTGCAGGAATGAAACAGCTACCATAGAATACAGACCTTCCACTGCCATTGAAGATCTCTTAATTCTATGCGATTTTAGATAAAATCAACACAATATTTTGGTCGACGTAGTTATTTTCACTGATCTGTACTTCATAGCCGTAATTAGCGCTGAGACTCTTTTCATTATCAAGCTGCTGCGTGGCGAATTTTCTAAATCATGTCCAAAGAGATAAAAGAAACTTACAGATGCACTCTTTCGATATTGCGATATCACGGTATTCCTATCGCTTCTCCACACCTGGCACGTTTTGAGACTACCTATAAGAACTGGCGCATATTCTGCGTAGCTAGTCTCCGATGTCATTCTTCAGCGAGCTGTACACAGAGAAACTCCAAAACTTCAGAAGTGTCGTGTCGTGCCTGCTATTTGCGTCTCCTGCACCGTTTTCTCACTTTTAATGAACAAGCAATCAGGTGATCAAATAGCCTTAGTACGCACGGATATCATTTTAGTGCTGTGCGTCCCTGCTCAGACGGAAACACTGCAATGAATAATTACCATGGGCAACTTCGTACACTTTATGGGTATATTTGACTAGTGAGCGCGAATAAATCACAACCTTGGCTGCACTTCATCATGCAATAATTCATATATAAAATAGTTAATATGTGCATTTCTCACACAGCCAATAAAGAATACCAAAGAACATGCGCGTAACTCTGTACTAATAGCAAGAGAAGTTATATTATACGGCTATCGTTATTTTTGGCAAATGTAAAGGCACACTGCAACGAAATTTTATATGATGCATAAGGCCCACGTTCAAATGGCCTACAACTAGAGCAGCATCCGGGCAAAATTGTGCCTTTTGCATAAGAGTTGAGGGATGAGAAAGGCTCGCACGAATGTATGTTTTTAAAGCATAAATAAAATGAACTACCGGCTCTCTCCTATTCGAGACTATATGTAAGCATGAAATGGGTGTCAGCAACTAAGATTGGTCGGAGTGATTACGAAGGTTACTCACGACCATGTCACAATCATCTCAACCATCTCATAACCATTCGCGGCCCGCCGGATACTGCCAGCTTGGTCATGCCGCGTGGCGCCATCTCTCGAAGAAGGCGGCGCAAAAACCCACGCCGCGGAATCCACGGACCACTGCAGTTTACAAGAGCAAAGCCAACCCTGTCTTTGCGCCAAAAAAAAAGAAAATCAAATGTGTGGTGCACTGTTTCTGCCTTTTGAATGTCGCTATTGGCAATTACAGATGAAACTTCAGCATGCTAGAACTTACCGCTTCAGTGATGTGGTGAACAAACATTAGGAAGAATTAGGGAACCAATATTTTTTAAAACTTGTTTGGGCAGTACCTATCGCATGTAATGTGGTCATGCACAAAGAATCGGAGGCCAGTGGCCGCTTATTTTTTAAGTTTTGGCTGGTTATCTGGAAATCTCGTTGTGCTTTCGCAACGCTACCTGGATGTTTTTCTCTGTCACATGAAGGTCGCCGGCAACGGGAGCTAAACGCATTTCACGCTTTAAAAACACGGAGGCATTGGGCTCCCCGGTAACGCCGCATCATCTGTTAGTGTTACCTGTTTTTGATGGCACAGATTCACCCAATAAAACACTAGTTTCACCATTCACAGTATTGCTGGGTATGTCACATTCAGTACCACGTGACAATATTTTGCAGTATTTTGATGATAAAAACAGCGTTCCGGGCATTTTTCATGACTTACTCACCACTTCCGCAAAGTTAATCATTGTATTTTTTTAACACCTCTATGTTATTAAGGACACGCGCTTCATATGTTCATTAGTTAACTCTCTAAAAAACGGAATTTCTTCAAGTAAGCCACCTAATATCTAGTCAGAAAGCAATAGCTTCACGCGTAACCCAAGCGGGTATTCTTGGTCCCTTGTTCTTTTATTTTCGTATTAATGACTTAAAATAGATGTTATCCGACCGTAAGTTCATCATACAAGCAGACGACAGAAGCTGTTTCGTGTCATCTTCCTCCAGCCCTGAAGCTTTTGGTAAAGCAAACATAGATCTAAAAAAAGTTAGAAGCTTATACAAATAATAATCAACTTCATAATAATGCGAAAAACACAAAAGCAGGGATTTTTCAACCTAAGCGGAAACAGTTACCTATCGGTTACGAACGTTTCTACAGCTCAACATAAATCGAGGTGGTCCATAGTATTCAAGTATTCTGTGTATACTTCTCTAAGACGTTGCAGTGAGATGGCCACGTAAATTATACCTCTAAGAAATTATGTTCCATAACAGGAATACTTAAACGAAATCGTCGTGTATTTTCGATGTCTGGGACATTAGTTATCTATTATGCCTTATTTTTATCCTACATAAATTATTTTCATTTTTTTGGCGCACAAGAACCCGCAATAACCTTAGTAGTCTTGTATGAATGCAAAATATACATTTACTAATCATTAGGGATCTACCGACGTTTCTGTCTACTGAAGAAATATTCAAAAACCTGAAGGTGATTCCGGTAGCTAATACGTACTACTATAATTTTGTGCGCGAACATAAACTCATCATTTGGGAAATTATCACGCTGTTTTATGTGAATCGAACTTGCAATTGTTAGGCAACGCGGCCTATGAAACAAGAAAAACTGAACTCTGGAAAGTCTCAAAAATTTTTTTTTATTCAGGACTTTGAGACTCTGGAAAGTCTCAAAGTCCTGAATAACCCCAAGCGGTTATTCAGGACTCCCTTAAAGGGAATTAGGTGTTGTAATAGGAGGACGGTATTTCAAGTGCGCGGGCTTGATTCACTGTGGAGGGCACAAAAGCGCGAGCGAGCGCGTGATGGGTGCGCGGGTCCCACAATACCGGACTCCACACGGCTTGATCGGAGTGGGACAGCAGAAGCTCTCGCCGGGCAGTGCGGATCCAGCGGCGGGCCACGTTCCAATGTCACCGGTCCTGAATCTCGCTTCCGATTCACCGCGGCTTCCAGCAATGTACTCTGAGGCTGGGCTACTTGGTTGATCGTGTCGCCGTCAGCCTTCGTCACGCCTCCTGACAATCCCAACAGAGGCTGCATTGGGCGTTGGTCGCCACTCCTCACCTGTCGAGGCGGGGCTGTGCCCTGGGTCCCGTCACTGCGGCTGAGCTACGCCCCAGCCGGCACAACGACACCGCTGGGGCACGTCATCAACGGCTACGGTTGGAGCTGCCAGTGCTACAGAACCTGAACTGACAGTCGCGCCCAAAGCAGCAAACCTATCGGATGTATTGTCCGCATTTATTCTTATGCGTTTGTGTCTAGTCCCATGTCTGTCAGCCACGTTCATGAATTCGTTCGTCTCAGCCTTGTGCGTTTCTTCAATGCGACTGGAAGTCGTGCGCCCACACGTTTACCCACAATTTAGGGATCGTACCAGGATTCACTTTGACATCTTGCCAGAAGCTAGACGTACGGTACGAGCCATGGATATTCAGAAGCTCCAAGATATTGACAAAGAGATGGGCCTTGTTGGGGCCACACTCCGCGAGTTGGTTGACGCGGAACGCGTGGTCGAAAGGGACGTTCGCGCTTGTGCTCCTAACGATAAGCGCACGAATTTGGAGCTACAGAAAAAGAGACTACAAGCCGAATAACGTGATTGCCTGCTGAAGCCGACGCTTCATATTAGGAAAGCTCATTTTAAAGCTAACTATAGTGGTCAGTTAGCAAGCGACGGCACGACTGTGCGGGCTGCGCAGGAAGGCCGTAGTTAACACAAGTGATTACGATTCTTTAATGAGGCAAGGAATGAACTCGACGCCTACTCACAACAATTTGATCACTTTGCAGTGTCTCAAGTGTGGCCACAATACAATGGGCACTATTGCTCAGAGAAGTCATAGGGAAATAAGGGCGTTCTACAACGTTCGGCGATTCTCTTAAGTTTCATAGCAATGTTTGTGCAGAGGTACGGATCGATATTGAATGAAAACCTTAGAAAACAGCACACAAGCTATTATCGCATCATTGAACGGGCTATGGAACGCACACAAAGCATGGCTATTGGTGTTCCAAAGCACGTGCACATCCGTATGGTATGCAGAATACTATAGACACCCTGGAGATGTAGCAGCTGCCCCGACGACGGCACCTCTATTAGAGGCACAAACATAACATAAGATTAGTAGCAGGCCCAGACACACCATAATACTGACTCCGGCAGCACGGCCGCGCTTTCGCTTCGTTTTGTTCACAGGCATTCACGCTTCAACTGGAAACGGAGGTTCTTTACATTAACTACACTATGTCCACATCTTTACCATCAAGCCTGCTGCGCCTCGAGGGGCAAGAGTATATATAGCAATGATCCCAGTACGATGCTTTTTCACTGTCCTGGTTACTTTTAAACCGCTTTAAAGAACCAGCTCTTCGACCTTGTAAACGTGGCATGATGGAAATATTAGTTTTAATTCAGGCAGCGCTACGAAAAAAAAAAGGAAGCGCGCTCGACCATGGCAATTTGAAACATCCTGTCAGAACATTCCTGAGCATGCTGATTTGTTTCAAAAGCGAGTATCGCACTGATACACGCAGTGGTCGTTAAATTTGTCGGCGGAGTCGCCATTTGCTTGTTTCAAACATAACCTTTAGTACAGGTCGGCTCACAATCTTGCAGGCAACACCTGCAAGAAACGCCAAAATATCTTTGAGGCATGAAGAATTTGACGTCGATCGATCAAATACCGATCAAATTACACGCGAGCAATGGCCAGGCGACCCGCAGAGTTGACACTATAAGAATCCCGGGACCGCTAATTGTGGATAAAGGCGGTAACACGCAGACGGTCATGAAACTCACGTCCAAAATGGATAACCTGCTCCGGCTGATCCTCAGTATAACCCACCGCAGGCGAGGGCTCAGCGAGAGCAATCTCATCAGATTTTACCACGCCTTCCTCATGAGTCACCTAAATTACGTAGCCTCGGCGCTAGAATGGACCGAGAGAGAGGCGGCCAAGATAGAGACATTGATGCGCAAGAGCAGCAAAAGTGTGCTAGGTCTTCCAATCACTACAAACACGGAGCGGCTCGATATGTTATGGAACCACAATTCGCTAGCAGAAATCATCAAAGCACAGACCAAGGCACAGGTCGTGCGGCTGTCGGCCACCAGGGCCGGCAGACGCATCCAAGAAGAAGCAGGCATCAATGCAGAGGCAGAGTTCTACGCATGCAAGGTCGCGCTCAGCGCGACGGTCAGGGGCACATTCAAGGTAGAACCGCTTCCGAGAAACGTCCACCCACATTCAACGAGGAGTGCCGAAAAGAGAGGGCCCGAGCACTGCTGAAATCGACCGCCAACTGCCCGGGACTGGCGGCATTCGCAGACGCGGACCAGTACGGGCGCAGTGACCGGTACGCGGCCGTCTCAATACGCTGCGATCGGACGATCATTAACGCGGCATCGGTCAAGGGTGTAACGTCCGAAGTGGCCGAATAGGTCGCAATAGCCATGGCAATGAGGGACCCCGAATGGCCTTACATGTACATAGATTCGCAATCGGCGGCCAGCGCATTCGCCTCGGGCTCGATAACGCGGGAAGCGGTGGCCGTCCTCGCGAACGAGGGAGCCGCGGGTCATCACATCATCAAATGGTTTCCGGCCCACATCGGGGCCGACGTGTACCCCGACTTTCCAAACACCAACGAGCTGGCGCACGGCCGCGCGCGAGGCCTCACGCACCGCGGCTATCTTGGCGGGCTAAGTGGCGGGGAGGGAGGGAAGCGCCGAGACTCACTGCTCATCTTCAACGAAATAACAACGCACTATCAGCTGTCTAGGAGGGCCTCACCGCTCCCCCACGCTAAACTCACTAGACCACAGTCGTCGGTATTCAGAATGCCCAGACAGGGTCGTTCCCCTCGAGAGGCAGACTGAGCCTTTATTCACGAGAGGTAGAGCGGCAATGCAATGTCCGGATTGTGGCGAATTGTACTGCTCGCTAGCGCACATGATCCGACAATGCTCCGCGTTAAGTGGCACCGTGTTCAGTAAAGAAGAAGACTGGGTGGACGCCCTGCGAAGCGACTACCGCCTAGACCCAGTGCCGGGCCGTCCAAAGGGCTCACGAAAGGGCGGAGGCTCACGGGATTGCCGTCCTAACGTAGGTTCGGCCCGCGACCCCTGCTGATCACTAAACCCAGCGTAGGTGGGGAGGGATTCCTCAGGACCTAAATTTACTTCCTCCTCCTCCTCCGTGAGGTGGCTCTTTCTGATTACTCACCGCTACGGCCCTTACCAATGCGCATGGCGGCCTTTAAAGTAATGGGCAAGGAATAGGGTAGCGCTTGTGATAACTCGGGAATGCCTCGTGTGTAACAAACTTTCACCAGATAGGATGATGCGCTTGTAGACTCCCGAACTTTAGAGAGTTTTATCATAGCGCAAGTTTCTTGCATTAACGTTAGCGTGTTCCGCACGCTAAAGCTTTGCGGGACGCTATTCTGTTGAGATTTGATTGAGCATAAAATAACGAAGCGCCGCAGAGCTCAAAACTTCCCTACGCCTTCTAGGTGCGAGCACTCAAAGATCTTGAGCTGATTGCTTCCCCATCTACTTAAGAGTAGTCAAAGCAGCATTTTTTGATAGTAGGCCGTTTTAGAGTAGCGTCTGTCGCCTTAAGTGCGTAAAGGCAAGCACTTTTGCGGTGCGTTACGTTAAGAGACAATTCGCCGTCTGGTGCCTCTTGATAAACGTATCCAATCCAAGACAGTTAGCAATCATTCTTTTGTTGCTATGCGGACGCCTTTTCCCAGGCCTACGGGCCCCAGAATCGCCGAGCGATCTCAGAAATTCGGTGCGCTATGCCCTTATAACTAGTGTTTTAGGCAAGCATAAAGGAAGTGAAACGCATTTGAACAGTTACTGGCGATCGACGAGAGAGAGTGCGTAGCCGCACGGGAATTCGCTGTGAAGCAGGAGCCATGTAGGCTGCCATGTTTCAAACGCTATTTCTTAGCGTTTGTGCTTTGCGAGCGTTAGCGTCTCCCGCAAACTAGAGAATATTCCGTGTGACCGCAAAACGCAAACTTTCCTTTTGCGTACAGCGCATGCGCTCTAGGGCGCACGCAATGAATCTCCCGCGCTAAACGCTAGCTCGCGCTACGCTAAAACTCTATATTACGGACTTTGCGGCGCACTGGAACCCTAGCACTTCCAAAGGCTGAAATACGAGCCTTTGAAAACTTTCTTTGCAGAACTTCGTACAATTTTAGCGGTTTCCACGCCCCATGAAGTAAGTTTTTTTTTATTGTGATAGCAATTATATGGACACTCCTCGCGCATTTTTGTTGTCGCCGTGATGTTCCCTATAAAGTCCAAGGAGATTACAGCGTCGTCGCAGGTCGCACGCTTATGTGCGAGCGAAAGCACGCGAGGGAAGCCGACAATCAAGGCTCAATCTGGCTCGCGCGCAGGAAGAAAGAGAATAAACGCGCCGTGTTCCGTGGCGTGAGAGGCCGTGAGGGGATGGGAGGGAGAGTGTGGGGGGGGGGGGTAGGGGTGACGACGTGGTTTTCTGGGAGAACCTGCGCATTTCGCGACCCGACGCAAACGGAACTGACGATGACGGCTCACTCTAGCGCCCGATATACGGAGGAACGCAGGAACAAAACGTCAGAGGGAGGCTTCGACTCCGTCAACAAGCGCGTACTTCGCGTGGCCGCGCGGTGCCTCGCGCACCTTATCTTAAAAGGAATCGAGAGATGGTTCATACCTTTGTGGGTGCTGTGTTCTCACCACTCTTGCGTTGAAGCGACGTACCGCACGAAGGACACTTCGCTCGTTGCTACTGTCACGTTTGCACACACCAGTGTTCTTACAGCGATTGTGAGCTCTGAACTCATGCATGTAAAACCATTTAGTAAGCGAACGTTTTCAAATTCATACAACTGACAAAACTACTATCCTTACTTCGTATGGTTGCTTACCATTTTGCTATCTCAATCGATGCTTCGTGTTTCGGATGAAGCTGCAACATTTTACGCACGTGACCTCAGAACGAGAGACAGTCGGAATATTTGAAATTTTATTGAACAAATAAACATGGAAATCTCTTCGGGGCCAATTACCGATTCAGAGCCATCCAAACATAAAGATTTTTTGGTGCCCGTAAGCTAGGGCGTCATCTACGGTTTGCGGCAGAACAGACACATTCTTTCCCATCTTGCGAACACAATCCTGCAGAATAGCAAAGAAACCGCGCTAATGATAACAGTTCTTGAGGTTTGCTTAAATTGATTCTTGTTCATTATTAGCAACGCTGTAAAATTTTCAGATCAACGCGTATACTTATGCCGACAAGCGGCTAGTCCGATATTTATGATAGACGCGTGCATTCACATTTTGTCACCTAAGCCATTCTATATATATCCACAAAAGGACAGTGCACCGGAGTGCTCATATTTAAATGTGGAGCTTAACGTTTATGATTACCTCCTCAGAAAAGCGTCGATAGTGTGGCAAGTTCACTTTTACGCATCAATATGAAAATACTATGAAAGAAAATGCTCTGAGTGCATATGTCTTAAGAGCCGTTTTTATGGTAAATGCATTTCAGTTACCTATACGGTCTGATAATTAGATTAAAAAGCAGGAACAAATTAAAACTTCTAACACAGGTCAAAACAAACTTTAGATCTCGCAGTTATTGTTCTTATCGCAAGTAATCGGGGTAACAGCCTGTGGCTCCTTGGAATGTCGAGATGTGTGCCTAAATGAAGAAATAGAGTATTGCAACATAATATGCGAAGCTAAAATGTGCACTTCTTTATGGTTTCATAATCAGGAATAAATAAAAATTAAATTAAATTATAGGAGTTTACGTTCCGAAACCACTTTCTGATTTGAGATACGCCGTAGTGCGCGACTCCAGAATCTTAGAGCACCTGGGGTTCTTCAAAGTGCACCTAAATCTAAGTACACGGATGTTTTCGCATTTCGCCCCCATCTAAATGCTGCGGTCGTTATGGCCTAGATTCGATTCAACAACCTCGTGTTTATCAGCCCAACGCCGTAGCCGCTAAGAAACCGCGGCCGGTCAGGAATAACTAAATGTCGGGAGTTATATAAAAGGCGTTTTTTGCTCCTGGTGCACTAATAGGAGATGCACCTGCAAAAGCTCAAATGTAGAAATGAGAAGGAGAGCATCTTCGGTGTGGCCACTCTGATACTGCGCAGTATGCAGGGCTCACCCAATCGGCTCTCTTTTTGTCCCCCCTTAATATTGCACCCATCTGTCTTCCTTCCATAGCTCGTTGCATCGTCCTCAATTTAAGTAGAGCCCAGTTCGTAAGCCTTCAGGCTTCTGCCCCGTATGTTAGTACTGGTAAGACAGAGCTGTTATACATGTGTCTCTTGAGTGGTATCGGCAACCAGCTGTTCATGATCTGAGCATGCATGCCAAACGCAGCCCAGCCAATTCTTATTGTTCATATATATATATATATATATATATATATATATATATATATATATATATATATATCATAAGAAGCCAACATTTACCGTCACCAAGGACAACATAGGGGAAATTACTTGTGCTTACTAAATGAAATAACGATACGATAAATTAATGGAAATGAAAGTGGATGAAAAAACAACTTCCCACAGGTGGGGACCGAACCCACAACCTTCGCATTTCGCGTGCGATGCTCTACCAATTGAGCTACTGCAGCGCAGTTTCCCCATCCACTTTCTTGGGTATTTCTGTTTCCTAGTAGAACCCTGTGAGTGTTAGCCAGCGCAAAGGCTTACAGACCTTGGCGGCGGACGTGGTACGTCCTTTCTGCCGCAGGCGTCACGGGAACGTGATCTTTTTAGGTGAAGGTGACTTGGTCAATAAATGCACACATGCTTCCTGAAGGCATCAATGTTGCCTGATACGAGACCCTCGTTATGTAATAAACAAGACGAAAGGAGGTTGTCCGAGAGGCCCGATTTTCATTAGTCATATCATTTGAAGGCAACAAACACTGACACCAAGGACAACATAGGGGAAATTATTTGTGCTTAATAAATGACAAAGAAACGCGGAATTTTAGGAAATTAGGATGAATGAAAAAGCAACTTACCGCAGGTGGGAATCGGACCCACAACCTTCGCATTTTGCGAATATGGCAACATTGATGCCTTCAGGTAGCATGCGTGGGTTTATTGACCAAGTCGCCTTCACCCAAAAAGATCACGTTCCCGTGACGCCTGCGGCAGAAAGGACGTTCCACGTCCACCGCCAAGGTCTGTGAGTGGTGGCGCTGGCTAACACTCCCAGGGTTCTACTAAACATTACATAACGAGGATCTCGATACCGGCAACCTTGATGCCTTCAGGTAGCATGTATTTGTTTATTGACCAAGTAGACTTTACCCAAAAGATGACGTTCTCGAGACGCCTGCAGCAGAAAAGACTTTCCACGTCTGCCGCCAAGGTCTGTTAGTGGTGGCGCTGGCTAACAATCCCAGGGTTCTACTAGGACACATAAATGTCCAAGAAAGTGGGTGGGGAAACGGCGCCGCGGCAGCTCAATTTGTAGAGCATCGCACGCGGAATGAGTAGGTTGTGGCTTCGGGCCCCACATGGGGAAAGTTGTTTTTTTTTCATCCATTTTCATTTCCATTAATTTATCGTTTCTTCATTTCATTTATTAAGCACAAGTAATATCCCCTATGTTGTCCTTGGTGTCAGTTTTTGTTGGCGTCTTATATGTCTCTCTCTCTCTCCACACATATATATATATATATATATATATATATATATATATATATAAATATATATATCAGGAAAATAATAATTGTCCGGCGTGCGTTTCGCAGGCATTGTGAGATCATGAACAGCAGGTTGCCAACATCCCTCAAGAGACACGTGTATAACCAGCTGTGTCTTACCAGTACTCACATACGGGGCAGAAACCTGGAGGCTACGAAAAGGGTTCTACTTAAATTGAGGATGACGCAACGAACTATGGAAGGAAGAATGGTGGGTGTAATATTAAGGGGGTGATAAGAAGAGAGCCGAATGGGGGAGGGAACAAACGCGAGTTAATTACATCTCAGTTGAAACCAAGAAAACGAAATGGTATGGGCAGGGCATGTAACGAGGAGGGAAGATATCCGATGGTCTCGAAGGGTTACAGGCTGGATTCCAAGAGAAGGAAAGCGTAGCAGGGGCGGCAGAAAGTTAGGTGGGCGGATGATATTTAGAAGCTTGCGGGGACAAAATGGCCACAATTAGCACATGACCGTGGCCGGGGCAGTTGGAGATGTATGGGAGACGCCGTTGCCGTGCAGTGGGCGTAGCCCGGCTGACTATATATATATATATATATATATATATATATATATATATATATATATATATATATATATATATATATATATATATATTTATATATACGTGATCCTTGGCATGCAGGTAATGTGATGGCGCTTGGCCCCGTGATGGTTCCCACCATGCAAAACTTTTGCTTTCCTCTGTATGGTAGGCTAGGACTGAGTAAAATGCATGGACTTATGAAGGAAAACATTTGTCGTCTAGACACAAGAACATATAAAATGTGTGGTGTCTGATAATATAGAGCGCTGTAAAGTAAGGAGATCTTAGTCTTATATGGATAACTATTAAAATTGAAACGTACATCCATGAGAGACCGCTATCGGACGAGTTTCTTTTAGGTCCTTGGCCTAATGCAACCAGCGCAGCCCTGGTAACAAGAGCCGCTGTAGCTTTTCTCCAAGCCACTGGGCTGGACGCACGCCTTTAGAGACGCCACAACTCTGTGAATTTGTACATACGCATCTCTTCCTTATACCATCATCATTCATCAGCCCTTTCCCTCCCCGTCCCTTTTCCCCAGAGAAGAGTAGCAGGCCAGAGCAAGTTATAGCTCAGGCCGACCTCTCTGCCTTTCTGTAAATAAATTTCTCTCTCGAAACGTTGAGCCAAGCTTCCCGTGAAATATCTGAAGAGGTGTCTGACGTTGACATTATTGTTTTCTTACTGAACTCATGATAGCAGATTCTAACAATAGGAGCAAATCCAACGATATCAGACGTACTGTGCCCAGGCATTGATGTCTGGAACACTGTGAAACTAGTAGTCTCGCGTCGTATTATAACTGCACATTTGCATTTTGCGCCAATAATGAGAATTTCACTTTCCTTGGCCGCAGTACCGACACATTTTCGTGACTACTGTTGTGGCGTTTCATTCATTGTCGCGGCGAAGCGTTCGCACTTGTTTAAAACGGAGTATAGCATGACAGTTTCACTGGTAGAAATGTCGTGCGAGAAAGACTAGCCCTCGAAAATCATACGCCGCGCTTTGACAAGTGTGCTCAGGCTCTGCCATATTATTATATTGTTATCAGAATCTGAACATTCATGATAGCCAGTCATGCGGACGTGCCACAGCATGCTGTAAAACTACTACCGGCCGCTTAGCAATTTTCCGGACATATTTTTCATATTGCAAACTTTCAGTGCATAGAATGCAGTAGTGATAATTTATATTGGAAGCATGTAGCTTTTAGCAAAGTCACCTTCACGTAGGAAAGCAACTTTACTCGCTCTGGAATAAAGATCTAAGCAAAGCTAGAGAAGGCAAACACCTGAAGTTGTAACTTTCTGGCCTTCTGTTAGCAACTGCAATTGCACTACGAGCCATTCAAGGTAGTAATGAAATTTTTATTGTTCATGGAAAGTTTTCTTTGGTGTTTTTGAAAACCGTCACCTTACCTGGAAGCACGTACTTCCCCTGATATGGTAAATTACGTATCATCACACTTTATGTCACCTTCTGCGTTTTTTCTAAAGCAGCTGGTCTTTAGAAGAAAGCCATCGCACTTAGATGATCATGTCATAGACGTGAATACCCCGAATCGCTATGTACCATTTCTTGTATGTACATGTATATAGGGCACTTAGCGCATCGACATCAAGACATTCGTATACATACCATATATTTTGCTGTGCCAACTGTGAATTCTTCTGAAAATTTGAGGTCTGTATAAAACACCGAACTCTGTGGGCGAAAGAAAATTTCACAACCCTCAATAATATTCAGTGTCGAGTGAGGACAATGAGGAGTAACATACGTTAGGGACTGCTGGAGATGTATTCTAGATCTGTCCTAGAACACTGCCGATACTTGATTCTTGTTTACTTATCAATCGAGTGACAACGCTTCATCGTCACAACAGCAATACCTCTGGTTTATAGCTTTTACCATACTTTTATTTTACTTCTAGTTACTGTTTTTCATAGATGAATGGAAAATATATATATGCATGTTGTTTGGCTTCAACATCTGTCTAGAGTATATGTTGTTTAGTCGATTATGATGTTACTTTCAGATTTTTTATTTAAATCTATGCAACGCAAATAAATTTCAAATATCATAGCCCTTATGAGCAGTTTTTAGACAAAGAGGACACGTAGCACTGTTTTGAAAAAGAGCATAATTTGCACACTTTCTGTGCGTGTGAGACGAATTTTGTTCAGTGATCTGAAGCGCGCAAACTTTCTTAAAAATTGACACGGTACTCCTGAGTCATATATTGTGGTTCTAAGCTCACGACACCTTTAGCGCTACATGGATGTTCTTATTCATACCGTATTTTGGGTAGCAGCCGTTAAGCAATCAATCATCTGAAATGAAACAAATAATAGCTGATATAGTCCACATAAACAATAAAAAAGACCTTCGTCAGACAGAAAAGGGTTAATCGAGGGCCCAAATTTTTAATATTCTTATTAAAAGAAGCCAACAAACAAAGATACCGATGACAACACAAGCGATGGAACTTGCACTTACTGATTGAAATAAAGAATTCATAAATTTGATTTGAAAGTGGATGAAAAAAACAACTTGCTGCAGGTGGGGAACGATCCCGCGTCTTCGCATTGGGCGTGAGATTATCTAACCAATAGATTATCTAACTGATCTAACCAAACCGTGGCGCCGTTTCCCCATCCACTTTTCGGGGTATATACGTGTTACTGATAGAACTAACCCCGGGAATGTTAATCAACGCCACCACTCAGAAACCTTGGCGGCGGATGTCGAACATCCTTACTGCTGAAGGCGTTACGAGTATGTGAACATTTTCGGTGGCGAAAACTAGTCAGTAAACCCAGACATGCTTCTTGAAGGCAACAATGTTGCCAGATTCGCGACCCCCTTTACGTATTGAACGAGAATAAAGGGGATGAGCCGAAGGGCCTGATATTTATAATCATATCATAGATGTGCTTCCTGGAGACATAAAATAAAATGTTCGCGTCAGAATGGGAGCTTTACGAGATACGTGAATATATAAACTGGTACAACAATGACAAAAATATTCTGAATGAGACTCGTTTTTGTGAAGTCGTTGAGACCACGAAGGTAAGACATAATTTGTTTTTCTTTAAGGACGATCACATAGGTTAACAAAATCATACCTATAACTGAAACGAATTTCACAATCAGTGAAAATACATTAGCCATTTTTCATATAGGTGATTGTGCCCGTACCAGAATTTTTTCAGGAACACGCGTACTTCAGGTACACAATGATTATCGTTCTTTAAAATGCAGTTTCATGCTGGCCGACACCACATGTGGGAAAAACGACAATGCGAATTCGTCTGAAACACCTGAAAGTTGCAGGATGCAAACGCATAATATGCACATCGTGTTTAGAAGAATATTTTCTTTGCAAGTAGATAATTTTGGAGCACGTAATGCACATATTCACATATTCAAGAGTGCATCATTTACTTTACACTAGTGGCCGTGTTTCATCGGGACATCAATGCTCTTAGGATACCCCTCGGTACACGAGGGTAGTGTACTGCATCTGAGGTACGCTGAACGTTGTCGCCAAGTATCAAACGTATACTATAGCAGTATGGTTTAATGAAATTAATGCGTGGCATACATAGTGTTGTACGTTCTCGACTGCTCGTGAATATCAGCGATTCCCATGCATGGACGGTGATACTTGCATAATTAGTGGGTGCACTTGACATGTGATAGAATTTGTGGCTGGACAAGCGTCCGCAAATTCAGCTTAATTCACTGAGCCCGAAGCTTCATACCTGCCACCTTTTCCCGCTGTATGTATTCGTCGTCACACAATGACTCAACCATATTATCCATTTACTCAAACTTCGGAAAATAGATGAATCGCGTTTGACTTGAGCATCAAGTACCATTCAAGCAAACAGCAATTAGCAAAGGGAAAATGAGAAATTCACCCGAACGTAGCTAAGTGCTTCAAAGAAACTCATACCGGATCCTCGAAAGCAAAGCTTCGCGGTTGAAGAAATATTCGTCCCGGACAGGCACTCGATCTTGGGACCGCTGCCTTTCCTGGGCAGCCGATATACCATCTTTTCATTTGAAGAAGCTTTTCTTTAGAGGAACCCGTATGTATTTACTTTGTAGCACTTAGCTACGTTTGGTTAGATGTCTCATATTCCCTCAATAATTACTTCTTATCACCTTGGGGTTTTTCGCACAACCAATACGTCAAGTAAACAAAGCATGTAGCACATATCTACATTGGGAGTATGCATACGGATCCGTGCTGTTTCATAGCCTCCTACATCAATGTGCATGGCTGCTACATAGTTCAGTTTTATTGTATTCGCATCGCAACATGCATTTCATGCAGCTGGCTGAGTATGAATGAATGAGAGGGTTACACTGCCATTGCAGGTTGAAATGGGTGCGCTGTAGTGTTGTATGCCCACCGTAATTATTGGTACTAATGTGCTTAAATATCGCGTTTATGGTGAACGCGCAAGTGAAGCCACACTGTGCTGGTCAGTATTTTACATAACCTGCTCTAGAATCACGAACAGTACCTCAAGTACAAGTTCGTTCAGCATTTTAGGGACAACACATCCACGTTACAGCTGCGAATCTGCAAGATGTATAAATACACTTGTTACACAATTTGGTTCGTGTCTGAAAAAGAAATCGCTGCTGCATGGTGCAACATATAAAAATTAGTTTATATATATAACACGCGTACTGGTAAGAAATGAGCAGGTGTTTACTGGAACGTTTTTTTTTCGGACCTTAGTTTGAAGATATGAAATCTTCGGGTAAAGAATTGTTACAAAATAAAGTATCTTCACTGATCGAATCGATATATTACGAGCAGACATTAATCGCTTGTCTTCCTTATTTATTACAAAATAGGATCTGTATTGTTGGTCTTATGTTTGTAGTAGTGCAGCGCAGAAGTTCTTCAAGTTATCAGACACAAATATTGATGCTCTCCTCATTTCTTTCGCATTCCTAACATTATAAGAAGTAATGTACAAGTATTAGAGGAAAAGAACTGATTGCCAAAGAGGAAGTGCTGCATTTATACTGGCAATTGTGCTGGTTTTATCATAGTGGTTCTAATGCTTTTCACTATTCACTAGCTGATTCATTTTTCTCTTAACTATAACATATTAATCAATCCAGAATGTAATTGAGCCTAATGGTCATTTATTTTGTCCGTACGATGCTCTGCCTGTTTCCCACAGTGCTCCATTCCATGTGATGAAAGAAAGACGAATGAATGTTACCCATTGCCTTTATTGTTTGACGTCTTTTGTCTTTGGGTATAGATTTCGGTTGGAGCTACTGAAATAGCCCTATACTTAGATGAGCTGATTAAGGTTATCGTAGGTTATCCAAAAATCTATTTTTCCCGTCAACTATAATAGAAAAAGCAATTAATTCACCACAACATTGGATGTTGGCAACAGAATTGGTATATTGGAGGAAATATCGCTGCAGATGATCTACTGGATAAAGGATAAGCAAGAATGATATCATACCGGTTCTATCAATTCCACTTGAGTCATGCTCTTGGATGTGGTGCGCCAATGTCATGGAAAAAGTGTGTTGAGCATTGAAAGAAATAAGACAACGTCAGCGAATTCGCCAAGGCACTATAAGTTATGACAATATAAAACGAGAAATTCTGTGCGCCTATGCAAATGTTTTAAAGATAAATAATGCCGAAGTCCGCAACATTACCACTAAAACGTAAATGGTGAAATCTTATTATTGCAACAGCAATAATATAGACACTTCAGGGGCATTTTTGTCGCGTAGCTCACTGAGCAGCACTTTGTAAATATTCTACTTCAAATGATCGGCCGAATTTCTACAACTTTCAGGTGACAGCGTCGTGAGGCTACTCTCTCTTGAAAATATAGACAGTTAAAGTACCTAGTCTAAACTTTTCTGCTTTGTTATACGTGGGCATTTGCCAACGTTAAAACACTTAAACAGCAGTAAATTAGGACTTAGGGCCGTAAAAGCGCATGTTATTGAAAAGAAGTATTCCTTAGACATTCGGCAACGGAAGGTTGAATTTCAGCCATTTTTCCGAAATACAATTTTTGAATGCACTTTGGAATGAGTTACGCTATTAAACTGTAGTGAAGTACGACGGATGGCCGAAGGACCACCGTCAAAAATTCTTGGGCATGCGGAGAAAGACGACGGTTGAAGACATGCAAGATTATATGCTTATAGGAAAGATTAGAAAAGTAAGGTTCATAGATATGGTAAGAGGATGTACGGCCCAAATTTCTGTACACGACTCATCCTCTAACATTATAAATATCCATGTCTTAAAGGGAGCGACAGCCGATTGTTATGGCACCTATTTTTTTAATGAAATAGGCTTACCGATCAGATTGTCTAATCATGAAGTGGTAACGCGGAAAACGGCGTGAAACGTTTTTGATCAGAATTTCTCGATCTGAAATGACGAAGTAGTCGTTCACTGGACGCATCCTCAAAACGGGGATAGGTGAGTGTGATAGCGATTGCATGGCGGCGTGTGTGGGAGTTCGACAAGTGTGGCTGTAACTGACAGAAAGAACTATTTTCGTGTGGCTAAATTTAGAGCACGAACTACTAGGACACAAGCTAAATAAAAAAGAAAAGACAGGACACGGCGCTACTTGCAACTGAAAGTATATTCGGAAAGTTAGAGACTTAATAGGCCCGACGTGTCCAATGTCATAAAACGTGATTATGATATAGGACGTCTTCATGACGTTTGATGACAAAGGAAATATCGGTTTACGAAGTCGATAACCTTCCGAATACACTTTCAGTTGCAAGCGGCGCCGTGTCCTGTCTTTTTTTATGATTTAGCTTCTGTCCCGGCAGTTCGCGCTCTGAATTTAGCGGCGCTTCCATACCAACTGGCCCATTTTTCGCTTTTGAGTTATTATTTTGGTTATGAAGTCGATGCTCCTGTAGTTCATGTTTTCCGAAGTGTTAAAGTATTTCCGCGATAATAGGCACGTGTTTTCGTGATTCTCTCTCCAACTGTTTTGACATTTAACATGTCAAAGCGAAACCAATCGCGTCGAAAACGAAATAACGCTTTTACACGTGATACGCAGTTCAGGTGGTGCCGTAGCCTTGTGTGCATGATAGACAACATCCGACGTACCGACATTTCACCGTCATGTCTCGACCACTTAAAATTATAATTCCTACTTAAATCTTGAACAGCGTGCTGGATTCTATCAATATAGATCATGTTTTTTTCGTTTCCGTGAACATCTAACACGTACTGACCAGCTGCCAGTCCCTTTAAGACAGACTGACATGTTGCTGTGAAAGCTTCATAGCAGCGATACATCAAAATTTGCGTGATATTCAAAATTTGACTAATTATTTTTCTTAATTTCTTTACGGGAAATATCATTGCATGATGAAAGCAGCAATTATTTAAAGCATACCAATTTCGCATAAATTGTTTCTGGCACCAGTTTCGATAAATCAAAAGTGAGAATCTACAATGAACTTCGTTGCTGTTTTAGATATTGTTTCAGCATACCACGCAACAAAATTATGTAAGTAAATATCTCACCGGGAACAACACTGCATTTCACGGCATGTTGGCAGTATGTGTTACAGAGGCTATACTGCAGCACAATGCTTCCAGCCAACGGATACACAGTGTTGATTGACCAGGTCTTCCATTAACCGCAACTGCTTATTTACATACCTATCAGTCAAATAACATTATTATTCGTACTAAAAATATGCAGAAAATTCTGTTCCAATTGCTAGAAAACTTGTTCAGCCGAAACCAACATTTCGGCAGAAATTCCCAATTTTTAATATTCAAAGACACTCCGCATGAAAGCCTATAAATTACCTCTGCCGCCTTGCCATTTTACAGCGCAGGTCATTTACGCAAGGCAGCTTAGAGCAATTAGCATAGAAGGCACGGTGCATAAAATATGTGTACCTTTTGGAGTATGTTGACACATACTTAATAATTTTAGGATTAAATGTGCTAAATACAGAATAATTGAAGAAGGACAGTATGGCGCTTTTGTAGGGGCGAATGCCTTGTATACAGGTTCGACCCGCCAAATATTTATTTGTTGCCGGCCATGTTGAAAGCGCTTTTTGAGACCAGTGACACGCCATCATCACATTATAGAGATATTTCTAATATTTATATTGTCACGTAGTGGTAACGGCAAACAACAGAGTAGCAATGTCATACTATGAATTGCGAAGCTAACATTTATTGGCAGAACCAGTGGTCACTGAACAGGGAACACTCAAAGCAAAACGATAGCGGCGAACACATTCGGCAGTCGGTGAAATTTGATATGTGGGTCAAGCGCGTCGGCTCTCATACATGAGTCGTTGAAGGCTCCAGAGCAAGCGCTAGTGCCCGTGTGCCTTCCAGCAACTGCTACACAATTCGCGTCGAGCATGCAATCAGGTTACACAACGGTCAGTACAACAGACAGCAGATAGAACCATCGACAACATTCGAGACACTTCAGGCATATACAAGCGCGTCCTACGCTGAGCAATAACATTCTTTAAAAGGTGAAACGCGGTCACCTGGTCAAGATACACAAGCACACGTGTCGATACCCCCCTCTTAATAAGTATCGTTCCGATGCTGCAAACAGGAGAACGAAAAACAACAAGGTAGTTACTTAAGAAAAAATTACAAGATAGGGCCGTTCCACGTGAGCAGGTCCAACCGTGGAACTCGAGAAAAATATTTTAATTCACGAGATTATGGTAAAATTTCATGTATATGAGCATTATATGAACAGTATTTCCCCAAAATATTGTTACGGGGTTGAAAGCAGTCAGGCATATATTTACAACATATTTACAACAACTGTAGCAGCTCACAACATGGTAGACAGCGCGCGAAGTCCAGAGCGTGGTCTTCTTCCGACCAGGATTAAAGCATCTTCTCCAACAGCGTGTCACATGACCCCCGGCAGCTGAAGCACCGGCTCGGTGCTGGTTCGAAGGCGGGCGAATGATACAACTAAAGACGCGCGACATGGACCACGTCAAAGAGTTCCTGAGCCACGGATGGCTCAAGAGGGCCCATGGTAGTGTGTATAAGCGCGACAGGACGAGGACGAAGAAAGAAACAGATACACAGACACAGCGCTCCTGTTTCTTCTGTATCTGTTTCTTTCTTCGTCCTCGTCCAGTCGCGCTTATACACACTGCCATGGATTCTAAACCAACTAGCCCGCCAACGTGTTTTAATCAAGAGGGGCGATTTCGTACGTGACGTCAGTTACTTGACGCAAGACACGGTAAGGGCCGGAGTAGCGTGAAAGTAACTTCTGCGAGAGGCCAACGCGTTGCAATGGTGATCAAAGGACGACCAGGGCGCCCGGTGTGTCTTGATGGCAGGCGTCATATAAGCACCGTTGATTGTCCTGCTACTCCACAAGTCGACGTCGGGCAATATGACGTGCTTCTTGTGCTTTGAGTATGGCTTCACAAGCGTACTCGGGTGTGGAATTCAGACTAGTAGGCAGAACGGTCTCGAAAGGTAGCGTAGGGTCGCGGCCGAAAAAGAGGAAGGATAGAGAGAAGGCTGCGGTACCATTGCGAGACGAATTATAGGCGAAAGTAAAGAACGGCAGCACAAAGTCCCAGTCGCGAAGGTCAGCGGAGACAAACATGGACAGCATGTCAGTAAGGGTACGGTTAAGGCGCTCGGTTAGACCGTTCGTTTGTGGATGGTAAGCAGTAGCAAGTTTGTGTTTAGTGCCGTACGAGTGTAGAATGTCATTGACAACTTTAGAAAGAAAGTAACGGACTTGGTCGGTGAGGAGCTGTCGAGGAGTGCCGTGGTGAAGGATAACGTTCTCTAGGAGAAAGTCGCTGACATCACTTGCACAGCTTGTTGGAAGATCCCACGTGATTGCATATTGGACGGCGTAGACTTCGCCATCCAGCAATCCACTTGCTTCCCGAAGCAGACGTAGGAAAAAGTCCTAAAAGATCAACACCTACCCGGAAGAATGGTTTTTATTGTACGTCGAGTAATTGAAGGCGACCAGCAGGGAGTGTGGTCGGCTTGTTGCGTCGTTGACAAAAGTCACACGCAGCCACATAACGGCAGACGTCACGGTATAGACTAGGCCAAAAGAAGTGCCGACGAACGTGGATCATAAGTCCATGACACGCCAAGGTGACCTGCAGTCGGTTCATCATGAAGCTGGGTGAGAACAGTCTGACGTAGATGCTCAGGCACAACGAAGAGCCAGGCAGGGCCGTCTGGGTGCATGTTAGAGCAGTACAATATACCATCTTGGAGTTCGAACATGCGAAGGGAAGGATCGGGCGTCGTTGAAGTGATCCATTGAATAAGGTCTTGTAAGGAGGCGTCCCGACGTTGCACGGCTCTAATATCGCAAAAAGCAGCCAGAGAGAGAACGGTGAGAGGTATGCCTGCCGCAGAAACGTCAGGAGGGTCGACAGGATGGCGCGACAAGCAGTCCGCATCTTGATGTAACCGGCCGGTCTTGTACACAACTGAATAGTTGCATTCTCGAAGCCACAGAGTCCAGCGGCCAAGGCGCCCTGAAGGATCTTTGAGGAACGAAACCCAACACAGAGCCTGGTAATCAGTGATGACTGTGCATTTGTGGCCGTACAAATAGGGGCGGAATTTACCCACTGCCCAAACGAGAGCCAGCCACTCGCGTTCAGTGATGTAATAATTGTGCTCAGCAGAGGAAAGAAGGCGGCTGGCGTAGGCAATAAGACGTTCTCGCCCTTGTTGTTTCTGCGCCAAGATATCGCCAATACCGTGGCCACTGCCATCGGGACGTACTTCTGTTGGAGCTGACACATCAAAGTGAGCAAGAATGAGCGAAGACAGAGGCAGCCCAATCAACTCGGTGAAAGTACCAGCTTGCTCAGGACCCCAAATGAATGAGCCGTCTTTCTTAAGGAGCTGATTGAGAGGGCGCGCAACGTCCGCGATATTTCGGACAAACCGACGAAAGTAGGAGCAAAGGCCGAAGAAAGCTGCGAACATCCTTGGCACAAGTTGGCATGGGTAAGTCTTTCACTGCCCGTATTTTATCGTTATCCGGGCGTACACCAGAAGAATCGACGACATGCCCGAGCACAGAAATTTCCCGACGACCGATGTGGCACTTGGACGAATTTAGTTGTAGCGCCGCCTGACGGAAAACAGGGTCGTCGATAGTCGTTCGAGGTGTCTCGCAAAAGTCGGCGAAAAAACGATCACGTCGTCCAGGTAACAGAGGCACATGGACCACTTGAAACCGTGTAGGAGGGCATCCATCATTCGTTCAAATGTGGCCGGGGCATTACATAAACCGAAAGGCATCAATTTGAATTGATATAGGCCATCGGGAGTAATAAAAGCAGTCTTCTCGCGGTCCATGTCATCGACGGCAATTTGCCAGTAGCCGGAGCGAAGGTCGATGGACGAAAAATATTGTGCTCCATGCAGTCAATCCAGGGCATGGCCAATGGGTGGTAGCGGATAGACGCCTTTCTTTGTTACCTTGTTGAGGTATCGATAATCGACACAAAATCGCCAACTGTAGTCCTTCTTTTTAACTAGTTAGTACAACAGGCAATGCCTATGGGCTGCAAAAAGGTTCGTTGATTTCTTAAGAAAGCATCTTGTCAACTTCATGTTGGATGATATGCCGCTCAGCAGGCGAGACGCGGTAGGCTCGCCGATGGATTGGGCTCGCATCACCTGTGTTTATTCCATGTTTTACGATAGATGTTTGTCCTAGAGGGCGCTCTCCAAAGTCGAATATGTCCCAGTATAAGGCAAGGAGGCAACGTAGTTCTTAGGCCAGCTGGGGCGGAATATCGGGAGCAATCATTTTTGTAAGGGCGTATAGGTCGATGCGACAGGGGGCGAAAGCAAGAGTTGAACATGAGGAGCATTCACAAGCCGAAATGTGGTAGTCTCTGCCTGGCGTTATTTGCGCCAGGGATATTCCACGCGGGAGTACTTGTGTACGGAGTCCAAAGTTCACAAGCGGAAGGCAGGTCTTGTCCAAAATTTTAATGACGGTGGGAGGAAAAGCGACGTCATGCGAGAGCAGGACATCCGGGTTAGAGGATGCGATGTAGTAACCATCTGGTACAGGTGGAACGGGGGAGACACCTATGTAAGTAACCGCACGGTGAGGGAGGCGAATATGCTCTGTGGAACATAGCCGTATCGGAGCACTACAGGGTGGGTCAATAGCAGCAGGTAGAGCGAGTTGCACAACACCAGCAGACCAGTCTGTCAAATCAGAATGTGTAGACAGAAAGTCAAGGCCCAGGATGAGGTCGTGAGGGCCAGTGCTCTAGAACATAAAAGAAAACAGAAGTACGAAGTCCGGCGACACTCACGCGAGCCGGACACATGCCAATAACGGCTGGTGTTCCACCGTCGGCGACTTGGACCACAGGCGACGGAGCAGGAGTGAAGACTTTCTTGAGACGATTCCGAAGCTGAGCATTCATCACAGATACGTGCGCGCCAGTAGAAATCAGGGCCGTAACAGGTACATCATCCACGTTCACTTTAACGAGGTTCCGATCTGTGGGCAAGGTCAGAAGAGCATTTTCGCGTCGGGTCGGCTTGGCAGCATCACTTCCAGGTGCTGCACCTATTAGTTTTCCGGAAGGGTGCGCCTGAAGGAGCTAGGGGACTGTGATCGGCGAGATGGGGCGATCAGGAGAAGCGGCGACGTGGCGAAGGAGAGTGGCTAGAGCGGGTAGGCAGAGAAGTGTCGCCAGAGTTTACTGGCTGCGTTTGCGGGGGGAACAGAGGAGCAGCATGAGGGCTGTGGGATGGGTGATAGGACCAGGGGGTCGAGTTCCACGAAGACCGACAGTGACGTGAAATATGGCCAATGCGGCCACTAGTCAATCATATAGGCTTGTCGTCTGGAGTACGCCATTTGGCCGGGTTGCGATTCCGCGTTGGGGCATTCAGGCTGCGGGTGCGTATGACAGTGCTGGATGGAGTGCAGTCAGGCCGATTAACTCAGAAGGTGTTGGTCAAGCCAACGTTGGCCAATTTTTGGCGCACGACGGACTGGATCAATGAGACGGTCGCCTGGCAATTGTCCGGGCCATGAGTTCGGGTCGTGACAGGAGATGAGGCTTCTATTTCACGTCGGGTGATATGTAGGATGTCATCAGGGCGATTGGGCGTGGGCGGTCTGCGGAGGTCTGCGCAGCTGGACGTAGTAACCATGTCGAGAAGGCGGGGAAATGGCTGGGCAATGCGGCGACTATTGGTTTCTTCAAACCGCCGGCATTCGGTAATAATGGCTTGCACAGTGGAAGAATTCTTGAAGACAAGGAGATGGAAGGCATCATCTGCTACTCCTTAAATGACATGTGCAACCTTATAAGGTTCGGACATCTTCGGATCCACTTTGCAGCACAGAGCGAGCACGCCCTGGATGTACGTGATGTAGGATTCAGTGCACGTCTGGGCACTCGAAGCGAGGTCCTTTTGGGCGGCGCGCTGACGTCCAACAGTCTTGCCAAACAAATCTTTGAGCTTCTGTTTACAAACATCCCAGCTGGTAAGTTCCTCCTCGTGGGTCTGAAACCAGACGCGTGCCTTGCCCACTAGGTAAAATATCACATTAGCAAGCATGATGGTCAGGCCCCAGAGGTTGCCGGCGCTCAACCGCTCATATATTTGAAGCCAGTCTTCAACATCAGTGTCGTCGTGCCACAAAAGGTTGCTGAGTCGCGTGGTTGTGCTAAAATGAGTGTGGGCGAGGGTGCCGACGGGCCCGAAGTATCCTCACCTTGAGCTGGCATTGTAGATGCAGCCAATGAGCGCCGGCTGCGTAAATCTGTCTTGATAATGATCCCACAACCTCCACCAAAAATGTGACGGGGTTAAAAACAGTCAGACGTATATTTACAAGATATTTACAATAATTGCAGCAGCTGACAACATTGTAGACAGCGCGCGAAGTCCAGAGCGTCGTCTTCTTCCGACCAGGATTAAAACATCTTCTTCGTCAGCGTGTCACAATATTAACAACGGAAAAGAAATTTTGGCCACGCGGGCGCCATTTGAATTCCCGAAATGACGGAAAACGAGGTGCCGAAAACAAATTCGCCAAAAATTCACTATTTTGCGCGGACCTTGCTTTTCAGTCATTAGAAGATCGCCGTGTTATTGCTCGTGTAAGTCTGTTTCACAGGCACATTATCGTAATAACCATCACTGTTTGCCACTTCACGCTCCTGTGTGCACATCTCGTCGCATTCACAACGCACTTGGTTCCATGCGCATTCATGATTAAACGCAGGCATTTAATTCGTCACCACTACCAAGAACTATAGCGCATCGTAACAGCATCCTGCATCACATTGCATCCATCTATGAAACATTCCGGGATAGACTGAATTCCTTGCGTGTTGATACTGTATAACGAAGATCCACTTTGCTATTTTTGTCATCTAATCACTATTGCCCTCCCTTAATCAATACCCTTCAATGGGCCTGTAAGCTGTAAAATAGTTTCACAACATAACTTCGTAATTTCTCCTTAGCACGAAAGTAAAAAACGCAGAAACTCTCGCATTCTTGCGAAAATTTCACGAAAAACGGTCAGGGACGAAAACCTGCAATTACTTTTATAGAACTATCCCTAAAGAGTTCTATCTTCTCAACTATTCTTTTTGCCTGTGTGCTACTCACACGCTCCAAAATTAAAGAGTAAATTTGGCAAAAATGCTATTTTGGCCACTTCAGGCATTAGTAACACACTAAGATGGTCCATAAAAAATAAGCAGAAGGGAGAATATTATTGACAAGAATGACAACTTTCGCCAAGTCCAAAAACAAGAAAGGGGCTGACAGATGGAATAGCACACTGTGGTATAAAGTTTGTAAACAGGGATGAAGTGCCTCAGACAGGCCAGCCTGTCTGAGGCACTTCATCCCTGTTTACAAACTTTATACCACAACTTTCGCCAAGGGAATTTTATTCAAAGTAATTTCCGTTTTCATCAAGAAATGATTTTTGAATTTGGGTTCCATATTGCATTACTTTAGTTCGTGCTTCGACTTCACCTGATAGCATGTTGGCGGGAAATGCAAACGAACGTGTTGCAAATGGTTGTCTGTGTTATGAAGAATAAAAGGCGAAATCACCAGGATTTCGTAAAAAATTTGAATCTTGAACGTATTCTTACTTATCATAGATCGGCATTGCGCACTTCCGTGCTACTGGAAGTATAGATGTATATGCGGCCACCTATGCATGAAGCCTAGAGCGGGCCACATATAACATTCATGAGCATGAACATGGAGAACCACTTGATTGCCGCAGGTTCAGTCACTGTGAAACCAGGGAAAGCAGACCGATTATGTGGTGTATATTTTGACAGGGAGCTTTATTGAGCATATTTCACTATTTCTGTGATGTCTACACTATTCTTCCTGCTACTTCGGGTAACATAGGCATTAATTGGCAAAGTTTTCATCGGGAGACGAACCGCAGGGTCTTTGTCATGACACGCCTAAGAAAACCATTTTTACGGTGCCCTTTTATAAAAGAAGTCTGAGAAAATCAATTTCTGTCGTCTTTTGAAGTCTTTCCTTTAACGTTTCCGGTACTGTTGCTCGAACTTCCGACAGCTTTCTTGATCTGGCAGTTGGAGTGTCAGCTTGGTGGGACTAAGAGGAACCTTGGTTCTGAGCCGACAACCCATCAGTAGTTCCACAGGGCTATACCTATTCTTCAAAGGAGTCGACCTGCAAGCTAGAAGCGTCAACTAAGGGTCTTTCGTCTTTGTCATGGAAGTCTTGATGTTTTTTACCGCAACATCAGCAAGTCCATTGCCCTGAGGATAGTGAGGGCTAGAGGTAATGTGCTTGAAGGCGTAGTCCTGAGCGAAGAGTGAAAACTCAGTCGACGAAAAGAATGGGCCGTTGTCGGAAACCACTTCCTCTGGAATCCCGTGGCGCGCAAAAAATGACTTTCAGCAGTAGACTACAGCTATGGACGTAAGCTTCTCGAGCTGAGCCAGTGCACGGCATCCTGAATAATAATCTGTTGCTATCAACCACCACTGGCTCATATAGTGAAACAAAACCATTGCATTGCGTTGCCATGGTGTTTCTGGAAATGCGGAACTTCTTAGTGGCATTTTCTTGTTACTTGTCTCGACGCATTGCTGACATTGCTTCACAAAGGACGTGACATTAGCTCGATAGTGACCCACAAGACAACTTCTGGCTCGAGCAAGTGTCCTTGTTATGCCGAATTGTCCTTCACGTTATAGGCACGGATGACAACTCGAGCAGCATAGAGAAGTAAATTGTTCTCCAGAGGGAGCTGGTGTCGATGATCGTAGAAGGGTTGTATGTCCACTGGTAAATCTCGCCTGGAGGGCAGGTCCTTTTTCTTTCTCTACAGGAGAAGTTGTGCACAAACAGAATCTGTTTGTTGGGATGCCTTTAACCATTGAAGGCACTGCTTGTTTATGGGAAAAGAGTTTTTTCAAAGAGCACACGAAAGCGTCCACGTTTCCTTCGAGCTCTGTGTCTTCTATTTTTTGGTGAGGTTCTCTCGAAATAGTGTCTGCGGCTACAAGGTTTCTGCCAGGAACGTAAGCAATCTCTAACTGGTTTGGCAGCATTCTCATCTTTAGCCACTGTAATCTGAGTGTCAGCTCATCAAGGCTCTTTGGAGGGAAGGTGGGAACCAAGGGCTTATGTTCCGTCTCCAGCTTGAACAGCTTGCCGACAAGATAATCACCGAACTTGTAACTTGCCCAGGCTAAAGCAACAGCCTCTGTCGCGTAATGCTTCTCGGTCTCTGGGAGTAATCGTGGAGCATAAGCAATGACAGAAAACTTGCCACTCGTTTGCTTCTGCCGGGTTAATACAGCAAGCCCGAAGCAAGGTGCATCTGCAGTGACGATTGTTTCTCTCGATGAAGCATGAACTCCAAGGACAGGGTGAGACGAGAGCACCGACTTCCGTCTGTTGAATGCCTGCTATTGTGGAGCATTCCAAGCAAACTCTTGCTTCTTTGACAGGAAAAGATTAAATGGTTGCAGGAGTTCAGAGAGTTTGGGAACGAATCTGGCGAGGTATGATGCCATTCCGAGGATTCTCTGCAGCTCGATCCTTTTCCTTGGGCTCTCCATTTTCATTATGACTTCAACATTATTTTCGTCGGGTCGTATTCCGTCTTCGTCTAGCCAGTGTCCAAGGAACGTGAGGACCTGGACATTAAACAAGAGTTTGGTTTCACACAATGTCACTCCAGCCTTTGCGAGTAGCTGCAGCACATTTCTGAGTGCCTCATTGTGCTCACGCTCATTCGAACCCCAGATAAGGATGTGAGATACAGCCCTACTAACGCCTTGTAAAAGGCATGACATCTGCTTCGGGAAGTGTTCAGGAGCAGACCCAATTCCAAACGGTAACCGGCTGAAATAGAAGCGTCCAAAAGGTCAGATGAACATGGTAAGCTTTTTAGAACATTCACAAAGTGGAATTTGCCAGAATCCAGAGTTAGCGTCCAGTTTGGAGAACACTTCAGCTCCATGCGGAAGTCCGATAGTGTACGCCACGGAAGGGTTAGGATGCCATTCCCTCAGAACATGGCGGTTCAGTTCTGTAATGTCGATGCAGATTCTCACGTCTCCGAAGGGCTTTTGGACGGCTTCCATTGGTGCACACCACTCAGTCAGCTCGCCAACAGGTGATATGACGCCGAGTTTCTGCATTGTGTGTAGTCCCAAATTTGTCCTTTCGTTTAAAGGAATTTGGATGCGCCTCGGAGAGCTGAGCGCGATAGGTTTCACTCCTGCTTGCAGCTGAATTCGGTGTTCCTTGTGCAGCTTACCGAGTCCATGGAAAAACGGTAGAAATTCGTCTTTCGAATTCACTGTGTCCGCAATGGCGTTTACAAATCTCAACATCCGCAGTTCTTTGATCGCTGGCTTGCCTAGCAACGGAGTGCGGACGTTATCTAAGACCTAGACATTCTCAATAGTCATACGGTCGCGGTAGACGATCTCGAGTTGTACCACTCCAGCGGCTCGAAGAAGCTTTCCATCTGGATCATGCTGCTGATGAGGAAGAACTGAGATAAAAGGTCTCTCCTTGAGCGTGTGGAATACTTGCTTCGGGAGGACTGTTTCGACGGCGCCAGTGTCAGTCTCGAAATCTACTGGCTGACCTTGAACCAAGACTGCTGCCTCCCACGTTCCAGCATCCGACGTCTTTATTACTCCGAGCAATCTTGCTTCTAAATTGACTTGTTGCGTGTCGGCACAATCGAGGTGCCGCGACGTGAATACACAGGCGTAATAACCTTATTTCCAGGAATTCCTGCTGACTTCCGAGTCCGCTGGGCTCGGAGTACGAGAGTGACGCTCTTGACCGCACCAACAGCATGATTTATGCATTCTATTTTTACCGCAGGAGGAAGATGGCTTGTTTGCCCCACGCGAATAGCTGCCGCTTTTGTCGTGTTTCGAAATACCCCAAATGGATTGGGGAGCAGACGCAACTTTTTTCACACATGTCGATTCCTGGCGGAGCTCGACTTGTTGTTGACGGACGCTCTCGATTTCGCGGGCGGACTCAAGAGCCTTCTGAAGAGTGAGGTGTGCGCCGAGCTGAAGCATCGCGGCTAGCTGCTTATATTTTATCCAAACTGCGAGGTGGTCGCGCACGAACTGTTTTCGAAGAGCGCCGAACTCGTTGTCTTTCCAAAGTGTGTCAAGAGCAGTAGCGAAATCTTCGGCCGACTCACCGTCCTGTTGCACTCTCGTGTTGAATCTGGCTCGTTCAGATATTACGTTACGGCGCGGGATAAAGTATTTGTCGAACTGCTCGACGACTGCGCCGAATTTCTTGGACTTCTCTTCAGAGAGAACAAAAGTGGTGTAGATTTTTTCGGCTCGCCCATGATGTAGAGTAGCCCGTCTACTTGATGCTTCTCCTGCTTAACGCACAACCCTGAAGAAGTTTGGAAACGTTCAAATCTTTGTTTCCACTTCGGCCACTCGTTCGGCGAGAAAAGATGAAGGCGCCCGATGGTTGAGTGAAGAATGACGCCATGTCCTCGAACGTTACGGGGTCGCGTTGCTTGAGTACCGAGATATGCGTATAGGCAGCACCTCACCGGCGTTTCATTGCTGGCATCGTCCTTCGCACAGACAAGGAATAGGAGCCGATGACCGCTGGTAGAATCTCTTCTTCTGACACCATGTTGTAGCCAAGAAGGATGAGCGAGACGGCTAGACGAGGATAGATACATATAAGAAACTTTATTTTCCAACAGATAGGGCGATCTACCCACCCCCGACACGCAAGTCCGGGGGCGAGTGCTGCCGCCTCAGATGCAGGCTGGGAGGTCTTGGGTCCCAGCAGCCTCTTCATCCAGTTGGGCGAGCCGGAGCTGGAGCTCAGAGCCCGAGCGGCGCAGCAGGGTCTGCCAGGTGTCTCTACTACCTATTTCGTGCGTTCCGCCGGGACAGTACGGACATTCTTATATTATGTGGTCGAAGGTCCCTCTCGCCCCACAAAGATTACACCTATCGCTCCTGGCCTCGGGTAAAATATGGTTCTCCGTAACCGGGTGCGGATACGTATAAGTTTGTAGTCTTCTCCACTCGACTGCTTGTCTGTTGTTTAACTTCGGGTTTGGTGGGGATACCAGTCTGCGAGCCAATCTATAATGTTGCGGGACCTCCCCATATTTTAACATGCGCTCTCCACTCTCTCGGTCATCAAGAGGCCCCGTAGCTGCTCGGCGGTAGAGATCTCGAGCCAGCTCGTGGGCCGCTTCGTTGCCGGGTACGGTTTCGTGCGCCAGAGTCCAAATTATTTGAATTTTTCTATTTAACTTTCTCCGGCATACTGTTCTGGTCGCTAAGGGCGAGATACTTCCCATGATAGAATTTTGTATGGCAGTTTTGCTGTCTCTGACCACAAAGTTCCCGTCCGTTCCAGCGCAAGCTAATGCGATCGCAATTTCCTCGGCAACTTCTCTGCTGCACCCGCGCAGAGTGATAGCGGTCAAGGGAATACCCCGGCCGCTGACGGCCTGTCCACCGTAATACTGCCGCTACCTCTCGCCGCGTCAACATAGGCCACCTCATGTTCCTAAACTATACCAAATTTAATTTTTAATGCTTCGGGTCGTTTTTGCCTCCTGTCTTTCCAGGTGCATGCTTTTTGGTAGGGGGCGGGGTCATCAGATTTTTTTCTCACTTCCCTATCTACATCCACCTTTTGGGTGGGGCGTCGGTCCGGATTTGTTCCAGCTTTCACCAATATGGCTCTTCCTATCCTCATGGTGCTAAGTATCTCTATTTCAGAGGTTCGCACTGCTTCCGCCAGTTCTGCCCATGTGTTGTGCGCTCCTAGAGCCATCAGTCTCCGCGTGGATGTGCACACTGGCAGTCCGAGCGCTCCTTTTACGCATTTTCTCATTAGCGAATCAATCTTTTCTTTTTCCACCACTTTCAAATCGAGATATGGCGTTGCGTAGCTCACCCGGCTGAATATGTATGCCTGTATAAGTTTAATCAAATATTTCTCATTCAATCCTTGGCCTTTGTTTGCTGGCCACCCACCTAATTAGGCTCTGGGTCTGTATTGCGTGATTCTGCAGCCTCTTGATGGTCTCGCCATTGTGGCAGCGTGACTGAAGAATCAGGTCCAAGATTCTAATTTGCACGACTATTGGTACCTCCTTACCCGCCACTTTAATTTTGATCTACGATGGTGCCTTGCACCTTAAGTGTTTCGAATTGTATATAAACAATTATGATTTCTGCGGCGAGCATGCTATGCCTTTCTCGGCAGCGTAATCGACTATGATATCGGTGGCGGCCTAAAGCAGGCTTTCGACGGCTCAATCACTTCCCCGGTTGACCCATAAGCACACATACGCACACGTTTAATGGTCTCAAAGAATTGTTCTATCTCAAAAAGAAGAAGAGCACACGCTGCCAGGTCACCGACCACGCACCCTCACATCATATGTGATGTGTGGTGCGCGACGTGGTGCGGGGCTCGGGACGGTCGAGAGCAGACGACGCTGAGTGCACGCGCGCCGAGCTGGAAGGAGGAAAAACGACGACGCCGAAGAGCGCCCGGCACCTGATCGCGCGGCGCAGGAAAGACAACAAAAGCAAAAAAGCAACCAATTAGAAAAGACCACGGGGCGTCGGGCAGCCAATCAGTAAATGCCAAATCGGCCAGACCACGAGAAAAAGCATGGTGCGCTGGCAGAAGGGGGGCGACACGCAAGAGGACACGCAGGGAGACGCCGGGGAGACGCCAGGAGAGTCCCAGGAAACGACGGCAGGAGGAGGTCAACCACCGGAGCGGGCGTTGAAGACGGGCCGTCGGGTTCCGGACCCGAGCCCACCAGGACTTCACCCGCCCGGGGCCTCCTGCCAACCTGTTCCTGTGCGTCGCCCGTCTACCTGAGCGTGCCGTCGGCTGCTCAAGGTCGGTGAGCTTTTGCGCCAGTGGGCAGGACGGGAACAGTCGGGCTTCGGACCCGAGTTCTACGCCAGCAGCCCGGCCAGAACGCCACCCCCGTCTGCCGTGCCGCCTGCTGCCCGAGGCCGGCGTTCGAGCTTCAGTGCCCGTGGGCGAGAGAGGAGCAGTCGGGCTACGGGCCCGAGCTCCCTGCCCGGCCAGAACGCCGCCGCCGTCCACTCCTGCCACAAAGCCGCCAGTGTTACCTCGCCTCGCCAGAGCTGGCGCGCTCCCGGCGCCCAGTCGGTCAACCTACGCTGCGACCTTTGGTGAGGTCGGCGCCACTCCTTCTGCCAGCTTGTCGCCGCGTTGCCGCGTCGAGACTGCGACGCCTCCCCGCCCTCGTGGCAAGCCCGGACTAGCACCCTCGTTAAAGCCCTAAGTGTGTTCCTTACCGCAATGTCTTCTTGAGTGTTTATTTTATGCATGCATTCTGTTTCTTTCTATTTACTTTTTGCCTTTTCTGTTTGATTAAAAGTCTTTGTGGGTGCGTCCAAACCAACGGCTTCGTCCTCAATTGGGTTCTCGGAGGCTCCGCCTAAGAGAACCAACCGAACCATTGAGAACACGAACCTTTGCCCATCAGTGGGTCATCACAAATTGGCGTCCGCGACAGGACAAAGCCGTTCGTTTGGATCCTTCTTCTAGAGGTTAGGAACTATGGCTAACACAAGAGACTTGTTAGCGTTAGCCGAACGCATGGGCCTAGAAGGTGCAGAGTTGAGGGCATGGCTGAACGAGCAGGAAGCGCGTGCGCGAGAAGAACGGGCAGCGGAACGCGAGGCGAAAAAGCAGGAGCTTATATTAGAGGAGAGAAACTTACAGTTACGACTTAAAGTCGCGGAAGCTGAGGGCAATCGTGGCGAGGCGAGCCAACGGCAGCTAGAATTGGATGAGCGAACGCTTCAGTTGCGCCTCCAAATGGCAGCAACGGACGCTGCAAGGACAGCTGACCAAGAACCAGGAGGGAGTGCCCCATTCAGCGTGAATCCTCACAGTTTGATGCCGGGATTCAACGAAAGCCGGGACGACTTGGACGCCTATTTAAAAAGGTTTGAAAGCGTCGCCACCGGACAAGAATGGCCTATAGACAAATGGGCCACAGCTCTAAGCTTATGCTTGAGCTGAGAAGCTCTGAAAGTCTTTGGACGTCTGTCTCCAGAAGACTCCCTCGACTACGATAAAGCCAAGTTGGCGTTGCTCCAGCGTTTTCGGTTTACGGCGGAAGGCTACCGGGAGAAGTTCCGACAGAGCAAACCCCAAGATGGCGAAACTGGAAAGCAGTACGCAACTAGGCTAGGTGGGTGGAAATGTGCAAAGCCCAAGAAGAGTATTTGGCACTTCGCAACCTAGTGGTGACGGTACAGTTTCTGAACAACTGTCATCATCGGTTAGGACTCTTCCTGCGCGAGAAGAGCTACCGCCATCTAGATGACATGGCCGAAGCTGCCGATAATTTCCTAGAGGCTCAGAGGCAGCGCAATCTGTTAGTGTTCCGGCAGAAATCGGAAGGCAGTAACCCTACGGAGAAAACCGGAAGCCCATCTGAGAGAGTTCCAATGCGATGCTTCGTATGTGGAAAACTGGGTCACGGGGCATCAGACTGCCGATCTAAGCTGAGGCAACCGTTCTGCGGGTATTGCCGTAAGCCCGGGCATGATGTCAAAGCCTGCACCAAGAAAAATGATCCCCCAAGGACGTCTTGCCTATTGTCGCCAGAAGAGCGCCTGGAAGAGTCAAGCGCAGTAGTCGTTGAATAAGACGTAGTTAGCACGGTGAAGACTCCCACGAGGAATGTGGCACGCAAGATGCCAGTGCTAAAGGGCTTCGTCTTCGGACAGACCGCGTCAGTCTTGCGAGATACTGGGAGTAACACGCTGGTCGTGCGTCGTTCCCTCGTACCAGACAAGGCTTTAACAGGTAACACCGCCAAGCTGGTCCTGGCGGATGGCAGCAGCCTTGAAATTCCCGAGGCCAAGGTTGCAATTAATTCACCTTATTTTTCTGGTACAGCGGTTGCAAAGTGTATGACAGCTCCTCTATACGATGTTATTGTCGGAAATGTACCAGGCTCACGAGAACCTCATGATCCAGATAAAACCTGGACAAAAAGACCGAGGAAGCCCATCGAAGATGGTATAGCAAGCCCGAAAAGAACCAAGGGAGAAGAACATTCCCCGGATGCTTGGCTGGTCGGCATCAAGGGCCGAGACCAACAGCCGGAAACATCCACTATCAATATCAGCGCCTTGAAAATAACCAGGCAGGACCATACCACGGCCCAGAAGGAAAATAAGACCTTAAAGTCTTGCAGGAACAAAGTGGGTCAAGTGTTCCAAGGCAAAAGATTGGCATCCTACTCATTCGAAGTAGTAAAGGGAGTGCTGTATCGTCATTACCGGCTACCCTCGGGCAAAATGACTGAACAAGTGGTAGTACCACAAAGATTACGCCGCCAAGTGCTCGCTTTGGCACACGAAAACCTTAGGTCAGGGCACCAAGGAATTAAGAGAACAACTGATCGGGTTCTGGAATCCTTCTACTGGCCAGGAGCCCAAGAAGCAGTGAGAAGATACGTACGCTCTTGTGACACTTGCCAGCGAACGTACCCTAAGAGCAAGATACGCCAGCTGAAAGTTGGTGACCGTGCCCTTATCCTGCTTCGAACGACGGCCAACAAGCAGTCGATGCACTGGAAGGGGCCTTTCTTGGTCACAGGAAAGAAAAGCAACTTTGATTACTGGCTGGACTTGGGACACACCACAAAACTGTTCCATATTAACATGCTGAAGCGCTATGAAGAGCATGAACCCGAAAGTTCCCCACAGTCAGCATCATGCATCGTGATGGAGGAGGGCGAGACGGACACCCCTATACCTACCTTCACAACAAGTGAGGGTCCGGGTACAGAAGCAATTAAGCTTGGCGATGATCTTCAAGAAGGTCAACGTGCGGAACGTCGTGGGGCGGACTACATGAGTAGAATACAGGGGAAACTACAACCCTGCGCCTCTAGAGGTTATTGTTACCATTGCAAGGTTATGTCATCGCAATGCCATGCTGTTAGTGTTTGATACTAGTTTCTTGGTTTTTTTTCCTCGGTGTGCTTTATTTGAATGTGTTTTCCTTTATTGTCTTATCTGCGTACTCAGTGAACTGTGCATTGAAACATGCGTTCTTGTGAACGGACAATGACTGCACTGTTGTGAACTATGTCGCGCACTGAGCGGCAGTTTTTCTTCAGAAAAACTTGTGAAAAAAGGGGCTTATATGTGATGTGTGGTGCGCGACGTGGTGCGGGGCTCGGGACGGTCGAGAGCAGACGACGCTGAGTGCACGCGCGCCGAGCTGGAAGGAGGAAAAACGACGACACTGAAGAGCGCCCGGCACGTGAACGCGCGGCGCAGGAAAGACAACAAAAGGAAAAAAAGCAACCAATTAGAAAAGACCACGGGGCGTCGGGCAGCCAATCAGTAAATGCTAAATCGGCCAGACCGCGAGAAAAAGCGTGGTGCGCTGGCAGAAGGGGGGCGACACGCAAGAGGACACGCAGGGAGACGCCGGGGAGACGCCAGGAGAGTCCCAGGAAACGACGGCAGGAGGAGGTCAACCACCAGAGCGGGCGTTGAAGACGGGCCGTCGGGTTCCGGACCCGAGCCCACCAGGACTTCACCCGCCCGGGGCCTCCTGCCAACCTGTTCCTGTGCGTCGCCCGTCTACCTGAGCGTGCCGTCGGCTGCTCAAGGCCGGTGAGCTTTTGCGCCAGTGGGCAGGACGGGAACAGTCGGGCTTCGGGCCCGAGTTCTACGCCAGCTGCCCGGCCAGAACGCCAACCCCGTCTTCCGTGCCGAGGCTGCCCGAGGCCGGCGTTCAAGCTTCAGTGCCCGTGGGCAAGAGGGGAGCAGTCGGGCTACGGGCCCGAGCTCTCTGCCCGGCCAGAACGCCGCCGCCGTCCACTCCTGCCACAAAGCCGCCAGTGTTACCTCGCCTCGCCAGAGCTGGCGCGCTCCCGGCGCCCGGTCGGTCAACCTACGCCGCGACCTTTGGTGAGGCCGGCGCCACTCCTTCTGCCAGCTTGTCGCCGCGTTGCCGCGTCGAGACTGCGACGCGTCCCCGCACTCGTGGCAAGCCCGGACTAGCACCCTCTATAAAGCCCTAAGTGTGTTCCTTACCGCAATGTTTTCTTGAGTGTTTATTTTATGCATGCTTTCTGTTTCTTTCTATTCACTTTTTGCCTTTTCTGTTTCATTAAAAGTCTTTGTGTGTGCGTCCAAACCAACGGCTTCGTCCTCAATTGTGTTCTCGGAGGCTCCGCCTAAGAGAACCAACCGAACCATTGAGAACACGAACCTTTGCCCATCAGTGGGTCATCAAACGGGGAACTATGACTCCCCGTTTTCAATAGATGTCAGCATATAGTATGTACAACAGTATACGTATAAATAAAAATATTCGTTTAACCAAACTCATCAGTTAACACCGGCAATAACTTGACTACGAGAACACCATGTGCACTTGTGTAGCTGCAAAGATAACCGAACTACCGCGGAGAACAATACACTGCACATGACTTCACTGATCATGTAAATAACTAATTGTGGTTAGGGGCCAAGCTGGTCAATGAGCCCTCCATATGCGATTGCTGGAAGCATTCTGCCGCAGAGTATTCTCAAAAACACATACTGCGAACATGCCATAAAATGTGTTGCTCTTCCAGTTGAGGTATTTATGTAGAGAATGATGCTTGAGGGCGTGCAGAAGCAATAACTGTAACAGCAACGACCTTCATCGAAGATTCTGACTTTCAATTTCTCGAATATCGTACCACGTACAATTTAGGGCAAATGATATGCTTTCAGAACTGACTGCCCTTAATATGCTATGAGATGTCCCCTAAATAAATGAAAGAAAGCTAATTAGTAAACATTTCTACGTAAATAATTATATTGTCCAATTACACAAATTCTTATTTCTACCTTCGTTATGAAGCTATCACAGATATAAAATGCTAATTCTTTTTAAGACCTGCCTATTTATTAATTTTAGAGAAACAGTTCTGTCTGAGAACCTTGCGCATAGCTATTTCGGCCATTTTTATGACCTTTTTTGCAATCTTCCATATATGTATAGAGCCTTGTACGCCTCAACCCACGGGTCCTTCTGCGCACGACCATGAATTTACGTGGCTCCTTCCGCCATCCACTGAAGTCCATGGCAGTGCACTAACGTAACATATTGAGCAACGCTTTCAAAGAATGGTATTTCAGAAGAATGGCCGAAATTAACAACCTTCTGTTACCTACGTCGGAAGGATACTTCTTTCTGGTAACCTATGCTTTTACGGCACTTAGTCGTAATTTCAATGCTGAATTATATAACAGCGCTTTAATCTTGACCACAGCGCTGATATAACGCAGCAGAGAAGTTACGAGTAGGTGGCTTAAATGCCTACATCTTGAGAAGAGAGTATCGTCCTCATGTTGGTAACTGAAAGTTGTTAACATTCGGCCGATCTCTTGAATCGAATTTTTATGAAGCGCTGCTCAGTAAGTTACTCTAGGGCATTGCATTGAAGGTTGACGGATGGCTGATGCGTCATTTGTCTTAAACTGACGGGTATGGGCAGAAGGATGCGCGGGTGGAGACTTGCAAGACTGCATGCGCATATAAAAGTTACAATACAAGAAATGCTACGTGTACCTATACTATAAGTTACTCTATACCATTTAATTGAGAGGTGCACAGTGTTTTGAGAATACGCCCTTCAATTAGGCGTTACATGAATAAAGGTTGCAAGTTCATTTCTAGTTTATAAACGCACAATCTTTTAAAATGTGACCTGGAGGTTACTTGAACATTAGGTACTCTGTAATTTCTAATAGTAGGTGCACGAAGTTGTTAGAATAGGCTCTTTCATTAAACAATACCGTGTTATGTGTGTATCGCGGAGGGATGTAAGAATGGTTCAAGCTGCTAATAAGAACGTTATGTGTTTTGGGCGCGGAACTCTCTGCATCGTTTTTGCTATCTAAGGGTATTACAGAAATTATTTAGTAAATGACGCGGAGATTGCTTATCAATCAAATCCCCTGGGGTGCAGACGCGAGCATGGTATCTAACGAGTTGAAAGAAGCATTGTTCAGGTGGTCGATCTTGGTTATTCTGGATTCCTATAAGCCATAGTGGATGTTCATAGATTCTCCTGCAAACGTTGCAGCCCGCTTGCTTGGCTCATATGACGGAATCGAGTCAGTTGCGGCCCATATCAGTTGCAAGCCATCTCTTCAGCGGCATTCGGATGAAATGAGCCCCTATTGTAGGGGATGCGTGAGCTGTAATCTGGGCCTCCGTAAGTTAGACATGCAGGTCTATGGAGCCCTAATAACTACCGTGCCTGACCACAACCGTATAACTTATTTAATTATAACGCACCCTGCGGGCGCGAAGCTTGTCCGGTGGACGCTGGCACTAATGCTGTACACCGGATATTCTTAGTTCGTTAACGTCCTCGTCGTTCCTATTACTCCTATTTATTCATCTCTCTATGCTCCCACAGAGCAAAGCACATTGCGCGGGACCATCAGCCAAGCTACACCAAAGGCTGGCTGTCCGGGTCTGTACGCAGCTGCCACGCGTAAGCGTGACGTCACGCCTGTCCTCGGGCTGACCCACGTGGGACAGCTTCCGGCCGGCCTACGCTGATAAACCTCCTAAAATTCAGCCAATATTGAAATATGTGAGCTATGCCCAATGTGCATCGAAATATTTGCCTTTTCTGCTTAGAAAGATTGATGACTTTTCTATTATTCAAAACTGAATGCAGTATCATTAACTATCGTGAGCAGCATTCGCTTGCATATCTTTAGATCAGCAAGAGCTGGAAAATTGCTAGTGCATAACGAATATAATTTGGCAGCCTGATTATTGATTTATTATAACACGGGGAAAGGTCGCAGGCGCAGACTGTTCTGAGGTTCTTCCAGAGCGCACTTGATCAAAAAACGAAAGAAAGAAAATAAATTCCGAGGACCCCTGAACAATTCCTAGGAGTTGCGAATGTGAAAACATAAAGGTTCTATTCAACGCCGCTCAGCTGTCCTTCGTGTTACGGAGGCCTCGAGGGCAAACGAATGCTTTAAGGCCTAGACCTCCTAGATAGCGCAAGGCCCATGCACTTAGATCCATGACGCCATGATACTTTACCCGACTGCCACACAAAGTAATGGAGTGCTTCCGAGTAAGCAGTGGCGATTTTTACGTCACCACTTTAATCACGCCATGATTCGCAATGGAAATTTCGATCAATCTATCATGACGTCATAAAGCAACGAGCACAGGCCCGCAGTGTGTGAGGCGTCCATTTCGCACAGTGGGTAAGAAAAGCGTGGGCTCATTGCTTTGAAACTCACTGCCAACAACGTCATTTTTTCCTTTCGAATTTACTCCTTTTTTACAAATTGCCTTTTTAGACATTAGCGAGGCACAGGTATAGAGAAGGCGACAACTTACGCGGACAAGGAACACATCAATAACAAAGCTTTTGGAAAGCAAGTGTGGCGTAGCGTTACTGCGATGTCCTCTCCCCTCAAGCAACAACTGGCGCGAGGTCACGGCCAAATGTCTGTTGTTTTGCTTGGCCCGCTGTGCGCCATCCAGACGCAGTTCGTGAAGTGGCGTTGCTCTTAATGGGAACTCGTTCAAGACGCCCTATTGACCTGGTGTCACAGCCAATGAGAATTTAGGTCCCGTTTCTCTGCTCCCGACGACAGACACTGGCTTTCTCTTTTTCGCTCAATGGACCAATTGACGATTCCGCTTCGAAAGACGGTCTCATGCATAGACCGGCCCTATGCTGAGTCTGCATGAGGCCTGCATTAGTAGAGAGATAATGCATTTGTTGTGACGGCTAATGCAGTCTCCCATGTGCGTTTTCTTTCAATTCAACACAGACTTGAGCCGACGTGTTCATGAAACGCTTATTCCTACCAGATGTGGCATCTTTTCCAGCGTCGATTCTTTGCACGTGTTGTACACGCCGCAGAACACCTGTACAATCTGGAAAAGAAACGTGGCTGTGAGATAGCGCAGGGACCTTCTTGAGAATGCCAATACTGATTAATGCATGAGCAGCACCACCACCTGACAAATATATTACGCTCATGCATGCATTATAAGCGACAGTTCGATCTCCTTTTCACGTTTCTTTTTCGTTGCTATTCGCACAGGAGCTATTCGGATAAGCTGACTTATACAGGTTTTAAAAATCACCCTATTTGCAACATGGATGCTATTCCTGACAGATTGCTTTGAGTTGCACTTAGAAGCGCATGAAGAGGGGTTAACGGAATTGTTAGACATAAATTGTGGCAATGGGGACAGTGAGTTTCACAATAGAGCATTCATACATTACACTGCACAAGCGTATTCAGCACAGTTGAATATTAGATGCGTTTATTAAGGAGGACTCAGTAAGTAATTAAAACGTAGTAAACGAGACATTCTTAATTAGCAGCAGCATCTCCAAGTCACCGGCTTCGTTATAGCTTTATTGAGCACTGTACCAGCCAAGAGGCTAGACAGAATGTCCGTCGGAGCCACGATGCATTCTCTCATATTAATAGCGTTGAGAGTACCTAGCAGAGGTCAAGCAAAATATGCGCTCTTCAATGCTTCGCCTTAAATGCATCTATAATGTCGCCACGAAAAAATTTCACAGCAGCAATTCGTTCTCTCATGTTATGCGGAGTGAATGACAACCTACGTACTTATTCATGTAACGACCATTTCGGATCGCTATACGCACCTTCTGGATTCTAATTGAACGGATAATTTTCATCATTTCTGCGACCTCCTTGTTGCATGCTCGTGCGAAGTCTCCGAACAGGACCTTGGCCCGTAGAAGGCGAGGTCCCATTGCTAGAGTTTAGGCGGTACGGGATCAAACAAATAGGAGCATAAAATTTGGAGGAAATTTCATTTTATTGTCGAAATTTCAGTTAACCTATTCTAGGGTTTCAAAGGCATGGGTTCAAAGAAATCACCGCAAGAAATGTAGATGAAATCATGTTTCATTGCCTAAATTTCATTTATTGCATGCTGTATCTTAAACGATATGATATCAAACAAATGGAAGCATAATATTTGGACAAAAGCTTATTTTAATCACAAAATTTCATTAAACCAATTCTATAGTTTAAACGTTATGAAGTCACTGAAAAGTAAACACGTAATGTGTACGAAAGTTTACTATATTCTCAAAAGGTCATCTCGTTCAATGCTAGGGCTTCAGCGGTAAGGGATAAACGAAATGGGAACATGAAATTTGCACCAAACTATAATTTGCCCTCAAATTTTCATTTTATCAGTGCTACAGTTTAATCGGTATAGGATTTATTTTCACACTACTGCAGGCCTCATGTGGTCCATACAGGATGGGCGGAGCTAAAACATGCAATATTCAGAACACCAAGGAACTGTAGGACACATGCATTAAATACAAGGATGACCACTTTCAGTAGACAGGCATAGTATGGAGAACATAAATAGTAGGACACTATTATACACATTTGACAAGGGCATTTCGAAAATTTTCATTTTCGAACCCTTCTGGGTAAATGAAATGGAAGCATGAAATTAGCACGACAATTTAATTTATGGTCTAAATTTTATTTAGGCAACGCTAGAATTTAGACGGTGCTCGGATCAATGAAACAGAAGTGTGAAATTTGTATCTAATGACATTATATTGTACAAATGTTATTTACGTAAGGGTACAGTATACCGGTGTGGATTCAAAGAAATTGATTCTACAAACAGTGCAGTATACTTTCTTTTATTGTCGAAATTTCTTTTAACTTACGTGTATTGTTTTTTTTATTAACCAAGGGGAATGAGCGAGGCTGCGAAGACTTCATGCAAAATAATAAGGAAATATTATCCAACACGTTTTGTAGAGATTCACTACTAGAACGGAGCAATATCCGACAGGAGCGCCAATATAAAGATAATTGAAAAGCTACTCATTCTTTTATTTCTGGCCTTCAGGTTATCACCAAGAATTGATTATCGTTTATTATATCTCAAGCTCCGTACCTCTAAGACAACATAGCATTCTTTGAGAGCTGAACTAACGCACCATCTTGAGCCACAATCAGTTTTCTATAATTTGTCAAGCAACCAAGTCTACGCGCATCGAAGTAGTATGAGCACAAATGCAAGCGCTAAAAATTCGATAAAAAACTCAGTACCATTCCACTCTGTCAAGAAGGATGACTAGCGAAGCTTTTTAAGTGGGCCCCTTAATGCACCCGCCCCGCGAGTCGGCCTGGTATTGCACAATCTTCGGAATGTGCCCACTTATAGGGAGGGATTAACGCCTGCTTAACCTCCGCCGCGGGTTGTCCCGCTATCGCAATATCTTCGGGATCGGCTCACATATGAAAAATTGTTGGTCAACTGTCTGAGACGATCCGCGAGATCCTAGCAACACACACCTTCGCTATGAAAATATGTAACGTATTGTTTTGCGTACAGGATCCCCTGGGTTTGGAAGATTGGCCTTAGTTTTACTGGGGATTGTTCGTGTAGAATCCGAACCTGGTTAGAAACAAGCTATAGCATGATTTCATGTTTTACTACGATGTTAAAACGGGGAAGAGGTTGTGTGACCAAGTTTTCTTGTTCGCATTTACTTTGACGCCGATGGAACGTAGTTATTGTTAATGTAGGATTTCTTTTCTAAATTAGAAATGAATACTTACGTGGCAGCTTCGTGTTACAGGATGAACCAGGGCTCACAATACATTCGACGAACAAAATTACGATCAGGTTACGCAAATATTTTGCATACATTCTTCGCTGGTGTTGCAAAACCTGCTTACAAAAAATCTCCGGAAGTGGCGTCAACTGAATTGATGTTGTCAGGAGTAGTATTTGCTGAAATATGACAACACGAGTAAGTTATCAGAGTCAGGACTCAGTGTCAAGTGCCTCTAAATGTGCCCTGCAATCTATGATGAACAGCATCGGCACAATGACATCTGATTTTTTGGCCGTTGAGTAAAGCTGGAAGGTTGTTTCAGTATTACCTGCATAAATTTAGGCTACCTGTAATATCTAGATGGAAATCTTTATTTTATACTTTTATCGTATTTATGAACCACAGGACACCTCTGTAGCTGCATAAGCGGCAAATGAAGTCATAAATGATATAAAATGATTCCATAATGATAATAAATACCGCGGTAATAGCTCGCTAAAGTAACGAGCTGTTCGCTACAAAGCGAGTACGCAAACAATTTTGCTACGTGTTTCCAAGTATCTGGTTATTGTTGATCGAATTTTAGAGCAATTTCCGCTTTATATTTCTTCTATGCTACGGTGGCACAACTACCTAACAGATTCCAGCATTTCTAAATGCGGTGCTGTTGTTTAAAAACAATAGATAGTTTCACTTACAGTAAAAGAAACTTGATTACTTTAGACGTGGCGAGCTGAATTAAACAATGCCTAACAAAACCATATACTTAGTTGCTTTTGTTGCAGCGTGAATTGTAATAAAGATACTTCTAACGATAACAGTAAAAGACAGCCACGAGCCGTCCTCTGTTATTTGTAGTAGGATCATGTGACAGCATCAATTATCCCAGTCATACTGGGCACGTTCACACATGGCAGATCATTCAAGTAATTGTGGGTACAGACCAACTGACATGGACTCCCGCGTTTTATCAAGAGACAGACACAAAACACAATATAATTTACACAGCTGTTCCTTTTTACCAATTGCGAACACGCCTGTGTCAAGCAGTCGTGTCTTTCATTTACTGGAAAAGAATTCGAGTACAAATTGTTAGCGGGCATTTGGACAGGACCGTGTGACAGGATTTCGCAATGACCGCCTCTTCGCTTCTTCGGTCTCAGGAGACGGTGCCTCGTTCCGCAACGCTTGCGTCGACTGTGTCGACTGTCGTGCTCACGCATCCACGTGATCCAGGAAACATCTGCGGCACCGTAGGCGCCAACTTTGACGACTGGCTGGAAATGTTTGAGCGAGTGAGCAGCCACGTCAAATAGGATCCCACAGTGACGCTGACGAACGTAAATTTTTACTTGGTGAGAACTGCGCGAGTATGGTTTCAAAACCATGAAGAAGAACTCCGTGACTGCGATTCCTGCAAGCAGAAGTGGCGAAGAACTCGTCAGAAAACCACTGGGTCAGAAGGTCATCGCCAAGAAACAGTTGGCCTCACGAGTTCAGACGTCTAACGAAGGCTACGGTGCATATACACAAGACGTGCTGGAACTCTGCCTCAACCGGACGCTGAAATGCCCGAGTCTTAAAAGTTATCGCCGATGACACATTCAATTTACTCACCTGTAAGAATTGTACTTCGGTTAATGACATTATTACGGAGTGTAACCATTTGGAGCAGGTGAAAAGCCGTCGTCTTTATCAGTCATTTGCCCGACTTGCCAGTACGGCTGTAAAATCGTCTTGTGAATACCGGCAGGACTCTCCTTTGCGGTAGCAGTAGCTTTCAGAGTAACTGAGGAAGAACGTGCGCCGTGACTTGGAAGTCATGTGTCCCGCGGCTCTATACCCACCTATGAAGTGTACATGCGCTCCTATGGCTCCCCTTTTCCAGGCTTTTGTGTGCCAAGAACAGGCGAATGTCAGCTTGCAGTCAGTTTGCACCGTGGCCAGTTCCCGGCCAACTGAACGCTTTTTGCCCGTTCATACTCAAAATCAGTGGATCCCTCGAGGTTCATCGAACGTGGTGGAGTGGCGAACACCGGATAACCGACCTATTTGCTTCGGTTGTTGCCGCGTTGGTCGTGTCACCAGATACTATAGCGACCGCTGGTCCTGGATGCCATTTTTGAACAGTCCTTGTCCAGACGGTCATTTTGGCTACGACAGCATGGCGCCGTCGATCACCGTCGCCGAGCAGTCACCAGTTCTTTTCGCTGCAAAGTCGTCGCCCGTCGTCCAGATGAACTCAGTTCCATCGCCTGTCGCTGTCATTATGACCCGGGCGCATACCTTCGGGAAACTAAAATATGCAGCTGGCTGAGCTTACGCTGCATTGTAGACGTGTCTGCCAAAGCCTATCACCCTGCCGATCAGACGCACTATAGCCGATGTAAATGCTGACGGTACATTTGTCTCAGCACTTGTTGATACTGGGGCCCATATCTCGGTGATGAGCAACCATCTCAATTGCCGCTTGAATAAAGTCCTTACACTTGCCGCATGTCGTGCTATCCGGATGGCTGATGGAGCAACGCAGATTGTCCTTGGCAGGTGCACTTCCCGAATAACTGTTGCTGGTTTCAACATTACCGATTTAATTTCTCCTCTCGAACGGTGGTCCCGTGACTTGATCTTCGGCCTCGACTTTATATCGGACCATTCAGCACTAATTAACTGCGCTCTTTCCATCCTCTAACTCGAGCTGCCTCTTCTTCGCTGTGCTCTAAAATCAGCTGAGCCACGTTTATGTTCTGCAGACCATACAGTTGCCGTCTCTAGCATCCACGTATATGCCTTTGACGTGCGTCCGGTCTGTTCCGGACGGTGACTGTGCTGACTCCTAATAACAATGTTCTCCTGCGACGCACATTTGCCGTTCCTCATACCATTGTGACTATCACCGATAACCGCGTATTTCTTCCTGCTTCGAGTTTTGGCTTAGGTACGCAAGTTATTCCGAAAAGCATGTAAGTCAGCAACACTTCTTCGACCGGTGATTCTGCCCTCTCTGTATTAGATGCTCCGTGCTCGCCTGCAGCCACCTGCTGTCCCATCAGTTCCGCAATGGCCTAACCCGGCAAATTTTCGAAGATGATCGCACATGACCTGCTTCCCGAAGAAGCTGCGGGTCTTTGTCGCGTCCAGGTGTCTTATCGCAAACTCTTTGAACTTGGGAATCGCCAGCCGGGAAGAACTTCTGTCGTGACCAATAAAATTGACACCGGTGATGATAGTCCTATCCGCGATGACCTTCTCGCGTGTCCCACGTGGAACGCGACGTTATCGAAGCTGAAGTAGACAAGATGCAAACCAAAACTGTAATTGAGCCCACTTCTAGTTCTTGGGCATTTCTGGTTGTATTGGTCGAAAATAAGGATGGCAGCTGGCAATCTTGTGTCACGTAAAGCCAAATGAACCAGGTCACGTATACGACAATTAAGTCAGTTAAATTACGAAATCTCCCTATTTAAGACACGCCATCCTCATCCCGGTTAAGAACTGACGTCGTCCATGTGTTCCGTTTAAAACCCCACTGTTCACCTAGTTCGCTATCATTCTAAAAAGCATTGGGACGGCGCTCCATCCTCCAGGAGGTTATGATACGGTGCATTTGGACCGGACGGTGCGCGCAAGAGCGAGACGAAGATAAAGAAATAGAGTGTGTTTTGGAGGTGCGACCTTTGTACCAGCCTGCGTAATTAGCTTCTTCTTGTGTAACTTTTCCCCATGTAAATAGTTGCAAATACATTTATGCAACGGGCTTACCCTTCGTAACAATATCAAGCACATGTCGCAGGACGGAGTGAAAATTTCTTTCTGTAACCCACTTTCTCGCATAGATTCAGTGAGGTTGTTCGATTATTTTAGGTCAAAGCTTTCGTTGCCTACCTTTCTCAGTGCACGGTTTCTTACCATAAATAAACGTGCCCTCGGTTACCGGATACGAATGTGGGCGCTTCAGCGTACTGCCCCAACGCTCTACAAATATGCGGCAGCCATAGCCACGAAAACGTCTTGTTGCACGTGGTGGCATAATCGTCAGTTGAGCAAAATGTTTACATGATGATGATGACTATGATGATTATGATGCTCTATACATATTCCCTTTGAAACCTGGTGGTGACAAATATTCACCTAGCTTGCTGGAGCTAGTCAGTCAGGTTGAACTAGTCAGGTGGAGCTAGACACTCTAAAAAAAGTTTAGACCCTTCGGGTTGTATATCTGCCTCGCAGCTATAATCGTCATCTGCCATGCTTGCATTTCCTTTCTTGAAAACGCCACGCCAGGTACTTTCCTGTCAGCAATACTATGTCATGCTGATAACGCGTATGCCGTGCGTTACTGGGAAGTACCGGGCTCGCAGCCTTAAAAAAGGCAATGCGGACAAGGCAGATGACATTTATTGTTGTGTGGCAATATACGAATCAAAAGCTGTGAACTTTTTTTAGAATGTACACGTGGTTTTCAGTTCAGCATTCTAACCTTCCTATTCCCAACCTTTTTATTTTCTCGCTAAAGCGTCTATATTTACTATGTGCCGTTACTTATGTCTCTAATGGATCCGGTCCAATAGATATCTTTCCTCTTTTGTTTTTCACCACAACTTTTATTGCATGTTGTTTATCATGACTTTAAATGCGAGCGCTCCAGAACGTCCGTTACCCACGGGTCTCGCTGAGTGAAGACATTCGCATTTTATTACGATGTGCTGAGCTGTATCCAAATATTTGCTGCCGCGACACAAGCCCCATCCTCATGCTAATGTTTTCTGATGGTGTGTTCTCTGGTTGGGCGAAAACGGAAAGCGAATGGAGGGATTGCGTCACGTGGAGAAAGTTAAGGCGTCCTGCATCGCCTGGATGATGTCACTTAGCGGTGGACAGAAAATGCAGTCACCCAAAGCCACTGCCTCCATGATTGCAGGCTATATCGAATGACACATCAAAGTACTCTTCTGACACGGTGGTGCCTTCGTAAGCATTTGGTCAATTGAGCAAACACGCAACGCGAATAGAAGTATGACGTAACCTGGTGTTTTAACGGAGTGGCTTCTGTGTCACCTTGCTGGCTTCTGCAACAAAAGGCTTGAGATTCTCATGTGTATTCAAGCTCTCTTTGTGTCGCCATGCGAAAGCTGCGTGCTTCGTTCGATGTTAGCGCTTGGTGGCGTTCCCGCAATGTCCACAGTCACCTGCAAGGGCGAATATGGGCCGCGTTCTTGGCCAAAAATTAGTGCAAACTTCTTAACGCGATACACCTTGTTTTTTCTCACCGGCTCGCCTCAACTGCGCTTACACAGATTTCCAAAGTGCATGGTATATGCATAATTGTTTTTTTAATTTTCTTCATTACTACCAGGTAAAAATGCATCGAAGTCGAATGGGAATATATATCGACCGCTTATGTTTCGAATACTTCATTGCAATTACCCTTGCAAGAAGCACTCCGGTATTCTTCAAAGTAAAACAGAGCACAATAAAAGTGTCGAAATCACACTACAGACGATAAGGCGCGTTCGAGCAATGCAAAGCACGCAGCATTCGCACCATGCGTTTTGGGATGAAGATTACGTTTGCATAGGCTGCAGTTGCCGGGAAGTGGTAATTGTAGCATACGAAGCAGGGAGTGACGTCACTACATTTTCATATGCAAAAGAAGAACCCGCCTCACATTTGATTTCATTTCTGATGTGATAGAGGGTTCGAAGTATTAAAGGAAAAACTGAGTGTTTGCCACAGTGATTAGAAAACAGTTATCAATATCGTATTTAAGAACTAAAGTTTTGTTACATTGCAATAAATTGTCTTGCTGTGAATCATTCCATGTGGTATATTGTTTAATTGTTAAAGGCTACTCCACTAAGATGTATCTGATCACGTGATACCAAAGCTGAGCTAGCCAACCACCTTTATAGAGTGGATTGGGTCCCTTTATGTTGTTGTTATCGTTTCGCGCTTGCCGCTTTTTTTCTAAACGTACAGATGGTGCAAAACAGAGGCACTGCCGTTCGCTTCGGTGAAACATAGAACATTTTTTTAACGCCTAGGAAAATTGTATCCTCTAGACGCTACTTATCGCTAATCAGACAAAAAAAAAGAATTCATAGACACTAGGTATATCGGAAGGGTACGCCGAAGGAGACACATCGAAAAAAGGAAAGAAATAGCCGGCAGTACCATTTGAATACAAATGTACATAACGCTTTGGCTATATGCTCGCCGATGTTCGGTCCGCAGGTTGCCAGATGACAAGTCACATTATGCTAAAGTCTGCTATATAAGAAGCGGAGTGGTTTTAGCCTGCTTTTTTAAAGAAGGTATGTCGACTTCTATTCCGCTTTAAACGGTAGGCGGCGCTTGTAAAAGATATTTTACAACAGGACGAAGCATGCGTCTGCTGCATCAGGAGTTTGAAAATGACTCAGAAAATCGGAATGGAATGCCAAAATATTCATCCATGAAGACCCGCAGAATACGTCAATCTTACAGAAGTACTAAGATGCAAAGCTGGTGAAATTATTAACTAGTGAGGCGTCGAGATAAGTAATCAAAGTGACAGTATTGGCGAAAAGAAATCTAGAAAAATATTGATAAAGGCGGGGATGCGAAAGGCACAGGTACAACGTAACTGCACAGACATAGATGCTATTCAACTGTACAATAGAGGCTTGAATGAAGAAAATATCAGGGACATATGTGCAGAATAGTAGGCAGCTATACATATAGTAATCACCTGGTTATCTGACGCCCATTAGGCGAATATTTGGCGAAGCCATGTTTCAAAAGTATGCGATTGAACATGATGACCATTGCTAAGGCCAAACAAGATATGTATACAGAATTTATGAATTGGTGGCACTCGGGAAAAAATAAATATATGACTGCGAGCAAATAACGCATGGACAGGTAGGGTGAGAAAATATAAAAAAAGGATTTATTGCAGCCCAATTTCTTATAATCAGTACAGAGAATTGGGCAAATAATATTAGTAGCAGATATTTTAGCATACATAGAAATCAAGACCCACTTACTGATTACAATGATTCTATACAACTAGATATTTGTGAGGAGCAGAAATTTTAGTAGTATGTCATAGGCAGTAAGCTTAACAACGCAAAAATGGCACGGTAATGTTGAGACCTTACTGTCAGAAACGGTTTGCGAACAACTTATGTAATGCCTTCGGGCCCTTAAGGTTGAATATATGAAATGAAACTGGAAGAAATGAGCACGGATAGACTAAGAAAAGATAAATTGCAGCGATCGTAAGATGATAACCCTAAACTGCGGGAGAAATTCCGACTAAATACAAGAATCAATAGTAGCAGAAAACATACAGATGATTTAAGAGTAAGAAGCAGCTATCGTAAAGAACCTGCAGAAAAAAGTGGAGGCGTTCGCTACCGCAGTCTCTACTGCAAGAAACTGGCAGACGATATGCAGCAGGAGATGACACAAACGCGGATGAAGATTGTTAGGGTGAAAAGAGGAAACTACCTAAATGAAAAGACAAGGTATAAAAGAGAGTAAGGAGCCGTTTAGGGATCATAGAGAAGTAAAAAACTTAAGACTACACGAAGAAGAGGTGCTCCTCAAGTGGAACAAATATTGAGAAAGAAAACGTTGGCATGGCACTAGCGCAACAAAAAAAATGAATGTAGAATGTAAGGCTGGGTGCATGCGAAAAGGTAAAAAGATAAATGCGCACTCAAAAATATGCAGGAACTATAAAATAACCCTGGAAGCATCAAACAAATTTACGAATCATTTTATAAAAGATGATGTTAGATATTCGAAAAAGACGAACAGCTGCAGAAGTTGCGGCAATTTGTTAGTGGTACATTTGACAAGAAAGGAATTGTAGTGGAGACTTGACATCACGAAGGAAACCTGAGAGATCAAAATTTAGTTTTGAAAACTGTTGCGTGAAAGAAATATTCCTTATTACGTGACAGCAGAATAGCGTGAAATCCAAATGCAGCCAATAATACACATGGGTCCTAAAAGCAACGCACAGTTCAATTGTTTCCTAAAGCAAACGATTAGAACCGAAAATCTCGATTCAATGCTGTGAAAGCAGCGCAAGCCTTATTTGTAGTCGAAAAGGTGCTCCGCATAAGACGGGCCCTTATAGATCAGTTACGGTGATACCACTGATATAAAGAATGTAAACACAAGTCATTAATAGCGTTATGGATGTGAGTGGAGAAAATGCTTTATTGGGCGTAACATCCAATGTGCTAACAGCAGCATGGCGCTCATTGCACCTTATTTTTGTGATATCTCCGTGCTTACAGAATTCAAATGCTTAGAACTGATCTTAATGTTTCGCATTTATAAATAATAGAGCTTATGAAAATGCGTACAGCGAATTCATATTGGATAATCTCAAGCGCAAGGCTATAGATCATGATTTAGGGGAGCTGCTTAGGGAGATGCAAAACGACAGTCGAGCGAGAGTCATTTGGACAAGCGGAAATTCAGGGAAGTAGTATAAATGTGCCGTTTACTAAAACCAGGATGCCTTCTTTCTCCCTTATTCCCAATTTACGTTAAGGGTACTGAAAGATGAATGGAAAGCAGTGAATTTGGTTTTAATTCATCTTCCGTCTACAAGGGCCGAAGAGTACTACAGAAGGCCACATAGTTGACGTACTTCGACGACGCAGTGCTATTAGTGGAAAATCAACTTATTCTAAAGTGAATTGCGAAAACGTGTGCCAGTAAAAGCCTGCAATTTTGCTACAATGACATCGGCAATTTTCTTCATTTCTGTTGACAAAATCACTAATAACTTTATAACTATATAACAGCAATAATGGTAGAACTATAGCTATGCCTGGGTATGGAAAGGCCTACAGCACCATCCACAAGTTTTATTCTGAACATGAAGGTGAAGCAAAATACAGCTACATAGAAAGAGAGCTGAATAAAAGTATGAAAATGTCTACTCAACCATCCACAAACTTTGTTATGAACATGAAGGTGAAGTGGAACGCCGGTATATAAAAGGAGAACTGTTGTGTTCTCCATTTATTATAAAGTGGTGCGATGAATTGGCAAAGGGTTAATGGAGCCAGTGCAGTTATCCGGAAATACCATTTTCTGCCTGAAATCGGAGTTGCTTGTAGGTTGCAATGGGGTTGCAATATTATTAAAGGCAGGTGGGACGATTGGCATTGGGGACCTACGATAATACCACAAGTTCTGCAGTAGAGCCTGACGTGGGTTGGGCTCCTTTTGAAGCCAAGCTAGTGCCAAGAAAAATTAGCTTTGAAAGAAGGCTCACAAACAAGGATGAAAGAATCTATGGCTATCCGTAATCGAGAGCAGGTGTAAGCATTTAATGTCTACCAGCAAACAGGTTGGTTGGAGATGATAATAGGCACAATCGTAAAATGGGTGTTGTGCATGTTCGTAATGGCACACTCCACCTATACACCCCCCACCACAGCGCGTGCCAAAATATTACACTTATATGGTTGCAAAGAACTAACATTGCTTTTGTGGTGCCATATTTTGCGCTGAAAACGCTATACTTATGTAAGAACTCCACTGATAACCAAATTAAACGTTCACCCGGTCTGCATGGCCCACGGATGTCGGGCACTTTCCCGCATGCCTATCCATAAAGATGGTGGCAGCAACCCAATAAAATGACTGGCCTGTAGCCATTACACAAACTGTCTATGCAATTGTTTCATAAGTACCCTATTGAAATTTCATGTCTCGTAGACTACATTAACCCACAAGTACCACAACTATATCTCAGTAATCCAGATGCGGTATACCATTCAAATTCTTATTCCTTAGGGGAACAAGCATTTTTGTCATTGAATATTAGGCGTCCCCGCCCAGCCTTACCGATCAAATAACAGGCGATTCTTGTGCTGTGGAAAGCATAACTGAGTAGTGTCTAAGAAGTTGCTTACACATAGCAATTTATTTCAGAAGAAGATTTAGCGCAAGTTTTTTTTTCTTTTTCCTGTACAGAGCGGTCTAAGGAGTAGTTTCGGAGACTGACTACGTATTACGGAACGGAGACGATGATTCCAAAAGGGAATAAAAATCAAAAGCCTTTACCTTTCAAATACCCAGCTCTCGATGAATATAGTTGCGTGGATAATTATTTAGAACATATTGGCCACTTATCTGTTTTTATGTTACCGTAGCTATATTAATCACACGAACCACCGTAACCAGAAAATTTGACATATTCACAGCATTCGTTCTGGCGAAAACGTTGCAGCTCCGTCTTGTCCAGTACCTTCCCAACTTTCCTCCCCAGTTTTCCTAAAGTGGTTATTATAACATCTGACATACCTTTATATTAAAGTTCGTGTAAATCAAATATATATGTAATGCTTGTCGAAAAGTTATGTCCGCCGCAATATTAGATGCGCTGTTACGTGTAGCTATTTATCGTGTTCCCTACTACAGCTAAGGATACCAAGATTTCTTCAAGGAAGTCCGCCGAATGTACCTGCTGCATCGTGCGAAACTGTTTTTCCTTAAGCAGTGCACAGATCCCCTCCGAGCTATTTCGTGGTTGCCAGCACCCTTCTGAATTCAGTTTTTGCCTTTCAATGACATCAAAAATCCCCGATGTGATCCGTTGGTTCGATTTGGTCCACACAGTCTCTGCAAAAGTCAGATATGAAATAGCCATGCAGAAACCCCGTGGGCAACATAATCGTTTTTCGGGAAACTGCGGCAAAACAGCGTTGTTTGTATGTGGCTCAAGAGCCACGACCTGAATTGATGTTTTTTCAAGACGTATGCGTTGGTATTCCTCAGTGTTAACAATGTGTGTACCTAATCCTGGTCGCTCGCTCAAGGCTGCTGTCTGTTTTCCAAGCAATAGAGACAGACAATTAAAGAGTGTTTCAGTTGCAGAAAACTGGACTGTCAATATTTTTTTCGCAAGTTAGACGTTCGGGGGCATAATAATTATTTTCCTTTTTTTGTACTTTCCTGAAAAGGGAATTTATGGTTTCAAGGCACAAAAACCGGACACCGCCGAACATCGAAACTACCGGATTAGAGAGCTCATAACAGATGTTGCTGTAAAAAATATCCGCTTCGCCTGACACCTCTGACGAAACTTTACAACCTGGTGCTTTCGAGGAGCTCGAGGAGGCGTTGTCACCTGACCAGCTGGCCTGGTGCTGCTTGTTGAATGGCGGTTCCCATTTTGTTTCCACTTTTTCCCAGGTCTTTGTGCGTGCTTCTCGGGTCATCGCTTTATTATTACTCGGATTTACATTCAGTTACGCGTAGTTAAAATGCAGGATCTCCAGGATTGGGCCTTATTATCTTACTTTTTTCGTAGAGCTGACACTACGTAAAAACCGTCTTCGTACTCGTCGGGTGTTGACTTCGTTCTAACAATTCTTCGGCGGAATGCAAATTCTATTGTGGTTTTAACGTGGACCACACGGCAGATACTTAAGTGTGTTCGACTGCATCACAACTGTTCGCTGGTCATGTCGCAATTCATCTTTCTCTAACTTACACCCCTTAAATCATGCGGGGAACTCAAGAATGGGCATTCCGTAGAAATCAGCGTCGAACGGACGCAGTTGCTGCCGTCGTTCGATCGCCGACACTGTCGTTGTACACGTCTTGTTGCTGTCGTCACACGCAGTTACGCTTACGTCATACATAACTACACAATTCACGCAACGGCGTTCGTTCTTTGTAAGAACCCAGGCACCGCTGGACAGCCAGATACGGACAAAATGATTCGCAAACATCAATAGTGACCGTGCTCGTGCATTCAGTGGGCTGTGACACCACGCGCGAAACTTCCATGTGAGCCCGTTCCGGTAGGTGCATTGTGCTCGAGATGCGGAACTCAACCACCAATCAGACGCGGTAGTTTATGTAGAGAACTTGAAAGTGTGCCGATTCGTGGAACGCAAGTCACTAGCTTCAGCAGTGGGGCAGCGTTCCCGTGTACAGAGATATAAAGCACCGCTTGCCGACGACAACAGGCTACAAGTAGAGCAGCATTAGGCCAGGCACGCGCGTTACATCTGGACTGCCGTGTCGCCGCGTCCAATGCATGCGTAAACGTTATCCGAAAGTAAGTATAGCAAAGCCCGCTATATATGCGAGCGCTGGAAGAAAAAATATTTCTTTTTGTAATCAGGTTACCTGAACGTTGACCTAAAAAAGAACGACTAAGCTATGTCGATTGAGTTCACCATCACGACACCATCTTCATGGGTCTACTGTGTAAGTCAGAAATAGGCGGGCCTAGGCAGAATATAAGGAATTGATCTAGGAATCCTAAATTTACACAGCCAAGTCTCGGTGGGAGAGGCTTGGCAAATCTATAAGTGCTTGAAAATATTTTTTATTGGTGTCACGAGCATTGGGTGAAACTCTTGTTTATTGCGCAACACTTCCGGTTCACATCCTGAGGTGACCAGAGATGACATTCAAAGTAAGTCAGCAAAAAAATGGAAAAATACTACAGTTCAGAGTACGTGGGTTTCGTTATAAATACTATATCAGAGCATAAGTTTAGCTACAAGTTCAGTTACTGAAGCGTCTGGAATTATAAGAATATATTTATAAATCACTGCTTACCAAACACTGGATCACAGAATCGTAGACTTTAGAGATACGCCACGTGAGCACGACTTTGGCAAAAATCCTGGAAACCTGGATGTGGAAAGTGAAAGCAATGACGTCACTAATGATGGGACGCACGAGAAGGTGGCATATTAACCTGCTAATTATTGGAAAACTGATGCCTGGCATAGACAAAACATCTGCCTAGCAAAGCGGATGTGACGTCACTCCCACCCCTCTCCCTTCTGCTCTCCGCGAGATGACGCGCTTGCTCGCTCGAAACAGCTGCGCGCGCATGCTCTTTATATGCTCTGACGTAAGCACTGGACATGGCTCTTAAGGTGCGCTTTGTGTGCCGCTCGCTAGCGGGCTACAAAGCGCCAGCTGGCGCGCGTTGCTTTGAGTCGCCGCCCTCCTTCGCTCCTAGCTCGAGATCTTGCCAGGGCAAAGACGTTCGCTCGCTTAACCTGAAAAACACTAACGCCGAAGTGCGAGTGCTAGTAAGAGGCACCAAAGTCAAAGATTAGGATAACCTAATCCAGGAGCATAATGCCAGGAGCTTAACTAAGAAGTTTGGATACTTTTTGTCTTCAACATCTTCAGACTTGCCTCATGTGGTTGGTATCACAGAGACTTGGCTGCATGATAAAATACTAGACTGAGTTCACTCCTCCTGGGTACGTCACGGTTCGCGCAGATCGGCGTCACTCTAAAGGTGGCGGCGTTGCGCTGCTTTTTCGGTCGGATTTCAAGTTTTCACCATTGTCACCACCAGGTGACATAGAATCAGTCTAGCGTAAACTTTATCTAGACAAAGCACATGACATGATAGACGTTGTTTACCGTCCACAAAGTTCCTCTGTAGACCACGTTCTAACTCTTAGTAGCTATATTAACGAGCAGCAGCTAAATACGGGTAAGCTCATTTGCCCGGGTGATATTAATGCCCCCTGCATTATTTGGCCTACTTTAACACTTGTGAAAAAGACTTCCATAAAGAGAAAACTAGTTGCCTTTTCTCTTTTATTCATCCTTGTCCAGATTAGCAATAAACCTACACGATGCGGTGCTCTGCTGGATTTGGTTTTGTTAGTTCTTACATTGTTGCAAATGGTTACAGAAGTGATGTCACTCAGGGAATTTCTCATCACCAGGCCGTTCTTGTCTCTTTAAATTTCTCAGTCACTAAGCAGAATTTTGTTTTCTCCACATTTCCTTATTTTACACGCGCTGATGATGTTGCAAAAGCAGACACTCTGTGTGATGGTTTTGAAGAATTCGCTGCACTAAGTTCTACTGGTGATGTAAACAGATTGGTAACTTATTTCGAATGCTTGATTAGAAAAGTGTTCAGTGTTTTGTTGCTTTCAAAGCAAAGCAGACAAATGTGAAAATTGCCTGGATAACGCGAGATATATTACACCTGACTCGTCGAGTAAATAGACTAAGGTGTAAGAGGCACTCGAACAATCAGGCAGCCATGATGAGTTCCATTAAAGCGTAAGAGGAGGTTAGGCTCAACATTAACTGCCCTAAGGATCTCCTCTTCCGTGCGCAGCTGCAGGGCCTACTAAAAACCAACCCGCGTAAATTTTGGTAGTCTGTTTTGCCACGTGATACGATGGCTACTTCTATGGTGATTACCAATGATTCTACCAATGATTCATTTCACATATCAAATGCATTTAATGAGCCTTTCCAATCCGTTTTCACTCGTGACAACAACGTCATCCAACCAGACACTATTGCTCATAGTGACGTGTCCATCAATCACATTAACATACCAGAAGAAGGTGTGTTGAACTTAATATTCAAACACGCTATTAAAAAGTCTGCTGGGCCAGATGGCAGTCCGACTTTGTTTTGATATGGCACTCATTATGGACCGGTCGCTACCACACTGTCATATTTCGCAAGTCTCTGGCATCCTCTACAGTGCCCTCATCCTGGATAATGGCTCAAGTTCTTCTTTCATTCAAGACCGATGGCAAACACGTTTTATCTAATCATCGACCAATTTATATAACCTCTAATTCGTGTAAAATGGTAGAGCACATTATTTACAAACACATAATGGAGTACCCTGAGTCACATATATTACTGACTAATGTCCAGCACGGCTTCAGACGCGGGATAAGCACATTAACACAGCTAAGTGAATTTACGCATGACATTTGTATTAACCTCGACACGGGCAACCAAATTGGCGCAATCTTCATTGACTTTTCAAAGACATTTGATACAGTGATTCATTGGAAATTGATGTATAAACTTGACGCTATCCTTAATAATCCCCGCCTTCTCAGCTTATTTCTAGTTCTTTTTCCGATCGATCTAAACATGTATTTTAACAGAGATAATTTCAGGGTGAGAGAGGTGCCCTCAGGAGTGCCACAAAGTCCGTGCCATGACCGTTGCTTTCCTTAATCTTTAAAAATGATTTGCCTCGTTACATAACCTTAAATATACGTTTGTATGCTGATGACTGTGTATTACATCATAAAATTTCCTGCTTTCATGACGATTTCCTGCTTCAAAAGTCATTTTCTAATTTTAGCTCTTGGTGCGCAACCAGGCAAATGACAACTAACACCCGTAAAACCGTTGTTATGACTTTCACTAATAAAACGACGCCTTCCGCTTATACTTAGAAAGTTAATAATACTCCAATTCAGAGCGTTAGTGAATATATATACTTGGTCTTGTTTTCACACCCTGTATGTCTTGCTCAAAGCACATAGATTTAATGACCTCAAACGCATTGAAAAAGTTACGCTATCTACGCCGCATATTAACCAAAGCCCCAAGAGATACTAAACTACTGATGTATAAATCGCTAATCCGGCCTACACTAGAAAATGCTTCTCCTGTCTGGAATCCGCACGAACAGTGCGACTTTAATCAGATAGAAGCCATCCAAAACAAAGCGATGCGCTTCATATACCCTAGGCACGATAGGGATATTTCACTTTATACAGCGCTTTCATCACTAGGCTTACAACCACTCTCAGGTCGCCGACGCACGCAATCACTGAAGATCTTGCATTGCATTATCGACTCCTCTTGCCCTATATCTTCAGATAACTGCCTAACTCCTGCAAAACCATCTAATACTAGAATCACCATCACCTAAACCCCGCACCTTGTTTTGCCCGTACGGACACTTTTAAATACAGTTTATTTCCCTGTGCAATCGAATACTGGAATTATTTGCCTGTTCCTACTTGTTCTCCTCCTTTAAAGTTATTCTTGGCGGCCATGGAATAGTTTAGGTTCTATTGGTTTTTATTGCTCGTATTGCCTCTATTATTTATTATTTGTCACTGCTTTGCCTTTCACACCCACTCCTGCCATAGCCCGATCCGGCTGCAGTATGTAGAAATAAAAATAAAAATAAAGATTTATTATCTACGGCATGTGTTGTAACGAGAGACAGCGCGAAAAATTGATCCAGATTGGCTGTACTACAACTACACCATCTCGTATTTTTTTCTAGCTTCACCAAGGGACATAAATAAATTCATGACATTTTTGTTCAATTCTGTAAGAAACAATCACCCAGCACGCACAAAATATCTCCACTTTCACTATAATTAAGTTCGTATATATAATGTTGTGCGCAAGAATTTAGGCGCCTACTGGGGCAGCAATTTAACGACACCCACAAAATACAGGTAACCTTCAACTTTAATTGAAGTTCTCAATTCTATGCGGTTTTAGATAACATTAAATCACTGTTTCCGTCGATGTAGTCAAGTTATTCTCACTTGTCAGCCCTTCACTGCCCAGATTAGTGGTAGCACTCTTAACTTCTCATTGCCTAGCTGCTGTATGGTGAATTTTCTTAATTAGATGTGAATATATACATATATCTATACATATACATAAAAGGCAAGCTTACATATGCACACTCTGGCAATCGTGATAACACGGTATCCCTTCCTCTTGAACAAATGTGGCACTTTTCTAGACTTGCTACAAGAACTGACACCTTTTTGCAACTTTACTCACCGATGTCATTCTACAATGAGCAATACACAGAGAAACTCCAAAGTAGCAGAAGTATGACACCATGACTGCTGTTTGCACTTCTTGCTTCCATTTCTCACTTGAAACGAACACGCAATCAGGTGATCAAACAACTTTATCGGACGCATATTTCTTTTTGGTGCTATGTTTCCCAGCTCAAGGACACACACTGCAATGAATAATTGATCTGGCCAACTTCCTCCGCTTCAGGGGCACATTTGACCAATGAGTCCGGATAAATCAGAATCTTGGCGGCACTAAGTAATAAAATGGTTATTGTAGGCAAGCTTCTTGTTCAGCCAATAAAGAAGACAAAGCAAGATGCACACAACTCTATGCGAATAGGAAAAGAAATCATACTATAGGGTTGCCGTTACTTTCGGCAGATGTAAAGGCAGGCTGCAACCAAATTTTACACCATGTATAACGCCCACGTTGAAATGGTGTACAACTAGAGAAGCCTGCGCGGAAAATTTTGCATTTATACACGTAAGCTCAGACGAATAGTCGTCTCCATTCAAAAATTAAAAAAAAAATACAGAGAGCCATTAGGTCTCGGTGGAAGGGCAGCATAACCTACAAGGTAGAGCTTCAGGGCATTTAGATTTAAACTAGGCGGTGCTTGGGGCTGCAAGCGGAGCTTTGACAAATTTTAGGGGCGATGACTATGGATATAATGCACATTTCCCAGCTCTCAGATGCAAACATTGTCCGCGTACCTGAGATTTGACCTACATTTGACGATTTTTGCTTAAAATCACTAATATTTTATTTATTTATTTGATATACATACAACGCCTGCACGGCATTATCGTAGGGGGGTTAAAATGCAGGTGGTCACAATGGAAAATTTTCAGCAACATCAAAAGACTGCATCAGTGAATGCAGCATTGTCTAAGCCCTGAAATTCGCGAAAGCGGAAGACAAAGTAACAAAGTACCACAGTAACAAGGTAACTAACAAAAAAAAACAGTAGCGTATGTACATAGATAAATAACAAAACAATAAAAGAATATGCTCTCAATTATATTTTCAATACTAGACGTTGCCGCCGCTTCATTAGGGAGCTCACTCCACTCGTTAATCGTGTTAGGAAAAAAATAAATACATAAACATATTGGAACGGCACTGATGAGCTCAAATTTTTTTACCGTGGTCTCCCCTAAACTAAAAAAAAAGATTGTTCGTGCTGAATGCTGATGTTCACTGCGAAGTTTATAGCTAAATGTCTTCGGCTGACACTCAATGACTAACAAGAAGTGTCATTTGTTATTTTAGAGAAAAAGCAAAGGATGATGAAAAATACAGGTAGCACGCAGTTCGTTTCTTTTTTGTAAACAGTGAGTGCAGACAGAGCGATGTATAATATGAGTGATGATGTATGTGATATATAATATTGATGCACTTGTTGAAAAGTGTTCTGATCTACTTCATGTTTACCTCTTGTCTTTTTGAGAACTTGTTGTGTCTTATTACATGCCCATGATGATGTAAGCCCGCTCCCTCTATGGGTCTGCAGAAGACCTACAGTATTGATAAATAAATAAAAAATAAATAAATACAGGATCTCCAGCTGGCAGTGATGTCACACACCTGATGTAAATAATTGAAATATAGACATGCAATACACAATTGATAAGAGGTTATGAAGAAAATTCAAACGAAGCCATATAGACGTGGGGTCAGGCCTACATCTAGTTTTTCTACCTGGTGTTTTCATCGAGAAAACTAGGCCATGTCAATCAACCTTCACTTCATGTATGGTACACATGATTTTAATATCTGATCAGTACGTACGCCTGCGGAAGACAAGTGCAGCTGATGCCCTTCACATTGATATTGTGCCCAGAAGACAACAACCTTGCACGAGGTCTTCATGTATCAGAAAATAAATAAGTCAGCGCATGTCCTGTTAGTACACTCTTAGTCCCTAGTCCACTTGTGAGTGCTACACAAACTGCATACTAATTGCATGCCAACCCGCTCACTGTTCAACACTAATGGTTTTTGACGTAATAGTTCTGCGGAAACTCGCAAGGTGGAGAGAAGTAAATAATAAAGAGAAAATAACATCCACTCGTTCGTAGCCAGTCCTACAAAGGAAACCCATACCGGCTCCTCGAAAGAAAAGCCTCGCAGTTGAAGAAAAATTCGTCCTGCTCGGCGACTCAAACCCGGGACCACCACATTTTCGGGGCAGACGCTCTACTATCTGAGCTGATCAGGCCGCCAGCAGATGGTAGGGCGAAGTCGAATTTGTCGACAACTCGAAGCACAGGCAAGAGGTTTGACGTAATAGCTCTGCGGAAACCCGCAAGGTGGAGCTAAGTAATTAATAAAAAGAAAATCAGACATCCACCCGTTCGCAGCAATTGCTATAAAGGAAGCCCATACGGGTCACTCGACAAAAAAAGCCTCGCAGTTAAAGAAAACTTCGTCCCGGTCGGGACTCGAACCCGGGACCATCACCTTTCCGGGGCCAGCCTCTCTACCATCTCTGCTAACCAGGCGTCCAGCAGATGGTAGGGCGAGTCCGGACCAGGACGAATTTTTCTTCAACTGCGAGGCTTTTCTTTCGCAAACCTTATGGGTTTCCTTGTAGCAATTGCTAGGAATGGGGGTACGTCTGATTTTCTCTATATTAACTAACGGTTTTCCAATCTATTTCGTGACATAGCTTCCGCAAAACAATTTTCGTTCTTTCCGTTGATTAATAGCGTGTACTTTGCTCATATACATAGAAAGTATCTTTTTTTTGTGCCATCATCGATTTCTAAAGGCTGCTAATAAGAAAATACGGCAAAGCTAGTCTTGCACTTTGGCCAATCCTTGAAGACTGTAAACTGGTCGATGAGCCAACTTTGTTGCGCCCTATTTCCAAGTGTCTGCTACCTTCTTGCTACAATATGAGAGCAATGTCGGCTTTATATCGCTTCTGTGCTACAGCGGGGCAACTAATTGGTACATTCGAGAACTTGTAAATATAGTGCTGTGGCGTTCGAGAGAATACTTGATTTTCTTTACCGTAAAAATACCTGGTAGGTAACTTGACACATCGCAAACAGATTAAAAGTGCCTAAGAAAATTATGTAGTCAACTGCTCCTGCTGCAGAATCAGTTATAATAAAGGGACATGTCGCGATAAAAGAAAAAAGCCGGGAACGAGCGGCCCTCTGATATTTATTGTGGCCATGCGGTTCGTAATACGTTTGCATGCTGTAATCCTCTCCTTATGAAGTGCGCAAAGGTAATTCTAGCTAGAGTTCCCGAGTAATGTATCGCATTGGTACACGAAGTGACAACTTCTGCTCCCATTCATCAAATCAAGCAGAGAAAAATGAGCTGTACTGCGTAGGTTTGATGAATACGGTTTGCTTTAATTTCGGTCTTGGTCACTTATAGTTCGCTCTCTGTCGTCATTTGTTCCATTATTGATGCCTTTATGCGCCGCTACAATGATAAATGTCCCCATTTATTGTGTCTTTATTCTACGTAAGTAGGGTTTACAACCGATATTTATTATGTATATTAAGGTAGTTTCCGGTTACGTAATAGTGCGCAGGTAATAGTGTCCAGGTTATTGTGTGAAGCAGTCCTAGATAAAACAAAAATAAAATATGTGGGCTTTCACGTGCCAAACCCACGATTTGATGAGGAGGCTGGCCGTAGTGGGCGAGTGCGGAATAAACTGAACCACCCTGCTTTTCTACCTTTAATTTCTTGAACGGGTACCCGAATATATGCACACGGCTGTTTCTGCATTTCTCCTTCATCGACATGCGGTCGCTAAAGTCCGGATTCGATTCCGCGACCTTGTATTAGTAGTCCAAAACATTTGTAGTGTAAAGAATACAGTTTAACGCAACTTGCATCCTCACGGGTCATGTCAGTATACAACTCGCATCTTTACACCAATACGGGTTACAAGGGACCTTGAATGCAAGTCCATTAATCGCGATGTAATGGCGTTCAATTTTCTTATTTTAATTTTAACAGGAAGGCTTAGCATATGTCTTTCCGTCTGGGGTTTTCGGGATCTGGCATATTTTTGATTGGCGCAGCAGCGCAAGAAAATGAAAAAGAAAACAGTACGTCTCCTTTGTTCGTAATTTATTTGATGCTTTGCCACTTCATAGGTATACATACGAGATAGTGTGGACGAGCGCCGCTAGTAACTGCAAAATGGGTACTTCCTATGGGAAGCTTTGCATGCGAGAAGAATTTGCGCTGCAATTTGATCTTACGCTGCTCTGCAGATCTGATGCTGCGAATGCGACCTGCCTTATGTATGAGCGATCCGATACAAGAATAAAAGCAATGGCGGATATCATTGAGTACCGCCATGTATCAGTGCCAACGCCACGTAAACATCCAATCGGTAATGCCGGAGTCATCGTTATGTTACACCAAACCTACGATGTAGCTACCAATTTACCCAATCGCAAGTGCTAAAAGTGCTTTAGCATAGAAAATTATCGATGTTTCGGGCCAATCGAATGAACGCTCTCTTTTCCGCCGGTCTGCGAATGACATTCAAAGGACCAAAAAATGCCTTCCCGTGATTTTTTCGCAGCTATAGGCACCAGACGCGGGATAAGTTTGGACTTATGGCGCTTTGATGAGGTGGCGCTGTGAATGTGGTGGCATTAGACGGCCGAGCCGGGTGCAGCAGGCGCTACCGTCAGCCCTATTGGCTGATTACGCTGTCAGTCGTTCTGTCTTGCGTTTTTTAAATACCTTATAGGAGCAAATCCCAACAAGAGTGTCACGTATTTAGTTCCGTGAGCGGTTAGGTAAACGACACTTCAGCTGATTAGGCCACTCAGTTCCATCTGTTTTTATTGCACGCCTTGCCAGATGGAACGAGAATAATGCTCAGTATGAAAGACAGCACGCAGCGTACCATACATTTTCGACGTTCATTTGCTGTTGTATTGTTGTTCTATAACAAACAAACAAGCCGTTAATTCGCAAAAGCTTCGCTTTGCAGATATGCATGCAACTGTTTTTTGGCGCCGAAGACTCATGAATGATAGACGCCAATTTATAACATTTCACGAACTGCTTCACGCACATTCCAACACGATCGTTCGATGTGCAATAATTTTATGGTATTTCTTGAACTTTGTTTCTTTATTGCTATGTATGATTGATGCTGGTGCTTGCCTTTTAGTGCAGCTGAGAACTCCACCTAGAAATAAACTACCGTCAGGCTGAGTGGCGATGCTGTCGCCCGATGTTGTTATTGTTGACTCAGTCTGTAAAAAAGGAACACTGTGCATTCATCTATCTTCCTTCTTTCCCGTATCAATAATTTGTTATCATACCATGTTCACACAGCACGACCCGAAATGCTGGAATAATCACACAATCAAGGCCCTGGACATGGTCATTGGGGGTTACAGCAACGACAACGTGGAGGCACTAAAACGCATTGACAAGAGCACCCTCAACTTTGCCAGGGTCATATCACGGCTCGCCAGCACAAGGAACGGACTGAAAGAGGACAACCTCATGGAAGACTTTCATGCCTTCCTCGTAAGCCACGTAACCTACGCTACCCCTTCCTGAACCGGAACAAAACGGAGCTGAAAATATCGACCCACTAATCAGAACAGTATTATAAAAGGTCCTAAGCGTCACTAGAAACCCTAGCACAGAACGACTCCTCCAATCGGGGCTACAAAACACGGCAATCAAACTCTTTGAGGCACAGCGAAACGCCCAAATTAGTTGGCTCTCACTCACAAAGGCGGGCACCGATATCTTACTAGAAGCAGGCATACAGCCCCTCTTCATGCCACCCGAGGAGTCGCATCAATGTACAAAGGCCAAGAGTGCAATAACGGTTGATCACACAACGAAGGACGGAGAAAAGCAAGAGCCGAGGCAATCCTCGACAACATCAAACGTAACGAAACGCAAGTCTTCTTCGTTGACGCGGCTAGATATTGAAATCGAGGCGCCTACGCTGTCTCCGTGCTGGACACACATAGCCCGCTCGTCAACGCAGACACGGCAGTTACCAACTCCACTCATCAAGCAGAACAAATGGCCGTCGCTGCGGCCTTTAGAAACTACAAAGGAGCCTCCGTGATTTACTCGGACTCAAGAACAGCCATTAAAACTTTCTCGGCGGCTCTCATCTCTTGGATTGCAGCTACGGTTGTCGACAAAATCTTCTTCCAAGAAACAAGAGATTACAACCTCATGTCCCCACACATCACATGATTCTCGGCCAACATGGGCAACATTTCGGGACGTCCTGACCGTAATCCAACGAGCAGGTACATCCACAGGCGCGAGCACTCGCATTCCGCGTCTGCTGTCCACCCCTCACTTCGGTTCCTCCGCAAGTGGGCCAACTCAGCTGACTTGTTCCACATGAGCTCCCGATTCAACGTGTACTTCCTGCGGACTGCAACCTGGAAGCGCCAGAACGTCTGCATCATTCACGCAGCTTGAAAAGCGGCATTCAGAGAGACCATCCGCAGCGTTGTGAGTTCATTTTTCACATATTTACACGCTTTGACAGCGGCAAGGCGGCGGCCGCCAAGCTAAGCCTACGGAGGATTGCCAAGCTTTGCTCCCCGAGGCCACGCGCCTTGCGCCTCGGCCACGAGCCTCCTGCCCGTGCCCGAGTTTGAGACCGAGCTTTTTGCCTCGTGAACCATCTGCCCGCCGCGTACTGGCCCTTTGAAGGCGGGGTACGCTTCATACTCAAGATGGAGTATCGAGTGGCGGGGGAGGATATCTCCCCGGAAGAGGTTACCCAAGATCGAGGCTGACAGTCTGCGGGGGCCAGTAGGGTTAGCGCCAAAACGCGCACGGCTTACACTAATGCGCTATCGCCCCAGCCGGGAGCGCGCCGTGAGAAAGCAGGTGGTGCTGCGCTAAAATCCAAAATGATACGAGCGGGACGAATGCCCTCACTTCCTCGAGACGATATCAAGATTGTTATCAGGCCGAGAGGTGGGCTCAATATCTCCAAGATTGGCGTTGTTATGGTGGCTGACGCAATACTAGAACAGAGAGGAAGACGAGACTATAAAACTGCTCTCAGAACTCAAGAATGCCTTCGCCAGCATGCAGGCTAGCTTAGCAAGGGTCCAGGAAGCTATATCGCACCCAAAAATGGGCTTAGGTGCACTCGGTGAACGGATAATCAAGTTAGAGGAGGTCGATGCCAGGAGAGAACCCAGTCCCGCTCCTTCGCAGGTCACAGCACGACGTCATGTACTAGCACCACCGACGGAGGGCGCGATTCTCAGCGCCGCTTAAGCCTCCTCTCAGCCTAGCCATGGATAGTGCGGACGAGAACTTTAGTATTTGACAATGGAACTGCGGAGGGTTTCCCAACAAGAAGCCGCTTCTGCAGCAATATTTAAGAACTCTCATGGTTAAGCCCCAAATCATCGCTATTCAGGAAGTTGCAACTAGTACTCCTATCAAGCTTGCAGGTTATCTGGTAGTATCCTCACATCCGGTGGTAGGGGAGTTGCTACCCTTGTCAACAAAAGGTACAATTGCCTCTCTCGCGACCTCGGCGCAGTTGGTGATGGCATCGAGTACGTCATGACTGAAATCCTCATGAACCAACCCAGGAAGGGCCTCAGAAGAAACAGCCTCTTGATCCTCAACGTATACTGCAGCCCCAGCTACCGCAGGGCGAGGGCTAACTCTCTCCTCAAGAGGGCCGTCAGCCTAGCCGGTGGGCACCCCCTGGTCGTCATAGGAGATTTCAACGCCTCACATAGGGTGGGGGGGTACACCCATGACACGCCCAAGGGACGCGAACTCTGGCAGACTGCGATGGAACTGGACTTGACACTTATCACCGATAAGGACTTCCCGACTAGGAGAGGCAACTCCGCATGCCATGACACTACCCTAGACCTCTCTTTTGTCAAGAACGTAGGGGAGGTCAAGTGGGTCAACACGGCTATAGACCTCGAAAGTGACCACTACGTCATCGAAGTCTCCCTCCCGATTGCCCGCTATAAGACGAGGAAATTCAAGCTGATCGACGGGGACATTTTCCGCAAGATCAGAGCCGAACGCGCTCCGATGACCGAGACAGATTTTTAAGGTTGGCTCAAAGGGATAAGGGATGACGGCGCGGCGGCAACCAAGGAGGTCGTCACTGACATCGACGTTGACAAGATGGATAGCAGGTTGGCGCACCTGCTGGAAGCAAAGCAAGCCCTCCTCACGAGATGGAAGGGGCAGAAGCATACCAGGAGGCTCCGCAAGAAGGTTTCGGAGGTTAACAGGAAGATCGAACAGCACTGCAAGAACCTCTGTAAGCAACAATGGGATGAGCTCTGCGAATCCGTCGAGGGTCAGCTCAGATCAGGCAAGAGCTGGGCCGGAGCTTCTCGATGAGGGCAGCACCAGATCCAGCCAGAGATGATCCCTCGCGCGAGCCATCCACCTCGCTACGGACTCTACCCCGGGCGAGTTGATTGTTGACAGGCTGATAGACAAGTGCCTGCCGGTCACGGATAGCTCTGCCCCTACCCAGTTCCCGGACTACGTGGGGTGTGCGGTGCCGGAGTTGGACTAGGACTGTACCGCGGCCGAGATCTGCGATGTCCTCTTCTCACTCAACATCAAATCTGCCCCTGGTCCAGATGGGGTCACTAACAGGATGCTGAGGAATCTCGATGATGAGTCGATCGACTTCCTCACTGAAGGGATTAATGAAGTCTGGCGCAACGGACAGGTCCCCACACAGTGGAAGGCGGCCTGCACGGTACTCATCCCCAAAGCCGGTAAAACACCAGGAATAGAGAATCTAAGACCGATTTCCCTGACGTCCTGTGTTGGCAAGGTTGCAGAGCATGCTCTGCTCAACTGGCTCAAGGTGTACATCGAGGCCAATAACATGTACACCCACAACATGATTGGTTTCAGAGCCGGCCTCTCTACACAGGACGTCATGAAGCTGATAAAGCATCATATCATCAACCGCAGCACGGGAGATACCAGAGCCATCCTTGGATTAGACCTGCCGAAGGCGTTCGACAATATCTCACACGAGTTCATTCTCCAGTCTATTGCCCGCCTCGGGCTCGGGAAGAGGGCCTACGACTTCGTCCGATCCTTCCTTAGCCAGAGAACTGCCAAGCTCATGATCGAAGGATACCTTTCGCAAGAGATTAACCTCGGTTCACGCGGCACGCTTCAGGGCTGTCATTTCACCGACGTTATTTAACATCGCAATGATAGGGCTTTCTAAGGAGCTCGCCAAGATTCAAGGAATAAACCGATGCAGATGACACCACCGTCTGGTGCGTCGGCGGGAGCGACGGCCAAGTTGAAGCCGCCATGCAGAGCGCCATCGATGCGACCGAGCGCTTCCTCCGCCCCACTGTGCTCAGATGTTCCCCATCAAAATCTGAGCTACTTCTCTGCAATAAAAGACCCAGAGGCGGCGGCCATCGTGATTGGAAACCGGCGTCCGAAAGCGAAATACGGCTTTTCACTAGTGACGGGTCTCCGGTGCCTAGAGTGCACTCGCTCCGAATATTGGGGATGTATATCGAGTCTAACGGTTCCAATGGAACCGCACTCAGAAAGGTCACGGCCAAGGCGGAGAGTGCTCGGAGGATCGCCAACAGGCACCGCGGGAACAAGGAAGACAATCTCATCCGCATTATACATGCTTTTGTTCTCTGCCACCTTTCACACTCCGCGGCCATGCCTAATTGGCATGTAGCAGAGAGGAACAAGCTCAATTCACTCATCAGAAAGGTTTTTAAGCTTGCCCTCGGCTTGCCTGCAAGCACCCACACCGAAAACCTGTTGAAGCTAGGAGTCCACAACACGCTCGAAGAGATTATTGAGGCACAAGAGCACTCACAGCTGCTCGGCTATCCGGCACCCCGACGGGCCGCAAGATGCTCGACGAGATGGGCCTCAATCCTGTCGACCAGTGCCCTGACGCCGTGCGGATTCCCAGCGACATCAGGTCTCAACTGCACACCGCGCCCCTTCCCCGCACTATGCACCCCGCAAACAACGTCGACAGACGTCGGGCCAGGGGTACAGCTTTACTCGAGCATGTCCGCAATAACCACATTGAGGCAAGCTTCGTGGATGCCACGGCATATGTCCAACAAAAGGCATTCGCCGTCTCCATCGTAGACTCCAATTCAAGGCTCACTTGCTGCGCTACGGTACGCACTTCGACGCCCGTTGTAGCCGAACAGGTTGCAATCGCACTGGCTGTGCTCGATGGTCGCAGAGAGGCAATATATAGTGATTCCAAGGCAGCCATTAAGGCCTACCAAACCGGTATCGCCTCCCCCCAGGCATTCTCCAATTTGCCAAAAGTATCTCTCCACATTGACTCATTTGGTTTTCCGCTCACTTGGGGTCGATGGAGGGTTGTCCCTCTAACCTTAACGAGGGCGCAAACGAGGCTGCGTGAGGAGACTCACTGACCGCGCCGCCTCAGCAGTCCCCCAGCCCCGCGGGGAACCCTTGCTTACGTTTAATGAAATCACCACCCACTACTATCTGTCAAGACTGATATCCCCCTCACGCACCCCACCTTATGCAGGGCGCGGGCGGTTACCCTTCGACTTTTACAAGCCCGTGCCTACCCTAACCTCGCGGTCATTCATGCCATATACCCTGAAAGATATCCCAGTGCGGACTGCGCTGCCTGTGGACTAAGAGCAACATTGGATCATCTGCTGTGGGAGTGTGAAGCCATCGGCTCCTCCTTCAGTGAGGATAGGTGGGCTGCACTCTTGGGCAGCCCCAAACTCAGCGACCAAACCCTGGCCGTCCAGAGTGCCCGCGATCGGGCCGTCAAGCTCTGCTTGGCGGTCCCTACGTGGGACTAGCCGGGTGGCGCGGGGTCTCCTCTGCGTCTTCTCTGGACCGAAATAAAGTTACTTCACTCACTCACTCACTCCTCGCTTCGGCCCAGCATGGAGAAACCTAGACAACAACGATCCGGTTTGTGTCATACCACCACATCACTTCGAACTATAGGTTAGGACGAAGAATTTTTCCCCCTCCTCAACCAAAGCTCAAAAAAAGCACAGGCCATAGCTTACGGACAGTTGCAGACTAGAACATTCATCACACCAACGACAATCAGTAGGATAAATCCAGACCTTTCAACTGAATGCCCACACTGCGGCCACGAGTACAACTTCGAACACATGCTCCGGCTTTGCCCTGCCAACGCGGGCACGGACTTTCCTGACCAGTCCTCCTGGGACTCACCGCTCAGAAGCACGTAGTTCATCACTGAGCTCAAGAGTGTCCAGAGGGCCTGGGCCCTCGCGGATGGACTCTCTCTACCGGTCCCGACCTAGGTGGAGCCGTCGGATGGATTTAATTCTTTCTCCTCAGGACCTAAATAAAGTTCGCACTGATTTATTAAAGAAATATTTATGTATAATGCGAGTAAAAGGTTATCTTCGTTTTTGTTTTGACACGATCCATAATCCAACAGTATTCTAAAAAAAGTCTTCTAGGATGACATTTAGTGAAGGTACCTCAGTACAGTATCAGTACAGATACAGCAGAACACAAGAACATGCGTCGCTATGTTACTGACTATAAGTAGTGGGAAAGATTACTGAAGCGGTTGAAATGACTCCCGTATAACGAGAGAATTTTACCCGACGTGAAGTAGTACTTGCACGGTTGCGTAGTTTTTGGGCAGTGGCAATACAGAGCCGCACCACTTCCAGATGACGGTAAAACTAATAAGAAACATAATATCTCAATGCATTAGGCCGTCGAAGTATAAAATACTTTATTGTAGCGACGATTACGATACTTTCTAGCGCGAGATTTCAGTGCACCTCTATACGTGTTTTCATTTAGCGGTATATCGCACCGACCACCGCTCCGACTTAGTCTCTAACAATCCTTCACCAAGATTTAAATATATGCAAATGCCACGTAACTAGACAGAACCGGGGTAATGTTGAATTCGTCGCTTGACGATGCTCAGAATATTTCCTACTTCCCGCCTAGCTACATAGTTAGTCCTAATTATTAATCAGCTCCACAAGCATTATTAATAGAGGAAAGTGTTAATGACAGTATTGTAGGGCAACATGAGACATTCCCGATACAGCTTGCAGTGGCTCAATGCGTCCTGTATGAAAATGTTTTTTCGTACCGCTCGGAACGCATTGAGAAACCGAAAACTGTATTGAAAGTTTTTCAGGTTGCTCTACAATTTTCCATACACACTTGACACCTAATTATAATACTTGACAAGCTGATTGATTAATAAGGAATAACTATGTTTCTGACGGAATGCAAATAAATATTGTATCTCCAAGCGACGGCGCATTACATTACCTTAGTTCTGTCGAGCTACGTCGCATTTGCATATGCTTGAATATGGGTGTGTGATAGTTGGGACACCCTGTATATAGATCGGCCACACAGTTCCCCCGTCCGGTAACCGCAGCTTATGGAACCGCAATCTCTAACGGGAAACACTTTCGACGAACGCTGTGCGCGAAGGCGTCCTTTCTGGTTCTTTATTTTCTTTTCCCCGACCTCAGGCGCCGCCGCTGCCGCGAATCCGCTGATGTAAGCGCCATATGGCGGTGTTTCTAGGTTGCTTCTTCCGGTTTCCTCCTCGCCCTCTCTTCGCTATCGCAGTCTTGTGTTTCCTCCTCCCCATTTGGCCCTAATCTCTTACTCCATTTTCCTTATCATGCTTTCACTGTAGCCTCCTCCTCCGCTTTCCTCCTCGCGCTCTCTTCGCTATCGCCTTCTTTCATTCTCCGCTACTCTGCGCGTTCCCTCGGTCGCGCCGAGGAAGGACGAGGCACGCCATGCGCTCTACGCAGGAACGAGCGTCTAACAGTTGTGCTCTAAAAGCGCTGGCACCATTTGCTGACGCAAGTCCACGGAAATTTAAATATTAGTTTTTGTGCGAACGGAAAGACGTCATCTATGACTTGCGAGTGAACAGCGGTTATCTTTGTCAGGTTTGCACGAGAGACCTTGAGAATAGAAAATGAAACACGGTAATGACATTACTTTGCTAGCTTTCTTATAGTTCATCTTCGTTAACTGTTATCTAGGATACACAACGTTTAGGGAAGTACGTATTCTCGTATTGACAACAGGTTCCATTGTAGTTCATAACAAACTGGGGCATATTGATATCGCATTTGTTAAATTTGTTATACGTTTTCAAAAGGCCATGACGTAGAAGCTATATTTGAATGCGGAACTAAACTTGCTCGATCGCCTTTTCAAAGTATGGGGGTCTTTACAATATGCAGATAACGTACAGGCGCAGATTTGCTAGCATAAATACGGGAGCCATTGGCAGCGTTCTTCACAAGCGCCTCCTGAAATCTTGCAGCGTCGCCGCTCAGGGCCACTCACTTCAAGAACAAAAAAAAAATGACCGGGGCAATTTCTGACACTGTATCGACCCATTTGCCCATTGATTAAAATATATGAGTATCTTGGTTGTAGTAAATATATATAAAAAAGAAGAGCATTTTGCGTACGTCTGTTCATCTGCCAGTAAAGAATATAAACGAACCTGCGCGCGTCATATATAAATAAAAATATATATGTAGCGGCATGTTTTTTTTTTTTTCGGCAGATTCTGAAGGCCCACAACGACGCACCTTCACGTTCAACATGAAGCCTGGATTTATGTAGCGCTTAACCAGACCCGCCTCCATGCAACATTGTGCATTTAATGCAGAAATAAATGCGTGAACCCAACTGGCAAAAATAACCGTTTTCATAATGAAATTGCAAAAATTACTTATGGCTTTAGTGCTTACTTTAAGTGACGTATGAGCTAAAACATTGAAAACTATTGTTGGTATTGAGTATATCCTTCGAAATTAGGGGGAGAATTTGCTTCCTATTTCCTATATGATGCAGGGGTCGACTGCTTAGCTCCTATTGAAATTCTGGTTATAAGAAAATAATACATAACAGTCCTGCAGATTTGTTAAAATTATTCATAGTTGTATACTAGTCGATTAGAGCCCACTCTGCAAAATGGAACATTTGTTGCAGTAGGCATTTTGCGTAATCACGTAAAAGAATGTTGCTACGTAGTTAAATATATGGGCTACCTTGCCACTAGAGTCTGAAAGCCCCTTGGGCTTTCAGGTTCTGTAGGCATTTATGCCTACAGGGGCAAAGTTATATATTCGTTATTTGAGAATGTCCTAATACGGTCCTCTTATTTTCGGAACAGGTTTAGTTTTGCTTACAGAAAAAGAGCGTCAACTGGAGAAGATAGCAAGCTCCGAACGGAATAATGCAGTGCCTGATGAAAATCACCTACTCTGTTCTTTATTGCTCAGCATTAATATAGAAAAATGCACATTTACCGACAACAAAAAAGAGAGCCTTGAAAGCATTGCTCCAATATTTATAGTGTTCTTACGGGCCGTAATCTTCTTGGGTGCAATGATCACCTATTTTTGTTCGCACATGGAGTTCTAGCTTTGGTTCCTGACTAATATTTTACCGTGGTGCGAGAAATCAAGATTGCTGTTTCAATAAAGGAGAAAGAGAAATAAAACGAGCTAGCCTGAAGGAATACACCAGTCCCTTTTCCCTATTTCTGTTTCTGTCCTTCATAGTTTTCTGTGTATAACCATTTGCAGGGGACAACGTTGATAACAAGAATGAGTCGCTGTTGACACGCCTTGAAATAATTTTCAGAGAGGGGCTAGAGCCATTGGTGATCATAAGTGAAGAGCCAGACGGCGAAGAAATTAGGTTTCTTGACTTAAAACAAAGTCTGGGCTCCAGTCATTGTTGTTGGCCATAGGAACCGCGTGCAAATAAGCCTCTTTTGCCCTTCGAACCTGCGCATTCGAAAATCGTAAAACGAAGCATAGTTAAGTCATGTTACAGAAACGCGTTGCAAAAATCGTGCCATCATAGCATTCCTGACAGCTTTCGGGAGCAAACGCGCAGGCTCATAGAGCCAGGTTATCCTTTCCATGTATTAGTATCTGTGGCACAATGTTTGCTCAAGGAAATCGGAACCAGGGCACCGTTATCTGGGAAGGAGCCTTGCGGTCCAAGCACACGAGATAAAATAGTGGTGATGCCGTACATTCATTCGATCGCGTACCGGGTAAAGAAAATTGGTAAAAGATGCGAGGTAAAAGGGGCTTTTTCTGCAGAGGAAAAATTGCTGAGCATGTTTGCAAAGGTAAACCCAGGTGCCACACAGAAACGAGGCTGTGAAACACAACACAGAAAGAAGTTCGTCGACTGCACTGAGGGAGTGGTGTATTCCATTCCACTTCAGTGCGGCAGAAAGTACATCGGACAGACTGGACGATGTTTAAACGAAATATTAAAGGAACATGATTATAAAGTTTCAAAAACAGCCGCAGGACACCTTGGGATACATTGTAGAGATTGCGGATGTCGGCCATTCATTAAGAATTGTAAGATTGTGTGCAAAGATGGCAGCCAATTAACGCGAGAGATAATCGAAGCTGCTGAGATTGCGCGTTTGGGAAGTGTTTGCGTGAGCACGCCCTCAGTGCCCCTTAGTGCAAAGGAATTAGATTTCCTCACGCGCTAATCTGAAATTTCGTATCCTGTTCATTTTTTGGCGATGTCGAGTGCAGCAAAAACGATCACATGACAAAGGCGGCTTGGCATTGGTAGATGGCCATGTTTGTCAAAAGAATTTTTGTATTTTGTTTATTTGTTCTTTTGTCGCTACCGCCCTTTCCCCCTGAGTACCTTCATGTATTTATTCCACTGACAAGGGAATAAAACGATAGTTGCAAGCAGCGCTCTGTGGTGGTGTGTTTCTCTTCTGTGTGTCTCGTCAAAAAGCTGCGCAATCCAACCTCTAATATACCGGTCTCCATTGCTGCAGCGCTGTCGCCATGCTCTTTCCCCTCTCCCCTACCTTTTTCCAATCTGGCAGAGTCGGCACCTCCGACGCGCGTGACTTTATAACCACAAAAGCGCAGGCCACGTACCGAGGCGCCATCATCATACTCTTTCTTCCTCTCCCACAAATGCTGAGTTTTGCACGCATTCATGTCAACAATACAGACGCAACCGCCCAGGCTACCCACTCTTGGAACGCACGCGGGGGTTGCATACAGCGGCTAGACGTAGGCGGCTTCACTCCCAAAACCAGGATGACAGACTAGACATATATTTTCTCTCCATGACACTCTCTTGATACGCTGTGACAACATTATTACGACTTGAGACAACAATACCTTAAAAATAAGGCAGATAATAGTCTTGACATTGTTGTAGCACAAGCACAATGTGTCGGCATGCTACCTTGGAAACTTGTTTTCTCGTTACTTTGCTACGTGTTGCAGAATAATTTTGCCAGGAATAGTAGTACTGGTTAAAGTGGCCTTGGCTACCATATATTTGCTTCCAAAAGACGATATATTTCAGAAAACGCCCATACAAATTAAGGGGCATCAGTGGTGTGCTCAGTATCTGATAGCACCGAAATCTCAGTTTCAGATTCGAAATGCTCACAATGGGATCTCCAAATCTCCGCATTTGATCACAAATGTTTCATGTCCAAATTTTTAATGAGAGTGACACCTTGTGGTGTATTGGTATTTTAACTAAAGTATATCTTGAAATGTCGTCAAACAAATTGATACAGGAGGAAGGCGTATGTCTTGTCCTCCTGTCACCGGTCACTGACGCTGCGATGGTCGTCACGGGACTCTTGGTTCCAAAAGCTTGTGAAAATTGTTGAATCGAAAACAGTTTGGCAAAGTTGAAGAACTAAGTACCCTAAGCACTTCATCAGTAAAAGTTCGCGTAGAGCATGCCATAAAACGCATGAAGCTTTTCAATGTACTCCGAACAAGGATACCCTTTGGCATGATTGGGATAATGAACAATGTGATTGCAATTTGTGCAGGAATCACTAACCTTTCTGTAAATCTATTACTGCATGCTGTTGACCTCTCTGCTGTTCTAAACAATTTATTGCATAATATTTACATCAGCGAAAGCCAAAGAATTCTAGAGAATGCCTCAAAAATCATGAGTCGACGAAATTACTTGAAGCTACCTTCGTTTACGTACATCGCACGCTCACGTTTTCCTCCACTCTGCCTTTTTTTTTTGCTTGGCGGCTTCAAAACCGTAATTATTTCTGCCACACTGAACCACCACGCTTTTCGCCGTTTTCTATCGAAGGAAGCAATTCTTTTTTGGATTTATGTTCTATTTTTTCACTAACGCTCCTCGCTATTTAACAACCAAGAATACTATACAACTCCTCGAGCATAGTAGACCAAATCTTGACCAGTATTAATAGTCATGGATTCTCCGCAACACAAGTACCATCCATTAACCACCATGTGCTGCTCAAACGTACGCTTTCAGCATTTGTCCGAACTAGCAAAATAAAAGAAACCACGCCCAAATCAAATAAAGCTAAATTTAATGCCATAAATAACGAGCTATGTCCAATTATGGAAATTTTGCTTCAAGCTTTCCGTAGACATTGCGTCCAGTCTGAATGGATCATGTTCGCAGCCTAAACGAACGCGTAAAAAAAAAACCCATCCCCAAGCGCCTTACTTGAATGGCCATATCATACCTTTAATAAATAAAATACGCGCCTTAATTGATTAGCTAACTATGAACAATGGAATCATGTTTGGATTCATGTCTCCACAAAATTATTATGTCAATGAATTTAAGCACGCTAAAAAATTTTCAACTAGCCTCCTTCTATCTTCGATCTTAATTTATTTCCAAACGTAGAAAAATACTCCGCTAGTTTTGTTGCGCAGTTCTCTTCAATGAGTCCAATTTGCTTTTCGCAACAATGGTACCACTATTTAACCACATCTTCTGGACAGCAGCCAATGGTAGGAATTTTCGTAAGAAGCACTATAGTCGGGCACAACATTAGAAAAAAGGAGCGTTTACTCCTCCAAGGCGGATGGCCACGAACAGTCTAGACTGACGTCACGAGCCGGACTGCCGCAGACCCCGCTGATGGAGAAGATGGCCGCCCACGCTTCGAACTGAACCGAATCGTGTCAGCCGCGTGCGTCTGTCCCTTGTCAGAGTGAATCTTCAGACTCTTTGTGGTGGTCTACCATGCCGGATATATCGTTAAGGGATGGAAGAATCACAAGGCTATTCACAGTTGGCTTTCAATGGCGGAGCCAACAAGCGTAGAGCAGCGACTAAAACCTAAACTCTTCTTCGTCGTCTTCAAGGCCACATTCAGCGCCCTCTTCCCACAATACAGACTGTGACATCTCTGCAAACGTTTCTTTGCGATGACATACATCTGGACACTCCTGGCTCATTTCTGCCGGCGGCGTAGGTGGGGACATCGGCGTTGCTGTCGCCGTGAGGTTCCGTATAGAGTCCAAGGGCAATAAAAACATCCCCGCGTGCCGTTTACTGTATGCGCGAGTGAACACGTGCGAACATGAGATGGTGGCCGCGGCTAAATCTCGCCCACGGAACGGCGGAAAGTGGAGACGAAACGCACCACCTTCCGTCGCGAGCAAGGCTTTGAGGAAGCATAGCGAGGGGGGCGCGTCCTATTCCAGGAGGCCCGGGTGGTCGGGCCGCTGCGTTTTGAAAGCCATCTTTGACGGGTACAGAGTGCGCGCTACGCTAGCCTTCCGCGGCGTACTTGATGTTGATGCGAGCGTCGCACGAAGGTCAATTCTCTCGCTGCTGCTGCTGCCGCGTTTGCTCACGGCAGCGTATTCACAGGGAGTGTCTGCAGTCATCGAGTGAGTGTGCGTGCGTGACACCATCATTCTTAGTTTAGTTAGTTTGCTTATGGTTACAAGTTGATGCTGTCGATAAAACTGTTAGCCTTACTTCGTAGAATTCGCTAATTTGCTATCGCAATCTATGCTTCGCCTTTCGGCCGAAACAGCTACTTTTTTTACTACGGTGCTGATATGATAGTATTACAGAACTCTTTCTTTATCTCATACTTATAGCGAAACAACAGCGTTTTGCAAGTTGGCTGCGGTGCTGTTAAGAAAAGTTTCATATAAACGCTAGTGCAATCAATGATGGGGGCGATATTAAATGTAAACCATACAAAAGAGCACTTCAGCTATAAACGCATACAAAAACAAGCCTTAGAACACACACAGCATCATTAATAACTTCACAGTGCACATGGACATGCATATGTTAAGCAGAACACTATTGGCTCCCTGGAGATGTAACAGCCGCCCCGACGAAGGTGCCTCCAGCGGCGGCATGAAAGCAACATAAGATGAGCAACAGCTACTGCGTTACTAAACTATGTCCGTCCGCACGGCCACGCTCTCCTTTTGTTTTCTTCCTGGGCAGTACATTTAAACTTCACAGTTGGGTTCTCGACGTAAATTGCATCACGTCCGCGTCCTTACGTGCAAACCTGCTGTGTCTCGAAGGACAAGAGTGTTTACATCAATGCTTCAGGCACGAACCTTTTTCACAGTCCCAGTGAATATTAAACCACTTGCAACTACAATCTCTGTGACATTGTAGTTGTGGGCTACTAGAACTATAAGGTTTGGTTCCGTTAGCGCCACGAAAAAACGTGTCCGAGCGTCGCACTTTGAAATATCCTACCAAATAAATCACGGGCATGCTGTTTGTTTGCGTGGCGAGCACCACACCCATACGCACAGTTAATTTTAAACTTGACGACGGAGTCGCCATTTCCTTCCCGCAAGCATAACATTCGATATTGGTCGGCCCCACGTCTCAGAGTCAACATCTAAACAAACACCAAAATGGCCGTAAGGTCGCTCCTTCTGTTAAGCGACCATGGCGTGTGCCTAGCTATGCTCACGGAGGTCTATAGGTACTCTGTAAGGATTGGGTAAGCGCTTGTAATTACTCGGGTGTACTGATGCACTTGTAGACGGCCGTACTTTGCTGGCCTTGCGGCGCAGTATAACCCTGCGACTTGGAAAGGGTGAAATACCTGCATTAGAAAACCTCGGCTATTTTGTCGCAGGAGCTCCGTGGTGTGCATACTCCTTGAATGGCTTTTTTTACGCACGTGATATGAATACGCGAGAAAGACAGAACATTTATAATTTTATTGAATAAATAAAGAAGGAAAAATGTTGCCGGAACCAATCGCCGATTCAGGTCCACCCATAGGTTAGTATTGCTTTAACTCCGAACGCGACAGCATCATCTAAGACTTGAGGCTTGACAGACACAGTCCTTCCCATCTTCTGAGCGCACATCTGAACAATAGCAAATAGAAAGTGGAAATGTCAACAGCCTTTAAGCTTTTCTGAAATGCATTCTTGTTCACCGTTAGCGACGCTGCGCAACTTTCTGTTCAATGCGCATTAATATTTTGATATTATCATCATCGCCATCGTCCTATTTATGTCCACTGCAGGACGAAGGCCTCTCCCTGCCATCTCCACTTACCCCTGTATGTTGACAAGCGACTCCAATATTTCTCGCGATGAAAGCGTGCATGTTGATTTTGGCAGGTTAAGCATTATTTATAGGTCACAAATGCACAGTTAACGAATGCTGATATTTAAATGTGCAACTTAACTGTTGCTATCACCTCCCAAGAATTAGGCAAGTAAATAAATAAAAAATAAGAGCTTTAGATAAGTACATTAACTTTAAGCATAAGTGTGAAAATGGCACACAAGAACATCATATGAGTATACATTTCTATTTTATTGAAGCGTTTTTATAATAAATGCATTTTAGTGACCTCTACGGTCCGAAAGACAGTTTCATAAATAGGGAAAAAATTGGGAACATGAACACAGCTCATAGCAAACGTATTTCGTTTTGCAGCAATCGCTCATATTGCGAGTTTTCGCATCGATCCCCGGTGACACACTTCAGTATCATGATCTATGCCTGAACGAATAAGTAGACTATTACAACATAATAACCAACCTATTATGCATGCTTTTTTTGCCGTTCTATACTCAGGAAATACTAGATGTCGGGGTTATGTAAAATACGCTTTCTTCTCTAAGTGCGATATCAGAGAATGGATAATGCAGAACTTCTGAGAAGTGGGAACCCTGATTCTGTGGAGGATGTAGCTGTGCTAGATTGGAAAACGCGTGAAATCAAATCAGTTTTTTTTCAAAGGGTGGTTACAACAAGAACATTATGCAGTAGAGGGTCCCAAGGTCACAAGACCATGCCTGGACCTTCTGTACATGGTTATATGATAAAATTACGAAATTACAGTGAAATATTCAATTAACCAAGAACAAGGTCTATATGAACATAAATCTGTTTTGTGATGATATAAATATTTTAAAAATAAATACAGATTCATAATAACACTTAAAATATGCATGTAAAGTTAACATGAACAGTAAGAGTGCATCATCATCTAGTAAAATAATTGCAAAGATAATTTAGAAAGAAGAAAGGAAAGAAACAAACAAACAAGAGAACAGAGCAAATACAATAAATAATCATAACGGAATTATGCATTTAAAAGATGGATATTATGTGTTTTATTTAATGCAGTTAGAGATGACGATGTTTTGATGGGATAGGGAAGTGAACTCCCCATCCTAACAGCATAGAATGATGCTGTAATTTTACCATAATTAGTAAGAGGTCTAGGCAGCAAGAAATTTTTTTGCTAAGCAAAAGGATTAAAGCTAATATTCTTCAAGTTATCGAAGGAAATAAAATTTTGTGTGAGATATTTACTAAACAATCTGAAAAGCATAGTAATTAGGTTAAGTGCGAATGAATTAATAGTTGTCAGCAATTTATTCCCCATGCGTATATTATTATTATTATGTCTACTAAACCTTGGTTACAAAACCAACACACATACAAAACCAAGACTAAAGCTTAGTTTTGTATCTAGTGAACAGATGTTAAATGGCACTGATACGTGTTGCCACAAGCAGCAATCACGTAATTAATATGACTGTGAATGAATGCATAATAAAGTGAGAGGAGAGTGGGAGTAGGCCGAGAAGATGTAACTTTTATGAGGGCTAGTGTACCAAAAATGCCCTCATCGCAAGTAATCAGATTGGTGTTTGTTCTCGACTTAAATAGACTGAAAAAATTAAAGCGGAATAATGTTTTGTAGCAAGCACTTTTGATCTAGGTTACTCTCTGAGAAAGCGCACCATTCTACATACTTTAAGCGTAGCGAAAATTCTCACCGAATGCTCACCATTGTAGTTGAACAGGACAGTGTTCAATCGTTGCGCTTTACCGTTGCTAACATACGAGGCTGAAAGGTTGAGGTTAACGAAGAGCCTGAATAACAAGTTATGGACCGCCCAAAAAGCGATGGAACGAAAGTTTGGGTTAAACATTGGGAAGGAGGAAAAGAGCATGTGGGTCAGAATGCAAATGGGGATAATTGATATTCTAGCTGGGTTTGATACAAAATAACATGAAACTAGGCCCGCCATGTAATGGGTAGTGCTGATGGCCAGTGAGCCATCAAATTTACAGAATGGATGCCAATTGAAGGGAAGCGCCGTAAAGGGCGGCAGAAAATTATGTTAGGTGATGAAATTAGCAAAGTTGCAAGCGCAGGTTGCAGCACTGCGTAGCACTCTAGCACTGAACATAAAAATGATCTGATGATTAGAATGATGATGATGATGATGATCATCATCATCATCATCATCATCATCATCATCATCATCCATAGAATGAGGCAGAAGTCGACCTACTGTGCTTTCTTCTATTATGCTTTCCCACAGAGGAAATAGAAAAAAATAGGTAAGATGGGATTGAACCACGAAGGTTAAAACAAAGCAAACGAATCATGTCGCACATATGTGCTAAAATGGTTTCTGGCCACTGGAGAGCCACCACCATTGCTAATGAGCCTGTATTAGTTCCGGTGTTCTTTATTCAGCGGCATGTTTGGAGCAGTGCACAGCTGCTACAAGGCCCTAAACATCTGCTGGAATATATTTAGAGAGCTTTAGTCCACCGTGAAATGCTTCGCTCAGCTTTAGCAAGCGACGCAAAGCTAATCCTATTTTACACTACAGATCACGGTATAAAGTATTATACATTTCACCTTTAGCGTACAATGCTGTATAAGCTTTGCAAGAAGTGCGGTCTTTAAGATGGACCAATGCGCACGTTTCTCAGCACGTCATCAGTGTATGCGCACGCAAGCAAACCCGTATTTCTGCGGTGAAAGCTGAAAATGCAAAATAAAACTCGCAACCAAAAAATATGAAAAGCGAGGTGATCTGAACGAACCTATCAGCAACCGCATAGCACAGCTTCTTGCTATTTCAGCAACATTGCTTTATTAATTCTATATTAAGCTTGCTAAGAAAAAAAACATAATTGGCGACTAAAGCCACCTAAATATTTTTTGTGTAAACGCAGTGATTAGAAAAAGTCCTGCTATCCGTCACACTTTCCATGCGAGGTGCAAAAAAATGTAGTATTGCAGAGTGGGACATGTAATAGTTAAACTATTGTTAAAACTACCATCTACCACTAAGGCAATACTAAGCTCTCTTTCAGATGAAATTTCAGGGCAGCAGTACCTCGAAAGTGACAACGACCCCACTTACGAGAAAAAAATTGTTGCTGGTTATGCAAGGCCGGTCGTACAGAAAGGATGTTTAACGTTATCATTTCCTCGCAAAAAAAATGATGCAGAATGACAGGCCGGTTTAAAATTTGAAGGCACATTGTATGCTCGCTTTGTCTGGGAATATGTTTCCCCATCCGCGCATTGAAGCTGCCTATCGGTGTCAGAATATTTTTACTTGGCGATGTGGTTCCGTATGAAAAATTTTTTTCTCATCTTGGCCTGGTTCCCTGCACACCTTGGAGCAATTGAGGGTGCCTCGCTCAACAACAACGTGGAGGCGCACTCGGCTGCACGAGGTTTCACTGACCGTGAGCCGGGTAACGCGTTTTCTCCTGGGGGACCAAAGCCTCTCCAGTCGTACGACGAGATCTGCAAGCATAACTATCTCTTTAGAAGACTCCTGCCTTTGCCGAACTCCTCGCTGTGCAGGGCCAATGAAGTCACTGTCAGATTTCTACAAACACGCACTTACCCGAGCCCCGCGGCACTGCACACAATGTACCCCGAACTGATAGCATGCCCTGACTGCCCCCTGTGTGGCGGTTATGCGGACTTCGAGCATGTCCTGTTGGGCTGCGCCTCGGCCGGTGCCCCTTTCACCCAAGAGGAAATGAAGAAGCTCGTTAGGTCCCAGGACCAGACCTGTAAGACCCTGGCCTGCGAGAGGGCCGTGAGGTTTCACTTGATGGTTCCCGAGTGGGCCTAGCCTGGTGACGTTGAGTTTACTCGCGTCTATTGCGGACTCAATAAAGTTGTTTCACTCACTCACTCTCATCTTTGCCCATTATCCCGGGTCATTGTTACGGCGTTTTTTTTTCGCATTTCTATGTGTTGTGCATCAGGTGTGGTCTCAGCTACCAAAACAGCCAGGCGAGTGGCCTGACCTGTGCAGACTCCTCTGACATGACCGTGCTTCAAGTATTTGCAGCAGTGTCACGATACACCCGGGTTCATGATCACGGGAGGGCTCGAGGCACCCTCCGTTACAAGGACGCTCCGCAGCGTGGTGGCGCGAATTTCTTTGATGGCCCGTGCGAAACGAGGAAAGCCACTTCTTCCGCATCAGTCGGCGAGCGTTCAGTTGAAGCCGGATCGGACGACATGCTGACACCGCTATCAGGTTCCAGAGGTGCAACGCAAGCAAGAAAAGAATGCCACTCGCGTTTAGATACTAGTTTACAGCCACGGTTTCGGATTCCAAGGAGTCGTCAGAGCCGTTGTCGTGCTTCTCACAGTTGCGAATCCAAAGTCGAAGTAAATACGAAAGCCATAAGTCAGCCACTGTGCAGGGTCCTGAATATTTCGCTGCGCGCGTTCGCAAAAAGATTTTTCGCTCAACACTCCACTATCCTCGCTCATATTTTGCAGAACGATCGCACTTTGGCGTCTGCTTCGTTTAGTATAACACTTTGCACAGTTATATGCCTGATTTTTTTAATGCAAATTTGCCGGCGCTTATGAGAATGTGAGCTGTTGCCGCGATGGCGCAAGCATAAACTTGTATCGCCGCCTGCCGTCAGCTGCAGAAAGCAGCATTTCAGGGAGCGCTGCCGTGTGTTGCCCGCTCCTGGAACAGGCGACTGTCTTCCCTAAAACGCTGCTTTTTGCAGCTGACGGCAGGCGGCGACACAAGTTTATGCTTGCACCGTCACGGCAGCTGTTTGCACCCTCATGGGCGCAGGAAAATTTCCGTTTTTTTCTTACAAACAATGCACTTAACTATGCCAAGTGCAAAAGCGACGCCAAAATACGATCGCTCTACAAAATTTGCGCAAGAACAGAGCAGCGGTTTGCACATTTTTTCAGAGCGGTTTGCAGAACAGTGCGCGAAGTTTGCACATCCCATTATGGCCGCAATGATTGTACAAACAGATCACAACGTTTTCAGATTCTAAATAAAAAATGCTGACATACCACCACAACCCACTGAAGCCTTCGTACGGACAATGCCCCTCTAAAGGGCACTGCTTTACAGAAGTGGTGCCTTGTCAGACTTTTGCCTGAGATTTTCGCTTCTACAATTCCAGAGGGAAACGAAGACTGGGCGGTTTACCTCCAATTCAGAGAAGTTGTAGACATTCTTTTGTCTGATGAGCTTCTCTCGGAGTCCCTTGTTCATATGGAGGTGAAAATTCAAGAATTGCTCCTTTCATTCGTTACTCACTACCCAGGTCGGCGAGTAGAGTGTGGTAGAAAGGAGTGTCTCGAAAGGCAAAGTCGGCTCACGGCCGAAAAGGAGATAGAAGGGTAAGTAGCCAGCTGTGTCGTGGCGCGAGGAATTGTAGGTGAGTGTGAAAAACGGAAGAGCAGTGTCCCAGTCTTGATGATCGGAAGAAACAGACATTGCTAGCATGTCACTTATTGTGCGGTTCAGGTGTTTTATAAGGCTGTTAGATTGAGGATGGTAAACGGTAGTAAGCTTGTGTTTAGTAGCACGTGATCGAAGTAAAATCCGTCTCTGACTTTGGCCAGCAGTGTCTTCCACTATCGGTGAGCAGTTGACGAGGCGCACCGTGGTGTAAGAAAACGTCCTGAAACAAGAAGTCAGCGACGTGTGCAGCGCAGCTGGCCGGTTGGGCTCTAGTAATGGGATAGCGAGTTGTATTTGTCCATAGCGACTGCAATCCACTAATTTCCGTCATTTCATATAGGGAACGGTCCGAGCAGATCAACGCCAACGCAAAATGAAGGGTAGGTCGGTACACCAAAATGCTGCAGCAGACCAGCAGGACGCACTGCTGGTCTTTTCCGGCATTGACATAGCTCATGCGCGGCAACATAGCGCCGGATGAAGCAGTTGAGACGGGGCCAGAAAAACCGTCGCCGACTTCGGCCATAGGTCTGAGAAACGCCAAGGTGTCCAGCGGTGGCAGCGTGATGCAGTTGCTGGAGTACAGTCTGCCGAAGGTGAGAAGGAATGACGGTTAGGAGCTCGGGCGCATCGGGGTGCATGTTGCGGCGATGCAGGGTGTCATCCTGTAACACAAACATGTGAAGGGATTGGTCAGACGGATCAGGGAGCAGGCGTTCCATGAGCTGCCATAACGATTCATCGCTTCGTTGTTCAGCACCAAAGTAGGGTCTCAGCTTGCCCACCGCCCAGACTATCCAGAGCATCGTCAATGCGGGGAAGTGGATATACATCTTTCTTGGTGATCGTGTTCAGAAGCAAATGGCCAGCTGTTGTCCTTTTTGACGAGAACAACAAGGAGAGCACTTGGGCTTAAATAGTGTTCAATAATCCCTTTGGCAAGCATCCTGTCAGCTTAGCTCTAGATAACTTATTGCTCAGAGGGCGACAGTCGTCGAGCTCCATCACATGCTGCATCGGCGGTATTTAGACGATGCTTCACGACCGTAGTTTGTTCCAAACAGCGATCGTTCAGGTCGAAAATATTGGAGACTGCCAGTGCAATCATCTTTGTAAAGTCGTCGGGCGGGGCACATGCACAAGGCGCAGAATGACCATTGGTCGAAGACGGCGCAACGAATAAAGCGGAATTGTGGCACTTGTGTAACGGTCGCAACGGTCCAAGAGACGTGCCTCGAGGAAGTACTTGAAGACACTGACCGAATTAGGACGGGAAGACATGTATAATTGTCCGCTGCAGAAAAGATGTCGTATGAGAAGGAGATATTGTGGGATAGTAGGACTGAAGTCACGGGAGTAAGGACATAGTCTTCGTCAGGTACACGTGAGCAGGGCAAAACAGTAAAGCAGGTTGCTGCTAGTGACGGGGGGCGAATAATATCCGCAGAACAAAGCTGAGTTGAAGCTTGAGCAGTAAGGTCAATAGGAACAGGTAGGAGTAGGTCAAGCTGTGCAACATCTCTGAACATTTAATCAGAGCAGAATGGGTGCTTAAAAAGTCGAGTCCGAGGGTCCCATCGTGAGGGCAATGTTCGAGCACTCTGGGCAAAGTCATCAACTGTGCTTCCATCGGGACAACGAATTCCGAGGTGGTCGAGCAAGTGGCCATTGCACTCGCCATGCAAAATGGTCGGAGAGAAAGGGTGTAGAGCGAATCGAAATTGGCCGTCAGGGCATTCCAGAAAGGTCGAGTAGCCCGGCAGGTAATTCAAATTCTGAAAAACGCCAAACACGGCGACACCTCCATACACTCCATGTTTTGGTTCTGTGCCTACGTCGGGGCGATGGAGAGGGTTCCTTTGAACCTTAACGAGTCCGTCCACGAGGCTGCGCGTCTTTACCGACCGCGCTGCCCTCGGATCGGGCGACTCTCTCTCCGGACAAAGAGACGCTGCTATCACGCACATAGAACTTACTAAATTCTTTTACTTAGAGAGAACGTTTTCCAGCCGCCTCACTCCAAGCTAAGCAGACCGCAGGTGGTCACGCTCAGACTCTTGCAAACTACGTCCTACCCAAATCCGGCGTCCCTTAACAACATATATACCGAGATTTATCCCAATTGTTCTTGCGTGGCATGTGGTGAGGTTGCTACTTTGCCTCATATTCTGTGGGGTGCGGGTCGCTGGTCCCGAAGTTCCCCAAGGAAGAGCGGGACGAGCTTCTGCGAAGTCACGTTTTTGAGGACCAAATCTTGGACGTCCAGCACGCCCGCGATCGGGCCGGCAGGCTAGATCTCTCAGTCCCGTGGTGGAATTAGCCGGGCGTGCATTTTATCGCGTTTTGCTGGACCGAATAAATGCTTATTCACTCGCTCACTCACTAAACAAAACAGACTTGTGGTGGTGGCCGACACTGACACATGCAGAGCCTAATGCAAGCACAGCTGGAGTTCCACCGTCGGCGGCCTGAAGTAGTTGAGTCGGAACAGGAGTAAGTACTTTCTTCAAGATCGTTCGAAGTGCCGCAATCACGATGGAAGTTTGTGCTCCCGTGTCGATGAGTGCATTAATGGGCACAGCATCTACGTCAACGTCCAGAAGGCTGCGATCTGTAGGCAGGGTCACCAGACGAATTTCAGGCCGGGGTTCTAGAGCAGCGTTACCTCCAGGAGCTGCCCCAGTTAGTTTCCAGTCAGAGAGCGGCGACGGTAAGCTGGCGATGGAGAGCGACACACCTGGGCCATATGGGAGTGGCGACTATGTGGTGATGGTGAGCAGCCAGTCGCAGTGGGTCGAACAATTGAGCTGCGTGTTCAACTTCGGTGAAGGTTGCACGGGGGCGAGGATTCAGTGGGGAGCGGCGGTAGGCGGGAAAGCTTGGTGGTGAGTGGGCTGGCCAAGAACTTCGACAGCGGCGACAGATGTGGCTCACACGTCCACAATAAAAGCATATGGGTCTACCATCATATGTGCGCCAGTCGGCCGGGTTGCGATAGCTGGGATACGGAGCGTATTGACTCTGGTGAACAGGGGCAGAGGCAGTACACGAAGCAAAGTCATGATGGCTGGCGGAACAGATGGACGGATTACCACATTGACAAGTTCTTAGTCAACGACCGACTGAATGAGAGACACGAGTGGCCGGGAATCGTCAAAGCACTGCGTCACTGTCGTGGCAGAAGACGCTGCTTCAATTTCTTGCCGGACGACACGTAAAACGTTCTCGGAGGAGGTGGGCTCACGCGGTGGACGAATGTCTTGGCACGTCGAGGAAGCTGCGGTATTGGGTGCAGGCCTAAATTGTTTAACTATGCAGCGGCTCTTCGCGTCTTCATAGTGGCGATATTCGTTAATGATAACATTGACCGTTGTTATCTTCTTGTAAACAAGAACGTTAAACTCGTCGTCAGCGATGCCTTTTAAAACGTGGCGGCCCTTGTCTGCCTGTGCCATATTATTATCCACCTTGTGGCAAAGAGCGAGGACGTCATGGATTTACGCCTCGTAAGATTCATTGATGCACGGGTCCCATGGTCCTTCTTAGCAGCACGTTGGCGGCCGACTAGCTAGCCGAACAAATCTATGAGCCTCTGTTTGCACTGGGCCCAACCTTTATTCCCTTCTTCATGTGTCTCTAGCCAGACCCGTTCTATTTCCTTTAGGCAGATTATTGTGTTAGCCAGCACAAGCGTGTTCTCCTGCGTGTTTTGCGCGCGCTGACCTGTTCGCAATTCTGCAACCAGTCATCGACGTCAACTTTCTCAAGCCCGGCAAACATGCCAGGGTAGCGAGACTGGGCCAGGACGACCGTCGGTGGCGACGAAAGGGCCGTGGTTCAAGGCTCTTTCGAATAGCATGGCGGCCAGGTTGTTTATTTGTTTATTTCATCATCTTTTTTGTTCCACGGGCACCATATTCTGCCACTTCTTCTATTCTCTCGTTCAGAGTGACGATAGTTAACTAACCTCCAGCAGGGCATATAGCCTCCTCCCCCCTCTTCCTTCCCCTCCCCCCACGGCGGCCAGGCTTCTACGAGAAAAGCAACCTACAGTGGCACGTCCAAGGGCTGACACATGGGGCTACCTCACATTACTCCACCGACGTTGAATAGCACACCTTTCTTTTCTTTTCAATTCTACAGCCTCTCCCAACTTAAGCTCCAGTCCATGGCCGTCCAGAGGGCCCGTGAAAGAGCGGAGAGGCTTGGCCTCCCGATTCCGACATGGGAGCAGCCAGCGGCGAGCCGGGGGCCCCAACGGGTCTCCACCGGCTAGTCCCTCAGGACCTGAATAAAAGTTCATTGTCTGTCTGTCTGTCCCCTCCGGCCGTGGTTGCTTAGTGGCTATGGTGTTGGGCTGCTAAGCACGACTCCGCAGAATCGAATCCCCCTACGGAGGCCGCGATTCTACGAAGACGAAACGGGAAAACGCCCGGGTACTTAGATTTAGTTGCACGTGGATGAATCCCAGGTGGCCCACATTATTCTTGAATCTTCCGATACAGCGCGCCTAATAATGAGATTTCGGTTTACGCACGTAAAACTCGGCAATTAATTTTTTTTCACTGTCACTGCTAGCACTCCCTAAGTCGTTGCATTTCCCACCCGGCTTGCCCTGTCTGCCGTTTAGAAGAACCCTACCTATGTACTGTACCACGGAATGCATATATCGCCTTGCTTAAGACAAGCCCACTTGTCGAAATGTTGGCTCCCGCTTTTACCGTGTTCCCATTTTTATCATCGTCTTGAATTTCCATCTCCAGCCTTCCCCTTGTTCTTGCGAGATTTTTGTTGTGGAGTGACCGTCAGCCATGTATAGAAATGTTCACACTTCATTAAAGTGGAGTATGACTTGTAAGTTTCCCTGGAGGAAATATTATATGCGAAATGCTAGCTATCCAGGAACACACACAGCTCGTTGATAAGTGCGCTCTGGTGTATTATTTCATTCAAAGCCGTGATCGAAAAATCATTCTACCTAGTCATGAGGATGTGTCACAGTGGCTTAGCAATTTTCTTCACATATTTTTCACATAGTAAACTTTGGACGAACAGAATGCACTAATGAAAATTTATATCGCACGCACGTAGGTCTTGGTGAGGTCACCTTCAAGTAGCAATGCAAATTTTACTCACTCCGGAATAAAGAACAAATGCAAAGAAGGCCAATACTTCAAGTTGTAACTTTCTGACTTTGTGTTAGCAACTGCAAGTGTGCTACAAGTCACGGAAGGTATCGTTAAAATTATTATCATTTAGGGAACGTTTCCTTCTGTATTCTTGAAAACCGACAACATAGCTTGAGGCACGTACTCGGTATGGTATATTTGTGGCATCACTATGTATGTGGCTTGCGTCTTTTTTTACGCAGCTGTTTTTAGGAAGAAAGGCACCTCGTTTAGATGATCATGTCATAGACATGGATGTGCCAAATTATTGTGTGCTGTTTTTTGTTATACATGCAAATACAACAATTCATGCAAATACGGCAATTCGCACAAAATCGATAACAAGATTTTCATTTACATACCACGCACTTTACTGAGCTACGTCGAAATTCTTCGGAACTTTTTAGGTCTGTATAGAAGATCGAACTCTGTGGGGGAAATAAAATTTGCAAACCTCTATATTATCCACTAATAATAACAATGAGCAGCGAAATACGGTAGAGACTGCTGAGGACGCATTCTAGAGCTGACTCAGATTACTGCTGATACTTGATAATTATTGCTTATTTATCGATCAAGTTACCACGCTTTATCGCGACAACAGCAATTACTCTGATTTGGAGCTTTTATCATATTGTTATTTTACTTCTACTTACTGTCTTTCATTAGATGAATGTAAATTATTTATCTGCGTAAGATTTGCACTTAAGCATCTGTCAAGAGCACATGTCTTTTAGTCCATTATGATGTATCTTTCTGACTTTTTTCTAGTTTTAATCCACGCAACGTAAACAAAATTTGAAATAAAAAGCCCTCATGAGCAGTTAAAAGACAGAGAGCAAACAGGCCACTGTTTGTTGAAAAACAACATAATGTGCACACTTTTTGTGTGTTTAAGTGAGATGAATTTTGTTCAGGTATATGCACGGCGCCAACTCCGTTCAAAATTTTCGCGGTACTCCTCAGTCATATATTGTATTGCTAGACTGACGAAACACTTAGTGCTGCACGGATGTTCTAATTCGTACCGTATTTTGGAGAGCAGCGGATAAGCATTCAGCCATCTGAAATAGAAGAAATTAGAGCCGATATAATACACATTAACTATAAAGAAAGCCTTCCCCAGACGTAAAGATGGTTACTCTATGGTCTCAGTTTTTAATAATCGTAGCAGACTTGTGTTTCTTAGAGACATCAAATAAAATATAAGTGCCAGGATCGGAGGTTTATCAATTAGGGGAATATATAAACTGGCCCAGCAATAAAGGAAATTTCCTGAATAAGACTGGTTTTTGTGAATTCGATGAAACCATGAATCTTGAATGTCTGAAAGCAGAGAAACACGAGAACGAAGAGAGTGGACAGGACGAGGTGCTTCCTCCTGTCTACTCTCCTCGTTCTAGTCCTTGTGCGCTTTTACAGTTTCGAGATGCAATAACGAACCAGCCATGTTATCCATTCTGAGACCATGAAGGTGAGGCATAGTTTGTTTTCATTCACGGAGTGGTCACATGGTTTAACCAAATCATACGTAGAACTGAAACCAAATGCAGTCTCAGTAAAAAGTAATTAGCCATTTTTAATGCAAGTCATTGTGTTTATTCAATAACGTTTTCGAGAAACACGTGTGATTGAGGTACACAATCCTTATCGTTCTGCATAATACAGTTTCATGCCGGCTGAGACCACGTGCTAGACAACTCACAATGGGTATTCGTCATAAACACCTACAAATTGAAGGATGCAGACGCAGAATATGCACATGGTGTTTAAAATAACAATTACATTATAACTACGTGACATTGGAGCATGTAATGCACATATTCAAGAGTACATCATTTACTTTCTTGTGGTGGCCGTGTTTGATCTGAACATCAATGCTCTCAAGACACCCCTCGGTACAAGAGGATACTGCATCTGGCATGCTGAATGTTGTCGTCAATTATCAAGCATAGGACTGTGGGTAATAAAATTAAGAAGCGGCACGCATACAGCTGTGCGTTCGTGACTACACGTGAGTACCAGCAATTCCAAAGAATGTACAGCGACACACATAAACATATTGGCGACACTTGACACATCATAAAGTATGTGCATGCAGAAATGTCTACAAACTTCGGTGATGCACGTCTTATTGCGCCCAAATTTGCCAAGTGAAGAGCTACGTTCGTAACTGTCACCTTTTTTAGTATTTGTCGTCTTTCATCGTCACACCGTGGCTCAATAATATCGTCTGTTTTCGCGATCCTGAGAAACTTGATGAAGTGCACGTGACTTGAGCATGAACCAGCATTCAAGTAACGAAAGCATGCATATATCTAAATTCGGAATACGCATACAGATTTACCTGAATTCATAGTCTCGTACTTAAGTGGGCGTGGCGGCTACACAATCCAGCTTTCGTGCATTTACGTTGCAGCTTCCATTTAATGAAGCTGACAAAGTATGAATGAGTGAGGGCTGCACTGGCATTGCAGAGTGAAGTGCATGCACTGAGTGTTGCATCGCCACAGTAATCATTTCTCCCAATTCCCTTCAACATCGCGTTTATGCTGCACGCGCAAGTACACTGTGCTGTTTTAGTATTTTCGATAACGTAATATAGAATCACCAACAGTTCCTCAAGTATACGTTGGCTCAGTACTTAAGGAACAACAGTTCCACATTGCAGCTGCTAATCTGAAAGACATATAGATGTAACTGCCACATGAGTCTATTCATGCCAGAAGGACCAATCACCTGCCATGTGTGGCGGAAAATGTAAAAATTTGTTTATGTGAAGGACACGGGTACTCGCAAGATGACCATGTCTTTAATGCAACGTTCTTTAGCACCGTAGTTTGAAAATATGATATCTTCCGATATAGGAATGTTATAAAATAAAGAATCTTCACTGATCTAATCGATCACTAACTGCAGACCACAATCGCTATCGTTCTTGTTTTTATGTATACTTTTTATTTATTTGTTTGTTTATTTATTTATTTATATATTCATATACCCTAAAGGCCCGGCAGGTATTACATAGGGGGAAAGAGTATCTTTGTTATTCGTTTTATCACGGTAGTGGCGCATTGCGCAAGTTTTTGAAGTGATCAGTAAAAACAAATGATTCTTTCCATGCCATTTTTGAGTGCCTGTTCTTTAACACTCCACAACGAATAGATGCAGATGATTGAACTGTCAAAGAGGAAGCGCTGCAGTTATACTGGCAAATTTGTTAGTTTCATTATTATGGCTCTAACACTCTTCAATATGGATTAGGTGATTCTTTTTCCATTTATCTGTAACATACAGTCTATACAGAACGAAGCTGAGCTTCCCGGTCATTAATTTTATACGCGCGATTCTCGGAAAGTTTCCTATAGTGCTCCTACCCGAGCGATAAAACGAAAACGAACATGTGCTGCTCATTATCGTTGCTGTTTCGCGTCGCTCGACTTCGAATAAACAGTATGCTCGGGGCTACTGAAATTACACTATATGGAGACGACTAATTATGGCTATCTCAGCTTATCCAAAATTTATTTTTTTCCTGGCAACATTAGTCTTAGGAGCAATTGCTTCGCCACTATGTTGAAGGTTGGTAACACACCTGGTATACCGTACGAAATCAGGCTGAGGCTAATCTGCTCGATAAATAATAGGACATAAAGATATCATACCGGTCCTAGGACTTCCACTTGAGTCATATCCTTGGATGATGAGGACAATGCCATAGAAGAAGTGCGTTTGCCAATGAAAGAAATAAGGCAACGTCAGCAGACTTTCCCAGGCAGTACAAGTTATGTCAATACAACATACCAAATTGTGTACGCGTATGAAAATGTTGCAAAGATAGATAACACCTAAGCCAGGAACATTACCACAAAAACATGTACTGTGAAATATTATTATTCCAGTAGCAATTCTATGGACACTCTGGGGATTTTCGCTTCAGTCATATCCTTGTATGTGGTGTAACAATACCATCAAAGAAATTTGTTTAGCGATGAAACAAAAAAGGCAACTTGAGCAATCTTAGCCAGGCAGCGTAAGTGATACCAAATAAAGCGCAAAATCGTGTACGCGTATGCGAATCTTGCAGCGATTGATGACGCCTAAGTGAGGAGCATTACCGCAAAAATTATATCGTGAAATCCTATTTTAATATGCCTGATAGCGCAAGAAAGATAATAATGTGTGGAGCAAGCACATGCTGAAATATCGTGGAGCGCAACCTTTCACCCCTTGAAAACAATGTTCAGGAATTACCTATGAAAAAAAATTAGGAGCACCACAGCAACGTCTATATTCTATGAAAACAGGTTACGCCAGGTGCTCAGTGGATTTATCGAGAAAGCTGGGTTAACGAAAACATTTTCGCGTACAGCATGTTGAACAATGTTGCAAAGATACGCGAAAGGAGAGGAGCCTATCATATAAATCATAATATCACATTTACCTAGCAACGTTTAACATACGAGCCCTCTCGAGTGAAGCAAGCTTAGCAGGACTCTATGTTAAACTGTCAGGCAATATGTGATGTCTTACTATACTTTGGTTTGAAGAGCTGGTGGAGCTTATACAGTGCGGAGTAACGACCACTTCCACTGCTACAGTGGACTGCCACATAAGAAGCAATATGGGGTCGGATGCGTCATCCGTAAGGAGACACCGGGCAACATTGACGACTTCTACAGCAACAAAGAAAGGGTAGCACTAGCCGTAATAAAGCTAAATAGGAGGTATAGAATAAAGGTAGTAAAAGCCTATGCTCGAACGTCCATTTACGGCGTTGAAGAAATAGATGAGCCTCATGAAGATGTTGAATTAGCCATGAGAACAGTGCAAATTCAGTATACCGTAGTCATGGGCAACTTTCAATGCTAAAGTTGGGATAAAGCAGACTGGTGAACAAGCAATTCCCAATACAGCATTGATTCAAGCAACAGTAGAGGAGAGATGGTAGAATTCAGAGAAAGGAATAAGCTCCGTATAACGAATACCGTAAGGCCCTTCCGTAATTGATTGGATTCGCGCGTTTCTGACACCACGTGTTCAATTTGTAACCACTAATGACGCTAACGTACCTTTAGCTCCAGTTGACTCCGGTGTTCCGCAAGGGTCCGTGTTCGGTCCTTCATCATTCCTAATTTATATTAATGACATGCCCACTCACGTTTCCCCGACCATTTGTCTATTTGCGGATAACTACATCTTGTATGGTAAAATAACTAATTCCTCATATTCTAGCAATTCAGGACGATTTCAATAACATAAGTTGAGTGGTGTCGGACATGGCGCATGAAATTAAACATTAAAAAGTGTAAGACTGAGGATTTCTCGTACTAACGTGATCTACCCCACCTACTCGCTAAATAACATCCGACTAGAATTTGTAACGTCACACTGATACTTGGGGGTCCACATTGCCAGCAATCTATCCTGGAAAACTCATATTGATCACATAACCTCTAAGGCCACTCGTACACTGGGATACTTTCGTCGGAAATTTTCTCTAGCATAATCATCGCTAAAACTCTTATTGTACACAACTTCCATTCGCACACAGCTTGAGTGTGCATCATCAGTATGGGACCCTGGTCATGACACCCTCATACAATCTCTAGAGGCAATACAGAATCGCTCAGCGTGTTTCATTCTCACCAACTACCAAAGAAATGCGAGTTTTTCTAACATGAAGGCTCTCCAAGACTTCCCGCTGCTATCAACCTGCAGAAAATTAAGTCTGCCTAAGTCTGTCCATAAAATCTACTACCACAACGCATATTTACGTTCTATCTTTGTTCAGCCGCCACCACACATTTCACCTCGCATCGACCTCCGCCAAAAGGTATACATTCCGCACTACAACACTCTCGGCTTTTGATAGTCATTTCTTCCCCAAACGAGCAAAGATTGGAGTAACTCAGCCGCATTACTTGAAAGCATAATTGACAACCATAACTGTAAAACAATACTTCAAAGTTTTATGTTATAAATTAATGTTGCATTGGCTTGTTCTGCTATATAACTGCTGTTATGCCTTAATTTTAGGTTATGGCGTGTATTTTTATGTGGTATATTCTTCTTTACTTTCTTTTTTCTTCCGCCATGTATTTGTGGCACGCTTTCCAAGTTTCTATTTACCATTGTGACTATCTTTTATACCATGTTTGGCGATGTTTCTGTCATGTTGTTGCCTTCCTTCATTACTTGTTTTCTTAAATGAATTATTCGCTTCCACCTATTTTGCTTTGACGCTTTCTTCGAAAGTTTTTGCGTCTTTGTGCTTATATTTTTTCTATAATCAACTATTGTGTGATTTGCCTCTGTCTTTACCTTGCCCCTGCCCTCTGCAATGTACAACCGCACCTTGAGGGCATAATAAATAAATAAATAAGTAAATAAATAAATAAATAAATAAAAATAAATAAACAAACGAATGTCTTCTTCAAGAAGTGTAGCAATAGGAAGGGTACCTGGGAAAGCCATAATGGGAAAAAGAAGTCAAAGGTTTTCATACTGTCTGGCAATCCCAGCATAGTGCAGGATTTAGAAGTGTTAGGTAGGGTGAAGTGCAGTGTCTATAGGTTAGTAAGGTCTATGATTTGCCTCAATATTAAGAGAGAAAGAATAAAGTCAGACAAGACGAGACAGGCCAACCTAGATTCAGTAGGCGAGAAGCCGAACAATTCAGGCTGGTCCTAGCAAACAAATGTGCAGCTTTAGAACAGAGAGATCAAGATGACAGAGAGGTATTGAATGAAACGTTGCTAGGCTGACTTCACAAGCAGCAATTGAACTGGTAGGTAAGGCACCAAGCCAACCAGTAGGTAAGCTCTCTCAAGTAGCGAAGGACCTAATAAAGATAAGGCAAAGAAGGGAACTGCCGAGCTCAAGAGATCAGACAGAATTCGCGGAACTGTCAAAACTTATCAAGATGAAGAAAGTAAGGGATATTTGAAATTATATAGTGGCAGAGACTGAGAAAGCAGTAAGACATGAACGCCGAATGAAATCAAGGAGAAGAAAGCATGGCGTAGGACAACCCAGGATGTATGCACTGAACGATAGGCAGGGTAATATTATCACTAATTGCGAAGATATAGTAAAATCAAGGGAAGAATTCTATACCGATCTGTACAGTAACAACAGCTGCTACGCTACCTCCATTCGGAGTAGTAATGAACCGGATACTGAGGCTGCTTCTTTAACTCGCGACGACGTTGGAAGGACTATGCAAGATATGAACCGGGTAAAAGCGGCAAAAGAAGATTGAATGGCAGCCCATTTCATCAAAGATGGAGGAGATATGTTTGAAAAACTTGCGGTCCTTTATATGAAATCTGTCACGACTTGAGGGGCTCCAGAGAGCTGGAAAAGTGACAATAATATACCAATCCGCAAAAACTAAACGGTAAACAATTGAAAGAATATAGGCCTGCTAGTTTAAGTATTGTGTGAAATATTCAGAAAGGTAATTTCCGATTGAATAAAGGCAACACTTCAGTTCAGTCAACCAACATGCAGACTTTGGGATGGGATAGTCTACGATGTATCACATCCACGCCATCCATCAGATAACGAAGAAATCTTCGCAGTACAAGCACCCTATCTGTGTGGTTATGATAGATTCTTAAATGGCATTTGATTTAGTAGAGATACTAGCAGTCATAGAGACAATAAGTAATCAAGGAGTAGTGGAGGCATACATGAATATCTTGGAAAATGTCCTGAAATATTCAACTCACCTGTCGCTGAATATAATAGGCCGTCCAAATCGCGATATAGCCAGTTCATGAGGGCTGCAATGTGGGCTTTTTGGAAATGCATCTTCAAGGGGAGTACGGTACCGCGATTAAAAGACGGGACAAAAGAAGCCACACAGGGACACACACAGCGCTAACTTCCAACAATGATTATTATCGAGAACCAGGTTCTACTTATACAATCATCCAAAATGAGTCACAGCCATGTAAACAGATTAACAATCAGAGCGAAACATTTTTCGTGATATGTTAAGCAATGCGCAAAAATTTCAGTTCTTTTTCAGAGAGAGCCAATGATGGTTTTCTCATACATGAATCCCCTAGGTCATCAATCTGCCTTACTTCTATTATAAGGCTAATGAGTTCACCCTTATTTCTACCGGTAATGACTGTTGATTCGAAGAGAGGGGAGCACTTATGTTGCTTACAATGAAGGGAGAGAAACCCGTCTGATACAAGTTTGTCGACTTTATTTTTGTGTTTGCGTAGTCTATCATTAATGTATCTGCCCGACTGTCCGACGTAATACTTCCCACAAGATAAGGGTATACGATATATAATTGATATTTTAGAATCTCTAAACTTCTTCCTGTGTTTAGCTTGGCATCTAGGGGCACTTTGTTTCTTTTCTGGTCTTGTTTTCCTGCACAGGCTGATTAGGTTGTTGGGTGCTGAAAAAAACCACATCAGTGTCAGCTCGGCGGGCAATGTTCTTTAGGTTGTGCGACAACCGGTGGATATAAGGTATCGCTGTTGGTCTTTTTTTCTCTCAGTTACTATTTCCTTCCGTTCTTTCAGCAGTCCCTGATTGCTGCACTTGCCTAAGTGTTCCCTCTGTAACTGATGTCAGTACATGATTGGGATAACCTGCTTCATGTAGCCGCATGGCCGGTTGTGTGAAGGCTTCGTCAGGGCGATGATTGCATGAATGATGGCATGATGGCATACTAGCGCACTTACTAAATCATGCCGCCATTCCACTGACGAAGCATTCATACAACAGGCCATGCGGCTACATGAAGCAGGTTATCGCAATCATGTACTGGCATCACTTGCAGAGGGAAATCTTAGGCAAGTGCAGCAATCAGGGCTCCTGAACGATGGGAAGGAAATAGTAACCGAGAGAAAAAAAGACAAAAAGTGATACCTTATATCCACCGGTTGTCGCATAAGCTAAAGAAAATTGCCCGCCGAGCTAACACTGATATGGTTTTTTTTTCACCCGCCGTGGTTGCTCAGTGGCTATGGTGTGGAGCTGCTGAGCACGAGGTCGCGGGATCGAATCCCTGCCACGGCGACCACATTTTGACGGAGGCGAAATGCGAAAACACCCGCGTGCTTAAATTTAGGTGCACGTTAAGTAATCCCAGGTGGTCGAAATTTCCGCAGTCCTCAACTACGGCGTGCCTCATAATCAGAAAGTGGTTTTGGCACGTAAAACCCCATAATTTGATGTGGTTTTTTCAGCATGCAACAAACTAATCAGCCTGTGCAGGAAAACAAGACCAGAAAAAAAAAGAAAGGGCCCCTAGCTGCCAAGTTGAACACAGGAAGCAGTTTATAGATTGTAAGACATCAAGTATATATTGTATACCCTTATCGTGTGGGAATTATTACGTCGGACATTCGGGCAGGTGGATTAATGATAGACTGCGCGAACACAAAAATAAAGTCGACAAACTTGCATCAGATGGTTTCTGTCCCTTCATTTGTAAGCAACATAAGTGCTCCCCTCTCTTCCAATTAACAATCATTAGCGGTTGAAATAATTATGAACTCACTAGACTTATAATAGAAGCCGAGCAGATTGATGCCCTAAGGGATGCATCTATCAGCTAAGCATCATTGGCTCTCTCTGAAAAAGAACTGAAATTTTTTCCATGGCTTAACATATCACAAAAAATGTTTCGCTCTGATTGTTCATCTTTTCACGTGGCTGCGATTCATGTTGGTTGAGTGTATAAGAAAGACCTGGTTTTCGATAATAAAAATTGTTGGAAGTTAGCGCTGTGTGTGTCCCTATGTGTCTTCTTTTATCCCGCCTTTTAACGGCGCTACCGTACTGCCCTTGAATATAACTAGTGTTCTATTCCTGGGCACTACCATCGACACAAAACTACTATGACGACGAGCAGTTGAGAGTGTTGTGGCTGCATAAGTGCAAAGAGTTAACGCATTTCGTAGCATGGCAAGTGTACATTGGCGAAACTATCCTATGTGAATACCTAAACTGAACGCTGCATTGATAACAAGCCGCATTATTTATAAGCAGCCGCTGATAGAACCATCACCGGGCCAATTAAAGCGCTTAGAGGTAGTGCACAGACAGGAACTTCGCTTGACAATGGGATTTCCCTACGCGGCTTCAAAAAATGAGGTTAATAATCAAGGAGAGTCTCACAGAAAGGAACTTCGCTTGACGATGGTAGTTCCCTAGGCGGCTTCAAAAAAGAAGGTTAATAATAAAGGAGAGTCTTTTCCACTCTGCGTTTTGGAATATGAGGCCTTGCTGATGCAGCTTTTAAGGGCAGGCGAGTCGCATAGGCGCGGCGCTTCTCCGGTGGCTAAGAGCAAGAACTCGCTCCCATTTCCTTGTGGCGCTGAACACCGTTCAATTTTTAGGATTCCAGTGGGCTAAACGGAGTCGCCACGAGCCGCCATGTTCTTTTGCGGCCGTTACGTGCAGCCTAAGTGTACCCCACCTATGGACGAAACACACCAATTCAACTTCAGAAGCAAAGTTTCTTGTGCTAGACAAGTTGAGCAAAGCGTTTCACACCAACCTACAAGTGCACAAAGACGGGTTGGTGTGTTTACAGACAGCCGCGCAGCGGCATTCTACATACCCTCCTTAGATGTATCATGGTCTGTCCGCCTTGATCTCGTAGGTTCGTCTACAACAGCAGAAATTGCCGCCATTACTGCTGCCTTGCAAAACTACGCACTTATTTCGCACGTGACATGGTGGTGCTGACGGACTCAAAAACATCGTCACAACAATTACAGCGTGGCCTACATCGAGACAAGTTGACAAGGCAATCTCTAGCACTGATAAAAGTTATAATGAGTAAGAGATTTAGCTTAAAATTTCAATGGATGCCTTGTCATTTAGGACGTTAAGGAAATAAAAAAGCTGATGCTCTTGCATGCCTGGCACTGACACGTGTCCCAAAAGTAAGAGCGCCAAAGAATTTTTTCGGGACCGTAAGTATGCAATCCGTATTAACTTTAGGGCGATCCACCAGGTTCCATACCCAGCTTGTGTGGCCCATAGACTCACTCGGGTAGAAGAAACGCTGTTGTACCGAATCCGAACCGACTCCGTGTGTAACCCGGCTTGGTTATTCCAGACTGAACTATGCGCTTCCCCGTTATGTGCCTTCTGTGGTAATATTGCCTATCGAACGTTTCGTATCAATATTCCCGCAGTTCGACAGAAAGAAAAAGGATAGTCACCAGTCTGCAACAGAATGGTCTTTCGCACATGAGCTTAAAAGACGTCGTTTTTCCCCGGAGGGACGGCGGCAATCAGAAAAAGGGCGCAATTACTGCTCGTTGCCATCATGCGGACACGAGGCTCTTCGACACTTCGTGACGCACACAGTGACAGTCATTGGAAGCTCAGGAGGAACTACTGCCGGCTACGTACTCCAGGCTGACCCCGCCTGCTGCAACACCACAACCACCACCACCATCTACAAATATTCCACAGCTACCTTGAATCGCCCCAAGAAACGAAGAAAGATACCTATAAAGAAACGGTTCACGCAAGGGGGCAAAATCTCCCAATGCCATTCGCTGCATGGTTGCAAGTATTCAAGATATTAAACCCCTAAGGACCAGGAATAAAGGTCAACGGCGAATATCACAAAAGCCTTCGGTTTGAAGATGACATTGTTCTCTTCAGTAAGACTGGGGAGAAATTGCTACAAATGACTGAAGGCCTTAGCAGCGAAAGTATAAGAGTGAGATTGAAGGTTATTATTTAGTAAACAAAGATAATGCTTAATAGTCTGGCAATGGAACAGGGGTTGAAGATCGCCAGTGAGTCTCCGCAGCCTCTGAAGGAGTACGTTAACCAAGGTTAATTGCTCGCGGGGGACACTGATCGTGAAAAGGAAATTTACAGAATATAACAATGGGTTTGAGTGCATTGCCAGGTCATGACCACTATCTTTAAAGAGAAAGGTGAACAATCAATGCCTTCTACCGGTGCTAACATATGGGACAGAAACTTGGAGGTCGAAAAAGAAGCTCGTGGATAAGTTAAGGATTGTGCAAAGGGCAATGGAACGAAGAATGTTAGGCGTACCGTTAACTGACAGGAACCCAAAGGTGTGTATGAGAGAGCAAAGAGGGATAGCCTATATTCTAATTGACATTACGAGAAAGAAATATAACTAGGCAGGTGAAGTAACGCGTAGGATAGATAACCGATGGACCATTATAGTTACCGAATGGGTGCCAAGAGAAGGGAAACGCTGTTGAAGACAGCAGAAAACGAGGTGGAATGAAGAAGTTAAGAAATTCGCAGGCGCTAGCTGGAATCAGTTGGTGCAGGGCAGGGGTAATTGAAGAACGCGAGGAGAGGGCTTGGTCCGGTAGTGGACATAAAATAAGCTGATGATGATGGTGTTAATGTTGATGATGATGATCATATGCACCTCTGAATAGCGGCAAGTACTTGTTGCTAGGTGACACGATAGAAAGGTGGCACACATTGAATATATTGTACATAGTCGAAAAGATGGTGCAAGCAAATTAAAAAGACCGATTATTCGCAGGAAAAGCGTTTCTACTTGCCTATTCCTATACCGACAGCTACAAGTGCCGGAACTACGATATCTAATGCGGTCGATGCACGCCCTAGTGGGGGACTCAAGAATACTATTATTCATCTAGTATTCCTTACCACGCAACTAAACCTAAGTTCACGAGTATTTGTGATCTTTGGCCTCGTGGAAATGCAGCTTAAGCGACAGGGCTCAAACCTGCCGCAAGACCAAGCTCAGCAGCAAAATGTCATAGCCACTAAGTTACCGCGGAGGCTTCAAAAAGTGGTTCAAACTGCTAATAAAGAGCATTATAATTGTATAGCATGGAAATATTGGAAGCCTTTTAGGTCTGTGCGGAATATACACAACTTAATAAAAATATTACAGGGATATTGCTAATTTTGTAGTTTTTCTTGTAGCCCAAAAGCACAAGGACGTAGAAGAGAAAACACATACACACGGGTGCCTGCGTGTGGCTGTTTACTCTTCTACTTCCTTGTGCTTTTTTCGCTACAAGAAAAACTGCCAAACGTTACGCCAATAAGGCCAAATATCTGCGCTGACATTGCTAAGCCACTAATTGAACTCACAGCGCGGTAAGTGGTGAATCAAGTCACTTAGTGTGCTGATGCGGACAGGGTACTTAAAGAGTTGAAAGAAATCCCGTACAAAGGGGTGATGTTGTTGACGCCGGATTTCTAAGCCATACTGGCTGTTCACAGCTGTTCCAGCAAACGCCGCAGCGGCTTGCTTGGCTCAGATCATGGAACGGGGTGAAGAGTGGCGCAAATCATTTGGATGCCATCGCTTCAACGGTACTAAGATGAGGTGAGCCCTCTGTAAAAGGGAGCAGTTAGCCGTAATCTGGACCCTACGTAAGTTCCTCATACGGGTTTATGACGCCCTAGTAAGTATGGTGTCTCACCAGAACCCTATAGCCTATTTAACCACGATGCACCTCCCGGCCGTGAACCTTGGCCTCTGGGCGCTAGCACTATAGCGCAACAACGGATATTCCTATTTCGTTAACCTCCCTGCATTTCCCATTATTCTTACTTATTTATGTCTCTACGCCCTCACATAGCAAAGCACATGGCTTTGCAACGTAATCCCAGCTACACCAAAGGCTGGATGTCAGGGTCTATACGCTGCTGCCACGCGTAGACGTGAAGTAACGCATGCCGGTGTTCTGCCCCACCTGGGATGTCCCACATAAACTTCCTAAAATAGAGCCATATTTAAAAACAATGTGCACTTTGATCTTTTTGTATCTAAATATTCGCCTCTACTGCATAGAAATTTTTATGGCTTTTCTAATATTCATATTATTGTGGGGTATCTGTAAATATCACGAACAGCATTCGCTTGAGTATCATGAGATCAGTACGAGCGGGAAATTTGGTTTGTGCACCACGGAGGCATCGGAGGTTAATTGTTGATTCAGTATGACACGAAAAAAGATTGCAAGTGCAGTCTGTCTTCAGATATATATATATATATATATATATATATATATATATATATATATATATATATATATATATATATATATTGGCGCAGTACAACGCAGACAGTGGACACGGAGACGTTCAAGAGCCGCAGGACAACTTGTTCAACATACAAAACAGGCCAGAGCCACGTCTTCTTCGATCTCGCCGAATCCCACTGACCCACTAGACGAAATCCGTTAATGTCCCTATCTTCGTTGTCGTCTGCATAGAATAATAGATGCACGCGTCATTTGTCCCTCCCTAAGAGAGCATCGTCCCGATGCTAGACCAGAAGTGTCACTTGCGGAATTAAGGGTCTCTCGCATAGTTATTCGCTCACATACGGCTTCATGCGGACAACGCGCACAAGTTCAGGACGGTGCGTGCAGCGCCGCGTGCAACTGGGACTATCGGGGACGACCTCGTCACTGAGTCGGCGCAATACTGGATATGGTCCGAGGTATCGCCTTAACAGCTTCTCGGAGAGGCCTCGTTTTCGTATGGGTGTCCAAACCCATACTTTGTCGCCGACGTCATAGATTACTATTCGACAGTGAAGGTCATAGCGCCCGGCGTCGTAGTCTTGCTGCTGGCAGATCCGCACGCGCGCGAGTTGCCGAGCCTCTTCTGCGCGTTTCGTAAACACAGCGGCGTCCCGTCAAAGTCATGTGGAAGCATAGCATCCAAAATCGTTTGTACATCCCGCCCATGAACAAGGGTGAACGGAGTCATGCGCGTCGTCTCCTGTTTCGCCGTGTTATATGCAAAGGTGATATACGGTAGGATGTCGTCCCAATTTTTATGTTCAACATCCACGTACATGGAGAGCATGTCTTCAATTGTTTCGTTTAGGCGTTCTGTTAATCCTTTGGTTTGTGGATGGTAGGCGGTTGATTTCCGATGCGCCGTTCCACTTAGCAGCAAGACGTGATCTAAAAGCGCAGCCGTGAATGCGGTTCCTCGGTCTTGTATTACGACGGTTGGTGCGCCGTGTCGCAACACAATGTGCTCAATGAAAAAGCGCGCCACCTCTTCCGCTGTGCTTCTCTGGATTGCCTTTGTTTCAGCTTAACGTGTGAGACAGTCGGTCGCTATTATAACAAAGCGATTCCCGGCAGTAGAAGTAGGAAGCGGACCCAATATATCCATTCCGATTTGGTCAAATGGTCTTTGAGGAACCTGGATGCGTTGCAGGAGGCCGGCTGGTTTCGACGGAGGCGACTTGCGCCTCTGGCAGTCGAGGCAAGTGCGGACGTGATGTTTCACGGTGGTGTTAAGTCTCGGCCAGTAGTATACCTCTGCTTCACTCTGGCCAGCGTTCTCGTGTAGCCTAAGTGACCAGAAGTCACCTCGTTGTGACAGGCTTGAAGTACTTCCGTACGAAGATCTGTAGGAATGACGAGCAGATAGGGGGACCCGGTCGAAGAAAAGTTTCTTTTGTAGAGGACTTTGGCCCGCAAACAAAACGGCCTCTTGCGAAAACTCTAGGCGGTTTCGCAGATCTGCCCTCTAAGTAATTGATGAGCTCAAGCAACTCAGGGTCGTCCCGTTGTTGTTGGGCGATGGTGGATGTGTCCAGAACACACAGAACACAAAGAAATGCTGACTCTCCTTCGGGTGGAGCAGACGACTCTATCGGCGTTCGAGACAGGCAGTCAGCATCCGTATGTCGTTTCCCCGACTTGTACTTGACAGTCATGTCAAACTCTTGCAGCCGTAGGCTCCAACGCGCCAGTCGTCCCGAAGGGTCTTTAAGGTTTGTCAACCAACACAGTGAATGGTGGTCGCTGATAACTGTGAAGTGACGGCCATACAAATATGGGCGAAATTTCATAACATCCCATACTACGGCGAGCCATGCAACCTATCCCGACCTAACCCGCTTAAGCCGCGGTGATTAGGACATCAGCGCAATCGTCACGCCAGTCTTGGCAGTATAAATTTCAGTCGAGGTAGCATGACGTCATCAAGTCGAGTGCACAGGCCTGTTATGAAGAAGGCGTTGGTTTAGCTCAGTTATTAAGACAACCACCTTCTTAGCATGGGGTTATATGATTGAAACTCACTACCAAGAAAGTGTTTCCTTCTGAATTTACTCTATTTTTATATAGTAATTTCTTTTAGCGATTATCAAGCTCACAGTTATAATGCAGACAAGAGCTTTCGCGGACTATGAACGGGTAGTTAACACACCTAGCACGCTATCGAGGCCGCATGTCTTTGTTTTTTCATCCACTCCGCTCCCTCCAGACACACTTCGTTATGTGGCGTCACAGCCAATGAGAATTACGCTTCCAATTCGCTGCTGCAGACACAGACACTGGCTTTTTCGCTCGATGTTTCATTTGACGCTTTCGCTTCAAAAATTCGAAAGAAACCATATCACTTATAGACTGTCCCCATGCAGTCTGCAAGAGCCCTGTATGGTGCATTCATTATAGAGGGAAAGGACATTTGTTTTCATGGATGATGCATTCCGGAATTTCCGTTTTCTTTCAACGCGAGCGGGAGTTAAAGTGTTGAGGAAACTATTATTCATACCTGAATCGGCATTCTTTCCAGCAACGATTCTTTACACGTGTTGTACACACGGCAGGAGACCAGTAGCGCCTGGAAAAGAGACGTGGTATCTCACGGAGAATGTCGATGCTGAATAATGCGTCCGCAGCACCACCACCTACCAAAATTTATTACGCTAAAGCATACATTAGAAGCGGCATTTCGGTTCAATTTTCACGCTTGCGTTCTCGTCATCATTTGCGTAAGAGTAGTTGTAATGACCTACCCTATATCGGCGTCAAAAATCACCTTTCTTGTAACACAGCTTCTATTCCTGCCAGATTAGTTAGAGTTGCCCTAAGCAACTGACCTAAGTTGTTACACATCAATTTCGTAGTACAAGCAATGGGTTATTTAAAGCTGTATTCAGCTATTACGCTGCTGAATCGTATTCAGCACTATAGAATATAAGATGCGATTTGGTACAGAAAGCTAAAGAATAATTAAAAAATAGTAAACGAAATATTCTAAATTACCAGCATGATGCGCATGCTACACGCTGCCTTATAGCTTTATTGAGCATTGTACGTAGGCAACAGGTCGCACAAAATCTCCAGCGAAGGCATGAAGCATTCTGTAAAAGCACTTGCCTGTAGAATCTCTATCGGAAATCAAGCAAAACATGCGCTCGTCAATATCTTAGTTTAAAAGCACCTGTACAGCTACCTCTAAAAGATTTCGTAGCCGCAATGTGATCTCACTAACTATGGCGGAACAATGACAACCTATGTCTTTATTTAGGTAACGACCATTCTGAATTTCCATACGCACCTTGCGCAGCTCGGCTGAATGGATACTTTTTGCCAGTTCTACCAGCTCCTTTTTACATGTTCGCATGAAGTCTCCGAACAGGGCCTTTGCCCACAGAAGGCGACGTCCGATTGCTATAGTTTAAGCGGTATGGGACCAAAAAGTAGACGCATGAAATTAGAAAAAACTTTTCTTTTTTTGTCGAAACTTTATTTACCCAATGCTATAGCCTAAGCGGTATGGCATCAATAAAATGGTAGCATGAGGTTTGGATGAAATTTTATATTATTGTGAAAATGCAATTTAAACATTGCTAGTTTGTACGGTCTCGGGACACTTAAATAGATCTATTTTATATGGATTAAACATTAAAATACCTTCAAAATTTTACTTACCCGATGGTACATTTCGATTGCCCTATGCTAGAGTTTAAACGGTGGGGGAAGAAAGCAATGGAGAGAAGAAATAAGGACGTAATTTCAGTAAGTTTTTAAAATATCATTTAACCAATGCTTAAGTTTAGGATCCGAGATGTGGATACATAAAATTTGGATGAAACTTTATTGCAATGTAAACAATTAATTTTCAATGCTAGAGTTGAAACGGTATGTAATCGATGAAATGGAAGCACGAAATTTGGGCGTAACTTTATTGACATAATTTCATTTACCTAAGCTTTAGTATAAACGGTGTGGGATCAATGAAATGGAAGCAAATTTTGATGAAAGTTTGTTTTATTGTGAAAATGTAATTTAACCGATCCTAGAGTTTAACGGGTTTGAGATCAATAAAATGGAAGCATGAAATTTGTGTGAAGCTTGATTTCATTCTCAAAGTTCTGTTAACCAATATTACACTTTAAACTGTTTAGTATAAAATTTACAGTGAACTACAATTATTTTGAAAATTTTATTTAAGCAATGTTGCAGTACATCGGTATCGGATTAGCGAAATGTAAACATGAAAGTTTGATAAAATCTCTTCGCACTGCAAAACATTTCATTTGCCCTGTGCTAGAGTTTAAACGGTGTGGGATCAGAGAAATGGAGAGGTGAAAGAAGGACGTAATTTCATTAAGTTTTTAAAATATCATTTAACGAATGCTTAAGTTTAGGCAGTATGTGATCAATGAAATGTATGCATGAAAGTTGCACTAAACTTTTTTATGGTCAAAATTTTACTTCACCAATCCTACTGTTTAAACGGTATGAGAATTATTTACGTGATACTGTCGACCTCATGTCGTCCAATCAGGATGGCCCAAACCAAACATGCAATATACGGAACTCCAAGAAACAGGAGTGGAAGCCGATAAAATGCAGGGGTGATCACTAACAGCAGATAGGCAGAGTAATGAGAACATAAATAGAACACAAACTACGTTGGTAACCGCATATGCAAAAGCGTGATTTTCAAACACTTCTGGAACGATGAAATAGATGCATAAAATTTGCACAGAAATTAATTTTATTGCCCAAACTCACTTAAACAATGCCATAGTTTAAATTCTACGGAATCAATGAATTAGCCGCATGAAATATGGATGTAATTAATTTTATTCACCAAATGTAATTTAAACAATGCTAGAGTTAAATGGTGAAACATCAATGAAACGGAAGCATGAAATTTAGATGAAACTATTTCATTCTCAAAGTTAATTTAACCAATGCTACAACTTAAATGGTATAGGATCAATGAAATGGAAACACGAAATTGGGATGAAAGCTTATTGCACTATAAAAATTTCCTGTCACCAATGCTATAAGTTTTCACATAAGCAAGGGAAAGAAGCGATGGTGCAAGGCCTTCATGTTCAATAATAGGGAAATATAATACAGCCCGTTTTATAGTGACTTACAACAAGAATGGAGAGGTATCTGACACAAGTGTACACAATGATCACTGGAACGCTGCCGGTTAACTTACATTTTGTCCTTGCGTTATCATACGCAGTTAGTTATCATTCACCATAGCTCATGTTTTGTACCTCTAGGACGAGGTACCCTAATCTTCGCGCTCTGAAAGCTAAAGTAACGTACCGTCTGGAGACAAAGTTACTCTGCTACAATTTGTCAGGCAACCAAGTTTACGCTCATCAAACGTACTATCAACCCGAATTGAAGCCTCAACAATTCGCTCAGAAATATAATGCACTGTTGCGTTTACGGGATCACCTGGTTTTGTAACAGTTACGTTAACTTAGCTCTAGATTGTTCGTACGGAATCACAATCATGCTAGAAACAAGCTATGGCGTGATTTTGCCTTTTATTATAATGTAAAAAAGGGGAAGAGGTTTTAGGGCCAGGCTTTCTTTCTCGCATTTATATTGGGGCACATGGTACATATTTATTGTTCCCGTAGAACTTGATGTTATTTTGTCCATCAAAGATAACATCGCAAAAGGAGCTTACAGTATTGTATTCAACCTGAGAATGAAATGGCTACTTACGTGGCAGTTGCGTGTTGCATGATGAACCAGGGTTCACGAAATATTCCACGAACACAATTACGATCAGGATACGCACAAATTTCGCATACATTCTTGACTATCACTAGAGAACTCGTTGATAAAGAATCTCCGGAACCGGCCTCCATTGTATTGATGTTAGCAGTAGTAGTCTGCTGAAATATGAAACACACGGAAATTTTATCACTCAGGGTTCAGTGCCAAGCGCCCTTAAATGAGCCTTGCAATCTTTGATAAACAACATCCGCTAAAAGGAGATCTGATTTTCTTGGCCGTTGAGCAAGGCTGGAGGCCCACTTCAATTTTGATCGTATATACAAGGTAAATATACCTGGTAGCGAAGCTTCCATAGGAGCCCATACGTTCAAAACATGGCGGTCCATCGCCGGTTCATGGGGCTTAGCGCCATCTGGATGTGGTGGGAACACTTCCGGCGGAAAAAAAAATAACGTGACGCCATGTCCGTTAAAAGCAGAAGTGACGTCATTTTGTTTTCGAAGGCGCGAAATTTGTTTTGTTGTTCTTCCTTTGGAGCTGTATATTCAAATGCCCCGCCATTCGACTTGATGGGCGTTTCGAGCTTTCAGCGTGGAAAGCGATGCAGGAAAAGGCCAGCCGTACGGTTGTCGAAATCGCATCCCTGCACAGAACATACTTTCTTTGGAGGCCGACGAAAGCTTTAGGTGTAGAATGCTGATCCTATTGTCGGATGCCAAGCCCGTCGGCCAGCGCAGTCTCACGAAAACTACACAATTATCTGGCGGTCGTAACTCACTGCTTTTGACTGAACAGATTAAGAAGCAATGAAGCTTACCCGCGTCACCAAATTCAGACAATCTTCGACAAGCAAGAAAGCACAAATTGCTAGGGGGGCGTATTTAAACAGGTGATACGAGTGCGCCTTTCTGCCCATTTCAAGACGTGCATTGCACTACGAGTGATAGTGGCGTCAACGCCCCCTGTAGCGATGGGCACTGAAAAGAAATGCATTTATTAATAATAATAAAATTAAACGTATTTTCTTAACTCATAACGAACATATAAAATTGACTAGGAATTTTATTCTTGTTGAATGAATCTAACTGGGTCTCGTTTGAATTATAAAACGCGTTTTTATTTCCCAATGTTTGTTCCCTCCAAACATATTCGCACTTCAATCGCTGCTCCCATAACCCCCCATGCTGATGTCGGTGACAATCTGTACTGAACCGCTTTTCGCCCGAAGCTTCGCGACCTATTTGAATCGACCTTGGTATATATATGAGCCATCTCAACTTTCTAGATCTACATACTTAATTTAGGATTCTGACTTGTTTGCGAACAACAGAGCCCCTCTGTAGCAGTACAAGTGACAAAAAAATTTCAAACACGAGATAAAGAAAATGTATAGTGGTAAAAAATAACCGCGTTCTTCTTGTTTGCGCTCCTCACTGCTGCATCTTGCCCCAATCAGCGCGAAAGCAACGCTCCCAGTCATGTAACCCTGCCACAATAAGCCAAATGTCCGGTTAGGCAGCAAGCAGTGCTTGAAGCATAGTAATACCCGTCATATTAGGAAATGTACAGCGTAGTCGCACACGTGAAGATCCCACCAATGAGTTTGTAATCATCCCATACATTCATAAGAGTTAACTTGATCAAAAATGTCACGGAAGGCTGCAGCATCAGGGCAGCGTTTACCGCTAATTGAACTTTCACGTCTGCGCTTACCTGCCAAAAAAAGAAAGGAAGCCCCAGTTGGTGCTCAGCGCAAGCGACTGCCCAATGAGGAACAGTAAGGCTGCACTTCCTGCACGCCTGCCGTTGTATACTTCGAGCCACAAGTCGCCCAAGAGGCAGGTTGATGAAAACTAAACTCTAGGAGCATCATTTCTCCCTGTCTTACTCGCCACGCTGGCACTTGGTAAATCCTTTTAGTGTTTGTTGCTACAGACAAAATTTCACGGACTCCCACATCTTATCAAGAGACGGATATCAAATACAATGAAATTTACAGAGCCGTCCCACCTCAACAGGATCAAGCATGCGTGTGACAAGCAGTCGCCTATATCATTTCCTGGAAAATAATTCAAGGACGTGTGTATATGGTGCATTTGGGCAGGAACGTGCGCTCAAGGTGGCTAAGTATGGACAGCTGGGCTAGTTGGTTGTGATTAGCATTATGAAACATCGTTACAGCGCACAAATGAACAAGGACGAGAACAGAAAGACAACACGAACGGCAGTGTTGGCGTTCGTGTTGTCTTTCTCTTCTCGTCTTTGTTCATTTGTCCGCTGGAACGATGTTTCATAATGCTCAAGATGGATATGAAGAGAAGGTGATAGATTGTCTGCATGAGCTGCGACCTTTGCACCAGCCTGTGTGGTTAGCTTTTCTTTATGTAACTACTCCCCATGTAAATAGTTGTTTATACATTCACGCATTGGGCTCCCCCTTCGAGACATTTGTTCGAGTTCAGGGTAACGTGTCAGAACGGAGCTTCACAGTGGCCACCGCTTCGGTTCTTCACCGATTTCTCAGGAGACGGTGACCAATTGGGCAACGCCTGCGTAGACTGCATCGAATGTCCTATTCACGCACACGCGTGATCCAGGAACCTTCTGCGGCACCGAAGGCGACGACGACCATGACTGGCCGGAGATGTATGAGCGGGTGAGCAGCCACAACAAATGGGATCCCACAATGATGATGTCGAAAATAATTTTTCTTGACGGGAACTGCACGAGTACTATTTCAAAACTACGAAGACGAAACCGTGACTGGGATACCTGTAAGCAGAAGCTGCAAGATCTCTTCGGAAAACCATTGGATCGGGAGGTCATCTCCAAGAAAGAGTTGCCATGACAAGATCAGACATCCACCGAAGGCTATGTCGCCTGCATACAAGACGTCCTGGCTCTCTGCCGCAAAGGTGACGCTGAAATCCTGGAGTCCAAAAAAATTCGGGCACGTCTTAAAAGGTATTGCCGATGAAGCCTTCAATTTACTCATATGTAAAAACTGTACGTCGGTTAATGAATAGATCCATGATTGCAAGCTTTTCGAGCAGTTAAAAGGCTGTCGTATTTATCAGTCAGTTGCACGACTTCCGAATACGGCTGCAGCATCGTCTTGTGAAGACCGACAGGGCTCTTCTTCGCGGCAGCGAAGCCTTCAGAGCTGCTGACGAATATCGTGCGCCGTGAGCTGCACGCCATGTGTCCCGTGGCTCTGCACCCCCCTCTCAACGATAAATGCGCTCCTATTTCTTCCGCTTGTCCAGGCTATTGTGTGCCATGAACTCGCGAATGTCGACTTGCAGTCAGTTGGCACCATGGCCAATTCCTGGCCAACCGAATCTCTTTCGCTACTGCCTACTCTAAATCAATGGATATCTCCAGGTTCTTGCTGCTTGGCGGAGTGTGGAACATTGCATGACCGACCTATTTGCTTCAGTTCTCGCCGCGTAGGTCGTATCGCCAGATACTTTCGAAACCGCTGTTCCTGAATGCCGTTCTCGAACAGTCCTCGTGCAGATGGCGGCTTTCGCCATTTTTCAACTGCAACCTAGCCGGACTGGTACGCCACTGACGGTATGACCCTGTGCCGCCTTCGATCACCGTCACCGAGCAGTCACCAGTCCCGTTCACGGCAAAGTCTTCGCCCGTCGTCTAGGTCACCCTAGTCCCGCCGCCTGTCAACATCATTCCGACCTGGGCTCATACCTCCGGTATAGTAAAATATGCAGCTCCCTGTGCTGACGCTGCCTTGTCGACGTCTCCCCAAAAGCCTCTCACCCCCGCCAACCAGACGCACTAAAGTCGATTTAGATGTCGACGGCATATTTGTCTCAGCGCTTGCTTTGTCTCAGCCCATATCTCAGCCCATATCATGGCTCAGCCCATGTTTGTCTGAGCCCATATCATGCCGATGAGCAGCCGTCTTCGTTGCTGCTTGAAGAAAGTCCTTAAACCTTCCGCATGTCGTGCTATCCGCGTGGCTGATTGAGCAACGCCCATTACTCTTGGCACGTGCACTGCCCGAATAAGTGTTACTGGTTTCAACACCTCCGTTTCATTTGCTGCTCTAGAACGGTGTTCACATGAACTGATTTTCGGCCTTGAATTTCTGTCGAAATATTCAGTACAGATTCACTGCGCTTCTGGCCTCTTCCAACCCGAACTGCTTATTTACTGCTTTGCTCAAAAACGGCTGAACCTCGTTTATGTTCTGTAGATTTCATACGGTTGCCGCTTCAGGCCTCCACGTATATGCATTTGACGTGCTTCCCATCTGTTCCTGACTGTGACTATGTGTGACTCCTAATGTCAATGTTCTCCTGCTACGCACAGTTGCCGTTCTTCACATCCTTGTTGCTGTCGCCGGTAACCCAGTTATTTCTTACTGCTTTAAATTTTGATTTAAGTACGCCAGTTATCCTGAAAGGCATGTCGCTCGGCAACGCTTCTCCCATCGATGATTCCGCTGTCTGTGTATTAGATGTTTTAGATGTTCAGTCTTCATCTGTAGACACCTGGTGTCCGATTAAATCCGCAACGTCCTATTTCGGCTTATTTTCGAAGTTAATTGCTCAAGACGCGTCCCACAGACAAACCCGGATCTTTGTCGCCTCCTGGTGTCTTAACGCGACGTCTTTGGCTTCTAAGATCACCTGCTGGGGCAGAATTTTATTGTGGCCTATAAGATTGACATCGGTAATGCTAGTCGTATACGCCAACGAACTTATCACGTGTCTCACGCCCAACGCAACGTTATTCAAGCTGATGTAAACAAGATGCTAACGAAAAGTGTAATTGAGGCCTATTCGCGTCCTTGGGCATCGCCGGTAGTTGTCGTCAAAAATGAGGATGGGAACTGCAAATTTTGTGTCGACTACCGTCAACTGAACGAGGCCACGAAAAAGGATGTGTACCTTCTCCCGCGGATTGATGATCCTCTCGACTGCCTTCACGGATGGAAATACTTATCCTCAATCGACCTCCGATCCACTTATTGGCAGATTTCTGATTATGAATTCCACTGTGAGGGCAGACCTTTGGTAAAATCGGACGGCCTTTACCATTTTAAGGTTATGCCTCTCGTATTTTGTAATGCTCCAGCAACTTTCTTAAGAATGATGGAATCTCTCCTTCGGAGCTATAAGTGGTCCAACTGCGTATGTTATCTGGACAGCGCCATCGTACTTTCCCATGTGTTTGACAGCCCCCTCAGTTGCTTGGCTGGTATTCTAGAAGCCTTGAGGAAGGTTTGCCTTCGACATAACTATTCTACGTTCTCATTTGGACACCGCGAAGTGAAATTTCTTGGCCATCTTGTCAGTGCTGCTGGTAGAATAGAATAGAATAGAACGTTTATTCCTCTTTCGCGCACTACAGAGCCATAGAGAGAAGATGGCACACTGGGCAAAAAGTTGCTAAGGGCAGTTTGAGGGATATTTACGCATTCAAAAACTTTCCTGTACCCTGCTAAGCAAAATATGTGCGCGACTTCGTGGGCTCCCATGTTTAGTCAGATATCGCCCCGCCACTAACTGGCGTTCTAAAGAAGGACATGACATTCTTTTAGGGCCGCCAACAAGTCAAAGCCTTCAACACGCTTATCCCGTTGTTAACAACGCCACCGATATTAGGTCACTTTGATCCATCGGCACCAGCTCAAGTTCACAGACGTCAGTGCCCAAGGCATAGGTGCTGTTCCCGTCCAGCAGCGAAATCGAGTCGAGTGCGCGCTTGCCTACGCCAGTCGCCTCTTGTCCCCGTCAGAGCACAAATTTTCGTTTACCGAACGCGAGTCACACGTTTTGTTGTCAGCAGTGGCTAAATTTCACCCTTACTTATTGGACCGGCCATTTTCTGTCATCACACACGACCATGTCATGTGCTGGCAATCGTCACTGAAAAGCGCAACTGGCTGCCTTGGTCACTGGCCACACAGATTTCACGGGTATTCTTTCCTTGTGATGTACAAGTCCAGCCGCTTAAATTTCTACGCGAACTGCTTGTCTCGTCATCCCGTCGAGCCTCCAGACAACGACGAAGAGGGCACTGATACTTGCCTTCCGGCCATTTCTGACTTTCGTGACATCGTTACTGAGCAACGAGAGAGCGACTCTCTGGCTCATCATTGCGCGCTTCACTTCAGGACAACCAGATCGCTCAACAAAAATGTCTGTGCTCCATGACGACATTCTTTATCGATGCTTTGATGGACCAGATTTAGTGCTGTTTGTCTCGCGTCATATTCGTTCTACTGTTGTTACTGAGCTCGATGTCGCACCCACGGCCCGATACCTTGAAGGTTCCCGCCCTTGCGACAGAGTTTGACGTCGCTTTTTCTGGCCAGGCCTTTACCGCTCCGTGCGACGTTATGTTGTGGCGTGTGACCTCTTCCAGCAGCGAATGATGCCGTGCGCGCAAACTGCTGGCTACCTTCATCTAATCGATTTTTTACAGAGCATTTCTTGCGTGTCGGCATCAACATTCACGGCCCCTTCCTTACTTTCATAAAAGGAAAGAAATGGATAGCCGTTGTCACCAACTATGCGACGCGCTATGGCATTACACGTGCCCTGCCCACCAGCACCAGCACCAGCACAAGACATAATTCTTCGCCATGGTGTGCCAAGGTAGCTGCTGACAGATCGTGACCACTACTTCCTGTCCCGAGTTGCCGAAGACATACCTCGTTCCTGCTTCATCAAACAGAAGCTCCCAACCGCATATCACCCCCAAATCAATGGACTGACTGAACGACTGAAGCGCGCTCTTCCAGACATGTTGTCTTTGTAGGTTTCAGGAGACCATCCTAACTGGGACGGAACTTCGCTCCACGTGACATTCGCGTACAATTCGTTACGTTACAATACCATGCGTTTCTCGCCTTTCTACCTCTTGATTGGCGCCGTCCCAATCTGCCTTTTTACACCGTGCTACTTTCGGTGTCGCGAAATACCATGAAATACGCCTATGACGCCGCTGGTCGGGCTTCTATGGCTCGCCAGACTGCTTGTAATCGACTTACAGTGACTCACGCATCATAAAAGACTCGCTACGACAGTCACGTACCACTGGACCTTTTAGTGATCTACCGGGAATATCATTCCGCTGTAGACTGCAAGTCGCTATGTGGACCTTGCCGATGTATTGTTGTCATGCTCTACCGGTGCCCTGCGGCTATTGCGACAATTAGATCAAATAAATTACGAAACCGCCCGTGCAGAAGACACGCCGTCCTCGTCCCAGTTACGAACTGATCTCGTTCCCGTTTCTCGTTTAAAACTGTACTGTTCACCAAGTTAGCTATCATTCTAAGAAACACGGTGATGGCGCTCCAGCCCCCGGGGGTTATGGTACGGTAACTTTGGACAGGACTTGGCGCAAATGAGGGAGAATAGGAAGTTATAAACTGTCTCTTGCAGCTACGACCTTTGTTCCAGCCTGCGCAATTAGCTATTTCCTATGTAACTTGTCCCTACGTAAATAGCTGCAAATACACTTGTACATCGAACTAACTCTTCGACAAAATATGAAGCACATGTCGCAGGACTCAGTGATGGTTTATGTCTAAAAGCCATTTTCTGCCATAGCTTCAGTGAGGATGTGCGATAATGTTAAGCCAAAGGTTTCAGCCACGGCACGCTTTCTTACCATAAGTAAAAACACTCTTGATGAGAGAATTCGAATGCGGGCGCTTCCGCGTACTTCCCCTTTGCTGTAAACATAGGACAAGAGCCACAGCCGCGATTGTCAGCTGAGCAAGAAGCCTACGTGATGATGATGAGTATGATGAATACGATTGTTTATTGATAACTCCTTGGAAACCAGCGGCGACAAATATTCACCTAGTCAACTTGAGCTTGTCCGGTGTGCTATACGTACTTTTCAGTTCGGCATTTTGCCTTCATATTCACTATCTTTTTATTTTTCTCGCTAAAAGCTTCTATATCTCCCATGTGGCGCTAGCGATGTTTCTAGTGAATCCATGGCAACAGATATCTTTCCCGCCTATTTTTCACCACTACTTCTAGATCCTATTGTTTACATCCGGGCGCTTAAGAAGGTGCACATTACCCGTGGGTCTCGCTGGGTGAATACATTAGCATTCCATTAGGATGTGCTGAGCTGTCTCCGAATATTTGCTGTCGCGACACAAGCCTCATCGAAGAGAGAATGTTTTCTCTAGTGTGCCTTTTCGTTAGGCAACTGGATCAAGCCGCCAATAGCAAAGCCCTGCCTTTTTCTTGTGTGACGCATTTTCCCACCTAATATCTAAGATCTTCTGACTTGTCCTTCCAGCGCAGTGTCAAGGTGGTATAACCTGGCGGTGCATTAAGGACGCATTTCTGCTGCGTCGTTTGGGCCACGTGGTGGTGGCCGAAATAAGCAAGCACCGAAGGTGCTCGTTGCACATATGGCGTCTATTCTGGTTGAACAAAAGCGCAAAGCCAATGGAGGGACAACGTCATTTGGAGATGAAGTTAAGTACCTTCTGAACCGCCTGAATAGCGTCAGTTAGCAGTCGATGCAAAACACGATCCCCAAAGGCACCGCCTCCGAGATTGCAGTCTATATCGAAGAAACATTGTTACGAAAGGATGAAAAAAGGGAGAGGAAGATCGCGAGATGCTGGCTGCTGCGTGTTATTTTTGGTATGACATCTTAGGTAGTCTGACTCATTTTGTATATATATATATTGTAACTACACTCTTCATATACTTCCAACATACCCGTAACATACTGGTGAGAGGTGCGGGGCACCACGGGTGGAAAAGGAGCTCCACAGTGGGCGTCGCATCACCGCCCGCACCATTAGTGACGGTGAGCAGGTGGGATCAACGTCGTTGCCGCCTCCTACGTCACCGTCTCCAGCTACGTTGCTGTCAGCTTCGGCTTGCGTTGTGCAACTCAAGGATCCTGGAGTTTTCGGCAGGACCAATGGCGCCTACGTTGAAGAGCGTGTGGCCATGTACGAACGCGTGAGTGGAATCAACAGATGGGATCCTACGCTTATGCTAGCTAACCTCTTGTTCTACCTAAGAGACACGGCAAAGGTGTGGTACGAAAACCAGGAAGAGCAAATAACTAGCTGGGGCCCATGCGAAGAGAAGTTCACAAAGTTAGTTTGGCAAACCAGCCGGCCGTAAGATTGCCGCAAAACAGGAACTGGTCTCCCGTGCCCAATCTTCACGGAGTTCTATGTCTCGTACATCCAGAACGTCCTGGCACTTTGTCGTAAAGCCGATCACGACATGACAGAAGCTGAGAAGGTCGGGAACGTGCTTAGGGGCATTGCTGACAACGCATTTAATCTGCTCAGGTACAAAAGCTGCTCTACAGTTGATGCTATCATTACTGAGTGTCGACAACTTGAACAGGTCAAAGCCGACGCGTTTTACAACCAGTCGCCAGATTTCCCAGCACTGCCTCAACATCGACGTGTGAAGATCAACACGCACAGCAACATACGCCGCCATCAGAGGATGTGGCGCGAATCCTTCGAAGTGAACTGGATGCAATGGCGTCCGCAACTTTCTGTTCACGTAGCCTTAATGCTACCACATTTTAAGTTCCCCTCGTACCAGCCATCATACATGTGGAACTTGAAAACATTGGTTTACATTCCGTCTTTGCTGTCGCCAATCCCAGAGCTAACCAACGCCTTTTTACTATTTTCGCTCCACTCCGACGCTTGTGTACGCGTTATCGCAACCCGACTGAGTGGAGAACTGCGGACGACCAGCTTATATGTTTCACCTGTCGCCGCATTGGTCATGTAGCCCGATACTGTCGCAACTCGTGGCCCTCAACACCTCGCACGCCAACCTACCTGGGCCGTTTTAATGAAAATACCGGCAATGTTTCACCCACGACCGATTTTAACAGCGCCGACATCTCTGCTAGGAGCACGTGGTACAGTAGCTCACCATCGCCGCGCGGACACCACTCTCGTTCACCAAAAATGGATCACCGATCTTGCCGTTCGTGACAGCTGCGTCGACTTTCGTCCCCTGTGGCTTTTGGCTGCACCCTTTCGGAAAACAAAGACATGCAGCCGTGGGAGGCCGTGCTGCGTTGCCTACAACTGCAGCAAACCCTCTGTATGTGTGCACAAAGAGAAGTGTAATTGACTGTTAAATAGACGGCGTGCCTTTCCAAGCATCGTTCGACACTGGAGCCCGCGCGTCTGTGATGAGTGCTAGCCTATGTAGACGTTTGAAGTTTGAAGTTTATTTTATTGATTTCTTTCTGTACATCAACAGAAATCCAAGCAAAAGCAAAAGGCTATACAGCCTGACAGAGGCTTTTGCTCCGAGATACAGTTAAGCAAGCAGTCATAAGCAGACATAAGATAATCATTGATCAATCTAAATTTTCTCTAGATATAAAAAAACAAAAAACATATCACAGATTAAAGAAAACAAGCAGATCGACATACATAAATTGTGACAAGCAGCAAAAAAAAGAAACAATGTGTGCTAAGAAGTAAAACACGCAGTGTACATTGAGTAAGATAAAAAAAGTCAATACATATGGAGGTTGTATTCAACACTTAAACCGTAATTAAACATATTCAATGCAATTTTCTAGAAGAACTTGTTTAAACCTATTTTTGGAAATTTGTTTATTTAGGTCTAAAATATTGCCAAGCTTATTAAGCAGACTGGGTATTTGATGCAGAATATGCTGCCGACCATAGGTAATTCTAATTTTTGGTGTTCTTATACTTTGTTTACGCAGGCAATATTGAACACATCTAGAAGAACTGTACGTGGGGTATAGCTTATTATTTTGTATATGCAGAAAAAGTTTGAGATAATAGATTTGGTTAGCTTGCAATATGAAATGTTTTGTAAATAGTGGATGCGTGCTGAGACCTTGCGGCTGACCATCATATCCCTCAAATATTCGTAGTACCTTTTTTGTAATGTGAGTAATGTGGTATAATTCTGTGCTGTCGTTTTGCCCCAAATCAACACGCAGTAACTAAGCCTGGAATAGAATAGCGTATAATATAGCGCTTTCTTGAGCCAAAGTGGTAAAAATCGACTTAACCTGTACATACATCCAACACTCTTCCCTAATTCTAATGCTAATTTAATTACGTGTTGATTCCAAGAAAGGTCTTCCTGAAACCATAAGCCCAGAATTTTTTTAACCTTAACTTGCTAAAGCGTCTAGTCCTCAAAGGAAACATTTAAGCTTCTATTGCGTGGCTTATTGATAGGTGCAAACAATATGTATTTAGTTTTACTCGCGTTTAGCCGTAACTTCGTGACTTTAAGCCAACAAGACAGCTTACTTATATAGGTATTTACACTTCCTTAAAGGTTAGAAATTGAAACACCAGTAAAAAAAAATGTTAGTGTCATCGGCGTACATAATTATTTTAGGAAGATCCGGAATGCGACACAGGTCATTTACGTAAATTATAAATAACAGTGGACCGAGTATAGATCCTTGTGGGACACCTTTGTTGACCTTAGCATGCGAGGATGTTTCCTGATTAATAACTACATATTGGTAACGGTCTGTCAAGTAATTTTGTAGTAATCTATTAGCAATACCACGGACGCCGTAATTATTAAGTTTTTCCAGAAGAACGCTATGACAGACGGTATCAAATGCTTTACGGAAATCTACAAACAGTCCCAGTGTGTAAAGCTTTGACTCGAAGTTATTTAGTATCTCACTTTTAATATCGAGTAATGCAAGCTCGGTGGATTTGCCTTTTTGAAAACCAAACTGGGCCTAATATATGATATTATACTTCTTAAAGAAATTTTGTAATCTGATAATAATAGCACTTTCAAACACTTTCGACAGTATCAGAAGTACCGATATTGGCCGATAATTTGCAATTTCTTTGTCATTGCCACCTTTGAAAACCGGACACACACCAGCTATTTTCAGTTGATCAGGAAAAACTCCAGTAGAGAAAGTTCAGTTAATAATGTATGAAAACGCAGGCGATATCACATCAGCAACGTATTTCATTGGCATAGGTTTGATGTCATCATGTCCTGCCGCACAGTTGTTTTTAATCTTGGTTATTAATTCTTCAGTCTCACGACATGAAATAAAATGCAAAGCTATGGAGTTAAGTAAACCACGGTCATTTATCGATAATCTTGGATCATCGTCATCACATATCTCATCGTAACCACAACTAGTGACGAAGTAGTCGTTCATTTCAGTTACGACCTCTCTGTAGCCAAAGCCGCTAGAGTTAGCTAGAATGCTAGGGACGTGGTTTTGTTTTATTCGGCCGGAAAGATTTCTAACCTCGTTCCAAATTCTCCTGGGATCATTACTTATTTTGCAAAATAAATTCTCATAACATCTGAACTTAGAACACCTTATTTCACCATTTAGCTGGTTTCTGTACTTCTTAAACTCAATAAATAAATCTATGTCGCTTGTCTTTACAAATTCATGGTACATGCTATTCTTCTTTTTTATTTTTTAGGTAAGATATTATTTATCCAGACTTTTCTAATTTTCGGCCGTTTAACGTACCTTACAGATACCTGGAAAACACCATTATAACATTTTATCAGTTTAGACATGAATACGTTGTATGCCAAGTTAGGATCCTTTTCCCGGAACACGTGATTCCACTCGGTTCGGATAACATGATGCCGGAATACTTCTAGTGTCCTAGCGTTCATCTGGCGTGACCGCACTTTTTCATTAGCTTCGCGACTATCATTGGAAGAAGGAAGGGCACAAAAGAGAGGTAAATGGTCGCTTACTTCTACATACCGACACTCCAGCAACGCAATGCGGCGGGTGCATGTTCGTCAAACAGATGTCAAGCAAAGTCGCAGTCTGCGCAGTGCGACGGGTTGCCTTAGAAATAACATTTTTGTAAGCAAATGATTTCGGTAGTACTGTTAACTGACGTGACGATGCATCCTGAGATAACATATCGATATTCACGTCGCCCAATACCACAAATGGAAAGCCAGTGGGACACAAATATTCCAGCACGTATTCCATGAACTTGGCAAATCCAGATTTAGTCCCAGAAGGTGGTCGATAAACGACCACAGCAAATGCTTTTTCTAGGCGTATCATAAGACACTCTACAACCTCGTTAATAATGGAATATTGGGAGATAACTTCATGTTTTAATGACTGCTTAACGTAAATGGCCACACCACCTCCTCTTCTTAAAGGACGCACTAGGCCATTGTATATATAGTTTTCAAAGTATGGTGGATCTTCACCTACAGATATCCATGTTTTAGAAAACAATAGCAAGTGAAACCTAAATGAAAAGGAGCCAAGGATATCAAGGATCATGTCTGTCTTGTTGCGTATGCTGCCTGTGTTTAGATGAAAGGCCTTGATGCGCCTGCGCGCATCCCGAAGTTGAGTATTCAAGGAATGGCTGTCATGATAATCATCGCTAGGCGTTGTTCTAACAGCGTTCATGAAACTTACGAGCGTCTGTCAATTTGGGCGTGTTCAGATACGCGTTTATTCTCCAGTAGTTCATCCTGCTTCTGCAGTGATCTTATCGAGATCGTTAGCGTTTCTGATTTTCAGTACAGGCGAGCCTTCATTTCTACGTGAAAAGACATTGCCCCCCGGTGTCCAAACAAATTTCCATCGCATTTCCTTCTTTCTCTGTATAGCTGACCAGAGAAGCTGTTTGCCATGTTTCGTCAGATGTTCATTGACGTATACTGTAGAGGACGTATGGCTGCCCAAGTCCGTGCTATACGTTTAAAGAAGGTCCTCACGCCAGCAGCTGCCCAAGTGTTTCGTGTGGCCGACGGCGGCGTGCTGATTGTCCTTGGAATATGTACTGCACAGCTAAGTATAGCCGGCTGCCCTACTTCCGTGCTCTTTGATGTGATCGACAACTGCCCTTATAGCGATATCCTTGAATTCAATCCCATCATTCCGCTCTCATCGACTGCGCAACCAGCGTTCTTCAGTTGGAACTACCTCAAGTCACCGATGCTCCAAGCACCGCTCCACCGCATTTGTGTTCGCTTCACGATGTTCGTCTGTCACCTCAGGCAGCCACTTACGTCGCTTTGACAGCACAACCACATATTCCTGACGGTGAATATGTCCTTCGCCTGACCATGACTCGATAGGCACGTCGGTGACTATGTCCTCGACGTGCTTTGGAACCGGAACGTTCCTGTTCCGCATATGCTGGTGACGATTACTAATAATGGCTTCGTTCTTCCGCTTCTGAATTTCAGCCTTCGCCGTCAAGTGCTTCCAGCGGGCATGTTCTTCACCAGGGTTTGTAATACTTCCGAATTTGTAATTGAAAATATTTATGCTGATATTGGTTTCTTAGCGCCAATTGCCGCTCATAACTCCGGTTCCCTAACGGTTGACTTCGCGAAGATGATTGCACCTGATTTCACCTCTGCACAGGCCACGGACATTCATTTCCTCCTCGAATCGCACCGTGACACCTTTGATTTTGGCGACAGGCCGTTAGGACAAACATCTGTCTTCACCACCTTATCAGCACTAGGGGCACGAATATTATTCGTCAGCGCCCTATGGTGTATCACATGCTGAACGTAGGGTCATTCAATCATAAGTGGGAAAAATGCTTAGCAAAAGGGTCATCGACCCATCAGTCAGCCCTTGGACTTCGCCTGTCCTTGTAAAAAAAGATGCTACCTGGCATTTTTGTGTCAATTAGGGCTATTTAAACAAGATCACCCGAAAAGACTTCCGCCCACTACCACGCATCGATGAAGCTTTGGACTGCTTGCACGGAACTAAATACTTCTCGTCCATCAATCTTCGATCCGGGTACTACCAGAATTCAGTTGATGAAATGGACCCCGAGAAAACGGCCTTCATCATACCAGATGGCTTATATAAGTTCAAAGCCTTGCCCTTTGGCCGGTGCAATGCTCAGGCGACATTTCAACCTATGATGAACTCTCTTCTGCGAGGCTACAAATGGACCACCTGTCGCCGTTACTCTGACGAAGTTATTGTTTTTTCTCCCTTGTTCGGCACCCACCTGACCCAACTCGTTGCCATTCTTGCCGTCTTCCAAAAAGCCGGCGTCCAACTGAACTCCACGAAGTGTCCATTCGAGCCCCGTCAGATTTCCATGTTGGGACACCTCGTTGCCGCATCCGGTGTCGAAGCAGATCCCGAAAAAGTTCACGCCGTACGCAGTTTCCCTGTGCCATGTTCAGGTTCTGACGTGAACTGCTTTGTCGGCCTGTGTTCTTACTTTTGTCATTTCATCAAAATCTTCGCCGACGTTGCTAGCCCTTTGACAGATCTTCTAAAGAAGAAAACCCCGTTCTCATGGGGCGCTGAGCAAGCTCACGCGTTTGGCGCACTCATCGGGTTTCGGACCACCGCTCTTATACTTGGCACTTTGATACATTTGCACCGACCGAAGTCCACACTGACGCAAGTGGCCACGGCATCGGCGCTGTTCTCGTCACTTGCCCAGAGAAATTACTCCATCACCTGGCAGGACTGCTCGCCAAGTTCCGGTCATATTTTTACGGTCGCACATTTTCGCTCGACATAGATGACCACACACTCCGCCGACTGTCTTCCCTTCGGGACTCGACTGGACAGCTTGGTCGCTGGGTTTTGCGGCTCGAGGAATTTTCATTTAGAGTCCATTATAAGACTGGGCGCCTCCACAAGGACGCTGACTGCCTCTCTCGTCACCCCGTGGATTCTCCCTATTCTGTTCCGCATGATCTGGTGACCTGCGTAATGGCTTTGACTGACATGACCGACACGCGCGCTGAACAACAACGCGACGCATCCTTACAGTCCATCATCGCCGCAGTGCAATCTGGCAGCACCAACGGCACGTGCCGCATGTTCGTGCTGTACGACAGCATCCTCTACCACCGCAATATCAAACCTGGCGGCCCTGAGTTGCTGCTTGTCCTTCCTCGTCATCTGCGACCCGTCGTTCTCGAACAACTTCACGATGCACCGATGCCGGGACACCTTGAAGTTTTGCCTACATACGACCACGCACGACGCCGGCTCTCCTGGCCGGGTCTCTACCGCTCTGTGCGTCGTTATGTCGCAACTTACGAATTGTGTCAGCGCCGGAAGAAACCACCCCTGGCACCTGTCGGGCGACTCCATCCCATTGCAGTTCCCTCTGAACCGTTCCTTTGCGTAGGCCTTGACCTGCTTAGCCCTTTTCCGCCGGCGACTTGAAGGAATAAGTGGCTCGCCTTCGCTACTGATTACGCGGCACGCTACGCGATAACAAAGGCGTTGCCGACTCTTTGCGCAACAGACGTTGCCGATTTTCTCCTCCACGACGTGATTCCCCACCACGGTGCACCGCCACAGTTACTTACAGACCGCGGCCGCTCGTTCTTGTCTCGAGTTGTCGACGATCTCCTGCGCTCTTCTGCCACTGATCACAGGCTGTCCACCGCCTGCCACTAACAAACGGACGGTCTTACGGAGCGTCTCAACCGAACAATCAAAGAGATACTGTCGATGTACGTCTCCAACGATTACCGCCGCGACTGGGACACCTCGCTGGCCTACGTGACGTTCGCATACGACCCGTCCCGACATGACACCGCAGGAATTCACACTTTTGTCTTTTGCATCGCGGTCACATGACACGTCAAATCTCCGGATCCCGTTTATTAGCCTCGCAGCCTGTACAAAAAGAGCGTTATGACCGATGCCATCGCGATGTTAAGTTCGCACCTGGTGCTTGGGTGCTCCTTTGGTCACCATGTCGTCGGGTTGGCCTCTCTCAGAAGCTTCTCTCTCGCTACACAGGGTCCTATGAAGTCCTACGGGAAGTCCACCTCCACCAGATGTCACGTAGTAGTGACGGTGAAGAAGGCAGTAAAACTCTCATTAACGAAACTAGCGTTTAATTGGGCGCACTTCTGCCCTCAAAAGCACGCTGCACTCAAAGAACAACGATAGCGGCGAACACACTCGGCGATCGTCGATAATCTGGTCAGTGCGTCCACCCGGCGGCTTTTATACACCAGTCGTCGAATGTTCCAGAGTAATCGCTGGGACCGGCGTGTCTTCTGCAAAGTTCTAGACTACTCGCGTTGCGCGTACATGCAATCAGATTACACAAGGTTCGGTGACAGACAGCGGATGGAACCATCTTTAACATTACAGAAACTTCCCATACATGTAGGCACGTCCTCCGCTTTGCGATAACATTTGTTTGGCGGTGACCAGCAGTCACGAGGAAACCATCAACAAGTACACGTGTCGATATAACAGGCGCTTCGTCAAGGGATTCTAGAGGATTGCTGAGCCTCTGGCACGGCTTACACGTGAGGATGTGCCTTTCATTTGTGCGCACGAGCAGCAGCAGCAGTTCTTCAATAAACTGCGCAAGCGTTTGCTAGCGGGCCCCAATACTTGCTCATTTCTATGACGACGCTGACACTGAAATTCATACTAACGCAAGCAATGGGGGGTCTCGGCGCAGAAGGTGAGTGCAGCGGCAAGTTGGTTCGGAATGCACCATTGCTTATGCAAGCCACACTCCCACCAAGGCTGAGAAAAGATACTCAACCACTGAAAAAGAATGCTTAGCGGCTGTGTCGGCAATTAGGAAATTCCGGCCCTACTTGTACGCTAGGCCTTTTGAGTCTCTCAGCAATCACCACGCCCTGTGCTGGCTTGCCAACCTCAAGGATCCTTCAGGCAGACTAGCCCGTTGGAGCCTGCGCTTACAAGCGTACGACATTCCAGTTGTCTACCCATCTGGAAGGAAGCACAGCCACGCTCACTCATTGTCACCCGCACCATCCCCGGACCCTGGCTATAACTTGCCATTTGTCGGCGTTATCTACGCCATGAAGATGGCTGAGCACCAGTGCGCTGACCCTGAGCTGCTGCCGCTGATCGAGCGCCTTCAAGGAGATGAAGGTGTTTTGCCCGCTCGCTCTTGTGCGGCTTATCATGGTACTATTTGCAGAACAACGTCCTTTACATGAAAAACTGCTGAAGCGGTGGAAATACGCACCTCCTTGTCGGGCCGTCGGCGCTACGCCAAGACATTGTGCAAGCCTGTGATCATGAGCCATGCGCGGGGAATCTGGGATTCGCTAAGACATTAACGAGGATACAACAGAAGTATTACTGGATCCGGCTTTTTTCTGCTGTGCAACGATACGTGAAGACCTGCCGCGATTGTCAGCGCCGCAAGAAACGACCAGTTAAACCGGTTGGCTTTCTCTACCCTGTGCACCCTCCTCAAGCACCGTTCCAACAAATAGGAATAGATCTACTTGGGCCATTCCCAGTGACCTCCTCGCGCAACAGATGGATAGTCTTCGCTACCGAATACTTAACCCAGTGCGCCGAAAGCGAAGCTATTCCGCAAGCAAACTCGCATGGCGTGGCTAAGTTCTCTGTACGCCACATCGTCATACGACATGGTGCACCGTCTGTTCTCATCACTGACCGCGGTACAGCATTTACAGCCGAACTTAGGCAGGACCTTCTCCAGCGTGCGCATAGCTCTCACCGCGAGAGCACTGCGTATCACCCTCAAACGAATGGATTAACCGAATGTCTGAAGAGAACGCTAGCTGATATGCTATCCATGCATGTCGAAGTAGAGCACAAGACGCGGGACGAGATTTTACCGTATGTGACCACCGCGTATAACACTGCTGTACAGGAGACTGCACAGTTTACGCCATTCGAACTAGCATACGGGCACCATGTCACGTCACCACTTTACGCCATGCTATCTCTGGGTGAGAATAGCCCGACAAGCAAACACGTGGAACAGTTCGTACAAAGAACCGAAGAAGCACGCCAGCTTGCTTGGCATCGTATCCGGAGCCAACAGCATACCGACACCCTTCCATACAAGCAGGTTTGACGCGACGTCCATTACAATACCGGCGCCTGCGTGTGGGTCTGGACGCCCATCCGTCGCCGTGCGACTCTCATGAAAGTTGCTCCGCCTGTATTTTGGTCCCTACAAGGTGACATTCCGCCTCAGTGACGTGACTTACGAAGTCATCCCCTGCAGTTCTGATCCAGGTTCGCTACGTCGTCGTCCTCGCGCTGAAGTTGTTCATGTAGTGCGCATGAATCTATACTATGCGCTTACGTGAACGCCGAGATGCAACTGAGGAGCGGCATTTCTCGTCGTCGCTGAAAGAACTTTTTGAGGTGACCGAGATGGTCACTTTTCGCATGGGGTGCAACTGACACAATGATGTAGGGCTCCCGCGCCGTGTGACGGCGCGCGCACGGGTCTACGCCATGAAAGATGATGAAGTGCGTAAGCTTCACGCTTTCTTCTGGCCCGCAATTAAAGAGAAGCGTCTTATTTGCAAGACGTCGTCTTCAATCTATGTTACAATATCTAAAATAAGAACCCACCTAGGAATTATTTTCATTTGTGCTGTGATAGCACCTTAAAATAGCAAGGTAAAAACCTCAGCGTTGACCACACCGATAACAATGCAGTTATCGACATTGTTTCAAAGAAGTAAAGTTTGATAACATTGCATTTAATAGTCTTGCTGTGAATCACTCCATGAAGTGCATTGCTCAATCGTTTAGGACCACGTCACTTTCGCCTATCGGAGCAGGTCTTGCCAAAGCTTAGCTGGTGAACCAAGTTCACAGGGCGGATCGGAGCCGAAGTTATTTTCGTGATGACCAATAAAGCCTGATTGTTCCTAACCTACAGCTTGTCCTAACGGAGACACTGGCGCTCGCTTCTGTGACGCCTACGACATTTGTTACTGGAATGCCTCAAAATATTGCCCCTCTTGCCGCTACTCATAGCTCACCAAACAAAACAGAAAAATGGTAATTCACGCACAAGGGTGCACAGAAGACACAGCGAAAGAAAGAAATAGCCGGCAATACTATTTGAATACGGATACACATACTGGGGCCGTGTAACGTAAAACTATTCCAATATGTTATTATTTCAATCTCGTGACGTCAAATTTGGGTAACCGCCAACGGTAGCGTCCGGCGGAAACCCACAGGGTTGTCCGAACAGACAAGTGATCCCCTCTCCTCGTTTATAGGAGGTCACTTTTGTTTGCTTGAAGAGCAAATTACATTGCCAACACCGAGCAGCTTGTCTCATCTAATTGGCTGGCCAGAGGCGAGGAGCACGTTCAAGTGGAGAAGTATTCGATGGGGCCCAGCCAGTGCTCTGAAAATCAATAACCGGTTGAAAAGGGTGGTGTCGGCATCTGTTATTGTTCTGCTTTCCCTTACTTATGTTCCTGTGGCTGGTCTAAAATCGCGACCGCATGCAACGAAAAGTTGCGAATGCCGACAGAAGGGATCCTCAGCGAAGAATAGTTGGCAGAACGAGGTCGTAAACGTGCCGAAAGTGCTCGAAAACATTACACTGCCACGCAAAAAAAAAATCTTTATTGTAGCCAAATATACCCATGCTCTCCGGCAGGTGTGAGTAGCTAGTGCCTGAGCAAATGGGGGCCGCCATCATTTATTCCTTTCGGAACGGGCCGGCCTGCGGCTATTAAGAGGAAACTTCACTTTTGTTCGCCGTATTAATGTATCTTTAACGCATACACGTCACTTTGGCGAGGTGAGTTCTCGCGGTTTTGTGACGTCGCGCGACATGCGGGTGAACTGACTGTGGTATGGTATGGTATGATGAAACTTTACTCTTACTTTTCGAATGGGGTGTCGCCCGAAAACTTTTGACCAATAGCCGAGGTCTAATGGCGAAAAGGCGTCGAATCATAAATAGCAATTTTTCTTTTGTTCTTTCCAATCGGGCATAATAACTGCGTTCACGTCATATCAGAGGGGCAGCTTTTGCGTTTTCGTGACGTCACCTGACAGACAGTGAATTGCCAGATGACGAGTCCTATAATGCAAAAGTCTGCTATTTAAGAAGAGTAATATTTTAGGCTGCTTTCTTTAAGAAGCTACGTTGATTTATACAGCTATTGCACTTTATTCGGTAGGTGGCACTTGTAAGAGACCTTTTGCAACTAGATGAAGCATGTGTCCGCTGCATCAGAAGTCGCCAAAATACTCAGCAAATCATAACGGAATGGCAAGAGAGCCACTATTGAAGACCCGCCGAATACGTTAACCTTTCAGAAGTGCTGGGATGCAAAGCTGCCTAGTGAGGAGTCGCGATAAGCAAGTTTACAGTATTGGCGAGAACAAACCTAGGGCAAATATTTTTCCGGGAGCGAAGGATTAAGAACTGGAGACTATTTACAATGTATATTTACAAAGGCTAACGGCAGCGCTGGCCAGTTCAGCCGACAGCTGGAGAGCCAGAGAACGTTCGTCGTCTTCTTCGGAGCGCCCGCGTGCATCGTCCACAAGAAACACGCAATATCGAGGTATCATTATCCCTGGCGGCAGAAGCACCGTCCCGGTGCGTATAAATATCGGTGATAACAGGAGAGTAATATGGTTTGAGGCGTGCGTAATGCACAACGTTGATGAGATTCAGGGAAGATGAGGCACTGCTACCGACTAGGCGATTTCATACGTAACTGCAGCCACGGCACGCAGCACTCGGTATGGGCCTGTGTACCGAGACCGGAGTTTTTCAGACAGGCCAACGTAACGAATCAGAGGCCACAGGAGTACCAGAGAGCCAGGCTAAATGTGTACGTTGCTGTCTTGCTGATCGCGAAACACCGTTGTTTTTCTTGGGAGGCCAGGAGGCGAGCGCGGGCAATTTCGCCTGCTCGGGCTGCCCTGATGATGGCGTCAAGTGCATACTCGCTGGGCGCTGCTGCGGTGGATAGAAGCGATACGTCCAATGGCAATGTGGATTCTTGGCCGAGCAACAGAAAGAACGGGGGATAACCAGCAGTGTCGTAACGCGAAGAACTATATGCGAAATTGACATAGGGTGGGGCATGGTTGCAATCCGCATGGCCGAATGAGACCTACTTTCCAAGCATGTCTTTTAGGGTGCGATTCAGGTGCTTCGTGAGACTATTAGTCTTGGTATGATAAGACGTAGTCAGCTTCTGCTTGATTTAGCAGGATATCGGCGACGACTTTAGAAAGAAATGTCCGACCACTGTCAGTGAGCAATTGGTATGGAGCACCATGTTGCAGAATCACGTAACGTAAAAAAAATCGGCGACATCTGTGGCGCAGCTTGTTGGAAGTGCTCCGGTGATGGCGTTGCGCGTGGCGTAGGCATAGCACGTGGCGTAACCTGTCGCCACAGCGACCCACTTATTGCCCGCCGTCGATAGAGGCAAAGGGCCAAGTAAGTCAAAGCCAACGTGAAAGAACGGCTTCGAAGGAATCTCAGACGGATGAATGCACCTGGCAGGTAACGTCGATGGTGTCTTTCGGCGCTGGCGTTTCTCACACGCTGCAACGTATTTCCGGACGAATCGGGCAAGGCCTGGCCAAAAGAAGCGTCGGCGGATCCGGTGGTAGGTGCGGGAGACGCCAAGGCGACCTGCGTTTTGAAATCGTGATCTTCTTGGAGAACAGCTTACCAGAGGTGCTTGGGAATGACAAGGAGTAGAGCAGGACCATTGGAGCGCACAATGTGGCGGTATAATACACCATCCAGGAGAACAAACAGGTGAAGGGACGAATCAGAATGCCGTGATTCCAAGCCATCAATGATGGCGGGCAAGGTAGCACCAGGGCGTTGCTCGTCGGCAACGTGTAGCAGCTGAAAAACGGAGAAAACGTAAGCGTCGGCATCGAAATCAGGGTCGGCGGGTGGTTCGTCGAACGAATAGCGTGATAAACAGTCTGCGTCTTGATGTAAGCGGCCCGACTTGTACAATACTGTGTAGGAATATTCTTGCAGCCGCAAAGTCCAGCGACCAAGCCGGCCGCTAGGATCCTTGAGTGAGGTAAGCCAGCAGAGCACGTGGTGGTCTGTGAAAACAGAGAAGTGCGTGCCATACAAGTAGGGGCGGAATTTGGAAACCGCCCAGACGAGACCCAAGTATTCACGATCTGTAATAAAACAGTTGCGCTCCGCGTCTCTGAGGAGGTGGCTACCGTAGGCGATAACATGATCTTGACCTGGTTGGCGCTGTGCTAAAACGGCTCCGATACCGTGACCACTGGCATAGGTAGGCACCTCTGTAGGATAGGACGGGTCAGAGTGGGACAGTATAGGTGGCATGGTGAGAACGTTGGTGAGGTGGGAAAATGCGGCAGTTTGAGCAGGGCCCCAAGTAAAGGATACGTCCTTCTTCATAAGAGCAGTTAGTGGTCGGGCAATCGCTGCGAAGTCCTTAACGAAACGTCGGGAGTAGGAGCAGCGTCCTACACTTCGGATGTCTTTGACAGACTGAGGTACAGGAAAGGAAATGACAGCCCGAATTTTCTCCGGGTCTGGTTGAATATCGGAAGCGTCGACGAGGTAGGCCAGCACTGTAACCTGCCGACAACCGAAGTTACATTTCGATGAATTTGACTGGAGCCCTGCCTCGCGGAAAACATGAAAAACAGCTGATAAGCGCTCAAAGTGTGTCTCGAAATGTAGGCGAAAACACGAGAACGTTGTCCAGGTAGCAGACTTGTCAATTTGAATTCTTGAAGCAGAGTTCAGCGTACTTCCGAACGTGGACGTGGCGTTGCATTGACCGAATCGCACAACTTTGAATTGATATAGACCCTCAGGGGAGACGAATTCGGTCTTCCCTTGGTTCTTTGGATCCACAGAAATTTGCCAATAACCAGACCGATTGATGAAAAGTACTTGGCACCGTGGAGACAATAGAGAGCATCGTCAGTGCGAGGCAAGGGTAGACGTCTTTCGTGTCAGTGCGGCTTAGATTACGATAATCTACGCTGAAACGCTGTGTGCCATCTTTTTTTTAACAAGCGCCACGGTCGACGCCTAAGCGCTCGATGAAGGTTCAGCAATGCCTTTGACAAGCATCCTGTCCATTTCATCTTGAATAACCTTCCGCTCTGGAGCAGAAACTTCATATGGCCGGCAATGAATAGGACTGCCATCACCAGTATTTATGTGATGCTTAACAATTGAAGTCTCGCCCATTTGGCGATTGTTGAGGTCAGACATGGTAGGAAACCAAAAGGCGATACAGAGCTGCTGCTTGTTCAGGCAATAGCTCCGCAGCAATCATGGGACGAATTGTTGCGTCAGGGAAATAGCATCCTGTATACATTGTGAAGAATCTAGGCAGACGTCTACTGCAATCGACGTGATGTGGTCACCTCCTATAGCACGCAGCGTTGCAACCGATATGCCCTGGGGTAGATTTTCCATTGTCACGCCAAAACTGATGTCGCGGAGGCATGTCCAGTTATCGGCGATGGTGACGACGGAGTGAGAACAATGGTACTGCTTATAGAAAGGACATCAGGAACAGGTTTCACGACGTAATCACCATCGGGCACTGGAAAAGACGATAGCAAATCGATGAAAGTCAAGGTTTTAGGCGGAAGGCGTACGAAAGCGGTCGTACTAAAGTTGTTCGGCAGTTCAGCACGAATATGCACGAGTAGAGGAAGTTCGGGCCAACAGGTACCGGCAGAACAGTCGGTCAAAGCTCAATGCGTCGTAAGAAAGTCGAGTCCGAAGATTAGGTTATGGTGACAATTGGTCAGCACTGTAAAAGAACAGGAACGTGGCGGGGGGCGATACTTGTACGGGAAGTACATATTGCAGTTACGCCAACAGTGCTGCAGTCGGCCACACGTACCGCTCGCGTGCTTGGAAAACTTTCTCAGTCGACGACGGAGGTTAGAAGTCATTATGGAAACCTGGGCTCCAGTATCTATTGACGCTGTCAAAGGCACACCGTCTACGTGAACAAAACGTAAGTTCTGGCTTGTTGGGAGCGTCTATGGAGGATTTCGACATGACGAAGATAATGCAGCACTACCCCCAGGAGCAGCATGGCCTAGTTTTCTGTCCGGGAAGGTCCATAATTGGTTGGCGACGAATAGCGGCGTGGCTGCGGCGATGGGGACCGATGGCGCTGAAGTGACGGCGAGAGGCAGGATGACTATCATCAACGGATACGTCAGTGGTAGCAGGCATACGATGAGGTGGGTTACGGGGCGTGTGGGCATATCGGCGAGGAGACGGGGAAAAGGAGCTCGAATACGGTGACATCCAGGAAATGCAGCAGTGGCGAGCGACGCGGCCCATGCGGAGTCAACGGAAGCAAATTGGCTTGTCATCCTTAGTTCTCCACTCGGAAGGGTTGCTGTATCTGGGACGGGAATACTTAGCGCTGTGAGGCGTAGGTGTCGGCAGCGGTCGGGTGTCAGGTCGGGGGACAAAGCAGGCAGCCGGAAAACGTAGACTTGCAAATTTTTGCCACACAACTGGCTGAACAAGAGGGATCGCTGGGGCGGGTTTGTCAATGGTGGGGTCATGTGGACGTAGTTGGAACGGCCCAGGACTTGTAGCCTCGAGCTCGCGGCGAAGCATACGTGTGACGTGCTCACTTTATGGTGGCGAAGCGGTAACATTCACGCAAGACGACGTGGCAGCTGTGTTGGGGAGCGGGGGAACTGTATAATGACGCGGCAGCTTTCGGCGAGCTCATCATCATCAGCCTGGTTACGCCCACTGCAGGGCAAAGGCCTCTCCCATATTTCTCCAACAGCCCCGGTCATGTACTAATTGTGGCCACGCCGTCCCTGCAAACCTCTTAATCTCATCCGCCCACCTAACTTTCTGCCGCCCCTTGCTACGCTTCCCTTCCCTTGGAATCCACTCAGTAACCCTTAATGACCATCGGTTATCTTGCCTCCTCATTACATGTCCTGCCCATGCGCATTTGTTTTTCTTGATTTCAACTAAGATGTCATTAACTCGCGTTTGTTCCCTCACCCAATCTGCTCCTTTCTTATCCCTTAACGTTACACCTATCATTCTTCTTTCCATAGCTCGTTGCGTCGTCCTCAATTTGAGTAGAACCCTTTTCGTAAGCCTCCATGTTTCTGCCCCGTAGGTGAGTACTGGTAAGACAGCTATTATACACTTTTCTCTTGAGGGATAATGGCAACCTGCTGTTCATGATCTGAGAATGCCTGCCAAACGCAGCCCAGCCCATTCTTATTCTTCTGATTATTTCCGTCTCATGATCCGGATCCGCAGTCACTACTTGCCCTAAGTAGATGTATTCCCTTACGACTTCCAGTGCCTCGCTGCCTATTGTAAATTGCTGTTCTCTTCCGAGACTGTTAAAGATTACTTTAGTTTTCTGCAGAATAATTTTTAGACCCGCTCTTCTGCTTTGCCTCTGCAGGTCAGTGAGCATGCATTGCAGTTGGTCCCCTGAGTTACTAAGTAAGGCAATATCATCAGCGAATCGCAAGTTACTAAGGCATTCTCCATTAACTTTTATCCCCATTTCTTCCCAATCCAGGTCTCTGAATACCTCCTGTCAACATGCTGTGAATTGCATTGGAGAGATCGTATCTCCCTGCCTGACGCCTTTCTTTATTGGGATTTTGTTGCTTTCTTTACGGAGGACTATGGTGGCTGCGGAGCCGCTATAGATATCTTCCAGTATTTTTACATACGGCTCGTCTACACCCTGATTCCGTAATGCCTCCATGACTGCTGAGGTTTCGACAGAATCAAATGCTTTCTCGTAATCAATGAAAGCTATATATAAAGGTTGGCTATATTCCGCACACTTCTCTATCACCTGATTGATAGTGTGAATATGATCTATTGTTGAGTAGCCTTTACGGAATCTTGCCTGGTCCTTTGCTTGGCAGAAGTCTAAGGCGTTCCTGATTCTATTTGCGATTACCTTAGTAAATAGTTTGTAGGCAACGGACAGTAACCTGATCGGTCTATAATTTTTCAAGTCTTTGGCATCCCCTTTCTTATGGATTAGGATTATGTTAGCGTTTTTCCAAGATTCCGGTACGCTCGACGTCATGAGGCATTGTGTATACAGGGTGGCCAGTTTCTCTAGAACAATCTGCCCACCATCCTTCAACAAATTTGCTGTTACCTGATCCTCCCCAGCTGCCTTCCCCCTTTGCATATCTCCCAAGGCTTTCTTTACTTCTTCCGGCGTTACCTGTGGGATTTCGAGTTCCTCTAGACTATTTTCTCTTCCATTATCGTCGTGGGTGTCCTGTTACTGTATAAATCTCTATAGAACTCCTCAGCCACTTCAACTATCTCATCCATATTAGTAATGATATTGCCGGTTTTGTCTCTTAACGCATACATCTGATTCTTGCCAATTCCTAGTTTCTTCTTCACTATTTTTAGGCTTCCTCTGTTCCTGAGAGCATGTTCAATTCTATCCATAATATACTTCCTTATGTCTGCTGTCTTACGCTTGTTGATTAACTTCGAAAGTTCTGCCAGTTCTATTCTAGCTGTAGGGTTAGAGGCTTTCATACATTGGCGTTTCTTGATCAGATATTTCGTCTCCTGCGATAGTTTACTGGTATCCTGCCTAAGGGAGATACCACCGACTTCCTTTGCACACTCCTTAATGATGCCCACAAGATTGTCATTCATTGCTTCAACACTAAGGTCCTCTTCCTGAGTTAAAGCCGAATACCTGTTCTGTAGCTTGATCTGGAATTCCTCTATTTTCCCTCTTACCGCCAACTCCTTGATCGGCTTCTTATGTACCAGTTTCTTCCGTTCCCTTCTCAGGTCTAGGCTAATTCGAGTTCTAACCATCCTGTGTTCACTGCAGCGCACCTTGCCGAGCACGTCCACATCTTGTATGATGCCAGGGTTAGCGCAGAGTATGAAGTCAATTTCATTTCTAGTCTCGCCGTTCGGGCTCCTCCACGTCCACTTTCGGCTATCGCGCTTGCGGAAGAAGGTATTCATTATCCTCATATTATTCTGTTCCGCAAACTCTACTAATAACTCTCCCCTGATATTCCTAGTGCCTATGCCATATTCCCTCTCTGCCTTGTCTCTAGCCTGCTTCTTGCCTACCTTGGCATTAAAGTCGCCCATTAGTATAGTGTATTTAGTTTTCACTCTACCCATCACCGATTCCACGTTTTCATAGAATCTTTCGACTTCCTGGTCATCATGTCTGGATGTAGGGGCATAGACCTGTACAATCTTCATTTTGTACCTCTTATTAAGTTTCACAACAAGGCCTGCCACCCTCTGGTTAATGCTATAGAATTCTTGTATGTTACCCGCTATATTCTTATTAATCAGGAATCCGACACCTAGTTCTCTAGGCGAGCTCAAAGTGCCGCCTATCCTTGACAATGGCATCGATGGCGCACACATTGTTGAAGACCAACAAGTTTAACACGTCGTCCGGGATCGCTTTGAGCATGTGGCCAACTTTGTCAGCCTCGGCCATTTACTCGTCGACTTTCTGGCAGAGAGTGGCCACGTCTTCAGTGAACGAGGCATACGATTAAGTAGAACACTGAACTCGGGTGTAAGGCACTTTTCTGGAAGCCAGCTGCTGACCGCTGGCATTTCCAAAGAAGTCGCTGAGCTACTCCTGAAAGCATCCCAGCTAGAGATCTGCTCCTTGTGTGTCCGGAACCAGACGCGAGGAATTCCTCCCAAGTAGAATAGGGCATTCGCTAGCCTAATGGTAGGGTCCCAGCGGTTGTTTCGGCTATCACGCTCAAACAGGCTGGGCCAGTCCTCAGCATGGACATTATTTTCGCCGTAGAATACGCCAGGAAGGCGGGGATTGGTAACCGTAACGTTCGTTGTTGTCGGGACGGTGGAGGACGGTGCGGCTGCTGCGGGGAACGGGACCCTTCCCTAAAATGTTACGCGAGCGGAGTATTAAGAATTGGACTCTAATAACAAAGTATTTTCACAAAGGATAAGTGCAGCGCTGGCCAGTTCAGCCGACAGCTGGAGGGCTGTAGAGCGTTCGTCGTCTTCGTCGCGGCGCCCACGTGCATCATCCACAACAAACAAGCAATATGCATGTATCAATATCGACATAGGCGGGGCTCTTAAAGGCATGAGTACAATGCAACTGTACAGGTATAGGTACTATACCACTTTACAATACAGGCTTGAATGAAGAAAAACAGCAGGGACATATGCGCAGAACGTTAAGCAGCCATAAATTTAGTAACAACCCGGTTATCTCAAGCAGGTCAGGTGAATATTTGTTGACACCATGTTTCAAAAGTATGCGAATAAAGATCATGATCATTTTTAAGGCTAAATCAGACATGCATAGAAGATTTATGAATTGGTGACACTCGGGAGGAAATAAATATATGGCTGCGACCAACTTTCATGTGGAGAGGTAGCAGGAGGCGCTGTGGAAAATAAAGGATTTTTGCAGCCGAAGTGGTTATAAGGAGTACAGAGAATTGCGCAAGTAATATTAGTAGATGATATCTTCACGCACATAGAACTCTAGACTTATGTTTATTTATTTATTTATTTATTTACAGTGACCTTACAGGCCCCCGTAGGAGCATGACGTAAGGAGGGGTATAAACGAAAACAGCACTATATGAGCCAGTAAACATATTATGTAGCAAGTGGCACTTGTACATTTCTACTATAAAGCTCTGAAACACAAGAGATACAGCACTTTCATAACTTAACTGATGCGCACTACAAACCACAATACAACTGAGAAATAACAGTGAAAAGCAAATAAGCTGGTGAACAGATTAAAAGGGTGTTATTGAAAGATGACTGCTGACTTAATTGCGGAAGGAATCATGGATTGTTAAGGAAGCGATAGTATCGGGCAAGTGGTTCCACAGAGAAATGGCACGTGGAAGCGCAGAGCTGTTGAAGGTTAATGTGTGACCGAAGATGCGCGAGTAACTAAAATTATTATAGGAGGCGTTTAGACATGCGCAAAGGCCTTTCGAGACGTAGAGGAGACAGCCTACTACCAGGAACGTACTTGTGGAACAAACAGAGAAGTGCGATGCAACGGTGAGTTTCAAGTGAAATGATGTCATGATCCTGTTTAATTTCAGTTACGCTATGAGCATAGTTATAATAGCAAGAAATAAAACGTGCGAATCTGTTTTGTACGGCTTCTAACATATTGATTAGATATTTTTGATGACGCGGCCACACAGGTCTTGCAAATTCTAGCTGAGGCCGGACATATGTTGCATATGCAAGCTTCCGGATGCTGCTTGGGGCGTTTTTTTAAGTTTCTTCGTAAATAACCCAAAGTTCGTGAGGCTTTGGCGTAAATGGCGGTGACGTGGCATGCCCAGCACAAGTTAGGAGCACGGTAAACTCCAAAATATTTATATGAAGATGCTTCCGAGACCTGAGAGTAGTTAAGAAAGCAGCTGAACTTAGAATTGACATGCTTACGGCTAAAAGTGATAACGTTACATTTAGATTCCTTAAGATGCGTTTGCCAGGTACTACACGAATCAGAAACATTCTTGAGGGCATGTTGAAGTGCGAGGTGGTCGTTGATAGAGTTAATGGTGCGGTAAATTATGCAATTGTCAGCAAAAAGACGGATGATGGAAGAGGATATGTTAGTAGGCAGGTCGTTGATGTATATTAGAGATAGTAAGGGTCCTAAAACGCTACCTTGTGGAACACTGGAAATGATATAGCAAGGGGGTGAGTACGAACTGTTAACAACTGTGAACTGCTGGCAAAGTGACAACAAATTTTGTAGCCAAAAAAGAGTTACCGAATTTAGCCGGAGTGAAGAGAATTTCGAGATTAAACGCCAATGAGCGACACGGTCAAAGGCTTTTGAGTAATCAAGGAAAATACAATCGGATTGTTTGTTGTTATTCATGCTAAAATGTAGGTCGGTTGTAAGTTCATATAGCTGTGAATCGCATGAAGACCCTTTCCTAAAGCCATGTTGGTTAGCAAAAAAGAAATTATTGGACTCAAGGTGGCTATAGGCATGAGAAGCGATGATATGCTCAAGTAATTTACAAGAAATGCAAGTTAAGGAGATAGGACGGTAGTTACCAGGCGAATTTATATCTCCCGCCTTAAATACAGGCACTACCTTAGCAATTTTTCAGTCAGAAGGGAAGCGACCCGCTGATAATGATTGTCGGAATATGTGAAGTAATATTTGGCTGGAAACGGAGACAGTGTTTTTTAGTATTTTGGAGCTAATGTTATCAATACCGGCAGATGTAGATAAGTTGAGGTTCGTAATTAGACGCAATATACCTTGTATCGATACAGACGCGATAGTGACGCGATATAGACGCGATGTTGTACCGATATAGAGGCGATATACCTTGTATACCCTGTACTGATAACAGCGGTTCTATATTGCTAGATATTTGTGAGGAGCAGAAATTTTTAGTTGTATGTCGTAGGGAGTAGGCTTAGCAACGCGAAAGTGGCAAGGTCAAGTATCGGCGACACCTTAGTATTAGAAACGGTTTGCGGACGACTAGAGCAAATTACCACGGATAAACTAAGAAAAGAGGGATTGTAGCGAACGTAACGGGATAACCTTAAGCTGTGGAAGAAATACCGAATAAACGCACAAATAAATAGCAGAACAAAATATACAGATTATTTAACAGCACAAAGCAGATATGTTAAAAATCCTAGAGAAGAAAATTTAGGCTTTCGCTACATGATTCTCTTTTAGAAGACGCTGGTAGACGACATGCAGCAGGAGATAAATGCGACTGAACATCAGTGGAGTGAAAAATGTAAACTGCGTAAATGGAAGAGCAAACCATAAAAGTGCGTAAGAAGTCGTGTAGGGATCACTCAGAAGCAAAAAGTTTAGGTTACAAGAAGAGGCGATCTTCAGGTGGAACAAACACTGAGAAAAGAAAACGTTGGCATCGCACTAGCGCAGCAAAAAATTTAAAAAAATGCGCAATCTAAGGCTGGGTGCGTGCCAACAGATAAAGAGATAAAGGCTCACAGAAAGATATACTGAAACCCACGAAAACTACTAGAAACTTCAACAAAAGATTTAGCAATCGTTTTAAAGAAGATGATAACGTTGACATCTTCGAAAGAGACGGAGCGCTGCAGTACGTGCGAGATTTTGTTAGTGATAGAATTGGCAAGAAAGGAATCCTAGACGAGACTTGAAAACAGCAAGGAAACCTGAGAGCTCCAAATTTAGTGCTGAAAACTGTTACTGAAAAAAAAAATACTCCTAATTAAGTGACCAGTAGAATAAGGTGAAATTCGAGTGCAGCAAATCAACCACATGTGCCCTAAAGGCGATGCACAGTTCACTTGTTCCCTAAAACAAGTGATTAAAAAAGAAAATTTCGATTCAGTAGTGTGAAAACAGCGCAAGCGTTAATTTTATTGGGAAACGTACTCCCCATAAAACGGCCTCTCATTGATTAGTTACAGTAGTATCGCTGATATAAAGAATGTAACTACAGGCCATAAATATAGCTACGGATGTGAGGGGAGAGAAAGCACTGTATCTGAAGAAGAATGTGTTAAGACCAGCCGAGATGTCTTTGCACCTTATACTTGTAATATCTCGATGCTTACGGGTCTCAAGTGCTAAGTATTGACCCCAATGTTTCGCATTTGTAAAGAGTAGAGCTCACAACAACGCATATAGCAAATTGATACGGGTTGGTGTCAAACGTAATTCCATAGATTATGATTTAGGGGAGCTGCTTAGGAAGATACAAAAAGGCAATCTAGTGTGAATCATATTTGAAAGGCGGGAATTCAAGGAAGTAGTCGAAATGTACGGTTTACTAAAATAAACATGCCCTCGGTTTTCATTATTTGCAAGCTATGTAAATGCTACTGCAAGACAACTCGAAAGCAGCGAATTGGGTTTTAAATTATCTTCCATCTAAAATGGACAATGGGTGCAACAGAAGGGCATATGGTTGACATATCTGGACTGCAGCATAACTGCTACTCGGCCTAGTTGGAACAGATTCATTTCTGAAAAGAACTGTTGCGCACAAAACGTTTTTTAAAAACGCATTGGGATGGCACAGTGCTATTAGTGGAGAATCAAATTATCTTAAAGGAACTCGCAAACGCGTGTGCCAATAAAGAGGCTACAATTTCACTACATTGACATAGCGAATTTTGATCTTTGTTGACGAAATATTTAATACATTTATACCAATGTAACAGTAGTAATAAGGAGTTATACATATGACTGGGTTTGGATAGACGGCTCCACTATCCACAAATTTTATTGTGAACATGAAAGTGAAGCGGAATGCAGCTATACAAAAAAAAGCTGTATGAAGGAATGGAAAGATCTACTCAACCATCCACAAACATTGTTCTGAACATGAAGGTGATGCGGAATGCAGGTATACACAATATATTTGCCTTTTTTTCTAATATGTACATTACTGACCCTGTTATCTTTGTACAATGATTTAATGCTTGTATAGAACTTTCTATATTTTCCCACTGTCTAATAATAGTGCATGTTTATTATGTTTTGCTATATGCCCTGTATGATCTTTTAATCCTTGTGTAACGCCCCCTTTACCCAATGCCTCATACGAGGCCTGTAAGGACAATTTAAATAAATAAATAAAATAAACTTCCGAGTTCTCTAATTATATTGCTACACACGAGGTGTTTAATGCAGAAACAGATGAATCTGGTTGATAGGCGCGGTTGTTCAAGAGCGGTCTCGCGGCAGCTTGGCTAACGTCGTTCTCTTTCTTTCATCTGGGTGTCTGCGCGGCTGGCGTGGTTCATGACAGCTTGTGACATTTCCCCGCTGATAGACGAAGCCCGCCGGGCGAGTCAGTCATCTCGTGGGTTGTGACGCCTCAGACGCGTGACGTGTGTTACTTCAGCCTTGGCCGAGCGTCGTCCACTGCTCGTGAGACGCGCAATGCGGTAGTTTACTTCGCTGACGCGCTCCAGAATAACGTAAGGGCCGACGTAGCGGGCGAGAAACTTCTGGTACAAGCCATGCTTCCGCAACGGCGTCCAGAGCCACACAAGTTGACCAGGATCGAAGTAAACGTGGCGGTGACGCCCGTCTTAGCGTATCTTGGACCGGTCTTGCGATGCTAGGGTGCGTAGCCTAGCGAGGCGTCGCGCTCGTTCTGCTCGACATAGGATCTCATCAATTGATTTGTTGTCATGAGCGAAGTAGGGAAATATGGTGTCGAGGGTGTAGCGCGGCGGACGAGCATAGAGAAAGAAAAATGGTGAGTAACCAGTGGTCTCGTGTCTCGCGGTATTGAAGGCATAGGTAATGAAAGGCAAGATACTGTCCCAATTCTTGTGTGCTGAATCGACGTAAATGGACAGCGTGTTGGCAAGCGTTCTGTTTGTGCGCTCGACCAGACCGTTAGTTTGTGGATGGTAGGGCGTAGAATGGCGGAAGCTACATAAACACAGACGAAGGGTTTCTTCAACCACGTCCGCAGTAAACTGTCGCCCACGATCGCTGATTACTAGGCGAGGAGGTCCATGTCGGAGTATAACGTTAGCCAACAAGAAGATAGAAACTTCTGTAGCTCTGGCCGATGGCAATGCGGCGGTCTCACAAAAGCGGGTAAGGTGATCTACGCAAACGATAACCAACGATTACCCTTGGAGGATCGCGGGAAAGGGCTTAGAAGATCTATACTAACTTGCTCAAAGGGGACGCTAGAAGGGGGAACCGGTTGAAGCAGGCCATGTGGCGCTTGTGGCGGACGCTTGTAGCGCTGGCATTGAGAGCAGCTGGCAACGTACCGTTCGATATCTTTCCCCATCTTAGGCCAGTAAAAACGTTCTTGAGCCCGCTAGAGTGTACGTGTGGAACCAAGATGACCGGAAGTTGGGTCATCGTGCATGGCGTGTAATACTTTGTGGCGAAGGTTCTTGGGGGCAACTAAAAGGTAGCGTGCACCGGTGGTCGAGAAGCTCTTCTTATACAGCGCGCCACCATCACGTAGGCGAAAGCGACTGCCTGCAGGTGACTCCTGTGCTGCCGCGAAGAGTGGTTGTATGCTCTCGTCCTTGTGCTGCTCGCATATGACGGTAACCATATCCGGAAATTCCGGGGACACAAAAGCGATGTATTCATCGAAATTGTCCGCATCACATTCAGTGGTTTGAAGTGGCATCCGAGAGAGACAATCAGCGTCAGCATGTCACTGGCCACTTTTGTAGCAAATAACGAAATCGTATTCCTCTAGAAGGAGGGCCCAGCGCGCTAGTCGTCCTGAGGGATCTCGCAGATTCACAAGCCAGCATAGCGAATGATGATCTGTTATCACAGTGAAGGGGCGCCCGTAGAGTTACGAACGAAACCGTTGCACGGCGAAGATGACCGCCAGGCACTCTTGTTCGGTGACTGTGTAGTTGCTCTCTGAGCGGCTCAAGGACCGGCTAGCGTAAGAGGTCACGTGCTCGCTGTCGCCAACACGCTGAACTAGCACAGCACCGATGCCTACGCCGCTGGCATCGGTGTGAATCTCAGTTGGTGATGAAGGATCAAAGTGGCGAAGAATTGGTTGGGATGTCAACAGGAACTTGAGCTGGCGAAACGATGAGTCGCAATCTGCAGTCCACTCAAAGGGAACGCCATTTTGGAGAAGGTGTGTAAGGGGATGAGCCATGTCAGCAAACCGGGGAATAAATTGGCGAAAGTAGGAGCACAAGCCCAAGAAACTTCTTAACTGCTTGACAGAGTTAGGTGCTCTAAATGCTTCTACGGCCGCAGTCCTTTGTGGATCTGGTCGGATGCCTTCTTTAGCGACCCGATGGCCTGGCACAAGAGTTTGTCGATCCCCAAAACAGCAGTTTTTTATTGAGCACAAGACCCGCTTTTTTCAAGCAGTTCAAGACCAAACCCAAACGTTTGTTGTGCTCACTAAATGTTCGACCGAAGATCACAACGTCGTCTAAGCAGCACATGCAAACTTCCCATTTTAAGCTGCTTAATATCGTGTCCATTAACCTTTCTAACGTTGCGAGCGTGTTACACAACCCGGCGTGATTGGCATCACGTTAAACTCGAATAGTCCGTCAGGTGTTACAAATGCTTTTTTTTTCTCTGTCGTCCTTGTGTACAGGAATTTGCCAGTAACCTGACCGTAAATCGATTGAGCAAAAGTAAGATGCCGCAAAGAGACAGTCGATGGCGTCGTCAATTCGTGGGAGCGGATATACATCTTTCTTAGTAACGGCGTTTAGGCGAAGGTAATCAACACAAAACCGCCACGTACCTTTTTTCCACCACCGAACACCACCGAACATCTAAACTACCGGGTTAGTGAATTCGTAACAGCTGTTACACCATAAAATATTCACTACGCGTCACACCTATGATGTAACCGTTGTAACCTAATGCTATAGAGTTGTTTGAAGAGGCGTTGTCGCCTGACCATCTGGCCTGGTGCTGCTCGCTGCATGGCGCTTCCCATTCTGTTCCCCGTTTCCCCCTGGCTTTCGTAGGTGTTTCTCAGAGCCTCACTTTCCTGCTATTCGTATTGACATTGAGCTAAGCTGAGACAAAATGCACGATCTCTGGGATTGGTCCACATCATCATTGCTTTTCTCATACCACATAACACTATGTAAAAACTGATCTCGTTCTAACGCTTCTTCGGCGGAGTACAAATTCTATAGCGGTTTTATCATTGACCACACGACAGACACATAAGTGCGTATGACTGCATGACGCTTGTTTTCTGAAAACATTGTAATCCATCTTTCTCTCACTTACCCCCCCCCCCTTGAATCCTACGGGGAACTCAAGAATTGGCATTCCGTAGAAATCTGCGTCGAACGAACGGAGTAGGGGTTCTGCCTTCACTGGATCGCCATCGCTGTCGTCGTCTTCGTATTGCTGCTGTCGTCACACGCATGTACTTACGCTTTTTTCACATACAACTACACAATTTACGCAACGCCGTTTGACGCCCAGTCTTTCTTTTTTGAGAACCGGGACGGCGCTTGAAAGCCAGATACCGGCAAAATGATTCGCATGACGTCAATTTTCGCAGTGCTAGGCAATGTCTGCGCTGTGGCACCATACAAGAAGCTTCCGTATGAGCCGGTCGCGGTTGTGTGCATTGTTCTCTATAAACGCAACGAAACCACCGATTAGACGCCGTAGATTCGGTAAAGAACATAAAAATGTGTTGTTTCGTGGAACACAAGCCACTAGTTTGAGCAGTGCGAAAGCACTCCCGTGTACAAAAGACTACCAAAGCAGTGGTTGCCGACGAAAAGAAGCTACCAGATATAGCAGTATTAGGGCAAGCCCGTGCGTTAACTATGGACTACCGTGTTCCTTAATGCATATGTAAAGCTTACACTCTAAAAATAGTTGCACCCTTGCGGGTGTTCATTTGCCACACAACAATAATGGCCATCTGTCTTGCAAACATATAATTTCTTTAAGGCTGCGAGCATGGTACTTCCAAGTCACTAATGGTATGCGCTTTATCAGGATGACAGAGAATTCTCGACAGGAAAGTATCGAGCGAAGTGTTTTCAAGAATGGAAACGAAAGCAAGACAGATGACCGTTAGTTTTTTTTTGTAAATATACACCTCAAAAGGTGCAACTGTTTTTTAGTGTGTCTGAACATCAGTAGCAAAGATTGCTATTTACACGCACGCCGCAAGAAAAATAGTTCTAGTTGTAATCTGGTTACATGAACGTTGGCATTAAAACGAATGAATAAGATCTGTGGATTGAGTTCATCATCACCGACATGATCTTCATGGCTCTACTGGAAGGGCCGAAATAGACGGGCCTAGGACAAATAATATTCGTTTGTCTAGGAATCCTATATTTACACAGCCAACTCTCGCTGAGATATGCTTGGTAAATCTATAGGAGCTTGAAAATACATTTTTTAGTGACAGGAACAACGATTGAACGAAAAGAAAGGGGGTTAACCAAGGGGCCCGATTTTTGCTAATAATTATATCATAAGAAGCGAACAAAGAAACCAAGGACACCACAGGAGAAATTAACTGTACTGACTAATTGAAAATAAAGAAATTTTATATAAATAGAATTGAAAGTGGATGAACAACTGAGCGCCCTTCCACTCTGGGAAGAAAGATAACCAGCGAAACTGTGTATGTGGGACCCTTAATGATGAACTGCACCTCCGCCGTGGGTCAGCCTGGCATTGCACTATATTCGGGCAAGACCCACGCATGGGGAGTGCTTAACACCTGCTTCACCTCTGCCGCGGGTCGGTCCGGTATTGCTCTATATTAGGGCTCGGCCCAAGTATGGGGAGTGCTTAACGCGTACTTCACCTCCGCGGCGGATCGGGCCGGTATTGCATTATCTTCTGGATTGGCCCACGTATGGGCAGTGCTTACCGTCTTTTGCTGCCGCGGGTCGGCTCTGCATTGCACTATCTTCGGGATCAGCCAACCCATCGGGAGTACTTAACGCCTGCTTCACCTCCACCGCGGGTAGGCCCGGCATGTCACTATCTTTGGAATCGGCCAACGTATCGGGAAAGCTTAACGCCTGCTTTCCCTCCACCGGGGGTCGGCCCGGCATGCGACTATCTTCGAGATCGGCCAACGTATTGGGAGTGCTTATCACCTGCTTCACCTCCACCGCTAGTCAGCCCGGCATGGCACTTTCTTCGGGATCGGCCGCCGTACGGGGAGTGCTTAATGCCTGTTTCGCCACCGCCGCGGATCGGGTCGGTTTTGCACTATCTTTGGCATCGGCCCACGTATGGGGAATGCTTAACGCCTGCTTCACCCCCGCCGCGGGTCGACCCGACATTGCACTATCTGCAGGATCGGCCCACGCATCGGGAGTTTTTTGTTTACGACACAAAAATTTCTTTGGAGGCTAGAGGTATACAAGTTCGCGTAAACCTACTTGCCGCAGATGGGGAACAATCCCACGTCCTTCGCATAACGCATGCAATGCTCTATCAAATGATCTACCACGGCATCATCTTCCCTTCCCCATTCCGGGGTGTTTATGTGATTTTACTAGAACTAACCCTGGCAGTGTTAGCCAGTGCCACTACTCATATTGGCAGAGCATCGCACGCGTAACGCGAAGGACGTGGTATCGTTTCCTACCTGCGGCAAGTTGTTTTTCATGCATTTTTAATTCCATTAATTTATAATTTCTTCACTTTCATTTAGTCAGTTCAACTAATTTCACCAGCGTTGTCCATGGTGTCTTTGTTTGTTGGCTTCTGATAATACGAGCATCGAGTGAAACACTTGTTTCTTGCGCAGCAGCTCCGGTTCACCTCTTGAGGCGACCGGGGATGAAATCCAAATGAAGTCAGAAAAAAAAGAAAAAAAAGGTAGTACAGTACAATATTCATGGGCTTCCTTAAAGATACATCAGCGCATAAATTACTAGTTGAGTAACTGAAGTGTCTGGGATAATCAGCATTAATTAGAATTCACCGGCTACCAAACACCGGAGCACAAAATCGTAGACTTTACAGACCCGCCATGGGAGCACGACTTTGACGAATTTCCTGGAAACCCAGAAGTAGGAAGCGGAAGTAAAGACAGATACTAAAGACGTCACACACAAGAAGATACCATAATATTTAACCAGTGAAATAATAGGAAACTGTTACCTCTCATAGATAGAACATCTGCCTAGCAGACCAGATGTGACGTCACTCCCACCTCTCTGGCTTGCCCTCTCCCCGAGCCGACTTGCTTGTTCGCTCGCAACAGCTGCGCGCTAGCGCTCTTTACATGCTCTGACGTCGGCACCGCAGAAGGCGCGTAAGGTATGCTTTGTCCGCCACTCGCTAGGGGGCTACACATGGCCAGGTGGCGTGCGCTGCTCATCCTCTTCGCCCACCCTCGCTCTTCACCTATAGATCGTGTCCGGGTGAAAGACGTTCGCTCACTTAACATGATGAACACCAACGCCGAAGTGCGAGTGCCGCTAAGAGACACCCAAGTCAAAGAATACAGTTATCGACACTTCCTTTGATTTTGTCATCTATGGCATGCATTGCAACGAGAAACAGCGCGAGAAATTGAGCACACTTCGCTGCACTACAACTATTTTTGTAACATCAGCATGTGACATCAACAACTTCATTGCGTTTTGGCAGTTCTATAAGGAACAATCCCCCAGCACGCACAAGATGTCTCCACTTTCAATATGACTAAGTTCGTATATCTCAAACTGCGCGCAAGAATTTAAGCGCCTACTAGTGCAGCAATTAAACGGCTACCATAGAATGGAGGAAACGTTCCACTGCGATTGAAGGTCTAAGTTCTATGTGGTTTTCGATAACTTCAAGTCACTTTTCCGTCGACGTTGTCATTCTCAGTTATAAACATTTCATTGCACAGATTAGTGCTAGTACTCTTAGCTTCACGTCACCTTGCTGCTGCATGGGGAATTTCCTAAATTAGATGCAAATAGGTAAATCTGTACACATAAAACCGGAACTTACTTACGCACCGTCTGGCTATCCCGAAAATACGGTATCTTTTCCTCTTCAACAAACGTGGCACTTTTTGAGACTACCAAGAAGAACTGACACTTTTCGTGCAGCTGTAATCTCCGATGTCATTTTTCAACGAGCAGTACACAGATAAACTTCAAAGTAGCACAACTGTGACACCTTGACTGCTGTTTGAACTTCCTGCTTCCTTTTATCACGTGAAACGAACAAGCAATCAGGTGATCAAACAACTTTAGCAGACACACACTTCTTTCTGATGCTACGTTTCTACGCTCAAGGGCACAAACTGCAATGAATAATTGACCTGGCCACGTTCCTCCACTTTATGGGCATATTTGACCAATATGTCCGAATAAACCAGGATCTCGGCTGCTATAGACTCTGTTCTCGTTCAGCGATTAAAGAAGACAACGCAAGATGCGCGTAACTCCACGCGAATAGGAAAATAAGTAATGCTATAGGGTTGCCGTTATTTTCAGCAAATGTAAAGGCGGGCTGCAACCAAATTTTACACCATTAATAAGGGTCACGATTCAATGGTGTACAAGAGGAGCAGCCTCCGTGTAAAATTTCGCGTTTTATACACGTATGTGAGGGTGATTAAAACTCGAACGAATAACGTTTTTTTATTAAGAAAGAAAAAAATACAGAAAGCCATTAAGTTTCGCTGTAAAGGCTGGCTACAAGGCCTGCAACGTAGAGCTGAACGGCGTGTGCATTTAAACTAGTCGGTGCTTCGGGCTGCTGGTGAGGCGCGGACAAATTTTGAAGGCGACGATTAGGGGTATAACTAACATTTGCTAGCTTGCATATGCAAGCGTTGTCGGCAAACCTTTTTCAACAGTGTTGCCTAAAATTGCTATACCAAAACGATCTGTTCGTGCTGAATGTTGATTTCTGGCGTAGCGTTTCTGGCTGAATATCTCCAGCGTCATTTCTTCTTTTAGAGCAGTAGCATAGGATGAGGAATACATTTGGCGCGCTGTTTGTTTCTTTTTTGCAAACAATCAGAGTAAACAAACTGATGCAGGATCACCAGCTGGCAGTGATGTCACACACGTGAAGTAAATAATTGAAACGTTGACATATCATTCGCAGGTGATGACAGTTTATGTAGAAATTTCAAAGGAAGCCAAAGGGTGCTTGGGGTCAACCCCACTTCTAGTTTTCTGACGAGTGTTTTCATCGAGAAAGCTGTACTGTGTCAAGGAACCTTCACTTCAGCTATGGCACAAATGATTTGGAAATCTCATCAGCACGTAAGACAACGGAAGATAGGTGGGGCTGATGTGCTTCACATTTGCGATTGTGCTCAGAACACAGCAACCGTCCACGAGGCCTTTATGTACTCCAAAATGCATAAGTTAGGAGTCAGTGCATGTCTTGTGTGTAGCGTCTTACTCCTTTTGCGCTTGTGAGTGCTGCACAAGCTGCATCATGAATGCACACCAACTCGCTGACTATTCTACACTAATGCTCATTCCATCCTATTTAGTGAAATAGCTTCCGTAAAACAATTTTCGTTCTTTCCATTGATTATGGGCGTGTGTTTGGTTCATCTACATAGAAAGTAACCTTTCTTTATTTATATAGGCCATATCTAAATCCTAAAGGCTGCTAATCAGAAAATACGGAAATGCTAGTCCTGCAGCTTGGCCAATCCTTGAAAACTGTAAACTAGTCGATGACCCAACTTGGTTGCTACTTATTGCAGTGTATATGGTACGTTGTTGCAACAATATGAGAGCAACGTCGGCTTTATATCGCTGTTATGCTACAGCGGGACAGCTACCTAGTACATTCCAGAATTTCCAAATGTGGTGCTGTTGCTTTCGAGAGAATAGAAAATTTTGTTTACCGTAAAAAAGCCTTGTAGGTAACTGCCCACATCGCGAACAGAATAAAACAGAACTTAATAAAATTATGTACTCAACTGCTTCTGCTGCAGCATCAATTATTATAAAGGGACATGTGACGATAAAAGAAAATGCCAGAAACGAGCCACAATATTCATTGTGGCCTTGTGGTTCGTAATAGGCGTGGATGCTCTAATCCCCTCCGTATGACGTGTGCAAAGGATCATTATAGCTACAGTCCCGAGTCATGTATCGCATTGTTACACGAAGTGATAACTTCTGCTGCCATCCATCAAATGAAGCGGAGATAAAGTAGCTGTACTGCAATGGTCTGAGGAATACGGTTAGCTTTCATTTCGGTGTCGGTCACTTATAGTGAACTCTCTGTAATCATTTGTTGTGTAATTGATGTATTTGTCCACCACTACAATAATTAGTGCTCCTACATATTGTGTCCGTGTTGTCCGTAAGCAGGGTTTCTAATGTATACTTATTAAATATATTTGCATCGTTTCCGGTTATATAATAGTGCACAGGTAATAGTGGTCATTTTATTGTGTGAAGTTCTTCTAGAAAACAACTAAAATATATATATATGGGGTTCTACGTGCCACAATCACGATTAAATTAGAAGTCATGCCCTATCGGGGGAATGCGAAATAATTTGAACTACCAGGGCTTCTTCAACGTGTACCCGAATCTAAGCACATTGCGGTTTTCGCAATTCTTCACTTTCGTAATACCTTAGTTGCAGTCCAGATTCGATATCGCGACCTCGTACTTAGCAGCCGAAAGCAGTTGTAGTATTGAGACTACAGTTTAAATGCAACGTTCACTGTCACGGGCCATTTCAATATACAACTCACGTCTCTACTCCAATATACGTTACAAGGGTGTGACTCAGATTGATTTACACTTTTAAAGAACATCTAATGCAAGGCTGTTGACGGCGATCTCATGGCATTTGTATTATTTATAGCATTACTTTTTCAAGAGGAAAGCTTAGAAAAGGTCTTTTCGTCTGAGCATAAAAAAAGATAGAAAACGCGAACGTAGCGAAACACGTTTCGGATTAGCCTAGCAGCGCAAGAAAATGAAAAAGGAAACCGCACGTCTCCCTTTGTGCGTTATTTGTTTGCTTCTTTGCCACTTTACAAGATTAAATACAAGGCAGTGTTTGCGTGCGCCGCAATTACCTGCAAAACGGGCGCTGGCGTTTTGTCTTAGCGTCCTACAGAGTGCTTTGCTTGCGGGGAGCATTTGCTCTACAATTTTATCTTGTGTTGCTCTGAAGAACTGATGCCGCGAACGAATCGGACCCGCATCGTGCACTAGTGACCCAAGACTAAAAGCAAGGGCGGATATTTTGAGTACCGCCATCAGTGTTAGTGTCACGTAAACGTCTAATTGGTAATGGCCGAGTCCGTTATACCAAAGCTCGGATGTAGCTAGAAACTTACCTAATCACAAGTGATAAAAGTGATTTAGCATAGAAAATCATGGATGTTTCGGGCGAACTGATATAACGCTCTGTTTTCCGGATGTCTGTGTATGAACTTCAAATGACCAGAAAATGCATGCCCGTCATTGTTTCGCACCTATAGGCGCCGGCCGCGGGATAAGTTTGGACTGGTGGCGCCTTCATGCGGTGGCGCGGTGAATGTGATGGCATTTCACTGCGGAACCGGGTGATGCAGGCGCTACCGCCAGCTTTGTTGGCTGATTATGCAGATTCGAACATGCGCGTTGGATACGCATTAATTTTATGGTATTTTTTATGAGGTCTGTTGCTTCAATGCTCGGCACGATTGATGCTGGCGCCTTGCTTTCAGTGCAGCTGAAATCTCCACTACGAAATAATGTCGCATCAGACGTAGTCGCGATGCTGTGGCCCCGTGTTTTTATTGCTGACTCAGGCTGCTGAAAAGCAGCACCGTAGAGTCATCTCTCTTTCTTGCTTCCCGTAGCAATATTTTGTTGTTATAGCTGTTCTTCAGGCAGCATACCATAATTACACAGCACCAGCCTGAATGCCGAAAAAAACACTGTTTATGTATAGCGCAAGTAAATGGTTATCATCCTTTTTTTGCGTTTTGGCACGATCCATAGCGCAACAGTACTCTAAAAAGTAACCTAGGATCACATTTAGCGAAGATACCGTTAGTAGAGTTCCTCACCATTTCTATGCGGTGCCGTGACTGGTATCGGGTGCTCTCCGTAAAAAAACGACATCAGGTCGTTTTTTTTTCCTTTGTAAATCCGATACGGTCCTTGAACGTGCATGGGACATCAGTATGACGCTGCAGAACACAAGAGCATGCGTCTGTTGTGGTACTGACTATAAGTAGTAGGCAGGGATTATTGAAGCATTTGAAATGGCTCGCGTATAACAAATGAATTTTACCCAATTTGACGTAGTTCTTGCAAGTTCGCGTAGTTTTTGGGCTGTGGCAGTATAAAATCTTACCACTTACGGAATATGGGAAAACTGTAATAAGAAACGTCATACCCCAATATGAGAAACCTACGAAGCACTTAAAACTTTACTATAGCGATGATTACGATACTCAATAATGCAAACTTTCAGCTCAGCTCTATACGTGTTTTCCTGTCGCGGTATATTGATGCATCGCACCCACCACCGCACGAACTGGGTGTCCCAACAATGATGCAGCGAGATTTAAATATACGCAAATGCCACGCAACTGGAGAAAGCCAAACAAAGTAATGTTGTCTCCGTCGCTTGAAGATACTCAGAATGTTTTAGGCATTGAGCCTTATTGTATAATTGGTCTTAATTATTATTCAGCTCCTCAAGTATAATAACTAAAGCGTAAATGACAAAATTGTAGGGTGTCATGAGAAACTCCTGATAAACTTTTCTGTTGCTCAATACGTGCTACATGAAAATGTTTTTTCGGATCGCGAAAGAAGCCCCCGAATCGCGCAAAGTGCCTCAAGCGGCCGCTCGCGCGGAAAATCGGCTTTTATTCGCGGGCAACTTTGACGCTTGGAAAAAACCACGTAATCTGTCTCTAGTTTTGTCATGTCGCAACTGATATAAATTTGTCGCTAATTTTGCCATGTCGCAATTGATATCATTCTGTAACTTCACGTACAATCATCGTGACACCAAAATGATATTTCATACATACCATTTAGCGCGCTAGTATATACTTGCTGCTACACATTTTTCTTTTATTATTTACAATTGTACACGTACTGATGATTACACCCACGGGCACATGCCCGTAAAAGCGGCTGCGCGCTTGTATCTGTGTTTATTCTGACCAAGGCCGTGCCACGTCCGAAACATTCAACCACTAAACATGCAATTTTTGTAAAACTGTGGTCCTTCGTATCTTCAACTACCTATGCACCAGACCTACATAAATACAGAACTTTTCCTTGAAATATATATGTTTATGTAGTGGTTAACCAGACCAGCCTCCACGCACGCAACATTCTGCGTTTAGGGCACAAATGTATGCATCCGCCCAATTCGCAAAAATAAGGGTGACGATGTTGCAACTAAAAGAACGCTGCATCAGCGCCCGCTGGAAGTGACGCATGACCTCGAAGATTAAAAACTACTATCGTCCTTCATCATATGTTTCGTGATTACTTGGTGAATATGCTTTCAATTTGCTATCGGATGTACGCGCCGACTCCTTAGTTCCTATTGAAAGGTGTATTATTACAAAATAATAAAATAACAGCCCTTCAGCTTTGACAAAATTATTCATAAGTGTATGCTAGTCGATCAGAGCCGACGGAGCATAAATGAAAATCTGTTGCAGTCCGCACTTTACGTGATGACGTAAAAGAATGTTGCTGCGCAGTTAAGCATATGGGGTACATTGCGGCTACAACATGAAAGCGCGTTGGGCTTTACATCGCGTGTATGCCAACAGGGGCAGATTTACATTTTATTTGGGGGGAAATTGCTAATACGGTGCTTTTACTTTTAAAGAATTTCTAATTTTGTTTACAGAAAAGAGAGTCAACAAGAAAACATGGTACTTCCCGAACGGAATAAGGAAGTGTCTGACAAAGGTCACCACCTCTGTTCCGTATTGCTCAGCATAAATATGGACAAAGGCACATTTAACGACAACAGAAAAAGGCAGCCTAGAACGCATAACTGGAATATTGTCACGTGGTGGTGACGTTGAAAAACACCGTAGCAATACTGTGAGCGAGAAAACAACTTTTATTGGGCGAACCTGTGCCCACAAAACAGGCTACACTTATAGCACAACGATAGCGGCGAACACGCTCGGCGATCGTCGAAGATCTGATCAGCGGGTCAAGCGCGTCGGCTTTTATACAGCAGTCATCGAATGTTCCAGACTAATCGTTGGGACCCGCATGCCTTCTACAAAGTTCTACACCATTCGTGTCAAGCGATGAAATCAGATAACAAAAGGTTCGGTGACAACAGACAGCGGATTGAAGCATCGATAACTTTCCAGAAGCTTCGGATACATGCAGGCGCGTCCCGCGCTGTGCGATAACATTTCTTAGGCAGCAAAACGTGTCGCCCGATAAAGACAAGTACACGTGTCAATACCCCCCTCTTAAAAAGCATCGACCCGATGATGCAAACAAACTAAATAAATAAGCACTCGTAGCAAATAAAAAAACAATATAAGGAAAGTTCCTTAGCGTCCGTAACACGGTTTAAGACGCACCACGTGGACCACTTCAGGTCGTGCGCGACGTCGCTGTGAATGCGAAATGCCATCTGGCACGTCCTCCTAGTCCAGTGCGCCAAAACGTCGGATGACCTTGTAGGGTCCGAAATAGCGTCGCAATAGTTTCTCACTCAGTCCTCGCCGGCGTATCGGGGTCCATACCCAAGCACGGTCACCGGGCTGGTACTCGACGAAGCGCCGTCGGAGGTTGTAGTGTCGGCTGTCGGTACGCTGCTGGTTTTTGATCAGCAGACGGGCGAGCTGTGGGCTTCTTCGGCGCGCTGTAGATAGGTAGCGACGTCAAGATTCTCTTCGTCAGTTACGTGCCGCAGCATGGCGTCGAGCGTCATCGTCGGGTTCTTGCCGTAAACCAACTTGAACGGGGTGATCTGTGCTGTTTCTTGCACCACCGTGTTGTAAGTGAATGTTACGTACGGCAGGACGGCATCCCAGGTCTTGTGTTCGACGTCGACGTACATTGCTAGCATGTCGGCGAGGGCCTTATTTAGCCGCTCCGTAAGACCATTCGTCTGTGGACGGCAGGCAGTTGTCTTCCTGTGCCTTGTCTGACTGTATTGCAGAATGGCCTGGGTGAGCTCCGCTGTAAAGGCCGTTCCTCTGTCGGTGATGAGGACTTCTGGGGCGCCATGTCGCAGCAGGTAGTTTTCGACAAAGAATTTTGCTACTTCGGCGGCGCTACCTTTCGGCAGTGCTTTAGTTTCAGCGAAGCGGGTGAGGTAGTCCGTCGCCACGACGATCCACCTATTTCCGGTTATTGACGTCGGAAAGGGTCCCAGCAAGTCCATGCCGATCTCCTGGAATGGTCGGCAAGGAGGCTCGATTGGCTGTAGTAATCCGGCTGGCCTTGTCGGCGGTGTCTTGCGTCGCTGACAGTCTCGGCATGTTCTGACATAACAGGTGACGTCGGCGGTCAGGTGTGGCCAATAATACCTTTCCTGTATCCTCGACAGCGCCTGGGAGAATCGAAGGTGCCCAGCGGTTGGATCGTCGTGTAGTGCGTGCAATACTTCTGGACGCAGTCCTGACGGGACATCAAGAAGGTAGTTGGCGCGCACTGGTGAGAAGTTCTTCTTTACGAGTACGTTGTTTTGAAGCGAGAACGAAGATAATCCTCGTCCAAATGCCCTAGGGACAACGTCGGTGTGCCCTTCCAAATACTCGATGAGATTTTTCAACTCCGGGTCTGCTCGCTGCTGTTCAGCGAAGTCTTCTGCGCTTAAAATGCCGAGGAAGGCGTCGTCATCTTCGTCATCTTGCGGCGGCGAGTCAATGGGGGCGCGTGATAGGCAACAGGCATCAGAGTGTTTTCATCCGGACTTATAGGTTACAGTGATATCATGTTCTTGCACCCTTAGGCTCCACCGCCCCACCCGTCCTGAAGGATCCTGTAAATTCGCTAGCCACACAAGGAGTGATGGTCGCTGACGACTTTGAATGCCCTGCCATACATGTAAGAGTGAAATTTCGCTGTGGGGGCCCAAACGATGGTGAGGCATTCCTTTTCGCTTGTAGAATAATTGCCTCCCGCTTTTGACAACGACCGGCTAGCGTAAGCTATCACGTGTTCACGACCATCTTTTCTCTGGACTAGCACTGCACCGAGGCCTAGGCTACTGGCGTCAGCGTGGATTTCGGTATCGGCGTGCTCGTCGAAGTGCGCAAGTACGGGCGGCGACTGCATGCGTCGTTTAAGTTCTTGAAATACGTCGGCCGGCAGCGTTTCCCACTTGAACTTGACGTCACATTTAGTTAGCTGTGTCAGCGGCTCAGCGATACGTGAAAAGTCCTTGACAAATCGCCTGTAGTAGGCACACATGCCAAGAAATCTACGCACTGCCTTCTTGTCGATGGGCTGTGGGAACTTTGCAATGGCAGCTGTCTTCTGCGGGTCGGGCCGAACTCCAGACTTGCTGATGACGTGGCCTAGGAGCAGAAGCTCATCGTAAGCGAAGCTGCACTTTTCTGGCTTCAGAGTAAGCCCTGATGACTTGATGGCCTCTAGTACTGTCGCAAGCCGCCTAAGGTGATCGTCGAAATTTTCGGCGAAGACGACGACGTCATCCAAGTAAACAAGACAGGTCTGCCACTTCAATCCTGCTAACACCGTGTCCATGACACGCTGGAATGTTGCAGGCGCCGAGCAGAGTCCAAATGGCATGACCTTGAACTCGTAGAAGCCGTCTGGCGTGATGAAGGCGGACTTTTCGCGATCTCTCTCGTCGACTTCTATTTGCCAGTAGCCAGACTTGACATCCATGGACGAGAAGTATTTTGCGTTGCAGAGCCGATCTAATGCGTCGTCTGTCCGTGGTAGGGGGTATAGATCCTTCTTTGTGATTTTGTTCAGTCGACGATAATCGACGCAGAAACGTAAGGTGCCGTCCTTTTTCTTCACCAAGCCAACAGGGGATGCCCACGGGCTTTTCGACGGCTGGATGATGTCGTCGCGCAGCATTTTGTCGACTTGATGTCTTATAGCTTCACGTTCTCGCGGCGAAACTCGGTAAGTGTTCTGGCGGAGTGGTCGAGCACTCTCCTCGCTTATTATGCGATGCTTGGCGACTGGTGTTTGTCGAATCCTCGATGACGTCGAAAAGCAGCCTTTGTATCGCTGGAGCAGACTTATGAGCTGCCGTTGCTTAATCACGGGGAGACTTGGATTAATGTCGTAGTCTGGTTCGGGAACCATGGTCGTCGGGGTAGATGCGGCGGAATCGGAGGGGACAAATGCATTACTGGTTTCCAGAATTTCCTCGATGTACGTGATCGTCGTGCCCTTGTTGATGTGCTTGAACGCCTGGCTGAAGTTTGTCAGCAACACTTGAGTTTTCCCTCCATGCAGTCGAGCGATCTCTCTCGCGACGCAAATTTCACGGTCTAGCAGTAGACGTTGGTCACCCTCGATGACGCCTTCTACGTCGGCAGGCGTTTTGATGCCTACGGATATGACAATGCTGGAGCGAGGCGGGATGCTCACTTGACTTTCGAGCACACTTAAGGCATGGTGACTACTAGAGCTCTCCGGCGGTATCGCTCGATCTTCCGACAGCGTTATGGACTTCGACTTCAGGTCAATGATTGCGCCGTGTTGGTTCAGGAAGTCCATGCCGAGAATGACGTCTCGCGAACACTGTTGTAGGATAACGAAGGTGGCAAAAGTGACGGACTCAAGGAAAAAGACTGCACGAAAATGATACAAGCGCTGCTCACGAGCATCGTCACGTACGGGACCCCATACGTTGACATGAAGAACAGTGAACGAGACAAAGTAAAGGCCCTCATCAGAAAGTCCTACAAAATTGCCTTGGGTCTGTCCCCCTCTACATCCACAGCGAAATTACTCAAAATGGGAGTCCACAACACGTGGGAAGGGCTCGTGGAGGCGCACAACGTCAACCAACTGGAGAGACTAAACTGACAAAGACGGGAAGAACCCTGCTGCGAGATCTGGGCTACCAAGTCGAGGATGAAAGGCACCTACCGCAGCGTATCCTACACGAGATCAGAGACAAGCTACACATAAGTACCTTTCCCAGAAAAATGCATCCCGAGTACGACAAGGAAAGGAGACAGGCGAGAATACAGGCGAGAATACAGGCGCTCAAGCGCATACTCGAACGCACCAACAGCAAAGAAGAAAACATGAGATATACGGATGCAGCTGCGTACACCACCAACGACCAATTTGCAATCAGCGTGGTCCACGAGAAGAGCGAACAACTTACAGCCACATCCATACGTGCCAAGGACGCGAGCACAGCGGAAGAGTTGGGCATAACCTTGGCCATCGCAACGTGCAAGAAGGCCATGGTTACCGTGTTGACGGACTCGCAAGAAGCGTGCAGAAGGTATATGAATGGAAGGATTGGAAAGGCAGCACTTCAGGTCTTGAACACCAAGATAGAAGCAGCACAAATCCTCTGGACGCCGGGACACGAGTCTCTCGCGGGGAACCAGGCGGCGCACGCCGCGGCTCGAGATCATGCACGCCGAGCCATCTCCGACGTGCAGAGAACCCGGACCAGCGACGGTGACGAGGATGATGAACGGATATCCAAGAAGTACTCGGATATATTGGCGCACTACAGGAAGCAGAAGCGTCGCTACCCACCCGCGCATAAGACGATGAGTAGGGACCAAGCGGTAACCTGGAGAAGACTACAGGCTGAAACCTACCGATACGGAACACTGCTGCACGCCATGCATCCGGGCACCTAAGGGCGAGACTGCAAGTTCTGCCCGCCGGACACGCCCAACACCTTGCGCCATATGGTGCTTAGGTGCAGGAATAATCGAGAAGCACCACCATCATCATCCCCACCAGGCGATAACATGCAGAAAGAGGCGGATTCAGAAGAAGGATTGGAAGACCAGTGGAAGGCTCTGCTGGTGACACAAGACCCTGATAGCCAGCTGCGGTTGGTGAACAGGGCTCGGGCGGCGGCAGCGAGCCATGGCTACCTGGAATGAGGAGGCCACCCACCTTTGGGCTCCAGAAGCTTGGTCTCACAATAAAGTTTATTTCTCTCTCTCTCTCTCTGTTTTTCAGCAAGGGCAGCTCCGCGAGTAAGCTGGAGATCGCCCTTGCAATTGACACATTGTGCGGGAGCACTGCAGTTGTCAGATGCAGGGTCTTTGGCAGTAGATTTCGCGCATGTTTCCTTTCCTCTGCATGATTGTGATGTATGTCCGAACCTCTGACACCTTAAGCACCACCTTGGGTTCGGTAAGTATGGTCGGACATTGATTATCAGGTAGCCTGCGTCGAGTGAGCTTGGTACAGTACTGGAACCAAATGTGAGAACTACATGTTTTGTGGGGACATGCTGGTCGTTTCATCGAAGTGTTCATGGAATCGTATGGGGTCCCGTACGGGACGATGCTCGTGAGCAGCGCTTGTATCATTTTCGTGCAGTCTTCTTCCTTGAGTCCGTCACTTTTGCTCGTCACTCTTTTGATAAGGTGGCTTATTTCTTGCACTGTTTTCTGATTTTTTGCCAAAAAAATAATTGCAATAACTGTAAAGGAAAAGATTTCATTCTATGAAGCGAAGAAAAGGCTAGCGCACTTACCTCAAGTAAGCTATGCCAGTGTGACGCGGCAGGGGGCAGCGCCACACCGGTCTCAGGAATCTACAGGGTCCACGTCCGGTACTCCTGTAGAAACCCCAACCACCCCCTTGGTGGCTGCAGCCAGTGCTGCTCCATCAGAAACGAAGACGGGCCGGCAGACCACACTGCCGCAGGGGCCGAAGTTGAACCACACCCCACGGCCCGAGACGCGCGTCTTGGCGCCTGGCTCTCGTTCGTCCAGTGCCTCGGAAAAGGCAATGGAAGTCGATGCGAAAACCCCGGCGTCATTGACGCCAAAAGATCTGCCCTCCTTGGTGCGCTTACAGAAGGAGAAGCATATTATAACTACGCTGACAAAGGGAAAGCTAACTGAACGGTTACCACGCTTCATAAGAGTAATCAGCTTTTAAATACATGTCACCTACAATTTGTGAGCTCCCACACATAAGTATTTTTTTTAATTCCAATAAGATGGCATTCTTCATTCACTGGAATTGCAGAGGCCTAATTCACAATCTAGGTGACATCAAAGACATCATAAATAAGTTATCACCAGTTGCATTCTGCCTTCAAGGAACGAACCTTGGACCCAAACATGCACATTTTCTTAAAGGTTTTACTGTCCTAAGAAAGGACTGCGAGCACTTCAGCCGTCTATCAGGAGGTGTCGCTATTGTCATCCAAGGCGGCATCCCTACACGGAACGCTTCATTAAATACTGCGTTTGAGGCAGTAGCTGTCACAGTTTTATCTTTAAAGACTGTCACCATATGTTTTTTACATCCCTCCTCATACCCATTTCACAACTCGAGACATGGAAAATTTAATTAGCCAGCTGCCGGAACCTTTTGATTTAGTCGGAGACTTTAATGCTCACTGCACTCTTTGGGGCAGCGATAAGGACAACTTCTCGAAGATTTTATTGTGACAAACAAAATCTGTCTTTAAATTTATGTGCACCAACTTATTTTTCACCGAGCTCACGTACTTTTAGCTGCATTGACTTAGCGTTTTGCTCTCCCGACATTCTTACCGATTTTAAATGTATGTACTGGAGACTTCATATGGCAGTGATCATCCACCTGCTATAATCAAGCTCACCTCAACACTGTGCATTATATCTCAGAAACCGCGCCATTGGAAACTACAAATGGCAGACTGGTCTGTTTTCACAGAAAGTGCCAGGCTGGAGGAGCTTACTTTAACAGACTAAGGCATTGACGAAATTAATTTAAAATTTTTTTAACCGTATTATTTCTGCAGCTGAAAAGGTCATTCCACAATTTTCTGGCATTGTTCGGAGAAAGCTGAATTCTTGGTGGACACATGAATGCACCATAGCAAAAAAGCAGCAAAATGAGGCCTTAGGAATCTTACGCAGATACCCAACCCATAACAACTTTCTAAATTTCAAACAAGCCAAAGCGAAAGCTCAATACATTCGAAGACAGGCGGTGAAATTGTCTTGGCTGAAATATATATCTACAATTATTAGCACCGTCACATCCAAAAGGATGTGGGAACAGGTCAGGAAGTTTAAGGGGGACTACTCATCATACACGATACCCATACTTACACCGTCAGGCACTCAGACAACACTACAAGAACAAGTGAATGTACTTGGAGAACATTTCTATAACATCTCTAGCTCGGCTAATTATTCAAACACGTTTTTAAGCTACAAACTGTCAGCAGAAAAGGAGAAGCTACCAACAGTTTGTATGTCAAGGGATGAATACAACGCTCCATTCACGGCACAAGAACTTAACAGGATCCTCTGTGCCGGCAAAAAAACTGCAGTAGGTGCTGACCGCATTCATTATTCCATGCTTGCACACCTGTCACAAGCATCCGTAGATGCTCTCCTTAAATTTTTTAACAAAGTATTTGCATCTCGAAGCATGCCAATAAGCTAGAAAAACGCAATAGTTGTGCCTTTATTAAAAATAGGTAAATCCCCCACATCCCCAAGCAGCTTCCGACCCATTGCCCTGACAAGCTGTTTGGTGAAATCATACGAAAGTGTCGTAAATGCGAGATTAACTTACACGCTTCATATACGAAACTCCATTGCTTTTCATCAGCGCGGCTATAAATAGGGTGGTCAACGACAGACCACCTCGTCCGACTTGAACACGAAAGACGTGAAGCATTTTTACACAAACCGCACAGCCTGGCAGTGTTCTTCGACCTGGAAAAAGCGAATGACACCACGTGGAGATTTGGAATCTTACGTGATCTCGCCACGTTAGGAATCCGTGGCAAAATGCTAAACTGCCTCGCTGATTTTATGTCCAGCAGAACATTTCAAATCCGTCTAGGCACTCTGCTCTCGCGCACATTTATCGAAGAAAACGGTGTGCCACAAGGTTGCGTACTTAGCACAACACTTTTTATAGTAAAAACGAACTCTGTCAACAAAGTCATTCCCACCTATGTTATGCATTCCATATACGTCGATGATGTGCAAATAGCCTGCCGTGCCTCAAACTTACGAACGTGTGAAAGGCAGCTCCAGATAACAACAAATAAAATAATGGAGTGGGCTGAGAAAGATGGCTTCCGCTTATCTACTCAAACTGTTACAGTGCTTTTTTCGCGAATACGAGGGTAGTACTTAGACCCGGATGTAAAATTTAATGATGTCGCACTGCCGGTAAAACAAAAATATAAATTCTTGGGAGTAATCTTTGAAAAAAAAACTAAACTTCCTAGCCCACATTAAAACACTAAAGATTAAGGCAAGTAAAGCATTGAATATTCTGAATGTTTTATATCATAAGCACTGTGGTTGCGAGCGAACGTGTCTTTTACGTATTTACCGGTCTCTTGTTCGTAGCCTTTTAGACTACGGCTTCATTGTTTACGGCTCAGCCAGACAGTCCTACATCCAACGACTTGATCGAGTACATAACCTTGGACTGCGACTGGCGAGTGGTGCCTACAGAACTTCACCTATTGAATGTTTATGCGTCGAGTGTAATGAACCCTCCTTGCAGCAGCGCAGAGCATTACTCACTTTTTCCGACGTACTCAGAATACAGTCATCGCCGCAACACATATACTACAACATCCTCACACAATGCAGCTCTCGCTTACGCTATAAAAATAAAACGAACATGATGAGGCCATTTGTCCTGCGGTATGAGCATACTGTCGGGATTATGAAATTCACCACGAAGTCCTCCAGGTTGCCAAGAAACCACAACGGTTGGCCCCGTGGTACGATTTTGAACCGTTATGTGACTGGGCATTGACACATTTAAAGAAGAAAGACACCCCACGCGAACACATTATACAAGAATTCAATGCCCTTCAGGACAAATATCAAAATTACATGGAATTCTACACTGATGGCTCTAAAACGAAAGAACACGTAGGTGTGGGGGTCGTAACGCAAAAATTGGGAAAAAAGTATTAGATTGCCACAACACGCCTCTGTTTTCACGGCCGAAGTTTTCGTTATATAGCTTGTTGTTAAAAAGATTATCGCTGATAAACACAAAAATGCAGTCATATACATAGATTCTTTAAGCACACTGAAAGCTCTATATTTGAAATCTGAGTGTGAACCCCTGATTGGAGACATATTAAACATGGTGGATTTCAACGAGTACGGGAGGTCAATTCGTTTCTGCTGGGTCCCAAGCCATGTTGGGATACTGGGTAACGAAGCAGCTGATAGTTATGCATCGGTGGCAGCGTACAAAGACATTACAAACACAACACTCCCATATAAAGATAGTATCCGTGCGATTAGAAAAACCTTAACGGTAAAATGGCAACGCGAATGGGACCGTTGTGCCGACAACAAGCTACATCTCACGAAACCCATAGTTGGTGAGTGGAAGACATGTTATCATCAGGAACGGTTCTTCGAAGTAGTTTTATGTCGACTACGCATTGGCCACACACACCTCAAACACAATTACTTACTTACGAAAGAAGACACACCAACATGCGAGAAATGTCAGCAGCCACTAACAGTTATGCACATATTACTCACATGTACCCAGTCTGAAACACACAGACGAACAATATTGCACAAGTTATATCAACTGCACATACCTTTACACCCTGTTCTAATTTTAGATAATGATCTGCTAGTCCCATTATGTGACGTCCCTAAATTTCTAGACTACACTAGATTTTTACATAAGATATAGATTACTAACACATCCTTTTCCTTCATAAATTCGATCTCAAAGCACCTCGTGGTTGGCGCACCATAGCCTTAGCTTCTTTTGCGCCATTAAACCACTTTTATCTAACTAACTATCATCATCATCAGCCTAGTTACGCCGAGTGGAGGGCAAAGGCCTCTCCCATACTTCTCCAACAACCCCGGTCATGTACTAATTGTGGCCATGTTGCCCCTGCAAACGTCTTAATGTCATCCGCCCACCTTACTTTCTGCCGCCCCTACTACGCTTCCCTTCCCTTGGAATCCACTCCGTAACCCTTAATGACCATCGGTTATCTTCCCTCCTCATTACATGTCCGGCCCATGCCCATTTCTTTTTCTTGATTTCAACTAAGGTGTCATTTACCCGCGTTTGTTCCCTCACCCAATCTGCTCTTTTCTTATCCCTTAACGTTACACCTATCATTTTTCTTTCCATAGCTCGTCGCGTCGTCCTCAGTTTCAGCAGGACCCTTTTCGTAAGCCTCCAGGTTTCTGCCCCATACGTGAGTACTGGTAGCGCACAGCTGTTATACACTTTCCTCTTGAGGGATAGTGGCAACCTGCTGTTCATGATTTGAGAATGCCTGCAAAACGCACCCCAGCCCATTCTTATTCTTCTGCTTATTTCAGTCTCATGATCCGGATCCGTGGTCACTACCTGCCCTAAGTAGATGTATTCCCTTACCACTTCCAGTGCCTCGCTACCTATCGTAAACTGCTGTTCTAGACTGTTAAACATTACTGTAGTTTTCTGTAGGTTAATTTTCAGACCCACCCTTCTGCTTTTCCTCTCCAGGTCAGTGAGCATGCATTGCAATTGGTCTCCTGAGCTACTAAGCAAGGTAATATCACCAGCGAATCCCAAGTTGCTAAGGTATTCTCCATCAACTTTTATCCCCAATTCTTCCCTCTCCAGGTCTCTGAATACCTCCGGTAAACATGTTGTGAATAGTATTGGAGAGATCGTATCTCCCTTTCTGACGCCTTTCTTTATTGGGATTTTGTTGCTTTCTTTGTGGAGGACTATGGTGGCTGTGGAACCGCTATAGATATCTTCCAGTATCTTTGCATATGGCTCATCTACACCCTGATTCCGTAGTGCCTTCATGACTGCTGAGGTTTCGAGTGAATAAAATGCGTTTTTCTATTTAGTGTTAAACCGCAAATCAACTTCTCAAATATTATATTAAGATGAAAGTTCCCAAAAACAAAATTGAAGAGCAGCATGCTAAACTCCCGATGGAGCTCTTTGTTGCTCAATACGTGCTACGTAAAGTGTTTTTCCGATCGTGAAAGAAGCCTGCGAATACACGCGAAGTTACTCGACCGGCCAGTTGCGCCGCAATTTTGCGTGCATTCCCAGCGCTTCTTCCCCGCCGTAGCCCGCTGCCCCTCTGCTGCCTTGCGCGCGATGGAAGACGGCGCGATTCCACCCCGCCTTCTTCCCTTGCGCGCGCGAGATCCAGCCACCATCCTTCTCGGCTCACCCTCGTAGGCTTCACTCACACCCTTTATATAATGCCCGTGGCGGTGATGTTATCGCGCTTTTACTTTCCACGGAACATAACTGCGACACCCATGTCGACGTCGACGGCGGAAGTTGGCTTGGAAAGACATAAGTAATAAAAGAGGTCTTCTACGCCAAGAGATGGCGTGGGTTTCACTTTGAAAGCAGTGGACCTCTTGTGAATCCCACTAAGGACGAATGTCCAAGTGTGCGATTATCCGCTGTCGTGGCATCGTCTATTCACGGTAGCACAGTAAGTTCAATGTTTTTTCATCGCTAGACCATCCCGAGATTGTTCCATTTTGTAGTCCTGAATAGACACGTGGTGGACGTTCGCAGAACTTCACAACAGACAGTGTCCTCGCAACCACGCGATCACCAAAACGGTGGACGTAGTGAGTGTTGTCAGATTACTATGATTTTGAATTTCTTCTATTCCGATGCAGGAAAGCAGCAGTGCGTGGAAGCTTAATAGGAAGCTTTAGCTCAGGCCCAACTCCGACGACGCATATTCATATGTATGTAAAACGCAAAAACGTTTTTCTGGGATAAACAGTAGAATGATTTTAATTCAATTTGTTGCATTTTAGAGCAAAAAATAAGTTCTAGTGACTGTTGGAAGCGGAATTTCTATTTAGGACCTGGATTTTGTTACAAGAATTTTCAAACATTCGGATGTTTGAAAAAATATAACCACGAAGTTTCCAATTTGATAGCTCTCCATCAAGAACAAATATCGCGGTTCGTTGAATGGTGAACGGTGATAGAATATATCATTGAAAGCGGACAAATTATATTTGTCCTTTTATAGCTTACGTGAATTTGTTGCGTTGTTTACAATGCTTCTGCAAAAGCTGTGTTTACATTTTGCTAAATGTGTTGAGATTCATATTTAACAAATCAATTTTGTCCGCTTTACATGTACTACTTGATTAAATTTGCATAATTCTGATATCATTTTTCATTGGTGAGTTAGAGTTTTAAACTTGATAGTTTCGTCTTCTGAAAATTTCCGATTTTTGCCAATTTTTATTAACAAGCTCACATTCTGAATCAAAAATTCGAAATCAACGGTCACTAGATTTTAAGTTTTTCTGCTAAATGTAACAAAAGAAACCTCGTCAAATTTGGTGCTGTGGTTGCTGAGAAAATGGAATTCTCCTTTTACATGTATTTATATAGGAGCACCCTTTTCGTGAACCTGGAGGCTTACGAAAAGCGTTCTACTTAAATAGAGGACGACGCAAGGAGCTATGGAAAGAAGAATGATGGGTGTAACTTTAAGGGGGATAAGAAGAGAGCGGATTGGATGAGGGAACAAACGCGAGGTAATGATATCTTAGGTGAAATAAAGAAAAAGAAATGGGCGTAGGCAGGACATGTAACAAGGAGGGAAAATAACCGATGGTAATTTAGGGTTGCGGACAGGACTCCGAGCGAAGGGAAGCGTAGCAGGGGGCGGCAGAAAGTTAAGTGCGCAGATGAGATTAAAATTAAAAAGTTTCCAGGGACAACATGGCCATAATTGGCACATCTCTAGAGTAGTTGGAAAAATATGGGAGAGGCCTTTGCCCTGCAGTGGGCGTACCAAGTTGATGATGATGATGGGAATGATGGCCCGAGCTAAAGCATCCTCTTAAAAACCAAGAGATCGATGTTTGCATAAGACCAAGTAGTTACAGAAGAATACATGTCTACGTTATTGAAGAATGAAACGTCTTTTCCTCCTTACATGAAGAGTTCCTCGTCGCGCAGATGAGACATTCCTGCTTTTGTTTACTGAGATTCAGTTTCGGTCTGTTCTCTGCAGACCACAGCTGAATAAATGAAGGCTGGTGACGGAATTATTTGCCAGTTCAACCGTGAAGCGGCCACAGAAGAAGAGGCTCGTATCGTCGGCGTAAATGATCTCCTTCACTTACTCATCTACGCTAGCAACGTGATTGATATACAAAAGAAATAACAATCAGCGTCAATTTCTTCTCTTAGGTATTCCTAGGTTAACTAGTTTCGAAGTTGTTAATTTATTAATAGTGTACGATGCAGTGATTAAGACTTTCAAGGAGAGCCTGGTGACTAAGGCCATCGAAAGCTTTCGTTATTAGCAAAAAAAACACCTTGTGTCAGGAAAGATCGATCACCTGTCCCGGCTTGAATAAATTGATCGCTTAACTTTGCCTGAATAATTATTAAAAATCTCCAACTTCGTTATTTGATGACGTGAAGCTTTGTGATGACGTCAATGGAAGCTCCGGTCCTGTCTTGATCGCTTTACTTAAATATTCACACTAGGATAATCTTCTTTTCGACTTCTTTAGTTCTCTGTAGCGGGGCTTCTTCAATTATCGGTTGCCAACTTCATTACAATACTATAGCGAGCTTCAATTTTCTATTGCATCCTTTTTGCCTCTTGTTGTGTTTGTCCGTTTGGTTACCTACCCAGTGGCAGACACCTATTCTGGGTGAATTTACGAAGAATGTTCACATAATCTGTGCCACATGGCCACTTGTACATATCCAGTGACAGGAGATATCGACTCGGGCATATACTGAGCGGCCGGAGTTATTTTGTAGTCGCAACAAAGTAGAATTAAGCACGCCCCCGCAAAGTGCAGGGAAAAATAACGAAACTGTCATTTTCATAGTGACGTTTGCTGGGCCAGTCGGCTCATGATGACAGTATCCTCTTCACTTTATTAACCGCGGAGATTGGAAGCGCGGCAAAAAAGTTAGAAAAAAACACGGACTGTGGTTAACTAAAGGGTGCGCGCTGTTTGCGTTCATTGAGCGTAAGTGGCCGTCAGGTTGACGGCGAATGATTATTCTGTTTAGCGTTTTGTGCACTACGACAGTGGTGAGGTGACAAATGTTTCATCGCGTGAACCACTTGAGTTTCTCTATCTATTGCACCGAACACACAGTAAGGCAGGCTTGCCTGAGGCGTTGTTTGTTGCCTGTGGCACGGTTACCACTGTCACTGCCTCACAGGTGCTTTCCATCATGACACAAGTGTTTGACATTAATAAAATACGAGGGTTTTCGTGCCGAAACCATAATCTGATTATGACGTACGCTATAGTGGGGACCTCCGTGTTAATTATGACCATCTGGAGCTCTTTAATGCGCGCCAAAATTTAAATACAGGGGCATTTTCACATTTCGCCATCGTCAAAAGGCAGCCGTCATGGTTGGATTCAAACTCGCCACCTGAAGCAATCCCCAAGCCACAACTTTTCTGTGACTGGTATAGGATTGTTGATTTCCTTGGAGGCTGCTGGCCTAATGTCATCTGGACGCTGTTGCTCTTTAATTCGGCTTTGTGTCTCTGCTCGCTGCGTTACCTCTGTGTTGGACGAATTTGTGATGTGTTTATTTTTCGGAAATAGCTCAAATGTGCCGTACTCCACCTTGAATTAACGTTTATTCAGTGTATCCGCAACTATTGCCATGTCTAGTATTGACGTTTAGCTTATTCAAGAGACCACAAACAAGGCTTCCTTTGTCATGGCGCGTTTCACCTCTCCCGTGCTCCCTCTATGTATGCGAGCTGCCACGAGTGCGAATGGCAAGGCCGCTAACAACTAGTTTCGGGGCTGTGTCGGCTGTGCCCATTCTCACACTTCTCTCTCTAACTGCTCTCTGCCATTCTATTTACCTGTCATCTAGGCTTCACAAAAATAGACAGACGCGTGCATTTTAGACACTAGGGCGGCATGCAGAAAGGAATAAAGCTGTTGAGGAACAATTTTCAAAAAATAATGAATTTGAGCTTCACTACGGGTCTTTATGGAAAGACTCATAGATGTCATAATATAATTTCGTATTTATTATATGAAAAAAGCAGATTCTGCCGTTTCTAAGCAGTGGGGTATCTACACATATCACCACCCATGTCTGCCTGGGAGTTTGATAAAATCGACAAGTTCTCGTTTCTTATGCATACTTGCGGGTTAAAACTGTAGATCATGCACAGAGTTTATGTCTGTAATTATTTTCTTTCATCGAGTGCCATTCTTCTTGCTCCGTTCATTTCACAACTTATTCACGAAAATGTTTGTTTTTCACACTGCTTCGTAGAAAATGTTCCCATCAGTCTCAAATAATTCTCCAAATGCGTCTTCTTCTCACATCTATAGAAGTAACTGTGAAAAATGAAATATTGCTCGCGCTTTTAACTCTTGAATGTGATCGCAAAATCTGTTTTCTTATATGGAAACATACCATTTCACAAGTCCGCATTACAAACTGTAGTTGAAGTTCCAGGCGGACAATTTACGTCTTTAGCAAGTGATGAAGATAATTCGCAAACGGGGAATAAATTAGAAGATGCAAGAAACAGCGTGACACGCTCGAAAAAAAAAACAGCCTGAGGTCATGTCAGGTGGAACGAAATGATTTATTTGGTTGTGCTACCAGTATGCTAAGAAATATTTATTCTAGTAAAACACGTAGTTGGTCTAATTGGTGCAGTACATTAAAAATAAACCATGCAAAAAGAACGCTCACAGTCCATGAAGGGCGGAGACAAAACACGATAATTGTACCGACGCAGTGACATGCCTTGTCTGCACCTAAAAGCTTTATTAACATTCATGATGTTGCTGCCCGATGTTGCTGTCATTTCTTTCGTTGCTTAGATGACGCAGCGCCGAAAAAGCAACAACTGTCAGCACGGAAGTTCCGGAACGTCATTACTGTTTTGTTTTTGATCGGTGGTCAGAAAGGATAGGGGTTGCTGTCTTGCTGAAATGTCGCTGTACCTTTAGTGACGTTATCAGAAAGGCCACGACGGCAGCATTTCGATGGGGGTGGAATGCAAAAACAGTCGGGCGCCGCGCACTTCCTTCACGGTAAACAACTTCACGATGTCAAAATTATTTAGCAGGCCTTCCACTGCGGCTTCCTTCATTGCCGAATGGTTTTCATGGCCTATGGAATCCCCGCAATTATTTTTTTAACATTAGTAGGAAACGAAGTGACGTGGCACAAGTACGCATAATCCAGCAAAGGTTAAGCATAGTAACCACCAGCTGGATTCAGATATAGCCTTATCTTCTCTGAAATGGCTTGACAGACGCTTAAGTTGTATGCACGTTCTAACAGTTACAAGATCTTAATTTTTCTTTTAAACGTACGATAACTAGCCTCCTAAATCTGGGCCTGAATTTCTTCATTCTCATACATATATATACGAGTTCCCGAGGTAGTTTAACCTTGAGAGGAATTTTTAACTAGGGGGGCTTCTAACAAAATCCTTAGACCGAATTTAAAGAGAATTGTAGAATAAAAAAATTCAAATCAACGATCCGTACCACAACCTAAATCAAGGAGAGCTCTCCAACACACAGACCCTAATTCAAGCATGTCGCACTGCGAAGAATTTACTGTGCTTCGGAGATGACTTTTTGCGTCTCATGCGACATGCGCCTCCCTTTCGATATTTCTACGGGCCGTGCTCGACCCTACGTGCCGTCCAAATCTTGCTGCGAAGTCTTCGACAATAATGGCTCCTTCTCGCGCCCAGAAGTAGGCGCGAGTCATGGCATCTTCAATTGGCGCTGTTGTGGTTGTGGATGAATGCTGACGACCGCTGCTGGTCGCGTGCATACCTCCACTGTCAGCGTGCATACCTCCACTGTCAGCGGGCCACAGTTACGTGGTACACTGTGAGCTCTCATGGCCATTAATCTCCTCCTTACGCCCGTTTCGCCCACATTACCAGACATTGTTGACCAACGAACATCGTTTTCAAACGAGCCCTACATCCCCAGTTTCCTTGGCTAATTTACCCCCAGGCCTGAAGCAATGCTTCTCTCTAACATTACCACCTAGTATGTCGTGTTCTATATATTTTGTATGACATTCTAGATATTTGAATTGCTCGTTACGCCATGCCTCATGCCATAACGACAGAAACCTGCAGGCAGATATTTGATTCGTATGTTCCAATCAACAACGATTTTTTTTTGGTTCTCCTTGTTCTTTGTACCGCTGTCATGAAAGAAGGTCAGTGCTCCTGAAGAGATTTAGATTTCGGTACAACGCTTCACGTACCTGACAAGTTGCTTGGCTCAAAAACTACGTCTACTGGCACGCAGTCTTTTGGTAGCCGTCGGAGAACTACCACGGCTGGCGTCGTTCTATCACCGCTGTATCTTTGCCCCAAAAATACTTACATAAGTCTATTGTTATTCCACACCTCCCACGCATTGAGCCTCCACTACACTATCGGCGCACTGTTGTAAGTGCAAAACGACGGTCCTTTCAAGGTCATAAGCACTTCACTCTTCTACTTACTGGGTGACTGTTTCCAGGGTTCGCTTAAAAGCAGCCCAGCTTCACAACGCCATTCCGCCAACCCAGTCTGCCTTAGGGCTCTCAGCCCCAGAAGTCCACTTCATTCCAAAACAGGCAATCTCCACCACCACTCACATGAGTGCCTTAGCGCGTGCCACGCTTTTGGATAATATTAAACTCATACTTTTACAGGCGGAGAATCCAGCGACTAAGGCGTCCAGACAATTTCTTATGCGTGGAAAGCCAACACAAGGCATGCTGGTTTACTTATGATGTTAAAATTGCGGCCGGGATGGGATCACAAGGTACAAGCTTGTGTACCGACTAAATGACAGCTAGACGCTCCTGCCGGGTAATGTTATAATTATTAACGCGATAGCGTTAAGGAGCTCGTGTCGCAGAAAAGCCGGTGTCGTCGGCGTCGGTGTTGGTGTCGGCGTCGGCGTCCGCGGCGTTGGCCGTGAGCGATAAATCACGGCAGGCACTTCATAAATAAAAAGCAACTTCCAAGATGGGCTGGGTGGGAATCGAACCAGGGTCTCCGGAGTGTGAGACGGAGACGTTACCACTGAGCCACGAGTTCGATGCTTCAAAGCGGTACAAAAGCGCCTCTAGTGAACGCGGTGTTGCCTTAGAAACGAGCTGTTTCTAAGGCTCAGGCGTGCGTCGCTTGCTCAGGCGCACATTTCGTTGTCCCGCCGAACGCTGCGTTGCTCGACGCTCACAGCGTCCGATGTGGGGCGCGTAGTCGCTGCGCCGTAGCCCATTGTCTTACACCCCTTGGCGGGTCGACGGGAACGCTGTCGCGTTCCACTCTTGAAGGCGAAGCTTAAGCGTCCTCCATTTTTTCCTCGTGTTTGTCCGTACGCGCCTTGCGGACGCGACGACCCTCTCACGTAAAGACTAATCTCGCTGTAGCTGAATGCCACCGATGCATTGATCAGTAGCGTCCGTATCGAGGAGTGTGGGTATGCTTCCATGAAAATGGCAAAGCGCTTATACAGATGAGAAGGGGTTTTCAGATGAGTAAACGCCGATTCGCATTCGGGAGTCCAATAAAAGAAAACACCACAATCAACTAAGTTGCGCAATCTTGTCGCTCTTGAGGAGAAGCCTCGTATGAATCGGCGAAAATAGGAACCGAAGCCAAGGACACTGCATAAAGCTTTGGCCTTTTGGGGGCTAGGGAAATGAAGAAACGCTAAAAGATGTCGGAATGTGTATGAATGCCGTCCTTGCTCACAATGTGACGGAATACCTTGAAAACCTTCCGGGCAGAATGGCCCCTTTCGTGTTCAGCTGTAGGCCAGCGTAGCGAAAGCCGGTGAGAACTTCGTACCGACGTGGTAGGTGTTGTGAAAAGGTCGATGAGAGAACAACGGTATCGTCCAGAGGGCACGACCAAGGGCTTCCACTTCAGGGCACGCAGAACACTGTTCAAATGTTGGGGGAGCGTCGTAAAAGCTAAGCGGCATTTCATGAGCTCTTATAGGCTGTCTGGTGTTGAGAACATGTTTTTTTTCTTTTTCCTTGATCGTCCTCATGCATAGGTATGGGACAGTAGTCCGAACGCAGATCGGCCTGCAGCGACTCCAAGCCTTCGTCCATGCGCGGCAGGCGGTATGCACCATTGTACGTGATTTTGTTTAGTCACTTGCGCTTGTCACGTGTTTCGTTGGCCACTCCAGGCGCATTTCTAACGTCGGCAATAATGTCGCCGTTGCCGTGAGGTTCCGTATGAGTGAAAGCATGTGGAAGTGAGCCGGCAAACGCAGTCCAATCTCGCGTTCCCTCTCCTGTGGCGCGCGAGGCAGGGAGGTCAGGCGAGTTAGGAGGGGCGCCCTTTTCCGGCGGATGCTAGGGTGCCTCGACGTCCTTCTCGTCTGGCGCTGCGTAAAGAATGGTGACAACCGCGGCGTCGTCCACGGCGTTTGTTACGCGAATGGAGGCCGCCGTATTAGACGGCTTTGGCGGACGCCGTAGGGACGCGTTGCCGGAGCTCGTTTGTCTTGAAAGCAATCTGCGACGTGCCCGCGCGGGCGTTATCTTCAGAGCGATCTGGAATGTTTCCAGAGTGCGCGTAGTGGAGGTATCTTCGTATGCGTATGCGCTGTGCTTTCGACTTTTTGTTCTCGTTGAAGCGACACATGCACAGAGGTAAATTGGCTTATGGCTGCTACCGTAATTGCTAACTGCAGTGTTTTTACAGATAATTTTCGCTGTAATCGAGAGATATGCGTTCAAGTTTAACGGTGCGCGCGTGACACTGTGCTGCTTAATTTAGTTAAATACGTTGACATAGTAGTTGGTTTGAATCCGTGATAGAATGTGTAAGCGCTACTGAACAAGGATACGTCATAGAAAGACTCAGACACACAACGACAGTGCTCTCTCTGTGTGTCTGTTTTTTTCTACGTCCTCGTTTAGTCACGCCTACACATTCTATCATGGTTTATTAGTTAGTAAGCAAATGTTTTCACGTTTATACGGCCGATAAACAACCCTTACTTTGTACAGCTATAATTAAAACGACGGTGCATGACGAAGGACGAACAGAGTGGCGTATTATCTTCAGTTGCCGCACGTCATCAACGTTCACATCGTCAATGAATTTCCGCTCGGCTAGACGTACACGATATAGTCGATGGCGAACGATGCACCAGCCATCTGTCTCTGTCCGCTGCGTGGTGATAGAAGTTTGCCCCAATTAGGTGAAACGAAGCTTCACACTTTTTCAGCAAATCAAGCAACTGCTGTGACTGTGAAGGGGTGACGTCAGAACTTACGGCAGCTGCTTGGGCAGAGAGATGCGTAAAGTCCAACGGCATGCTCTTCAATGGATCTCTCTCTCTATCTCTCGGCAGTTTCTGCTTCAGCCGAAATAACGGAGAGAAGCTCTGATTTAGTGACGCAAGCCAACTTAGTGCCCTCAGGAATGAGTATTTTATTCGGATGTCGGGTTTGTAGCGCAGACGAATGCAGAGCCCTGACCAGCACTGATGCAAAGGTTATCACACATTTGAGGCAGCATGCAGATGGTTGTACGAAAACGTCACCGCGGTCAATGACATCCGACGCAATAGCGAAAATTCGATGATGGAAAGAAGGCACCTCGGTGTCTTCTACAGCAAGACAGCGAAGTAGCGCGTCGTCTCCATGAACCGAATAGGCGGCGCAGGTCATGTATTGAACACGTTGCTGGCTGCAGGCGGAAGCGGAGGCGGTGGAGAGAAAATGCCATCCTAGTATCAGCTGCTGCGCACACGTACTTAGCACGGTGAATTGGAAGTAATGGAGAAGTCCATGAATGTAGACACGAGCTGTGCATATGGTGGAAACTCCCATGGCGTCCCCTTCAGCAGCGAGTAGTGTAGGTCCATAATAGGCTGCGCTAAGTCGCCGGAGACGGGAACACAATTCACAGTTAATAATTGGCAACCTAGCACCAATGTCTCTGAATGCTTCCACGTGTACTCCTTCTACTAAAAGATGCGGACGCGCAAGAGAAATTACTGTCCCGTCGTACGATTCACCTTTTCCTCGAAATACCGCATAATATAGTTTTCCCGGCGACGTTCAACGATTTGAGAGGGAGGTCGAAGTGGCGACGTCGAGCGACGAATTTGTTGAGTGCGAGCGGCGTCTAGCAGGACGGCAGCGACGAGCCGTCTCGGACATTGCAGGTGGCGATGGAGAGCATCCGGGATACGGATGTTTGTTTTACCTTTCTGAAACGAAGTTAAAAGCTGGGAAATATAACCAACATTACCATTTCTCCGCTATACAATTGTTGTTGTGCGAAGAGGTGTAGGTGAATCAAGCGTGGTAAAGTCACCACGACAATGACGGCACAACTCAACTCACGACTCTTAACAGTAATGCAATTAGCCGTCGACCAATGTACCGACGCATCGTTTTACTTAAGTCAAGTTTATCTAGCATGAGTAGTGATCATATTGAGAATTTCGATGCATCGGCTATATGCGAGGTACATCTACGGGGTATTTCAGGTAACTTGAACCAAGGATTAAAAAAAAACTGGTTAACCGCAGCTGAATGAAACCAAACGCATATGGTGTGCCGTGATGTGGTGTTCGTCAGAATGTTTCATATATTCTGCCTAACTAGTTATTTAGTATGATGAATTATGCAAAATATTTATTATTCACGTTTGGACCAACTGCGCTTCGTTGCATTGTAGAGTGTGTTCAGAAACACGCGAGCCCATTTTTTTTGTTGTTGTAACGTACATGACGCGTGGTTGTTTTTGTGTGTGTGTTTAAAGAGAGCCCGCGACAAATCAACTTAAACCACGCGACCGCGCTCGTGCTATTTCCTCGATGCGATATTCTCTCGCATCGTGACTGTGTCGACTGTACCCACTCTCAGCCATCTTTCTCCATCTGCTCTCTGCCGTTCTACTTACCTGTCACCTAAGTTTGACAAGAACAGTGAAGCTTGTGCATTTCATTTACTGGGACGCATGTGGAAATGTTTGGAGGTAGTGGTGAATTAAATTACGGGGTCCGACATGTCAGCACCACTTTTTAATTATGAGCCACGCTGTAGTGGGCGACTCCGGAAACTTGGACTACGTGGGGTTCCTTAACGTGCATCTATGTCTAAGTACACGGGTGTTCTCGCATTTCGCCCCCATCGAAATACGGCCGCCATGGCCGGGATTCGATCCCGCGACCTTGTGCTGAGCAGCCAACACCATAGCGACTAAGCAACCATGGCGGGTCGTAGTGGTGAATAATCGTAACACATAATGATTTATGATTTGGTCTCGCTCTTTGTTGAAGCGCCGATATTCACTATCATATCATTCCACTTTTCATATTATATAAAAATAAAGTTTTCCCGTTTCTATAGAGTTGATAGTCGGCAGAATTTACCACGAGTGTCTGCCCTGGTGTTTGGTAACATCCACTTGTTGTCGATTCTTGCAAAAACATTCGTTACGGTATAAAAGTTTTAGACGCTGGACAGCGCCTGCCCCTGCATTTATGTTGTTTCACCGTGTGCCATTCTTCTTGTACTTCGCGCATTTCACAACTATTTATTTATGAAAAAAATATTTTTTTTCATACTGCTTCGTTGAAAGTGTCCGCGTCAATGCCCACAATTAGCCATACTGTGCCACATTGTGGCATACGTGGAAGTAACGGTAAATTATGAAGTATTGCGTGCGTTTTCAACCCAGGAAAGTGGTGCAACACAGTATGGTGTTACCTACCGTGGTGGCGCAGAGGCTTCTTCGCTGCTCTGCTAAGCCCGAGAAGGTGAGATCACATCCCGGCCAGTTAGCCCGAATTTCGACTGGACTATAGGGCAAAAGAAAGAAACGCCAGTGTATCGTTCATTTGGTGCATCTTAAAGAAGCGCAGGTGGTCAAAATTAGTCCCGAGTCCACCACAAAGTCGTGCCTCATGATCATATCCCGGTTTGGCCCGTAAAACACGGCGATTCTATTTTTGTTAGCTATCTATTCTTTTATAAAGAAACCAACCATTTCACAAGGCCGCGGTACAAACTGTGCAGGAACGTCCAGACGCACTTTAATGCAGGTTTTTTCAAGTGAAGAAGATAATTTCAAAAAGAGAAAGAAATGGCCATACACCTTAAACAGCGCGACACGTTGGAAGAAAATGGAGGGGGCTGACTTAATGTCATTCGAAACCAAACAATTTCATCAGTTGTAGAACCAGTACGCTAAGGAATATTTATTTTTCAATGAACTGTGTCGAAAGTTCGCGAACTTTGCAAACAAAACCCAATGATTCACCCGGAGCCGATGTATACGCTGTCGACACTTGAATGTTGCTTTAAGATGCAGGATACAATGCTCGGCTCGATGTTGCAATAATTATTTTTTCTTTTTCCCTCTATGAATATAACACAACTTCAATAACAGCGCAGAAACGCCTGAACTAACGACACGGCATGAAGAGCACGTGATTTACGCTTTCCGCATGTGTCACGATCAGAAGGGGTCGGGAACGCGTGTTTGTAGAAAGGTCGTCGTTCTTTCATTTCAGCCTTGTCTCGAGCTGACGCGGACAATTTCAACGCAAATTGGGAAAAAAGTATTAGATTGCCACAACACGCCTCTATTTTCACGGCCGAAGTTTTCGTTATATGGGTTGTTGTTAAAAGGATTATCGCTGGTAAACACAAAAATGCAGTCATATACATAGATTCTTTAAGCGCACTGAAGGCCCTACATATGAAATCTGAGTGTGCACCCCTGTTTGGAGACATTTTAAACATGGTGGCTCTTAACAAATACGGGAGGTCAATTCCTTTCTCCTGTGTCCCAAGCCATGTTGGGTTACCGGGTAACGAAGCAGCTGATAGATATGCATCGATGGCAGCGTACGAAGACCCCCATTGCAAACACAACACTCCCATTAAAAGATATAGTGTCCGTGCGATTAGAAAAGCCTTAACGGTAAAATGGCAACGCGAATGGGACCATTGTGCCGACAACAAGCTACATCTCACGAAACCCATAGTTGGCGAGTGGAAGACATGTTATCATCAGGAACGGTTCTTCGATGTACTTTATGCCGACTACGCATTGCGCACACACCTCACACACAATTACTTACTTATGAAAGAAGACACGCCAACATGCGAGAACTGTCAATAGCCACTAACAGTTATGCACATATTACTCACATGTACGCAGACTAAAACACACAGACGAACACTTTTGCACAAGTTATATCAACTACACATACCTTTACACCCTGTTCTAATTTTAGGTGATGATCCGCTAGTCCCATAATGTGACGTCCGAGAATTTCTAGACGATACTAGATTTTTACGTAAGATATAGATTACTAACACATCTTTTTCCTTCGTAAACTGGATTTTAAAACACCTCGTGGTTGGCGCAGCATAGCCTTAGCTCCTTTTGCGCCATTAAACCCCATTTAACTAACTATAGTTTGTGTTAAACCGCAAATCAACTTCTCAAATATTATATTAAGATGAAAAGTGTCAATAAGAAAATTGAAGAGCGACATGCAAAACTCCCGATGGAGCTTTTTCTTGCTGAATAGGTGCTGCGTAAAGTGTATTTCCGAGCGTGAAAGAAGTCTGCGAATACACGCGAAGTTGCTCGACTGGCCAGTTGCGCCGCAATTTTGCGTCCATTCGCAGCGCTTCTTCCCCGCTGTAGCCCGCTACCCCTCTGCTGCCTTGCGCGCGATGGAAGACGGCGTGATTCCACCCCGCCTTCTTCCCTTGCGCGCGCGAGATCCAGCCAACTTCCTTCTCGGCTCACCCTCGTAGGCTTCACTCACACTCTCTATATAATGCCCGTGGCGGTGATGTTATCGCGCTTTTACTTTCCACGGAACATAACTTCGACACCCATGTCGACGTCGACGGCGGAAGTTTGCTTGGAAACACATGAGCAATAAAAGAGGTCTTCTACGCCAAGAGATGGCGTGGGTTTCACTTTGAAAGCAGTGGACCTCTTGTGAATCCCACTAAGGACGAATATCCAAGTGTGCGATTATCGGGTGGCGTGGCATCGTCGATTCACGGTAGCACAGTAAGTTCAATGTTTTTTCATCGCTAGACCATCACGAGATTGTTCCATTTTGTAGTCCTGAATAGACACGTGGTGAAGTTCGCAGAACTTCACAACACGCAGCGTCCTCGCAACCACGCGATCACCAAAACGGTGGACGCAGTGAGTGTTGTCAGATTACTATGATTTTGAATTTCTTCTATTCCGATGCAGGAAAGCAGCAGTGCGTGGAAGCTTAATAGGAAGCTTTAGCTAAGGCCCAACTGCGATGACGCATATTCATATATATTTAAACGCAAAAACATTTTTCTGAGATAAACAGTAGAACGATTTTAATTCAATTTGTTCCATTCGAGAGCGAAAAATAAATTCTAGTGACTGTTGGAAGCGGAATTTCTATTTAGGACCTGGATTTTTTTACAAGAATTTTCAAACATTCGGATGTTTGAAAAAATATAACCATGAAGTTTCCAAATTGATAGCTCTCCATCAAGAACCAATATCGCAGTTCGTTGAACGGTGAACGGTGATCGAATATATCATTGAAAGCGGACACAATATATTTGTCCTATTACAGCTTACGTCAATTTGTTGCATTGTTTACAATGGTTCTGCAAAAGCTGTGTTTACATTTTGCTAAATGTTCTGAGAATCATATTTAACATATGAATTTTGTCCGCTTTACATGTATTATTAGATTAAATTCGCATAATTCTGATATCATTTTTCATTGGGTGAGTTACAGAGTTTTAAACTTGATAGTTTCGTTTTCTGAAAATTTCCGATTTTTGCCAATTTTTATTAAAAAGCTCACGATCTGAATCAAAAATTCGAAACCAACAGTCACTAGATTTTAAATTTTTCTTCTAAATGTAACAAACAAACCTCGTCAAATTTGGTGCTGTGGTTGCTGAGAAAATAGAATTCTCCTTTTACATGTATTTACATAGGAGCACCCTTTTCGTGAACCTGGAGGCTTACGAAAAGCGTTTTACTTAAATTGAGGACGACGCAAGGAGCTATGGAAAGAAGAATGATGGGTGTAACGTTAAGGGGGATAAGAAGAGAGCGGATTGGATGAGGGAACAAACGCGATTTAATGACATCTTAGGTGAAATCAAGAAAAAGAAATGGACATGGGCAGGACATGTAATGAGGAGGGAAAATAACCGATGGTCATTTAGGGTTGCGGACTGGACTCCAAGCGAAGGGAAGCGTAGCAGGGGGCAGCAGAAAGTTAAGTGCGCAGATGAGATTAAAAAGGTTGCTGGGACAACATAGCCATAACTAGCACATCTCCAGGGTAGTTGGAGAAATGTGGGAGAGGCCTTTGCCCTGCAGTGGGCGTACCAAGATGATGATGATGATGGCGATAATCACCCGAGCTAAAGCATCCTCTTAAAAACCAAGAGATCGATGTTTGCATAAGACCAAGTAGTTACAGAAGAATACATGTCTAGGTTATTGAAGAATGGAATGTGATTTCCTCCTTACATGAAGAGTTCCTCGTCACGCAGATGAGACATTCCTGCTTTTGTTTACTGAGATTCAGTTTCGGTCTTTTCTCTGCAGACCACAGCTCAATAAATCAAGGCTGGTGACGGAATTATTTGCCAGCTCAACCATGAAGCGGCCACAGAAGAAGAGGCTCGTATCGTCGGCGTAAACGATCTCCTTCGCTTACTCATCTACGCTACCAACGTGATTGATATACAACAGAAATAAAGATCAGCGTCAACTTCTTCCCTGAGGTATTCCTAGGTTTACTAGTTTCGATGTTGTTAATTAATTATAGTGTACGATGCAGTGATTCAGTTCTTCAAGAAGAGCCTGGTGACTAAGGCCATCGAAAGCTTTCGTTAATTAGCAAAAAGAAAACACCTTGTGTCAGGAAAGATCGATCACCTGTCCCGGCTTCAATAAATTGATCGCTGAACTTTGGTTGAATATATATTAAAAATCTCCAATTTCGTTATTTGATGACATGAAACTTTGTGATGACGTAAATGAAAGCTCCGGTCCTACCTTGATCGCTTTACTTCAATATTCACACTAGTAAAATATTGTTGTCGAATTCTTTAGTTCTCTGTAGCGGGGCTTCTTCAATTATCGGTTGCCAACTTTATTACATGACTATAGCGAGCTTCAATTTTCTATTGCAGCCTTCTTGCCTCTTGTTGTGCTTGTCCCTTTGGTTACCTACTCAGTGGCAGACACCTATTCTGTATGAATTTACGAAGAATGTTCACATAATGAGTGCCACATGGCCACTTGTACATATCCAGTGACCCGAGATATCAATTCGGGCATATACTGAGCGGCCTAAGTTATTATGTAGTCGCAACAAAGCAGAATTAAGCACGCCCCCGCAAAGTGCGGGAAAAATAACGAAACTGTCATTTTCATAGTGTCGTTTGCTGGGCCAGTAGGCTCATGATGACAGTATCCTCGTCACTTTAATAACCGCGGAGACTGGAAGCACGGCAAGAAAAGTTAGAAAAAAAACACGCACTCTGGTAAACTAAATGGCACGCGCTGTTTGCGTTCATTGAGCGTAAGTGGCCGTGAGGTTTACGGCGAATGATTATTCTGTTTAGCGTTTTGTGCTCTACGACAGTGGTGAGGTGACAAATGTTTCATCGCGTGAACCACTTGAGTTTCTCTATCTATTGCACCGAACACACAGTAAGGCAGGCTTGCCTGAGGCGTTGTTTGTTGACTGTGACACGGTTACCACTGTCACTGCCTCACAGGTGCTTTCCATCATGACACAAGTGTTTGACATTAATAAAATACGAGGGTTTTCGTGCCGAAACCATATTCTGATTATGACGTACGCTATAGTGGGGACCTCCGTGTTAATTTTGACCATCTGGAGCTCTTTAATGCGCACCGAAATTTAAATACAGGGGCATTTTCACATTTCGCCATCGTCAAAAGGCAGCCGTCATGGTTGGATTCAAGCTCGCCACCTGAAGCAATGCCCAAGCCACAAATCTACTGTGACTGGTATAGGATTGTTGATTTCCTTGGAGGCTGCTGGCCTAATGTCATCTGGACGCTGTTGCTCTTTAATTCGGCTTTGTGTTTCTGCTCGCTGCGCTAGCTCTGCGTTGGACGAATTTGTGATGTGTTTATTTTTCGGAAATAGCTCAAATGTACCGTACTCCATCTTGAATTTACGTTTATTCAGTGTGTCCGCAACTATTGCCATGACAAGTATTGACGTTTAGTTTATTCAAGAGACCACAAACAAGGCTTCCTTTCTCATCGCGCGTTTCACCTCTCCCGTGCTCCCGCTATGTATGCGAGCTGCCACGAGTGCGAATGGCAAGGCCGCTAACAACTAGTTTCGGGGCTGTGTTGGCTGTGCCCATTCTCACACTTCTCTCTCTACCTGCTCTCTACCATTCTATTAACCTGTTATCTAGGCTTCACAAAAATAGACAGACGCATGCATTTTAGACACTAGGGCGGCATGTAGAAAGGAATAACACTGTGGAGGAACAATTTTCAAAAAATAATGAATTTGAGCTTCACTACGGGTCTTTATGGAAAGACTCATACATGTCATAATATAAATTCGTATTTATAATATAAACATAGCAGAGTCTGCCGTTTCTAAGCAATGGGGTATCTGCACATATCACCACCAATGTCTGCCTGGGGATTCGATAAAATCGACAAGTTCTCGTTTCTTATGCATACTTGCGGGTTAAAAATGTAGATCATGCACAGGGTTTATGTCTGTAATTATTTTGTTTCATGGAGTGCCATTTTTCTTGCTCCGTTTATTTCACAACTTATTCACGAAAATGTTTGTTTTTCACACTGCTTCGTAGAAAATGTTCCCATAAGTCCCAATAATTGCCTAAATGCGTCTTCTTCTCACATCTATAGAAGTAACTGTAAACAATACAATATTGCTTGCGCTTTGAACTCTTGAAAGTGATCGACAAAATCTGTTTTCTTATACGGAAACATAGCACTTCACAAATCCGCATTACAAACTGTAGTTGAAAATCCAGGCGGACAATCTACGTCTTTAGCAAGTGATAAAGATAATTCGGAAACGGGGAATAAATTAGAAGATGCAAGAAACAGCGTGACACGCTCGAAAATAAACAGCCTGAGGTCATGACAGGTGGAACGAATTTATTTATCTGGTTTTACTACCACTATGGTAAGAAATATTATTCTAGTAAAATACGTAGCTGGGCTAATTGGTGCATTACATTAAAAAGAAACCATGCAAAAAGAACGGTCACAGTCCATGAAGGGCGCAAACAAACACAATAATTATACCGAGGCGGTGGCACGCGTTGTCTGCACCTAAATGTTGTATCAACATTCACGATATCAAGCGGGGCCCGATGTTGCTGTCATTTCTTTCGTTGCCTAGAGAAAGCAACAACTGTCAGCACGGAAATTCCAGAACCTTATTACTGTTTTGTTGTTCATCCGTGGTCAGAAAGGATAGGGGTTGCTGGCTTGTTGAAATGTCGCTGTACCTTTAGAGACGTTATCAGAAAGGCCACGGCGGCAGCATTTCGATGGGGGTGGAATGCGAAAACACTCGGGTGCCACGCACTTCCTTCACGGTAAACAACTTCACGATGTCAAAATTATTTAGTAGGCCTTCCACTGCGGCTTCCTTCATTGCCGAATGGTGTTCATGGCCCATGGAACGCCCGCAATTAATTTTTTTTTTACTTTAGTAGGAAGCGAAGTGACGTGGCACAAGTACGCATAATCCAGCAAAGGTTAAGCATAGTAACCACCAGCTGGATTCAGATACAGCCTTATCTTCTCTGAAATGGCTTGACAGACGCTTAAGTCGTATGCACGTTCTAACAGTTACAAGATCTTAATTTTTCTTTTAAACGTACGATAACTAGCCTCATAAATCTGGGCCTGAATTTCTTCATTCTCAGACATATATATAGGAGTTCCCGAGGTAGTTTCACCTTGAGAGGAATTTTTAACTAGGGGGGGCTTCTAACAAAATCCTTAGACTGAATTTAAAGAGAATTGTAGAATAAAAAAATTCAAATCAACGACCCGTACCACAACCTAAATCAAGGAGAGCTGTCCAACACACAGACCCTAATTCAAGCGTGTCGCACTGCGAAGAATTTACTGTGCTTCGGAGATGACTTTTTGCGTCTCATGCGACATGCGCCTCCCTTTCGATATTTCTACTGGCCGTATTCGACCGTACGTGCCGTTCAAATCTTGCTGTGAAGTCTGCGACAATATTGGCTCCTTCTCGCGCCCAGAAATAAGCGCGAGTCATGGCATCTTCAATTGGCGCTGTTGTGGTTGTGGATGAATGCTGACGACCGCTTCTGGTCTCGTGCATACCTCCACTGTCAGCGGGCCACAGTTACGTGGTACACTGTGAGCTCTCATGGCCATTAATCTCCTCCTTACGCCCGTTTCGCCCACTATACCAGACATTGTTGACCAACAAACACCGTTTTCAATCGAGCCCTACATCCCCAGTTTTGTCGGCAAATTTACCCCCAGGCCTGAAGCAATGCTTCTCTCTAACATTACCACCTAGTATGTGGTTTTCTATATATTTTGTATGACATTCTAGATATTTGAATTGCTCGTTACGCCATGCCTCATGCCATAACGACAGAAAGCTGTAGGCAGATATTTGATTCGTATGTTCCAATCAACAACGATTTTTTTGGTTCTCCTTGTTCTTTGTACCGCTGCCATGAAAGAAGGTCAGTGCTGGTGAGGAGATTCAGATTTCGGTACAACGCTTCACGTACCTGACAAGTTGCTTGGCTCAAAAACTACGTCTACTGGCACGCAGTCCTTTGGTAGCTGTCGGAGAACAACCATGGCTGGCATCGTTCTATCACCGCTGTATCTTTGCCCCAAAAATACTTACATGAGTCTATTGTTATTCCACACCTCCCACGCATTGAGCCTCCACTGCACTATCGGCGCACTGTTGCAAGTGCAAAACGACGGTCCTTTCAAGGTCATAAGCACTTCACTCTTCTACTTTCTGGGTGACTGTTTCCAGGGTTCGCTTCAAAGCAGCCCAGCTTCACAACGCCGTTCCGCCAACCCAGTCTGCCTTAGGGCTCTCAGCCCCAGAAGTCCACTTCATTCAAAAACAGGCAATCTCCACCACCACCCACATGAGTGGCTTAGCGCATGCCACACTTTTGGATAATATTGAAGTCATACTTTTACAGGCGGAGAATCCAGCCACTAAGGCGTCCAGACAATTTCTTATGCGTGCAAAGCCAACACAAGGCATCGTGGTTTACTTATGATGTTAAAATGGCGGCACGGGATCATAAGGTACAAACCTATGTACCCACTAAATGACAGCTAGACGCTCCTACTGGGTAATGTTATAATTATTCCTCTTGTTTGTCCGTACGCGCCTTGCGGACGCGACGACCCTCTCACGTAAAGACTAATCTCGCTGTAGCTAAATGCCACCGATGCATTGACCAGTAGCGTCCGTATAGAGCAGTGTGGGTGTGCTTCCATGAAAATAGCAAAGCGCTTATGCAGATGTGAAGGGGTCTTCAGATGGGTAAACGCCGATTCGCATTCGGGAGTCCACTAAAATAAAACACCACAATCGATTAGGTTCCGCAATCTTGTCGCTATTGAGGAGAAGCCTCGTATGAATCGGCGAAAATAGGAACCGAAGCCAAGGACACTGCATAAAGCTTTGGCCTTTTGGGGGCGATGGAAATGAAGAAACGCTAAAAGATTTCGGAATGTGGGTGAATGCCGTCCTTGCTCACAATGTGACGGAATACCTTGAAAAGCTTCCGGGCAGAATGGCACCTTTCGTGTTTAGCTGTAGGCCAGCGTAGCGAAAGCCCGTGAGAACTTCGTACAGACGTGGTAGGTGTTGTGAAAAGGTCGATGAGAGAACAACGGTATCGTCCAGAGGGCACGACCAAGGGCTTCCACTTCAGGGCACGCAGAACACTGTTCAAATGTTGGGGGAGCGTCGTAGAAGCTGAGCGGCATTTCATGAGCTCTTATAGGCTGTCTGGTGTTGAGAACATGTTTTTTTTTCTTTTTCCTTGATCGTCCTCATGCATAGGTATGTGACAGTAGTCGGAACGCAGATCGGCCTGCAGCGAGTCCAAGCCTTCGTCCATGCGCGGCAGGCGGTATGCACCATTGTACGTGATTTTGTTTATACACTTGCACTTGTCAGGTGTTTTGTTGGCCACTCCAGGCGCATTTCTAACGCCGGCAATAATGTCGCCGTTGCCGTGAGGTTCCGTATGAGTGAAAGCATGTGAAAGTGAGCCGGCAAACGCAGTCCAATCTCGCGTTCCCTCTCCTGTGGCGCGCGAGGCAGGGAGGTCAGGCGAGTTAGGAGGGGCGCCCTTTTCCGGCGGATGCTAGGGTGCCTCGACGTCCTTCTCGTCTGGCGCTACGTAAAGAATGGTGACAACCGCGGCGATGTCCACGGCGTTTGTTACGCGAATGGCGGCCCCCGTAGGGACGCGTTGCCGGCGCTCGTTTGTCTTGAAAGCAACCTGCGACGTGGCTAAATTGCGCGCCAGCGCGGCCCTTATCTTCAGAGCGATCTGCAATGTTTCTAGAGAGCGCGTAGTGGAGGTATCTTCGTATGCGCTGTGCTTTCGACTTTTTTTTCCTCGTTGAAGCGACAGACACAAAGAGGTAAATTGGCTTATGGCTGCTGCCGTAATTCCTAACTCTAGCGTTTTTACAGAAAATTCTCGCTGTCATAGAGAGATATGCGTTCAATTTTAACGGTGCGCGCGCGACACTGCGCTGCTTAATTTAGTTAAAATACGTTGACATGGTAGCTGGTTTGAATCCGTGATAGAATGTGTAAGCGCTGGTGAACAAGCATACGTCATAGAAAGACTCAGACACACAACGACAGTGCTCTCTCTGTGTGTCTGTTTTCTTCTACGTCCTCCTTTAGTCACGCCTACACATTCTATCATTGTTCATTTAGTTAGCAAACAAATGTTTTCGCGTTTATACGGCCGATAAACTATCCTTACTTTGCACAGCTATAACTAAAACGACGGTGGATGACGAAGGACGAATAGAGTGGCGTATTATCTTCAGTTGCCGCATGTCATCAACGTTCACATCGTCAATGAATTTCCGCTCGGCTAGAGATACCCGATATGGTCGACGGCGAACGATGGACGAGCCATCTGTCTCTGTCCGCTGCGTGGTGATAGAAGTTTGCCCCAATGAAGTGAAACGAAGCTTCATACTTTTTTCAGCAAAGCAAGCAACTGCTGTGACTGTGAAATGGTGACGTCAGAACTTACGGCAGCTGCTTGGGCAGAGAGATGCGTAACGTCCAATGGCATGCTCTTCAGAGGATCTCTCTCTCTCTCTCTCTCTGCAGTTTCTGCTTCAGCGGAAATAACGGAGAGAGGCTCTGATTTAGTGACGCAAGCCCACGTAGTGCCCTCAGGAACGAGTATTTTATTCGGATATCGGGTTTCTAGCACCGACGAATGCAGAGCCCTTCTAAAACCTGACCAGCACTGATGCAAAGGTTATCGAACATTTGAGGCAGCATGCAGATGGTTGTACGAAAACGTCACCGCGGTCAATGACATCCGACGCAATTGCAAAAATTCGAAGATGGAAAGAAGGCGCCTCGGTGTCTTCTACAGCAAGAGAGCGATGTAGTGCGTCGTCTCCATGAACCGAATAGGCGGCGTAGGTCATGCAGTGAACACGTTGCTGGCTGCAGGCGGAAGCGGAGGCGGTGGAGAGAAAATGCCATCCTAATATCAGCAGCTGTGCACACGTGCTTACCACGGTGAATTGTAAGTAATGGAGAAGTCCATGACTGTAGACACGAGCTGTGCATATAGTGGAAACTCCCATGGCGTCCCCTTGAGCAGCGAGTAGTGTAGGTCCATAATAGGCTGCGCTAAGTCGCCGGAGAAGGGAACACAAATCACAGTTAACAATTGGCAACCTAGCACCAATGTCTCTCAATACTTCCACGTGTACTCCTTCTACTAAAAGATGCGGACGCGCAAGAGAAATTACTGTCCCGTCGTACGATTCACCTTTTCCTCGAAATACCGCATAATACAGTTTTCGCGGCAACGTTCAACGATTTGAGAGGGAGGTCGAAGTGGCGACGTAGAGCGACGAATTTGTTGAGTGCGAGCGGCGTCTGGCAGGACGGCAGCGACGAGCCGTCTCGGACATTGCAGGTGGCGATGGAGAGCATCCGGGATGCGGATGTTTATTTTACTTTTCTGAAACGAAGTTAAAAGCTGGGAAATATAACCAACATTACCATTTATCCGCTATGCAATTGTTGTTGTGCGAAGAGGTGCAGGTGAATCAAGCGTGGTAAAGTCACCACGACAATAACGGCACAACTCAACTCACTATGACTCTTAACAGTAATGCAATTAGCAGTCGACCAATGTAGCGACGCATCGTTTTACAGAAGCCACGTTTATCTAGCATGAGTAGTGATCATATAGAGAATTTCGATGCATCGGCTATATGCGAGGTACATCTACGGGGTATTTGAGGTAACCTGAACCAAGGATTCAAAATAAACTGGTTAACCGCAGCTGAATGAAACCAAACACGTATGGTGTGCCGTGATGTGGTGCTCGTCAGAATATGTTTCATATATTCCGCCTTACTAGTTAATTAAGTATGATGAATTATGCAAAATATTTATTATTCACGTTTGGACCAACTTCGCTTCGTTGCTTTGTAGAGTGGGTTCAGAAACACGCGATTCCATTTTTTTGTTGTAACGTACATGACGCGTGGTTGTCTTTTTCTTGTGTGTGTGTTTAAAGAGAGCCCGCGACAAATCAACTCAAACCACGCGACTGCGCTCGTGCTATTTCCTCTACGCGATATTCTCTCGCATCGTGACTGTGTCGACTGTGCCCACTCTCAGCCACCTTTCTCTATCTGCTCTCTGCCATTCTACTTACCTGTCACCTAAGTTTGACAAGAACAGTGAAGCTTGTGCATTTCATTTACTGGGACGCATGTGGAAATGTTTGGAAGTAGTGATGAATTAAATTATGGGGTCCGACATGTCAACACCACTTTCTAATTAGGAGGCACGCTGTAGTGGGCAACTCCGGAAACTTGGACTACATGGGGTTCCTTAACGTGCACCTAAGTCTAAGTACACGGGTGTTCTCGCATCGAAATACGGCCGCCATGGCCGGGATTCGATCCCGCGACCTTGTGCTTAGCAGCCAACACCATAGCGACTAAGCAACCATGGCGGGTCGTAGTGGTGAATAATCGTCACACATGATGATTTATGATGTGGTCTCGGTCTTTGTTGAAGCGCCGATATATACTATCATATCATTCCACTTTTCATATTATACACAAATAATGCTTTCCCGTTTCTATACAGTTGATAGTCGGCAGAGTTTACCACGAGTGTCTACCCTGGTGTTTGGTAACATCCACTTGTTCTCGATTCTTGCAAAAACATTCGTTACGGTATAAAAGATTTAGACCCTGGACAGCGCCTGCCCCTGCATTTATGTTGTTTCACCGTGTGCCATTCTTCTTGTACTTCGCGCATTTCAGAACTATTTATTTATGAAAAGATTTTTTTTCATACTCCTTCGTTGAAAGTGTCCGCGTCAATGCCCACAATTAGCCATACTGTGCCACATTGTGGCATATGTGGAAGTAACGGTAAATTATGAAGTATTGCGTGCGTTTTCAACCCAGGAAAGTGGTGCAACACAGTGTGGTGTTACCTACCGTGGTGGCGCAGTGGCTTCTTCGCTGCTCTGCTAAGCCCGAGAAGGTGAGATCACATCCCGGCCAGTTAGCCCGCATTTCGACTGGACTATAGGGCAAGAGAAACAAACACCAGTGTATCGTTCATTTGGTGCATCTTAAAGAAGCGCAGGTGGTCAAAATTAGTCCATAGTCCACCACTAAGTCGTGCCTCATGATCATATCCCGGTTTGGCCCGTAAAACACGGCGGTTCTATTTTTGTTAGCTATCTATTCTTTTATAAGGAAACCGACCATGTCACAAGGCCGCTGTACAAACTGTACAGGAACGTCCAGACGCACTTTAATGCAGGTTTTTTTAAGTGAAGAAGATAATTTCGAAAAGAGAAAGAAATGGCCATACACCTTAAACAGCGCGATACGTTGGAAGAAAATGGAGGGGGCTGACTTAATGTCATTCGCCACAAAACAATTTCATCAGTTGTAGGACCAGTACGCTAAGGAATATTTATTTTTCAATGAACTGTATCGAAAGTTCGTGAACTTTGCAAACAAAACCCAATGATTCTCCCGGAGCGGATGTATGCGCTGTCGACACTTGAATGTTGCTTTAAGATGCACGATACAATGCTCGGCTCGATGTTGCTATAATTTTTTTCCCTCTATGAACATAACACAACGTCAATTACAGCGCAGAAACGCCAGAACTAACGACATGGAATGCAGAGCACGTGATTTACGCATTCCGCATGTGTCACGATCAGAAGGGGTCGGGAACGCGTGTTTGTTGAAAGGTCGTCGTACTTTCATTTCAGCCTTGTCTCGAACTTGCGATGACGCATTCACGGCGCTGCGTCGTGTTTTAAAATTATACGCAGTACAAGGTACGCCGCGGAGGCTGCATTACAATGGAGGTGGGATGCAAAACGCTCACATACCGTGCATTAACTTAGGCTAAAGAACTTCACGCGGCGAAAAATAATACGGAGCCCGCGACAGCCGCGTGCCTCATTACCAGATCGGGGCCTTGGCCCGTTAGACCCAAACGTTATATTTACAATTTTTTTGCTTGATAGGAAAGCGGAGTGACGTGAGCCACAGAGGCATAAACAAACAAAGCCTAAACATAGTGGGCACGCGTTAGATTTCTATATGGACTTATTTTTTTTTCTGAGAAACTGATTCGCACAGGCGGCAAGTGTGTACGTCTACCAACAGTTATTACATGTTACCCTTTTTCTTAAAAAACGAAGTCTCCTTCCTTTCGCATGTATTTAATTAGAAGCGCTGTATAGCTAAAGCAAACTTTAGCTCGGGAATTTCTATCTGGACATACGGGAATGGGCAAATCGGTTTTATCCACCACTGCACCAATTTTGGTAACGTTTCTCGCACCTAAACGTCAAAGTTAAAAGCTAGTGACTGTAGCGAGCATGATGTTATTTAAGCCGTAATAAATGGGTGGATACAACTTTATTGTACGTCCGGCAATGTTTGACGTGAGCCGGGCTGAGGTCTCTCTCCGGGGAACGTCAAGGCCCAGCCTCAACACCACCTCACGGGCTTGCTGGACTGCCCACGTCTGGAGGCCGAGGTCTGACCTGAGTAAATGTTGTTCTTTTTTCGACAATTCATGAAACTTGGCAAATATAAAAAAGCACCACATCAAGTTTCTTATGCTGTAGCTAAACAAAAACGATATCTCAGTTCTGTAAACAACAACTAATCATACATCTAAAGCGCACCAACGTCTATTACAATCCGCACTGAAATTCGCCACTAACTTGTGACCAGGACTGTTGCAATATTCTCGTAAACATTGTAACAATTTAATGGAAGCCGTTGATTCCTAAATCAAACTTGCCCGTTTTCTATGCGCAAACGAATGACGCTTGGAAAACTTAGAAACCAGTTCTTGGTGCAGATTTGCGGCTTTGCAAACTTCGATGCTTCAAGATTTTGTGAAAGACATGAATGTTTGGTAATTTCTGTTAATGCATTGCATGCCCTAAAATAATATCCTTTTCAAACATTTAACTTTTCCTCAGTAATGCAGAGATTCACTTTGTAGGAAACCGGGCAGGTATTCACCTACGTATTCCTCTGTTTCCGGGCAGTTTTCCTTGCGTTCTAGTGTTCGGTGGCCATATCAATAATATATATCCTTCTCAATAATATCCTTTTCAAACATTTAACTTTTCCTCAGTAATGCAGAGATTCACTTTGTAGGAAACCGGGCAGGTATTCACCTACGTATTCCTCTTTTTCCAGGCAGTTTTCCTTGCGTTCTAGTGTTCGGTGGCCATATCAATAATATATATCCTTTTCAATAATATCCTTTTCAAACATTTAACTTTTCCTCAGTAATGCAGAGATTCACTTTGTAGGAAACCGGGCAGGTATTCACCTACGTATTCCTCTGTTTCCAGGCAGTTTTCCTTGCGTTCTAGTGTTCGGTGGCCATATCAATGTTGGTTCCAGCTGCAATGTTTTTGCATACTGAGCTTGACGGATTGCGGCATTCGTCATGCTATCTGCATGCTTCTGCATTCATCATGCTATCTGCCAAAACCACGCCTGCGTGGTTTTAGCCTGTGACGTCATGCGGCCCCTATAGCGAGCAGAGTCAACGCTGGACGGGCCTAACCTTCTCGCTTACTTGTCGCAGCCCTCTTTTCGCTATGGCAGTGCGGACGTCGCGGAAATATGGCTAAAAGAAAGGGAACCCGCGCATACACCGGGATACGAAGTTGTTTCCCTGCCTCTTCCCGGGGCGGCGTTGTTGCATTGCTTACCAGAAATTGCCTGGGATTCCACTGTTGCGACGTTGAGGCACTTTTTGTTGGGTTCAGTTGTGGTCTTCTAATAGATATCTTTTATCGGCCTTGCAGCTCATGTAAAAGGGAATTTATTGCAGGAATTGGGGCCATTTTGTTTCCGCTCACAATACAAAATGGTCCCATTGTTATCAGTGGTAATATTATCGATTTATACGGTAATGATTGCAGCGATTATGTATTCCTTCCCCAGTGGTTCAACCTTATAAATTTTGTCACGACTACCACGCGACTGACCAGTCAATCTGCGTATTTATTAGGCCATGTACTGTTCAATCAGGACATCCTTTTGTGTGCAGGTGTTTGTGGTGTAATCGCGGACCATTGTCCTTTATTTAGGTTCTTGCTGCGGGCCTGTATATTACCTCTATATCAAAGGCGTCAGAATCAATTTGTGCTCGTAGGCTATGCGATCGCTAAATCATTGCTTAAATGACAGATTTTGCAGCCTTGGACAACGCTCATGTAAACGTTGAGTTTCAGAATTTTTCACCCATATTAAAAATATATTAGCCGTATGTTGAAAGCACAGTTGTGAGGTACCTATATGACCGTGGATGACACAAGACATTCTTAGCATACTAAAAAGAAAGAACTCATAGTACAATAAATGGAAGAAGTACAGAGCGAACAAATACTATCATGCCCAGTTTAAGGAATACAGGAATACCTTTGTGGTTATGCTGAAAAACTCGAAGAAGGAATACTTCACTAGGCTTATCACATGAAACAAAGGGGATACAACATAACAGTGGAAGATTGGGAGGGATAGAATTGGATTAAACTAAAAAATGGAGTAACCCCTAGCAGCACCTACCCGCAGGTGCCCAACGATTTTAACAATTTTTTCATCAGTATTGGTTCAAACCTGAATACTAAAATTTCCATCGTTTACACCTACCGGTATTGTACGGCATGCTGTTGGCAGTAGATTCCAGTTTCAAGTTATTAGTGTCGATGAGATAAAATTCGTTGTCAATACGATGGCGGTGAATAAAGCAGCCGGCCATGATTCCATTCAAACAAGAGTGTTTAAGGATTATATCGATACTCTTTGCGCCCACCTATACCACCCATTTAATACTTCCCTAAGCAATAGTTGCTACCCAGATATACTAAAAATTGCTAGAGTTGTTCCCATATGCAAATTTGTAGGTGAGAGCGAACCGAGTAGCTATAGACCTATATCAGTATTAAGTGTCTTTAACAGCTGTTTTGAAAAACTAGTGGGGCTGCAATTTATCACCAAAAATAATAATATTTTTTCACAAAAACATGCCTTGGCTTCAAATAAAGCAACATCTACGGCCATATTAAGCCTTTCACAGTATACTGCCACTGCAACTACTAGAATGCCACTCTGCACTACTACGCCAATGAAAAGGCTATGGCGTCGCTGATAATTTATTGAATTCCTTTCCGAGGTATATAACATTTCATACTAATTATGTGGTAATTAATAATTTTTATCCGAAGTAAGGAATATACCACGCGGCGTACCCCAGAGATCCGTTCTTGGCCCTTTAATAATTTCTGTTTAGGAAAATTATATCGCTCAGGCACTGCACTTTCTTGAAATTGTGATGTATGCAGATGACGCGGCACTCATAATTACCGGTAATTCGCTTATAACACTGCAGAACAGTGTAATTATGTAGCTGTCACCTCTGTCTTCCTGGATTGACACCCGCCGTGGTTGTTTAGTGGCTATGGTGTTCGACAAGCGGACTTGTCTTTTTCAAGACAAGCCCACTTGTCGAAACGTTGGCTCAGGCTTCAACCTTGTACTGATTTTCCTCGTCGTCTTGAATTTCCATCTCCCGCGTTCCCCGTGTTCTCAGATTAGCTATGGCATTGAATCTTCGGAAATTACATGTGTAACATAGTTTTCGCCTTTACTGCGTCTTCAAAAACGGGCATTGCGCATCATTAGCTCAAACTCATTGTGCCTCTCAAGTGCAACATTATTCGAAGAGCTCGTTGTCTTTCATTTATGCCACTGCGAAGTCATAAGATCTGCATCACGATAAACAACATTATCCAAACTAATTCTCCATTGCCACTAAGTAACATTTAATTTTTTTCCCAAACCGCATCACTAGGGAACCTTCTAATTTCAATTTCAACCTACCAAAATGTAACAACATGTACGCTGAATAGTGTTACATGAGAACCCTTTTTCTGGCATCACTCGATTTCACCAGACCACATCGAATCACCGTCGCACCCAATTAAGGTGCGCAGAAACGCGTCTAACACGTTCCCGGAGCTGTCAGACAAGTGGGTGATCCCAAACCGAGGCGTCGCGCATCCAGGCAAGTTGGCGACTCCCACCTCGTGCGCCGCACGTGGTGGCTATTGTCCCACTGCTTGACTCTTCCCGAAAATGCAACGAAAGCTTGGCACTGTTCCAGATAGTTTATTCAGGTCCCGAGCAAAGCTGCTTTGCAGATCTGAATGCTGGTTTGAAAACAACCCGTCTCCTCCAGCTGAGCTCTTTCAGACAGGGATGCAACAACACGGCAACGCCCGCTGTAAGTCACCGTGAAGCCCTCGGAGGCACACCATCTGCCGATTGTGACGGCAGTTGCAGGCCTGGAGGCAATACCTGTGGCAAGTCATCCCTTGAAAGTGAGAACTTAAAGCGACCCCCTTAGCCGAATGTGACTGCACTTGCACGGGCGCCTACCATTGGCCGAAAATGACGAAACCTGAGCGGGCTTGACAATTGGCCGAAAATGACGACACCTGAGTGGGCGCGACGATTGGCCAAAAATGACGTGACCCGGAGACACCGAAGGGGTTAAAAGCCCGAGACAGGGAGATGAGAGGTGAATTCCTTCATTCATTCATTCTTTCGGGCTTCTTGCCACGGGACGCAGCGTCCGACTTGCTGCAGGCCATCAATTACTTTATTACTGGTAATATATTTGTATTTTTACTGTAAATAATGTAAATTCTTTCGGGCTTCTTGCCACGGGACGCAGCGTCCGACTTGCTGCAGGCCATCAATTACTTTATTACTGGTAATATATTTGTATTTTTACTGTATATAATGTAAATAAACCTCCACTTTTCATCTCAAAACCCACCTCAACGTCCGCCAACACCCGCACTCAACGGCAAGATCCAATAAGTGGGGGACAGCGGTGAGATTGTCCTCCAAATCCAATAACGGTTAATTCAATTTCCTGCACGGAAGTTTAGAATGAGTTACCAATAGAAATAGAAGTTGCTCCAGATTAGAAACTGTATTGGAAAGTGTATTACTTATCTAACCAAACAGAATGGTGAATTTTTTTGTTGCTGCTACACGTCCGTTCTTTTTTTTCACATTCTTTAATTTATCTTGTTTTTTTTCCTTGTTTTATTTCACATTAATTTTGATGTTTTAAAATGTGCATTGAAATGTAGATTGTACCAGCTGCAGGCGATTAAAATTTGGTTTACTATGTTCTTCAGTGCTACATTATGTTCACACGTGAAGCTATGTTGCATCTGGGCGTTGCCTGTGTGTTCTCCCTCACTCATAACCTATGCGCATAGTCGATTGCACAGATTAGTAGCTTTGTAGGTTCGGTTCAAACAATTTTTAATGCATCTCTTTCGGTTTTTAAAGTGTTTCCTCCCCAGAAAATTGTATACCTGCTTGCTGGATGTCTAAAAATATATATCGCGGTTTCGCATGCGTTTGCATAGGGAAACTTGAGTAGACCTCGAGCTATAGTTGCAGGGCAGCCACATAGAAATAAGCAGGAGACGCGCTGTTAACAATTTTGCTTACAAGCGGTGTCCATAATGCCACAGAATTGAACATTGGATGTAGAAAAATGACGCATACTTCTTATCTTATCAGATGAGGACTTACTCAATACTTATCTCAGTATACACATGAACAGAAAGCCAGCTGAATTATAAATGCTCTTCGCCGAATAGCGGACAGTACGTGCCTGGTGGCTGTGTCATATTCCATTTGGTTTCCGGATACGGCTAGAGTAGTTGAAATTATACAGCCGATCTAAGTGCAAGCTAAGACGTATAGATAGGAGTCTTTAACAAAAACTACTTTACAAAATCTAACGCCTTAGCACTATTGCCGAAATACGCCTGGAGCAGGAAAGTATAGCTTGTTGAGTCTGCCGCTGAATCGGCATCGCTTATTCCCCTCGATTTATCCCGTGGTAAATCCAAAACTTCCATTGTAGCTTTATCTAACGTATCATTCAGCATGCCTTGCCAAGTAAAACATCTTGCCATCTTGCACTGATCACCAATTCTTATTATAGTCAAATTCTTGCGTTTGATGTCCCTAAACAACACGTTGCCTATTGACGACCACTGTAGCAGGTGTCCCCGCAGCATTTTTGACTCCCTCGACTTTCTTTAATGGCAAGATGCGCCTTTAGATGTGCCCTGGTCAAGTGGCAAGCAAACTGAACTCCCCAAATGTGCCGAAAAGAGCTGAATGCGGTCACAGAACATGAACGTAAAAGCGCCTAATTAGGTTACGACACAAACACACTGCTGTCTTCTTTTAGTTCTGCTAATTTCGTAGTTTTCATCGAACCGTCATCATTCTGTCATCGTCATGCACTCCTTGTCCTTCCATGGTCCCCATTTGTTCGCTGTCATGCCGTCATCCTCCCGCTATGGGCGCCACCGCTGTTTTCTGTCATCATCGTCGTGCAGTTCTCATTCCATTTTGTAAGGGTACGCCAGCAAACAAAGAATAACCATAGAAATATTGTAAGAGGAGACACATAGAAATAAGCAGGAAAGGCGCTGGTTGACACTTTTGTTTAGAAACGGCGTCCACTAATGCCACACGGAGCATGCGGGAGAGCACTTCAAGTCACTTCGAGGTAACCATTCTAACTACGGGCGACAATTTTAATCCAGAAACCCGAGCTCTTTGCTTGTCAGGAAAACAGATGACAGGGTCGCACACTTGTCAGGGCTAATTTTGTGGCTATGAAATGCTTCCATAACCTCATTTTCGTTTTGAGCCTTGGCTTTGCCAACTGCTGAAACGTACTTCGGAGGGTAGCGCAACCACATTGTTTACACTACATCGGAACATTGCCGTCAGTGCCTGTGGTAACTAAGGTGACATGCACACGCAGTCTATCATTACCAAACCCCATTAGCGCCCTGTGTACTCTGTCTCATATTTAATGAAAATACTGTAAACCACACAGGTGTCGCACCACTAGCGTGTGCCCGCTCATAAACGCTACGTGGAGAAGCGTCAAGTTGCGGCGCTGCGCACCTAGGAGCGAGGAGGACACTACGCCCGAAAAACTCGAAGAGGAAGAGTGGCAACGGGCTGCGAATGAAGGCTTACAACACGATTACACACTTTCTTGTAAACGCAAAGCCAGTTGGCGTTGATGGGCAGTCACAAGACAGTATTAAAACAAGACCACGTCGCTTACGAGTGCAAGTAAATACTTCAGAAACACTGTATGCAGAACTAGCTTTGCTCGGTGTGTGCGTACTTCGGGACAACCTTTCTTGGCAATGAAGCCAAAGCTAAAGGGATAGGGATCTTCAAGTAGTCCGCAGGTACTCCAGTAGTGTGAGTTGATTTTTGTTTTCCTTGTTGAGTTACAACGGGTACCTTTCTTAGCTCCACAAGCCCACAGTGTTGCACTAACTACCTGTCCATGTATAAGCCAGGTACCTTAACACCATCCATTACATTAATTTTTTTTCTTGTTAATTATTTCGATAGCATTTATGTGGGCACTCTAGTCGAATTTTTATCGTTACCGTGATGTCACAGCTAATGTCCAGATGGCATAAGGCCTTATCTCGCACCGCGCGCAGCATGCTCCATGTGCGAGGGAAAGCGCGCGACAATCATCCGAGAACACAATGGCTTATATATTTTATTTATTTATTTGAATAACAATGCGAAGTGCCTGTTGTCAGCCAAAGCAGGAGCGGCACATTTGACAAGTGAGGCATTGGCGGTATCCGTCCCAAATTCGCATCATTTGAAACACTAGAAAAGCATGAGGAAATAGTAAAAAGCGGGAAAACACGTTGAGGAGTGTAGCGCTTTGCGACAGTAGATTGCTACAAAGACAAAACAAGATTCAAGGAAAATAAATCTAACAGGATGATGAGAAACTGTACCGCACAAGCTTACCCACGAGGCATAAATGATAGTACTACCGGTGAAAATGAAGAAAGAGTGGGCGAGTTAGTCAGGTCACTCGGAAGCAGGTTCTATTCCGCTCTTGTTCTAGGAAACCTGGAGCTAACGGCACGCATTTCCTCTTCTTTGGGGCATTCGCAATGTTTGGCCAAGCTTACCGCATGTTCATTGTCTTGTGTTGAAGTTATTGCGTCTAGCAGAATTTATTGTGGTTAAAGTCTTGGCTATACTAATTGGTATCTTTGAGCGCTTCATCGCTGATGTGATGTTCTAGAGCAAGCCGAAAGTCTTTATAACAAAGTGCATCGGGCCTCCTAAATCGTTCGTTATACAGGTCACTTCAGTGTAAAGGTAGCTCACCGCACCACCGACAATAGAACCGGGATAGAATAATTGCTCCGTTATGCAGGACATTCCGTTAAAGAGGCGTTCGTTCTTAGACACCGCGGGGCACATGCGCCATTGTGTTAGTAAGGCGAGTTAATAAAGTTAGAACGGGGTCTTCTGTGCCGGAAGCGCATGCATAATCCATAATGGCTTCGTTCACCTACACGATACCAAAGTAATACGCCGTGATTAGTACAGATAGACACACAGGCACACAGACAGATAACTTTATTTGAGTCCTTTATTTGAGATAACCTTATTTAGGTCATTTATTTAGGATAACTTTTAAGGCCGCAGAGCTGCAGGCCGCTCCCACTTCGGGATGGGTAGGCCGACCCTCAACTTCGCGTTAATTAGTAAAGTTCCAAAAACGCAATGGACAACGCTATAATTAGTCTCGCTTTCATGCGTTGTTATGCGTTACTAAACATTTTAAAGACGTGTCACGTCAGAACGAAGGTTCAATAAACACTTGCAACGCTCCTATTCGCGCCGAAAAAGTTAAAATATTGCTGCATGGTGCACTTAAGATACCTTCCATTTCTTAGGACATTGGGAAACGTACCAGATAACGAAAGCGTGACACTTACACGCACTTTAAGAGAACTCAATCGAAAAACATTCTACTTGATTTACGTGCATTCAGCTACGTACAGAAATTTGCCATAGCGTTTCAACCATGTTTGCCGAATCGAACATAGTAGGCATTGTATTTACGCCAAGGTACCGGGCAGAGTTCTGCGCCACTCGTGAAACACACTCATAAAGCTGCCCCGCACATGCATGTGTTATTTACTGCAATAACGCTAATAAAACCATACACTTCAAACTTTGCCAGCGCATTACCCGTAGCATGTTCTTTATTTTCTTCAAGTATAGACAATGTGCATTGCCTAGCTCAACGAAAGCACAAAAGTAACTAGCTACGACCCCCGCATCAAGCATTAAAGGAGGGAAAAGACAAGAGCTTAGTAATCATTTATAGTGCTCGCAATTTTACCATTAGCGTGAAGCATTCTCCCCACATTGCACTTAGCATCTCTCACCACTCCCTTGCGAATAAATTTCAACTTGATGACTTGTACATTATTTTAGAATTAGGAGAGGCATCGCAAATAGCGGCGCTATGACACTCTGGAATGCTTGAATAAAAAAATTTCTGCTAAACCTACAATTACCCTACACGTATCAAACATATATAGCTCGTCATTCATACTGTGCTTCCTACATCAGAGCAACAAACGCTATGCCTCGCATATTTCACCCACACAGCCGGCTAATATCAGCTACGTCTCGTGTACCGTTCAAAAAGCGGAATAACGCCAGTCTTAATTATTTTCAAAACGCATCCCCCGCAGGGGCGTCTGCGTCAGCAGGCGTTTGGTGTGTTGCGACACTGCGGACCAGAGCACATGAGGGTCGGACCCACCCGCGTGTAGCCGTGCGCTGCTTAGCCGTGTCCTGGGAAAGGGGGATCCTGGGGTTTGAGCTGATGCCGGCTGTACGGACCGTTAAGGCCCCCTGGTGGAGGCAACACGCCTCTTTGGCCTCTGCTTCACGCACACGGCATGCCCGGACTGACCCACCCGGGGGAATTCGGCGGTCGCCTTTTCCTGTCCCCCTCTTCAATCTTTTTCTTTCCTATCTTCTTTCTTTTACTGTCCTATCATCTCTTCTCTTCCATCCCTTGCTAATTTTCCTAGGCTGCTAGAGTTAACCTTGTGTATGTGCCCTTTCTTGGGTATGTTTTATTAGGTTGTAGCAGCAATGCAGGGATGGCGTTTGCAGCCTTGCACGTTAAGTGCTAGAGCGTCCCCCTGTTGGGCTCCGTGGTGGGTGGCCGCCATTGCCGCCGAAAATGACCGAAATAATATGGAATCACCTGTTTTTTCCACGTTTACTTGATCTTCACCCTCAAAAGAGGTGACGCACCGATGAAATTCTAATCCTCAAACCAAAAGAAATTTTCCCCCGATTCCAAGTTGTGCACAGCGAAAAAACGAAAAAAACCAGCTAAAACCGCATCCCCATTCCTTGTTGCAAAAGGCTTCACTGATGCACTTGGCCCAGAATATAAGGTAACCAAAATGGTGAGCGGGGACCACTTCCTTGAAATCCATGATAAAGAACAGCACAACAAACTAAACAAACTTGTGGCATTTGGAGATATTCCTGTTACCGTTTCCCTTCATCGGCCTATGAACACAGCACGCGGTGTAGTATCTGATGCAGATCTGACCGACTTTTCCGAAACAGAGCTCTTAGAGGGCTGGAAAGTGCAAAATGTAACTAACGTAGAACGAATCCTAATCCGAAGAGAAAACAAACAAATTCCTACAAAGCACCTGATCCTCACCTTTGCCACAAACCATAGAAACTGGGTACACAAAGATAGCTGTCAGACCATAGATACTTAATGCAAGAAGATGCTTCCAATGTCAAAGATTTCGCCACGGATCGCAGAGCTGCCGTGGTAAACTCACATGTGCGAAATGTGGAGTCCAAGGCCACGCCTCATGTAAATTTGAAGCAACACCTCACTGTGTAAACTGTGATGGAGAAAATCCACCATACTCCCGTTCTTCGCCCTACTGGGAAAAAGAAAAGGAAATAATCACCCTAAAAGTACACGAGAATATTTATTTCAAGGAAGCACGTAAAAGGTGCTCGCCATTCCACACAACAACGTATGCCGATGCGGCGCGTCAGGAGGCAGCGCCGCACCGGCCTGCGCCAGCTTCCAGGCCCGCGCACAGCGAGTCGTTAGCTGTGGCATCCCCCGCCCCCGAGATGGCCGCAGTCAAATCTGCTGCACCCACCAAGACACAGAGGCCGGCTACCCCGGGTACGTCGGCCCTCAAGACCCCGCCTCGCCAGGCGAGGTCTGACAAACAAAAAGGAGCCCGCACGGGCGGGCATCCAGTGCTTCCCAGGAGGCAATGGACAACCCACAGGCACGTTTGGTGCCGAAAAAGCGGCGTGGCTCTCTCGAGCTCGCCAAAACAAACAAAAAACCTATAACAAGGCCAGACGACGGTCCTGTTACCAAAGGTACACCACTACACACCTGAACACAGAACATTTCTCATCCTAATAAAATGGCTGTACAAATTATTCATTGGAATACCCGTCACATTCCAAACAACTTAGATGATATCAAAGAAATGTTACAAGAGTTTAACCCTAGGCTGTTCTGCGTTCAGGAAACACGCTCGAAAACATCAAATACAAATTTCTTAACACAATACACATTATTCCACAAAGATCGCGAGGATGGCCATCCCGCGTCTGGTGGCGTGACTATAATAGCTCAGAGGTCAGGTGCTTGCCAACACCTCCACCTTCAAACTAATTTTGAGGAACTAGTGGTTAGAGGGGTTCTATTCGACAAGCTCGTAACGGTCTGCTCACTCCACGTACCACCCGAACATCGCTTGCAACTAAGGGACCTTGAAACGCTTGTCAATCAGGTTTGGAGCCATTCATTTTAACCGGTGATGTGAACGCCCATAATACGCAAATGGGGCAATTCGCGTTGTGATGCAATAGGGCGTACTGTAGAAGACTTTCTTTTATGTACCGTTGCGGTTCGTCTGAATAAAAAAAATATCAACTTTTATTGAACACATAAATCTTATTCTTCAATAGACATAACCAGAACCTCTCCATCTGCCGTACCTTGATTGGAAGGTCCAGAAATATGCCTACGGAAGTGACCACTTTCCTATTCTTTTAAATTTAACAAAACGAGCTGACTGCCCTCCACAGATTCCCGGATTCAAAATCGACTCGTCGAATTGGGAAGTGTTTCAGGAGATTACATATTTAAAGTACGATGATTTGAGCTGTTTAGACATAGATGATGCTGTGGCATATTTGACAAGTTTTATTATTGACGGCGCTAAAAATGCATAAATCAAACTAACGGACTTGCTAATTAGAGTCGTTTGCCTTGGTGGGACGATGAATGCAAAGAAGCACGGGAAAAACAAAATAAAGCTTGGGGCCTGCGTCGTGACTCTCCTACGGCGGAGACCCTCATTAAGTTCGAGAAGGCAAAATGACAGGGCAGGAGAACACGTCGACGTGCTGAGCGAGGAAGTTGGGAAAGGTACATATGTACTATAAATTCGTACAAAGATGAAGGTAAGGTGTGGAACCGGGTGAACAAACTAAAGGGCAGGGAAACACAACCACTTCCTTTAGTAAACGCTCAAGGCGACACCATGAAAGACCAGGTAAATTTCAGGGCAAGCATTTTCAAAATATTTCTTGTGCATCACACTATGCGCCAACTTTTCTAAAGGTCAAGGAACGCATAAAGCGAGAGCGCCTTGAACGAAAGGGCGCAGCAGATGAACTTTACAACCATCCGTTTAGTGTCGCTCTCAATTCCTGCAGTAACTCAGCACCAGGTGGTGACCGCTTAATGTATGCAATGATCAGGAATATGCACCCAGAAACATTAAACGCACTTCTGTCTCTTTACAACACCATGTGAATATCTGGGCATATTCCATCCTCGTGGAAAGAACTGATCGCCATACCAATTCTTAAGCAACGCAAAGACCCCACATTAGCCAGCAGTTGTAGACCAATAGCACTAACAAGCTGTATGTGCAAGTTTAATGAAAAAATGGTCAACTGGCGTGTAATCTATTTCCTGGAAAGCAACTTTCTGCTTGATCCCCTTCAATGTGGTTTCAGGGAAGGTAGGTCCACAATAGACCACCTTGTTCACATTGAGACAAACATTAGAGAGGCTTGTATACACAAACAATTTTTCCTCTCTGTGTTTCTCGACTTGGAGAAAGCCTATCACACAACATGGCGATTCGGCATCCTCCGAGACCTATCTGCGATGGGTGTACGCGGCAATATGCTAAATATGATAGAAATCTACTTGACTAACCGCACGTTCAGTGTTAGAGTGGGCAATGCCCTGTCCAGGCTCAAGAGACTGATGTGCCACAAGGTGGCGTGCTTAGTTTCACCGTCTTCATTGTGAAAATGAATTTCCTTCACAAAGCCATTCCATCCTCAATGTTTTATTGAATATGTGTGGATGATGTGCAACTAGGATTTAGGTCGTGTAACCTTGCAGTCTGCGAGCGCCAAGTCTAACTCGGACTGAACAAGGTCTCAAAATGGGCAAATGAATATGGCTTCAAGCTAAACCCTTTCAAAGGCACCTGTGTACATTTTTTAGAAAGAGAGGCTTGGTACAAGATCCTGATATTATGCTGCGTGGACCACACATAACACTCAACACTGAACATATATTTTTGGGCATAATACTTGACTCAAAACAAACCTTCATTCCTCATATCAAGTATCTGAAAGTTATATGCCTTAAAACAATGAACATCCTGAAAATACTGTCATGCACAACATGGCGCAGCCACAGGAAATGCCTCATGAACCTCTACAGGAGCCTTGTGCGACCGCGGTTATACTACGGTGCCGTAGTGTATCACTCTGCTACACCCAGTGCTCTCAAGATGCTGGACCCTGTGCATCATCTTGGTATACGCCTCGCCACAGGGGCCTCTAGGACGAGTCCGATTCAAAGCCTCTATGTGAAATTGAATGAATGGTCGCTCGATCTCCAGCCGTCATATTCTACTTTTAATTATTTTCTGAAAGTACAAGCTTGCAAACGCCATCCTTGTTATCCCGCCATAAACGATATGACCTCTGCAAGCCTCTTTCATAACAAACCTACAGCCAGAGAGCCATTCTCGACCCGTGTGAGAAAGCTGAGAAAGGAGATGGATATTCCAATTCATGAAAATCGTCTAATGGCTTCTGCCAAGCCGTTTCCGCCGTGGTTGTGGCGAATCATTGACTGTGACACGTCATTGGTGGAGGTAACGAAGCACGTTCCGGAGGCGCACATTCGTATGCATTTTCCGGAATTACAATTTAAATAACCGTGTCCAGAGTATTACACAGATGCGTCTAAATCACATGCTGGCGCGCCATATGCAGCCGTCGGCCCATCCTTTTGCGAGTCCGATGTTCTGCACCCTAAAACAAGCATCTTTATAGCAGAGGCGTATGCACTGTGGTCGGCTGCGAAACACATCAAACAGTTAAAACTACATAAGACGGTCATATGCACAAACTCATTAAGCGTAGTGAAAACATTGATGTCATAGTTCAACCACATAAATTCAGTAATTACAGATCTTTTCTCTCTCCTATGTACTGTTTATGCCTCTGGCCAATATGTAATCACATGCTGAGTGCCTGGACATAGATGTATTGAAGGCAACGTCCCGGCAGACCAAATTGCTACCTCCTTAGACACAAAAGCTTGCAACATGTCCGCAGCCGTTCCGGTCTCAGACCTAAAGCCATACTTACGGAAAAAACTGAGTACCTACTGGCAGCATAAGTTGGACGCTGAAACCCTTAATAAACTCCACATAGTTAAGCCACATTTAGGATACTGGCCATCACTGACCAATTCCAAACGAAGGGATGTCCTATTCTGTCGTCTCAGAATAGGGCACACTTACGGTACACATAGCTTTTCCTTGACTGGCAGTGAATGTCCAATGTGTAGTAAATGTGGGGAGACACTCAGTGTTCAGCATGTCTTCCTAGAATGCCGCGAAACACAAGTTGAGAGGAAAAAACACTTCCCTTTAGCATACACTCAGTGTATACCACTCCACCTGGAACTGTTTCTATGCAGAGAACCGCTACTTGACATGCAATCTACCTTAGCCTTTTTAAACTACGTTCGCACGCTCCCCGTTTTCTGTCCAAGAAATTCGTAACACGGCCTCTTGAGAGAGGACACAATTGCGTTGTGAACCTTTGTTATAGCACCTGCCTCCGGGCCCTTGTGCTAAAGGGATCCGCTGAGACTGTTGTGCTACTCGTCAACAACAATAACCTGTCCATTTTTATTCATGTAATGCCATTACACGTCGTTGTACATCCTATACTTATAGAATACCCTACTTCAGCCACTCTCATATTTTTATTCCTTATGTATTTTAAGCAACTTATAGCTCTCAGTTTTAGGTCTCTCTATAGCCACATCACGTCAGCCGTTAGTCCATTCAGTACTCATCACCACTCCCTTGACGCTCTTTGGCCACACTTGGCCCTTGCGCCAATAAACAATACAAATCATCACCATCATCATCATCATCATCATCATCAAAACGCAGAAGCGTGCGCACTTCAAACTTTCCGTACAAGTTGGCGACAATGTGGCCCTTATTTCGTCAAAGTATGAGATCTCTGCTGTGCTTTGTCATTTAAGGGAACCGGGGAAATTTTATAAGCGTTTCTTATAACGCCTCTAAACGGACCGAGAACCAGCTCTTAGTAATCTTAATTTATCCCCTATTCAACACACAAGCGTTCAAATTTTCCGTAGTATTCCTCCACGCATTCTCAAAATTTGCGCTTCAAGAGTGGTCTACTTTCATTAGAAAAACGTAAAAACTAGCATGAGATGTTTTCGAGCGCTTCTAACAGATTCGCTGTAAAACAAAGGCGCGAAACTTGCTCGTTCAGGAGAAGACATAGCCTAGCGTGTTTTTCCACCTGCTCCTTTTGACCAGTGCAAGCGAAAGGACAAGGTTCGCATCCATCTAGAAGACGATTACTAGCTGTCTGCCACCCTCCCTGCGACGTAGTTAAATGAACTTTAGAGAGAGGTCAGATAACTGAAAAGGTTAATTACATTTCAGCTTGGCATGACACTAGCGAGGGCTGCATAAACACTTGGAACAGCCGTCGTTCATACCTGCTATCATGAATAATTACCCTGAAACCCCAGGCAGGGCGGGCACAATGCGCGACGCGGCTTGTACTCCGTTTTATTTGTTCTTTGTTTTCCATTTGTTCAACGTGGATATCGTTCACACTTAAGATGATAAAGGTGAAGATGCGCGTACTGATTTGCACATCAATTGCATGGACTGTCAAGACATACGAAAGTAAATTTTCTCTATTCCTCCAAAAAGCAAGGTTAAAACGAATCCATGTCTAATGTACAATAAAGGAATAGAATAGATAGGAATGTTGAGAATTTAGAGAGGCAATAGCCAGCACAATCGAAGCAAATCGTTTAAGTATAGGAATCCCAATAAATCATCTTGAGAAACTTCGCCTTTAGTGCTTCTGGACATCGAAATTGCGCAGTTTGAAGCTGAGAGTGACGACCGCTGAACTGTTGTTCAACATTTGCACTTGCTAAGTACTCTCAGGGCTATATGCAAGAAGGCCCCTGATTGGTGAAACTACCAATCTCACCGAACTCTGACCTCCTGAGATGAACTATTGGTACCAAGACCTGTTTCAGCAATATTCCAATTCGGTCAGTCTCAGATGTTCGAAATATCTTCAGAATATGTTCAAGTATTCACAGATGGTTCTGTACACAGCGGCGGTCTAGGCACCTCTTCAGCGTTTTTCGGGCATTCGACTCAAGTACGATTCATGTTTCATATACCCAATCAAGTCTCGTGAACAACTGTGCAGCTGGCAACAATTAATCTTGCACTGAAATACGTGCAAAAGGAGTAACAACCGCACCGAAAACGGCGTCTTTCACGGACTCCCGCGTTGCGCTTAGCAGATTACCACGCAGTTACATTATTTATCCAGTTGTACGTAGCATTACTCATTCTGTAAACAAAATTTCATCATGTAGGGTATGTCTCGTTGCTCAATAGACACCTTCGCACTTAGGCACCACAGAAAATGAAGAGGCTGATCGGCTGGCTTCAACTTTGTGCATGCTTGATCACACTCGTCTGCTGATTCGTCAACACCTACTCAAGCAGCATTCAGGCAAGCGCGCCGCAAATGGAACGTTCCCGCCCCGTATTCGCGGTCGAGGCTTGGCTCATCGTCCTAGAGCGCAGCTACTCAAGCTAAGTGTTGCTGTGTGAACGTGTACAAACGTTTATACATACATGCAGGTACGCCCAGTCCATCATCTACGGCTTGCGCATGTAAAGTGTCCCACTTTACATGCGCACAGCATGCTCTTAGTTAAGGGCTGTGATCTCCTTAGCCTGCGGTGTACGACACTCGACGAATGTTTGTACCTCAGTGGTTTTGCGTCTCGACGCGATTACGCTCATCGCGCTCTCCTTACTCTTCTAGAATGAAGTAGCTTACGTTCACCTGTGTAATTCAGAAAGTACGTCTTCTGTTTATCATTCTTTAGTAGCATGACCTGCAGTAACTTGCCCTACTGTGTGTTTACTCTATTCTTTTACATTTGTCATATTGCTCTTTTTCTCTGTTCTCCCCTTCTTTCGATCTTCCATTCCTATGTTTCTGTCTCATCATTTCTGACGAGTTGTGCCCATTCCGGTGGCAGTTTCCAGCCTGCTCCTCGCTTTCTCTTTTCTGTAAAACGTATATATGTTTTCAAAACAAATAGTAATAAGATTAGTAGTAACGTAAACCGTATACTCGTAGACAGCTATTGCCTTTTTCTGTGTCTCAAATAAAATAATTCTTCATGATGGAAAAGTGCTGCTAAAACGCAGACTTAGGAGAAACACAACACAAAGCACTACAGGAAACAGGAAATGTTATTGAGGAAAAGAGTTCTCATATACAGCGTGAATTTACATCACCATGGAGCCACTAAGGCTGAAACCCAGAATGAAACGCGAGATATCAAGACCGAAGCATGAGTGCCTTCAATCACTTTGGGGCCTTCGTGTTCCAGATTTAAAAAGGGGGTTGTACGCGTTAGTTGGTTGCCTTCGGATCTTTTGCGAATGTTATGCACCCAGTGGGGGAGGGGGGTCAGTAGCGCCTTTAATTTTATTTTGCACGAGCTCGCTCCCTACCCTTTTCTTTTCTTCCTCTTTGTTCCATCTAAGAAGCATCTCTCATCCTTGTAATCGCAACTTTTTCGCTTCTCGATGATCCCTAGACGCGTTGCTTATGCTCTTCTATAACTTGCTTTATTTGATTGTTACACAGCTTACGTGGTTTCCTCTTTCTAAACCAACAAATTTTTTGCTCCGTCTGTCTTCTTGCTGCATAACGCCTACGAGTTCCCTATATTCCCTTACTGCTGTTTTCTTCATTTTAATCTCTACGTTTTGTGCGATCTCGGTTATTTACTGTTCATTCGATTCGGGATATTCTGATGCCATTGGTTCATGTTTGGCGCTAGTATTTCTCTCGAACATTAAAGTTAAACGTCTATGATCGCTACCAAGGCTATTTTTCTATGTTTGTCAATTATCATTTGGTTTACTTGTTGGTAGATCATTTCTTAGAAAAAGGTGTAGTCTATACATGACTGCCTGTTTCCGTATTGCCACGTTACCTGTACATGACACTTATTTTCCCTGCTAACTGCTTTAAGGTTCCGTTCGTCACACAGATCCAGCAGTAGAAAACCGTTGTGATGATTATATCCTTCTAAATCATCCACGTGCGCGCTCATATCTCCCACAAATATCACCGGGCCCGATTTTTTGAAATCATTAATGTCGCTTTTGATGACACGAATGAAATCCTTATTTTTATCTCTGCTATCACTACACGTCCATAGGAAAGCTACTCCCAGCCACGTCTCATTGCTTTGCCATGTGCTCCTAATGCATGAATGTTCCTTACAGGTCACCTTTCCATTTGTCACTTCAGACCACCATTATTCAGCATGCCTACTCCTCCGCGTTTCTTTGACCCATGATAGAGTGTATAAGCGCGACTGAACGAGGACGTAGAAACAAACAAATACACAAATACAGCGCTGGTTCGACTTGCGACAGATTTGTAGAATTCTTCCTTTTTATGTTAACTTGACTTACGCTACTTGGGAGGGAAATGTCAAACGAGAAGATGGCATACGCATTGGGTCATGTATTACTCCCTACTCAAGTGACTTATATCGAACTAACCGTGACCAGGTTCTTGACGATTGCCAGAAAAATAGCAGCGACGTCGTAAAAGTGTTTAGATTTGTTGAAGATTGCCTGGTCATTTTGAATAACGAATCAGACAATTTTGACTCGCTGGTTTCAAAAACCGTAACCCCCTTCACTGAAGTGTTGTCGGCTTTGTCATTGACACATGGAGTCCTCATATATTCCATATGGTTTTTAGATTTGCGATGCTACTTTTCCCGACAAAAGACCTGCTGGAGTTATCAGCCAAGAGGCGATAAGCCAGTCCTGCCATTTCATTCCGCTCATTGAAAACTTGTAAAACGCGCAGTAGGAACACCTTGTTTCAATAATTCTCTGACGAAGTCGTGTGACCACAAAGTCGAAGCCAGTTTCAGAGATCAGGCCAAGCGCCTGGCAGATTCTGGTTACCCGATGCGTATGCTCACCTCGGTCGCAGGGAGCATGAAGTGTAAAAACGCATCGAATGGCAGCAGTACCAATGCTAAAGAAAAGAAAATTGCTGTGGCACCATATATTCATTGCATTTTACAATCTCAGTAAAATAGCGGCGAAATCGGGGGTGGACGTGATTTTCTCTGCCCCTTAGCGTCTACAGAAGCTATGCAAACAGGTTAATACAGAGAATAACAAAAGGCACGCATGTTCTACTCAACATCGCACACAATTTGTAACATGCACTCATAACGTTGTCTATGTCATTCCTCTTTCGTGCGGAAGAACGTATGTTGGTCAAACCGGCAGATGCATCAATGAGAGATTAAAAAAGCTTCGATATAACGTCACTAGGGTAATCACGGGTCATTTGGATATTCACTGCCGAGATTGTTCCTGCAATCCCATATTTGAAAGTACCTCGATTCTGTATAGGGCCCATAGCAGAATGACAAGAGAGATTGTAGAGGCCTACGAAATTGCAAAATTAGAGAAAATTTGCGTGAGCAAGCCATCAGTGTCGCTATCTAAAAAGGAGATACGATTCCTCAGTTTATCTTTGTAACCATTGCAGTATATGCTTTCACCATGCCTTGCACACGTGTACGGTTCATTGAAATGAACCACTGAATGTTGTTTCTTGTTATCACGTTTGTTTACGCTCACACGGTATATATTTATCCATGCGCGCGACATAAAATCTATAGTTGAAAGAAGCGCTGTCTCTGTGCATGTGTTTCTTTCTACGTCCTCGTTCAGTCGCGCTTACACATTCTATGATGGATTCTAACCAACTCGCCCACCAATGCGCTTTAACCAAGTTGATTCCTTGACCGAGTCGTTCTGTTGCATCCTCCCCATACAAAATTGACAATAGCAGGCAGCTGCTTCAAATTTTGTAGATGAATTTGAGTTTCCAGCCCTTTTGCCTGGTTGCGAGCAGCCTGCATGTTAATGTAAAAAATTTAACTTTCTCTATTCTAATTCCTTGTGCTTTTCCTAATACCTTCTGTCTTAATTCTGCCCTTTACTAATGTGTTGCTGGAGTCAATGCTTAATATTCATTTCTGATTGCCTATGGCCCGCCTACACAAGCTACAAACCGCACCGCAAATCGACGTCCAACCTTTTTCCCCCACTTACGCTAAAATGTATCCCGTCACGTAGAAAATCGCCTTCATGGCCTCCTCGATGCACCTCTCGGTTGATGCCAATTGCCGTCAAATTCATTGCTTTAGCTCGCCTCCAAATTTCCCTGTTTACTGCACGGGCTGCCCTCTCAACTGCACACCTCTGCTTTTCAAGCTCTGGCACCATGCACTTCCTTTGAAACACTCCGTAGGTCGATCACTCTGGCTATTTGCGCCATGATCCTTGCCCCCCGTCCCTGCAGTATGCCAATCACTTCGTTCATACTCCCCACAAGTTGCATCTCCTCCATTGGGTCCCACATGCATTCCTTGGCTTTTGTTATCACCTCCCTAATAGGTTTTACCAGAAGCGAGCTAATCTGGACTTGTTCGCCAGCACCTACACCTATCTGTAAAAGCCGGTTCTACTTTACGCATGTTGGAATCACCAACATTGACAACTCGACGAAAGTTGGACCCGAGGCACGGTGCCATCCAGTGGCGTAGTTAGAAATTTCGTTCGGGGGGGGGGGAGCTAGTTGTAGCTCGGCCTCCTCCTTAAGAGGAAGCTTTAGCTCGGGTGCCCCTATTTAATTTTTTTTATTTATTTATACATACTGCAGACCACATAACGTGGTCCAAGCAGGACGGGCATTTTTAACAAATCACATTGAGTTTATGGGTGCACATACATTACGTTTTACATCCAGATACAAATAAATAGCAAAAATGAACACAATGGCTAAATGTATACAATTCTACGCGATGGCAAGACGATCGCGCTCTGGTATAGAATTCCATTGAGACACTGTGTGCGGGAAAAAGGAAAATTTATAAGCATCTGTTTTTGCGAAATATGGCGTTAAAGATCTTGGTTGTTGATGTCGTGTATGTCTTGTGGATAGGGGGGATAAATACAAGGAAGGACCAATAGCGAATTGCTGGTTAAGGAGAGAATTCAGGAAGCCCAAGCGAAATTACCTTCTTCTGTACTGAAGGGGGGGGGGGGGGGGTATGTTATTCGCTGTCATTAGTTCCGACGGAGAGTCCACACGACGAAATTTCGAAAAGATAAATCGAACAGCCTTTCTTTGAATTCTTTCGAGTTTATCAATGTTATGTTTTGTGTAGGGGTCCCATACTATGCTTGCATATTCTAGCTTTGGTCTGATGTATGATTGATAGCATAGAAGTTTTACATTTGGTGGTGAATTACGAAGCTTGTGTCTTAGGAAACACAACTTTCTGAAAGCAGAGGAACAACTGTCATCGACGTGTGAATTCCAGGAGAAGTTAGCAGTGAACGTTACACCTAAATATTTGTAGCTATCGTCATGATTAACTGTAGATGAACCTAGGGAGTAAGCATACTGAAAAGGGGATTTTCTTTTAGTTATAGAAATGGAAACTGTTTTTTGTGCATTTACGACCGTGCCCCACTGGTTGCACCATTGGTATACGTAATCGAGATTTTCGTTCAGTTCTTTTTGATCATATATGCTGCAAACTTCACGGAATAATATACAGTCATCTACGAACGATCGAATTTGAATCGTTGGATCAATTATATCTATGATATCATTTATATAGCACAAAAATAGCAACGGCCCTAGCACACTGCCTTGGGGTATACCCGACGTGACTGGTAGAAGGCGCGGATTTTGATCCTCGACTGTGACAAACTGCACCCGATTTCTCAAATATTCCGCCACCCAAGCGACCAACACTTTCGGAAGACCAATGTTGTTTAGTTTATAGATTAGTTTGTCATGAGGAACGTTATCAAAGGCCTTACAGAAATCTAAAAAAAATTGTGTCTATCTGAATATTATTATCAAGACCTTTGGCAAACTCATGCGTAACAGTGACGAGTTGCGTCACTGTCGAATACTTCTTTCTAAAGCCGTGCTGAAAACTTGTTAACATGGAGTGTTTGTCAAGGAATTCTGTAATTTGAGTGGCTATAATATGTTCTATAAGTTTACAACATGAGGAAGTTAAAGATATCGGTCTGTAGTTAGATAGTAATAATCTGTCGCCTTTCTTGAAGATAGGGATTACTCGGGCCGTCTTCCAGTAACGCGGCAAGGTTGCTGTTGACAAGGAACTATTAAAAATAATAAAAAGGAACTAGGCAACGCATTCGGCATATCGTCGAAAAAACACATTTGCAATATCGTCAGGACCGCAACATTTTTTCGTGTTTAAGTTTAAGAGCATAGAAACCAAACCAGGATATGAAATAAAATTGACTTCGTAAGGTTGAAATGACATTGCGGTAGGCGTACATGGTTCGGATACTAAAAACACGCTATTAAAATAGGCATTAAAATGATTTGCTATATCTTCATAATTTGTGACTATGCTACCGTCAACTGATATCTTCGAAACTGCTTTCTTGGTTTCACTAAGATAATTCCAGAACTTGAAAGGATCATTCTTTATAAAATTGGGCATTACAGTTTTAAAGTAGTAATCCTTTGCGTGATGCATCGCTTGTGCACGGATTCTTTGGTCATCGCTGATAACGCTGCACTGCGCATGCTGCTTTCTTAGCCGTTTAACTTTTCTCTTCAATTTAATGATTTCGCGAGTCATCCAGGGTGCACGCCTATGTGTTTGTTTGCGTTTGCTGGGTATAAAGTTGCTCATACAATAATGACACGTCTCTACAAATTTGTCCCAAAGAGCGCCCGTGTTTGGGGAGCCATCATCAAAGTCAGCAAGTACGGTTTCCATGTATTCAAGCACACGAGCATCGTCAGCTCGGGAATAGTCCTTAAAATACCGAATGGGAGATTTTTGGTAGCTACTGCATTTAAGAAGAGGAATTGACACGCTTACAAGTTCATGAACGGACAGCCCTTGTTCCAATAGAATGGTATGTTCTGAAAAAGCCCTATTTACAAATACCAAATCTAGAACCGAGCTTGCATGTCCTTGTACGCGTGTGGGTTGTTTGATTATATGAGTTAGGTGGTGAGCGAGCATGATATCAAAAATAATGTTAGCGTTTTTACTGGCCTGGGAACAGGACAGTCCCTCCCAGTCCACACTTGGCAAATTAAGGTCACCAACCACGAAAATTTTCCTATTATGATACTGTGACATACGTTCTTTGAGCACAGTTATATACTCCGGGCACGCGTCCGGCGACCTGTAACATGCATATAAGATGAAGCTATGTCCCCAACAGGATAACTGTACGCACAAGCACTCAGGAATGCCAACATCAGTTGTAATCGTAGCTTCTACTTCTGGTTTAACAAGGATAGCTACTCCCCCACCTCTAGTAGTTCTATGTTTTCGATATGCGCTGTAACATGAGGGAAAGATTTCATCGTCACTAATTTCCTTTCTCAGCCACGTCTCTGTTATCACCGGGATGTGAGGATCACGCTGCATAAGTATGGTTTCTAACTTATCTATTTTATTAGTGACACTGCGCGCGTTTATGTTAAGTAGCCTCAGTTCTTTCCGTTTGGTTAAATCTCCAGTTTTTTTGGAGGACCTAGGGATTTTTACTTTGGATGTGCTTTCCAGACGAGGGATCTGGTCGCATTGCTCAGTTATGTCTGTAGCAATGGCGCTTGGCTTCGAGTATTTGGCCGTCGAGTTTCGCTTGCCGCCGTGCGTCACTTTTTGCTTCCATTTTTTTCAATAGGTACTTTATCATTTTTGTTTTCGTCCCAAACGTATGCCTTTTTATTGATATATAGCTTATCGTATACCAGCCAGGCTTTCTCGCCGTTTTCTCGATTCATTTTGCAGCTTTGCCATAGCTTTCTTCTGATTTCCCGCACTCTTACTGAAAAATCCTCGCCAATAGAGTAATTCGTGCCTTTCAGTTTGCTTCCCTGCTTTAGAATTGTAATTTTGTCACTTGAATCTAGGAGCGTGAGAATAACAGGCCTGACCTTGCCAGGCGATGGCCGTCCCAACCTATGAATACGTTCTATAGCCACTGGTTCTAGCTCAAGAATACCTTTTATTATCTCATTTTTCACAGCACCGCCTCTAGCGATTCGGTTTTCTCTTCTTCAGCTTCAGGTAGTCCGTAAACAATGATATTAGACCCTCAGCTTCGGTTCTCCAGGTCATCAATTCTTCCTTCACGGTGGGCAGTTTACTACTGGCACGACGTAACCTTAATGTCTAGACTGGCCAGGGAATCTAATTTTTTGTCAATATCAGTAAGGCGTCTTTCTTTAATTTCCCTAATGTCGATGGCAATCTCAATAAGTTGTTTTGCTATTTGTGCGAGGTCAGGGCCGGGGTTAGTTTCGATGTCGCCACAAAGCAGTAGTAACCCTCGAACAGATGAAGCAGCATCCAACAATGCGCAACATATTCCGGAGCCGAACAACCGTGGGCACGGCAACACCACCAAGAATGGATCGTCAGAACGAAAGCACTTTCCGTATCGTTTGCTTGCCTGTACAAAATACAGGAAGGCATTAGATGCGACCCACATCGTGGTGATGCCGCCGTGCCCAGTGCCAGGCACGTCAGCTGGAAAGCCTTTTATAGCGGAATCCGTCCATGTCGTCATCCAATCTCTGGTCACGTGGTAGCGCTGTAACGTCTCCGTTGGGTGAGAGGCTAGCCTTGCCCATGATGATGCTTGTAGATTATCCGGTGCTTCGTGGTGATGGAAATTCCGCTCATGCGCCGCTACGACGTTCGCCGGTTCCACGCGCGTGTTTTTGCCAGTGATCAGCAGGCCAAAGATCTGTACAAAATACAGGAAGCGATTAGATGCGACCCACATCGTGGTGGTGCCGCCGTGCCCAGTGCGTAGAAGGGAAATTACTTTTTTGCTGCAACCACTGTACCAAATTTGACGAGGTTTGTTGAATTTAAAATAAAAAACATAAGTTGTAGTGACTTTTGGTTTCGAATTTTTCATTTAGGTGGTCAATTCTTTATTGAAAATTGGCCAAAATCACTAATTTTCACAAAGCGAAACTGTCAAGTTTAGAAGTCTGTAACTCAACAATGAAAAACAATATCACAATTCTGTGGCCTTCATATAATAGTACATCTACAGCTGACAAAATGTATATGTTACACATGAATCTAAAAAAATTAGTGTATGGAAATACGGCTTTTGCAGAACCCTTGTACACCACGTAACCGATTCACGTAAGATACAAATCGACATAGCGAATTTGTCCGTTTTGACTGTTATAATAGATGCCATTTACAGAACCGCGATATCTGTGCGTGATGCAAAGCTATTAGTTTGTAAACGTCATGATTCTTTCTCGAACTTCCGAATTTTCAATATATTTTATACAAAATGCAAGCCCTAAATCGAAATTCCGCTACCTGCAGACACTAGAATTTAACTTTCTCGCTCAAATGCAACAAGTTTCATTAAATGTGACTCAGGGATTATCTCAGAAAAGCGTTTCTGCGTTTTACATGTATTTGAATAGGCCGCTTCGGAGTTGGGCCCGAGCTAAAGCTTCCTCCTGAACAATTTGTCGAGGGGTCAAATACATCAATAGTAACTGCATTGCCATTGCCAAAGATGCCACAAACGAATTCTTAAACGCTATGCACTGTCAAGACAAGTAAAATGTGTATTTTTTCATAAAATAATATACTCGTATTTGCCAAAAATTGTCCTCAAAATAACTGATGTTAATGCTTCCGTGTTCTTTGTCTAAATAGTAAGTAAAGAAGATGTCACACGAACTTTAGAACTATATCAGTTCAAAACCAGGAGAGCAGTGCATGCCGCTGCTGTCCATATATGGCATATGAAAAACGAAAGGCCATGAAATGAACAAGTTGACGACAAATATGTTAATGAAACATTGTCATTCAGGAACCGTGCTTGCATTCTTGTGCATATGCAATGGCCAGGGAAAAATGTCAATGACGCTGTCATTTGTTCCAATGGATTAGGCTTGAACTTAGACTTGAACATTGCTAATTTTGTGTTAACCACATCAGCGACGTGGGAAAGGCATTGTAGTGGAACAAGATGACCCCATTCTTCAATTTTCCACGTCGTTTGTTCTTGATTGCGACACGCAGCCGTTCCGGGGTTTCGCAATATCGGAAACAATCAATGGCCTCTCAAGATTTAGCAAATTCTATCAGTAATGGCCCCTGATGATCGAAAAAAAAAGTTACCAACACCTTTCCGGCGGAAATGAAGGCCTTTGCGTTCTTTGGGCGTGGTATATTCTAATGTTTCCACTGTAGGCTTTGCCGTCGTGTTTCAGGCTTGTAGTAGTGGCACGTTGGTTCGTCCCCGACCACAATTGCAGGCAAGAAGTCGTCATCCTCATGGCGATACTGGATCCGATGAGTCACAGCAGCGCCAAGCTTCTCCGTCTTCTGGCGGTGGATCAAAATCCTGGGCATCCATTGCGCACACAATAGCCGATAACCAAGGTGTTCATGAATGATGGCGTGAACCGAACTTTGACTGATGTTCACACGGTCTGCCAGTTTATCGATGCTTATCCTCTGTTCTTGTCTCATCAGCTCTTCAACTTTTGAACCTATGAAGCCAATTGCCTTGACTTGTATATCAAACAAGGCAAGGCAATTGTGTGAGGGTTGATTGCACGATGGCTTTGGCTTGGTCTTGGAATGTCTTTGCAACTTTTCCGTCCTTCTTTGAATCGTTTTCTCCAACGCTTCACAGTGGCCAATGAAATACAATGTTCAAACGTACACGGCAGCCACACCGCAGCGACTAATATTTTTTTTGGATACACCTTCAGTGGTCGCAAACCTCACGACACCCCGCTGTTCCACTCTTGAAGCGTCCATTATGTCACGCAACCATGTTCAACCCAGTATACGAGAGCGCATTAAAGAACATTTATCTTTGCACCTGCGTGTCACTTTTGTAAATGAGAGATGCCGCTCTGTTACGCGCATGCCTCGCAGATAATGAGCCGAACCATTATTGCGCGGTGACGATAGGCTCACATTCATTTGACTCGCCCTCATACATCAGAAATGCAAAGATACAATGGGATATACAAATGCGAAAATACAGCTTGATAAAGGACAAAAAGTGTCATTGGAAACAAAGTTCACTGCGCGTATACACAAAACCTCGCAACAACATATTTAAATATACGTATAAGTATCGAATAAATCTACGTATGTAAGAAAAAGTCGCCGTATATAATGCATCAAACAAGCCAAATAAGCATGTTGCGCAATCACAGATTCACAGAATCCTACATTCCGCCCCCATTGCATCCACACCCTCAGATGTGTTGCGCGCGACGGAAGGCGGCGCGCTTGCTCCTGGTTTTCTCCATTGAGCACACAAGGCTGAATCACCATCGTCGGCTCACCCATTCCACCTCCACCCTTATGCTTCCACCCCCACAGCATGCGGCGCGCGGTCGCGATGTTATCGTGCTTGGACTTTGTACAAACCATTAGGGTGACGGCGACGGCAGGAATGCGCCTGGAGTGTCCATATACTTCATCATCATCATCATCAGCCTGGCTACGCCCACTGCAGGACGTCAGCTTGTGGATCATTTGGATGTTTGATTCCATTCATCCGAGTACTGGGATTTCATTCCCAGTACTCGGATGGGGTGAGCCCTGGCGATTGGGTGACCGTGCCTGGAGCGGACGCTGATGTTGTGCTCGGCCGGAGGTTTCCACTCCTTAGGCCTTTTGTCTTATCGTTTTGGACAGTACATCAACAGCTCCGATTTGGCGGAGGAGCACTTCAGGCCCGTGCGGTCGAGATGGGACTCGGCGGTTTCGACTACCTCCTGCAAAGCGGATCCGATAAACCCATACGATCCCGCAGAGCACCAGATGGTGATGTCGTCCGCGTATACCGTATGGTTGAGGCCTTGTATTTTCGAGAGAAGTTCGGAGGGCCCGATCATCACCAGGCTGAACGGCGCGGACGGAGCCCTGAGTGTGCTAACTGGCCGAGCTCGACTTCTTCCGACGTGAGGTCTCCGGCTAAGAGCACGGCCTTTCGACGGGTTAGGAAGGAGCAGACGAACTCGTAAAAGTGGCGCCTGAGCGCTTGGTCCGCGATCGCCTTAGGTATTTCCCAGCCCTCGATGGTATCGAATGCCTTCTCCAGGTCGAGGCCGAGTATGGGGTGCGTGCCCCAAGTGGCCCCGGCGTTTATGATCTCGTGTTTCAGGAGAAGCATCGTATCCTGCGTCGAGAGCTCGGGTCGGAAGCCGATCATGCGGTGTGTGAAACAGTTTTGGTCTTCGAGATACCAGCCGACTGTGTTGAGTACGACATGCTCGGCCACTTTACCCACGCACGACGGGAGCGACATGGGGCGAAGGTTATCGACGCCAGGCACCTTGCCCGGCTATGGAATGAGGATCGTCTGGGCGAGTTCCCAGGCGTCAGGTAACTTGCCCCGCCCCGACACGTCATTGATGGCGCCCGTAAGGTACACAACCGAGGGGTCGTCTAAGTTTCGCAGGAGCTTGTTGGTTATGCCATACGGGCCCGGGGCGCACCTCTTCGACGGAAAATTCGCCGTTGAGAACGGTGTTTTAGGCACCTGTGCAATCGGGATGTACGGTCGGCGGGCCTGTGTCTCGGGAGGTACTTGTGCACAAGGGTCTTGGCGACGTCATCCGGCGAAGCGGTGCCTTTAGCATGGTGAAGGACTTTCGTGAGCTAGTGGCGCGGGTTCGTGCGGTTGTTGATGTCGTCAAGCCGGTGTCTCAGGAGGTTCCAGGTCTTACCGTTGGGGACCTGTCCTTCGACCAAGTTACAGACCTCGTCCAACTACGGTTTGGATAGGGTGCTCAGTGTTCCGTTATGTTATTGTTCAGTTCTGCAATGCGCTTGCGGAACCTGCGGTTCAGACGTTGGCTCTTCCAGCTTGTCAGTAGAGACTGTTGGGCCACGAGCAAATGGGCGAGGCGGCTGTCCATCTTCTCGGTTGGCATGTCCGTTCTGACTGTTTTCATGGCCTTACCGACGTCAGCCTTGAGATGAGCCGTCCACAACTCGAGGTTCGGGGCAGTGTGGGGAGGGAGTCGTGAGGCGCAAGTCTTGCGAAAGAGCGAGCAAGCGAGAGAGAGTCTTGCGAAGAGAGAGCAACGCGCCGGAAGCGCGCCGCGCTTGCGTGCGCTCGCCACGTCGGATTAGAGGCTCTCCTCGTTAGGGCTAGCGAGGCGGTGGCCAAGCGACCGTGGTAAAACCACTGTAGAAGGTAGGGATACATACTCACAGTGTCCAGGAAAGCGTTCACAGACTCCTTGCAATATCTCGAAGCCGTTGTGCACAAATATTCCCGTGAAATCATGAAAACTCGCCACGAAAACCTTGGTAGAAACAAGAGCCGAAATGAATGTGTCCGCACGCTCCGGATTCTCCTTCCTCCCTTGACCGAGAACTTCCTTTTCTTTATGAGTACGTAGGGTCATGCACTTCCCTGCAAGGCGTTTCCGTCTTCCTGTAGTGTCCGAACGTACACTTTTCGCAGAGGACAACATACCTGCAGCCACCACACCCCGCATTATGGCGCTCCTGCAGGCCACCCTTCCCAACTCCACGAGGGAGGCTCAGGGCAACTTTCAAGGAACTTCTCTTTAGCCGAACTAGAGGGTGCTCTAGAACCGTTCTCCTAGATGCTGTCAGATTCGCCTGCCAAGACGGACGTTATGGTACACCGCATCAATGCCAGCGTTGCGCGTCTTTGGTTGAGTACACCAAGGCCGCTCAGCTGGACCACTGTGCCAAATGATCGACACCTGAATGGCGCGACCGTCTAATATTCTGTGGGTCACAAGGATTCTTTAGCGCAAAAAAAGGACGGCGCGCTACGCCTTTGCGTTGACTACCGTAAACTAATGTAGTCACACTGAAGCATTGTCATCCGCTACCCGTACTTTCCAGCATAATGTACGCATGGCGTAATGCCAGTTTCTTTACACTTGCCTGCGCTCGGCGCTACCCTCTAATGTAGCAAGCCGAAAACTACCCTTGCTTCTCGCACTGAATTCTGAGTTTCTTCGCCTGCCTTTCACCTGTAATAGCTCGGGTTAATATCGGCAAATGATGGACTAGTCCTAAGGGATGCAAAGTTTTTGTATGTTGTCAGTTATATCTGAATGATATACCTTTGTTTAGCCATATGTTTCAAGAGCTAGTGAATTATTTAAACACCGTTTTGCTGCGGGTGCGTGACACAGGCATTTCGGCCCACAAAGAAAGAAATTAAGCTTGCCACTAACCACATCAACCTTCTGAAATTAGTTGTGTTCCAGAGCACGACGAAATCCAAATCCAGAGAAGTTGCGCACGATCACTTATTCCTCGGCTCAAAACCACAGAAAAAGTTTTAAGTGGCTTTCAGCTGTGGCTGCTCTTTACTGACTGTTAATTCTACACTGTACATTCATATCTTAATCTCTGAGTCACGTGCGGCAGAAAGCTGAAGAATGTGCGCTGGGGCACTGAGCTGCAGGGACCTTTTGGTGCGCTGCAGAAGGCAAATGACCGTAACCCCTTGCTTCGCCTGCCTGGTCTGTACAGCCCTTGTGTTCTGATCTCTGACGCCATTGAATACTGACATTTGATGCCTCAGTGCAGTACTCTTAGAGAAATGCACAGAAACTCTGCGTCCAGTGGCATTTGTAAGCTAAACTCACTGCTACAGACAGTAACCTGTTATTTCTCTCACTAGATCAATTTTTCTATAACCACGAATGAGGGTTGGCACAGACGTTTACCACGTATTTATATGGAAGTCTATTTTTTGATACAAACTGATCACCAGGGTTTACCTCGGTTTAAAAGCCTCAAAAGTCCATCTGGAAGACTCGCGCGATTGGCCCTGACACCGCAGAACTATCACTGAACCATTAAATATAAGAACGGCTGCACAAACAACGTTGACGCGTTTCTCGTGCAGCACATTCTTTGAAGTCTCTTTCAGAACCTGAGCAAAGTGTGACGCTCAGAACTGTGCAAGTGAACATCTTTTCACACTGGGGCACACTAATCACTAAATGGTAACTTCTTGTAGCGTAACAAGCCGATGGTTTATGCCGTAAGGTGCCAGCGAAGCTGGAATAAGGGAAGCCAGCAGACAAAACAGTCAAACAGGCTGCTGCAGTCTCGAAGAGGAACGCTTGCCGTTTGGGTACACGCCTCACGCGGACCACTCCAGATGCCGGAAGGCGCTCACGCTCGAGAAGCACATCAAGATCAAGACAGCGCTCAACATCGAGGGGAAGAAACCGTCCCAGGTCTCGGGAGGCGCAGGTGCGCTTTGAGGAGCAGGAGCTGAAGACAAAGAAGAAAAAGGAGCCAGGAGCGACCTGGGCCGAGAAAGTCAAAGGTACTGTGAAAGTCACAGGTGCGCTAGCCTCGCAGGAACAAAGCAATGATGCCAGAGTAGAACAGCTGATCAGAGAGGTTATATCACTAAATAAAGCAAATGAAGAATTTAAGCAGCAGATTCAGGAAATGAAAAAAGGGTTGAGGACAGAAAGCGGCAGTGTGGCAATAGCTAAGCCGGTGTGCAGAAGTAACAGCCAGGAAGAAGACACACCGGCGCCCAAAAAGAGAGCTGTAGTTCCGGAGGCAGAATAGATGTGCTCGGTTCTGGAAGAGATTAGGAATGCGATTAGGGACCTAAAGGACACGGTAGACAGCGTTAATCTTAATGTGGATAAAACATGGAAGTGGAAGTTAATAGCCGAGAAATGGTTGAAAAAGCTAGAGACCCAAGGAGAGGATGAAGAATATATGCCCTTGGAAGCAGAAAGCGCTAGAATACCCCCAGGAGCGGTAGGTGGTACAGTCAAGCGAACAGTGATAGGGGGTAGCAAGTCAGGGGGCAGCGACAATAATAATGGATAACAGAAATAGACTTAGTGTGTGGCAGTGGAACTGCAGAGGATTTCAGCAAAAAAGAGCGTCACTAGCACAGATAATCAAAACGGTTGAAAATAGGCCGAAATTAATAATGTTGCAGGAAACTCTAGCGGAGGAGATCGGGCTGTCCGGCTTCAACTCGGTCTGCAAAGGCAAAGAACCAGGCAGAGGAATTGCCACCCTAATTGACAAGAAAATTCCCTACATAGAGCACGATCTAAAATTAGGGGCGAGTAAAGTTGAATACATATTGATAGAAATGGTCCCAAAAAGGCACAGAGGTAAAGCCCAAAGCTTGTTCTGCCTCAACATATATAGCAGTCCCAGAGAGATGAGACAGAGCTTCAGAGCAATTTTTAATAAGGTCATGAGGGTAGCCAAAACTGCGCCACTCATAATAGTAGGGGACTTCAACGCCCCACACCAATCTTGGGGTTACCGCTGGAGTAGTAAAAAAGGGGAAGGAATCTGGCATCTCACCACGGATTTAGGCCTTTCTCTTATCACGAACCCAGCCTTTCCTACCAGGTGTGGCAGTTCCACGTGTAGGGACACTACCCCGGACTTATCCTTCACTTATAACTTACCTAGGGCAGACTGGATCAACTCTGGTACGGACCTAGGAAGCGACCATGGTATACTACACATAATGGTGGAAACGACAGGGGGGGAGGTAAAGCATTTCATTTACATAGACTGGGATCACTTTAGAAAAATCAGAAAGGGCAGAGCAGACACAGATAGAAAGGGGCGCATCACACTACAAGAGTGCGTGGCTTAGCTTAGGGACGACTTGAATGCAGCAACTAAGGCTATAGAGACAGAGGAAGAGGTCGAACAAATTGATAGTAGATTGGCGCATTTGATCGAAGCCTAGCAATCGATTTTACAAAGATGGAAATCACAACGCCTAAACAGGAGACTTAGAAAACGAATTACTCAGCTCAATAAGAATATAGAGGAACACGCACGATATTTGCAGAAACAAAAATGGGATGAGGTGTGTAAATGTGTAGACGGAAGGATAAAACGTGGAGGCAATTGGAGTCTGCTCAGGCATCTGCTCAACGAAAAACGGGCTAAATCGAATAGACGTACGGCAGTGGCGAAACTGGTACACCAGGAAAGTCAGACTGCAAGCGCAGAGAGCATAATGGAGCGATTGGCTACTAAATACTTGCCTCTCAGGAAAGAAGATCAGGATATGAGTTATCCCGATTACTTAGGGGTAGAATGCAAATATATGGATCAGGAATTCACCGAAAGTGAGGTACGCACGGCACTGTATGATCTGAATAGTAGGTCAGCAGCTGGCCCAGATGGCATCTCTAACAGATTGCTTAAGAATTTGGACGACGATTCAATAAAATATCTGACCACATACATTAATGGCCTATGGAAAGATGGGGTATATCCAGAAGAATGGAGGACGGCTAGTATTATCTTAATACCAAAGCCGGGCAAGCAACTCAACTTGGATAATCTGAGGCGAATTTCTTTAACATCATGTCTAGGGAAGACAGTGGAGCATGTCATATTGAACAGGTTAACGAAATATATGGAGGACAATGACATCCTACCGTACAATAAGATTGGTTTCAGATCAGGCTTGTCCACACAAGATGCCATTTTGTTAATCAAACATCAACTGCTATTAGCTAAACCAAAAAACACTCGAGCTCTCTTGGGGTTGGATGTCGAAAAAGCTTTTGACAGAATTAAGCATAGCGCAATACTTGAAGTGATTTCCGAACTGGGATTGGGGAGAAAACTCTATGAAGTGGTCAAAACCTTTCTTGGCAATCGTTCAGCTCACCTTAGATTCGGGGATATTAAATCTAAGAAGATGGATCTCGGTGACAGAGGGACGCCACAAGGGTCGGTCTTGTCACCTATGCTTTTCAACCTGGCCATGTCAAAAGTGGCAAAGCGACTAAAAGGGATAGAGGGCATTCACCTTACCATCTATGCAGACGATGTGACTATACGGACCGCTGAAGGAAGTATGGGACATGCGGAAAGCAGACTTCAGAAGAGCATTTATGAGGTAGAGTCTATTTTAGAAGGCATGGGACTCAAATGCTCTGCTAATAAGTCTGAACTCCTTGTACTCAAGAACAGAAGAAAGGGTAGAAAACCGAGGGGATACGTTCCCGAGGAAGAACCCAGGTTAGTACTAACCACGAAGGCAGGCGAATCTATTAAGCTAGTAGAATCCATTAGAGTCTTAGGGATATTTCTGGAGGCAAACGGGGCAAATGGAAGAACAATACGACACATCACAAGCAAGACTGTGGAGGTAATAAGACTGCTAAGGAGAATCACTAACCGACACAAAGGGCTGGGAGAGGAGAGCGCCATGAGACTGGTCCACGCTTTCACCTTGTGTCACTTCTCATATGTAGCTGGGATGCTCACTTGGACACAGACAGAGATAAACACGTTGAACAGATTAATTAAAAGGCTAGTCAAAACAACAGTGGGGTTACCGATTAACACTTCGGATAACAAATTAATGACACTGGGGCTCCACAACACAATAGCCGAGATAATTGAAGCTCAGCAACTTGCCCATAGAGAGAGGCTCTCTGGAACAAGGCCAGGTAGAGCAATACTAGAAGAGGTAGGATGGTGCCCAACGGAATCCAAAATTTCAGGTGAAGGCACAGTAGAACTAAAAGATAGCATAAGAGAGGTAATCAAGACGACTCCTTTCCCCAGAAATATGTACCCGGTGCGCAACCTGGAAAGACGAAAGGCAAGGGCCAAAGCTCTCCCGCAAGAGATAGAACATGACAGAGAACATGCGGCATTTGTAGATGCTGCGTGGGTCAGAGGAAAGAAAGCCTTTACGGCAGTAGTAGTAGATGCAGATGGTCTCACTAGGGATGCTATTACAATCATGACTAAAGACACGACAGTCGCGGAACAAGTAGCGATAGCATTTGCTTTAAGGAATAATAAGTGGACGAAGATTTGCAGTGACTCTAAGATGGCTATTAGACACTTTACCAATGGCTTTGTAACCAAAAGGGCTGCCCAGCTGATCGGTCAGTTGGACAGCCAAGGGATCGAAATTCGCTGGTTTCCTGCGCACATGGGGTCTGTCGATCCATCTCGAAAGAATTTAAACGAGATGGCTAACGCAGCTGCACGAGGACTTACTATCCGTGCACTAGGTGACCAGGACCTTAATAATATACAGGAGGAGAACAGGGACCAATTACTAACATATAATGAAATCACGAGGCATTATTACATGAACAGAAGGGAATTCCCAGTGCCACACGCTAAGCTTCACAGAGCTGAAGCGGTGACTCTGAGATTGTTGAAAACAAGAACTTATCCAAGTCCATACTTTGTTAACAAGATATATCCTGAAAGAGACATACCAGTCAATTGCGAGAAGTGTAATGGCATCATTACTCTGGATCATATGCTTTGGCAGTGTCCTGTGACTTTCACAGAGTGTGACAAGGAGAGAGACTGGTGGCAGCGAGTCCTACACAGTGGAGGTCTTTTCGATCAAGCACAGGCCGTCCAGAAGGCCCATGATACGGCAGTAAGGTTAAACCTTACTGTCCCGACGTAGGAGCCGCCTGCGTCAACCTAACGGTTGATCTTCAGGACATTAAATAAAGTTCATCATACCATACTGTTTCAAGTCGTGGGACCACAGAAGCTGCCTAAGTTCCTCGTCAGGCACTATCACCAGAGAGCAATAGCTGGCCGTTCCTGGAGACCAAAAGCAGTAGAAATGGATCTGTTATTTTTCGAGCTTGGTAATACAGCGACGTCTCTGCTGTACCAAGGCCATGATCGGCACAATCCTACTTCAAACAGTTATACAGACCTTACCCTCTGGACAGATGTGTTTTTATGCGAAACTGGAAATAAATGTATGTGCTTCCTGAGTGTGTCGTACTCCGTGCACCTCAATTCTGAGGTAATGAATTAATCGAGTAACTTCATAAATGATGGCAAAACGTAAGCGCTATAGTAAGCCATTACTCTAGTGCTCGTCAACTATGCATCCTTCCGAAATACCTGACCTTTTTACCCCCATGTCAAAACTAATTCCAGAAGTGAAGTATCATTGATGAACATTTGAAAACGCCATAAAGTTGGCTGCTCGAAATATCGTAGAGAGATGCATCCTAGATAAAGAAAAAATTGTCCCATGTAAAAACTGTGGTAATGCATTAACGTTGCCGTGGAAAAGAATAACTGGTCATTTTACTAGGTGTTTTGACTGGCTCAGCCCAAAATAGTTGTTTTTCATAAACTAAATGTAGTGTTACTGATTCTCTTAATACATAGGCAAAATGTGAATATTTAAAACTTTACCATACATGGTACAAGCCAGGTCAAGCCGAGTCTTCGAGTTTTTAGTCTGCAACCTAGACATGTGTAACTCGATGTGAAAAATAAATGGTGGTTTTATGTAATTTGAGTTTTTCGTTAGTTAAGAATTTGTCAAATGTAAATTCAGCGGTGTTTAAAAGGAAGGTTTAGCTCGGGCCCTACTCCGACGCGGCCTATTCAAATACATGTAAAATGCTCCAGCACTTTTCTGAGTTAACCCCTGGACCCATTTTAATGAAATTTGTTCTAATTGAAGGATAAAGTTCAATTCTAGTGACTAGAATTCTAGGGCCTCGGTGTTGTCAAAAGTATTTTGTAAAATTTGAAAGTTGCGAAAGAAATAGAAATACGAAGTTTACTAATTGATAGCTGTGCATCAAAAACAGATATCATCGTTCTGTGATCGGCATCTATAGAACATTCAAAGTAGAGAAATTCCATGTGTCAATTTATATCTTACATGAAATCGTGACGTCGTGTACAAGGATTGTGCAAAACTGTAATCCATATTACATTTTTTTACATTCAGGTGTAACTTATGAATTCTGTCCACTTTAGATGCGCTATTGTAGGCAATTTACAGAATTGTGATATAATTTTTCTTTATTGAGTTTCAGTGTTGTAAACTTGATAGCTTCGTTTTCTCAAAATTTGCGATTTTTGTCAACTTTTAATAAAAAATGACGACCTAAATGAAAAATTCAGAACCAACAGTCACTACAGTTTGGCTTTTAAATGCAACAAACCTCGTCAAAATTAGGGCAGTGGTCGCCGAGAAAAACCAATTCTTCTTTTACATGTATTTATATAGGAGCAACCGAGCTAAAGCTTCCTTTAAAGTGGTAAATTCGAGAGAAATGCGTGAGCATTACACCGCGCTTCTTTGGGATGCCGGATCCGTTACCAATACCGAGTTCACCACACTGCAATGTGTTCCTGCAGAGCTTACTCCCCACACGACGTGCCTGTTCAAAATACGAATTGCAACTGACGGCTGTTAGGCGCAGTCCCCCGTAATTTGCACTTTCCTATATATATATATATATATATATATATATATATATATATATATATATATAGCTATATATATATATGTATATATATGTGTGTGTGTGTGTGTGTGTGTGTGTTGAAAGGGGGTTTCGTGAAGCTTGTCCGAGACATCGTCGCAAGTAACTCTTAAGGACCAGCCCTAGCTCTTGGTAGCTCGGGTGTCGCGCCGCAGCGCTTGCAATGCACAGAGCGCACTGCATTCATATTCCCCCTTACAATTGCTCCGTGGCCAAGAGGAGGCATCCTGGCGACATGAGGTGATGACACGATGAGGGCGTCGTGCCACCGCTTCAGACGGCTTACGTGAACTATCTCGCGGTCACGGCGGCGCTTGTCCGATGATGGCGTCACTGGTTCGACCACATAGTTCAGAGGCGATGTACCCTCGGCGATCCGGTACGGACCGTGCTATTTCAGAGCAAGCTTTGGGCTAAGGCCTGGAATTGGAAGGTCAGCCGAAGCCAGACGTGCGAGCCCACGGCGAAGGACTGTGTGGGCTGACCTTTGTCGTGGCGATCGTTTTGGATGCCTTGGTTATCCGACGTGAATGAGCGAGCCAATTAACGACACCCTAGCATGGCGAGCAGCTTGTTCTTGCTGGTTCTTGACCAGCAAGCGGAGGAGAAAACATCTGCAGGTGAGGCGCCCGTACAATGGCTTCTGCAAAGGTCAAAGACGCCGTTACGGGAGCCGGCTGACACGGAGGCTTGGAGGTGGAAGAGATTTCGTCTCTTGCTTCTGAATCGTCTGTCGGATCGCTGGAACCAAATTCTGAGAAGCCTTCTCCGTGGTAGGCAAAATGTAGAGCTATCGCGCCACTCCCTCTCACACAAATCCTTTTATCTGCGTCGACAAACTTGTCTGGTAGCCGCCAATATCCACTGCTGCTATAGCGAATCTTCCGTCGATGGTGAGCGCCGAGCTAAGATGCCTTGACGGGCTGTCGGGCGTCTTCGACGCGCTGGAGATAGGTGGCGACGTGACGATTCTCATCATCGGTGACGTGCGGCAGCATGGCGTTGAGAGTCGTCATCGGGTTCTTGCCGTAAACCAGCTTGAACGGAACGGCGTGATCTGTGTTGTCTCTTGCGCCGCCGTATTGTAAGTGATAGTTACGTACGGCAGGACGGCATCCCAGGACGGCATTCCAAGAAAGCGCGAGTTACGTTAATCAGACTTTTGCTGCCTTCTTCACCGTCACTACAACGTGAGATCTGGTGGAGCTACTTTACGGTCATGTACGGGACGCCTCCGAGAAGCAGTTATCCAAGCCCAGACCGCAAAGACAACACCAACGTCATCACGGAACATCGAGGAAGCCGCCGCCTACAGCAGCTGCCTGCGCAACACGGATTTCTGCTAGAGACGACCAAGAAGGTCGTGGCCAAGACAGCCCCAATGGCAGGCGCAGCGTCCCGAGTACTTCTGCAGCAGCCCAGGGAGCCACCGACGTTCCGCGGTTCCACATTCGAGGACCCGGAAAGTTGGCTCGAGACGTGTGAGAGGATCGCTACGTTTAACAGCTGGAACAGCGACGACAAGCTGCGACATCACTATTTCACATTGGAAGACGCCGTCAGGACGTGGCTCGAGAATCGAGAAGCCACCTTAATGACGTGGGGCCTTTCGGAAGCGGCTTCCTGCAACCTCACCCAAGCTCCACTAGAAACCCGTGTACAGCTTCGCAATGAGACCATAGCGATCTTCACAGAGGAGATGACCTGTCTTTTCCGGCACGCCGACCCGGAAATGTCGGAGGAGAAAAAGGTCCGCTTCCTAATCCGTGGCGTCAAGCAAGAACTTTTTGCCGGACTGATTCGCAACCGAGCCAAGAGCGTAGCCGAGTTTTGTACAGAGGTGTCGATTATCGAGGAAACTCTGGAAATGCCCACTCGGCAGTATAACCGACAACTGCTCACGCCGCAGTGCGCCATCCAAGGACTGGGTTCCGACGACCTTCAAGAGGCCATCAGGGACATTCTGCAGGAAGAACTACGCAATGTCTTGCCTTCGTCGCGGCCTCAAGTGGCCGCCACCGCCGACATCGTGAAAAGAGAGGTTCAGCGATCGCTTGGAGTTCCATAGGTGCAACGACAACTACCGCAGCCCCAGCCGGAAGCGATGACCTACGCAACCGTCACACTCCATCATCTCTTACCGCGACCACGATAGGGCCCTTTAACGCCGCAGTTCCTTTGTCCACCGCCGCCGACGTAAGCACAGCCACCCGTCGCCCAGCGCAGCTACGCCAGGAAGACGGACATTTCGCGAGCTCCCGACCACCGCCCGCTCTGAAATCACTGCGGAGAAGCCGGCCATATGTACCACCGATACCCATACCATGACTTCGGACTGAGAGGTTTCACCGTCAACGCGCCGCGTCCACAGTTTGGGGTGCGCCCACGTGACATTGCCAATCGCCAAGGCGTACGGAATGGTAGGAAGCCGAAGCTGGGGGTCTCGCGGTGCCCACGAAGGCAAGGAAGCGCCGGTGGCAGAAGCGCGCTACATGTCCGGAGGTACCGGAGGCGTAGCATATTGGGTGGTTGTTAGCAGCGCGCCAAGGGTTTGTGCCTTGCTACTGTGCACTGAAAATGGGAGTTGCCGGTTGGCGAGGCAAAGGCGGAGGAGAGCACACCTGCAGCGAGGCGCCTGTACAACGGCTTGAGCAAAGGTCAGAGACGCGGTCACGGGAGCCGGCTGACAAGGAGGCATGGAGGTGGAAGAGATTTCGTCGCTTGCTTTTGAATCATCTGTCGGATCGCTGGAGCCAAATATTAAGAAGCATTCTCCGTGGTAAGCAAGATGGAGAGCTGTCGCGTCACTTCCTCTCACACAAATTCTTTTATCTGCGTCGGCAAACTTGTCTGGTTGTCGCCAATAACCACTGCTACCATAGCGAATCTTCCGTCGATGGTGCGCGCCGGGCTAAGATGCGTTGTTTCCGTATCTCGTCAAAACTTGGGCAGAAATTCATAACTTCGGTCACGGTACGCGGATATTTCACTAACAACATTTGAAATACGTCCTCATCAATTCATTTCGTAATGTGTTTTATCTTGTCCTCTTCTGCAATTGACGGATTCACGCGCTTACACAGGTTATTGACATTTTCGATGTAATGCGTGAATGTTTCACCGTGACGTTGCGCACGCCCCCGTAAGCGTTGTTCAGCACGAAGCTTGCACACAGGGGAGCGCCCAAACACTTTTGCGAAACTTGTCTCGAATGCGCTCCATGTTGTGAAATCGTATTCAAGGTTCAAAGGCTGTTCAAATAGGCGGCGCAGGCCCACTTGTTGTGCTGGCTCACCCATTCGTACGATGACTACCGATCCTCATCCTCATGATCATCGGGTGCCCCTAAAGGTGACCGGATCTCGCTGGCGCAACACACCACAAACGTTGACCGCTGGAGGCTGTGGTGTATCTCCTTGGTTGGTTTCGTCAGGCATGGTCGCAGCATGGGGTAGCCTCCGGCTTTGAAGTTCCAGTTTTTAAGGTTACCCACCACCAACACCAAATGAAAGGGGGTTTATTGAAGCTCATGCAAGGGATCGAAAGTAGCTCGCGACCCGCCTCCCTACACTTCGCACGGCGTGCACGTTCCGCGGAAGCGGACGAACCATGATATTTGCCCTAAGGTTCCCGTTCAACTCGCGTAGGAGCGCCCTATCGTGCGACACAGCCACCGATTCTTCAATTGACTCTAAAATATACCTACCCGCTGGTTTACCTAGCAACCGCTTCCTCTGTGCAGTACGCTGAGCTTCGGCAATTTCATCTAAAGTATTATGCAAACCCAGTCGTAACAACATATCGTTTGACGTAGTCATAGGCACACCAGGCGCAGCCTTGACGGCTTTTCTGGTTAAGGCTTCCAATTTATTTTTCTCCCCCCTATTTCAATTTGCATACCTACCACATACGAGAAATGACACATTATAAATGCGTGAACTAAGCGCATCACACCTTCTGCTAGACCCCTACGCCAATTAGAGATACTTCTTATAAGTCTTATGGCCTCCTCCGTCTTCTTGGTAATACGCTCAATGGTTCAAATGTTCGATCCGTTCGCTTCAAGAACAAAACCCAGGACCCTGATTGCTTCAACTTCGGGTATCACGGACCCTTCCCTAGTATAATAAAACGGTGATCCTGCTGCATTTCCGTGGGTGGCGGACATGAATCACTCATATCCCGACAGCCTGATGTCAGATGATAGGGGCTCGCAGATGACGATCATTGGGAACTTATTCTTGAACACAAACTGTCAAAAGTCCGACATGCGGGACTTAAGTCCTCTGGCGTTCCTCTGAATTATCGACGCGATCCGGATTTCGTCAGGAAATGACGGCGTCTGGAGAGCCATGATTTCAACCAAGAGCTGCAAGTACTGGACTCAAAGTGTCCAGCACCTGTAGTGCGCTTTGTGCATTAGAAGATTTGATGTTGTTAAGTACAACACGAATGGCATTCACGAGAGACGCAGAATGTTGATCACCTGGAGAACATCAGCCGGCGTCGCTTCAACAGTTATGGAAGCCGTCGAGGTCGGTGGGTTTTGAGGCAACTTAGCACGGCGTTGTGTCCTCGTTAGCTCAGGCCATTTTTCAGTACGAGCCAGCCTTTCCGCTTCGTTTGCTTTCCTTGTATCGGCATTCGTGGTACTATGCGTTGATGCGGCAATCCTGCTGACGGAAGGTGGCGTGTCACTATCTTCAGCTGTGGTATTTTGTGAAAGTTTTCATTGTCGATGCCTACATCGTCGAAGAGCTGCAGTAGCCTCTCGATGCGTTAAATCGTCCCGCACAATTCGTTTGAGAATCGCGAATTCCTCCTGCACCCGCGGGCAATTTTTTGATGAGCCCTTGTGAGCACCACTGCAGTAAGGGCACTTTAGAACATCTGTGCTGCAGACGTCTTCTGAATGGAACTCAGAGCACCGCGGGCACACGGCGTTGTTCACGCAGACACCCTTTAAATGGCGAATCTTGCAACACTTGAAACACAAGTGGAGCGGTTTCGGCACGAATGGTGGTATTGGATGGCGCACATGTCTTACTGTGAAGTGGGAAGGAAGGCTGTCTCGTTTAAACAAAATCTCCCCACAGCGTGTGTTTGCCAGTTTGAAAATTCTTGTAATGAAAGCTCCTTCTGTGTTTGGTTTGATCAGTATTAGTAGGTCGTCATTCGGTATGGCAGCATCAACGTCATATTTGACGCCCGCGACACCATCGTTGCCTGTAGGGATCACTGATCGGAAATTTACATTGTCGATGTCACTTATAATACGTAGGCGTTGTATGGCGCTGCGATGTAACACATCAACTGTCATGACGTTTTTGCGCGAATTTATTCTCACGTCTTCAATCACATTTGGTGCGATTTTCTCAAGCAACGAAGCGAGGACCTGCCCATTTAGTAGCCGTAAATTGGTCGCCGGGTCCACGGACATGAAGAGGACAGTGTGTGGCCAGAGCTGCGGTCCACTCTTCATGGTAGAAGCACTTGGCAACGAAGATTCCTTCAGTAGTCTTATTTTTTGCTCATCATGACCTTGCCGTCATCGTAAGACGAGTCGTAGCTGTACCAGCATAACTCAGTGGCGTCGCTGTGTGTATCGCTTGACGCGCATCTATGTTTCCTGGACGCTATCCGAGCTGACGGCTGCGCACCAGAAAGGTCCTCGGAGATCCCTTCATCTATTGCCGCAAGGAGGGAACCGCAGCTCGCAAAAATGCTGGGAAAGAAAGCGAAAAAACAGAGCGAAAAGTACAAGTGTTCTATGAAAGAATCAATTCGTCCTCCTCCCACTCTGAAAGGTATGAGTTCACTGGCTTGCAGACGAGAAGAAGAAACAATGGCGGACTCCACAGATTGCAACGCGTTCACTTGCGTGCTACCTCTCGGAAAAGTTTGTCTCGCTGGTGTAGCATACCGAGCAGTAGGCGTATGGTTCTCTGCGGACCAAGCGTCTCACGTTTTCTTCGATGTTCCTGAGTAGCTTCATTGGGTGGCCAAAGTAGGCATCCAATTGTGGCCAAAATGCTTTTCTCTGTGTTTTTTTTTAATGTCTGTGACCCCACCCCGCAAAAGAAAATCATTGTTGCGGCGCAGCGAATTGTCGCATGGTGAAAATTCGATTTTGTTACTTTTTCTTTTGCGGAAAGTAATGGGTCACGGGACGCTTCAGTTGCCGGATACTCTGATTATAGCGATAACATCGTGACTGCGCACCGCATGCTGTATCTGCGAGTGAAAGCGTAGGGGGGATAACATGAGCGAGCCGAATATGGTGGCTCAGTCTTCTGTGCACAAGGGAGAAAAGCGGGTAGGAAGCGCGCAGCCTTTTGTCGCGTGCGATACGACAGGAGGAGGGAGGGAGAGGGGCTGTGAAGGGTGAATGTACAGTTTCGCAACATGTTTATTTGCCTTGTATGACGCATTATATACAGTGACTTTTTAGATACGTAGATTTCTTGGAGACATATACAGCATATTTAAATATCTTGTTGCGAGGTTTTGCGTATACGTGCAGTGAACTTTGTTTCGAATGGCACTTTTTGTCCTTTATCAAGCTGTATCTTGGCATTTGTATATTCCATTGTATCTTCGCATTTCTAACGTACGAGGGCAAGTCAAATGAAAATTGCCAACCCACCCCGCGCAATAGTTGTCCGGTTCATTATGTGTGAGGCATGTGCGAAGCACGTAGGCATCTTTCATTTACAAAAGTGACACGCAGTCGTAAGAATAACGGTTCTTTAATGCTCTCATACACTGCGTTGAACATGGTTGCGTGACACAATGTACACTCCAAACGTTGAGCAGCGTGGTGTCGTGAGGTCTTTGACAGCTAAATTAGTCACCGTATTGCTCCAATGTGCGTTTAATATTGTATTGCATTGGCCACTGTGAAGCGTTGGAGCAAACGGTTCAAAGGAGGACGTGAAAGTTGCAAAGACGATCCAAGAACGGGCCTAAGCCACCGTGCAATAACATTCAACACAATTGCAATGGCTCAGGAGCTGATTACACGAGAACGGCGGATAAGCATCGATGAATTGGCAGGGCGTGTGAACATCCGTCACGGTTCGGGTCACACCACAATTCATTAACACTCAGTTATCGGCTCTTGTGTGCGCAATGGATGCCCAAGATTTCGAACCACCGTCAAAAGACGCAGAAGTTTTGTACTGCCTTGACTCATCTAATCCGGTGTCACAATGAGGGCGAGTACTTTTTTACTGCAGTTATGACCTGGGACGAGTCTTGGTTGGTGCCACCACTACGAGCCTGAAACACGACGGCAAAGCTTACAGTGGAAATTTTTGAATTCAATATCCCCAAAGAAAGCAGAGGCCGTCATTTCTGCAGGAAAGGTGTGGGTCCCTCGACAAATTCGATAAGGAGGAGGCCGAGCTACAACGTGACCTCCCCCCCCCCCCGGACGAAAGCTCTGGCAAAGCCACTGGCTCCAAGGTCTCTGTTGATCGCAGTCTCGGTTCGCGATAGTGGCGCCCGCCGCTAAGCTCACTAGTGGGAGATTAGATCCTCCTACTCCTTCCACTACAGCTGCGTAGCTGACTCGGGCCGCTCACCTGCTACGTATTTGACTCGGGCTGTTGACCTGCTGCGTCAAGCTCCTGCATAGCTGGCTCGGGCCGTCGACCTGCTGCGTAGTTGGCTCGCGCCGTCGACGCACTGCTCAACGAGAACACAAAAGTACCAAGCTAGGTCCCTCGCTTCATGCAATCAAGAAAAGGAAAAGACAAGAGTCTAGTTATTATGTGTGATGCTCCTAATTTAGCCAATAACGTAAAACATTCGTCCCACATTACACGTAGCAACTCTCAGCCCTCTGTCTGCACTAAATTTCAAGTTGATGATTTGTACATTATTTTCGAATTCGGGGAACCACTGCAAATAACGGCACTATGACACTCTGAAACGCTTGAATACGTAACTTTCTGTGAGAGCTGCAATTAACCTACACAGATCAAACATTCATGGCTCGATTTGACAAACATAACAGCGCTAACACTTGCAACTCCACAGGAACAAGGATGAGACACAACGCTTGTATCTCGTCCTTGTTCCTTTGTGGTAGCATGTAGTAGCGCTGCCATATTTGTGAAATAAAGTATGCACCAACTCGTCCAGAAAGAATTTATAATAAAATTCACTGCTCGTCCCTCAGAATACGCTACCTGCTTCAGCGAAACAAACACTCGCCCATTTTACCAGCGAAGCCGGCTAAAATCAGCTGCATGTCTTGTGTGCCGCATGAAAGATGAATGACCGCGACGTTCAATAATTGTTTTCAAAAGACGTATTCAACGTGCACACATCAACATTTTCGTCGATGTTCCCGACAATTTGTCCCTTATATCCTAAAGCTATGACATCTCCGCAGTTTTTGGTCACCTAACAGAACTGGGCAAAAGTTATAAGCATTTCATATAATGTCTCTAAACGGGCCGTAAACCAGGTGCTCGCAATTTTAATTTAACCTCTGTTCAATACACAAGCTTTCCACTTTGCCATAGCATTCTCCCACACGTGCTCACGATATACACTTCAACAGTGGTCGACTTTTGTTAGAAAACCGTGAAAACTAGCATAAGACGTTTTCGAGCACGTGTAACGGATTCCATGTAGAACAAAGGCGCGAAAGTAGCGCGATCAAGAAGAAGAAATAGGCTGGCGTGCATTTACATGTGCTCTTTTCGACCACTGGAAGCGAAAGGACAAGGTTCCCGTCCATCTAGAAGACGACTACAAGCTGTCTGCCACCCTCGCTTCGACGTAGATAAATGGCCTTTAGAGAGAGATCAGAAAAGGCGAAGAGGATAACCAGGCCTGGGCCTGGAAGTATATTAAGGCGGGCTGCATTACCACCGCGAACAGTCCCCGTTCATAGCTCGTATAGTAAATAAGTACCTTCAAAGCCCAATCGGTATAACCACAGGACGGGCAGAATGCGCGACGCTGCTCGAACTACGTTTTATTTGCTCTTTGTCTTCCACTTGGCCAATGTGCTTGTCGTTCATACCGAAAGTGATCAAGGTGAAGATACACGCGTTGACTTCCCCGCCCAATGTACGGACATCCGACAGGTAAATTGTATTTCATTTTCGAAAAGCAGTGTTGAAACAAATCCCTCTGTATTGTACGACATACGAATAGAATACATAGGAATGTTCATAAATTAAAGGAAATAGGCAATAGTGCGCAGAATCGCAGCCAAATTTATAAATGCTAGAATCCGAATAAGTCATTTCAAAAAACTTTGCCCTTCAATGCTTCTGCACATCGAAATCGCGCAGTAGGAAGATGGAAGTGAGGACCGCTTAACTATTGTTCGACAATCGCGCTTGGTGACTTGTGTGGAATTCTGTGCGTCGGCCAGACCCTAAGGGCGCTATTCAGGAAGGCCGGAATTTGGCGCAATTCGGGATGTGACATGTGACCAAACTCTGGTGACGCCCTGAGATTAACTACCGGTATCAGGACCTGTTTCACCAATATTACAATTAGCTCAGTCACGCATGTCGGAAGGATCTTCAGATTATCTTCAAGCATTCACAGATGATTCTCTACACAGCGACGGCCAAGGAACATATGCAGCTTCTTTCGGCCCTTCGACTCAAGTACGACGCATATTTCGTATACCCAATCAAGTCTCGTCATCACCTGTGGAGCTAGCAACAATTATTCTTGCAATGAAATACGTGCAAGATGAATTCAACCCGCACCGAAGATTGCCATTTTTACGGATTCCCGCGCTGTTCATAGCAGATTACAACGCAGTCAGATTAATTGGCCAGTTGTGCGTACCATTACTGATTCTGTAAACGAAATTTCATCAAGGGGGGTATATCTCGTTGCTCAGTGGATACCTTCGGACGTAGTCATAGCAGGAAATAAAGAGGCCGGTCGGCTGGCTTCAACTTAGTGCAAGCTTGATGACGCTCGTCTGCTGATTCGTCGACACCTACCCAAGCCGCATCCCGAACAGCGCGCCGAAAATGGAACGTTCCCTCCCGTGCTTGTGGTCGAGGCTAGCCTCATCGCACTAGAGCGCAACTACTCAAGCTAAGTTTTGTCTGTGTGAACGTTTGTACAGACTTGGACGTTTGGCCACTCCGTTATATGGGGCTTGCGCTTGCTGCGAGGCACTTCGGCGCCTGTTATCAAAGTGTCCCGCATTAAGTGCGCAGCGCATATTGCTAGTGCCTTACGATGTTCTTAGTCTGCGGTGTGCGACACTCGACAAATTTTTGTACCGCAGTGGTTGTGTGTCTCGACGCGATCATGCTCATCGCGCTCTCCTTGCTTTTCTAGGATGAACCAAATTAGGTTAGGCATTGTAACTCGGACACTATGTATTCTATTTAATATTCTTCAATAGCCTGCCCCCCTACAAAAGCTCGAGACCCCATCGCAAATCAACGTCCAACCGGTGTTCCTCCACTTTCGCTAAAATTCACGCCGTCACTTAGAAAAGCCCCTTCGCGGCTACTGAGTGCACTTCTCGGTTGGTGCCAATGACCCTAAAGTTTACTGCTTTAGCTAGCCTCTAACTTTCTCTCTTCCCTGCAAGTACCGCCTTTTTAACGGCATAACCCTGCTTTTCAACCTCTCGCATTGTGCACACAGCGATTTGTACTTCCTTTGGAAAAATCCGCAGGTCGATGAACCTTTGGCTGTCTGCTTCCCGATCACTGTCCCTTAACCTTGCAGTAGGTCAGTCCATCCGCCTATTATCACCGCTAGGTGCATTTCCTCAATTTTGTCCCACGTGCACTCCTTAGCTTTCGCTTTCACAATCCCCATTGGTTTTCCCGGAAGCACGCATACTGGACTCGCTCACCTGCCCCTCCCCTCTCTGTTATCGCTTGTTTTGCTTTACGCATGTTGGAATCCCCAACAAATAATTGGACGCTTCTAATCCATCTTTTCGACTAAACCTGCACCAGAGGCGGCGATGCCGTCCCCTTCTGTCTTATCCTTGCCTTTCGCTTTGTTGTTTTCTCCTACGTCAGTGTTAGCCCCTTCGTTATCCCCACGGACGTTTTCGCTACTGTTTACCGGCATGGTGGTTTCACCTTGCTTAGTTGTTCTCCTTTGAGAGGTAGCGCCGTTCGCAGTGCTCACGTCGAAGCATTCACCATTTCATTGCGAGATGGTGGCCCTCAGCTTAATTTATACCTTGGCTAGCTTTTCGTATACTTCCTTCCTCTACTTCTATTCGCTCTTGAGTTCCATTTCTAGCTTTCCAAACCTCTTAGCAAGCATATCCTCCTCCTGCTGTATGTGGCCTAGGCGCGACCCTAGCACACACATCCTACAGATAAAAGCTGGTCAGCTCGCTTCGCATAATGTCTCAAACCACGTTTCTTCCAACACGTAACAGCACTCTCAATCGCAACAATGCACACGTGAGTTCCGCCTAGTACCAACCATCAGCTTGTACTAACAAGGCGTAATACAAAGTGACCACACTTATGCAAAACAAATATAATTATTCGTTACCTACTTATATCTAAGCAAAAAGCCTTAGAGAACGAAAAACATGAAAAATAACTTATAAACTTCCTTGGCCAACCTAACACTGCAGTAAACAAATGAGCGAAGAATCAAATAAAAAATTCGGAGTTGCGCCGGAAAAGCGAAGTACCGATTGCGATAGCAAATTAGTAGATAGCTGTACGAAGTAAGGATAGTAGTTTAATTGGCCGTATAAACTTGGAAACATTATCTTACGAACTAAATTAAGAATAATATAATGCGCAAGCGCGTCTCGACGAGGACATAGAAATAGACACACGGACACAGGGCTGTATTTGTGTGTTTGCTTCTTTCTACGTCCTCGTTCAGTCGCTCTTACACATTCTATCATGCATTCAAACCAAGTAGCCTATCAACATGTTTTAATTAATTAACCAGCATGGTGTACAGCGTGGGCAGGAAAAGATGAACGCACATCGCTCGATGACATCGGAAACTTTCTGTGAAAACACTAGAGTCAGGAATCGCAGCAGTAACCGCAAACTAATTGACCTTCGCGCATCACTCGAGAGAGGCGAGACAGGTTATGGATGACGGAAACGCTACATCCAAAGAAGCGCACCTGGGATCGAACAGGAACGCACTCAAGACCCGTTCTGATGGCAGAACCGATAATGAGCGCAGAGGGAGTTAATGTTCCCGCTCTTTTTCACACTGGTTCTTGCATATCGCTATCGCGGGCGTGTTTATAATGAGTGCAAGCGCAAAAAGGCCGTGCTGCGGTAGGAAGCTACGGTAGGGACCTAGCGGCCTCAAAATTCTTTCAAGCCATGTAACCGCAGATGACGGTTGCGTGCGCTATGGTGGCAGAACAAAGAGGCAACGATTTTTTTGGTTGCCCGTCTCATCTTCTCATTCTGCTTGACCGAGATGTTTTCTATTCATTTTTTTTTTTTGAGGACGTAGGACCATGGGCTTCCTTGGAAGGGGCTTCAGCCTTCCTGTCGAGTCCGAAACTACTCTTTTCGCAAAGGACAACTTACCTGCAGCCACCACACCCCACATTACGGCCGTCCCGCAGGCCACCCTTCTTTACGCCGTGAGGGAGGCCCTCAAAACCTTTCAAGGCACTTCTCAGTGGAACAAGAGCGCGTTCTCAAACCGTTCCCTATTAAGGGCTTCGCCTGCGAAGACGGACATTCTGGTACAGCGCGTCTGTACAAGCGTTGCGCGTCATTCATGGTGTAACGCGCGGCCGCTCAGCGCGCACAATCGAGCCCTGCTAGACCAATGCACGAGATAATCGACAACTGAATAGTGCGACCGTTTTAACGTCTGTGGGCTCCTCCGGTTTCTTTAACGCCAAAGAAGGACAGCAGGCTACGCCTTTGAGTTCGCAACCGTTAACTCAACGACGTCACGGTGAAACATTGTCATCCGCTACCCGCAGTTTCCAGCATAACGTACGCACTGTGTAATGCCAGTTTTTTCACAACACTTGTCAACGCCCGGTGCTACCCACTGATGTGAAAAGCCAAAAACTACATTTGTTTCTCGCAGTGGATTCTCAATTTCTTCGCCTGCCTTTTGGTCTGTAATAGGCCGAGTTAATATTATCAAACGATGGACTAGTTCTAAGGGTTGCAAAGTATCTGTATGTTCTCAGCTGTATCTGAATCATATACCTTTGTTTAACCGTATGTTCGAAGAGCGAGTTGGTCGACCCAGGGATTTCGGTTCACAAAGAAAAAAATTCTGCTTGCCACTAACCAAATCAACCTTCTGAAATTAGTTGTGGACCACCGCACGCAGAAGCAGAATTTAGAGAAGTTGCGCGAGATCACTTTCCAGTCGTGGCTGCTTTTTACCGACTGCTAATTGCATACTGTATAGACATATCGCAGCCGCTGAGTCATCTGCGGCAGAAAGGTCAAAAACGGCGATGCGACCGGGATGATAAGCAAGAAGCTTTTGATGCACTGGAAGAGGCAAATGACGGTAACGCCTTGCTTCACGTGCTTTATCTTTCCAGCCCTTTTCTTCTGATCTTTGACTCCAGTGAATACTGACCTATGATACCTCGAGCCAGTGTTCTTAGACGAAGCTAAACTCTCACTGATTCTTTCTGTAACCTGTTCTTTCTCTCACTAGTTCAATTATTCTGCAACCGCGAATAAGGGCAAGGCTATAGTGTTTGCATTGAAGAAATTGGACGCGCCTTTATATGACACTCGCCTTTTGTATACAAACTGTTCACGAAGGTTTACCTGGGTTTAGTGGCCTGAAAATTGTATCGCGAAGACTCATGCGATTTGCTCATACATTGCAGAACTATGGCTGCACCACTGAACACAAGAAGGGCTGTGCTAACACCGTTGATGCATTTCTCGTGCAGCACTTTCTTTGAACTCTCTAGTAGAACCTGAGTAAACCGTAACGGTTGCAACTTTGCACATGAACATGTTCTCACGCAGGGGCACGCTGATCACTAAAAAGGAACATCTCGCCGAATAACAAGGCGCTGGTTTGTGCCGCAAGGTGCCCGCAAAGCTGGCATTAGAAGGGGGGCGCAGACAAAACGCTGAAACAGGCTCCTACCGTCTCGAAGAGGAACGCTTGCTGTTGCGCTAAACCTCTCAGACGGTCGAATAATTAGGTGGCTCACTGTTTCATGTCGTGTATCCACAGAACCTTCCTAACTTCCTCGTCAAGTACTGTCATCAGAGAGCAATAGCTGGCCATTCCTAGAGGCAAAAACTGTTATAAATCATTCTTCATAGTTTTTTCGAGCTTAGTAATACAGCGACGTCTCTTCTCTACCCGGGACAATATAGGAACAGTCCTACTCCAAGCCATTATAAACACCTTACCGTGTGGACAGATGTGTTTCAATGCGACACTGCAAATGAATGCATGTGCTTCCTCAGTGTGTCCTTCTCCGCACTGCTGGACGTCTCGCGAGCGGCGAGCGATCCCAGTTCAAAAAGACAGTAGGATAATTTAAGTCTCTCGTATTTTGGGACGTTCTGTTGTCTGACATCTGTTGCCTGTAGTGTGACGTCTTGTAGTACTTGATCAATAATTAAATAAAGGTTGACAGAAACTTCTTTAGGGCCATATAATTGGTTGGTATAATAAAGTAAAAAATGAAAAGTAAAAAAAAGCTTTCCGCCGGGGATTCAAACTTTCGACTTAACGATGCCGAACCCAGTATCTTGCCACTGCACCAGCCGAGCTCTCCTTTTCTTTCATTGTATTTATTACAGTAGCAGTCAACCCGACATTCACCAGTTGTGCATAGTCAGAGAATGGAGGGCACAATGAAAGTCACGCGCAGGAAAGGCAGCGTTCATACTATGGGTGGAAACGTTAGTTTCACTTTAGAAGGGTGCTAAGGACAGGCACGTCACCAAAATTGGGCACGAGCACGGTTGCATATTGAGTCCATCATATACATGTTTTTGGTGTAGTGCCATTTGGGTGAAATCTACCTTGGAGGTACAACTGTTTCTGGGTTTCGGTCCATCATTCGCGTTTTCCAGAAAGTGTGCATTCCCATGACGAAAAACACATCAAAAGGTGCTCTAGTACCAGAGTTCGGCAGCACGTATCGCACAGTATGAGTGTTAATCTCGAGCTCTTTTTTTAAGGTCCGTTGCAGGACATGCCGAAATAGGATGCTGTCGGTGCAGCTAATAAAGCATTGCTAATTCTATTCGGCCCGTCACAAAGGCGACAGTTAACAGAACAGACAAAGATACCCCTTTCCTGTAGCCATGTTTTTACCGGTGTGGTTGCACTATGAAGTTTATGAAAGAATGTTTTGGAGCAAGGGGATATACATCTTACGAACTCGCTTAACTGCATCGTGAAATGGCCATTTAATGTATAGTAATGGTAAAATGGAGGCGGAACTAGAATGGACAGTAAATATTTGTATAACGTTTTACGCGACACAGAGTACAAGTATTCTCTCGAAAACGGAACTGTCAGGAAACGAACCCCCAAGTAAACTTCTTGCATGAACCCCCACAAGCATGAACGTGAAGAAAAATTATAAGAAACAACTAAATCAGGTATTGCATCAACAAGTGCGACTTGCATGAATGATCGAATTATAGGATGCGAAGTGACGCGAAAAAAGTAGAAACGAGACACTATTTGCCGCACATAAATGTGTACTAAGCACTAACAGGCCTAAAAATATTGTCTCGCCTCATGGGCTCAAAACTTGATGACCATACGAAGGTTAAAAAAATTCAGTAATAGCATTGGATGTAGAGCCTGGCACAATGAATAACTTGCAATACACAGTGGATTTTCGTTCGCATGAAGTTACTGCAGGCTTCGGCTTTCCCAAAAATAGAAAGTCTGTTTCCAACTAATGTCTTGGTGTAACATTGCAGGGCCGAAACCCGTTCTTTCCCATCATCATCATCATCATCAGCCTGGTTACCCCCACTGCAGGGCAAAGGCTCCTCCCATACTGCTCCAACTACTCCGCTCATGTACTGATTGCAGCCATGCTGTCCCTGCAAACTTCTTAATCTGATCCGTCCACCTAAATTTCTGCCGCCCCCTGCTACGCTTCGCTTCCCTTGGAATCCGGTTCGTAACCCTTAACGACCATCGCTTATCTTCCCTCCTCATTACATGTCCTGCCCTTGCGCAATTCTTTTTCTTGATTTCAACTAAGATGTCATTAACTCGCGTTTGTTCCCTCACCAAATCTGCTCTTTTCTTATCTCTGAACGTTACACCCATCATTATTCTTTCCATAGCTCGTTACGTCGTCCTCAATTTAAGTAGAAGCATTTTCGTAAGCCTACAAGTTTCTGCACCGTACTTGAGTACTGGACACACACAACTGTTATATGCTTTCCTATTGAGGGATAATGGCAGCCTGTTGTTAACGTTTTACGCGACACAGGCTGCCTGGGAATGCCCCCAAACGCACCCCAGCGCATTCTCATTCTTCTGATTATTTCAGTCCCATTATCTGGATCCGCGGTCACTGCCTGTCCTAAGTAGATGTATTCCCTTACCACTTCCTGTGCCTCGCTACCTTTTGTATTTTTTCCAGTAGTGTGCGCTTAGTTTATACGCATGTAGCGGCACGCCAAGATACTTTGGCGAGACATCAGTCCACTTAGCGCCTGCAAGCTGCTCTGGTGTATAGCACCATGAGCCAAACCATCAGCCTGAAGTTTTCGGGAAATTCATTTGTGCTCCTGATACGCTGTCAAATTCCTCTATTGTTGATACTATATTTTCAACACTGGACTTACCCATGCAGAAGAACGCTAAATCATCTGCATAAGCTGAGACTTTACCTAATTACCCAGTATATTGAAGCCATAAATGTCACTCTACTGAATTACGCTTAAGCATAGCGGTTCCAGGTAAAGGGCGAATAGTAGTGAGGACATCGGGCATCCTTGTTTTACTGAAGAGCAAATAGAAACGGGTTCGGAGAGATGGCGACTAATACCTTAACGAGTAGTACAACAGGTATAGCAAAGCCTAATGGCTTTAAGCACAACGGTGCCAATATTTGCATGTTCCAGAAGAGAAAATAAATAGGAGTGGCTGACACGATCACAGGCTATAGCAAGGTCTACCTGTAGCATTTCAAGCTGCTCAGTGGAACCGTAACAGTATTGAAGAAGTGTAGGGGCGATATGTATGTTGGTTCAAATGGATCGGCCCCTACTTCCACACGTCTGATAGGAACCAATTAGAATTGACATCGCAAATTGCAATCTATTAGATAAAACTTTTGCAAAACTTTTATTATTCATGTTTGACAGTGTGATTGGTCGGTAGCTTTCAACAGAACGCAGTTTCTTCTTATCTTAAGGTTTGGGAAATAAAACTGTGTGAGTTTTGCGAAGAGATTGCGGAAGCGCGTCCACCTCTAAACTAGTAATAAAAACTTCCAATAATATGGGACTGACAATTGATTTGAAAGCTTTGTAAGATTCACTTAAAAGTTCATTATGGCCGGGTGCTTTCGAAAAATGGCAGCTGATCAATAGCTAGCTCAATCTCTTGCATAGTGAGGGCACCACTTGTGAATGCACAGTCATCATCCTGTAAAGATTTTACAAGAGGCACAAAATTCTCTAAGACTTTTGCATCGTGATCGCCGGGAGGGGCAATGAACACCACACTGTAGAAAGTTTAGAACTGACAAATTATGTCATTGGTATTTGTTCGAAGACTACCTTTAGAGTATATTTCCGGAATAACTATGTAAATAGCGTTACGTCTCTAATGAAGCAAAGCTTGACGTGTTGGCTGCTCATAAGCAGCGCACGCCTCTTTAGAGATTGAACTCGCGCACCTCTGTAAGGCAATGCGCCATACTTTTGCAACTGCCATTTAAGATCTTCTATGTCAACAATATAAGTGTATGGTATTTAGCATTCCATCTGCTAGCTAAAGTCTTTATAGGCCAGTAAGCAATATTTTTCTCTATTGTTTCTATAGAATGCTTTCACCGATCCAATTTCTGTAGCCCTGTGCGAACCTCTTGTTTAAAACGTTCCCAAGCAGGAAATAACGGCAAGTCAGTAGAAAGAGAAGTTCTTAGGGTCAATTAATAATTCTCGATGTTTAGGAGCTCAGAGTTAGGTTCCAGAGGGCCCACTATGGTCGGTAATTAGTTCCAGATTTCTCATCAACCTGCGCGATAGCCATACAATGATCAGACACCCAAACTGGGATGGCAATACAGGACAGTCCACGGGAGAGGAGTGATGAAAAAACATCAATTCGATCAAAGCGAGATCCCACACGCTTATATCAATGAGCCCTGCTTCTTTTTCTAATATGTAAGACAAAATTTCACCACTGCTTTCCCGCTGAGAGTTAATGCCACTTCGATCGCTCGGATGACATTCGCAATTGGAATCTCCTATTAACACAATGCAACAATGATGTTCGATTAGACTAGAGACAGTGTCAAACAAAACAATTCGTGTATAGACATTGACTATTCACCATGGCACACCCTGAAACACAAAATCGCAACATATATATCGACCTTCAGTGTCTATATCATCATCAGCCTGGTTACACCCACTGCAGGGCAAAGGCCTCTCCCATACTTCTCCAACAACCCCGTTCATGTACTAATTGTGGCTATGTCGTCCCTGCAAACTTCTTAATCTCATCCGCCCACCTAACTTTCTGCCGCCCCCTGCTACGCTTCCCTTCCCTTGGAATCCAGTCCGTAACCCATAATGGCCATCGGTTATCTTCCCTCCTCATTACATGTCCTGCCCATGCCCATTTCTTTTTCTTCATTTCAACTAAGATGGTCATTAACTCGCGTCTGTTCCCTCACCCAATCTGCTCTTTTCTTATCCCTTAACGTTACACCCAGCATTCTTCTTTCCATAGCTCGTTACGTCGTTCTCAATTTGAGTAGAAGCCTTTTCGTAAGCCTCCAGGTTTCTGCCCCGTAGGTGAGTACTGGTAAGACACAGCTATTATACACTTTTCTCTTGAGGGATAATGTAAACCTACTGTTCATGATCTTAGAATGCCTGCCAAACGCACTCCCGCCAATTCTTATTCTTCTGATTATTGACGCCTCATGATCCGGATCCGCCGTCACTACCTGCCCTAAGTAGATGTATTCCTTTACCATTTCCAGTGCCTCGATACCTATTGTAAATTGCTGTTCTCTTCTGAGACTGTTAAACATTACTTTAGTTTTCTGCAGATTAATTGGCTCAGTGTCTACATGGTAACTAAATGCTGAATAAAATAGGCTTTCTTTCAGAAAAAGGAAACAGCCCAGGCATAAACCAAGAGCATGCGAAACGCAGATATTGTACTCAGCCAGAAAAGGCCGCAAAGCCCTTTCTGTCTCGTGATCACTCCCAATTTCCGTCTCCTGCACAGCGTTGAAGTGTAGGAGCCTCCTTGACACAAGCAGGTGAAGCTGCACCTGTTCCTGCAAAGACCTAAGGCCTCGTACGTTCAACGCTGCGTAGAGAAGTTGCTGGGACACGGCCATGGTGACTACCCACTATTTGGACTTAATGTTTTATGTGTTCGGCCCTAGAGGGCCACAGGCAGGCTCCCTCGGAAACCCCACCAGGCCTCTTGGACCTTGATCGTCGGTACTTTCCTGAGTGTTTCGATGTTTTGCGGTGACCTGCTTTTCTAATGGTACTGGTCGTCTCGCTGTCCCTGCTTGATTCCGATCTGTTAGTCGCACGGCGCTTCGGAATTGACGTGCCCGCGCTACTTCGTCTGTCCTCTGCTAGCATAGCGCACGGGTTGGGATGCTTGGGTGTAGCAGATCTGTCATCAGCGGCTGCCTCATTCGCTTGCTGGACAGCAACTGGCATGCGTGGTAACGGGTGCTTCTTCGCGTTGTTGCTTGGATTAATGAGCCGAGATGCGCTTTCACTCCGCCCCGTCCACTGGCGCCTCCCTAGAAGAGCAAAAGTGTTGTTACCATTCGACAAGTACATCGTGGAGTGCTGGAACATCGATTTTGCTTTACGATATTCACATCAAGTAAGAAATTCAGAAATAGACAACGGTGACTGTTATGGTTGTTACTGCAAATTTATGCATCTGTCTCCCGCTTTTTGCACTTTTGACCGCGTATATAATTCGTATGCTCAGTGGCAAATACCTGCGTAAACATTTCTGGATGAGTCTTCATTTAGACAGCATACCGGTTTCTCACGGCAGCGCTGTGCCAAAATACTGACACCCGAGCCAGACAGCTTTGCACGCAACTTTGTGGACCAAGCCAAAACTTCATTTTTTCGCTTCGCAAAAGCTTATGCAATATTTCTGGGAAATTAACTAATGTGTCAGCGTAACGGCACTTGCAAGTCCACAGGCCTTTAGTTTTTTGAGCAAAGTAACACACACGAAGAATTCTTCCGTTCTTCGTCTTTGTCACTTTGCGGTAAAAATTAAGAATATGTTACTGTACCAACTCGCGCAACTGTCCATCCTTTCGAAGAAAGTTATAAGCGTGGTTTGTTCGCGTCCACATTGTTTGTACTAGTTCTTTGCATGTGCCACCTCATCCTTGATCTGCAGTGCTGGCCTAGGCCAGTGACGAGGCCTCACGTGCTCCCCTTTGTAATTATGACGTTGTCTGTTCTTTTTAATTGAAAAAAAAAAGATATCAACAGCGCTGCCCTACGGGTTGGGCATTAACAGGCATTTCAATTTTATTTCAGGCATTCAACATGAGCAAGATATTCTGGTTACATGGCTTCAACTTTAATAGCAGTCATAGCGTAACAAGAAAGTGTATTTTCTTGAAAGTATCTGACCTCAATAATGAGACAATGAATTACTCGAGTAACTTCATAAAGGACAACAAAACGTAAGCGCTATAATAATTCAAATGCCCATCAATTATGCATGCTTCCGGAATACATGAGGTTTTTCTTACTCCCATGTCGGAAAAATTTCCGAAATGAATTATCCGTGACGAGCCTTTCAAAACGCCATGTACTTGGACTGCTCGAAATATCGTGGATAGGTTCATCCTAAAGAAACATTTGTCCCATGTGAATATCTGTTAATGCGTATGACGCTGGTTTTGAAAAGCACATCTTGTCATCGTACTAGGCGTTTTTACTGGCTGTGTAAACCCAATGTACTTTTCTTTTCATTATGTAAATGAAGCGTTACTGATTCTCTTAGTATAAAGGCGAAATGTGAATAGTTATAACTGTACCTTACAGCGCACAAGCCACGTCAAGCCGAGTCTTCGAGCTTTTTGCATGCAGCCTAGATATCTGGAACTATATGTCAAAAATAAAAGGTAGTTTTACTTGACTTGAGTTTTCAGTCAGTTAAGAATTCATCAAATGTAAATTCAGTGGTAACTAAGCAGTACATGAGAGAAAAAATGCATTAGCATTACATCGCACTTCTTTGGTGTCCCGGATCTGTTACCAATACCGCGTTCACCACACTTCAAAGTGCTGCTGCAAAGCATACACGTCTTTCTTCTTCGAGCAGCGAATTGCAACTGACGGCAGCTCGATGCAGAGCACCGTAATTTGCACTTTCATATATGTATATGTACAGGGGAAGAAAGGAAACGGAGACCGAGGGCCACATTTTTAGTAGACACATACCAAGCCGACAAACAACACCAAGGACAGTATAAGGGAATAACATGTTCTTATTATATAAAATAAAGCAATGATATATATATATATATATATATATATATATATATATATATATATATATATATATATATATATATATATATATTTGTGTGTGTGTGTGTGTGTCACGCGTATTGCACGTCACGACGACTTTGTAATGATCTACGCCTCACAGCATTATTGGGAGCACTAATGTATTTCACTTCTCGGCGCTACCACGACCAATTCGGTTTTCGGTTATGGAATTCGCTTCCTAACAGCACTGTCGCGCAAATGAGCAATGATAAATACATGCAACTACTGAACCCGCAGTTTCCATCACAACAAATATATTCATCCGTACATACGCCATCTCATATAATACGTGTCATATATGTGCCATGTCTCTCTGTTCTTTTTTTTCAATTTGTTGTTTAAATTACTGTTGCTTTATGCGCTCGCGCTGTGTGCGTTATTTTGCGCGAGTGATACGCGTTTATCTACGATATACGTTTTTTTATCTTACCGTGAACTGTACTTTTCATTCCTTTCCTGACAATTCTTTGTATTGCTTTAGCGTTTTTGTTTGTAACACTGTTTTGCAAACACGTTATCATTGTAAACATTTTTAGCTCTCATGTATCGTTTTTTTTTTGTCATTTGTTCAACGACGGTCCCCTTACTGCATCCGTAATTACGGTTGTAGTACCGTAATGGCCTGTAAAGTATTTTGAAATAAATAAATAATTAATAAATAAATAAATAAAATATACATATACGGTACGGAAGAAGACAGGCGCACCGTCAACGCCTCGCGCGAGGACACAGATCGCACGCTCTATGCCTGACGCTCGAGCAACACACCTGTCTGTTTATCCTTCTGGCTTTCGTACTGACCAACACTTGCCAGACAAATCATCGTGCTCTACAGGCTATTCAAGCACGGGCTGTCATGATTTGTCTTGGTTTGCCAAAATGCACATCGACACTAGAGACTAATGTAATCGCACGGGACCAACACAGACAAACACACATTGCGGTGGAAGTGTTGAAAGTGCACATTAGGCACTTTGTCCGTGCCCGTTCCCACCATCTGGCAACACTACCGTCACAAAGGCCGCAAGCATCATTTTGTACTACGATTTCGGATTATTACACTTGCCTTCCATCAGGTTTCACCCCAGCAACTAAGCCATCGATTTCTTCATGGTGTTTGGCTCGACCTGCAGTGCCACAGCTCGGATTTTCAAGGATTGCCTACTCTGCTGCATGTCTCTCTGCATGTCACATACCGTACCAGGAATCATGAAAAATCTGAGCTGTCATCACCTGCTCTTAAACAACTAACTCTGCTCCTTTTGAATGAGGGGTACGCCGACCACGTACATATTTATACTGATGGATCGGCAACTCTCCAGTGTTCTTTGGAAGCCATGGTTTTCTCAGCGAAAGCCACAACCATCAGTTTCAACACGTGTCCCCCAACGACACCGACGGCTGCGGAACTTGCAGCTCTTCGCGCTGCACTTCGTCTCCTCAGCCAAGAACAACCTCGAAGTTGGTCAATATTCAGCGACTCGGAGACAGCACTGCAGTCTTTGCTATCAGCCCTGCGGCGTAGACCACACGAACAATTGATATTCGAGATTAGAGAACTAATCCATACCGTGACTGAGAAAGGACACCACGTGATATTTCAGTGGCTTTCAAGTCACTGCGGCGTCATAGGGAACGAGCACGCCGACAACGGTGTTCGGTCGGCTCTTCAAGGAGACGAAGAAGAGTCGATACCGTTATCAAGGGCACGTTTTGCTAGAAAACTTCGAATGTTAAGCCGCGACATCACGTTCTCCTTGTGCAACGCAGGAAATTTTCAAAACAACCAGCTCCACAACCTAAACTTCCCTCTACGCCTCTGCATTCCAGCTGGATTCTGCCGTCGCGTAGCTACCCTGCTCTGTCGAATATGGCTAGGGTGGCCTTCACTAAGTCTTTTGCATTCTGAATCAGAAATTCTGATCAGAACGACGCTTCGTAGGATGACTGTGCTAGCGAGAAGACTCTTCAACACCTTCTCTGTGACTGCCCTCGCTAGAGTTTACAGACACGATCGCTCGCAATTGCGATAACGCGCTTTGACCAAATACCTCTAACAGAGGAACTAATTTCAGAATTCCGACATCACAAGTCATCGGAGCGGAGGCCGACAAGGGTTCCGTTGCAGTTTTTAAGGGCAACAAAATTGGACAAGCGGCTGTAGCCATACCAGATGTTTGTAGTGCTGCGAGTGCTACTGTGCTGTGCGGTGACGGCATGCGGTAACAGTGACCGACTGTGATTGTCTGTCTATGCTCCTTTCTTTCTTTCTCTCTACTTTACTATCCCTTCACCTTCCCCTCCCCTCTCTCTCTCCAGCGTAGGGTAGCAAACCGGATCTACCCATCTGGTTAGCGTCGCTGCCTTTCCTCTTTCTTCTGTCTCTCTCTCTCCATTCTGGCTTTGTAGTTACACCGCGTCACAAATTTGGTGGGGATTGTCAGGCTTTCTACAACCCTGGAACGAGTTTTCATTTCGCAATATAATCAGGCAAAGAATTTCGGAGAAACATGCAGCAGTAAAGGCAATCGTCGAAAATCCGATCTGTTGGTCAAGCGCATCGGCTTTTATGCATGACATATTGAAGGCTCAAAGTTCTCGCTGGTTATGCTTCACTTCCAGAAACTACTACACATTTCGCGTCGCGCACACAATCAGGTTACACAACAACCCCAAACCATGACAACCGAAAGCATCGCGAACGAGAAAAAAACCATGCAAACCAAACAAGCAAGAGCGGTCGCAAGCAGACGATATATGAAAATAGCGGTCCAGCTGAGTCCACATACGAGTATGCATCAAGCGGCCGGGCGTGTCCGCATGAACAGTTTCACGCAGAAGGAGCCGCCAACATTAGTGTTGGCCGTTCGCGGCTCACGTCCTTTTTCATCTGCCGCGCCGAGTTCGCTCTTTCATCGTCCACTGTTGTGCTCGGTCACTCGTTTACGCCGAGACCGACGCCAACGCTCTCCGTAGGAGCGGGCGTCTAAGAGCTGCGCTTTAAAATGCCCCAGACCGTCGACGAAGCTGTTGACCTATGTTAGAGTTATGATGAACTGCGCAGACAACGCTCCCTCACCCAGCGTTCTTCGAACCAGGATGCTTCGATTTCGAGCTTATACGCAGTTTCCGACCACGACTCCTGCTCTGCGAGATGAAGGAGTCCATCATGCCGAACTCACTCGGGAGCTGTCTCTACTTACTATCATTAGACGCCCTAGACCTTGGGTGACTCTAAGCTTGCGAAACTTGACACAAGAGCTAGTGTCTGAAGCTGTACCGTACGCGCGTCAACCGCCACTAGTGCCTGTATCGCAGAACCTGCCACCGACGTTTCCGTCATCACTGCCCACTGTACACCCACGTCGACTTCCTGTCGCGTTTCTCACCAGGTTATCAGCCACCACTGGACATTTGGTGCACACCAGACAATCGCGCAATATGTTTCTATTGTGTCTTCCCCGGTTATGTGGCACGCTTCTACAGACGTCGCTCATGAGTACCTCAAGTTCGCCTAACTGCACAATACTAGACCCCTCCAGTTCCTTCTCGTCGCCTCCTGAATCACATCCGACTTCTCCCCACAGCGCCAATGCTTCTGCCCATGATCGCCGCTCACCATTTTGACGACTCCATTCACTTCCACTGAACAGCGGGAAAACTAGTCACCGCAGTTCTGGAGGCAAGAACTGTGTTCGTGTCGAACATTACAAGGCCTCGCTCTTTGCAGACGAACGTCATCAAAATATCATCATCATCAGCAGCAGCAGCAGCAGTGGCAGCAGCAGCAGCCTGGTTACGCCCACTGCAGGGCAAAGGCCTCTCCCATACTTCTCCAACTACCCCGGTCATGTACTAATTGTGGCCATGTTGTATCTGGAAACCTCTTAATCTCATCCGCCCACCTAACTTTCTGCCACCCTCTGCTACGCTTCCCTTCCCTTGGAATCCATTCCGTAACTCTTAATGACCATCGGTTATCTTCCCTCCCCATTATGTGTCCTGCCCATGCCCCCCATTTCTTTTTCTTGATTTCAACTAAGATATCATTAACTGGCGTTTGTTCCCTCACCCAATCTGCTCTTTTCTTATCCCTTAACGTTACACCTATCATTCTTCTTTCCATAGCTCGTTGCGTCGTTCTCAATTTATGTAGAACCCTTTTCGTTCCTCCTACCCTACGCATCGAAATATGCGTAGACGCTATTGTTGCACTTGCACTAGTGGACACCGGAGCGCCATTTCTGTCATTGACGCAAAACTTTGTCGCATGCTCAAAAAAGGAATGATGCCTGTGGTACGCACTGTAGCCCTACGCAGCAAGTGCAGAGCCCATCACCCCTGTTTCTGCATGCAATTCCCACATCACCATTTGAACGGCTCACGTACACAGTCAAATTTTGTGACCGCGTTTGGGTTTGGAACACGGTACGCCGACAAGGACTTAGAAGTATTTACGCCGCTATTTCGGACCGTACAAGATCGTCAGACGCGTTCGCGCACTTTGACTAGGAGGTCGTGCCACACGGCCTTCCGCTATGACAGCGTCGCTGCTTACCACCTGAAATAGTCCACGTTGTGTGACTTAAAATTAAAGTAGGGGATTTTACGTGCTAAAACCACTTTATTATTATGAGTCACGCCGTAGTGGACTCCGGAAATTTCGACCACCTGGGGTTCTTTAAGGTGCAACTAAATCTAAGTACGCGGGTGTTTTCGCATTTCGCCCCCATTGGAATGCGGCAGCAGCCATTGGATTCGATTCCGCAACCTCGCCCTCTGCAGCCCAAAACTGCAGCCCTAACAATAGCCACTGAGCAACCACGGTGCGTGTTGTGCGACTTAAGCCTTTGTACCAGCGCTAACAAATTTGGGACTTTGCATAGATGAAATTTCGACCTTCTTTTTAAAGCGAAAGCTTTACTAACCATGTCGAGCCGAGTTCCGCCGTCACCAGCAATTTTGCCTTGATTTGACGGCAGCTACACCGTAGCCTTGGCAACGCATAACGTGACCCACCCCGCTGAGTGCCGCCGCACTCGCCGGCTTGGCGCAAGCGCTCTCCACAGGTGGGTCGCCGCCTGACCACGTGACTCGTCACGCGCCTGGCTAAACGGAGCGTGCGTCTATTAGTCGTACAAAAATCCCTCACGTGACCTGGTCCTAGGTGCCTAGGGACAGCATCGTTTAGGGATTTTTGACAAGGCGCGATCTTCTCTATTCTATATGGCGCGATGCTGGCGCCGAGCGACGCAGTGGCGTGTTCGTCCTCGGCGTGATCGTTCTCTGCACCGCGCGTTGTTCAATATTGCTCATGTGATTGTGCGTGCGTTGCTTGTGTGTTGGTTGTAGGTTCTGTGTTACTTGGCGGAAAGCCGTGAGTAGTGGCGGTGCGGCATTGGCCTCGGTGAGCTCTGGCGGTAATCTGCGTTGCGTTACTCGTGCTTTCTTGAGAACCCAGAGGTGGTGACAATTGAAATATCGAAGTGGCCTAGCGCCTCGGCAGCGAAGTTCTGCGAACCGCGATGTGGCGTCGCCGTGCCCGACTTTGCTTAACGGACATCGAGGGATGTGCTGCTCACTGCAAGTCATGTAAATGCAACTGCGTCGACCGCCCATTGTTCAGCGCTGAATGTGTGTTTGGTGTGCTGTGCTTGAAACGAGTGGTGCAGCCGTGCAGCTGGGGTGGCGGAGGAGCAGAGTGGCTTAGGGGCTCCGTTTGCGCGTTCACAGACATGTGCTCCCGTCTTGGTCTCATTAGCGGCTGTCGCGGGATTGTGGTGTGCTAGCTACTTGCCTAGTATGAAGTTTACTACGCTAGCAGACAGCATGTTCACGTTTTTCCGCGCTATATGTCATTTGCATGACGGCCGAGCTGAAAACGAGACATATGTCTGTGTTCTTTGCGTTTGTGTGTTCTAAATTACTTTCTATTGTGGAAGTTCTGAGAGTCTTATTACGCAAGGAGTGCGAACGTAAACATAAACACATATGTGTGTCTGAAATTTTGAATTACCCGTAATACCCTTTACGACTGCTAAGTGGGCTACACGGCCTGTGTGAATCAGCTACCGCATGTTGCGACGCTCTTCCGTGTGGTAGACTGATGCATGGTGCGCGTTTATTTCTGTACTGTTGTAAAAACCATTTGTTTATTCACTCAATACGAATGTACGGCTTCTTCACCGTAGTACATTTAGTTACGAGGTGAAGCATACTAAAAGTGGGAGGGGGCCGCTATCAGCCAGCATGCTATATCCACTTCGGCGACCTGAGAGGCGGCGGGTGCGCGAGTGTATCATTAAAGAACTCCTATTATCTCCAGTGACAGTGGCCCCTTTTCACTTTTAGTATGCTTCACCGCAGTACATTGCTTAGGCTTCACCGCGAAATATTAATGTATTGCGAGAAAGATTTATGCAACGTTTCTTTTGTAGCTTGCTACACCGTAATACGTGTAAATAAGCATCGTGCAGTAAAGCATACTAAGAGTGGAAAGGGCACATAGGTTTACACTGTGCTCATTATCTTCAATTGTGACATAATTTGCAAGTGCATCCGTGCTCGTGGTAAGCTTCATTGACAATTGTTTGTGCATTACAAATTCATATTGCAGGGAAGCTTACTAAAGCACATTCGCCATTATGGTACGTGTTATTCACCTGCAATGAAGGAGCACAATGCGGATTCTTGCCCCTGCTTTTGGCTGGACTGCACATGCTCTTTGAGAATTGATTCATTTCATTGATTCATTCTTTGATTAAGTGCGAGACCTGCAATGGGTAGCCCAAATATAGATTTGAGAAAACCAAAACAAATTCGGCAGTGAGGGTTGTTTTGGTGTAGACCAGTGGCCTAGTCCGGATATGAAAGAGGAGGAAGAAAAGTCGAGTCTCTCCACTTCAACATTGGGAGGCACAACTCCCACAAATAAATGCGACTCTTACTTATTTGACTTTTCTAAGGAGATTACCGACTTGCATTGGCAAGTGTTCACTTCAACAAACACTGCATGAGGTAAGCTTCCTGCGCATATTTCACCAGCTACTGCATCATTGTTTCACATAATGAGTGAAACTGCAATTTTCGTTATGCCACAACTTGCCCAATTTTGTGTTTTGCAGTAGGGTGTTAGCAGTGCTATTAAGGCACTTAAATACTCATGAATAGTAGTAGAGAAAAAAATAAAAGTAAGAAAGCAGTGGCTTTTGGTGCGTAGACTATGCATACACCTGGTGCTCTTATGGTCATTTTTTTCCTATTCGCTAAACCATTCTAAACAGGAAACGTTTATACACAGACCACAACTAAACCACAGGTATCGTTGGTAAGCAAAGTATATTTATTCGGTGACATTTCCTACAGCCCTGCTATTGGGATTTCTTTTCTTCCTTTTCAGCTGTGCAGATTCATTAAGAATTGATGAGACAGTTTGACAGTTTTATACGTTAAAAGACTTAGCAAAACCTTTTTGGGGTTGTTTTATCTTGGTTTTTGACTCTGCACATTGCATTTTACGGCATGTTTTCTGTGTTAGTTGCTTTTTCTTTATGGATCGGGCATGTCAACATTTTTTACACCATGTCAAGTATGCGGTGCCATAGACTGTTCTTAGATGGATTCTTGCCCTTTCATTCTGTACAATATGATGCCGGTTGTTTGTGTCCAAGGCCGTTATACAGCGCGATTGTAGCATTTTGCCAAGTTCTGCCTCTGCCATCCAAGTTTGAAAGATTGCTACCCACTGCTGGTGGCATGACACATGTGACATTTCTTTTTCAATAAAAGGAAGTTTGTCACTTATCCTGTGCACTGGTTGTCTCTCTGAATTGCAATTTGTTGCCTATATTTGCTCTTTTGTTACATTTCAGATTAGGAATGGCTATCATAATTGACATTTAACCATATTGCACACAACGTGGATGATATGTAATTGCTATTGATATGTAATTGACCATAAATACAATAGAAATTAATAATTGAAAAATAGTGCCTTTGCATGGTGGTGCAGCCATGAATTGTGGCTATAAGGTACCAGCGCTGCAGGTAGCACTGCTTGTGCAGAATATAGTTCAACTCTACTACTTTCAAACATCATAGTTTTTACATGCATTTGTACACCTCCAGTTTCTGTGAACAACACACATCTGGTGGAAGAGTGGCTTGCACCTGCAGTAAGGTCCAATGAATAGCCAAATTTCTGCCCGTTTTCATGCTATTCGCATATTAGTAAAGGCAGTCGTTCTTATAGTAGCCTGTTTGCCCAGTGTAGAAGCCGCTGCAGGGTGTCAGGATCTCATACACATCTTCAGCTTTGCAGGGGACACAGCATCTGGCACATAGTTTGTCACAGGCCATGTATTCGGCGCAAGTTGAGTTCACTCACTAGCAAAGGGAGAACCAAGCTTGTTGGATATGAAGTAAACCGCCTGTATACTCAGTGGCCTTCTTCATTTCGTGTGACATACGTGGTTATAGCAACCCTTGTTTTAAGCACTTCTTGTCCAGCAGCGGTCATTTGCTTTTGAAGCACTCAGGCTAGCTTTCAGCAAGCTGGACTGGAATAACACTGAAAAACCAGCAGATGTTAATTCTCGCACTTATCATGCGAAGCTTCGTACAGTATGATGACGGCGTAAATAAATGAGCGTGTTCCTCAAGGCCTTGTAGCACTTGTCACGAGTTTCGAGCAACATGATGTATAGCACTTTTTTGATCGCATGCTATAGGTTTAGCAGGTGTGGCCATGGTTTAAGTTCCGTGCAAGGTCAAGAAAACAGATATCTATGAGCAGCCCCCTGGTAAAGGAGACTCTGGGACAACTAGTGGGAAGCCTGTTGAACATCTGATTGACCCACTTGCTGGCTCCATCAGGCAAAGTGTGATAAAGTGAAGGAAGTCATCAACACATCAGAAGGTTTTCACATATAAACACTGTGCTAAGGTCATAACATGCCAACAAGTCTTAGTGTGCAGGCTATGCACGACCAACTACATATGCCTTCTGTTCGGACATTGCTCATTGTAACTAACAAGGATGGAGTGGACAAAAAAAGAACAGCAGCTCCATTAATTTGGTTTCACTGGTATCTACAGTGTTTTATAAGTGTACATTGCCATACTCCCCAATGCCTTCTTGGGTGACATCAGCAAGGACCAGCTTGAGGCAAGGGGTAATGGACGTCTTTACAAGCTAAAAAATGCATGCATACATGGAGAGCACATTGTGTTCAAAAAGTAGGCACTTCACAGGGGCACTGGAGAACGAACAGGTTATTAACAGTGGGCAAAGACAAGCTACTAAACACCCAACGCTGTTGCCATGTAATGACCTCTGAAACAATCCCCCTTAAAGAGGAAATCATCTTTGTGTATCCATAAAGAGGGCAGATGGGCAAAGCCCCTTCAGTAATGCTGCCAGCTTCAAAGGCCCATTTTGCACATCCTGAATGCTTCCTTCTTAAGACTTTGCTGGGTGCAAGCGTTCTACTGTCCAAAAGCTGTCATTGAGAGCACTGTTGGTTTGGTGGCAATAAAGTTCAGAAGCAATTGCAACAAACTTCCCTTCCTAGTTGGCCTGGATGCTCACGGTGCTTATGAAGCAGCACCATGAGGCAAGCAAGGTGAATGAATGCCTCCAAGCCCTTGTTCGTTTATCGCACTGTTCTGTTAGTAACAACCACGAGACTTGAAACCAACAAGCTCAAGTTCGGCACTCGCATGGTTACTGCGGAATATCCATGAAAAGCACAAAAACAGAAAACTCAAGGGAAAGGATAAAGCACCAATTAACACTTAGTATTGCTACAGCCCACCCCTTTCTTTTAATTTGTCTGGTCGTGCTACATCTTTTTACTATAGATAGGCATGAACTGAGGTGATGTTCCCAATCAGTGTCCAATTTTATATACACTATGTGCTGGTTTAAAGAGGTTCGAAATACTGCAATGGAAGCTTCAAGTAGAAAGCGTGCCTGGAAGAAGAAAAAAAAGCTGTGCTGCAACCATCTCTGCAACATCTTGTCCCTTTAATAAAAACTGTGCTTCCATATTAACTTGAGCCCTCCAGTATAGAGTAAAGTACCAGTGCACTTATGAACAATGAATCAATTCTCAAAGAGCATGTGCAGTCCAGCCAAAAGCAGGCGCAAGAATCCGCATTGTGCTCCTGCATTGAAGGTGAATAACACGTACCATAATGGCGAATGTGCTTTAGTAAGCTTCCCTCCAATATGAATTCGTAATGTACAAAGAATTGTCAATGAAGCTTACCACGAGCACAGATGCACTTGTAAATTATGTCACAATTAAAAATGATGAGCACAGTGTAAACCTATGTGCCCTTTCCACTCTTAGTATGCTTTACTACACGATGCTTATTTACACCCCTGTATTGCGGTGTAGCAAGCTCCAAAAGAAACTTTGCATGATTAGGCTTTTTAGGTTTATCTTTCTCGCAATACACTAATATTTCGCGGTGAAGCCTAAGCAATGTACTGCGCTGAAGCATACTAAAAGTGAAAAGGGGCCACTGTCACTGGACATAACAAGAGTTCTTTAATCATACACTCGCGAACCCGCCGCCTCTCAGGTGGCCTAAGTTGACATACTATGGTGGCTGATAGTGGCCCCCTCCCACTTTTAGTATGCTTCACCGCGTAACTAAGCTGTACTGCGACGAAGAAGCCGTACATTTGTATTGAGTGAATAAACAAATGGTTTTTACAACAGTACAGAAATAAACGCGCACCATGCATCATTCTACCACCCGAAAGAGCGTCGCAACAGACGGTAGCTGATTCACACAGCCCGTGTAGCCCACTTATCAGTCGTAAAGGGTATTATGGGTAATTCAAAATTTCAGACACACATATGTGTTTATGTTTACGTTCGCACTCCTTGCGTAATAAGACTCCCAGAACTTCCACAATAGAAAGTAACTTACAATACAAAAACGCAGAGAACACTATATGTCTCGTTTTCAACTCGGCCGTCATGCAAATGACATATAGCGCGGAAAAACGTGAACATGCTGTGTGTTAGCGTAGTAAACTTCATACTAGGCAAGGAGCTAGCACACCACAATCCTGCGACAGCCGCTAATGAGACCAAGACGGGAGCACATGTCTGTGACATGTGCTCCCGTCGAAATATTGGATCTGTAAATTTACATATAATAACCGTCAAAGATAGTTAACATGCAATTTTGGCAAAATAAGCAGACAATTGTTTTTCGTTAAACCGATGTTATTAAAAGCTGTGCTTTATTACTTGAATAAAGGTTTTGAGACCTCACTGACGTGTGATAACCAGCAGCCCACTGGTATCGATTGCAGTCCGCGCCGTTTATCGATTCAATTTGTACCGCGGCTATATTCGCGAACGGGGTGGTTCTTTGCTCTTTGAAGCATCACGCAGGTTCATTTTAATTAGGCAACAATAATGTCTCAGCCAATTTGTGCGTCCGACATTCGATAGCCGCTACCAGGCGAACACGTTTAAAAACGGTGAATTTTATCAGCTGCGGAATTTCACTGGCGTAATGTCTACGTACACGGCCACCGTCGTCAGTGATCCGCTGCCTCTGGCCGAGTAATGGCGGGTTGCTTGAAAAAATGTTCTAGCTAGCGTGAAAACTCCTCGCTGGAACGGAGCCCAGTCTGTCTGGAAACTACACAAGAAAGCGGATTACCATTGCAGCCTCTGGGTGTGTGCACCGGTGAGTAAAAAAACACTGCTTCGCATTTTCAACTTTTAATTTCTTCGGGTGCGAGGCGGATAGAACAGATTCCTGTAGTCAATTTTTTCTTTCAAGGTGGAAAATCATAATAAGGTTAATGCTCTTCAAAGGCAATTCAAACAACGCTCTTGTTATTTTGCTGCGTTGCTAAAATTTCTAACATGGAGTACAGTATAAAAATACATTGTTTTGGTTCTGTCTGCATGAATGATACACTGCGATCAGTTCACTGCACATTAGTGCAAATGTACTTCCCGTGATACAGATAGATTAATAGCATTTGATACGTAATAAAATCACTGTGTTTATTACCTAGTAGCTGGCAAAACATTTAATCGAGGCCTCACTAAGTACAGCCCGCACAGGAACACCAATGAAAGAAATGTACACTCAGAACAGTGTTGTCTGTGTGTGTGCTTTTCTGTAATAATATAATATAATATTTGGGGTTTTACGTGCCAAAACCACTTTCTGATTATGAGGCACGCCGTAGTGGAGGACTCCGGAAATTTTGACCACCTGGGGTTCTTTAACGTGCACCTAAATCTAAGCACACGGGTGTTTTCGCATTTCGCCGTGCTTTTCTGTCATGGAGCGTTTTGTGCACTGTTCTTAGCCATACATGAATCACAAGCTCACCCATGTTTCCAACATAGTAATTGAGGCTTTCTTCTTTTGCTTCCAGCCTCCAAGAAGCCGCTCATATTTGATCCCCCCTTTGGACTCTATTGTCTCTGGACGTACAAGTCAACAGTGAATGTGTCGCCACAGCGCCAGAATCCTCGCAAGGAATGTTTCTGAACACTTCAACTAGAACCCTGATTTGTTCATTAATTGTACAAACTTTTTTTCACCATTCTTTGCTGGCATGTTCGCCATTGCTTCATGATTTCTCTTTTCAGGAAGGACAAAATAAAGAATTATTGGTTTGCAAGCTGCCCATGCCAAGCCATAAGAAGCACAACGGTCACCATAAAGACAACAGCTCCTCTTGAACTATGTGCCTCACGTAGTTCAAACTAAATAAAGCTTACCAGATAAAGGGCTGTGAGCGCTACCAGGGAAGCACCAGTCTACAGTTTTGTATCGTACCGAGCGGGAATGCTTAAATTTGACATACAAGCTTACGTGATTTTTAAGGCCGTTTTATGACAATCGGAGAAGTAACGAGTTGAGTCCCAGCTTGTTTTTTTCTCGTCATGTAGCGAGCTCCTTCTTAGTAATGCACAAACTCTGTCCTCTGCTACTTGCAAATCAGATTGACGGGCATTATCACCAAGTAACACATGCTCCCTCGTAGTGTTAATTTGTTACGTGAAAGTGCAAAGAATTCTAAAGCCTTGAAAACCGCTCAGTGCAATTTTGAGGGAATGATGCTTCATGTTCACTGAAACTCTGGTAGTCACTGTTCACTTTATTATTCTCTTCTTTATTTAAAGTACGCTCAGGGCCATACGCCATTAAAGAGAGGAGTGGGTAAAACGCAGTAGAGTAAGACAAACGAACAAGAGCAGTGAGTTCTGGTAATACAATGCTTCTCATGATTATACAATGTTAGCTAATGTTTTGCAAAAAAAAGTTTGTTATCTGTTTATAGCTACGATACTTCAGGGAAGGTGGTTCCACTCCTGAGATGTGGGGGGAATCAAACATTGAAAGAAAGACTTCGTGTAGCAAGAATCAATCCCTGCATTACTGCGATGATCGATGCAGTTTGAAATGCACTTGAGGCCGCGGTATGAAGTCGTCGTGAAGTGTGATATGACGGAAAATTTATGAAATAGCGAAACATGCCGACTGCGGCGATTACCTCGGGGAATAAGTGCTGGTTAGTTTCATTAAGGTTATACTCGCTGTACGGTTATAATTAGAAAGAATGAAACGAGCAGAGCTATTTTGTACTAGTCCAAGTAATAAGACTAACGCAACTGGGATCCCATACTGCAGATGCATATTCAAGTTTTCAGCGTATTCATCATCATCATCATCAGCCTGGTTACGCCCACTGCAGGGCAAAGGCCTCTCCCATATTTCTCCAACAACCCCGGTCATGTACTAATTGTGGCCATGCCGTCCCTGCAAACTTCTTAATCTCATCCGCCCACCTAACTTTCTGCCGCCCCCTGCTACGCTTCGCTTCCCTTGGGATCCAGTCCGTAACCCTTAATGACCATCGGTTATCTTCCCTCCTCATTACATGTCCTGCCCATGTCCATTTCTTTTTCTTGATTTCAACTAAGATGTCATTAACTCGCGTTTGTTCCCTCACCCAATCTGCTCTTTTCTTATCCCTTAACGTTACACCTATCATTCTTCTTTCCATAGCTCGTTGTGTCGTCCTCAATTTGAGTAGAACCCTTTTCGTAAGCCTCCAGGTTTCTGCCCCGTAGGTGAGTACTGGTAAGACACAGCTATTATATACTTTTCTCTGAAGGGGTAACGGCAACCTGCTGTTCATGATTTGGGAATGCCTGCCAAACGCACTCCAAACCATTCTTATTCTTCTGATTATTTCCGTCTCATGATCCGGATCCGCCGTCACTACCTGCCCTAAGTAGATGTATTCCCTTACGACTTCCAGTGCCTCGCTGCCTATTGTAAATTGCTGTTCTCTCCCGAGACTGTTAAGCATTATTTTAGTTTTCTGCATATTAATTTTTAGACCCACTCTTCTGCTTTGCCTCTCCAGGACAGTGAGCATGCATTGCAATTGGTCCCCTGAGTTACTAAGCAAGGCAATATCATCAGCGAATCGCAAGTTACTAAGGTATTCTCCATTACCTTTTATCCCCAATTCTTCCCAATCCAGGTCTCTGAATACCTCCTGTAAACACGCTGTGAATAGCATTGGAGATATCGTATCTCCCTGCCTGACGCCTTTCTTTATTGGGATTTTGTTGCTTGCTTTATGGAGGACTACGGTGGCAGTGGAGCCGCTATAGATATCTTCCAGTATTTTTACATATGGTTCATCTACACCCTGATTCCGTAATGCCTCCAAGACTGCTGAGGTTTCGACTGAATCAAACGCTTTCTCGTAATCAATGAAAGCTATATATAACGGTTGCTTATATTCTGCACATTTCTCTATCACTTGATTGATGGTGTGAATATGGTTTATTGTTGAGTAGCCTTTACGGAATCCTGCCTGCTCTTTTGGTTGACAGAAGTCTAAGGTGTTCCTGATTCTATCTGCAATTACCTTAGTAAATACTTTGTAGGCAACAGACAGTAAGCTGATCGGTCTATAATTTTTCAAGTCTTTGGCGTCCCCTTTCTTATGGATTAGGATTATGTTAGCGTTCTTCCAAGATTCCGGTACGCTCGAGGTCATGAGGCATTGCGTATACAGGGTGGCCAGTTTCTCTAGAACAATCTGTCCACCATCCTTCAACAAATCTGCTGTTACCTGATCCTCCCCAGCTGCCTTCCCCCTTTGCATATCTCCTAAGGCTTTCTTTACTTCTTCCGGCGTTACCTTCGGGATTTCGAATTCCTCTGGACTATTTTCTCTTCCATTATCGTCGTGGGTGCCACTGGTACTGTATAAATCTCTATAGAACTCCTCAGCCACTTGAACTATCTCATCCATATTAGTAATGATATTGCCGGCTTTGTCTCTTAACGCATACATCTGATTCTTGCCAATTCCTAGTTTCTTCTTCACTGTTTTTAGGCTTCCTCCGTTCCTGAGAGCATGTTCAATTCTATCCATATTATACTTCCTTATGTCAGCTGTCTTACGCTTGTTGATTAACTTCGAAAGTTCTGCCAGTTCTATTCTAGCTGTAGGGTTAGATGCTTTCATACATTGGCGTTTCATGATCAGATCTTTCGTCTCCTGGGATAGTTTGCTGGTATCCTGCCTAACGGAGTTACCACCGACTTCCATTGCACACTCCTTAATGATGCCCACAAGATTGTCGTTCATTGCTTCAACACTAAGGTCCTCTTCCTGAGTTAAAGCTGAATGCCTGTTCTGTAGCTTGATCTGGAATTCCTCTATTTTCCCTCTTGCCGCTAACTCATTGATCGGCTTCTTATGTACCAGTTTCTTCCGTTCCCTCCTCAGGTCTAGGCTAATTCGAGTTCTTACCATCCTGTGGTCACTGCTGCGCACCTTGCCGAGCACGTCCACATCTTGTATGATGCCAGGTTTAGCGCAGAGTATGAGGTCTATTTCATTTCTAGTCTCGCCGTTCGGGCTCCTCCACGTCCACTTTCGGCTATCCCGCTTGCGGAAGAAGGTATTCATTACCCGCCTATTATTCTGTTCCGCAAACTCTAGTAATAACTCTCCCCTGCTATTCCTAGTGCCTATGCCATATTCCCCCACTGACTTGTCTCCAGCCTGCCTCTTGCCTACCTTGGCATTAAAGTCGCCCATTAGTATAGTGTATTGAGTTTTCACTTTACCCACCGCCGATTCCACGTCTTCATAGAAGCTTTCTACTTCCTGGTCATCATGACTGGATGTAGGGGCGTAGACCTGTACAATCTTCATTTTGTACCTCTTATTAAGTTTCACAACAAGACCTGCCACCCTCTCGTTAATGCTATAGAATTCCTGTATGTTACCAGCTATATTCTTATTAACCAGGAATCCGACTCCTAGTTCTCTTCTATCCGCTAAGCCCCGGTAGCACAGGACGTGCCCGCTATTTAGCACTGTATATGCTTCTTTTGGCCTCCTAACTTCACTGAGCCCTATTATATCCCATTTACTGCCCTCTAATTCCTGCAATAGCACTGCTAGACCCGCCTCACTAGATAACGTTCTAGCGTTAAACGTTGCCAGGTTCATATTCCAATGGCGGCCTGTCCGGCCTGTTTGAGCGTATTAGCGTCTTGTAAAGGTGTATTTTTAAACTAGACAGTGCTTTGGAAAAGTTGCATTGTAAGTACCCGAGCAGGTGAATAACACTGATAATTATATATTGCATACTAGCCCACTTTATATTATTTGTAGTGCGTACCCCAATGTACTTATAGGACATGGCGAAATCTAAGGGAACATTGTTAAGATGGTAAGTGATAGGATTAAAATTAGGTCAGGATATTGCACTTTTCATTTCTTAATTACAAAAGGCTCATGTACACTTTGCATAAAATCAGTAACTAGGCTAGCCCTGCACCGTAAGAGATGGCTAGAACAGGCAACTTCGCACAACTGGCCTACTCCACACTTCTCAAACATGACAAACGAATAAAATCAATTTTTCTTTCTCTTCAAACAGCAAATGACATACCTGAGGACTGTGTGTTCACAAAAAGTTTTTGAAATATACTCGAAGTTTGGCTTAACATTCAGCCAATCAACAGTGGACGAGCAACGGAAGCCTCAGCATGGGAACTCATCGTCACGGCCCTTACAAGTATGCTTGATTGTTGAAACATTGGCTATAGGCTGAGGCTTCCCTTTCTCACCTCTGTTATTCACCTGAAGTCTTCATCTCCTTATGACCTTTTTGCATTGTTTGAACAAGCAAATCGAGATGTTTTTTCGACATGAACCATAAATTGCATTTTACAAGGATCCGAGAGCATTAGTTCGGCATAATTATATGTTTATTTAGTGTCCTTGTTTATACACAATATTTTCAGAGGTCCTTGTAAGCACTGTCGTCTCCGTGACGTTCCTCGCCTTCGTACGCATACTCCACTTTTGTCAAAGCCTTTACTGCTGCACCTGAACACTAAATGTCCAGCAGAAATATCCTGAACACACAATATATGATCTAAAATATAGCATAACGTTTATTTTTCCCTCTACACTTCGTGCCTATCGCCAATGTGTTACGAAGACAATGCGACATTGCATCTCGAGCTTGCCTTACTGACAGTACATCTTTGCCGAGCACTTCTTTCGTTTCATTTTTTTAATCTAGCTGAAATTGTCGAAGGCAGACAACATACGCATAGTACAAAACACGTCAAACAGCATTTTACACAACACAAGTACGAGTGTAGCCGAGCACAACATCGTTGTCCTTCCTTTAGCGGCACGCCACAGACGAAGAGAAAACTTCGCTCGATGTCAGTTTTTATTTCTGGTAAATAGATGACTATCTGTGTTTCTTTATGTTGTAAACTCGATGATTGACAGCCTTAGCTCCACCTGACTTGTAAGAAAATTGTGGGCACGTACTGCTTCATTCACGACTGACATAAAACAATACAAGCTTACTTGTCTGACGTGTTTCTTTTTCCCACTTGAGGCCTCTCTGTCACCTGGCGGTATTATAAAGGTATTGGTAGTCATTTCAGAGTATCGTGCACACGAACATCACTCCGAAAACGGTAGCAAAACGCCCAAAACCAGCGATTGAGCAGCGCAATCAACCCAACCAGCCACTACCGCAGCGGCCATATTGCTCACTACGTAATGCTGATTATATTAGTTTTGATTTTGCCATCCCCATCTCTCGGTCACATACTATAGTTCACGACGCCACCACTACTCTTGTTTTCGTTGCACTGTGGACGGTACAGTTTCCCTTCTCTAAGTTTGTATAGGTGTTCTGTGGTGCGAGCTTGGCGATGGATGAGAGTGAAGCAGGGTCGTCTTCTCTGAGCGTTGCGCGGGAGCGGAAGGCTTTGAGCCGTCGTCACCAAGTAGCGTCTGACCAACCCGCTTATACCGCCCGGCGATTTGCTTCACTGGGGAGGGTCCGGAATGCAGCACGCGTCGCACCGCCGAGATCAATGTAGCGACCGCGTTCGGTCTTTGTCCATTTGTGCTTCGACGCTGCGCATGTTCGCGGCGTCTCTTTGCATGTCTAGCACTTCGCTTTCCCTGTTGCGCAACAGGTGTCTCACCATCGCACGATGCGTGTCGACCGAAGCCTAATCACAGTCATGTCTAGCGACCGACCTAGGCATAGCCGTCATACCTCATTTGACGATGATTGTATACCTAAATATAATAATTATATTGAATTGTGTTCGGACTTTGTGTCTTTGTTGTTTTGTTACTTTTGTTCAATAGCTGTCCGTTTGCTTTTCGCTGTCCTGTTTGTAGCATTGCGACGATGCTTTTCGAGAGAGGGGCGTTGACTGGTGTACTTGTTTATCTTTTTTGTGTGACCGCTTTTGACCGTCTAACACAATACTGGCAGTGGCTTAGCTCGGCTAGGCCAGGATATACGTAGCGAAAGCTAAGGCATAGCATGGTTAGCCTTGGTTAATCTTGACTGCAAGTCCAGGTTAGTCTGGTTGTCTAGCTATGTTGCGGCGTTTACCCAGTCGCTCAGCGCGCTGCTCGTCTGTTTTCTGGGCTATTAGTTTCCTCTTCATCTCGTTCCGATGTCGATTCCAGGCCTCCTCCTGCTTATCAGAATTGTCGCCGTCCATACTGCCGCCTTAACTGTGGTTGCGGCGGACGCAAGCTCTCCATTTCAATCCTCCGGCATGTTATCAGGCATGCAACGCAGCTGGCGAAGCAAGCGGAGGCGACCGCAACGACGAAGAACGTGCTGTGACGAGGAAAGTGGTATAGGAACGCGGTGTGACGAGGAACGCGGTGTGACGTCATGTGCCTCCTCGGAGCACGGCCACGTTGAAATCGCAAGTTCGCGGCCAGTAAAGCTTTCGCTTTAATATTATCACTCAGTGCGGGATGCGCCCAAATGTATCGAAAGTTTCTCGAAGGTTATCGGTGGTTTTATCTGCTGCCTGTTGCCACCGGAGCTTGTGTAATCTCCGACGCGAATTGTTTACAACTTTATAGAAGACACGCAGGCACCAGGAATTATTCTAGAACCTTTGATCACTCATGCATAAAACCCAACGTCCATGATGGGCAGATCAGATTTTCGACAATCGCTGTGTTCGCCAACTTCGTTGTGCTTTAAGTGTAGCCTATTATGGGCACAGCTTCGCCCAATCAAATTTAGTTTCGTCACTCACAGTATTGCGACTGTGTTCTTTACGGTCACTACTGCCAGACAATATATATATATATATATATATATATATATATATAATTTGCGCAACTGACGGTGCTCAGCTTTCACTTCTCTCCTCAAAGAAGCAGGATGTGTGTCGACCAAGCCCCTTAACAACACTATGCAATTTTGTGAACACGGTTCATGGATCAGGGACTTAGCAGCGGTGCAGCGTAATAACACATTTCTTTCGCATTTGCCGCTAAATCTCGTCTGTTTATCAGAGTGTTTTACCTGAGCGTGTTTACGCTCCGCTAAGCAACTAAGCGGGGCGGAAGAGTGAATGCGCATGCGCCGTCGGCTTAGTCGTAAGCGGGCTAGCGGAGCGAGGAACACGGTCCGCTTAGAAGCTGCCTGAGCGGAGCGTGCCGCGGACCGCTTTGGCTAGTGTTGGCGTCAGAAAGGATTGGATTGGTTGCAAAAAGCAAGCGCGCTGGCTATCACGTGACGTTCCCCGAGACGGCACTTTATTTTCCATTGGATAATATGGACCGGTAACGCCTTACAAGTGCACGTTTAGATACTTCATGGAGCAATAAGTTGTATATATTATATACATTTATACTTTTTGCTGTATAGATGTGATCAATAGGTGTATTTATTTTCTTTCATTACCCTGAATTTGGCCAGGGGGCGCTGCAACTACGAAAGGTCGGGGTCTGGTTTGGATTTTGTGGCGAATGGACGTGCTTTTCGGGGCTCCGTGGCGACGACGAAATTATAAGTTCTTGTGCATGCTTTGGGCTTGCTTCTTTTTTTAATTTGTCGATTTTTGCATTTAAACAGTAATTGTGGGGTTTTCATTTTCTTGCCTTTTTTGTCTCTCGTATTTCGGGTGCGCGGGTGTGCTTCGTGTACATTTGTTTTGCAGGCTGATTAGAGCGTCCTTTCGTGCCACGTGTTCCAACACGTGCAGCCGGGAGGGCCATTGAGTGTTTGTAGTTTTTAAATAGCAGCTTTGAAGTGGCAAGACAAATAGCTATTAGTGGTTTTACTGTGCATGTTTGGTTGAAAAGTGAGAGCGTGGTCGCGTAGTTGAGCGCGTGCGAGAGCGTGTCGTACCTTCGTTCTCCACGGCATTGATTGTTTTTGAAACTGTGGTGAGAATTGCTTTGCGGCATTTTGAGGATTTGGATCCTGTGCGTATCGGTTTTTTCTAAAAGGCACGTGCTCTGCATTGATATAGTATTATAGTATTTGCAAAAAAGCCGTGCAATACATGGCGAGAAAGCCGGTAAAACAGGCAGTACGGGGGTGGGGGTCCCTCAAGGCAGATGAGGAGACGGATGAGAATGGAGAGGGCGTCGAATCAACCGGCACACAATGTGATGTCGATACTAGGCTGTAGAAAATGAAGGCTTTCCAGGAAGAGCTTCTCAAACCAATGCAAGAGCTCAAAAATGAGCTAAACAGGGAGCGTGAGGCATGGAAGGTAGTTGAAAAGAGATTTGAAGCAGCCGAGGAAAAGCTGGACAGGGCCGCCATTGTGACCGAGAATGTGCGTGACAATGGAACGCAGACCCCCGACGCGACTGCCGAGGGAGGGTCAGAGAAATACATTGAACGCAGGCAGGGTGATGAAGGGTTAGCTGGAAAGAGCAGCGTGGAAAGAGCACTACGGCCGCTACGCGGAAAAAGCAGGAGCCCAGGGGACAATGCCCCTTCTCGAGTCCGAATCACGCGGAATATGACAAAGGGAAGCAGGGAGAGGCAGGAGAGAGTGAAACGGTGATTATCGCTGGCGACTCAAACCTGGCTGGGTGCTCAAAAGCAATTGTGGAGAGGGTGACAGGCGACAAAAAAGTGCCGGTAGGGACATTTCCAGGGCGCACACTGGGTTCTGTCATGGAGCTTGCAAAAGAAAAGCTCGCGGAAAATGCCGACGTGCGCAGCCTCGTCATAGTAGCAGGTGGGCTAAATGACGCCCTAAACAGGAAAGGACGAGGACTAGCCCAGCGTTTGGCGAAGGGGGGGGGGCGGACGACTTGCGTGAGCTATCCCTTCAGGTGCAGATCGTGGTGTGCACGGTTGCGGAGGTCCCTGTGCGTGACAGTCACGTACAAAAAGCCGTAGTGGCTGCTAATGAGACAATATGGAAAAGGAGCCGAGAGAAAGGCTTCGAGGTTGTCGAAGTAAACAGGGAAGTGAGAAGTTGTGGTGGTTTTAAACGAGACGGGATCCACTTCAATTACATGCTAGCACGAGAAGTGGCATTTCCAACGAGCTATGGAAAGAAGAATGATAGGTGTAACGTTAAGGGATAAGAAAAGAGCAGATTTGGTGAGAGAAAAAACGCGAGTTAATGACATCTTAGTTGAAATCAAGAAAAAGAAATGGGCATGGGCAGGACATGTAATGAGGAGGGAAGATAACCGATGGTCATTAAGGGTTACGGACTGGATTCCAAGGGAAGGGAAGCGTAGCAGGGGGCGGCAGAAAGTTAGGTGGGCGGATGAGATTAAGAAGTTTGCAGGGACGGCATGGCCACAATTAGTACATGACCGGGGCTGTTGGAGAAATATGGGAGAGGTCTTTGCCCTGCAGTGGGCGTAACCAGGCTGATGATGATGATGATGATGATTATGATGATGATGATGACGAGAAGTGGGCTGGCGACTTGGTGGCCGCGCTGTTGCTTCTTCAGGGGGCCCGCGGGCGCTCAGGAGGTCAGAGTAGATAGTAATGAAGAAGCTCCCCTAGGGGAACATCAGAAGAGCATCGCCGTCGATAACAGAAAAAGGAGGAAAGCAAGAAAAAGAGCTCGCCATGCAATAGGCTACATGAATATGCAGGGCGGCAAAAGAAAGAAAAGTGGGCAGAGATTGAGGAGCAGTTAAACAGAGAACAAATAGGGGTGTATGCGGTTACAGAAACCCACCTTAGAGACTCAGAAGAGCCGCCAGTTACTGAAAATTATGTTTGAGAAGGGTGCAACAGAACTAAGCCGGAAAAAAAAGGGAGGGGGAATCGGAACGCTCATCCATAAGGGAGCCAAATGAAAGAGAGTAAATTCACAATATCAAGAGCATCTTTGGTTATCAGGTACAATGAGTGGGAAAGAAACTTGACTGGGTGTTGCGTATTTGTGGACCGGAAAAAATTCCACAAAGAAGAATAAACAGTTAGCCGAATGCATAAGCGCTGATATTAAGGGTTTCGGGAGTGGTGCTAAAATTCTCCTATCTGGGGACATGAATGCCCTCATACAGAATTTAGATGGCTATACCGACAATAACGGGAAGTCAATGCTGGACCTTTCTGAGCGACATAACCTCGTGATCGTGCATACAGGGCCTAAGTGTCAAGGACAGATCACGTGGAAAGTGGGAAACCGGCAATCGACCATTGATTACTGTCTGATGACAGAAGGAATTCATGATAAGTTGAGAGAAATGGTCATCGATGAGGAAGGGTTTAGCAGCATAGGGAGTGACCATAAACGCATCATTTTGAAAATTCGATATGTAGCTGGCACAGGGAGCAAGGAGAGCAAAATGGCCATTTCAAATTTGAACGCTGTAGAAATAGCAAATACAGTCACTAGAATTGAGAAAGAACTTGGCAAATGGCCAAGTAAAGAGTGGGAATATGGTGAGCTTCTAAGTGTAATAACGACAGAAATACGGAAAGAGAAACAACGTGTTCGTTGGAAAGGAAAAAAGAAACCGAAAATCTGGTGGAACAAGGAGATATGAGAAGCGATCGCTGAACGACAGAAAGCATCTCGAGAGCACAGGCAGGCAAAGAAGTCGCAGTTGCCACAGGAAGAAGTAACCAGTAAATGGGAAATATATCAGAGAAGAAGTCTATGGTTCAAATACTGGTGCAAGCAAAATTAAAAGGTGAAAGTGAACGCTGGTTGTCAGAAATACGTGAGGAAAAGAAGGCCGCACCTAGAATATTTTGGAATCACATAAAATTATTAGGCAGGAAATCAACAGCAATACAACAACATATCCTGGACAAAGATGAAAACAGACTGGAAGGAGAAGCGGCAATAAATTACATCCAAAAAGTAACAGCCGAATCTTTCCAAGGCAATGACGAGGTTTTATTTGGAGAAAAAAAGAGCACGAAAGACACCCATGTGGCAAAGGAGCTGGTGCTGACAAATTTAAACTGGACGAAAGCGGAAGAGAAAATTCCTAAGCGCACAGCCCAAGGTCTAGACGAGGTTCCCGTTAGGCTGATAAATGAACTAGGACGAAAAAGTAAGGAAGCTCTGGTGAAAGCAGTGGAAAAAACTTTAAAAGATAGGCGAATACCAGACAGTTGGCGACAAATTAGAATGAACTTAATTTATAAAGGTAAGTGGGAGAAAGACAGAATTCACTCGTATAGACCGTTGACCATTACATCGGTAATATACAGGCTAGCAATGCAGGCAATGAAATTAAAGCTTCAAGCATGGGCAGAGAATAATGACATTTTGGGAGAGCTTCAAAATGGCTTCAGAATAGGTAGGCGTTTGGATGATAACTTGTTTGTTCTTACTCAGAGTGTTAAAATTTCAGAAGCAGAAAGCAGACCGTTGTATGTGGCCTTTTTAGACCTTACAGGAGCCTACGACAACGTAGACGGCAACATTTTGTGGGACATTCTGGAAGCGGAAGGCTTAAGTAACGATTGTCTACAGCTTCTGAGAGAGATTTATCTAGAAAATACCGTTTGCGTTGAATGAGAAGGGATGAGGAGCGAGGAGAAAGTTCATATCAACAAGGGTCTGAGGCAGGGGTGCCCTTTATCCCCGCTGCTGTTTATGATGTACATGGTGAGGATGGAGAGGGCGCTAGAAGGAAGTAATATCGGGTTTAATCTCTCATACAGACAGGCGGGTACAGTAGTAGAGCAGCAACTCCCAGGTTTATTTTACGCGGACTACATTTTACGCGGCTAACAAGCAAAGTGATTTGCAACGTCTGGCTAATATCTGTGGACAGGGAGGCAACAATTTAGGTTTGAAATTTAGTGTTAGAAAATCGGGTGTTATGGTATTCAACGAAAACACTGAAGAGACAGTGGAGATACAGGGCCAGGAAATACCTCGGGCAACAGAACATTAATACCTTAGTATATGGATAAACCAAGGCAATAGATTTATGGAAACACAGGGAAAAACCATAACAGTAAAAGGGAAGAGAAATGCAGCCATAATTAAGCACAGAGCGCTATGGGGATACAATAGGTACGCGCTCCTCCGAGCTATATGGAAAGGTGTAATGGTTCCAGGACTTACTTTTGGGAATGCGGTTGTTTGCTATAAATCAGGGTTACAATCAGCATTCGATGGGAACCAAAGGTCAGTGGGTCGCCTCGCACTGGGCGTTCACGGGAAGACTATAAATGAAGCTGTGGAGGGTGATATGGGCTGGACTAGTTTTGAAGTGAGGGAAGCTCGCAGTAAAATTCAGTATGAAGAACGGCTGAGGAATATGGAAGAAAGTAAATGGGCTGGGAGAGTGTTCAGGTATCTATACAGGAAAAACATTGATTCACAGTGAAGGAAACGAACTAGCAAGCTTACCAGCAAGTATGCGGCCTTAGGGTGGACAACACTGCAACAAAGAAGGCCCAGCGGAGAGTCAGAGAGGCTGAATTAATCTCATGGGTGGCGGCAATGGAAAAGAAACCTGCCATGAGTAACTACTTAACAGGAAAAAACGAAATCAGGAAAGAAACCATTTGTGATAACTCAAAGGGAAGCTCATTACTTTTCGAAGCGAGATCTGGATGCCTTAGAACACGCACCTATAAAGCGAGATATAAGAAGGAAGAAGAAGCTTGTGCTTGCTGCAGTAAAGCTAGGTAACCTAGGGAGCATGTTTTATTAGAGTGTGAAGACGTTTACCCAGCGGTTGATTTCGGCACCACTGGCCTCCTTGAAGCCCTTGGGTTCAGAGGGAGCAGTGGTAAAGCAAACATGTCCGCAATAGACATTAGTAAGAGGTGATTAGTAGATTGGTGGAAGAAAAATAAGGAAATGAAAAAAGACGGAGGCGTACAAAAGCACAGTTCGCCATAGGGGATCAGATATTTTGAGCGTGGTAGTTCATAGTGTTTTTTTTTCTCTTATCTTTTTTATTGTTTAACCTAGGTAGGATATTAGGCAGTATAGTAGCAAGAGCTTGGTGGCGCAATCCACCGCCCCGTTCCAAAGGGGATGCTCATAACATCCATCCATCCGTCCGCGCCGCCCCGCTAAACGTATAACTAAAACGTGAAAATCGTCGCCGCTCCGCTGTGGCGTAGCGGGGCAGCTCGGAGCGGAGCGTACCGTAAAAGCACTCAACTAAAACACTCTATTTATTTAGAGCGCACTCCGGCTGTCTCTGTAGACCACTAACCCTCTACGTACGTGCCCCGTAAGCGCCGTCGGTGTGGAGCCCCATGAAAATACCTTCACGCCAACAGCGGCTGTTCCAACGCGCCTCGAGGCAGTTTCATCAATTAGTAGGCCAGCTTTATTAAGAACTTTTGTAGGCCAATTTTGTTAATATTGCTCACCCTAGTTTTGAACGAATAATATTAGGCACTAATGTGAGACGAGAAATATGACTGGGAAGTAAATTAGAGGTTTCCATATCTTATAGAAATAAAAAAATGATGAAAATAATGCTAAAATCCATGACAGCAGCGAGCCATCTGAGCGCACATATGAAAGAGGCAATGAATCCACTCTCATTAAATAAGGCAGCAGCGCGTTTAAATAACTCGAGACAAGCTTTTTGAAACTTTCAATCTTAGGAGTGATGGTTGTTGCATACAGAGTATTGTTTTTCTTACGTTAAAAACGACATTTACAGGTATGGTGCGCGATGGCTTCACAGCGCCGTAAGATGTCACGTCATAATTACGTAAAAGTACCTTGCATACACAAATGCCCTCCCAATCCATGGGCGAACGCAAAAGATATATATTAATGAAACATGATGTCATACTCAGCATTCAAATAAAATAATAAACCCATATTTTAAAAAAAAAGGTGACGAAAAAAAATATAAGTTCAACAAACTTTCATCTACTTCTATTGCCGAATTCCCGGTGTTCGTATTCATATTATTTCGTCACCTGTAAGATTGCTTTCTCTTCTCCGGTGCCCTGTTTTTAAATCCTACGTAAGTTTGGATGACCCACCCTTCCGTCCACTATTCATGATTGGTTACTTGATATGTTATATTCTGTTTTCCTTCGTTTCAGTGGTTCCTTCCAATACTACGGACGTTTCTATTCGAGCAATTCTACAGACGATGACGGAGAAGAGCAACCACAGGTCGTACCAGACAGCGTCACAGTGCACACAAACCAATGTATGTTTCTTGTTTCTCTTTCCAGTTCATTACTGTTCGCCACAGCTCTCTAAAAAAATTGATAGTGCTCAGGGCGCTTCCGAGATCAAACGGGATTGTCTTGGACTAGCTAGCTCTACCGCAGGAGTTGTGTCGATGTATTGGCTCAAAAGGATTAATATTCCATGGGATATTACCTACTACCAATATACTAAACAGATGAGCTCTTCATTTGAAACTCGTTAAAAATATGGTTACGCAGAAATCAATGAAAGTGATCATCCAAGTAATAAAATAGCTTTGTTTCCGCTCTCCTTTGTCACTGCGTTTTGCAGCATACCGAGTGTTTCCTTGCTCAGCACAGCACAGTCATCGCTTTTCTAAAGTTTCTTCGATCTGGGCACGGCTCAGGGGCGTCATATAACAAGTTCGCAGATTGGCCCAAAGGAGAACGAAAAGTTTTGTTGATATTGCAGAAGACGCCAGGTGCGGCAGCAGTGAACTTGCTGCCGCTAGTTGGCGGCTGTCCATGATTGCAGTTTTTGGAGTGTTTTGTTTCACAGGTTGTGGCAACATGTCATTATTCAATAGGGATGGGCGGCTTCTCCAGTACATCTAAGGGGCAACGGGGGACACCTTGGCTAGAAATAGGACATGTTTGGGACATCGGGGCTAGCCGACGCCTTCACGTGCAAGGGGATGATGCGATCAGCCGCATCGGCCGCACATCCCGCCAACCTGCTCCTGTTTCGGTGGCCCGAACTTTCGTACCGCCCAGGCTTAAGGTAGCATCCCCCCATGCCTCTCGGGTGCCCTGAAGATCCTGCGCCTCCAGCTTTATTATAAACCCAGGTACACTCCTGAAGACTCCATTTGCTGTTACATGTGTTGTTCTAGAGCAGCAGTAAAAATAACTCAGTGCCCCTCCACACAGTGAAGAAGGATATGCTTGTATGTGTGCCCCTTACCGTCTGCTTCACCTCCGCCAAGGGTCGACCCAGCATTGCACTATTTCGGAATGGGCCCACGTTTGGGAAGTGCTGAACCTCTGCTCCACCACCGCCGTGGGTCAGCCCGGCATTGTACTATCTTCGGGATCTGCCCACGTATGGGGTGTGCTTAACGCCTGCTTCACCTCCGCTGGGAACGACCAGTGGCCGGTGAACGAGTGGACACACGTCACCTCGGCTCCGCGATTTTTGGCCTGTGAAGGCAAAATTTCAACCCGGGATGACCTGATTCCGCTCAAGAACGGTCAGTGAAGATGTTCGGCACCTGTTTTCACCAGTTTGTGTCAAGTTTCTTCTGTTTTTCAAGCCCCCAGAGTGACTTCTGTTCCCGAGCCGGGCACGGCCATGCTAGTCTTAAAGTAGACCAAGCGTTTCCGAGCAACCCAGAAGCGGCCGCCGGTTCGTCCTCAGATTACCGACGTTTCTAAGTCATATCCCGCCTCCATGGAGCCGTCTAGCAAGATGGTATACTTTTTTGAAGGTGAAGATATCTCACCGGAAGAGATCGCAAATGATCCCCGGTGGAATAGAGCCGTGAAACCCGGAAAATGGCCAAACCAACTTCCCACGCTGCGCTGTCGGCGACCACCTGCGACGCGCCCGCTCAACAATCAGCCGACCTGGCCGCATAGGCTCAGCCAAAACAAGGAAATCCATCTTCTCCGAAGCTTCGGCAGCATGCTCCGCTACCTTAACTGTCCCCCACGAACCTCAAGATTATTGTCCGTCTGGGCGACGGCAGTCCCACTCGTCTGTAACATGGTTCATGTCGACTAGAACGACGCGCGGCTGCATGATCGCCTCAGGATCAACTCGCGTAGCAGTTCATTCACAATCAGGATGCCAGCGGTTGATGGGGTACAACGGGATGTGTAAAATTCCACGACAATGAATGAACTTTATTTCCCTTTTAAGAGGAAGGAGGGGCCGCGGAGGAGAGAGGGAGGTCCAAGTACTACAGTCCCAGCCGGCGTCCGTCAATCATTATGTGGCTAAAAGTCCGTCTACCGGTCGTGGTAGGCCTCTGCTTCCTCCTCAGCCCACCTCAGGACTCGGTCCTGTAGGGTGGGATCGGACCTGCGCAGGGCAGTCTCCCACAGCTCCTCGCTACTAATTAATGATTTGGGCTTGCGGGGGGGGGGAGTTTTGATGGGGCATTGCCACATGATATGGGCGAGATCTGCAATCGGGACAGGGCAAAATTGACACTTGGGTGTCGGGTGTGTGGCGGGAAGTAAGTGCAAAGTTCGCGGGGTAACAAAAGTGCGAGTTTGTAGTTGTCGCCAGAGTATTTCTCTCTGGCACGTTCTCGGCACAGAGAGAAGTGGATACATAATGCGTTGGTTTCTGTAATGTGTGCAAATTTCATGGAATGTGACGAGTGTGTCTTTATTGTTGTCTTGTTGGGAGTCATTGGGTTCTAGAGTTAGGCCCATATTTGCAGCCACTCGGTCCGTGAATCCTCGAGCAGCGGCATGAGCTATTTCGTTGCCATGGAGTCCTTGATGTGCTGGAGTCCATACGAGAGCGATGTCGTGATCTGGTGGGTAAGCTACAAGTAGAGAGTGCGCGAGGTTTTTAATGTAGCCGTTACTGAAGCTCCGGATAGCAGTCTTAGATTCATAAATGATGACGTCACAATCGGGTAGCCGCGACGCGAGTGCAATGGCGGCCTCTTCCGCGTCGCCCGCCGAAGTGGTCTTGACTGATGCTGAATAAACAGTGTTGCCCTAGTTGTCTACGACCGCTAGAGCATAACAATGTTTAGTAGTGTAGGCTGCAGCGTCCACATAGTAGACTCCTTCAGCCTGTCCATAGCTGTGTTGTAGAGCCTTGGCTCGAAGTTTGCGGCGTTGAACGTGAAATTCGGGGTGCAGGTTTCTGGGTAAGGGCTGGATGTGGTATTGGCCGTGTATGTTCGGAGGAAGTTGATGTCGCTTGCTCTCGTTGAATGGTGGATCATGATGAACTTATCTCCGGATCTCACGCCCAGCTTCATTGGTGGTGAGTCTGTGGTACTGCGATGATAGATGGGCTTCGGTTAATTCTTGAAGGGTATTTAGTGTGGCCGTGGCCATCACTCTTTGTGTGTATCAATAATTGGAATACCAAGAGCGCCTTTCTGTATCTTGCGGATCAAGCAATTCACAGTATCCTCTTGCTGCCTAGAGAGGAAGAGATACGGTAGTGCGAAGGTGATTTTGCTTAAGACAAAAGCCTTGATTAGCTGAATTAGCTCCTTTTCTCGAAGCCCTTCGTGTTTGTTGGAAATCCTCCCTATCAGGCGGAGCGTATTATCTACCGTTGTTTGTAGTGCTTGCAAGTTATGCTGATTTGTTCGGTTACATTGGAGGTGTAATCCTAGGACCCTGATCCTGCCTACTTGGGGTATAGGATGCCTTTCAATCGTGAGTTGTATATTCGGGGGTGAAGTCCTCAAGCGTCTCGTGGGGCGCAGAAGGAGAAGCTGCGATTTGGTGGGGGAGCACCTGAGATTCAACTCGTGACCTACTTGTTCGACCTGATCAATTGCTGCTTGGAGGCTGTCTTGAATGTGCCCGTGAGAACCTGCAGTAATCCGCAGCGTAATATCATCCGCGTACCGTGTGCATCGGAAGTCAGGAATCTTCTTGAGTGTGAAGGCTAAAGCTTGCATAGCCAAATTGAAGAGGAGGGGGGGAAAGTACTGCCCCTTGGGGTATGCCAGTGCCTCCTAAACTTATTTGGCCAGATTGTTCACTGCCTAATTGTAGGGTCCCAGTGCACTTCGCGATCAAGCTGCGTATAAAGCGATAGATTCGCTGCCCGCAGTTTATATTGCTAAGTTCGCGTAGTATGGCCAAGTGGGACACGTTGTTGAAGACGCCCTTGATGTCGAGGCCGACCAACGCTTGTGTGTCAAGTGCGCCACTCGATTCGATAATGTCTTCTTTGAGCCTTAGCATGACATCCTGACAAGAAAGAGAGTTGGGAAAGCCAGTCATTTCCGAAGGGAACAAGTGATTATGTTCAATATATTTGGGGAGGCGTAAGTGGATTACGTGGATGGATGAAGTGAGAGAAACTGGACGGAAGTTATCAATGTGAATTGGCTCATTCGGCTTTGGAATGAAGATCACTTTGGCTGCTTTCCATTGTTGGGGTATCTCCCCCTCTTTGAGAAACTGGTTGTAATACTCGGTGAGTTTGCGTATGGATTGCTCATCGAGGTTGCGAAGCCTTTTATTGGTCACAGAGTCTGGGCCTGGTGCCGTGGGGATTCGCACTCGGTGGAGGGCATGTCGAACCTCGGCTTCTATGATGGCACTGCAAAGCTCCTCATTGAGTTCACCAGCATAGTTGGGTGTAGGTATTTGCGTAGGAGAGGGCATATGTTTGGAGGCCAGGTTGTTGAACATAGCCGGCAGGTCTGCTGAATGTTCATGCAGCAGTTTATTCATCTGGTGGTTATTGTGCGTCCTAGATGTGGTGGGGTCGAGCAGGTGCCGGAGCAATTGCCAGGTCTTTTAGTGCTGAGATTACCATGCGCTCCTACGCATACCTGAGTTCATTGCTATGCCGCCAATTTTATTGCGTATTATTGGTTCTGCGAGTCTAATTTGGCGATTCTGATTCGGAGTTTGTTACTGTAACGTGCTGTTAGCCATTTCCTAAGTAAGGCTTGCTTCGCTTCCCACATGTGTAGTAGCTTGGAATCAACTGTGGCCAAGGGTGTGTCTTGCGGGAGAGCGGTGGTATGGGCCGCTACGTCTGCCTGCAAGGCGTTCGCCCATTTCTCAGGGTCGGTAATGGTTTCTTCGTTAGTGTTGCAGCGAGATTTTCTGAATTCCGTCCAATTGGTAAGCCTTAGTGGTTTTGTGGTTAGCGGTCTGTGCTTTGAATCTACACGAAGTAGAGGATGCAATGGTCGCTTCCTAATTTGTTTCGGAGGTTTTGCAACGTCGCCTGTGTGATGCAGTGAGTTAGGGTGATGTCAGGGGATGTATCCCTACTGACGCTATTTCCTAGCCGGGTAGGAAGAGTAAAGTCATTGTAGATTGCGAAACCTTGATTTTCTATGTGCTGTCATAGAGCTCTTCCCTTAGGAGTGGACGCGGAGTGGCCCCACATTTGATGGGGGGCATTGAAGTCGCCCGTTGCGACTAGCGGCTGTTTATTGGTGTTAGCTTTGGCCTGAGAAAGCATGTGCTCAAAGCAGCGTCGTCGAGCATTGGGAGGGCTATAAACATTCCACATGCATAGGGTGGGTTGTTTGTGGCTTTCAGGTAGAATTTTGATGAAATCGTGGGGGATTTCAGTACAGCTGAATGTGTGCCATTTAACAGAAAGATGTCGTCTTGCAAGTATCGCAGTGTTGGGTTTGTCTATGTGAGGGTCTTGAAATGTGTCGTATCCAGGAAGCGTAACTTTCCCGTGTGTTTCCTGAAGGCGATAATGTCAGGGTGCTCCCTAAGACTCTGTACAAACAGTGTTAGACATGCGGGCTTGTTGCGGAACGCCCTGCAGTTCCACTGCCAGATAACTAGACTACGGGCTGGCTTCATCACTGTTGTCGTTTTGCAGGATGGGAATTTGTGACGTCGCGGAGCGTCTTCCCCAGCTGTCGATTAGCTCTTGGAACCGGCCAAACTGTGCAGATGCCTCACAAATAAATGCGTCAAGCTTGCTCTGTAGCCGATTTTCAAGGGCAACAAGTTTGCTTTCGAGGATGTCCATGCGGCCAGTGAGTACAAATATGGCGTTTTCGACGGTGTTCTCGGTGTCTGGTATTTCGACATTCTTCCTTTTTGCGGGTAGGAGCTGCATGTGTGATGAAGGCGGCATTGGAGTTGCGGCTTCCGTCGTAGCAGTGGATGCAAGAGTGTCCATTTGTTCTGGAGGATGACGTGTGAGTGTGAGCGCGAGCGTTTGTGGCAGTGGTTTGGAAGTAGCAGCAGGAGTCTCAGTGATTTCTATGGGGGGTGGAGCATTGCTTTGAGCTGCTTGATTTCGTTTTTAAGCATTTCGTTCTGATTTAGCAAGTATTTGATGAGAGAGCTATCAGCATCTTGTGAGGAGCTGGTATTGTGGAAGAATACTCATGCCCAGCTCACCTTTGTATGGTTGATGGGCGGTCTCTCCTTGTTGCGTGGAGTCAGCGGAGGCCAAGCTTGCTTCGATGATGGGAGCTGCGCTGCTGTTGCAGTGTTCTTGTGGCCAGAGCTGCTCTGCAGCTTCTCTTGTCTAGTGCGTTGATTGGGGGCCTGTACAGTGTTCCTGGCCGGAAGTGCCAGTTTAGACTCTGGAGGTGCCGGGGGCAGTGTCCGTGGTGTGTAACAAAGTTTGCAGTGTTAGGAACCAGTCTCGTGTGTTCCGTTGCAGATGATGCAAGTCGGAGTACATCTGAGGTCCTGAGGAGGATCTGGCGTGCCGCATTTCGGACGTATGGTTAAATTGGGGCAGTCGTCTTGGCGATGGCCAAGCTGCCGGCACTTAGTACACGCCTCCACTTTTTGTCAATATGGTCTGCAGCGGAGTTCTGTGCGGAGGTAGTCAATGTAGAAGGGGACCTTTGTGCCTTAGAAGTGACCAGGATGGAGTCTGTGGAGCCCATTCTTCGAGCAGCTAGGATGTGGATTGCTGGACTGGACTCTCGAAAGTTAGCCAACACGTTTCCTTCTACCAGGGAGGCCGGCAGCTTGATGATACCCCTACATGAATTTTTGGGGTGTGCTACGTGCGTGGAGACATCGTAGATCTTGCCCATGATGGTGAGGGTGGTGATCTTCAAATGGCTATCAGCCCTGTCCCTGCAGGGAGTGCTTATGGTGATTGTGTTGTTAATCTCGTCGGCCCGGAGTCGATCTAGCGATGCTGCAGCCGTGGAGAGACCAGTGGATTTGATGACGATGTCACGGAGAGAGTGGATGAATGTTGGCGCAGTTGACGCCAGCGTGTACACGAAGAATTATCTTGTATTCTGCGGCTGGAATTGGAGAAGGACGAGGCAGAATGTGGCTTGCTTGCGGTGGAGTTTTGAGGGTGCTGGCCGAGGTAGGCGAAGGCTTCTTGGTGTCGGAGTAAATAAATTTCTCGCGCCAATCGAGGATCTCTTCCGGAGTCATGTCGACGGTGCCGACGACGCCGTCCTGACTCATGGCTGCTGCAGCTGCTACCGCCGACGCACGCTGCCGCCGTTGCGCGGCAGGGGCGCGGAGGTTGGGATGTTTCGAATAATCGGCGATGAACTGAAGATGACAGGTCCAATTTCCGCTGAAGAGGTGTCATTCGACAGCGGGTCACTTACAGCAACAGTGGTCTAAAAATCACAAGAGTCGAGGCAAAAATTTGGCCCCAGCACACGAAAAAAGACGGAGCCTATGCATGATGCAACCACAGCGTTCCACAGCCGGACATTCCCGGTCCGTGCTTACATCGCCGCGCCAGACAACGCCATCGGAAGTATCCTCTACAATGTGATATACCATCAGTCACAATAATTTTTTTAAAACCTCTCGGCTCTGAAGCAAAGCAAGTCCTTCACCATTGGTGACGCTCGCCGACTCGGTCGAACCATGGCTATATTGGAAACGTCTATTTATTTACTTATTATTTATTTATTTCAACATACTACCAACCTCATGGGGATTATTAGAGGAGTGGGTGAACAAAGTTGACACATTGGTTCATTTATTCATTTAATTTCGGCATTGTGGTACATTATAGCATGTACAAAATGCTGGGGGCCTATTATATGTACGTTTTCAATCTCGTCTTTCTTTTTTTGAGCCAGAAAAATGTATACAGAGTAGTAGGGAACAAACAAAGACAGGCAAGAAATATCGATAAGTAAAAGAGAGGACTGCCTTCTCGGCAAGCTCAATCAGTTTGGGAAATGTCTGCTCAGTGACACATCGGTTCAGTCATTCTATTCTCGCACAGCTTGTGGAATGTTGATCAACAACGCGTTATTATAGCAGGAAAACTCTTCTAGTATATTTGGGTGAATTTGTCGAATCTGGCTAGCGGATTTAAAGTTTTTCGTGTCTGAGTAGGTCAGTTTAAATTGGTTGTGGAGTAGCATATACAAAAAACTTCAAACGCTGTAGTTTCGCTCGGCTTACCAGGGTGTGAAGGCCTGCACATTGTGAGAGCTCAGTTGGTGAATCGGTACGCTTGTAACGGTTATAAAGAAAACGGACAGCTTTCCTTTGAATCATTTCGAGTGTGTAGATGTTATTTCTCGTGTGTGGAAACCAAACTATATTCACATATTCTAATATCGGCCAAATAAGTGTGACGTAGGCAAAGTACTTAGTTTCAAATGCCGTATGACACAAGACTCTCTTGAGAAGGAACAGTTTCTGCATTGCTTTCATGGTTATCTGTTGGATACGCGCCCTCCACGTCAAGTTGGAAGAAATTCTGACTCCTAAACAAGGATGCTCTGAAACACTAGGGATGATGGCATTGTCATTCGAATAGGGATAATATTTTCTCTCTTTTTTGTAACAGATATTGAGACCGTTTTATCTAAACTGACTGGTATCGGCCAATCCTTGCACCACTGCCCAACTCTTTTTAATGTGGTATTGATATTAATTTAGAAATCAGTGTGTTGTATTTCTTGGTAAAGCAACCATTCATCTGTAAACAGTCAGATTTCAACATTAACTTCTTTCAAATTATCAGTTATGAAGCGTAAAAAATGAGGGGAGCCAGAAGACTGCCCTGAGGTACATCGGAAACAACTGAAACAGGATCAGAAGAATGGTCTCCAAGGGTCCCAAACTGCCTCCTCTTGGACAAATAATCATTTACCCAGCAAATTACTAGCCCATCTCCGAGTTGTTTCTATTAGTTGAGTAACAGTCGGTAACCCACGACGATCAGGAAGTAGATTAGTTTTATGAAGATCTTGAATTAGCGCTGATAAAAGTGCAAACGCGGTATGCAGTAGTAATGGGTGACTTCAATGCAATAGTGGGGAAAAAGCAGGCGGGTGAACAGGCAATTGGCAACTATGGTGTCGATCCTAGAAACGCTAAAGGACGGATGCTGGTAGAATTCGCAGAAAGGAATAAGCTGAGAATAATGAACACAATTTTCGGGAAACGTAGCAGCAGGAAATGGACCTGGAAAAGCCCTAATGATGAAACAAGAAATAAAATTGATTTCATACTTTCCGCCGATCCTAGCACAGTGCAGGATGTCAAAGTTATAGGTAGGGTAAAGTTTAGTGATCATAGGTTAGTGAGGGCCAGGTTTCACCTCAATTTAAACTGAGAAAGAGTAAAGTTAGTCAAGAAAAAACAGGTCAATTTAGACGCAGCAAGGGTAAAAGCAGGCAAATTTAGGGTGGTGCTTGCAAACAAATATGCCGCCTTAGAACAAAGAGATGATGATCATGACATAGAGGTAATGAATGAAACCGTAACGAGGCTGGCTTCAGAGGCAGCAATTGACATGGGAGGCACGGCACTAAGGCAACCAGTAGGAAAGCTTTCTCTAGTAACAAATGATCTAGTATAGAAACGACAAAGAATGAAAGTGTCCAACTCAAGAGATAAGATGGAATTCGCGGAACTGTCAAAACAGATCAACAAAGCAAAATAAGTCATATTAGAAATTACAACGTGAGAAAGAGTGAAGAAGCCATCAACAAAGGACGCAGCATGAAATCAGTAAGAGGAAAACATGGCATAGGACACACCAAGATGTATACACTAAAAGGTAGGCAGGGTAATATCATCAGCAATCTCCAAGGTATAATAAAAGCAGCGGAAGAATTCTATACTGACCTTTACAGTACCCAGAGAACTCAGGAGTGCTCTATTCGAAATAATAATGAACAGTTTACAGAAAATCCTCCTATATCTAGAGATGACGTCAAAAGGGCCTTGCAAGGCATGAAACGGGGAAACGCGGCAGGAGAGGATGGAATAACAGTCCATTTAATCAAAGATTGAGGAGACATAATGCAAGAAAAACTTGCGGCTCTTTATACGAGGTGTCTGTCGACTGCAAGGGTCCCAGAAAACTGGAAGAATGCAAATATTATACTAATCCAGAAAAAGGGCGACGTTACAGAAGTGAAAATTTGTATGCGTTTTAGCTTACTCCCAGTATTATGTAAAATATTTACCGAAATAATCTCCAACAGAATAAAAGCAACATTGGACTTTAGCCAACCAAGGGACCAGGCTGGCTTCAGGAAAGGATACTATAGTAGATCACATCCATGTCATTAATCAGGTAATCGAGAAAGCCACAGAGTACAATAAGCCTCTGTATATAGCTTTCATAGATTACGAAAAAGCATTTAATTCAGTATACATACCAGCAGTCATAGAGGCATTGCGTAATCAAGGAGTACAAACCGCTTACGTAAATACCGTCGAAAATATATGCAGAGATTCCGCAGCCACCTTAATTCTACACAAGAAAATTAGGAAGACATCTGTAGAGACCTTAAAGGGTCACGCAAGGCGACACAATCTCTCCAATGCTATTCATTGCCTGCTTGGAAGAAGTATTCAAGCTATTAAACTGGGAAAGTTTAGGAGTAAGGATTGACTGCGAATACCTCAGCAACCTTCGCCTTGCCGATGGCATTATTCTATTCAGCAACACTGCGGACAAGATGCAACAAATGATTGACGACCTTAACAGGGAGAGTGTAAGAGTGGGGCTGAACATTATTATGCAGAAGACAAAGATAATGATAAATAACCTGGCAAGGGAACAACAGTTCATGATCGCAAGTCAACCTGTAGAGTCTGTGGTGTAGCAGGTTTACCTAAGTCAACTAATAACAGGGAACCCTTACCATGAGAAAGAAATTCACAGAAGAATAAAAATGGGTTGGATCGCATACGGCAGACATTGTGAGCTCGTGACTGGGAGCTTACCGTTATCATTGAAAAGAAAAGTATACAATCAGTGCATTTTACCGGTGCTGACGTATGGTGCAGAGACTTGAAGACTGACAAAGAAGCTGGAGTACAAGTTAAGGACCGCGCAAAGAGCGATGGAACGAAGAATTCTAGGTATAACTTTAAGAGGCAAAAAGAGAGCGGTTTGGATCAGCGAGTAAACGTGTATAGACGATATTGTAATAGACATTAAGAGAAAAATAGGGGCTGGGCAGGTCATGTAATGCGCAGATTAGATCATTATTGGACGATTAGGGTGACAGAACGGGTACCAAGAGAAGGGAAGCGCAGTAGAGGAGGCCGGAAGACTAGATGGTGCAGCGAAATTAGGAAATTTGCGGGTGCTAGCTGGAATCAGCGCAGTACAGGGGTAATTGGAGATCGCAAGGAGAGGCATTCGTCCTGCAGTGGACATAACTAGGATGATGATAATGATGATGATGATGATGGGTAAACCACTACGGAAGCCGTGCTGGTTTAGATGAAGGTCATGATTAGTTTCTACAAATTCTGTAGTGAAATTCAAGATAATATGCTAAAGCGTATTAGAACTAGTACAAGTCCAAAATATAGGCGAGCAGTTTGCTGGCGATGAAACTGCTCTCAATTATTGAAAGGGAAAAATTTTACAATTTTCCACTGTGCTGGGAGGCTACGTTCACGTATTGATATTGAGTATATCAGATGGAAGTATCTGCTAATAGCTTATGCTTGCCGTTTTAAGAATCCGTTCAGAATTCCATCAGGAACGCTGCATGTTTTCACGTCGATATTTCATAACCTGCAAAATATGCCAGTTTCGGAAATAGTCGGAGAGCCAGCTAGTTTTCTCTGTTCAATACCAAAAGCAAATTGGTATGGGTATGCTGGAACATCACGTCATGCGTAAACATCGACTGAAAATAGTTATTAAAAGCATTTGTTGCGCGGTTATTTTCCACAGCGGATGTTAAAGCGTGTGCTGTTTTGAGAGTGAAGGTTACGCCAAGATTTATGGGGGATTCCTTGCTGAAATGTTTTATTGTGGTGCTACTGAAGTGCTCTTTAGCGCCACGAATTCTGCCTTTTGTGAAAGTTGTGAGAGAATTTAAACGCGAGCAATAATCAGAGCTCATGCATGATTTTTTAGTTCTTCTTAGCCTCTTTATTTTAAGCTTTAAGTGAATTATTTCGCGTGTAATCCACGGATCGCGTTTTATCGTCACCTTTGCTATTTTCTGAACGAAGCAGTTAATGCAGTACATATTATATGCCCGAAATTTCAGCCAGGCATCGTCAAAGTGTGACTGTTCGTCAGTACAAAAATTACAGAACTCATGATATTGATGGGTAAGATACGTCATCATAGCAGCATCATCTGCCCTATTGAAAGCAAATATGTATTTCACAGGGCCCTTGTTCCGAGTAATACGTGCTATAGGCAAAGTACGAAGGACTAGTTTATGGTCTGACATACCGTGTAACTCTTCTACATGGGTATCAGTTGTCTCGAAAATATCAGTGACAGAAACCAAATCTAGAACAGAGCTGGAGCCTCCCTGAATACAAGTTAGAACAAGTTGTGTAAGGTTAAACGTGAACATAAAATTTAGAATGCGATTAATTTCTACCTTTCCCGGATTCAGAGAGCCCAAGTATACATGAGGAAGGTTGAAGTCACCAGCTAAAATAATTTTGCCTTCAGACATCTGCTTCTGCATGTAATTGTACAGAGGATCAAGATATGTGACTTCCGCGCTCGGTGGTCTATGGACTGTGCCCACGTGTACAAGACTTTCTCCGAGGTAAATTTTACATTATACAGCTTCAACTTCCGGAACAACGGGCATTACAACGTAAGATATGTTTTTTTTTATCATTTCAACGCCCCCTATCCCTTTGAACCTCTGTCCCTCCGCACAATCACATATCCGGGTGAAACAATTTTCTCGTCGGAGATGTCCGTGTGGAACCATGTCTCAGTTATGGCGACAATATCGGGTTTAAGTGCTAGCAACATAGCCTCAAGCTCTCCAGATTTGTTCACAATGCTTCGCGCATTCAGATTTGTTAAGGTAACTCCCGCCGCTACAGGGTGGTCCGTGGTTCTGCGTTCGTTTCTTATTCGTTTTTTGATCAGAGTGCTATCATCACATCGCTACGATTGTTTTAAGCGAAAAGGCGACCATTTATTTCCAGCATGTTATACGTCAACCTTACTTTTTCTTTCTTGTCACGGCTTTCTCTGGTTCGATTACATAACTTTTTAGTCACATCCCGGACATTTCGTGAAAAATCTCCGCTGATTGAATCCCTAGATCCTTTCAGTTGAGGGCCGTTCTTTTGAATGATTACTTTATCGCGGTAGTCTTGCAATTTGAGAATAACAGGCCGATCGTTGCCATTGCTATTCGCCTTTCGACTACCGAGCCAATGAATTCTTTCTATCCCCGATATAGTGAACTCTTGTTTATCTTCCAGACTATTACTTGTTAACATTGTGTGTAGTGTTTCGGTGGTCTCTTCTTCCTGTTCCTTTATGCCAAAAAAGGATGAGATTGGATCGCCGGCCTCTGTTTTTTAAATCAGCTACTTTTTTCGTCGTTATCCAAAGCTGATGCTCTAACTCAGCTACTTTTTCACACATTCCGAGGCATGTTTCTCAAGGTTTTCTCATTTTTTTAGCCGCTTTTCAATAGCGTTAAGCTTCTTATTGGTTACAGTTCTTCCTTTCTTGATTTCTTCGATGTCCGCCGCAATCAAATTTAATTGCTCCGCGATTGAAGGATCTCGTCCAGGCTTCGCGTCAATGTCACCTCCCATAAGCAACAAGAACCGTAGTTCAGCTTCATAAAGACATCACTTTCATCCAGACAATGACCATTCCCAAACACTTGAACTTTTACGGAGCTGCGTACGCCTGCCACCCCTTCAAAGCAAATGTGGAGGCTTACTACAACTGTTGGAAACCCAGTCACCGAGCGGACGTCCGCCCGCAGCAAGTTACCGACCACTGCCATCGGTGCAGGCAGCCCCACCCGCTCACGGATCCTGCCACCTGTGATTCCAAGTGCATACTGTGTAACGGACTTCACTTCACTGGTTTAAAGAAGTGCAAAGTGCGCTTCGAGCAAGCTGGAAACACACGCTCCAGCCCGCCGACCGCCGGCAAGACGGCCGCGTAGCAGTACGGCACACCAACGCCTAGCTCTAATCTGCGATCCTCCCGCAGCCGGCTCCGATCCAGTTCCAGACAGCGCGCTGGGTTCCGGGCGCGTGGTCTGCTCTAGATCCACCTCAAGAAAGGTCCGCAACAGGAGTCGGTCCTCTTTCTTTCCATCCCTTCCTGGCCAGAGGACCCAGCCCACCGAATAACAGGTGAGCTGGAAACCACGATCACCCGCACTCGCCAGGGGAAACGTGAAGCTCAGAGCAGAGCTCCATCAACAAACCCTCGAGATCACGTAACTAAAACAATTTCAAGTAATTCTCCAAAAACTTCTCCCACAACAGCATAGCTCTCCTGCATACCCCATTCAAACAGATAGCACACATTAACAGGCCGCCCCTACACCCTCCTTCCACCTCCTCCTCACGCATGGCATCACCTGCTCGCAGCGACCCCCCCCCCCACTATGCGCAAGGCACAAGCAGAGCCTGATATGGCCAGCCGTGTAGACACCGAGCGGCTCACTGCCTTAAATGCAGCAGTACAAACCATGCAGGCTAGATTAGTCTCAATGCAAAAAGACAACACAGCTTGGATGGCAAAGATAGTGAACTGGATGACAACGATCAAGCAGTGCCAGGGTGCACGAGAGGTCACCGCGGCTCAAATTCAGACTCAGATTAGTGGGTTTCTACCCTCGAAAATGACAGGATTGTCATCACCCGAACAACCGACCAGCCCAACATGGCTGCGCACCGTAACGACATCCATCTGTAGCAGTGGAATTATTAGAGTTTGCCTGCGAAATATAACAGCACACAACTCCACCTGCAAACACTCCGGAATCCCAACACTCTCACCGTAATCGCTTTACAAGAAGCACAAAATAAGAGGAAACTTTTTAACTACACCGCGCATGAAGCGGTAGGGATGACACTCCGACGGTTTGCCATACTCGTGCATCGTAAACTGATGGCTACGGAACACCCCTTGGAAGTGAACGATATACACATCAATCTCATTGAGCTCTTGAGACTTCGCAAAGGCGGCACTCTATTTGTTCTCAATATATACAGACAGCGCAACGGATCCGCAGCCCCTCTCACAGCACCCCTTCGAAATGCTCTTTCCATTAATCGCCGACGCCCCCTTCTTGTCGTCGGTGACTTCAACGCCAACCACTAAAGTTCAGGCTACAAGAAGTGCAGAAAGGGCCCAGCGCTTTTCACATTCATCCAAATTGAGGACATGCCTTCGGCAATAATCAAAATCATCCAACTAGAGCAGGCAACAGTGTCCAAATTAACACCAGTCCAGACCTCTGCTTCACTATAAGAACATTCCACACAGTTACTCGACTAACAAACAACTCTTTCGGGAGCGATCACTGTGTCTTAGATACAAAAATTCAGCTCAACTCTGGCTCGATATACTCGGCTTCCCATGGGAATTGTAAATTGGGATAAATTCCCACGTATTCGCAGTTCAAGTCCCGAGACCATCTTGACACATGGACTCAAAGCTTCTCGCTATACGTGCCATAAGCTACTTGCAAATCCCAGACACCCCTGACACCGACATCGCAGATAGCCACCTCCTTCACATATGGGGGGCCCACGCCAGCCTGCAAAAATGAGGGTTATCCAACAAACATCATAGAAAACTCAGGCTACGCATTGCAACACTGGCTAAAGAGATTGGCTAAAGAAACTTTTTAATAATTTATGTGCGAGTGAAAGCGTACGAAGGTGAGCCGACTATAGTGGCTCAATCTGGTGCGTGTGAGAGAGGAAAGCGTAGAGGCAACGCGCCTTCTTCTATCACGCGAAAGGGACAGTGGGGGGCGTTCTACTGCGGCGGCCCCGCAGAGGCGTCTGCGTCAGCAGGTGTTTGGTGTGTGGCGACACCACGTACCCGACCACACGAGGGTTGGACCCTGCCGCGTGTAGCCGTGCGCGGCTTAGCCGTGGCTGCGCAAAAGGGGATCCTGGGGGTTGAGCCGATGCTGGGTGTTTGGACCTTTAAGGCCCCCCGGGGGAGGCAACACACCTCTTTGGCCTCGGCTTCACATAGACGGCACCTCCTGACTGACCCACCTGGAGGATATCGGCAGTCGCCTTTTCCTGTCTCTCCCTCCTCGAATCTTCGTCTTTATTTCTCACTTTTTGACCTTTCCTGTCTCCTTCTCTCTTCTTTTTACTTCCTTTCTCCTGGCGGCAAGGGTTATCCCTGTTTGGCTACCCAACCTTGGGTACACCATATTCGGTTATAGTGACGGCGTACGACTGGCGTCGTGCAGACTTGTATGCAAGCTCTGCCGTGTCCCCTCGTTGGGCTCCGTGCTAGGCGGTCGGCGCTGTTGCCGAATTTTTATACATTTTCATGGAAACTTCTTTCCCCAAACTTCCTGATCGCCCTCAGAAACGAGGGCGCACTGAAGATGTATTTCAGTTTTTCGGACACCAAATCCAGAATTTTCCCCGGTTCCATGTTATTCACTCTGAAAAGCCAAACAAAGCAGTGTGAAACATTTCACCATTCCTTGTGTCAAAGTCCTTGACCGATGTTTTTGGTCCAGCTTACAAGGTGTCCAGGATGGCAAGCGGACACCTACTCTTGGAGCTCCGCGATTTGAAACAATATGAAAAACTACCGATACTAGTGTCATTTGGGGAGACCCACATAACAGTAACCCCGCATCGTACAATGAACACCACCCGCGGTGTTGTGTCGGATGATGATTTGCTTGAACTGATTGAAGCGGAACTCCTGGAGCGCTTCAGCGAACAAAATGTGATCAATGTCAGAAGAATTAGGATGAGGCGAGATGGTAAAGAGATTCAGATGAAGCACTTAATAATCATCATTGATTCAGTGTCCTGCCCGAGTCAATCGAGGCCGGGTACATCAAGCTCCGTGTCAGGCCGTACGTGCCCAATCCACTCCTATGTTTCAAATGCCAGCGCTTAGGCCACAGTTCGCAGAGCTGCCGAGGCCGCCAAACATGTGTGAAATGCAGTGCCCACGAACACACATCTGAAGCTTGTGAAAATGCTCTCCACTGTGTAAATTGTGATGGGAAGCACGCTGTGTACTCGCGGTCGTGCCCATCTTGGAAAAAAGAAAAGGAAACTGTAGCAGTTAAAGTAAAGGAAAATATAAGTTTCAAGGAGGCACGCAGGTGGTATCGTAACTGCCCAAGAAAACCTTTGCCGATGTGGCGCGTCAGGGGGCAGCGTCGCAACGGCCTCCGGCGGCTGTCCGACCCACAAGCAGTGAGTCGGCAGCTACGCCATCTGCTCCCGCGGCGGTTGCAGCTAGCGCTGTTCCGCCAACCCAGCAGACGGGCCGTCGACCCCGAAGATGGGCGCAGCCGAGGCTGCCCCAACATCCGAGGCCCCTTCCAGCGCTGGCAACAACCAGCGCAGCCAAATCCCTCAGGGAGCCCCATCGACCTCTGGGCTGGTGGGCGCAGGGGTCTTGCCTTCCGGGGCAGGACTCTCTCGGAAAACCTCTCGCTCGCAAGAGCGCTTGTCCGGCGTCTCACAGGAAATAATGGACACTACACCTGTCCTCAAGGCGCACCAAACGCCTAAGGAGCGCCGAGACTCACTCGAATGCTTCAGAAAGGGCAAAACCCCTATTACAGCGCCTCGAAAGGGCTCTGTAATCTAAGGCATCCATTCCGTTTCCGTAAACACAGCACTGATTTTCTCTAAATATGGATGCACAAATCATTCAATGGAATGTCAGTGGCCTTCTTAGGAATCTTGATGATGTGCAAGAACTCATCCATAAACATAATCCAAGAGTGCTGTGTTTACAGGAAAAAACTTAATATCAAAATACACAAACTTTCTTCGACAGTATGTTACTTTTCGTAAAGATCGCGATGATGCTGTCGCATCATCGGGCGGTGTTGCAATTGTAATTCAAAAAAGCATAGCGTGTCAACGTTTACAGCTACGAACGGCCCTTCAGGCGGTGGCGGTTCGAGTTGTTCTGCTAAACAAACGTATCACTATTTGCTCGCTTTATATACCCCCACATTACAAACTAAACAAACATGAATTTCAGTCCTTTATATATGAATTGCCAGAACCCTATGTTGTTCTTGGCGATTTCAATGCACATAATCGCCCCACATAACCTGTGGGGCGACCCTCGCATAGATGCGCGAGGACGTCTTGTTGAACAGTTCCTTTTTTCTTCTGGTGCGTGCCTGTCGAATAAGAAGGAACACACATATTACTCTCTTGCAAACAGAACCTATTCTTCAATAGATCTTAGCATAGTCTCCCCGTCTGTACTACCTGAACTTGTATGGGAAGTTACCGACAACCCTTACAGCAGCGACCACTTCCCTATACTGCTAAGATCACCTAAAGAAAACGAATATCCACCACACGCTCCTAGGTGGAAGACTGACACCGCTGACTGGGAGAAATTCCGAACCCTAACTAGTATATAATGACCTGTCCTCGTTAGGAATTGCTGCTCCTGTTGAGTATTTTACAGCCTTTATAATAGATGCCGCATCTAAATTCGTATCAAATGTAAATGGCCTGGCATGCAAACGGCGTGTCCCGTGGTGGAACGACGATTGTAGGATCACTCGTAAAAAAAAACAAAGCGTGGGGGTTGATACGCGCCTCTCCCACTGCAGAGAATCTTATTTAAGAAAGTAAAGTCCCAAGGCAGGAGAGCCCGCCGACAGGCTAGAAGAGAAAGTTGGGAGAAGATTTATCGAGTATAAACTCCTATACACATGAGGCCAAAGTCTGGAATAAGGTTAATAGGATAAGAGGGCGACAAACATATTCACTCCCTCTGGGAAACGGACAGGCCGATACACTGAAAGACCACGCAGACTCACTTGGAGAGCACTTTGAGTGAGTGTCGAGCTCAACGCACTATTCCCAATCCTTTCTTAAACATAAAGAAATAGTAGAGCGTAAGCCAATCACACGAAAATCCAGGCAAAATGAACCGTATAACCGGCCTTTCGGTATTGCCGAGTTGAGAGCTGCCTTGAACACATGCAAAAGCACTGCACCGGGACCTGACAGAGTCACGTATGACATGATCAGAAACCTACATACTGACGCAAAAGTTACACTTCTTATAATATTCAACACTATTTGGGCTTCGGGATACCTCCCATCCACATGGAAAGAAGCGATTGTGGTTCCTGTTCTAAGGCAGGGAAAAGACCCTTCCTTGGCAACAAGTTATCGTCCGATAGCTGTAGCAAATTGTATGTGTAAGATGTTTGAAAAAATGATAAATCGCAGACTTATACATTTCCTTGAGCTCAACAATATGCTCGATCCTTATCAGTGTGGCTTAAGAGAAGCGCGGTCGACAGCCGATCATCTGGTGCGCATTGAAGGAAATATCCGCGATGCATTTATACATGGACAGTATTTCCTATCGATATTCCTTGACATGGAAATAGCGTATGACACGGCATGGTGTTACGGGATCTTGCGAGACCTGTCGGAGATGGGCATCCGAGGAAATATGCTGAACATAATTGAAAGCTATTTGTCGGATCGTAGCTTCCGCGTGAAAATCGGCAACGTATTGTCGCGACCTTTTCTACAGGAAACAGGTGTACCACAGGGAGGAGTACTCAGTTGCACTCTCTTTATCGTTAAAATGAACACACTTCGTCCTTCATTGCCACCGGCCATTTTTTATTCCGTCTGCGTAGATGATATACAGATAGGTTTCAAATCCTGCAACCTTACAGGTGTGTGAAAGACAGGTACAGTAGGGCTTAAACAAGGTGTCCAAGTGGGCAGAACAAAATGAATTTAAAATCAACCCGCACAAAAGCTCTTGTGTTCTCTTCACAGGAAAGAGAGGCCTGGTACCTGATCCAACGAATTCCCTTCAAGAAAGAGCACAAATTTCTAGGTGTTATTCTCGACCCCAGGATCACTTTCATTTCACACATAAGATATCTTAAAGAAAAATGTCTAAAAACCATAAACTTACTTAAAGTTATATCCCGTACTCCATGGGGTAGCGACAGGAGGTGCCTGTTGAATCTTTACAGGACCCTAGTTAGATCACGGTTAGATTATGGTGCCGTAGTATATCACTCTGCTGCACCGACTGCGCTAAAAATGTCAGACCCCGTTCATTATCTGGGTATCCGCCTGGCCACTGGTGCATTTAGAACAAGCCCGGTAGAAAGTCTATATGCAGAGTCAGACGAGCGATCACTACATTTTTAGAGAACGTACATCAGCTTTACCTGTTTTCTCAAAGTGCGCTCCAATAAAGAACATCCGTGTTTCAAAACTCCTAACGACTTAACGTGTCGAACACTTTTTCATAATAAACCCTCCATGAGATTTCCTTTCTCACTGCGTGCAAGAGAACTTAGCACGGAAATGGATGTCCCTGTTCTCGAACATCGACTAATGCCTCCAACTAAACTATTACCGCCCTGGGAGTGGCAGGTGATAGAATGTCACGTATCCTTTGTAGCGGTCACAAACCACGCAGCTGACATCGAAATCGCTATGCATTTCCGTGAACTTCAATCGAAGTACAGCTGCTCCGAACTCTACACAGGCGCGTCTAAATCACATGCTGGTGTATCTTATGCTGCTGTTCGTCCCTCTCTCTATATATCTGACTTATTGAACCCGCAAACAAGTATCTTCACTGCAGAAGCTTACGCAGTACTGTCTGCAGTGAGACATATACAGACATAAACGCGCAACTGAAATTTTTTCAGCTACTAACACGAAGGCTTTAGTGCCCCCTTGCTTACTTTAATATTACAGTATTATCTTACGAGAATACAACGAAAGTTTAATCACTATACTGTTAGACATATTACTCAATGTGCGCCTGTAACAAGCATGTGACGCCCCCGCCCGCATAACCTTCGTTGGCCCAAAATGCTCGGTGGCCTGCCAGGCTCGGTTGGCAACATTGGTCACCGCATCGCAATAAACTCCGACGAGCGCAGCTGGTCTGCGGGCAGTCATCGTTCACCATTACCACGCTGCGAGCGTCTGTCTGACGGAAGGTGCCTCGAGCGCTCCCTTGTTCACGAACCCGGACGGATCGTGGCGCTGGCGACGAGTACCCACCAATCGTCCCATGGTGCCGCAAGGGGCGAAACACCGCCCCTCATTGCTGCCGCCATTCTGCCCTACGGAAGGCTCGCGCCGTTCGAGGGAGATGGGTCCACCCGGCCAATTTACGAGGAACAAGTCCGCGTGTTCTTCCCGGCAAACGACACACCCGAGGCCAAACAGCGCAACATTTTCCTGGCCAGCTGTGGGACCCGCGTCTTCAGTCTCCTGTTCGACCTTCTCAAGCCAGCCACGCCTCATGTTAAGACGCTGGGTGAGCTGCTCGCCATACTGCGCTCTCATTTCAACTCAGCACCGTCCACACTAATGGAGCGTTTCCGCTTCAACAACCGGAGGCGCCCGGAAGGAGAGACCCTCGGGCAGTTCGTTGATGCGCTGCGATGGTTAGCGAGTTGCTGCGTTTTCGGGGACCAGCTGGACTCGCTGCTTCGGGACCGTTTCGTCTGTGGCATCAAGAACCCCGCCATGCATACACGACTCCTGGAACTTCCCAAACTCTCGCTGGACGACGCCCTGAAGGCAGCACTGGCAATGGAAGCTGCCGCCAAGGACGCCGGAGAGATTGCCCGTGCGACTGTCTCTTCGTCGGCAGAAGTGGCCGTAAACAAGTTGGCGACAACGGGCAGTACCTGCGTCGCTGTGGTGGTGCCCACTCCCCCTCACAGCGCCAATTCTCTCAAGCACAATGCTTCACGTACGGGAAAACTGGGCACCCGGCAAGGGTATGCCCAAGGGGCAGGATGAGCAGCAACCAACAGCAGCAGCCTGTTTCAAGCCCAGGTACCCCACAAGTCCGCGGCAAGGGTAGCCGTCGAAAGGGTACCCGGTGATGGCGTGCGGCAGCAGGCTCAAGTTCTTCCGCGGCCAGGCTCCACATCGTGGCCGAGGACCTGCCGATTTTCGACATGAGGCACACAGTTCTTGTACCTTCATCTGTGCCGCCGTACATGCTGACCGTCGAAATCTGCAGGCACCCCATTTCCATGGAGCTGGACACAGAGGCCAGCGTGTCTGTCATGGCCGGGAAACGGTTCAAGCGTACCTTCCCCGGCGTGTCCGTCGAGGCTTAGGGCGTGATGCTGCGCAGCTACTCCGAGCAGCTCTCCCAGGTCTAGGGTCAGGCACAGGCCAGAGTTTGCTTTGGCGGCCCTTCCTCTTTACTTAACCAAGGGGTCGTCGCCGACACAGCTCGGTTCAAACTGGATTGATGCTCTGTGCGTTCGTCTGCCAGAGTACCAGGAAGCCAGCCTGCATATGGTGAAAGACGTCACCAGCCTCCTGATCAAGTGTAAGTCCCTGTTCCAGCCAGGGGTGCTCACATTCACTGGCACAACAGCTGGCATCAATGCATCTGACGGAGTCCGGCCACGTTTTTTCAAGCTTCGCCCACTGCCGTTCGCCCTGGAGGAGCTGAGATAGGGTTACCGAGGAGCTGCAACGGTTACAGCTAGAGGGCATCCTAGTGCCCGTCAAGACATCTAAATGGGCCGCACCCATCGTACCAGTCCTCAAGCAAGACGGCAGTGTCAGGATATGCGGGGATTTCGTGGTTACCATCATCCCCGTTGCTACCGTCGAGAAGTACCCGTTACCCCGGAGTGAGTATCTCTGGTCAGCGTTGCGTGGTGGACAGAAGTTTACCAAGCTCGACCTCAGAGATGCTTACCAGCAGCTGGTGCTCCAGGATGCCTCTCGGAAGTATGTCCCAATATCGACCACTTCTGGCCTCTTCCAGTACACGCGCTTACCCTTTCGCGTGGCCTCCGCCCCAGCCATATTTCCGAGGGAGATAGACAGCCTCTTCAGGGGCATGAGGCACGTGGCGGTGTACTTGGAAGACATCCTGGTTACTGGCACCGACGACGTGGACCACCTGAAAAACCTGCACAACATCATGGCAAGGCTGTAGGACGTCAGTCTGAAGCTCAAGCTGGAAAAGTGCATTTTCCTGGACCCCAGTGTTGAGTACTTGGGACATGTCATTTCCCAGGCTGGCCTAGCCCCGGCTCCCCGCAAAGTTGATACTGTGCTCAAGGCGCCTAAGCCCTAGAACAAGAAGAATCTTCAGAGCTACCTCAGCCTCATCAACTTCTACAGGAGTTTCCTGCGAAACCTGTCGGAGCATCTACAGCCGCTCCGTCTTTTGCTTCGAGATGGTCAGCAATGGGTCTGGAAGTAGGAGCAGGACCGGGCTTTCAAGCGCAGCAAGGAGCTAATCACCAAGGCTCCAGTAGTGGTACACTACGATCCTGCCAAGCCTGTCGCCCTGACCGTAGATGCGTCGCCGTCCTGGCGCACAGGGACAAAGATGGCCAGGAACGCCCTGTGTCATTTGGTTCTAGTCGCGTTGCTTCTAGAGCAACACTACGGCCAGCTGGACAAGGAAGGCCTGGCCCTCATGTTCGGTGCCGAACGCTTCAACCAGTATCTGTGGGGCCAGAAGTTCTAGGTGGTCGCGGACCACAAGCCGCTCTTCGGACTGCTGGGGCCTGACAAGGCAGTTTTCGTGCAGGCATCACCTCGAGTAGTACGCTGGGCCTTGAGGCTGGCGTCTTACAGTTATCAGCTGGTTTACCATCCGGGAAAGGACCTGGCACCTGCTGATATGCCTGAGCCGCCTGCACCTGTCAGAGGTGCCTGATGCTGTTCCAGAGCCTGCTGAAATGCTCATGCTGGAGCGCGCGTACCCAGAGGTGGCCTCCAGATGTGCGATATCGCAAGCGACCAGCCCGGACCCAGTCCTGTTTCAGGTGGTCAAGGCCGTATCCCGTTGGAAGGAATTGGTTCAGTAGGCCTATATCCACAAGCCCACTGAGCTGAGCTTGCACCAGGGCTGCCTTCTGTGCGGGTCCAGGGTGGTGATTCCACAAAGTCTCCGTTCTAGGGTCCTGCACTTGCTGCACGCGGGTCATCCTGGCGTGGAAAAGACTAAGATGGTGGCCCGGTCCCATGTTTGGTGGTCTGGCCTAGACCAGGACATCGCTCACATGGTGCAGAGCTGCCAAATCTGCCTGGAGAATCAGCGGGCATCACGTCATGTGGTAAACACCTCCTGGCAGATCTGCACCGAGAACCTGGTCCCGCCTACATGTGGATTTTTGGGGACCCTTCAAGGGCCATTCCTGGTGGTGGCGGACACCTTATCGACATTGGTGGAGGTTCTGCCTTTCCCCACTCCATCAGCAGGTGCGGCCATTGCAGCGCTACGATAGGTCTTTGCTGCCCAGGGGTTGCCGGATGTCACCGTGTCCGACAATGGTCCTGCTTTCGCCAAGGCAGAGTACCTGGCCTCGCTGACGAAGAACGGAATCCGCCGGATGATGGTTCCGCCTACAACCGTGCTTCAAGCTGTACAGCCGAGCAGGTGGTGCAAACCATCAAGGACGAGTTCAAGAAGACCCGGAATGGAGATTTCGGGACGCAGATGGCACGGATACTGTTCGAATACCGGACCACGCCCAACGATGTCACTGCCCGTGCCCCCTGTGAGCTCCTGCTGGATCGGATGGTCGAGACGCCCGTGGACGTCTTCCATTCGGACGTCCGATCCACAGTGTCCCTGAAGCAGCTGAAGCAGAAGCTGGCTGCTGACCGAGGGTGCCGTTGCGGGCCTTTGCCGGAGTTGGGAGCTCCAGGTTCTGCCAGGAACTTTCGTCCTGGCCCACTCTGGTCCGCCGGACAGTTGGTGTCTCCGGCCAGTGCCTCATCGCTGATCGTCCCCATGCCAGGCGGGGCCACGTGGCACAGACACGCCGACCATGTTAGGCCTCGCCTCGGGACCTGGCCAGCACCCTCGACTGCCACTTCAGAGTTCCTGCCCGCAGGAGGGCTAGCGGCAACGCCAGTCGCTTCAAACGGAGCACCGCCCACCTCGGAGGCGAGTTGTGCGGGGCCCTTTGGGCCGGTGTGAAGTCCGGCACCACTCACAAGGCCGACCACTGCGGGCCCTCCGGGTGGAGCGAGGCTGTCTCGGGCAGCACCCGGCGTTGCCGCACCCGGCCCATCAACACCGGTGTCCAGGCGGAGTACAAGACGGCGGAGGCCACCAGATCGTTACTCGCCTGGGTAGCAAGCACGTCGACCCGGCTAGGGCGGAGGCAGAGCCTCGCACTTTGAACTTCGACGTTTGTTGTTGACAAACAAACAGGGGGTAAGGGGGTGTAACAAGCATGTGACGCCCCCTTGGGCATAATCTTCGTAGGCCCGCCGTGCTCGGTGGCCTGCCAGGCTCGGTAGGCAACATTGGTCACCGCACCACAATAAACACAGACGAGCACAGCTGCTCGGCAGGCAGTCATCGTTCACCACTACCACGCTACAGAGCGTCTGTCTGACGGAGGGTGCCTCGAGCCCTCCCTTGTTCCCGAACCGGGACGGATCGTGACAGCACCTACAAATAAAGCTTAAACAAAACAAATAAAAGATAGTTTACAATGTTCTAAAACTAACTAGCAAAGTTATGTGAAAGCGGTATTCTACGTAACTATATTGTTTCTTGGTAGGACCTGACGTAGACTGCTCACTCGTCACCTATTTCTTTACGTGCTTAACCCTACTGACATAAAATTACGATATGAGAATCTTTTCCCACGTGTTAGGCGTATAGCATACGCAACGACATCCGTTCTGTTTCAGTCCGTCCAAACCAGACGAAGCACTAACAGAACCACTGAAGTACTTTGAAACTCTCCAACATTATACCGATAGCAGGAGACACTTCCCCCCCCCCCCACCAAACCATTCCCTTAACCGAGATGACACCGCGTGGCAACAGCTAGTAACTCATTCCCGTGTCTATTTTACCTTCACATCTTCCACCGCACACAATATCCCTCATACTCTCCCTACTGTAGAGCAAAACCTAAAGTATATCACTGCACCTGGGAATGCCCACACCGTCCGGGCTACTCCCCTGTTCCTTTACCTTCCTCTTGGGAGACTGCGCCGACCAACCTAGACCCGCAGAATCAGCGATGGCTGATCCATCGGGCACGTGGAGTGGCGCGCCTTATGGGGCCCCGAAATGAAGGCTCCACCCTACGAGGAAGCCACACCACGTCATTAACAATAAACGTTCTCTCTCTCCCTCCCTCTTTCTTACGCTGTCTTTTATTACGCTATGTGTTCAACTTTATATGATCTATTCACATTATTATGTTTTTGCAGGTGTTCCAGATGCCCTCCCGGACATGAATTATACATTATTATATTCAGATTACAAAGCTTGTCTGATCCTTGCAATAACAGGCGTAGCCAACCGTAAGCAGAATCTTTCCTTTTTCTTTGCTTATAAACCAGGATATACGCGTAGATGTATGGATGAATTGATGGATGCTGTGAGCGTCCGCTTTGAAACAGTTTGGTGGGTTGCGCCGCCATCAAGCCCGCCGATGAACGCGTCACTGGTGGCGGCCTTGGTAAGTGCACTCCGGGAAGGGCCTAGTCTTCTGCGTCGCTGCTTAAGCGTCCCTATTTGATTCACGTTTTCGGCATAAAACAATCAACACGCGTCGCATGTGTGTAGTGACCGAAGTTTGATACCGCGTCGAAGAGCCGTGGTTGTTTGGTGAAGTGCTCAAATACCAGAAAAACCTCGCCGGTGACATGGTTCGACCCCTTACCCACAAGGCCTCATGAGTGGTAGCTACACAAGCAATAAATCGCCGCATTTCGAGCGGGAAACTTTTGGATTTCACGCTTTCTTTCTGTCATGTCGGTGTTTATTACAATCGGCTATGTCTACACGGGTAAACGAGAAAGTTGATCTCGGCGTATACATATACAGGGTGTTTCAGCGAACACTTTCAAAATATCTTAAAGGTTGCCTGTGAACACTTAGCTCAATTGTAGTTTATGAGCCGGCCTACTCGAAGCAGCGGACACTACTTGCAAAAACGTTGAACTGCAAAATGGAATAATTAACAAGGATTCACTAATTAACTTTCTAGCTACTCATCTTATAACCCATATTGTAATTTTTTGGTGTGCTTCAGTGCATGAAACGACGTTCTGTTAACAAATTAACTGGAACGCCACTGCATTTCTCCGCAAAGTTCGGGAATTTATATCTCGAAACTGGTGCCATATTGAAAATTCTTTCCAAGTGGATCCACCTTGCGAACTCCAGGGCTAGAATTTCTAAATTGCAATATTGGCCATAAAGTATTAGTCGAAACTTAATTAGCGAATTTTCAATAATTATTCGATTTTTAATCTCAATTTTGATTCAAGTATTGTCCACCGCATCGAGTAGACCAGCTGATGAACTGCAATTGTGATGTTTTCCACAGGCAACTATTAAAGATTTTTGCAAGTGTTCACTAAAACATCCTGTATTTTGGTTCCCTTTGAATGCAGGGAAGCATGGGGTTTGAAGGAATTTCGCTTGCGTTTCGAATGGCGCTGTCCGCATCTACCGTTTGCTACTTCTGTGTCGTGTTGCTCCAGCTAGGGTTCAGGACTGCACAAGCGCATCGTGTTGCGTGTTAAAGGTGCTGATGCTTGCAAGCACTGATTTTGATGGTTTTATGCAGCCCGTGAAGTCGTCGCACCAGCTCTAACGCTGTTGATGTTCTTGTAATGGTTTTTACGTGACTTCGGGCATGTTGAACCGCTGCTAGTTCATGCACAGTTTTTGCAGATTTGTTAAGCATGAGAGTTTCGAATCGTCTTGTTTGTAACGGCTTTATATCACGGTGTACTTTTCGGAATGTTTTTATTACAGGCTTAATGAAAGTGCTTCTTTGACAGCTTGCTTTCTCTAGGCCGACGAAATTGTCAATATTTTGGTTGCACAGAAGATGTGTTAAAAATGGCACAGCTCAGCGCCAGGATTGCTCTAAGTTGCTGGATATGGTACTACGGTTCGACTTTCGCTGAAAAATTTGCGTCATCATTGTGAAGTCATTACAGCTTCTTACTGTCTCAGAAGGTTTACCACGGGGAGTGGTCAATTTGTTTCACGGCTGAGTTAATTTTGCATATACAATTAGCATCGATTTTAATTTTTTTCAATATCATTTGAGATGTAGCGGCTTCCTTCATCCATAATATTCGAAAGAAAACATTCGTAATTTGGTAAGGCATCAGCTTTTTAATGACCTGAGCAGGTCATTAAAGGGACACTAAAGGTTACTATTAAGTGAACGTGGCCTGTTGAAATACCATCCCAGAAACCTCGAAACGCTTGTTTCGTGCCAAGGAGAGACTTAATTTATGAGAAAATGCGTTCTGAAGCGTCCGCGTACCTCTAGCGCTGTTCAAATCGCCCGCCCTCCGATCGAGGAGTACTGACATCATGGTCTCACAGTGACGTTGCGCCATCGGTGAGTAGAACGGCGTCCGCAGACGGCGCTACGGCTTTTCTGCGCAAAACGCGAACGCGCGGCCAGAAACATAGCCAAGACAGAGCCGACAGCAGAGCGAAAGCGGGAGTATGGTGGCTAGCGGCAGGAGAAACGAATTACGTCCCACATTACGTCCCACGGCACACGGAGAGTCCGTTTTCGTTAAACTATAGGCCGCGGCGAGCTCGCGGCGTGATCGGCGTGGTCTATGAGAAGCGACGAGCCTTTTCGCACTCGCAACAGGGCACAAAAATGTGCGAATCGACGCAAAACTCGGCCTAGAAACGTGCTTCGCCACAGCCAGGGCTCAATACGACCCAAGCTGGCACGACCCAGATGTCGTTTCCCGCACCGCCACCAGGCGCCGCTACTATACCTCAAACTCCAGCTCAAGGCGCCCATAAGCTGGTACTTCATTCTATGACGCTAACTTCGACGCTCGTCGCAATGGACCCTGACACCGACAGATTGGCTCGCGATGGTGGGCTCAACTTCAGCGATTTGAGCACCGACGAGCGCGACCTGCTGCTGAGGGCTCGCACTGCCGGCGTCGTTGCGTACTACGACGGCGGCCTCGACACCGGCTCTCCGGAGCGGGAAAGCAACGAGGGCTTCCCACGACATCACATGGACGTGGCATTCTCGCTGCTTGTTCCAAATGAAAGTTTCGCGAGCCAGAAGAACCCTCACAGCACGACGCGATAACGAAACTACTGAAACTCCAAAGCGTGCGCGGCGCAGAGTCGAGCGCGCAGAGTCGAGCGAAAACGAAACCTTTCGAACACCCATATTACTGAAGGGTAACGTCAAAATGTTATTTTTTCTTACAATCGAATAGACGTAGACAAGTAACATTTTTTTCCGTCTTATAATCGAATGAAATGATATTTTTAATACGAGTTGTTGAGTATTAGTAACACAAATTATGAGGAGTCCTTTCGTCATCGGGCTAGTACCGGAATGTCGCTGGGGGGTCTCAAATCGTGTCATGCATTTACCTCAATTTCTCGGTTACTAAAGCTCTGTTCGCGATTATATTGACGCCTTAGACGTTCTAGAACATTGCTCTACCACTTTAACTTGCGTTTCTGGTAACCTTTAGTGTCCCTTTAAGACATCTCGAAATTGCGCATACTGCCACGGGGAAGGTTAGTTCGTCGACGCACGCAGCGTAATTGCATGGGCCGTTGCGCGCTAACGCACGTTTTTATTGGCCAGTGTTTTTGGCGAAGTTAGTTTACCAAGGTACACATTTACGTTAACAATCTCGCAATTGCTCTTCTTGAGGTGACTTTGGCAGCAACTATTTGGCGATGTCACGTGTATTCATCGGTAGCCAAATAGCTACAATGTGTGCCGGCCTCCTGCTGGGCGGGGTTGTTGCAGGTCTAAGTCTGCACCAATGACGTGTGCGTATGTACTGCGCGGAAGTTACTATGACCCTATGTTGCTGAGCAACGTTTCACCGGACCGTACCCTAGCCGCTTCGGCCGGCAGAGCGCACATACTCACCAAGCAAGAGGGAAAGTACGACGTACAGAAACAGTATTGTGGCAAGGTTAGGATTCAAAGAAAATGATCGAGACAATGCATTAGTTAACAAAACGAAGCGGCTACTTAACCCGACTGTCTCTTCATAAATGGTCTTCTGAATTCTGAGTACACTTGCCTGCGGTCATGTGGAGTTATTTGTACCAAACTACGGTAACATTCTGTACATGTCCGCTTTCATAGATGCCTGCGCCTTTGCTACAACTGTCGCCGCAGAAGCAGATGTCTAGCAGCCGAGAAAAATGGAAATCGTAGCCGCAAACTTAAAGGACAATCCCGAAATTTTTCACCAACTAAAGGTATTAGAATGTTTGTTTCCGAGACCCCTCTGTCATGCGGTTGATAGTAGAAATGTTCCGCAAATTCGAAAACAAGTTTAATTAAGGAAGAAAGCGTAAGAACTAAACCGAAACCTGACCAGGCAACCGAGCGAACCTCTTTCTGTGACGTCACGAGAGTTCTCCCCCGCGGGGAGGGCGTGCAAGGCATGCCGGGCACAGCAGGGAAGAAGTTTGGGCGTGTTGGTGGGATACATGCGAACTGGGATACATAGCGCAAGAAAGACACAGGGACAAGCAGGAACACAGGATGGGCGCTAACTTTCAACAGTTGATTTATTGCAGCTGGTGAGCGTACATCTACTCACTGGGACGCCCCTGCAATAGACACACAGAAGGGAAGGAGGTAAAGCAGTCGTGTCAACTATGCCCAAAAATTCAAGCTCTTTCTTTGATAAAAGTATAGAGGGTGTGCTAACGCAATCGTCACCTGCTCTGGCTATTTTAGCTACTTCGACAATTATCCTCGTAATCTTACTCCTGCGGTGACAGACAACAACAGTTTGTTTTAAGAGATTGGACTTGTCGAAACGTTGGCCTTTACGAAAAGTCCACTTGTCGAAACATTGGCTCCTGCATTCACCTAGTTCACGTTTTGCAAACCCGCAGGCGTGGCGCAGGCTTGCAAGAAAACGAGTCAGGGAACCTGCTTTGCCTAAACAAAATATTTCGAAGCAGTCAAAGGGACGCTCAACCACTTTTACAGCAAATATGTATATGGCTAGCCGATTCGTCCGTACGTCCGTCTGGCTGTGCCGAAAACTCCTCCGGCGCAATCCTATGCGCATGCGCGAAATAAATAGCGAAAGTTGCGCCATTAGCCAGCACCACCTAGATAGCACAAGGCCTGTTTACTTCGATCCATGACGTCGCGCTACTTGGCCCAAAACTTCCATTGACAAGGCTAGCGTGATGAAAGCGGTGACGTGAAAATCATTGTTGCCTGTTCGGGAGCATCCCCATTGACGTCGTTGCTCTCTGTCGCAGCCGAGCGCGGGCGCAGCTGTTTCTCCTTGGCTTCGAAATAGGTAGGCCACGCGTCACGCCCACTCCTTAGTTGCACGCAGCTTTCCATAAGCAACGCCGCGAGAAGAACCGGGAGCGCACTCGTCTACGCCATGTCGATAGTGCAGCCCGGGCACAAGAACGTGCTCGTACAGCCGAGCGCAACCAGCAACTGCGTACTGAGGATCCGGCAGCCTACTGAGCCGTCCTTTAATGAACCGTTGGGATTAACCCTGGCATGAAACACCGGGGCCACACGTTTCAGCTTCGCTGGTTCACCATCTCTACGGAGTGCTTGGGCGGTGGTTTAGGACATAGGAAAGAAGGGCTGCCGGTCTTATCATCAGCCCCCTGTGATTACATCAGCCAAATAATATTGCAGTGCACGCAGCATGAAATTTATAGCCTCATGTCAAATGGAGTAAAAACGTATTTGCTGTCTCCTTCGCAATGTCGTAATGCAGTGTCATCATAAGCATCGCAGTCCACAAAAGCTATTGGTTGACTTTGTTATGGCGAGGACATTCTATGCAATAGAATTGTTGCTCATTTGATTTATTCAATAAATAAACACATCTCCTCAATCCGAAAAAAAAAGGAAGCAGCAAAACCATTTTATCTTTGCACTGCTGACCTACAAACGACACTTGCACATTGCGGCCAATGCAGCGCTTAGCCTCCGAGATGAAAAGCCCAGCGCAGATCACGCAGCGATCACGGAGTCCAGACATGAGCGGTCTCACCGCCGGCGTTCAGCCTTTGGGTGAGGCCAGCGGCACATTGCTACATTGATGTCTCCCTTGTGTAGCTTCCATCACACTCGTGAAAATGAAAGGAGAAAGAAGGCAGCTTACCGTTCTGATAACTTCGTCTGACGTCATTGCTGCTTGAAGGAAATCGAAAAAAAATGCGACGGGAGATTCGTGAGCCGACGTAGTTTAACCGTGACGTCGTTTTATGATCAGCAAAATAGTGTTTCAGGACCCCAAAAAATGACGTACGCTGCGCCACATGCCTCGTACCACGTCGTTCCTCGAAAACCTATGGGCAGCGGTGCACGCTTTCCTGGTAGACAACCCAGCTTCGTGTAGCATATAAATGTTAGTCCTAAATAATTCCAGTGGCTCCCAAAAACAATGTCAGTATAGTGCAGATGAAGCAGTCACGAGAAGACAGTCATTTTAGGTGACGATAAGTGGCCAAACAAACGAAGCTTCAGCCTGACGAAGAGCGGCACTGACAAAGACCAGCGTTCCTGTCGAAATTGTGGCTGCAGACTGCGCAACCCTTCGTTCTATTCATTTGAAAGACTATATAAAAGACTATATATATACATTTTATAGACTATATGAAAGTATACGCGAACTCTATTCTATATTTGTTCAACTCACCATGTACCTAAGCTAAATACCCTGTCTTTAGGAATCCACTGAAACACTTGTATAAGTGTCGAGACAAACCATGTCGGAGTGACCAAGTACTGAGGCCCGTAATACCCGCTGTCGAAGCAGAATCTAGTTAGTTGTCGAGAGCTTTCTCAACATTAGCGGCAGTCATGGTCAATACGCTAATCCTGGAATAGGGGCCAGGAGACTGGCCATACAACATCAATAGAACATTCTGCTTGGGGAGGATAAAACACTTTATGGAAACCGTTTACGAGAGCGACGTCATCTGTCTTCAGATAACCTTCAGCTGATCGACACGAAGCTCAGTGCAGCTTACTTCGCGCACATTCAAATAAAGTTTCTTTGGCCTCGTCTATGCTTCGGCCATCTACGTGAACATGCACATGTTTTGCGTTCTCACCGCAACGGCACAAATATAAAGAAACATTTTGAGTGTGAAATGACGTTAACAACGACTCATTTTCGTTATATGTAACAAGGCATATTTTTTGTTCTCATAGGAAAGCATCAAATCGCTCTTAAAGGCAAGGGTCGCCCGCTTGTTGTCTGTTCATACCAAACATTCCAACGAAATGTTGGCAAAAATTAAAAGAGCACTTCACGCAAGCAGCGATCATTGTAGCTTGATGGGCGCTTTTGTTAGGTGTGAGTACTATTTCATTCTGCTAAGTAATTTTCAGGAGACTGGCTTGCCTACGGTTACCTTACCTTTTGGATAAGGGGTCAATACAAAACAAAATGAGTAGCCTGTATCGGGAAGCAGCCATGGTGGAGTACGGGAAACACATTTAGTGTACTGCTGAGGGCGTGTATGGGCACTAAGGTGAAAGAATAACGTAACCAAATATACAAGTGAGATTTGTTCACACGATACAAAGTTACACGCTTAACTTATCATACAGCTAGTGGGGGTCGTTTGGTATGATGTTGTAATCGTACCCACTATTTGCAGTGAGCCTACCTTGATGTAAAGTGGCGGGTACGAATCGAAATCCCTCCGCTTTGTTGCCCGAGTCTCATCATGCTATAAGTGTCGAACTCGGGGCTCCCCATAGCCGAGAAACCGTGAAACTTCAGCATAAAATGGCACACTTGTTGGCCTTATAACTAGAGATGCGAAGTTAAGCAGTAGAAATGTTGTTTTGGCGCCTATAAGAATGCTGTCATTTCGGGAATATAGAGGCACCAAGAATTATCTTTCAGCCCACGGATAGGCTCAATTATTAAAGCATTATACTGTGAATTAGAGTATAAATTATGCTTTTTTAAGGAGCACAGCCCACTACATACTTGCTTTATGTAATTAACTGTAACTTTCCGATAAAACGTAATGAGGCAAGTTCCATACATTTTAATATTCATGTGAATTTTAGTGTCACTAGACTTCACGAGAAAATGTATGACAGCAGTGACACACAGGCACCATATCAAAATTTTATGCTTTAATGTGTCACTTCTATCACCGAATATTTGTGTGCATTCAGCGAAAGAACGCTCAACGTGCAACAGTGTTAGCAGCCCATATTTGTACTTCAGAGCATTCGATGTTGTATGCTCTGTTGCATTGCAGAATGTTCACCGTTCAGACTGTTGCATCATTCTTTAAATACTGAAAAGCCCAGTTTGTCAGATACAAACTCATGTTTCCACCTCTACCAGCAACAGGTCCTTTGGAGAAGGCCACAAGCCTTTTCTAAACGTCCAAAATTACCCCTAAATTCCGGGCCAGTGTTACGCTCCGTCGTTCAATTATCCCGATGATATCGGCTCAAAACTAGAAGTGGGCGCAAAGTACTCTAACTACCCTGCAAGTGCACTGTCGCTTAGAGCAGCTTGAGCCATTCTCACAGCAATAATGCTGTCTGCGGCGAAGCTATTTTAACAGCCTTTGCACTGGCAAAGTTTGTGGTAAGTTTACCTGGTACCTTCAGGTAATTTTCCCTGCGAGTAATATATAATCAGCAATATGATAATCAAAGTAAGGCTACGAAATTAACGGAAAAATATTTATTCGGCTGTGAATATATAACTTAGGCGTCAAGGTTAAAACAGGCTTTGATAGGCACAATAAAAGTGACACTAAAATGTTCCTAAGCCCACAGTTTATGCTTACGTGTTTAATAGGCCCGACAAGGGCGTAAGGAACAAAAATAGGCATTTGGCTAAGGGTGCGGTCAACACTTATAACTTAGGGTATTCACAGTTTGATCTCTCATACATACTATGGCTGAGTAAGGTCTTTCAAACGCGAACATTCCCGTTCAGATGCCCAAACGCATTGGCAAACTATTGATCTGTGAACACCGAGCAAGAGGCTAAATTCAGCTCCCTTTGAGCCATGCGCGGCACAACCGTAGGTCCATCTGTGCACATGAAACAGGCATGATAAAGTAATGGCATTTTTGCTGAGCACAATGACGCCAAAGAAAGTCACGTGCGCAGTACGATAGCAAGGACATGAGCAATAATATTATGACGTGGTTTCGTTGCATGTAGCTTTATCGAGCGACCCCCTATGCTTTCCGAACTGAAAGATGTTTCACGTCTAAGTTGTGAAGCCTGGTGAGCCTCCAATGAAATAACTGAAAAGTGTTTAAACTAACGTAAGTATTCTGTGGCCCAACAAAAAAAAGCGCTCAAAATAAAAAATACAGAACAATGCCACGCGGCAACGCATACGCACGCAAGGGGTAGCAGGAGTCCTAGACGTAAACCTCGTCCTTTAGTAAGCTTCGCATCTTAGGCACGTGGACAGCCATATATTTGGATTAAATAAAAGCCGGAAATGGGCGCCGAGCCCTGCTGACGAGTTAGGAAAACAGCGTGGTTCCGGTATTTGAAGGTACATACAGTACTTTCTGCCGCGTGGCCTCTCGGTCACTTGGAAAAATCGAAGAAGTACGGGCTTTTTATATTCGTAAATAAAAACTGCCCAACGCAAGAATTACTTGGAATTAAATGCAGTTATGGGTAATTTTTGCGCATCCTCGGTAATCTTTGCAAGGCCACCTTATGGTTTACTTTATTACTACCAGCTACACTGGAGCAGCGACTCTACGCCGGCCTTGCACGGTTCGCCAAACGTTCACAAGCAACGTGCACGCGGCATCCCCTTGGGAATTAAGTAGCCTTAACCTGTAACCTCAATATCCTGGCATAAGTACTCTACCGAAGATGATGAACGCTCTCACCGTCATGTAATGTTCTGCCTCACAAAAATATTTTCAATAATGTCACTGGCCAGCATGGCACAGGCAATACAGTCACTGCATAAGCTGGAGGACCGGCTCCATAGGAGCTCCATTAGAGGGTCTTCATGCACATCAGGGTCTTCGCGGCGAAGTCTATTCTCCTCCCCCCTCCCGCCCCCCGTATTACGAAAACAATCTCTGCTGCCCTCCCGCCGTCAACGACGAGGTGCGGCTTGTACTGCCGCTTGTGCTGTTCTCTGCACAGCGGTCTGCTCAGCCCGATGTTCTTGTTGCAGTGGCCTGTGTAGCTCAAGGATTCCCTTCTTCAGCAGCGGTTTGTACCTTGCGAGGAGGCGCGGTAACGTGCACCGAAGAGTAAACACAGATGTCCGTACTATTTAGTGCACAAGAGATATGATTTGATCCGTGGCACGGTACGTTGCTGTTGTTGATGATGAGGATAATGATAGTTTATTGGCATTCCCTTCGAAACGGGCTGGAGACAATTAGTCACCTAGCCTGCATAAGTTAACCAGGTTCAGCAACAAGCAGCATCCAATTGCTATTAGCAAGTGCTACATGTCCGGACACCTGAAGGAGTATAACGGAACTACGATGCAAAGTTTGTACGCATCGACGCTACGCAGCGCGCGTGTCCCATTGCGTGTCAAATGGCCCAATACCATGCCAATGATGATGATTTAATGGCATTCCCTTTGAAGCGCGACGAGGACATAGAGCCACCTAGCCTGCTTGAATTTATCAGGTATGCCATAAACGTTTTTCATTACATCAATAGTTATGCGTAACCATATTCTTCTTGTTTATCATCAAAACTTCTCTATCTACTTTTTACCGCTACCTATGCAATTGCTACCTGGCGTGCCATCCGGTGTAATAATATGCAACTAGAACGCAAAGGGTGCACCTATAGATGTTATGCGTCGCGCAATCACATCGTAAGCCAAGTGGCACAATAGGATGTTAACGATGGTCGTGATGATGATTTATTGGCATCCCCTAGAAACTCGGCGGTGACATAGTCACCTAGCCAGCTTTATTTAGTCAGGTACAGAATATATATTTTTTCTAGCATTCTTGTATACGTGATGGTGATGATGATGATGATGATGATGATCATCATCATCATGTGTTTGGCGCATAGCCGCTCACGGGGATTGGCCAAGGGTCGGGCAGATTTTACATATGTGTTAATGTAATAAATTTATAAATCTATAATTTTGATAAATAAGTTAAAGCGAGGAAAGTTCACAACGATAAAGCAGACAGTCATTCAATAAAAAAGAAAAAGGTATATATTGTTACGAGGAGTTGCGGAGGAATGGTTTTATTTACAGGAGAATTGGACGATGATGGTAGCGTGATCGTAGCGCAGCCCGGCCTCTCAAACGCCTCGTTCTCTTCGTCTTCTCTTCCTTCTCTTCTTTCCGTGCCTTTCGTATCTGTTACATTTCCCCGCAAGCAGACGAAGCCCGTGGGGCGAGTCAGGATGGACAAGGAGGGTAGAAAGGCTTCAGGCGAGCAATATGAGTCAGCTGAGTTCTGCTTGATCTCCGACCATTGCACAGTAGGCGAGCTATGACGTAAGTGAGTTCGCTCAGGCGGTCCACAACTACATATGGGCCTGAATATTGTGACAGGAACTTTTGGCACAATCCACGCTTGCGTTGCGGTGTCCAAAGAAGGACTAAGTCACCTTTTTGCAGCGATACTTGTACGTGACGGTCGTCGTATCGCTCTTTCGAACGACTTTGCGAGGCCAGAGTACGAATACGACCTATTCGACGCGCTTCTTCGGCGAGACACAAAGTCACCGATACAGAATCATCACCGTGCAGAACGAAGGGTAAGAAAGTGTCCAGAGGGCTTCGCGGTAACCTTACATACAGGAGATAAAATGGGCTATAGTTCGTGGTTTCGTGCTTCGCCGTGTTGTACGCATAGGTGATGAAAGGCAGCACGTCGTCCCAGTTCTTATGATTGGAGGAGACGTACATGGCAAGCATGTTAGTCAGCGTTCTGTTTGTTCTTTCAACGAGGCCATTGGTCTGTGGATGATATGGCGTGGAATGACGAAACTGTGAAGTGCACAAACGAAGCAACTCTTCAATGGCATCAGCCGTGAACTGGCGACCACGGTCGCTGATGATGACACGTGGTGGGCCATGACGAAGGACCACGGAACGGAGCAGGAACACCGCCACGCAAGCAGCAGTGGAAGACGGTATGGCTGCAGTTTCTGCATACCGTGTAAGATGGCCTACGCAGACAATTATCCAGCGGTTCTTGTTGTTGGATAACGGGAATTGACCCAAAAGGTCAATGCCTACTTGCTCGAACGGCGTACTGGGCGGTGTCAATGGCCGAAGGGGACCCGGGGCTGCGGTGGTCGGTCGCTTGTGACGTTGGCACGTTTCACAACTATCGACATAGCGCTTGGTTGTTTCGTACATCTTGGGCCAGTAAAAGCGCTCCTGCGTGCGGTGCAGCGTTCGTACGAAGCCGAAATGGCCGGATGTCACATCGTCATGCATGGCGCGTAGAACGTCGGAGCAGAGACTCTCGGGGACTACCAGCAGAAAACGCGCTCCATGCCCGGAGTAATTAGTTTTGTACAGCAATTTATCACGGACAGTAAAGCGACCGCTGCCTTTAGAAGTACGGGCGGCGACAAAAAGCGGATCAAGGGTAACATCATCCCGTTGTTCTCGCTCAAAGTCTGCCGCGTCAGGGAACGTAGGAGTAACAGCAGCGAGACAGTCGTCAAAATTCTCAGCATCGCAGTCGGTAGTCGCAAGAGGAATCCGAGAGAGGCAGTCTGCGTCAGCGTGACGACGGCCACTCTTGTACGATACCACAAAGTCGTATTCCTGGAGGCGTAGTGCCCAACATGCGAGGCGACCAGAGGGATCACGCAAACCGACCAGCCAGCATAAAGAATGATGGTCGGTGATAATCTTGAATGGTCTACCGTAGAGATAACATCGAAACTTTTGTACGGCGAAAACGGCTGCCAGGCATTCCTGTTCCGTGACCGTATAATTGCGTTCAGATTTGTTCGGACAACGGCTGGCATATGCGACAACATGTTCGGCGCCACTGTGACGTAGTACAAGCACCGCTCCTATCCCGATTCCATTAGCATCAGTGTGAACTTCAGTCGGGCAAGATGGATCGAAGTGACGCAAGAGGAGTGCTGACGTTAGTATAAACTTCAGTTGAGATAATGATGCGTCACAGTCTGGTGTCCAATTGAAGGATGCATTTTGTCGCAAAATACTTGTCAACGGATAAACGATGTCGGCAAACCGGGGAACAAAACGACGAAAATACGAACATAGGCCAATGAATGAGCGGAGTTCTCGTGCTGACTGCGGTGACTTGAAGGAGCTCACTGCTTCAATCTTACGAGGATCGGGTCTGACGCCATCCTTGTCGACTAAGTGTCCCAGGACCAGTGTTTGACGTTCGCCGAACCGACACTTTTTTTAGTTTAGGACCAGTCCAGCTTTATCAATGCAGTCGAGAACGACGCTGAGGCGTTCGTTATGTTCTTCAAACGTGCAGCCAAAGATTACAACATCATCTAGGTAACACATGCATATCTCCCACTTTAGACCACGTAGTACTGTGTCCATGAATCTTTCAAAGGTGGCAGGAGCATTGCAAAGGCCAAAAGGCATAACATTAAATTCGAATAGGCCATCTGGAGTCACGAAAGCGGTCTTTTCCTTGTCGGCAGGGTCCATAGGTATTTGCCAATACCCCGATCGCAAATCAAGTGTTGAGAAGTAAGAAGCAGCGTGTAAGCAATCAATGACGTCATCTATTCGCGGTAGTGGATAGACATCCTTCTTCGTCACTGAGTTTAGATGTCTGTAATACACGCAGAATCTCCAGGAGCCATCTTTTTTTCGGACCAGGATTACTGGGGATGCCCATGGACTAGATGATTCTTCAATGACACCTTTGTTCATCATCTCCTTGATTTGCTCGGCAATAACTTTGCGTTCGGACGATGACACTCGGTAGGGCTTCTGGCGGATGGGGTGTGCTGAGCCGGTATCTATTCTGTGACGAGCGCGGGATGACGGTAAATGAAGGGGTGCATCTCCATGCGTGAAGTCAAATACAGCCATATGCCTGGCAAGGACTTGTACCAGTGCTTGCCGTTCCGATGTACCGAAACCCTTGCTGATCATGTCAAGCATCAACTCTTCAGAATGGCGATTATCGCAAGGAGAGCAAGCTGTAGAGACGTCCGTAGTTAGTGCCGCTATTGAGCTACATGCGGCTTCATCGAAAAGAGCGATTTTCATACCGCGAGGAAGGACAACCGGCGTGGCGGAACAGTTCAGCGCCCACAATTTGGCGACTCCTTTCGTCATGCACACGACAGAGCAGGGCACAAGTATATCTTTTTTAGCACAGTTTATGCGGAGAGGTCTAACTACAAGGTCAACACAATCAGCATCAACAGTAGTTGCCGACACACGAACGGGCGTCAGGCACCACGATGGTGCAATCACTTCATCAAGAACACTGAGTGTGTCTGCGTCCCTGTCTTCACCACCCGAGCTTTGTTCAGAACGTGCTGATATTAATAACTTGTTCAGTGATATTTCGCCACAACCACAGTCCACGGAAGCGCCGCACTGTTCAAGAAAATCGATACCAAGAATAACATCGTGCGAACAACGAGAAAGAACAAGGAATTCCGACACAAACACTTTCCCAGCCAACGAAACACTCGCAGCACAAACACCAAGGGGATGAAGCCACTCACCGCCTACTCCACGAAAGGTAGTACCGTCGTTCCAAGAAAATATAACTTTGTGGCCTAGACGGTTTTTGAAAGCGAGGCTCATCACAGACACAGTCGCCCCAGTATCCACTAACGCCATGGTCGGTATTCCGTCAATCGAGACATTCACTTTGTTTTTGTACATCACAACAGGCAGAGGTATTTCTTGCAAAGACCGTCCGGCGACCACACCTCCATTGGCCGCGGATGCTAGTTTCCCGGCGGCGGTGAGGAAGAACGGCGCCGAGGGGACGGAGAGCGACGGAGACGGCTATTTGGCGGCGTCAGACTCCGGTCAGATGCTGGCGAATCGCTGCGTCTTGTCTCGTGTGAGAAGTGATCCCTTGGAAGCAAATCGGTCGTCCGCAGGTCATATGAAGTACGGGTTCTGGGTGGCGAGAACATCGATGGTGTCCTACGTGATTGACGGGCTTGGCGACAATACCGAGCTATATGGCCTGTGGAACCGCAGTTGTAGCACACGGGAGGGTCGCGGTTCACAGCGTCTTCCTCGAAACGAATGGTTGACGGCTGCGGGCGGCGAGAAAGTTCGTTGTCATGTGGATAACGTGTCTCTGCTGCTTGCTGAAATCGGGTATATCTTTCATAAGTCGCGTCGTGGTAGTAGGGTCGGCGCTGTTCTTGTCGCGGCCGGACAGAAGACGCCGGGCCTCGGGGGTAAAAACGCGGCTGCTCTCGTTGTGGCCGAGCGTCATAAGTAGGGCCTCTGTCGTAGAGACGTGGCTGCTGTCGGGGCGCGAGTTCATAATCCTCAGTGCCCCTTGCCGCAGGATACGGGGAGAAAGATGCCACGTATGGCTCAAAATATGGTGGTAGGCGGAAGCTAGAAGTGCTTGGATGTGTCACTTGCGCGTGCAGGCTGAGCTCTTCCCGAACTATTTGTCGTATCGTTGATGCCAGATCGAGGGGCTGGTTGCTGTCCACGCTTGCAACTGTGGTCACATTGGCTAGCCTGCCAAACTTCGGCGTGATGCGCCTCATCTTCAGTTGCTCGAAAGTACGACAGTGCCGAATGATGTCAGCGACGGAAGCCAGGCTGTCTTTTGCAATGAGGAAATTGTAAACATCCTCGGCAATTCCTTTTAGGATGTGCCCGACTTTGTCCTCCTCGGACATTTCGGAGTCCACCATCCTACACAGTTTGATTACTGCCTCAATGTAGGTCGTGCAGGTTTCGCCTGGTACTTGCGCACGTTGCAGTAGCATCTGTTCTGCCCTTTTCTTTTTCGTCGCGGAGTCGCCGAATCGCTCTTTGATTTCCGAAACAAATCTTCCCCATGTTATGAATGTTTCCTCGTGGTTGTCGAACCATACCAACGCAGTATCCGTTAGAAAAAACACGACGTTAGAAAGCTGAGAAGCGCTGTTCCACCTGTTGGCGGCACTCACCTGGTGATAATGGATGAGCCATTCCTCGACGTCTTCGTCCGCTCTTCCGGCGAAGGGACGCGCATCTCTCAGTTGCAGAACAGAACTTGTCGGGGCAGCAGTTGGAATGGGCCGTTGTTCGTCTGCGTCGTGGGGCATGTTCAGCTCCGGTGAATTCGGTGGGAGTCCAGCAAGGCGACTGCTCCGTCGAAGAACTCGTGGTTCAGCCTCCGTCTTCGGGTGTCGATTACCCCGCAACTCCACCACAACTGTTACGAGGAGTTGCGGAGGAATGGTTTTATTTACAGGAGAATTGGACGATGATGGTAGCGTGATCGTAGCGCAGCCCGGCCTCTCAAACTCCTCGTTCTCTTCGTCTTCTCTTCCTTCTCTTCTTGTCCGTGCCTTTCGTATCTGTTACAATATAATATAAATGAGGCGATCAAGCAGGAATGAAATGAATAATACGGTCAACAATGAAATCGGTTCGGTTCGATTCAATGATGAATTTTGGCAAGGAGATGTATACATTCCTATGTGAGGGCCCAAGCACAGACGCTCCGAAAGGCAGCATTACCGGAGTGTTCAATGGCGAGCCGAGCTGCCCACTGTAATTTCCAATGTCATTTTTCTCAGGGAGAAGAAACGCCGGCATTCCAGTAAACAAGTGTTCAATCGTTTCTTAGGAGTTCCAACAATGGCACAAAAGGGAAATTTCCAGACCAGATCGGTGCCTGTATAAATTTAGGGGTAAGACTCAAAAGCACAGTCTCGTTAATGTCACTTCCGTCTGTCTGGTTTTGCACAATTTCCCGTTCCAAGAGAATTGAAAGTGCTGTAGTTCCGAGGATGATGATAGATTTAATTTTCATGTTAAAAGGACGTACTTTCTAAATCTGACAGACGTGATAAGACCCGTTGTAGGAAGAAGGGTAAGTACAGGGCCGCTTAAAGAAGCCGTGGCCAAGGTGTCTGCCGCTTCATTCATAAATGCGCCTTTGTGCCATGTAGCCATATTAATCGCAAACTTTGTGAGTACAAAGTTTTTAATATGTGCGAGTCGCCAAGAGCAGTAAGTAAGGCACACAGTAATAAAGAGTCTCTTATTATTACCTCGGTTGTCCTGGAAACTTCTAGCTTACGCAAAGCTAGGGCAACAGCTAGGAATTCAGCTAGGAATATAGGAGTGTAGCCGGGAAGCCGAATAGAAAAACACCAATCCAATGATGATGAAAAAATTCCAACTCCGGCCTTTTCCTCAGTCTGCCAAGCATCTGCTGTTATAATTACGTTAGTGTAGAGCTGATTCAAGTGATCCTAGAGTAAGCTCTTAAGCATTTGCGAGTGAGGCTGCTTTTGCAATGTTGGGGTATATGTCATCAAATGTAATAATCAATGAATTTGAGATAATGTTTACCGTTATTACATCATTTATATGTGCATCTAACAAACTCAATAACGATTTTGTTATAATCACTTGTGGGGTGTGAAACCGATGCCATTTGACTTCAAAACATTGGGCTCGTTGACTGATAAATACTGACTGGAATCTTCTTAGTGGGGATTCATACATCCTTATATATGTTTCAACGGTGAGTATCTTAAATTTCATATCAAGGGAAGGTATTCGCGATTCCTTGTAGAGCACAGCGTTTTAGTAGAGAACAGGGAAGTTTAATTATCCTAGTAGTGAGTCCATCGGAACCTGCGGCCTCAGCTGGTAAACATAAAAGAGCATGGTACCATTGTGACATACAAATCTCTTCGAAATATTCTGATGTGCCCTGTCTCTGAGGAGAGTAGAGAAGATAGGTAGTGAATGGGGTCGATAACCCTCGCAATTAGATCTGGCGAGTCAGCTTTTTCAGTGGTGGTTAAAACTATTGACTCCAAGTTCAAGGGGCGCGGAATCGTTTTGTGGGATCTTAAAAACCGAAATAATGCACGCTTATTATTTGATATTAAATGAAATTCTATATAGCGGACATTGTAATCGTCTTTTGCCTTAGATACCATTCTTTCGAATGTTCCAACAACAAATTTAGAATTGCTCCAGTTTTTCGGAGACTGGTTATGCATGAGTTGTTTCCATGCAGTTTTACGTCGCTTGTAGTCCCGCGAACAATCGTTTTTCCTCCAATTTGTAGAAGCAGTTTCTTTGCGTACCTTTAACTCGAACTCTGACCTTTTGCCCGAAGAAGCTAAGATTGAGGAAAGAAATATCCTCAGCGTTCAATGAATAATTTTCATTGGATTTTAAAGTGGTCTGCAAGCATTTTTGAAATGTACAGTTATCCACAAAAGAGTGGATTCAAGCCCCGACGGTGGACTGCAGACCTACCACTCCAACCACAACCGGAAAATTATCACTGTTTCTCCCAACATTCACCGGTTCCCATGCAGATATGGAAAGACTTGGACCCGAAAATGTAAGCTCAAGCACAGATCAAAACTGTCCGCGAAGAAATGTAACTGAACCCAAATTTCGACACGAACAGTTTTTAGCTGTTGCCCTGTCCCATGGACGCTTTCCACACTTGTCTGATCTCGATCCCCATGATAAATGATGAGTTGAAGTCACCAGCCAATATTATCCTTTCACCACTTTTTGGCAAAACTGAGTCTAGTGGACGTGTACCCTTGCACACCCGAAGGGAAGTATATATTTACCAACCAGAAAGGCCTACTGCCAAGGAGAATAACTTCTACTGCTAGAATTTGACATTCTGGAGACATCAGCTGGAATGATATGTTTGCCTTGTGGCAAAACTTGCTTCAGACCATAATTAACAAGCGTCCAGATCTGGACGCCGATCTAGGAGAAAATATCTAAAATTGCGCAAACAAAATGCTTTTCCAGGGGATAAGCATGTTTCTTGCAGTCAAATTACATTTGCAGAAGTTTGAAAATATAGAACGTGTAAATCAGTAGAAGCAGCGAATATTGATCTGCAGTTCCATGCAGTAGATTCATCGACGTTTCAGTGAAGAGAGAACCGCAGTGACAACAATCCCCTCCAATATATCACATTTCGGTTTGACACAAGAGGGAATTTTCTTAGATTTGCTAATTGAGTGTGAAGCGGTAGCCTCCAAGGCAAAACACCTCCTTTACTGTGCTCTCACATCAAATTTCATTTTTTAGGTATCCTGATAATCAGACTTGTCTGGGCTAGTAGTGACTTTGTTTGAGGAACCTGGAACACACCTGAATTGCTTAAAATGGGTTGTGGACGCGATTTCCCCATCTTCCTGTGAGAGGGGTGAACAAGAATTCATGTCAGTATCACTTGGCAAGCATTTGGCTGAGCAGTAGCAGTCGGTACTAATTCTGCTTACTCTGACGATATCAGTCCATTAAAACATTCCGTGACGCTCTCTACAAAGCGCTCCATAATTTCAGCCATAGACTGTTCAATAGCTTGTGCGACTACCTCTGACGGGCTTCCATCAATGACAGCTTGGTGTCGTGCTGTCACACTCGCATAACCATGGGCTCTTTCCTTTACTACCGCAATGTCCTCTTGGTGTGAGCAAAGCCTTTTCTTCATAACTTACAGTATTTGGACTTCTTGAGTTCTAGCAGGGCAGTTTGAGCAATCAGCCTTGTGGGCTCCATCACAGAGGCAGCACGAGTCCGATTTGGCCGAGCAGTCACTAGCGGAATGGCTCCCGCCGCAGGCGCAACAGCGTAGGCTAGATTTCCAACCACCTATGCTATGACCACAGCGCCAAAAACTGCAACATTGTAATAGACGCGAGGCAAGCGGGTCCATTATAAAGATTAGAGGCCAGACTTTTATCTCAGTAGGGCAAGATGTACCCGCGAACGTGGCAATTACTGACTCAGTGGGGACACTTGTATTGTCCGTCACTCTGTTGAATTGGTAAACAGCAATTACTCCAACCGCGGAGAGCTATTCCAGAGTCTCTGCCAGACTTAACTTGGAGCACACACCACGAACTATTCCTTTACTGCGGGCAAAATGCAGGGGAATGAAGGCACTGATTTGCCTCGATGCAAATGATGAGCACTTAATTAGGCCTTATACGCACGGCTGGTCTTGCGAACGGCAAGCAATCCCACCTCTGCCGAATTGTCGTACGTCAGTGATGTGCAAATAGTGATGCGTGGCCGCCTGAAGTACCGCTGGCACTGCCTTTGGGTTGTTGAGCAGGATAGCTCTTCCATGCAAACGCACCAGCGCCACAGGAATGCTGCACACCCCACTACGAAAGAAAGCTTCAAGAGGCATTTGATGAGGTGGTAGTGAGGCCGACCAAGGCGGACATCGCCCCGGGCCTTCCCCTGAAGAATTTTCAGACATTTGTGGCACTATATTAATATCAAACTATATCAATTTCTCTCAAAATACTCCTTGGCACCTACAAAACTGGATTAAATCCAGCCAACAATTAGCCAAAATCCCGAGAGCTCACTGTTGCTATCCGAATCAGGGAAGGCAGCCAAGATACATATCCTTATTTTTTTCCGCAACCCTTCTTTAGCTGCCTTGTACCGCTAGCTGCGCCCCTGCTACATGTTGTTCTACCTGGTGTAATATGGAACTCCACTGCGAAATGTACACGTGTCGATGCTACATGGCGTGCATGTCACATTGCGTGTGTACTCGCGCGCTAGGACGCGCTTATAAGGCATTTTTCCGCTGCATGCTAGCAAGCGCTGGCGCGGATAATAATAAAGCGAGCCTTTAGAAAGTTAATGCCTTCAACAAACTCCTTCAAAAGCCCCTAGGAGGCATTTATGTATATCTGATAGATGACGGCACAGCTCTTTCTGGAATGTAATTGATTAATTGAAGTTCTGCCATTTCTTTTAGGCACTAATTGTACATCTGAAGAAAGAAGAACAACCGCGGAACAAGTTGCCTTACAAGAACGTGATCTGGACGAAGACACCCAGGTTACAGAGAAAAAAAAAGGTTATTACGCCGCATGGTCTCAACACGGGAGCTCCATACATACGTAGCAAGCACACGATGGAAATTGCGGGAAATTGTGCAGTAGGCTAGTTGGTTCGCTATAACACTGTTGCGCAGAGCGACGAAGGGACAGTACTTAAGCGAGAAAACAACACACGACACATGAGCGCGAACTGTCAAGAGAGTTGATAGTTCGCGTTCAGGTGTTGTGTGTTATTTTCTTGCTTAAGTACTGTTCCTTCGTTGCTCGGCGCAACAGCGTCAGTCACACGAAAGAAAGCTTGAAACCTAAGCCACAAAAGTGTAATAGCTGCAGGACACACATAAGCAGAGCTACTAGGAACACACTGCAAGCTTTGGCTCGGCTAAATATAGACAACTGTCTCCCCTGCCAGTTGTTAACCTTACGATGTACTTCTGCAACTTCCTCTGACCAGTGAGGCTTACTATTACATCATTGAGCGAGGGGTAAACTTAAGTACGTGAAGTCTTTCCTCCACTCAATACCTTCGAAGTGAGTCGGCATCATGCACATAGAACGAGCCGAAACCCTGAACTGTTCTCAAACATTACTGCCACACCAGAAGCTCAACAAAACCTTTGCGTTATGACAAGGGCCGTCTATACACTTTTATGTCATCACAGAAGAAGGCTATCTATGAATTATAATTTCACCGCCTCCCGCAAAGAAATTTCTGCTGCACTCATAGACATATTGCTTCCTGTTCCCCATTATCGTGCGCCTTGCTTGGAATGTTATTACCTAGACGCCTGTCCATCGAGTGACTATTCCTCCAGGGATCCAACTTTTTTTCTTTAGCTTACATTCGGCAACTGTTCCTGTCAAAACCTGGTTGGAAAAAAGGGACTCTGTCATGCCGTCGTCAGTAAACTATGGTTTCTGTCCACATGCTGAAACGATTCATCGCTGTTTTGCAGATTGTAGGGAAGCCGTATTCTTCTCGGGCATTCTCCAAAGAACACTTAAGAAAGATTTAGATGTCACGCCATACACAATTCGTTTCCTAGCTTTTAATGATCTCTATGACCCACCATATGACATGTTCACATTGCTCGGCTTACATAGCCTTTTGCGCAGTAGAATGTGCGACGGGCAGGCTTACCCACCGCGGAGCATTCGGTCGTTTTTCAGGAATCTTTTTATGTTCGTAGTGCTTACGCTGTGGAAGAAATAGCGCCGGACTACATGCCATCATTGACGATGGCAAGTGTTTGCCTGACTTTTGAATTACTTTTCAATCACCTGAAATTTCTGTAGCGCTTTGGTACTTTTGTTTTGCGGCAAATTCTGCTCTCACGTAACAAAGAAAGAAAAAGGAAAGCTGGAGTCGCTCAGTGGTAGAGTAGCTGACTCCCCCGCAGTGGTCAATGCCTGGGTCCCCGCAGGAACTTTTTTTATTATTATTATTCCGTGATATGGTTGCTATGGACAGCGGACATCGGCTGAGGCGTCGGACACCATCGCCTACCGAAACTGCTATCGGTATGATCCCGTAACAGCCTACGCTACAAATAGAGAGCTAACGTAATATGCTTTTAGATCCATAGCTTCTATATGTCGGTGCGCTCAACCACTATCCACATATACCAGAAAAGGACGAAAGACGAATACTCAGACAATATAGGCGCTGCCTGAAAACTAAACGTTCTGTTGCGTTCAAAGTATTATACCGACCGTGTTCAAAATTAAGTTTTATGGTTTTCTTAAAGTGAGGCACAGGGAGAGACGCGAAGAACACCTGTGCAAATGAGTTATGTGGCCAGGACGACACAAAGTTTGATGATAATTGCTGCCGTCAGCAGCCCAATCAACTAAAACATAATAATTAATTTTTTGTTGACTGCATCAAGTGGGTATGTTTGTATTGAAAAGTTAGAGGCAGCCATGTTTCTACACAGTATCAGTTGGAAGAATTATTGTAGCGTGTCGATGCTCTGAGATATCCGACTCTGAATTTTAGCTGTCGTTCCCGTGATTACGCATGCAATAGAGATAGGACCGGCGCAAAGCTCCTCCCTGATGTGATGCGGCTGTTGCGTGCGACATTTAGTCTGACAGCAGGGCGGATGCATATAGGCAAAGATACCCGCCATTGTTGCTCAGTCGCTATGGTGTTAGGCTGCTGAGCACGAGGTCGCGGGATCGAATCCCGGCCACGGCGGCTGCATTCCGATGGGGGCGAAATGCGAAAACACCCGTGGTACTTAGATTTAGGTGCAGGTTAAAGAACACCAGGTGGTCGAAATTTCCGGGGTCCTCCACTACGGCGTGCCTCATAATCAGAAAGCGGTTTTCGCACGTAAAACCCCATGATTTAGTTTAATATAGGCAAAGATGATAGCTGTTCCCCTTCCACTCTCGGCTGGCAAAGTCAAGATATCACAGCGCGTTTTGCTGGGCAAACCGCGCTGCGATATCTGTGATACTCCCCTTCGGCTTCTGCACTCGCGCCATTATCTCGGCCTGGCAGCTACCGCCATTGTTACAGGCTGCGCGGGCGCGTGTTACGCCAGCGCTTCCGGGTGCTTCGATTTTTTATTTCGCCAGAAGGGAGGGGAAGGGGGACGGTTATCATCTTTGCCAATGCCTCCGCCCCGCTGTCAGATTAAACGCCGCACGCAACAGCCGCGTCAAATCAGGGAGGAGAGTTGCGCCGATACTCTCTTGCATGCGTAATCATCGAACGGCAATTAAAAATTGGAGCCGGATATCTCGGAGCACAGATGCTCCAGAAGAATTCTTCCAACTGATATTGTGTAGAAGCACGACTGCCTCTAACTTTTCAATACAAACATACCCACTTAGTCCAGTCAACAAAAAGTTTATTATCATACTTTAGTTAGTTCGGCTGCTGACAACGATAAGTATCATCTCACTTTGTGTCCCCCTGGCTACATAGCTTATTTGCACAGGTGGTCTTCGCGTGCCTAACAGTGCCTAATTTTAAGAAAACTATAAAGCTTAATTTTGAACACCCTGTATATGCATACACAAAGGCATGTGGATGATGATTGCCTGATGCGCCTCGCAAATATGGCATACACCTTGTGCCTTTGTTCGTGTTGATATATAATTTTGACAGTATAATGAAACAATTTTCAGTCATCATGCGTGTTGTCTCAGTCTTTCTGTTGTCAAGCAAGCGCTGTTTGATTTAGGTGTTGTCAGTTAGGAACCGTCCAAGGGGAGATAATGCGGGGACAAGGATAGAGAGCACAAGATAGGATAGACAGCCATAGACCGGGCGATTTGATGGCATGTGTATATGCATCTCTTTTGAGCAACGACGCTTTTAAAAAACCTACATTGCTAATGATGCCCCTAAAGGGGTACCGGGCCTTCAATCTTAGAAGCAGCAAGATGGAATATTAGCTTATGTGTGGTAAAAGGGGCGCTTTCCTCGCATTACACGTTATATTAAGATGACTAATGTTGCCGTATAGATACCGATGGACAATTGCCACTGTGTCGCTAGTTTCAGGGTGACGCATGAACACCTTGGCCAGTTTTATGAAAGATCACGCCATCAGCTTTCAGATTAGGGCAATGCGTTCTTCCGGCACAACCAGCTGTGGTTTTACAGTTAGCTTAGCGTTTACACTAACATAGTAAAAGCAATTAAGCTATGAGCGTACTCTCGTCGAGAAAGCTGTATTTCATAGGGGAAGTAGGGGCGAGCACTGGCTTCACTTTGGCTGTTATAAAGCTGTGGGACCTTCCACTCCAGCAATTTTTTTTCTAAACCTGCTTGCTTTTGAGGAACACTAGCCGCTCCGTTCTTGAAGCATAACTTACCACAGCGATTCTACCCTTCGTTTTACAGATTATCTTTGTATGGTTCTCCTAACAAATGATACTATAACCACTGGAATGCCGCCTAGTTGCGGGGAGTTCTACAACTACACATGTGGAAACAAACCATTTTATCCGATCTTCAATAATACATGTGACCGAAATGTGACGGGACAAAGTGGTTAGGTTAATAAAGAACCAATAAAAAAATGATTTCAGGCTGCTTCATTTTATGTATCTTACCTTCAGGAGTAACAACCACATGAATCCAACATACAATGACAAGGAAAGCGTAGGAGGAATTATGAGAATATTTAAAGATATTTAAAGATTGTAAATAAATCAAAGTGAAAGTGTAAAAAGAAAACAACCGAAGTCATCTGGAGTCGGTTCTTTTTGAGTGTCGTTATATGGTTTTGCGAATGCTGCATGAAATTTTACGAAAAAAGAGGTCCTGAAAAATGGGCCGACGAAGCATTGTAACTAAAACGGACAAAAGAGAGCCTGTGGTAGTACGTGCGCCACCGTATTTGCGGCAGCTCAGTACACCATATGTATCCGTGGTAGTTGTGTCTGGCAAATTTATTCGTATCAGTTCCCAAAGCATGCCAGATTGTCAAACGAAAAGTAACTGCTACAGTCACTCTGGTGTAGGCGCTCTGTGTTTGTTGTCGCCCTCTGCTGTTGCGAGTTTGCTCGCGCTTGTGTGCTCCGTCGGACGGTAAATCATCGTTAATAAACTTCGAATATGTATACCACAAATTATGTATGCTCACAACAAACACTAAATAAGATTGCGAGCTTTTCTCCCCCTGCATCAACTGTGCAGGTTTTTGCGAAATTTAATGTTGATAGTTTCATAGTTTTGCTTGTACACAAAGGATAGCGAAGGTGCCTAAAGGAGTTCTCAAACATTTTGAATGGAAAGACCGCTCCTTTGCGGCATTGTTACACCGGTTACACGCACTGGTGTAACTTGCGCTAAACGAGTGATCAACTCTCGTAATTTGATACTTTCCGACTGAAACAGTTACAACACGCACGGAAACTTTGCGCACTGCACAAGCGTACCTCTCATACCGTGACAACAATTCCTGAGACTACAGTTGGCGTCGACAGCAGAAAGTGATTTAAAACGAAGTGGCAACGCAGGTAGCACAGCAAGAACTCATAACGTCATGAAAAGACATCAATACAGCAGACTGACGTCGAGATATTGAAGACGATAATTTTGTTGGCTGCATACGGCATAAGTTGTTCAAAATCGAAAATACGTCATAAATTATTTACGACCCTGAAGTAAAGGGTACAAAATAGAGGCTTGAAAAATTCATTTTTTCTTGCGACAACTAAACGTAGTTGGGCGCAACACGGCACGAAACGATAGTGTACTGGTTGATATTGTTACGTGTAGCTGGAGCCCAATACTATATACAATTTATTTACAGGGAAGGGAAGTTAACAAAAGGCCAAAATGGCGACGCTATATCAAGCGGGCCCACGTCGTCTTCTTCCTCCTCAGTGCAGCCTCACTGTGGCGGCTGTTCCGTAGCATCACCCCCGGCGGTAGAAGCACCGTCCCGGTGCTTAATCTACACATCCGCGGTGAAAGGTGTCTGGTATCGATTTAGTCTCGCCACGTGAACTTGCAGCCGACGATGACGCTGAGAGGTCGGCGGGATGACTTGATACGTGACATCGGTCACTTGTCCCATCACACGGTATGGGCCAGTGTAGCGCGACAGCAGCTTTTCTGAAAGGCCCACACGTCGAATGGGTGGCCAGAGAAGCACCAGAGAAACCGGACTAAAGTGCAAGTCGCAATGGTGGCAATCATAGAGGCGTTTCTGATGCTCCTGTGAGGCCTCGAGACGGGTGCGGGCGAGCTGGCGCGCGTGGTCGGCGTGTGCGATCACGTCGCGGGCGTATTCAGTGGTTGCACGTATGGCCGAGGACAACAAAGTGTCCCAGGGCAACGCGGGTTCTCTGCCATATAGGAGATAGAATGGTGAATAGCCGGCGGTGTCGTGACGCGATGAATTATACGCGAACGTCACATATGGTGAGTGAAAATCCCAGTCGTGGTCGTCGGTCGCAACGTACTTTGAAAGCATGTCGGTGATGGTCCGGTTGAGGCGCTCCGTGAGGCCGTTGGTCTGTGGGTGGTAGGACGTGCTGAACTTGTGCTTTGTCGAGCAGGAGCGGAGGATGTCCTCGACGACTGCCGACAGATAGCTGCGGCCACGGTCAGCGAGTAATTGGCGCGGAGCACCATGCACTAAAATGATGTCATAGAGCAGAAAGCCAGCAACGTCAGTAGCACAACTTGTCGGAAGGGCTCTGGTGATTGCGTACCGCGTAGCATAATTGGTAGCAATGGCGACCAATTTCTTTCCGAAGCCCGAGAGAGGGAACGGTCCAAGGAGGTCTAGACCAACACGGAAAAAAGAGTTCTGGTGGGATGTCGATCGGCTGGAGACATCCAGCTGGAGGTGTGGAGGGCTTCTCCCGCGCTGACAGGGCTCACAAGCGGCAACGTAGCACCGCACGGAGCGGGCGAGACCCGACCAAAAGAATCGACGGCGTGCACGGTCGTATGTGCGCGAGACGCCCAAGTGTCCAGCCAAGGGAGCGTCGTGAAGTGGTTGGAGGACAGTCGAACGCAGGTGTGATGGAATTACGAGCAGAAGGTCAAGGCCGGGTGGATCGAGATTGCGGCGGTGTAATGTCCCCTCCTTAAGGAGAAACATCCGGGGAGAGGCGTCGCCAGGCGTTGACTCCAGATGGTCGATGAGGGCTCGTAATGAAGGATCGCGGCGTTGTTCGTTGCCGATTTCAAGCAACTGGGACACAGAGAAAACGCAAGCGATGGCCTCCGCATCAGCCGGTTCGTCGACAGGTCAGCGGTATAAACAATCGGCATCCTGGTGCAAGCGTCCCGTCTTATATACCACGGAGAAGGTATATTCTTGCAGTCGTAATGCCCAGCGAGTGAGTCGTCCTGTGGGGTCCTTGAGTGAGGATAGCCAGCAGAGCGCGTGGTGATCAGTGATGACACAGAAGGGGCGTCCGTACACGTATGGACGAAACTTAGCAACAGCCCACACAAGAGCGAGGCACTCGTGCTCTGTGATTGAATAATTGCGCTCAGCGGGTGATAGAAGTCGGCTGGCATAGGCTATAACGCGGTCATGTCCACGCTGGCGTTGTGCTAACGCTGCTCCTATGCCGTGACCACTGGCGTCAGTTCGAACTTCCGTTGAGGCAGACGGGTCAAAGTGGGCCAGAATTGGAGGTGTGGTAAGGAGAGTAGTGAGCTGCGAAAAAAAATGCGGCATGGTCAGGTCCCCAAGAAAATGGGGCGTCTTTCTTCAAGAGGTCGCTAAGGGGACGTGCGATAGTCGCAAAATCCTTCACAAAGCTTCAGAAATGTGAGCACAGCCCTACGAAACTACGAACGTCCTTGGTAGACTTCGGAACAGGAAAGTTCGTAACGGCGCGAATTTTGTCCGGATCAGGTCGCACGCCTCTGGCGTCCACGAGGTTTTCAAGGACGGTGATTTGGCGGTGAGCGAAGAGACATTTTGAGGAGTTCAACTGGAGACCGGCGCGGCGAAACACGTCAAGAATCGCTGAAAGACGGTCTAGATGCATGTCATATGTGGGCGAATAAACGATTACGTCGTCCAGATAGCACAAACAGGTGAACCACTTGAACCCCTGAAGCAAAGAGTCCATCATTCGTTCGAAGGTGGTGGGCGCGTTACAGAGACCGAAAGGCATCACCTTGAACTGATAAAGGCCTTCAGAGGTAATAAATGCAGTCTTCTCTCGGTCCATGTCGTCGACGGATATCTGCCAGTAGCCAGACCGTAAGTCGATAGAAGAAAAATAGGTGGCACCGTACAAGCAGTCTAGAGCGTCATCAATACGTGGCAAAGAGTACACGTCCTTTTTTTATGATTTTGTTCCAGGTGGCGATAATCTACACAAAAACGCCACGTTCCATCCTTCTTTTTGACAAGTACGAAGGGAGAAGCCCAGGGAGTACAGGAAGGCTCGATAATGTCCTTTGCAAGCATCTTTTTGACTTCCTGTTGGATAATAGCTCGTTCAGACGCAGAAACACGATATGGAAGTCGGTGAATAGGGTTCGCATCGCCAGTGTTTATGCGATGGGCCACGACGGACGTTTGACCTAAGGGTCGATTGTCAAAGTCAAAAATGTCGCGATAGCCGTCAAGAACGCGGCAAAGGGCTTCAGCTTGAACAGGTGTAAGGTCAGAGGAAACCATCTTCTCAATGTCGACGTCAGTACCGTGCGACGACGTCACGGTATGGGCTGAGGTGTGACGATCTTCCACTGTGAATGGCTCAATCTCATCATCCTGCAAAGCGCTAATTATAGCCAATGAAATCTCCTGAGGCAGAACTTGCGCGGTTAGCGCGAAATTGACAAGGGGAAGGCAGGTGCGGTTGCCAGTAATTGTCAGCACAGTGTGCGGCACGGTAACACCATGTGTAAATATAACTCCCGCAATTGGTGCGACCACGTAATTACCGTCAGGTACAACTGGTGAGGACAACAAGTCGACGTATGTCACAGATTGAGGCGGTAGGCGAATAAAATCCATGCAGCTCAAACGGCTTGGAGGCGGGTCCACAGGGTCGGCAAGAAGAGGCAAGTCAAGGCGAAGTGAGCCGGCCGAACATTCAATCAGGGCCGAATGATTGGCAAGGAAATCCAGACCGAGAATGAGGTCGTGAGGGCAATGCTCGATGACGGTGAAGAGAACGACGGTTTGTCTCTCAGCAATGGTGAGTCGGGCAGAGCACATGCCAACAATAGCGACAGTCCCTCTGTCGGCGACTTGTACAAATCGGTTCGGGGCGGGCCTCAGAACGTTCTTGAGCCGACGGCGAAGAGCAGCATTCATAATGGACACATGCGCCCCAGTGTCAACCAAAGCGCACACACGAACATTGTCGACGAGAACGTCCAAAAGATTCTTGTTCGTAGGTAAGGTGAAGCGAGGATTTCGTGCCAATGTCGTCTTTGGAGCTTCACCTCCAGAAGCTGCACAGTCTAGTTTTCCGGTCGGGGGTGCGGCGAGTAGGTCGGAGAAGGAGCACGGCGTGACGGGGGCGAACGAGGTTGACGACGGGGGGAGAAGGCGAGCGGGAGTAGCGGGGTCGTGTCAGAGGTGTCGCAGGGTCAGATGATGGAGCGGGCATAGAAGGGGCGAAGGAAAAGGACGCGCTAGAGGGGCGAGGGTGGTAATCAGGAGAATAGCGCATCGCAGAACTCCAGCGGCTGCGGCAGTGGCGAGCGACATGTCCAATGCGTCGGCAATTAAAACAGATCGGCTTGTCGTCCACTGTTCGCCATTCGGAGGGGTTGCGCTGTCCGTAAGAGGAGTAAGAAGAGCGCGGTGGGGACGTGCGGGGAGAAAGAGCTTCCGAGCGTATGGAACGAATGGATTGCAGGCCGACGTTGGACAACTCTTGACCGACGACGGCCTGGATCAAGGAGATTGTCACCGGAGAATGATCAGGTGACGGGAATGAAGGGGCCGCCGGTTGTGCCACTTCGACCTCACGACGAATGATGCGGGTCAAGTTGTCACGTCGCGACGGCTGGTGGAAGAGGTCGTCACAGGATGACGTAGCAGCTGTGTTGGGAAGTCGCGTGATGTGCTGTGATACCCGGCGGCTTTTAGCATGCTCAAGACGGCGGCACTCTTTGAGGATCGCATCGATGCTGGTGACGTTCGTAAACACCAGTAAATTGAAGGCGTCATCAGCAATGCCTTTGAGAACGTGATTAACCTTATCGTCCTCAGACATGGTCGGGTCAGCCTTGGCACAAATGGCGAAGACGTCGAGAATGTACGACACGTAGGACTCGGTCATCGTCTGTACACGTGTAGCAATGGCTTTCTTGGCATTGACTTGGCGACCGAACGGATTGCCAAAAAGGTCGCGGAGCTTGTCTTTGAAGATATCCCAGCTCGAGATCTCCTCTTCGTGAGTCTGGAACCATGCAAGTGGAGCTCCGTCGAGGTAGAAAAGAACGTTCGCGAGCATAATAGTCGGATCCCACCTGTGACTATTGCTGACACGTTCGTATAAGCGGAGCCAGTTGTCAACATCAGGACTGCCGACTCCGTTGAAAACACCAGGATCTCGAAGGGGGGAAACGGCGACGTAGGTCGGGGCTGCAGGCGGAGACGGTTGCGTAGATGAAGTGCCGCCAGCAGGAGCCGAAGTTGCACTGTCGCCGTTGCGACCGCTGCGCAGGTCCATGACGGGTACGGGGAACGTCCACCTCCACCAAATTAATGTTACGTGTAGCTGGAGCCCAATACTATATACAATTTATTTACAGGGAAGGGAAGCTAACGGGAGGCCAAAATGGCGACGCTATATCAAGCGGGCCCACGTCGTCTTCTTCCTCCTCAGTGCAGCCGCACTCTGGCGGCTGTTCCGTAGCAATATTTCAGGCATTACGGGTGCCACACAACCGCGAAGGTCTAAAGATGACACTCGCGCCACGGGACCGGTTGGTGGCGCAACCCACCACCCCGCTCATATCATTAACCCGTCTATCCTGTTCTCTATTTTGTAAGTGCCGGTCGGTCGCACGATCCGTTGCTACGTGTTTGTCTAATTGTGTGGTTTTTTGTATGGTATAACGAAATGCGACTTAGTTCGCACACACAAAAGTGGAAGAAGATATCTTGTGCCTCTGGCAATTCGCTATATGCGTGGCATGCCAGGCAAATGTGGACCAATGATTTTCATGCCCTGGAGTGCGTTCACTTTGTGTCGGGTTCTGGGAAGTTCGGTGGACGTCGCAAAGAAACAATGTGTATTATTATCGTGCCTCAGCTCGTCCACTACGTAACGGCATGTATGCAGGGAGTCGACGCAGCACTGGCAACTTGGACAACCCTTTTCGACTGCGTCGCACCATTCAAAAGGTAAGTAATCGTGCTTGCTAACTACACGTGCATTGTGCGCGCTTCTCTTGTTCGCACAGAGTGCTCGAGCGTAGAATAGAACCAATACAACTGCCACGGCAACAGTGGAACCCGTTATGATGCTTGCTGGGCGCTGGGTTTCAGAATTTAGCTAGGCAAGTTTATTGTCTCAATGCAAAATTGAAAACATTGATAAGCGTTTTCTTCCGTTGAGAAATATTATGTTCCAAAATAATCGTGTTCATCATGTGCGCCTGTGCGTGAGCTCCCGCATGTCTGCTTAAGTTTCATAATGACGGCTCATCTGCCTCTTCACCGATTCTTACTGCAATGACGTTTCCTCACGTATAAATGCTTCTACGTTGTAAATAATCTCTGCTTTCGCGATTTTGACTTTACGTGCAGTTCTAGTAAAAAAATGTACGCAGTCAAAGCTTCCAACTAGTACAGCTTACTAAAATTTTTAAGACAAGATGTGTTGACATAACCTATGCGTAACTCAACATGACACGAGACAGTTGATTAAACTAAGTCATGAAAAAAATTACTTTTACACAAACAAAGATTCCTTTCTAATGTGCTGCTGCTGCGTGTCTGTTAAAAATTTTACTGTGATAAAGGGGTCCCTCCGTTGCCACCCTTCACTAGTGCATTGTTTTCGTGACCATTTTAGATGTTCCTTGCATGTGTTCACAATGTGGTAGTTTTAATGTGCCACTTCTATAAATTAACTGCGATCTTTCCGAACTTATTTTGTAGTGGCGAGGCCGTAACCCACAACAGTGTCCACATAATGGAGGAGCCAGCAGAAATGCAGGGAAAGCTTGGATAGCTGCCATAGCGCAATGTGTAACCTGTATGGTGCGTTCAGGTATGCATGAAGTGTACGTGTTCCAAAAAGTAGGACCTCGGTATCATTCGTGAATAAGTTTATCAACATATTACTCAACACAGCTTACTAAATGGGCTAAATATTTTTGCAACTTGTTGATTATTTGTGTTCATAGCTGTTATGCACACATCGTTTTCTATATAAAACTAGATCTAACATGTCCTGATGTTAACTATTTTTCTTGCATCAATCGTTTGGCTGCAATTTAAATTTTACTTTTTCCTAGTACGCAGTGTATCTATAACTTTTTACTTTGGTTTTATTGTTTTGAACTGTTTCCTATGCTGTAGCCCTTCTATTTCGATTTTTTTCTGTTTATTCTACACGCTTGTGCAGTTTCTATGCACATAAGAATTCGAAGTGTAGCGGGCCAAATATATTGCAGGTTAAAGCACACGAAGTGCTTAACATTGTTTGACATTCATATTCACAATTATTTATCTCTTGCTCCCAGAATAACTGCCACCGGCAAATCAACATTTGATGAGCTTGAACTTCTTGGAATGATACATGAAGGCCAGTATTCACTGTGCAGCAGTTACTGCTGTAACATATGGTTACAGCACATACAGACGATCACAAGAAGGGGACACATACACACAGGGCTGGCTAACAACTTGTTTTATTGCCAAGAATAACACACCTTATATATGCCCGAGCAAAGCAAGGTAAATGAATGGGAAAACATGTCAAGGGTGATAGTGTGCTAACAACGCACGCGCTATAGAGCCACCAAGCGCAACAAACTAAAAAATTATTTTTCTTTGCCATCTGAAGCCCCGATAGCCACATCCAGATGATCAAATTCAGCATCGAAGAGAGCAATGGAAGGGGTGCCAACACACTTCCTATCAAATTTTCTAATGTCGTAGGCTTCTAAACTGATGCGCGTGATCTTGTCACTGCCCTTTACTAGAATCATCGTCTCTTTCAATCGGGCCACACAACCCGTATACTTGCTAAGTGCGCAACTAAACGTGCGTATTTATCATCTCGTTTTTTTTTTAGTTTTTGAGCGTGTTCCCCTAAACGGTGATTGACACAGCGACCAGCTTTGCCGACGCAAAACATCCCACATGACATGGTGATGCAATACACCACTCTAGTGGAACATATTACTAACGGCGGTTGGTGGTTCTTCTGGCATCCACGTTTTCAGGCGTTACAGATACGTGGACACTATTTTCCCAGCTTAATTGGGGCAGAGAAACAAATAAGCACGCCGTGCCTATTTGCCACCTTCTTAAGATTGTGGGAAAGTTTATGGATGTAAGGGACCACCTCTGTCTTAGGTGCCTTCCGCTGATCCTCAGCCATTGTATTTCCGGATCCACACTTGAATTTTGGAAGGAAAATTTTTGAAATGGCAATCAAGACCGAGACGGAAAACCCTGCCGCCAAAAAATGGCTCACCTGATTATTAAAACTGGGCTTAATATTATGTGCGCACGATTTTCGCCGAGCCGATTCCATACACAACACCGTTATACATCTCTTAATTGTCTTGTACTGTGCCGAGTCTAAGGGCAGCAGCTACTTAGCTCGTGGGTAGTAGCCCCAGCAAACGTGTCCATCACAGAACATGATTTTTACATCTAAAACTGTACACATGAAAGGTCCGGCAGTACATGGGTGAAACGCAAACCTTGTCCATGTTTGCTAAAAATAGAAAAACTTCGCCTAATAGAGAGGGGTAGGTGAAGACTGGCTGCTTTTTTAAAAGCAATAAAATTCGTCCACATACGTAAACAATTTTAAAACCGATATCCATTAAACACTTGTTCAAGTTCAAGTGCAATTTCCACCTTTGCCAGAAAAATGTCAGAAAGCATAGGCGCTACGCAAAAGCCTATACAAATGTCATCGCGCTGTGAAAACGACTGCTCGTCAAATACAATGAAAGTAGGTAATTAAGAAAAAATTTGGCATCGACAAAATCGTAGGAATTCCCACAAAAGAAACCCATACGGGTTCTTCGAAAGAAAAGCGTCACAGGTGAAGAAATATTGATTTTAGTCCGGGACTCGAACTCGGGACCACAGCCTTTCCGGCGCAGCCGCTCTACCAGCTAAGCTAACCAGGCGGTTAGTAGATGGTAGGGTAGCAGATGGCAGTCATAGCAATTGCTACGATTGGGTTGTTGTCCTATTTTCTCATAATTAATTACTTATCTCCACCTTGCGGGTTTCGGCAGAACTATTACCACAATAAAATTAGAGCTCAAATACAACTTCAATAAAGATATAAAATTGTGTTCTGGAAAGATACATGACTGCTATCTTCGATGCACTCTTTAACACACACAAGCAGTTGATTCTGCGAAACAGAATAAAACAAGTCCTGCCCGTCTACCAAAACACAGAGACCAACAGTTCATTTCCCTCTAAAAACTGTACTACTGCGGCTGTTTTTTTTACCACAAATTGGTTCTTCACAGCAAGCGTCTTGAGCTGCTTTAGCAAAAACTTACTAACACACTTCTGCCACGATCCCTCTTGACTAACACTAGTCCTAAATGGAACTTCGGGCTTATGCGTCTTGGCTGTGAAAAACCCCTTCAAGCTGTTACCTCTCCTGTGAGATATGTCCGTTGCAAACTTTCCGAGGTCTAATTGCTTACAAAACTCAACGAACTTGATTTTTACTAGCACTTGACTTTTCTTTACGGGGATAAAGCTGTTATCAGCCGCTACCAAGCCTTTTTCATTGTAAATTCCCTTGGGTAAAACAACGAACCCACCCTCTTTGTCAGCTTGCGTAAGCATCAGATTGTTGATCGTAAAAAAAAGACGCTACGTCCTTCAACAATCTAGTACGGTGCGAGTCCGGGGTTTTCGGACCAAACTTTCGCAGGCAGTTAACACCTTCAAGGAGGCAGCGCTCCCGATTATCATCTTTTGCCTGAGTGGCCACTTTTCGATTCATTGCAGTGGGATCATGCGCAGGAACATCAGCTTGGACCCCAAATTTGGATCCTTCCTGCAAATCATGCATAATCTTCTTTGGTATATGGATGTCCCCCATGACGCAGACGTCGCTTCCATTTTGTGTCATTTTCTTGTCTCCTGTACACCGGAGAAACTCATTCAAGATGCACCTCCACCTGCACTCCGTGAGCTGCGCCGCTAGGCGCTTTAAAGATGCGAGCTTCTGCATCGTGACTGGCAACAAGAAAGTGCCAGGGCATTCCTTATATCATTGGCGGCGCTCGGCCTACACCATGTATTTTCGGCGTCATCCGACAGGAACCGACCCTGTTCACCAAACACACGCTTAAGAGGAGTACGATACCACTGTGCAAACGCTCCGTGACGTAGCTTGTTTCATATTTCGCGGGCTCTCTTTGTAACCCAGAAAAAAGGACTACGTGAGACATATCGTAAAGCACAAAACTCGATCGGTGGTTTCTGAAGGCACTCTGCAAATCTTTGTATCATAGTTAGGGTCCCCAGCCAATAATTAAAGAGTTGGGTATTTCGAAGCGGTATGAGCCTTCGAATAGAAGATGAAGCGCAGGTACCGGGGTTCAGGAGAAGAGAAGAACGAAGTTAAAATAAAATGGTAGACAAGATGGGCGCCAGTTCCATAGCAGTACTTTCCGTCTATTGTGTCCTTTAACTAGGAACGCTACAATATTTTGGCGCAGCCGACAACTGACTCCAACATGTGGGTGACATTTTTCCTCGAGAAGACCTCCGCAGAGAAGATCATCTTTTCGAGATACCAAGCTCAAGACGAACCAGCGGTGGAACTACCTCGCGAACTCAACTCTGCAGAACTCGTGAACCTGGTTTTAGAGGAGGCTTCCATGGACACTGCTGAACTACGTCGGAAGGGTGCTGTGAAAGTGAACTTGAGTCTGGCGATCTTCGACGAATTAGTTCTTCAACCGATGCGAAGGACTCTGGATCACTGTCGTCGACGGAAGAGGTGAGCCTCGTTTTGAAAGCTCTTCGGCTACAACAAGAACAGATTTCGCAACACAACCAACTGGTGACATCGCTTATAAGCTGTTTAAACGCTCAGACGATAGTGACTAAATTTGTAGAACCCGATGCGTTCGACGGCATGTCTTCAAGTCAAGAAGGTTGGCTTGAATTCTATGAATATACCGCTGGGAAGAACAACTGGCACTCTAATGAGGACAAGATTACTAACATGCGTAGCTACTTAAGCGGTGTTGCATGGAAGTGGTATGATTTGCACATTATTGAAGAGGCTGGCAACTCTTGGAATCAGTGGAAAGAAAAATTCTTGACGACATTGCGAAGCAACCCAGTGCAAAGGTGGGATGCCGCGCTTAATTTGAAATTCAAGCAAGGCTCCCTCGTCGAGTATTTCTTTGACAAACGCCCGCCTTTAAAGCTGGCCGAGCCTATGCTTCCGCCTTCTGCCGTAGTAGCACTATTAATGCAGGGACTGCACGCGCAAGTCCTGAAGCAAGTGCAAATACGGTCACCTAAAGCTATCGACGGGCTCCTGGAGTGCCTTCACGACATACCATCTACTTCAGAAGAAAATATAAGCGCTAGCTCAAGCACTCACTTCACACGGTCCGGCGCGGATTGGTCAAGCCGTAATCAGCGAGAACCGCGCCGCCTTGCAGGCGGCACAGAGAACTTGAGTTGGCGCGGTCCCAGAGGTCGGGTGAATAACGTCGACCGCGACCCTGTCCCCCTACTTTCGGACGCTGAAGAGGCTCCGACGACAAAAAACTGATAAACAAGGGTGATCAGTCCGACCCGACGACCACACCTGAGACTGTTTATTTAACTTGCTCTAGCCTACTTCACATTCCTGTCAAAGTGGGAAACAGACATATGATGGCTTTGGTTCACAGCGGTGCTTCTGTGTCTATAATAAATGCCAAGCTGGTAGATGCAAGTCACCTGCATATTGGAAGAGTACTACGGGTGCGAGGGTACGATGGAAAAGAGACAATGTGTAATCAATGGGCATCAGTAAAAATCGAGTTCCAAGGTCATGAAACAGTGAGTGAAGTACTGGTGATTGAGGGGATGACGTACGACTTTCTGCTATCCAGAGCAGATATAGAGAATCTAAAAATCAGCGTATACTGGGACGATGCGGTTTTAGTAGAAGGACTATCAAGGCAAGAGACACAGCCGGATAGAAAAGATAACCTGCGAGTTGTCAAGTGCGCGGAGGATATTCAACGACCTATCCTGAACTGGTATGCATAGGAAGCTATCCACAAGCGATGACGTCACACAAGGTGCCTTTCGAAGTAACTGACAAGTCCGTCATCCGAAAATCACCTTATAACATGTCAAGAAAGCGCAAGATATGGTTGAAGAAGCAATTGCAGGAGATGCTAGACGCCAATATAATCCGGCCTTCGGTGTCACCCTTCGCCTCTCCCATAACTATTGCGCCGAAAGAAGGTGGAACTTGCAGACTGTGCACAGATTACAGGGTTCTCAATCGACAGGCAGAACTTATTCCATTTCCCATGCCGAAGATAGACACGATTATAGATGAGACAGGTGGTTGCCGAAGTTTTTCACGCATTGACTTGTGCAAAGGTTTCTGGCAAATCCCGCTAACCGAAGAAACAAAAATTGGAGGACGCTTAAGCTTCGCCTTCAAGAGTGGAACGCGACAGCTTCCCGTCGACCCGCCAAGGGGTGTAAGACAATGCACTACGGCGCAGCGATCACTTACGAGGCGCCCCGCATCGGACTTTGCGCCCACCTATCACGCACTGAGCGTCGAGCAACGCAGCGTTCGGCGCGGCAACGAAACGTGCGCCTGAACAAACGGAACGAACCAAAGAACTCGGTGTCTCGGAGGGGGATACTATCTACGCCAGCCAAACGTCGTTATCGGCACGGGCAGAGAGATAGGTAGATAGTAATCTAAAGAAAGGAACGGCGCCTGATTCTGCAACCCGTGTGGGAGCACCGCGAAGCGTCGTCAGGGGAGAGGGAGTCGGGGACCGGTCCGCGCACAGCGCCAATGCGCGCGTCGCGCGCCATCTGTCGGGGCAGCGCCGTACATTGAGAGGAGGGGTCTTCTGTGTTTGCCGCAAGATGGCTCTGCGTGTGCGGTAAGCACAGAAGAAATGTATCGGAAACGTACTTCGCTACTTGTGTAAATGCGACTTGTGTAAGTTACATGCTCATAATTACCGATATACACCGCAGTATAACTTTCTACGGTACGTTTCGAAGGCAACACCGCATTCACTAGAAGCGCTTTTGTACCGTTTTCAAACATCGAACTCGTGGCTGAGTGGTAGCGTCTCCGTCTCACACTCCGGAGACCCTGGTTCGATTCCCACCCAGCCCATCTTGGAAGTTGCTTTTTATTTATGAATTGCCTGCCGTGATTTATCGCTCACGGCCAACGCCGCGGACGCCGACACCGACGCCGACGACACCGGCTTTTCTGCGACACGAGCTCCTTAACGCGCGTTAAAATGTACACTGCGTTTATCACGCCCTTCGACCTGTACGAGTATAACCGGCTTCCTTTCGGCTGGAAAAACTCGCCACCATGGTTCCAGAAGATTATGAACGAAGTCCTGAAGCCTTTCCTAGGTGTCGTCTGTAACGTGTTCATAGACGATATTATTGTCTTCCCCAAAACAGAGGCGGAGCATCAGGAACACCTGTCCCAGGTATTAAATGCCTTGAGCCTGGCACACCTCAAGGTTAATTTCCAGAAAAGTGCGTTCTTTCAAAGGAAAGTTGTGTTTCTTGGAAGAGTATTTGATGGGACTACCAAAAGCACGAAACAAGAGTCCGTGGAGAGGATATCCCAACTGGTAAAACCATCCTGCTAGTAACAGCGCAAAATGTAGACAAGGGACGAGACAAGAAGACACCACAAGCGCTGACTTTCAACAACGTTTATTCCGAAAGAAACACGGCTTCTTATAAACATTGCCCTCACGTGTCGCAGTCACGTGATTGCACATCATGTGAAACAAGCACTTTTTTTCTTTTTTGAAAGAACATTCCCTCTCGTTGCTTACTTCTGACAAGGAGGGGGCTTCGCTGTGATGCCGAAAGACGTCTACCAATATAAGGCGTTAGAGGCCATAAGTTCTGTTTTTAACAGTCATGAAAAGTCTGTTCTGCGGAAAGCAAAGTCAGCTGCAAAGAAGCTATGCAGAAATCTCAAACTCGACCGCCTTGTGCGTAGCATCGAAACTAGCAAAAAATCATCCCTTGACATGTTTTTCACTGTAAAAAACGCATAAACCTGAGTGGCCCCTGCGGGTTATAGTATCTGAGAAGGGCACTTGGCAGAAAACGATTGCCCTGTTTTTGCAAGAAAAACTAAAGCTACTAACTGTTGACGATCCTTTCCAGGTGAAATCCTCGGACGCTGTAATAAGGTTTTTAAAAGACAATTCTAGCACTGACTTTGCAGCATGCTCTGTAGGTGTTAAAGATTTATATTATTCGATCCCCCAACATGAAATTTTGGAGTGCGTGGAATAATGTATAGATGCACACGGTGCTGTCGCTTTTCAGAACGCCTCCGGGGTTTCAACTGGTGGGTTCCTGGAACTCCTTTCTGTATATTTGAAATCCACTCATGTTACGTGGGAAGGGAATGTGTACCTCCAGAAACGCGGCGTCTGTATAGGGTCATGTATTGCGCCAGTACTTAGCGATTTGTTTCTTGCCCAGAAAGATAGATTACTTCAGAACGCTCTAACCAGAACAAACGTCCGGGGAGTCTTTCGGTATGTTGACGATTACTTGGTTCTATGTGATGGCTCTGGCACGAATTCAGATGACGCAGTTTCGGAGGCACTAACATGCTTTAGTCATGCGCTTCAGCCACTTGCTGTTACCCACGAGGTCCCCACGCAAGGGTCTTTGAGATTCCTTGATCTCCGACTCGAGCTCTCCAAAGGGAAGGTCTGATGGGCCTATGAACCCAGAGGCGACAAGGCGCCACTGCCATTCGAATCAGCGCATTCAAAAATAGTGAAGAGAGCAATTTCAAACCTTTGTCTAACAAATGCGCTCAAAAAATCGTGCATCCACGCAATGGAACAACGTTTTCGTCGGCAGGTTGACCGGCTTACTAAGGCTGGTTACCCGTCGCACCTTCTTGTGTCCGTTGCGGAAAAAATGAGCAAGAACCTAAAACTCAAGCGTGCCCATGGCGAGCCAGGTAGCGAGAAGCCAAAAGAAAAACGACGGACCGTGGCCCTGCCGTACGTGCACAACTTATCTCACCGCCTGAAAAAGATTGGGCGCAAAGCTGGTGTTAATGTAGTGCTTACTGCCCCGAAAAAATAGAAAGCCTCTGCCGACGCGTGAATGCTGAAGAGCCGACAAACCAGGAAGGGTGCACGACTAATCACCAGAATCGTTTTGTGGAGTGCACGGAAGCCGTTGTGTATTCAATACCTGTGAAATGTGGAAAAAGGTATGTAGGGCAAACTTCTAGATGCACAAATGAGAGACTGAAGGAACACAAACTTAGCGTCGAGCAGGCTAACAGGAATCTAGGCATACATATCAGGGATTGCCCCTCAAAAGATTGCGCCGCAGAATTTAAACGCTGTAAAGTGCTGAAGCAACACAATGACCAGCTGGTCCGGGAGATAATTGAGGCGGCCGAGATTACCAAACTTCGTGACCTATGCGTTAGCACGGCGTCCTTGTTACTGACAAAAAAAGAACTTGAGCTTTTGCACGTGCAACCGCTATCTTGAGTGTATAAAAGAAAAACGTGCTTGTTTCACATGATGTGCGATCACGTGACTGCGACACGTGAGGGCAATGTTTATAAGAAGCCGTGTTTCTTTCGGAATAAACGTTGCTGAAAGTCAGCGCTTGTGGTGTCTTCTTGTCTCGTCCCTTGTCTACATTTTGCGCTGTTACTAGCAGGATGGAAAACCAACAAGCCCACGCTGCTATTCTAGTGATAAAACCATATGACGTCCACTCATTGCGTGTGTTTTTGGGATTAGCAGGACATTTCAGACCCTTCATAAAAGACTTTGCCATAAAAACAAGGTGCCTCACGCGTCTAATGCAGAAAGGAGTTCTATTTGAATGGGATGAGGAACGTGAGAGTGCCTACCATGATCTGGTGCACAGAATCTCTGCTGACCCTATTCTACGCATACCAGATTTCACTTTACCCTTTGAACTGAATACCGACGCCTCCCACTATGGGACAGGTGCAGTCTTGTACCAGAAATGTCCAGAAGCATCCGGGCGAGAAAAGCGGCACGTAGTAGGTTGCTACAGCTACACCCTCAAGCCACCTGAAGTCAACTACACCACTACTGAAAAGGAAGCTCTTGTAGTCCTTAAAGCAATTCAGTACTTCCGTACCTACCTAGAAGGTGCGAAGTTTACTTTGTTCACTGATCACCAGGCCCTCACTCATCTCTTGAATATGACCCAATCTAAGGGACGTATCGCCAGATGGGTGAACTACTTGCAGCAGTTCGATTTCACCATCTCCCACAGACCTGGACCCCTTTTGACTAGATGCATATGCATTGTCTAGACTGATGATACAGGCCAACAACGAACAATCGGAAGAAATCAATGAAATTAAATTGTGGGAAGGCAATGAACAATTGATTTTTATGGACAGTCGCTATCACGTCCCGCCAACGCTGGTTTCAAGGGTGCTTTATTTGTACCATTATAGCCCAGAATCTGGAGGACACGATGGATTTTGGCGCACCCAAAACAAGCTAGTCAAGAGATTTACGTGGCCTCACATGAAAGAAGACGTCAATCGATACGTTCGTTCATGCCACATTTGTCAAATCAACAAAGAGAAATATAAGCAACCTACAGACACCATGATAATACCTTGCCACTCGAACGTGCCTTTTGAAGTTATACACCTGGATTTCGCCGAGCTAAATAAGAAACGAGAAGGAGTCCGAAAAACGCAAGCTTTTCTTCTGGCCATAGATGAATGCACCTGGATGGTCGCGGCACGGGCAGGAAAAGAAGATGCGAATAGTGTCATCGCCCTTCTCGAACGGGATATGTTTAGGACAACCAGGACGATCGTATGTGACAACGGTCCAGCGTTCAAGAGTGAAAAACTAGCAAGATGGGCTCGAGACCACAATATATCAATCAAATTCTGTGCGCCATACCATCCCGCGGCGAATGGGCTTGCAGAGCGTGCTATACGAGATGTGAAACAATACATCAGGATGTACGATAGTTTCCCTGGTGGATGGAAATGCTCTTTAGAAGCAGCTGTAAGACATCACAATCGCTCCTACACCAGTGGCTTGGGATGCAGCCCGCAGTTCGCTTCTTCAGGAGAAACCCCTATTCTTCAGGCGGACCATGAACTGGGGCTGTTAGAAAATCTCAAGATCGTCGAGGAGAGGAGACAGAAATCGCAGGAGAAGTACCGTAAACGAATGAAAAAAAATTTTGACAAGAGACATTGCTCAGATATCCCAGACATTCAAGTCACCGACCTCATTCTAGTTAGGAAAGGAGTAAGAGAATCCAGTGCCAAATTTTATGGTCCTTACTCTGTGACAAAGACAGCCACTCAGAAAGGAATATTGAAGACTGTGTGGTACATTGGCGAACGTGGCTCAGTTGAATGTGCTTCGATTGGAAACGTTTTCAAGTATTACCCCAGGAGGGGTTAGCAAAAGAAACCTGGAAGGGTGAAGCGGTATGAGCCTTCGAATAGAAGATGAAGCGCGGGAACCGGGGGGACAGAGGAAGAGAAGGGAGAAGTGAGAAATAAATGTAGACGAGATGGACGCCAGTTCCACAGCAATGCTTTAAGTCTACTGTGTCCTTTAACTAGGAACGCTACAATATTTTGGCGCAGCCGACAACTCACTCCAACGTGTGGGTGACATTTTTCCTCGAGAAGACCTCCGCAGAGATCATCTTTTCGGGATACCATGCTCAAGACGAACCAGCGGTGGAACTACCTCGCGAACTCAACTCGGCAGAACTCGTGAACCTGGTTTTAGAGAAGGCTTCCATAGACATTGCTGAACTACGTCGGATGGGTGCGGTGAAAGTGAACTTGCGTCTGGCGATCTTCGACGAATGAGTTCTTGAGCCCATGCGTCGAAAGGACTCGGCGTCACGGTCTTCGACAGAAGAGGTGAGCCTCGTTTTGAAAGCTCTTTAGCTTCAACAAGAACAGATGGCGCAACAAAACCAACTGGTGACGTCACTTATAAACTCTCTAAACGATGAGAAGCCGGCGAATAAATTTGTCGAACCCGATGCGTTCGACGGCATGTCTTCAAGCCCAGAAAGTTGGCTTGAATTTTATGAATATGCCGCTGGGAAGAACAAACGGCACTCTAATGAGGAGAAGATTACCAACATGCGTAGTTATTTACGGGGTGTTGCGCGTAAGTGGTACGATCTGCACATTATTAAAGATGTTGGCAACTCTTGGCATTAGTGGAAGGAAAAATTCTTGACGACATTCCGAAGCAACCCAGTGCAAAGATGGGACGCCGCGCTTAATTTCAAGTTCAAGCAGGGCTCCCACGTCGAGTATTTCTTTGAAAAACGCCGCCTTTTAAAGCTGGCCGAGCCTATGCTTCCTCCTTCTGCCATAGTAGCTCTAATAATGCACGGATTGCCCGCGGAAGTCCTGAAGCTAGTGCAAGCACGATCACCTAAAACTATAGACGGGCTCTTGGAGTGCCTTCACGACATACCATCTACTTCAGACGAAAATATAACCGCTGGCTCAAGCAGTCCTTCAGACGGACCGGCGCGGATTGGTCAAGCCGTAATCCGCGAGAACCGAGCCGCCTTGCAGGCAGTACAGAGAACTTGGGTTGGCGTGCTCCCAGAGGTCGAGTGAATAACGTCGACGACGACCCTGTCCCCCTACTTTCAGACGCTCAAGAGTCTCCGACGACGAAAAACTAACAAACAAGGGTGATCAGTCCGACCCGATGACCACAACTGAGACTGTTTATTTAACTTGCTCTAGCCTACTTCACATTCCTGTCAAAGTGGGAAATAGACATATGATGGCTTTGGTTAACAGCGGTGCTTCTGTGTCTATAATAAATGCCAAGCTGGTAGATTCAAATCACCGGCATTGTGGAAGAGTACTACGGGTGCAAGTGTACGATGGAAAAGTGACAATGCATAATCAGTGGGCCTCAGTAAAGATCGAGTTCCAAGGTCATGAAATAGAGAGTGACGTACTGGTGATAACGGGGGTGACGTACGACTTTCTGCTATCCAGACCAGATATAAAGAAACTAAGAATCAACGTATACTGGGACGATGCAGTTTTAGTGCAAGAACTATCCAGGGAAGAGACACAGCAAGATAGAAATGATAACATGCGAATTGTCAAGTGCGCGGAGGATATTGCAATGACCTATCCTGAACTGGTATGTGTAGGAAGGTTGTTTCAGTGGTATGAGCCAATAATTAAAAAGTTGGGTATTTAAATTTATTTAGTGAGTTATCGGGAAAGAAAGAAATTGTCTGAGTTACCATAGGCTATTGCGAGCAGTATGCGTTCAGTTTATTTCGCTTTCAATGCGCCTTTTATTTATAAATTCTTGGCTCAAGTTATGTGAGACACCCTGTATAAGGTGTGCTATCCTTGCCAATAAAATCAGTTGTTATTCAGCGCTGTGTTTACGTGTCCCCCTTATTGTGCTCGTCTGTTTGTGCTGTCACCCATATGCTTCCAGATAAATCAACTCGTCCAAAAGGAAGTATTGAAGACCACACTGCTGTACTCAGGTTTTTTTTTCTTCTAAGCTTAATTTTCTTCTCTCTCATTAAAATTCTTTTTGCCAAGCAATTCCCATTCATGCAAATAGGCATTGTAGTAGTTCAGTGTCTGTGTCCACTTACATTATTTTTCACTCGAAGTCAATACGGTATAGATCACATAGCTGGTAGATCAGTGTATTGATGATCAACCATTAAAGGACACCATTTCGTACATAGTGCTAAGTTGTCTGCTTGCTCTTGCGATGGCATTTTCTCGTTGTTACATTGTTGCCAATCAAATGAATTTGATTTCAACAGAACCAGTTGGCAGCAACATTCCAGTCGGCACTTGTGTAATTTTGATAGTGATAATCAACCAAAAAGCCCTAATTCAACAGCTGTCAAGAATTATTTCTAATGGGTTCCTTTTCATCTGTTTTGTTTCATACTATGTATTTCGTCAGCACAGTGGGCAGTCTTCTATTCAAACTACTTGGTGCTGTTGAAGTCAGAATATCTTCAACCAGCAAGCCTAAATGATAACGCTATCAGTAAGACTTCAATTACTGGGCAGATGAAAGCATTTTATCTAACTCTAAAAGTATTTTTGATAAAACGGACAGTTTCTAGAGCAAGCATCATATCCACTGCAACTCATAATAGGATTTAAGTTGGATGGGCGAGTATCTATAGCTAAGTGTACCTGTGCATATACTTTCTAGATATTATTTAGTGTTTTAGGCACACGAAACAGCCTATGCTGTGTTTGCTGAAGTCAAATTTATGGATCATGCAGCTGCTTGTTTTCGCTGTGCACTTACACTTCTATGATCTCTTAAGCACTGTAGTAGTATGCCAGTTGAAGCATTGCAGCAGTGTCGAAGTTAACTTGCTACACTATGTCAACACATACCTATCACCGTATTGGTGTATCTTCTTAGAATAAGCTGTGTTCATTGTGATGTCCTCATGAGTTTGCCGGCCAGTTCATGGAACTTTTCAGGACAGGACAGGAATTTACACAGGGAGGGAAGGGAGACCATACAACATGAATGCTGCTAACAACTTTCTCTTTATTTTCGTGGAAGGATTAAAAATAACAATATCGCTGGATGTGTGCTTATAATGTGCACAAGTTCTTTCAGAGGGAAGGTGTAAGTTGTGTTATTGTTACGGGGGTGTTGCGAGTATATAAAAACTTTATTTACAATTTATATACAAGATGAGTCAGAATAGCTAAGATGGCTGACAACACGCAGCAGCCAGCGTCTCGGATCTTCTTCCTATCCCTTCTCTCATCATTACATAACAGGCCCCCCGGGTGGCGAAGCGCCGTCTCGGCCCATGGCGGGCGAGGAATAGCGACAGAAGTATGGCTTCATCCGCCAAACGTGCACGACGTCGACAGGCCTCTTACTTGAGGATGCATCTGAGTGTAGCGGCTAAATCTCCTAATTGGCGTCGTTAATTTGGCGTAGGAATTCATAAGGTCCTGTGCAGTGAGAGAGAAGCTTCTGGGAGAGGCCAACCCGACGATATGGTCACCAGAGGAGCACCCAAGCACCTGGTGCAAACTTAACATCGCAAAGACAGTGGTCGTAACGCTGTTTCTGCATATGCTGTGAGGCTAATAAACGAGATTAGGCGACACAACGTGCCATGCGAGCGCGATCGATGACTTAACGAGCGTACTCTGTTGCAACACGTGACACAGAAGGGAGGATGGTGTCAAAGGACAGAGTGGGGTCGCGACCATACAAGAGATAAAGGGTGAATGTGCAGCGGTGTCGTGTCGGGACGAGTTATACGCGAACGTCACGTGAGCCAACGTGGAGTCCCAGTCGCGGTGACCGTTGGAGACCTACATCGACGGCATCTCTGTGATTGTTCGGTTGAGACGTTCCGTGAGACCGTTCGTTTGTGAGTCGTAGGCTGTGGACAGCTTGTGCTCAGTGGCACATTAGCGGAGGAGGTCGCCGACAACTCGAGACAAGAACGGACGGCAGCGGTCTGTATGTAACTGTCGAGGTGCACCGTGCTGGAGAATGAGGTCGTGGAGGGGAAAATCGGCAACGTCAGTTGCGCAACTAGTCGGCGACGCCTTTTTATCTTGTTATCCACTTCTTCCCTCTAGTCGTTGTCGGAAAAAGGCCAAGCAGGTCAAGGCCTACTCGAAAGAACGGTAAAGAGGGAACTTCAATCGGATGGAGTAGTCCGACAGGAGCCAGGGTGGTTTCTTCCGGCGCTGACAGAATTCGCAAGTTTGGACATAAGGACACAGAGCGGTAGAGACCCGGCCAGAAGAACAGGCGGTCGTACGCGGTCGCATGTATGCAAAACTCCAAGGTATCCCCCGTCGGTGCATCGTGAACCTGTTCGAGAACGACGGGTGGCAGAAGACGAGGGCGGACAAGCAGCAACTCAGGGCCGTGACGGTTGATATTGCGGCGGTAGAGCATGCTGTCATGCAACACGAACATGTTACACGTGCCGTTGGTGCTGCCACATTGCACTCCGGTGATGATGGACCGTAAGAATGTGTTGCGTTGTTGTTCAGCGCGCATGTCCCTCATGTCAGTCAAAGCCATCACGCAGGTCACCAGATCATGCGCAACAGGATTGGGAGGATCCACAGGGTGACGCCAGATGCAGTCAGCGTCCTTGTGGAGGCGCCCAGTCTTGTAATGAACACTAAATGAAAATTCCTGGAGCCGCAAAGCCCAGCGACCAAGCCGTCCAGTCAGATCCCGGAAGCAAGACACCCAGCAGAGTGCGTGGTGGTCTGTGACGACCGAAAACGTGCGGCCGTACAAATATGGCCGGAACTTTGCGACAGCCCAAACTAAAGCCAAGCACTCTCGCTCGGTGATGGAGTAATTTTTCTCGGAAGGTGACAGCAGGTGGCTGGCTTTAACTATCACGCACTCGGTACCATTCTGGTGTTGGTCGAGAACAGCGCCGATGCCATAGCCACGTGCGTCAGTGTGGACTTTGGTCGGTGCAGACGGATCAATGTGTACTAGTATGGGAGGGGTGGTCAGAAACCCGATGATAGCGGCGAACGCGTGAGCCTGCTCCGGGATGCATGAGAATGGCGTGTTCTTCAGAAGATCTGTCATAGGCCGAGCAACGTCGATGAAGTTTTTGACGAAGCGGCAAAAGTAAGAATACAAGCCCACGAAGCAGCGCACGTCAGAGGCAGAACGTGGCACAGGGGAACTGCATACGGCGCGAACTTTTTCCGGATCTCATCGGACACCGGAAAAGTCAACGAGGTGTCCGAACACGGTGATCTGACGCCGCCCGAATTGACGCTTCCTGCAGTTCAGTTGAAGGCCGGTTTTACGGAAGACCGCAAGAATTACAGCGAGTCGCCTAAGGTGGCTGCCGAACGTGGGAGAAAAAAGAATAACGCCGTCAAGGTAACAAAGACAGCTCATCCATTTGTAGCCCCGCAGAAGAGAGTCCGTCATACGTTCAAATGTCGCAGGAGCATTGCATAGGTCAAAGGGCATGACTTTGAACTGATATAGGCCAACCGGCGTGATGAAGGGCGTCTTCTCGCGCTTCATTTCATCAACTGAAATCTGCCAGTAGCCGGATCGAAGATCGATGGACGAGAAGTATTTAGCTTTGTGCAAGCAGTCCAAGGCGTCATCGATGCGTGGTAGTGGGTAGACGTCTTTTCGCGTGATCTTGTTTAAGTGGCAATAATCGACGCAAGAACGCCTGGTACCATCTTTCTTTTTCACAAAGACGAGAGGCGAAGCCCAAGGGCTGGCTGATGGCTCAATGACCCTTTTGCGGAGCATTTCGTCCACTTCTAATTGGATGACTCGACGTTCAGCATGTGATACACGATAGGGACGCCGACAAATAGGATTCGTATCTTCAGTGTATATACGGTGGTGAACAACAGATGTTTGGCCTAATGGCCTGTAGCCGATATCAAAGATGTCACTGTACGATTCAAGCAGGAGTCGTATGTCCGTGGCCTGTGCAGAGGTGAGGTCAGGTGCAATCATTTTCGCGAAGTCATCCGTTAAGGAACCACAGCTGCCAACCGCAATTGGCGCTAATAAGCCACTCTTAGCATTCGGACTCTCAATGTGAAATTCGCAACCATAGAAACGCTGGCCAAGAACATGCCGGCTGGAAGCACTTGAGGGCACAGGCTGAAATTTATAAGCGGTAGAACGACGTCGTTAGTTGTAACCGTGACCAACGTATGCACAAACGCAACGCTCCGGTTCAAAAGCACGTCGATGATGAGGTGAAGCACATATTCACCGTCAGGAACCTGTGGCTGGGCCGTCAAAGTGACGTAAGTAACTGCCTCGGGCGACAGACGCACATTTTGAAGCCATCACTAGCGGGGCGGGGGGGGAGGGGGTAGGGTTACTCGGAGCACTCGGGGGGGCACTGTCTGTGCAAACGAGTTAACGTGAGTTAAACATCGGCCACTTCGCGGCTCACCTAAACAATATGCAAGCAAAAATTAAGTTCACCGTAGAAGTGGAATATGAAGGCCGATCTTGGACACCCTTGGGCCATGCGAAGGGCCGATCCTGTTATTCAGTATGTTTAGGGAGCAAACTAGCACTGGTCGCTACCTCAACTACACATCGGTGCACCCTGCTTCGCAAAAGAGGTGTGTTGTCGGCTCTTCGTCGGGCAAAAAAGTGGGCATAACAGCGGGAGACCGCATTGCGAAAAATGCACTAGTGTGGCGGGAATTGACGGCTTAGGGATACCCTGAGTACTTCGTTGACTCAGTAGGGCGCAAGCTGGCTCGCGCAGTACCCACCCACCTTGCACCCCAAAAAACAGGCTTCGATAACATGCAACCCCCCGCATAAGCGAGACGCTCGCGCATGTGGAAGAGCAGCGCAGAAAGAATAAATCCTGATATGCTCGCCAATTGTCCCGAAATCAGGAATGGACAAAGACCCAATGCGAACATGTTAAACATTTATCCCAAGACACAATTAGAACCCGAAACAAATTAGCAGCAAACTAAGTGCACGCAAAGTTATCCTATGGACTTAAGAGATATTCACAAAAGTAGGTATATACATATTCAAAACAAATGAGATCTTAGCTGCAGAGTGTTCCTAGTCTGACTGGCCTAGTGACACATAGTCCCTAAAAATTGAATGTTCTGACCGTCAGAATAGCGGTGAACGTCGGCACGGCCTGGCGCAAGATGTTAGCCTCCGTAGTGCCAACACGGCGTAGGCGTCGACTTTCGTTGCGAGTGTAACATTCGCTGTGCTCGTAGCATTCTACGTTGGAATCTGCAGATGAGATTGTCCCACTTGCCGCGATATCTTTTTTTTATTTTTCCACCCCCTGATTGGCTGCTTAACGCTCAAAAAGCGCGTCGCTGAAAGAATTAACGTCATTTTCTTCCTGGCGCTGCGTGGGTCTTCTGTTTCCTGGGTCGGTCGTCCTGCCGCCCTTGGCGTCTAGCCCAAGGTAAATATACCTGGTAGCGAAGCTTCCATAGGAGCCCATACGTTCAAAACATGGCGGTCCATCTGCGGTTCATGGGGCTTAGCGCCATCTGTATGTGGTGGGAACACTTCCGGCGGAAGAAACAATAATGTGGCGCTATGTCCGTTAAAAGCAGAAGTGACGTAATTTTGTTTTCGAAGGCGCGAAATTTGTTTTGTTGTCCTTCCTTTGGAGCTATATATTCAAATTCAAATGCCCCGCCATTCGACTTGATGGGCGTTCCGAGCTTTCAGCGTGGAAAGCGATGCAGGAAAAGGCCAGCCATATGGTTGTCGAAATCGCATCCCTGCACAGAACATACTTTCTTTGGAGGCCGACGAAAGCTTTAGGTGTAGAGTGCTGATCCTATTGTCGGATGCCAAGCCCGTCGGCCAGCGCAGTCACACGAAAACAACTACACAATTATCTGGCGGTCGTAACTCACTACTTTTGATTGAACAGATTAAGAAGCTATGAAGCTACCCGCGCCACCAAATTCACACAAACTTCGACAAGCAAGAAAGCACAAACTGTGAGGGGGGCGTATTTCAACAGGTGACCTTTACGAGTGCGCCTTTCAGCCCATTTCAAGACGTGCATTGCATTGCGAGTGATAGTGGCGTCTACGCCCGCTGTAGCGATAGGCGCTGAAAAGAAATGCATTTATTAATAATAATAAAATGAAACTTGTATTTTCTTAACTCTTCACGAATATATAAAATTGACTAGGAATTTTATTTTCGTTGGATGAATCCAACTGTGTCTCGTTTGAATTAAAAAACGCGTTTTTCTTTCCCAATGTTTGTTCCCTCCAAACATAGTCACGCTTCAATCGCTTCTCCCATAACCCCCCCATGCTGATGTCGGTGACGATCTGTACTGAACCGCTTTTCGCCCGAAGCTTCGCGGCCTATTTGAATCGACCTTGTCTAGCCGTCGAATACGTAACACGGGCGACGAGGTTGTAGCCCTCTTTCGAGACTTGCGTTGCACAGGAGGCGGTCTGGGCTAGTCGGGCGTTGTGTTGCTGACGTGGTCAGGTGATTGTCTCTGTGGCACTGGAGAAGGCTGGTTATGGGAGAACGGGGTTGGATCGGGCTCGTGGAGCGCAGCCATGGCGACGTAGTAACGTCTTGGAAGCTGTGGCTGGCTAACCCTCAGATGTCCTCTCGTCGGTCCGTAGTCCGAAGCTACTACTTCCCATCTCCAGAGCACAGCTGGAGATGTGACTACCTTGCTTCTCATCCATATCAACAATACCCACTCCTTCGCCTCCCTCCCCTTTTCCTTCAATTTTTCTTTGGAACTTCACATGCTTCTCACCTCATGTATCCATTCTCCATTTCACTGACGTCACTGTCGTGTGCCCCACATTATCGCACATGCTCTGCCGGTGACTCGTCACAGAGTGTGAAAGGGAAAGTATGGCAGCGAACGCATCCACTTGTCAGTCAGCACTGTGTTTGTGACTTTTGCTTTATGTCATCTGTTGGTGCTGTTCCTTACCAAGGTGATTTGTATTCAACATGTCAAAAGAGTGCAGTGCAAACCGGAAAAGGGATAGATACCTGGCTTGATAGAAGCATACTCTCTTCGCTTCACTTGCACAAACGGCCAGGAGTGTACACCTTGAGACAATCTAGTTTATGGCATTGTAGGTCTTGGAGGCCGTAGAATTGCCTAATACTTTCTGCATGCTTCACTTGATGATTCTCCTAAACCACAAGTGTAGCAATGATCTCTGCGTTATGTTCACACCAATGCCTGATGCCATTTTAATGTGATGTTTAACATGCCTCCCTTCTCTGCTACTTGTGCACTGTTTATTTCATTGCTTATATGTACCCTTTTTGCTTTTTTATTTACTTATTTATTTAGTTATTTATGTGCAATATCTGCAGCGTCATTGTCATTGTCTTGCAGTGAGATCCTTGGGAGGATTTTCACAATGGTCGCAGTCTACAATAAGTCTTTTATAAGTATGTGCAATATCTGCAGTGCCATTTAGGCTTCCACCGTCTTACAGCTATGCTATTAAGGGGAGTTACACTGCGGTTGCGGCTACATTAAATTTAAATGCAACGCTGGTTCGGAGCCTTCACTTTGTTTTGAAACTTAATTTTCAAGAATTATAAAATAAATTTTACATCCATATATGTTGTTTGGATACATCGTTTATTTGCACGGTTTTTATAATAACTAATTCATAATTTTTGATTCTCGCATTTCATTAGACTGGCTTTTTGTACTTGGCGTACAGCTGCTGTTGTAAAAGCGGATGCAAGGGTGCTACTAGCCAGCATGCCGGCTACCACTAAGACAACTAGCCTTGACCATGCTCGAGCGCAGCAGCATTTGCTGTGTGCAAGCAAGGCTGTCAGCCAGTAATTAGATCCCTTGTTCTTCTAAAGGCTGTGAGAAATCCAGAGTGGCACACTTCTCTGAAATATTTTTTTTTACTTTTTATTCTTCCCAAGATGTCATGGAACGAAGCTTCCAAAAGTTGTCATCTCAACTAGTCCACACGGTCTTTCATAATGCAGTCCTCAGCACAGCCTGCTTTTTGCCTTTCTTAATCGCCAGAAGTGAGCCCAGGTGGTGGTTCTAACGCTCTGTAAGCCTTTCTGCACCAGCAGCACAGTCCAGGGCGAACATTAGGAAGGAAGCTTGGATGACCGCTGTCAGAAGCTCACTTGTCATTATTCTGCCACTTTTGTTGCTTTTCTTCAGACTGCTTTTTCTTTCAGTGTTATTGCGTTAGGAAATTTAAGCGTGATGTATGCTCGGAGCTATGGGCTTGATACACTGGCTTCAGAGTGTACACTAAAGCCTAGAGTCAGTCTGTGCAAGGAATTATGGTTGGGTGCTGCTATTAAGGAAACGCACTTTAACCCGCTCTTAAAATCCGGGTGCAATACAATGAACATTTTACTGTCCCTTATGACTCTCTTAGCCACCATGTTTGCCTTTCGGTGGTATGAAAAAAAAGCAAAGCTGAACTCTGCTCGATTTCGTCCACTCTGCCAACTTGTTACTGTAAAAAGGGCACTGGTATTGCGTACCAGATCTTTCGCTTTCCTAATCACTTTGTCTTGAAGAGCAATAAGAGTTTTGGCGTCTTTTCCACTTTTTGCTGCTTTAACTTTTGCACATGTCACTACCAATGAGAAATAATGTCCTCTTTACTCTTTACTTTACCTTTTGTAGTACCACAGTCTAGGTTTGTCAGAGAATGCACTGCTATAGTTATGTTATTTCTACAATGAGTGTATTGCACCTTATTTAGGCACTTGTGGCAGGTTTCCATCTATTTTTGATGCACTTCATAAGGTCTTGGCTTAAACCTGCAGCTGGATGAGTTGATTTCTATTCTTACTGTGTGTTTTGTGCAGATAAAACATCGACAAGAAAGAATCAAAAACGAGCTGAAAGTTTGTGCTTGTGTCGTCCATTTATTCCTTGCCTCTCTACTCATGCAATAAATTTATGTTCTACAAAACACTACCTTGGTTACTTTTGTATGCATCTTCCAGCTTGGAAACCAATATATTGTGTATATCTCAGTGCGGAAAATCAATATTCAAAATTCTTAAATCGGCATACTAGCTGATCATGTGAACAGATACTCCGATATGTTCTTGTAAAACCTCCGTGATCAGCGTAAAGAAATACTCCTATGGTACCCTGCAAAGCCTCCTTCGAATTTATTCTCATAGTGCCTTAAAATGTTCCTGTGTGTTGGCTTTAAATGTCTTTCTTAATCCCAGAATAACCCTTGCTGATATTCCTTTAGTATATCTTCGACATTACCTAGAATGTTACATGTAACCCTGGCATTCCACTGAATAATTTGTGTAGCCATATTGAAAAAAGTTGTGTTGCCTGTGTTCAAGAGCACGTACTAGGGATATGTAAATGTATATCGATACAAGAACGGTAACTATTTAGGTTACCTGTTCCTTTTTCGGCACAGTTACAAGACGTTTGTCCTTAGCATGCTCCAAGGAGCGTTGATCTTTTGCCGTCAATGATGTGGGCATTTTCCGGTCGACTTCAATTACCTTCTCCTAGGCTCTGGTTTATTGAGAGCCAGACGCCGAGATACACGTCTCAGGATGTGGTCCTCGGTCCAGCATCGGGTCCTGTGGCACTGCGGCCTGCAGGCCCTTCTTCGAAGATTATGAAGCAGCACTGGCTGCTGCCACCAAGGGGTGGAAAGAGTTGCTACGGGAATATCGTACGTAGATCCTGTAGACCTCTGAAAGCGGAATGGCGTGCCCTCTACCGCACTCTAGCATAGCTTCTTTGAGGTAAGCTCCCTAGTCGTTTCCTTGCTTCGTAGAATAAGATTTTTTTCTTTGCGTTGATTGCAATGATTTCGATTTCTCTCTTCTAGCAAGGGCTGTTCCATGAGTAAGCTGCATGGTATCCTTCGCAATTCACACATTGTGTAGGAGCGTTCTGGTTGTCATGATGGTGGATTTTGCCACTACACTTGGCGAATATTTATTTGCCTCTACATGATTGTGATGCATGCACGTACCTCTGGCACTCAAAGCATCGCCTGCGTCAAGTGAACTGGTCATAGCACTGGTACAAAACGTGGCTATGACGTGTTTCACGGAGACCTGTTCGTAATTTCACCGCAGTGTTATTCTTTGTATTTCAATTACGTTTAGCACTTAAAATCAGTCAAGAAGCGCTTCGTCACTAAGGCTCAGGAAATCTTCTGGTACTGCTTCCCTTCTTGTCTTCAACGAGCGAATAGCAGAGAATACCACGTTAATGGCGCCGATACTGGTGATTTCAGCGAGCTTTTCATGTTCTTTGTGATTTTGCGGGGTCTCCGCTTGCCATATTTAAGGTTTCGTAGGCAGGTCCAATCATGTTTGCGCTGTATTTAACTACTAGAGAAGGTGACAGCTATTCTATAGTTGCATTCCCCTAGTGTGACGCACTTGGTACCTTAGAGAGTTGCTTTCTTTCAAAAAGAACTAGAAAATTTCTTCGGTGCGCCCTCTTTTTAGGGAGCGATCGACGGCAGCCAGGCATCTCTACTATATATATATATATATATATATATATATATATATATATATATATATATATATATATATATATATATATATATATATACAATGGTATAGTAGAGATGCCTGGCTGCCGTCGATCGCTCCCTAAAAAGAGGGCGCACCGAAGAAATTTTCTAGTTCTAGTGCGCCCTCTTTTTAGGGAGCGATCGACGGCAGCCAGGCATCTCTACTATATATATATATATATATATATATATATATATATATATATATATATATATATATATATATATATACAATGGTATAGTAGAGATGCCTGGCTGCCGTCGATCGCTCCCTAAAAAGAGGGCGCACCGAAGAAATTTTCTAGTTATTTTTGAAAGAAAGCAACTCTCTAAGGTACCAAGTGCGTCACACTAGTGCGCCCTCTTTTTAGGGAGCGATCGACGGCAGCCAGGCATCTCTACTATACCATTAAATATACATATATATATATATATATATATATATATATATATATATATATATATATATTACCAGCCTGCATTCAAGTTCCACACAGATTGCTTTGGACAACGCAAGCGTCTCCCGTAGTGCTTGTTAAGAAAGAAGACACCACACTGCGGTTCTGTGCAGGCTACCGTAAATTCAACAGTGTGACTAAGTGGCATGTATTATACCCTCTCCCACGCATCAATGACACGTTACACCGGCTACGGCGCCCAAATATTTATCATCTCTCGATCTGAAAAGCGGATATTGGCAAATTGAAGTGGATGAGCGAGTCCGCGAGAAGACAGCATTTATCACCCTGTACGGACTCTGAATTTAAGACTTACCCATTTGGCTCTGTTCCACGCCAGCAACGTTTCAGCGAAAGAATGATATTGTACTTTCCTATTTAAAATGGCAGTCTTGCCTAGTATATCTAGATGATGTCCTCATGTTTACCGCAACGTTCGAGCAACTCATAGAGCGACTGCAGTTAGTGTTAGAGGCAATCCCTACGGCAAACTTCCAGTTCGCAGTTCGCATTTGAAGAACTTCGATTCCTTGGACATGTCATCAGCGCTCAAAGTCTTTGACCAGATCCCGAGAAAACGGCGGCTGTCGGAAATTTCCCAACGCCTATAGAAAAAAGTCAGTACGACGCTTGCTTACTATAGACGATTCGTCAAAATATTTTTTCAAGAAGAACAGAGCCTTTAACAAATCTTACGAGGGAAGATGTACCTTTTCGAGTGGCAAAGCTTGCAACAAAACGCGATTAATGAGTTAAGAAAGTGCCTGTGAACGCGTCCAATCCTTGCTCATTTTGACGAGGCAACCGACACAGAAATACACACGGACGCTAGTAATGTCGATCGCGGTGGCATTCTGGTCCAGTGGCAAAATCGCGAAGAAAAGGTTATAGCCAACGCTAGCCGGACCTTGTCAAAATCAGAAACCAACTATTTACCAACCGAAAAAGAAAGTCTCGCCCTGATCTGGGGTATAAGAATATTTCGTTCATATTGTCACGTGGTGGTGACGTTGAAGAACATAGTAGCAATACCGTGAAAGACAAAACTATGTTTTATTGGGCGAACTTGTGCCCTCAAAAACAGGCTACACTCAACGAACAATGGTAGCGGCGAACGCGATCGGTGGTCGTCGACATCTGATCAGCGGGTGAAGCGCGTCGGCTTTTATACATCAGTCGTCGAATGCTCCAGAGTAATCACTGGGACCCGCGTGCCTTCCACTAAGTTCTACATCATACGCGTCGCGCACACATGCGATCCGATTACACAAGGTTCGGTCACAGACAGCGGATGGAAGCATGGATAACATTCCAGAAACTTCCGACACATATAAGCGCGTCCTGCGCTGTGCGATAACATTTGTTAGGCGTTGAAACGTGTCACCCGATGAAGACAAGTTCACGTGTCAATATTTCTTGGCAGAGCATTCAAAGCAGTCAGCGATCACCATTCATTTTGCTGGCTAGCAAGCCTCTAGGACCCATTTGGAAGGCGAACAGGATGGAGCTTCCGGTTGCAAGCCTCCGGTTGCACATTACGGTGCTATACAGATCTGGAAGAAAGTACACCGATGCCGACTGCTTGTCACAAAGGTCTGTAGACGCAGCGCTTTCGGAGGAAGAGGACTTTGAGTACCTAGGCATTGTTGAAACAACTCAAATCGCAGATTGTCGACGCGCCGAAGAATTACCACCTCTTAATAAACATCTCGAAGGATTCAGCATCTAAGTACTCCATATTTTTTCCAGAAGCCTGTCAGCGTTCTGCCCAATAGGAAATGTCCTATACAAAAGAAACTTCAAGCCAGACCGCGAAAAGTTCTTGCTTGTAGTGGCTACAACTATGCGTCAAGAAATTCTACAAGCATGTCACGATGGACCCACATCATGACATTTGGGCACAAGTCAAACATACGCCAGGATTAGTTTAAATTACCATTGGCCCAAATTGTCTGCTTCATTAAAACATTATGTCAAGACTTGCCTCGAATGTCAATGGCGGGAATCATCGTCTGTGAAACCTCCAGGCCTTCTACAGCCTATAGATCCGCCGGAAGCGACATGTCAACAAGTTTTTCGACCCTTCCCTACACCTTCACCTCAGAAAAAGTGGATCATGGTGGCTACAGATTACTTAACCAGATTCGCTGAAACAGATACCCTGCACCAAGGAATAGCGGCTGAAGTTACCAAGTTCTTCGTAAACGACATAGATCTCTGGCATGGCGCTCCGATCGTCGTCTTTGCTGATCGTGGAACAGCCTCTACAGTGCAACTTATGCAATGCTTGATGTGGACGACTCATACTGACAATAGGGAAGCTACCACCTATCATGCAAAGCAATGCTCGTATTGAACGCCTGAATAGAACTCTCGGCGACGTGACGTCTAAGTATGTCGATGCAGAGCGTAAAATGTGAGTTGAAATATTACCCTATGATACCTTTGCCTATAACGCGGCCTTACAAGAGTCAGAGTCACACCATTTCAGTTTGTATACCGCCGTGCAGTTACCACAACATCGGACGCAATGCTGCCGATAGGTGATGATTACTCTCCAGATTTACATGAGTTCTTAAAACAGCCGAGGAAGTCAGGCAGTTGGCAAGAAACCGAATGCATCGCCAACAACGGACAAACGGATAGACGCAAGGAACTACAACCAGCGAGATCACGAAACGCGACTTGAACCGGGTGACAAAATGTGGATATGGACCCCAGTACGACGTCGTGGGCTGTCCGAAAAACTTCCTTGTCGATATGTTCGGTCCATGAAGTAGTTCACCGACTTTGTGACCTTACTTATCAAGCAAAGTCTGCTGGAGACGGGTGTTCAAGGCGCACATGTTGTGCGCATGAAGCCTTATAATGACAGACAAATATGAACACCGAACAAGGCGTCCGTGATGCAAGCTAGCTTATCTACAACACGTGAAATTTACAGTTTTCATACGCATCGGGAAAATGCGCATTAAGAGGGGCGATAGTACCAATTAGCCTGCATTCAAGTAGCACACAGATCGCTTTGGAGACTGCAAGCGTTGCGACAAAGTGAAACACCACCTGCGTCTATCACGACACGCGAAGTGCGCCTGCCTGCCAGCCTGCATGCATGCGTACGAGCTCCCACCAAGGACCTGTCCCACCAATGGGAAACGGCGACGTTTCATGGGAAACAATGTGGTTTCATCACGGGAGGCCGCAAGCGGCGTTAGAGAACTGTGGCACGCAGCAGAGGATGTTTATAAAGCGAAAGCTTCATTAACCTCGCCGAGCCGAGTTTCGCCGTCGCCGCGAATTTGACCATCATTGGACCGCGGCTGCGACGTAGCCTTAGCAACGCATCAAGTCACTGGCCACGCCGAGCTCCGCCGCCGCCGCGTGCGCGAGCCGCAGCCGCCGGCTTGGCGCATGCGCTCTCCGCAGCTGGGCCGCCGCCTGACTACGTGATTTGCCGCACGCAGTCCTAAAACGAGCGCCGTGCTCGCCTAGTCAGTAAAACTAGTCAGTGCGAGCATGGCCATGGATGTAAGCGAGGTCGGGCCGTCTTCTCTGAGCATTGCGCGGGAGTGGGTAGCTTTGATCCGTCGTCGCCAAGCAGCGTCTGACCATCCCGCGGAAAGCGTCTGGCGAGATGCTTCACTGGAGAAGGTCCCGGAATGTAACAGCCGTCGCACCGTCGAGATCAGTGTAAAGGCTGCGTTCACGCACTGTGAATTTGTGCTTCGACGCTGCGCATGTTCGCGGCGTATCTTTACATGTCCAGCACTTGCGTTTTCCCTGTGGCACAACAGGCGTCGCACCGTGGAATGATGTGTGTCTACCCAAGCCTGATCAGTCATGCCTAGCCGAAAACCAAGGCACAGCCGTCATATTTGGCTTAACGACGATTGTATACCTAAGTATAATAACAGATAAATCAAAGGTCAAACAAATGAAAGCAAGATTTAACCAGGCTAACCAAGCATTCTCTTTGCATATGCAGGCATAGCTGAGCTAAGCCGCTGCGAATTTTTTTTTTTTTACTACCTTCGCTGCGTAGGCGACTTTGTCATCTTCTTCAGCTCTGGGCATAAGTTCGCCCGTTAACCTTTTCAGCCCTAAAATATTTTACCGTGCAGTATTTTTTACATCCTTTTGCATGGATTTACTGCTCCCTAAGGAGCACCAAAATATTTATTACATCCGCAGCATTCCATCAGTATAAGGCATGGGGTCATGTGCTATAATAGGACACCAGGGCTTAGAGTTTGCAAAGAGGGATATCAAGTATTTCGAAGTTGATGTTATTCTCAGCAGTATCACACATCTAAAACTAAAAAGCTTGCATTATGGCAATTTGACAGTGGTTGTTATTCGTAAAAGGCCTTAAAAACATTCTTTGAGCGCGTTATACACGACTCATCATTACACCTTAACGGCCTGCATTCACGTGAGAGTCACACTGTCAGATGTAGTTTCGTTACAGATGGCTAATTATCCGTGTACTGTGCTATAGGTGCTGCTCCCCAAGCCTGGAAATGCAAACTGAATAACCTTCTTCTCATCGTCATCGTCTTCTACCTCCAACGTCCACAATTTCATCAGTAGTGCAGCAAATATATTTGGGTCCTTGACAAGCAAACTTTTCGCGACAGGAGTCCCATTGCCAATAAGAGCAACAGTTCAGGCTGATTTTATGCCTCTGGAATAATAAAACTAGAAGGCGCAAGCTATCACAAAACAGCGCAATTACTTAAAGGAGCCTTAGCAACCGCTGAGCCCTGGTGTCTTATATTTAGGACACACATATCATGGTGTGCGGTGGGCTATGCGTAAATGAGAGACGAAACTTCCGGATATCAATACAACCCGAAGCATATCAGAAACAAGACATAAAAGTGTTAACGTGATCGGGACAGCAAATATTGATGAAAATGTCAAACGACATCGATACTGTTGTCGTCAACTTTATTGCCCTCCGCCATTTTTTTTTCACCACTAGGGCTTTCTGACGGAGACAAAGACGAAGAAACGGTCACCTATGCGGGCGGACATGTACGGAGAACAGCTCAAATTCTTTTTTGAGTTTCCTAACCCTTTACGTCACGATTTAGAATAATTTTCCTTGACGTATATATATATATATATATTGAAGTAAAAGGATGCAGCGATGGCGTAGAGGCAGAACATCCGCCTCGCACGCAAAAGGACCGCAAAAGCACAATTTTGCACCGGATTCAAAAAAATCGGCGTGTTGATAAAATTGTACAAACAGGCCCGGAGTGCGGCCTGAACCCGGTGACCAGAACTGGTAACGCACTCCCTCACCAGAGCACGATTGGCCACCCTGGTGCAGCATTTGGCCGTAACCTCCTCTATGAATACAACAGTCAAACCTCGGCTCTCAGTGCCCAGCAGCTGCAAAGCAACTGATTACGGCGGTGGTCAGACCTGCGACGCAAAAGAGGATGCTAAGAATCTTTGGATCCGGACAGGCCGCCATTGAAATCTGAACCTGGCAACGTTTAACGCTAGGACGTTATCTAGTGAGGCGACTCTAGCAGTGCTATTGGAGGAATTCATCATTGTCATCATCAGCCTGGTTATGCCCACTGCAGGGCAAAGGCCTCTCCCATACTTTCCAACTGCCCCGGTAATTTGCTAATTGTGGCCATGTTGTCCCTGCAAACTTCTTAATCTCATCTTCCCACCTAAATTCCTGGCACCCCCTGGTACGCTTCCCTTTCCTTGGAATCAAGTCCGTAACCATTATTGACCATCGATAATCTTCCCTCTTCATCACATGTCCTGCCCACGCCCATCTTTTTCTTGATTTCAACTAAGATGTAATTAACTCGCGTTTGTTAGCTCCCCCAATCTACTCTTTTCTTCCACGTTAACGTTACACCCATCATTTTTCTTTCCATTGCTCATTTCGTCGTCCTCAGTTTAAGTAGAGCCCTTTTCGTAGCCTCCAGGTTTCTGTCCCGTACGTAAGTACTGGTAAGACGCAGCTGTTATACACTTTTCTCTTGAGGAATAATGGCAACCTGCTGTTCATGATCTGAGAATGTCTGCCAAGCGCACCCCAGCCCATTATTATTCTTCTGATTATTTCAGTATCATAATCCGAATCCGCTATCACTCTCTGCCCTAAGTAGATGTATTCTCTTACCATTTCCAGTAACCTATCGTAAACTGCTGTTCCCTTTGGAGACTGTTGAACATTACTACAGTTTTCTGCAGATTAATTTTTAGACCCACCCTTCTGCTCTGCCTCTCCAGGTCAGCGAACATGCATTGAAATTGGTCCCCTGAGTTACTAACCAAGTCAATATCATCAGCGAATCGCAAGTTACTAAGGTATTCTTCATTTACTCTTATTCCCAATTCTTGTCAATTCAGGTTTCTGAATACCTCCTGTATACAAGCTGTGATTAGCGTTGGAGAGATATCTCGCTGCCTGACGCCTTTCTTTATTTGGATTTTATTGCTTCCTTTATTGAGGACTACGGTGGCTGTGGCGTCGCTATAGATATCTTTCAGTATATTTACATACGGCCCGTCTACCCCCTGATTCCGTAATGCCTCTATGACTGATGAGGTTTCGACTGAATCAAACGCTTTCTCGTAGTCAATAAAGCTATATATATACAGGGGTTGGTTATATTGCGCACATTTCTCTACCACCTGATTGATAGTGGGAATATGGTCTATGGTTGAGTAGCCTTTACGAAATCCTGCCTGGTCTTTTGGTTGACAGAAGTCTAAATTGTTGCTGAGTCTATTTGGAATGACCTTAGTAAATACTTTGTAGGCAACGGGCAGTACAGTATTTACTAAGGTAATCGCAAATAGAATCACGAACGTCTTAGTAGGGAACGGACAGTACGAGGACGAAGAAGAAGAGAACACACAATGCTTTGTCCGCATCGGCTCCCGTTTTTGGGAAGTTTTTGACTGGATTTTTTGCTTGTGGGTGTCCAATTCTATCGTCCACGGATCCTTAAAGTTGTGAGCTCCAACTGGATGCCAGACTGTTTCCAGTGAGTGGACTTTGTCAAATTTTACGGCTCTTTTCACTTCGACCGCACCGCCGGTGGGCCACAGGAGTTCGTGGCGGGAAACTGCTCCCGGCCTTTTGGCCGCTCGGTGAGACCTCTACCTATGGAATACACTGTGCAAGGGGAGGAACTAGCTCCCGAAGATTTTCTAGATGATTACTGCTGGCAATTAGCAGGCCGAAGACGCCATTTGACGAAATCGTCGAAAGACAGGCCCGGCAATGGAGCCAGGCCTAGCGCGGTGGCCGGGCACAACGATCGTGGCAGGACCGGAGCTGGTGTCAAGAGCCGCATTATTTTTCGTGGAAGAATGCAGCCGCTTCCCAGGGAGGACATCAAAGTTGTTATCAGAGTGAGGGATGGCATGGCATGGCATGGCAAGAACTTTATTTTGGTCCAGAGAAACCAGGGTCCGAGGGCACAAGCCCCCACGCTAAGTCGGTGGCTCCGCCCACGTAGGCACCGGTAGGCCAAAGGCTTTCCCGATGTCGCGAGCTCTCCGGACGGCTAGGAGTTGATCTTGGAGGACTTCGCTGGATGTGCGCCGATTCCAGTCCTCCTCACTGTTGAGATCCGAAGCCCTTTGGTTGGGGCACAGCCATAACATGTGATCAAATAGACACAGAGTGTGTCCTCAACTTTTACATTCCGCGGGAAAATGCCGGTCAATTTTGTTAAGCACAAAAGGTGTGGGATAAGATTTAGTTTCAATCATTCTTAATGTGACTGCCTGAGCTCGGTTGAGCTTCTGATGGGGGGAGGAAAAAACCTCCTGCCGTCCCTATAGTGTGAGGCGATCTCGTGAAAAGTAGTAAGTGGGTCTTTGTAGGAGCCGCAGTCATCCTGGAGCAGTTCCTGATCTGATGCGTGGCATGTGAGATCTCTCACAGCAGAGTGAGCTTGCTCGTTAGGATTGCAGCCAATGGGGCTGACCGAGTAGCCCTGATGAGCCGGAAACCAGACTAGGTGTGAGCTATCTAGTCGGTCGTAATTATGAGTATTAATACTGTGTATAAGTAACTTGTGTGCTTCCACTGAGACGAAGCCGGCTGAGTAATTCCTAATAGCTGTACGGGAATCGGAGAAAATCGTGGAGCCTCTCCTCATTGTAATTGCAAGTGTTATGCTTGCTTCTTCGGCGGCATGAATGGAGCTCGTTCTTAGTGACGCCGCGCTTATTAATTTACCGCTCTCATCGACCACGGCAATAGCGTAGCGGTTGCCCGATCGGATGGCCTGAATATATCCAGGATAGGCCCGACTGTGGTAGCTGATGGAATCAACACCGCTGCATGCATTGAGGATTCAAAGCGTGGAGCGGACACGATCGATCTATCATATCAGCAGAATATCATCGAGGTCAGTACACCCGAGGAGGAGAACGCAACCAAACATGTTAGGATCAAGAATATTTTGGTGGCGGGTAGTTTGTATGAGGTAACGGCATACCGCACGACACCACATGCTACGTGCAAAGGTGTAGTACGAGACGTTGCCCGTAGTGACGGGCCAGAGGTGCTGCAGCACAAGTTGGTTAATGCAAGAAACTCACTGGCGCTGGCAGCCAAGAGGATCAAGGACACCGGCAACGTCATAATTGCCTTTGACGGATACCGGGTACCCAACTACGTCAAGTATGACAATGCGTTGGCAAGATTCACTTGATATCGTAAGCAGATCGACATCTGCTACATTTGCGGAAGGCTTGGCGGTCGTGCCGACATATGTCCGACGCCCAGCGAAGCCGTATGCAGAGGATGTGGAGCCTCAAACCCAGACGAGCAACATCAGTGCATGCTTAAATGCAAGTTTACAAATACGTTAGGCCCTTTCTTTCGGGTAGGAAGGCTACCCTACGGGTAATTGATCTTGAATCACAACTGCTTAAACCTGGCGAGAGGGGCACCCCACAGGGGTCAGTCATTTCCCCCTGTTTATTCAATATATCTATGGTCGACTTAAGCAGAAAGCTTCTCGAGACTGAAGGCACCAAACACACTGTGTATGCTGATGATATAACTATATGGTGCACAGGAGGGAATGACGGTCAGGTTGAGGGAGCCTTACAGGAGGCCATACACACTATCGAAACCTATCTCGAACCCATCGGTCTCAGATGCTCTCCCTTGAAGTCGGAACTCTTACTGTATACTCCCAAGAAACGCGGTCCAAGGCCCAAGGATGCGGACATCCTTAGAAGACAGAGACATTAACCTATATGCAAGAAATGGTTGCCGCATACCCAGAGTCAATTCAATCAAGGTCTTGGACATGATCCTTGAGTCAGGGGGTACAAATGGCAAGCCTATACGCAAGCTAATTATTAAAAGAGAAAGTGATGTTTGTTTAGTTCAGAAGGTATCAAATCGGCATAATGGACTCAAGGATGATAACCTCATTCGACTAATGCATGCCTTCGTTCTCCGCCACTTTATATACGTGGCAGCCATGCATCGATGGAAACGGGCAGAGCGGGATAAATTGAATGCACAGCTTAGGAAGATAACTGAGCGGGTTCTCGGGTTACCCGTATACACTTGTACAGAGCTCTTAATGCAGCTTGGCATTCATAATACTGTCGAATAGATTACAGAGGCCAAGGAGCGCGCACTGCTAACTCGTCTCACTGCAACAAAGGCAGGGAGATCCATCTTGCAGGAACTCGGATATCACCCTATAGAGTAGCGGAGGAATTTTATGACGTTCCTCCGTTGATTCGTGAGAACATTACCGTCGCGCCCATACCTAGGAACATCCACCCCGATCATTATCGCGGTAGAAGGAGGGAAAGGGCAGCCAACCTCCTTAGGCAAACACACAGTGATCAGCGACAGGTCAACTTTGTGGATGCTGCTTCTTGTAAGGGACGTCGCGCGTTCACCATCGTCACCGTCGATGGTCGGCAAGGCATCACCAACGCTGCCTACGTTCAGACGACGGAATCCGACATAGCTGAACAAATGGCTATCGCCTTAGCCCTCCTGGATAGCTCACGGGATGTCATCTATAGTGATTCAAGACCTGCAGTCAGAGCATTTGAAAAAGGCACCGTTTCCAAACAGGCCCTCAGTCTTCTTGGGGGCAAGGCAAACACGCACCACTTCATTTATTGGTTTCCCGCACATCAGGGTCAGATAAAAGGTGCTCCTCCCAACCTCAACGAGTCGGCTCACGGGGCTGCGCGTGAACATGCCCACCGCGCTACCCTCGACCAATCGGAAGCCGACTCCCCAGAGAACAGGGACACGCCCTCCACCTACAACGAGATTACTAAACACTACTATCTCAGCCAAAGAACCTACTTTATTCCTCATCTGCAGCTCAATAAAGCTCAAGCATTAACGCTCCATCTACTACAAACGAATACGTATCCCAATCCGTCGCTCTAACATCAAATCCATCCGGATACTTACACAAATGTTACCTGATACGATTGTAGAGAAATAGCCACGTTAGACCACATGCTCTGGCGTTGTACCCGGTAACGCTCTATCATCGATAATAGATCGACCGGATGGGAGGTGGTTCTCCGCAGCCCCCTTCTGACTGACCAACCCTGGGCTGTCCAGCAGGCCCACGATGCTGCCGAGAGGCTCGGCCTTCAGGTTCCCACGTGGGCGCGGCCTGCTTCGTGAAGACTCACGATCTGCAGGACTTGATTAAAGTTTTGAAATACCATACCAACGGACAGTAAGCTGGAGGAATTGGAGGAGTTAGCGGGCATTAAATGGGATATAATAGGGCGCAGTGAGGTTAGGAGGAGAAATCAAGCATATGCAGTACCAAAAAGCGGGCACGTCCTGTCCTGCCGTGGCTCAGCGGAGAGACGAGAACTAGGAGCCGAATTCCTAATTAATAAGGATATAGCTGGTAACATACAGGAATTCTATAGCATTAAAGAGAGAGTGGCAGGTCTTGTTGTGAAACTTAAGATGTACAAATTGAAAGTCGCACAAGTCTACGCGCCTACATCCAGTCATGATGATCAGGAAGTCGAGAGCTTCTATGAACACGTGGAATCGGCGATGGGTATAGTCAAAACAGAACACACTATACTTATGGGCGACTTCAATGCCAGGGTAGGCAAGAAGTAGGCTGGAGACAACTCAGTGGGGGAATGTGGTATAGGTTCTAGAAATAGCAGGGAAGAGTTATTAGCAGAGTGTGCAGAACGGAATAATTTGCGGCTAATGAATACCTTCTTGCGCAAGCGGGAAACTGAAAGTGGACGTCGCGGAGCCCGACTGGCGAGATTAGAAATGAAATTACCTCTGACCTCTTACCTCTTACACCTCTCCAGGTGGCTTAAAAGCAACCGGCTAAGTTTAAATACAAGCAAAACCAAATATATAATTTTTAAGCCAGCAAATAAAAGAGACCCCTATTGTGTTCATCTGCACTTTGAGGACACGTTACTGGAACAAGTTACAGAGCAAAAGTTCTTGGGCGTATGGTTTACAGAGGACCTTACTTGGAATACTCATGTTGACAAATTAAAAAGTGAGCTATCTCGAGTTACTGGCTGCATGTATAAAATACAAAATATACTACCCACCTGGTTGAAACAAACATTATATTACTCACTTTTCTATTCAAAACTCAGTTATGGCGTTTTAGTCTGGGGAACTACGACAGCTTCAAGCTACAACAAACTAATCATTGTACAAAAGAAAATATTGAGAATGCGTGAAAACTATGTGGGTGACAAACGAGGACTCCGAACAAAAACGCTCTTCATTAAATATAGCATGCTTAAAGCAGATCGAGTTTATTATTTCAAACTACTCCAGTGGATATATAAATATAGGCTGCACACAATACCTGTCGACAGTTGCACCTCATACCCAATACGTACACCACACTATGTAAAGCCCGCCACAAGAACTAATTACGGAAAGCAAACATTGAATTATCAAACGATTAATATGTTAAACAGTGATCACTTTAACGTACAATACACACAATCCTACCACAGTTTCAAAAATCACTGTAAAAACCTATTAGTGGGCAGTGACATTGCATTTTCATTTTGAGTAAGTTGTGCTCATCCCTGATAACACATGTAACCGCAGTGATGTTAGATTTTTCTCAGCGCTTGTAAATCATGTTTGCCATTGTTTCGGCATTTACATTGTGTATCAGTCTAAACCTTCGTTTCTTTTTTTTTCTTCTGAAATGTTTCAATGTACTGATCTACTTACTGTATGTTCTATTTATTTTCGAGCAAGTGATTCTATGGTTTTTTTTTCTGTATTGACTTCTGGTGTAAGCCAATTTTATTGTTATATAATACTTATTGCATATGTATCTTCTGCTTTTTCGAAATCTATCTCGTTGAAGCAAAAGTAATGCTTTGGAGACATGTGTTCTGAATAATTGAATTTTTCGTTGCTGTGTGCTGTGTGTTAAAGATAGGTTCGACATATATGTATATGAATGATATGTCATGCTGCCTTGAACTGTAGGGGCGCAGAGGCTCTGTCAGGCATTTTGCCTTTACCTCTGCCCCCTACACGGAGCGAATCCGTGAAACAAACAATAAAGAAAAAAAATTCACTTCATACTCTGCGCTAACCCTGGCATCATACAAGATCCGGACGTGATCGGCAAGGTGCGCTGCAGTGAACATAGTATGGTAAGATCTCGACTTAGCCTAGACTTGAGGGAACGGAAGAGTCTGGTACATAAGAAGCCAATAAATGAGTTAGCGGTCAGAGGGTAAATAGAGTAATTCCGGATCAAGCGACAGAACAGCTATTCGGCTTTAACTCAGGAAGAGAACCTTAGTGTTGAAGCAATCAACGACAATCTTATGGGCTTCATTAAGAAGTGTGCAACAGAAGTCGGTGGTAATTTCTTTAGACAGGATACCGGTAAGCTATCGCAGGAGACGAAACATCTGATCAAGGAACGCCAATGTATGAAATCCTCTAACCCTACAGCTAGAATAGAACTGGCAGAACTTCCCAAGTTAATCAACAAGCATAAGAAAGCTGACTTAAGGAAGCAGAATATGGATAGAATTTAGCACGCTCTCAGGAGCGGAGGAAGCCTAAAAGCAGTGAAAAAGAAACTAGAAATAGCCAATAATCAGATGTATGTGCTAAGAGACGAAGCCGGTAATATCATTACAAATATGGATAAGATAGTTCAAGTGGCTGAGGAGTTCTATAGATATTTATACAGTACCAGTGGCAGCCACGACGATAATAGAAGAGAGAATAGTCTAGAGGAATTTGACATCCTACAAGTAGCGCCGCAAGAAGTAAAGAAAGCCTCGGGAGCTATGCAAAGGGGCAAGGCAGCTGGGGAGGATCAGGTAACAGCAGATTTGTTGAAGGATGGTGGGTAGATTGTTCTAGAAAAACTGGCCACCTTCTATACGCAATGCCTCATGACCTTGATCTTACCGGAATCTTGGAAGAACGCCAACATAATCTTGATCCTTAGGAAAGGGGGCGCCAGAGACTTGTAAAATTATAGACCGATCAGCTTGCTTTCCGTTGTCTACAAAGCGTTTACTAAGGTAATCACAAATAGGATCAACAACACCTTAGGCTTCCGTCAACCAAAGGACCAGGGAGGATTTCGTAAAGACTACTCAACAGTAAACCATATTCACACTATCATTCAGGTGATACAGAAATGTGCGGGATATAACCAATCCTTATGTATAACTTGCTTTGATTACGAGAAAGCGCTTGATTCAGTCGAAGCTTCAGCAGTCACGCAGTCATCTTGCATACAGGCATGCATCTTGCATACAGTCCTGCAATTTATTGTGCCTTATACTGAACATGTCAACGGAGGCAAGCATGTACACTTCTATTCCATGCTACCATGAATCATTTTTATTTTATTTACCAGATTACCCACAACCCCATCAATAGGTATTACAGTGGGCGTGGGGGGTTACATAAAAGAAGAAAAGAGAAACATAATACAGGCGACACAGGATAAAATTCCCCTACTTGTTCCGTTTTATACTATTACCTTATGAAGCCACTGAACAAATATATGATTTGAATTTATTTTAACAATACCACTTGGTGTCTGATTTCTGACTCGAGTCGTATTGTGCAAAAAAGACTCACTAAGCACGTTAGCTTGACATGAAGTTTCTTTCACTTTGAGTTCGTGGTCAACTCTCACTGACACGTAGTCAGGCACATGTAAATATTTAATGAAATTCATGCGGCTTGATGGATCAAAAATTTCATGGAACAGTTTTAATCTATTGGATCGTGCTGAGCCGATCACATTTTTATCAATATCATTGTTTCATTGGAGCCGTCATTGCAAAAGAGGGTCAGAGTACTCCCGATGCTAGAAGACGAAACAAGGCAAATGGAGTATTTGCCATCTGGATTTTTGACCTAGATGACACGGAAAAGTAACACAATTAAGTCATGTTGAAGCCACGTGCTACATATGTTTTTTAAAGCAATCGGCAGAATATGGCTCCATCACATTCGCAAGCTTGATTTGTACGAGCTTACCACAGAACTTCCGGCGACATGAAAGCACACTGTTCTTTTCGTCGTGGAGTCATGTGGCTGCTCACGCTGGCGATCGTTATCTCAAGTTGTGGCTCTTGCATCGATGCTTCTGACGTAGAGAGGCAAACGAAGATGACTACTGTAAGCTTATCGATGTTTTATCACTGTTTTTCTTTATCCGTGCAATATTATGCGAAATTGTGCTACATTCTTAGCTTTAAAGATGGACACCCTCGACTAGGCTACAATTTTATTTGGTCCATTCATCAACGCCACAGCGCTGGACACGTGAAGGGACACCCTGAGAGAGAGAGAGGGAGAGAAAACCTTTGTGGGGTGCAGTAATTGTTATTGATGAATCACGATGGTGGGTCCCTCTATTTTGACGCTTCCGCTGGTCGATGTATTGCTCTCGCCGCCGGGTACGTGCGCCATTTCTGGCATGTTTGATTCATGTTCAGCAGGTTGGCCTCCTCTAGTGCTGTGAATGTCCTGTTTGCACTTATGCTTTTGAAATCGAGATTGCGCTTGCGGGCCTACATCGTGTGCAGTAAATCTCATCTGTGATCGTAGTGCGGGAATTGTGGTGCATGCTCAAGTCCGGCTCATTCTTGTGTAGGGTGGCGCGGCCCGGAAGTGCGCCTCTTTGTAGCTGTCCTAGTAACAGCGCCTCCACTTGGTGAGTGAGGAGTCAGGAGTCGGGAATCTACTCTTGCCAAGATGAAGATTGTGCACCATCTTTCTATATGCTGTGTGCAACAAAGGGAGTGAAGGGGATCTACTGGACCACGGGTCTGGTGTAGAGCCGGTGGGGTTAACGCGCAGCGCGAATGGTGAAATCACGCGCAGCGCGAAGATGGTGAAGAACTGGATAGTGAGATGCCGTCTGCTGGAATTGAAGACTGTTTTTATGTATGCCATGTTCGGACGGCATCACGCTAAGTGCCAATGAAGGCTGCAGAAGGACTTTCCACACCCTATTTCGCTAACTTGAGGAAGGGCTGCAAGTTCTCTAAGTGCTAAAAACGAGCAGGTGTAGAAAGGTCAAAGTCTGTAGCATGAGTAGAAACATGTTAATGGTCTAGAATTTACCACTGCCCCGACTTCTCCTGAAAGCATGTTGAGCTGTTCATAGCTGAAGCTATCTTTCCCTCACGTACTCCCAAGGCATTGTTTGACAGTCTGAATCATCCTCCCTCAAAAGACTCTCCATCAAGAAACACGCTCCGCAATAAATTTCCACGCTATGTTGCTCGTCGCGCAAAACTACTGCATTTGTGTTTCTCGTAGAATCTGGTGGTATCGACTTCAGTTCACGACTGGCTGCTTCAAACGTTAGAGCATTTTCGGAATAGAGGGCGCTTGGTATTCCATGCCATGCAAGAACGACGGAAATCCATCATAAATGACGTAGCAGCAATGTCACTGCATAGCTCTAAATGCACTGCTCTAACTACAGCACATGTAAAAACAACAATTTAGGCTTTCACGGTCAAGTCTCCTTTCGCGAACCTATACCCAGCAATGTCGACACCGCTGACTGGGAGCGACAGTGATCGGGACACTCTGCCCTTTGGAATTGGTGCTGTTGGTGTTGGAGCAGCATTCAGCCGGAATTACGAACAAAAACCACATTCTCTAAGCAGTTTTCTAATAGGCTGGCGCCTTCTAAGTAAGCCGAACCCCTCTCGTAGCTCAACGAGTGTAGCACTAACACTACCGTGAAGGATGCGTCGATGAATGTCGTTCACAGTGAGGTGTGTGCAATGCTTATCTGAGGGTAACAGTGCGAGGCCTTTCACGTCGTCCGTAGTCGTTGCGTTGTGGAGACGAGTCCTTATGCGAAGGATACCTTGTTTTTCAGTGAACGGATGGAGATCCCGAATGCGAGAAGAATGCCCGGGTGAAAAGATCACGGGCTATGACGTAGGTGCAGCGATGTTCCGCTGGTCTGTCCCTGATTACCAGGAAAGCTTGTTATCCACACCCTTTCCTGCAGCTCATTCTCGTTTATGCGAGTGGTCTGGCGACATACCCGGCCCCTGATAAAATTTCGGGAAGCCTCTTGAGAATTTGCCACTATTATTGCCCGAATATGGACAGAGATGGCCAGGACGATGGCGACCTCTTCCGCACGACTCGGATCGGTGGTCTTGACGGATGCTATCGCAATTGCTTTACCACTGGAGGAGTATTCGACAGTTGTAGTTAGGCCATTTTTGGGGCCGGCAGCGCCCACGTAAATTGTGGGGGGTTGTGGATCCCACGTTCTCGATGGGGATCAGGCGCGAAGTGTTTTACGATCTTGGTCATACTTCGACCAAGATGACTTTGAGGATCCCACGTTCTCGATGGGGATTAGGCGCGAACTGTTTTACGATCTTGGTCATACTTCGAATGCATGTGTGTGGGAGGGCACAAACGTCGATATGTTTTCTTATTTCCATGGGTATGTCGCACCGACCTTGCACCGCGGTTGGGGCAGTGATGTCCAGCCGTCTTAGGACAGCCCGAAGTCTTTCCGTCCTCCTGAGGCACACCTGTTCATCGACTCTTTGCGCGTCTGCCAGCTTTCTCGTGGTATTGTGGATTCCCAGGGCCATGAGGCGCTCGTTCAATGTGAACACCAGAGGCACAAGAATTGCTTGAATCACTGACGGGGGCCTCCATCTAGACCGTCCTCCTCCTGGAGTTTGAGATGCAATAAAGGAACAACGCATTTATACCTGGAGACCACGAAGGCTTGTGCCAGTCTAGTTGTTTCACACTCCTTCATTCACTGCTTCTTGGAGTTCACTCGCCTGATCATCCGGGCTACCTATCTTTGAAAGAATGTGACTGCTATATTAGGCATAGAATATCTTTCAAAAATTACGAGTCGGAACTCTGCCGCTGAGGCTGTTACGCTCCAATCGGAATGGTACTCAGTGTTGGCAGCACTGGCAACATTGACTATAACCCGCTGGCAGCAGGACTGAGCCATCCGGAGGAAAACGTAGTCTGTTTATTGCGCTGATAAAACACAGATATAGGCATGTTACCTAATGACGTCGAAACCTCGAATGATTAACCTTTCGACATTGTCCGTTGCATCATAAAGCTTCCCTCTTCTTAAAAATGGCCGCTCTGCACTGGCTTGGTATCACTCTTGTTGACTGGCGAAGGACCGGCGTCCTTTGGGTGCTTTTGTTTTACTGATGGATGACTCGTAGTTGCATCCTGAGTGACGAAAGTATATTTTGTTTGTGATCTCGACTGTTCTTTTGGTCGGGCTGCTCGTTCTGCCATGTCAGCCAAAGTGGCTTCTGCCAAGTCGGCCGATTCCACTTTTGAAGTTTTTGCTGACTCTGACACACGAGGGCAAATGCGGTCTATACAGAGCCGAGCTGCACCTTCTCGGGTTTCAGCCACGGATATGCTGGACCTCTTGACGCCTGTGACGACACCTAGACACCACCACCTCCTCTGGACGAAATAGATAACCCACACAACGTATACGCACTAGAATTTTGGGGACAATGGTGGTCAGCACAGGTCTTGACGTGATCGCAATCTCTTTCGCGGCAACAACTTGGAGAGAGCCTTTTGACATGTTAAGGCGGTGCGACTGTTGCCGAGCAACACTCGTACTAATTCCTTCTCGAGATCTATAGCTACGGGCAGTTTGAATGGCGCCTCATTCATGGTGTGCACCACTCACTCCGTGAGGCTCTTGAAGGTTATAAGGTCGTATATGTCTTATATGGTTATCACCCATGAGTTGTACGAGCTGCTTGCTTGTAAATTGAGGTCCCTTATCTGGTACGATGGTTTTCAACAACATATACCATGCACATACCTGTTGGCAGGAAAGGAAATGGGCCATCTGTAGTCGACGCACGGACTGGAATAACCTCAATTTATTTTGTTTTACAATCCTCAATGATAATCAAAATGCAGCCGTCGACTGCTCCCGCATATTCTATGCGAAGCCTTCACCAATCGGTGCCAATTTTTGGCAAACTTGCTAAACAGGGCTCAATGAGACAAAAACCGGCAATAAAGCGGGACGAAGACAAGTGCGGACTTCCAATTATTTTAAGGAGAAAGCTTTTCTAGGCTCATGGTTAAGTTTGTGTCAGCAGACCTGACCATCGGAGTGTCCGCCGAAGTGTCATCACGCCATATGAAAGAACAAAGATAGATTAAAGCATGAAAAATGAATGATAGTGGCAGCTAGTGAATGATAACATCATAATACAGCTTGGTAGAGGTTAATAATGTCTAGTAATCACTAATAATGATTACTAATGACTTATAATAACTATTAATGACTCCGAAATTCTCAGTATGCCAACGATGGCTTGTAATCATCACAGTTGATTAAAAATGACTAAATATGTCTAGTAATGAGTAGTAGTGACTACTAACGACTTGTAATGACTACAAAGGAGTACGAAATGACGGATATGTCTGATGACGGCTTGTAATGACCACAATTGATACCAAATGACTAAAATGTTTACTAATGATCCGTAATGACTAATAATCACTGAAATGGCTTGTAATGACGACTAATGACAAAGATATGACCAGTAAGTGTAACGATGAATTGTAACAACTACAATTGATTTGAAATGACTAAAAATGCTTAGTAATGACCACTAATGACAAATAATTACAGAAAGGACTTCTAATGACTACTGATGACTAGGATATGACCAACATGTCTAACGACGGCTTGTAATGACCACAATTGATTACAAGTGACTAAACATGCTTAGTAGTAAGCAGTAAAGACTAATAATGTCGAAATGCCTTGTAATGACTAATAATGACTAGACTACCTGTGACCAATATGTCCAACGACAAATTGTAACGACTACAACTGATTAGAAACGATCAATTACTGATTAATGAGGCGAATGATAAGAGGAGGAAGAGTAGGCTTAAAAAGACCCTGTAATTACAGGATCTTAAAAGACCCTGTAATTTTTTATATTTGGAAGTGAGCACTTGTCTTCGACCCTATACATACACATGCGTGAGCACATGCGTGATTTCTTCATGCCGCATACAAGTTCAAATGATCCACCCCACTCCCAAGAATACCAACGTTGTGAAATTCTTAGGTGGGCCCATCACTTCTCGCGCATCCAGAAATATATATCCTTATATGACAATGCTACTGAAGGCTTACTTAGACCTTTATTATTTCCTATCAGAGCGGCTTCAATAATCTATCTGGTATGGTGTGCTTGCATGTCTTGTGCTTACTGCGGTGTCATTCAAGGGGGTGAAAAAGCACTCAGAACAATGAAGTACCAAGAAATGCGTCACAACACACCTCCCGATGACTGTCAGTTGTAACCCGAGTACCAAGAGAGCGATGCAGCCATAGACCATATTGCTGAGGTCACGTTTATTTAACACATGTAGTGGTAACTATGAGGCTTGCGTTGCTCCGGCTACATTTCAAATGCTCCGAAATTGCCCTCCTTGCTTGCCAATGTCGCCCATGCGCATGGCGGCATGACAACTGTATGATGCCAACGCAGGGACGATGGAATGGCGAAGAAGGACTAATATCAGTGGGACGAGAAAGGGCGTATAAGGACGATGGCGTTTCGACATGAGATGTCGGTGAACCAAGACCATGGTATAACGACGACAACATAACGACAAATGACAATTAAATGACGATGGTGTGATGACCAAGATATGACGAAAACCACTTGAAGGAAGCATGACCACGGCGGTATGACAACGAATGCGTGATAGCATCTGTCTGACGATGACGCAATGACGACAATGGCATGACAACAATGACATAATCACGATTGAATGACGGCAGCACGATTCCGATACAATTACGAACAAAGAATTAAGGTATCGGGTTTTACATGCGAAAACCATGGTCTGATTATGAGGCAGACCGTCGGGAGGGGGACTCAGGAAATTTGGAGAACCTGGGATTGTTTAAGGTGCCCCTAAATCTAAGTATACGGCTGTCTTCACATTTCGACCTGGTCGAAATGCGGACACAGTTGTTGAATGAACAAAGAATGGCGTTGGTTGATTTACAAAGGCGATATGATCATGACAGCATGACAATGTGATTGCGTTACAAAGGTCATGACAGTGATAAAACGACTGCGTGACGATGATGGCATGACGATGACTGTGTGATGATGACGCAATGAAGACGATCGCATGACAATGGCGGCATAATCACGACTGAGTGATGACAGCATGATCATCATCATCAGCAGCCTGGTTACGCCTACTGCAGGGCAAAGGCCTCTCCCATACTTCTCCAACAACCCCGGTCATGTACTAATTGTGGCCATGCCGTCCCTGCAAACTTCTTCATCTCATCCGCCCACCGAACTTTCTGCCGCCCCCTGCTACGCTTCCCTTCCCTTGGGATCCAGTCCGTAACCCTTAATGACCATCGGTTATCTTCCCTCCTCATTACATGTCCTGCCCATGCCCATTTCTTTTTCTTGATTTCAACTAAGATGTCATTAACTCGCGTTTGTTCCCTCACCCAATCTGCTCTTTTCTTATCCCTTAACGTTACACCTATCATTCTTCTTTCCATAGCTCGTTGTGTCGTCCTCAATTTGAGTAGAACCCTTTTAGTAAACCTCCAGGTTTCTGTCCCGTAGGTGAGTACTGGTAAGACACAGCTATTATATACTTTTCTCTTGAGGGATAATGGCAACCTGCTGTTCATGATTTGGGAATGCCTGCCAAACGCACCCCAGCCCATTCTTATTCTTCGGATTATTTCCGTCTCATGATCCGGATCCGCCGTCACTACCTGCCCTAAGTAGATGTATTCCCTTACGACTTCCAGTGCCTCGCGGCCTATTGTAAATTGCTGTTCTCTCCCGAGACTGTTAAGCGTTACTTTAGTTTTCTGCAGATTAATTTTTGCAGCATGATCACGATAGAATAATGAACAAAGAATGACGTTGATCGCTTGAAGAAAGTGGTGGGACACGGCGTGGCGATTATGTGACGACGTAACTGAAGTGATGAGAATAATAAAGCAACCGCGTGACGACAGCGGCATGACGACGACTGTGTGATGACGGCATGACGAGAGTCGGATGATAAAGCTGGAATGACTAAAATACAACGACACGACAGCATCGCAACCCTGGACACATACCTAATTGCCCAAGCTATTATACATCTTGAACCACTGGGACGGACCCGAAAGCTTGGCGACGGTAGCATCACGAAAGTTAGATCACGGGGCGTGAATTACAACGACTGAATGACCACGACAGAACCATTATGGCATTGGGACAATAAATACATAACCACTGCTTGACGACTACGGCATGTTGAATGTCTCGCGGCAGACCTGGAATTACGACAATGCAACAGCCACGACGTCATTACGTTAACGATCCCATACTCAACAGCCCAAGCTATTGGACAACAGAGGCCATTGAACCAGGGCGGAAGACGTGATGACGATCGCGTGACCAGAATATGCTCACGAAGCTTGAACGAAGACGATGGAATAAGTACGACGGTATGTCGCCCAGGAGCACATACCTAGGAGCCTGAGCAAGTACACAACTATAGCCTATCGGTTGGCGTAAAAAATTTAGATAGATGGGCTACCATGGACTACCATGGTCTACCGCTGGTTAGTCAATGGTCGAATGGGTACCGCGTGGGCTGGCTGTGGCGAGGCAACAGTGTTCGAAGCCAACCCCAATGAGTATGGGGCTCTTTGTGCCTTCGTATCGCTCTTCAGAAAACCTCCTTGACACCCACACAGGCCCCTGGGGATGCGGCACTGAATATGCACCGCTCCTCAATGAACACCCTGCACACCTACTTAAGCTCTCAGTATGTGTAACTTGGCCTGTGATACTCTTCAGTGAACCGCTTTTATACCAAGTTGGGTCATTCTGTACGTGCCAGCAGGTGTGTGCCGCTTTTTAAGGGACCTTACTGACGGCTACATTGATAATTAGGTATGTGACTCTACAGTGAAGAAAATGATCGTTGAAGTTTCTCTAATGCTCGGCGGAATTGAATATGTGCGACGCCGGTTCCCTACGGCGGCACCGCTAGATGGGGCTGCGTTTGCAGTAGGAAGCACGAGCAAAGAGCCCGGCTGTAAACGCGTTTTGGCGTTGTGCTTGTTATTCACTCAGTCACTCCTCACAGGCCAACAGCCCATACATTGGAAACAAGGGAAGCTCGTTCCATCGTACAAATCAGGTAACATGTACTCATCTCTAAATTACCGTCCCATTTCTCTGACTAGTATTACCTGCAAAATCGTAGAACACGTCATCTATACTCACATCATGGCATTGCTCGACTCGAATATTTTAGAGCGCAGCTCTTTGGCGTCCGTTCCTGGGTTTCGCGTCGTCGTCGGCGTTGTCGTCGGCCTCGTAACCAGCTCCGCCCCCCTTTCATCCCCCCAGCGCTAGCAGCGACCGACTGATACCGCTGGATGCGGCTGACGCCGCTAGAGAGTCAAGATAACGTGACTGCATAGAACACCGTCGCCGCCATGCAGAAAGAGGAGGAAAGGGTCCCCCCCCCTGTTCTTGTGTGGCAGATAGGGTGCTCTTCAGTTGCCGACGCGCCGGTTATTTCACGTAGGCCCCGGCACGTCGACGAATACGTGACCACCTTCCCACGGCTAGACCTGGTTCTTAGCGCTGCGGAAGCGAGGGTATCATATTGTTTGTGCCGGCATCGGCGGCGTTGTCCCTGAAACCAACTCCGCAGCTGGGGTTGACTCACTATCGGCGTCAGCGGCATCAGTCAGTCGCTGCTATCTCTTCCCTCTTCCCTTTATCGTGTTGTCCGCTTGCTGCGCGCGCTTCTGCCCCCATCGTTTGCCGCTGGGTGTACACGCCGCCCCCCTCCCCCCTCTTCCTGCGAGTCTCCGGTTGTCAAAGCGCCGGCTCGAACTTAATTCCTTTCTTCGCTCCTCCTCCAATGCAACCCCTGTGCGGTGGCAATCAGAGAGCCAGATCGGTGGCGGCGGATCTGTATATGTGCACCGCCCGAGCCGAAATTGCCGCTGCCGTTCGTCCTGTGCGGTGGCAATCAGAGAGCCAGATCGGTGGCGGCGGATCTGTATATGTGCACCGCCCGAGCCGAAATTGCCGCTGCCGTTCGCCACTGCGAAATTATCTGCCAGTTCTTTCTGAGCCATGAGCGAGACGACCGATGGAAGTCCTCCGTCTGCTGCTGCTGCTGCTGCTGCTGCTAAACGAGCTGCCAGAGCAGAGGCCCAGCGCCGTCGCCGTCAGAATCCAGAGGTGCGTGCCGTCGAAGCAGAAGCTTATCGTCGCCGCCGTCGAGATGATCCAGGAGTACGGGAAATATAAAAAAAAAATTCTGTGATAGCGCATACATGTGTTGCTCGATTTCTTTCCCTCAATCTATCGAAAAGGTGAAACAGCTTATTTGCTGCGCTCAAATTTCGCATTAGGAAGTAACGTAATCGTCGGTAATTTTTTTCAATCCTGCTCAGCGCGGGTTTCGGCGCGGTTACTCCTGCCAGACTCAGCTTGCCGCATTGTTACGCGATCTGCACTCTAACTTTGATTCTAATCTTCAGTCTGAAGTAATATTTTTTTTAGATTTTGCTAAAGCCTTTCATAAAATACCCCATAAGCGCCTTCTCATAAAGCTTTCCCGCTTAAATTTTCACCCTTATATTGAAGTGGATTGAAGAATTTGTCACTAATCTTTTACAGTTCGTCACCATTAAGAATAGGAATTATAATTCAGTCTCTTTAACGTCAACCGTCGCGCAGGGATCCGTGCTCGTCCCGCTACTTTTCCTAATATACATAAATCATTTACCGTTAATCGTAACATCTAGCACACGTATGTTCACGCACGATTGTGTGATATATCGCGCTATTATTTCCACCGCTGACCAATCTTCTCTTCAAAGTGATCTTAATGCTGTCCAGGACTGGTGAAACGAGTGGCTAATGGAACTTAACCCATGTAAGTGTAAATATTTGTCCATACACCGTCGCCATATTTCTATCGTATTTCCTTACGTAATCTCTGACGTTCCGGCACAACTAGTACATTCGTACAAGTATTTAGGAGTAACACTTTCGAGCGATGTTTCCTGGAATTCTCATGTTACTAACCTAATATCATCCGCGAACAGGACGCTAGGATTTTTAAAACGCCGTCTACATCATGCTGCTCAAAATGCAAAATTATTAGCCTACAAATCATTCGTCAGGTCAGAACTAAAATTTCCATCGCCTATTTGGAATCCTCATCAAGCATACCTAATTAATGATCTCGAATCAGTACAAAATTGCGCCGCTCGTTTCATCCACTCGTAATATTCCTTTGATATCAGCGTTTCCTCCTTAAAACCCATTCTTATTATCCCCCTTATCGCTCCGTCGTCGCATTGTCAGCCTAGCTTTATTTCACAAATTCTTTCATAGCTCTATATACATCGCACCTTATATCCTCCCCCTACACGCATATCTCACCGCACCAACCATCAGCTACAGGTTGCCCGTCCACGCTCAAGCACCTGTCACGTGTTCGAATTCTTTTTTTTTCCTCGCACATCTGTAGGCTGGAACGGCCTTCCTAACGATGTTGCTGTCATACTGTGCCCATTGAAGTTCGTCTAACATGCTAAAAGCTTCCTGTTATCGTGACTGTATTTTTATTCTTGCCACCCCTTACGTAACAACCCGTTTATTGGGGCATTTAAGGTAATCAAATTAAATGAAATGAAACATGTTGCGTCGTTATATTGCCTCAATACTCATCACAATAATATCAACATTTATCGTAAAATGGCTCCTGCCGGATTTTTTTTACGACTGGTTCCAGGTGCACACAACGGCGATAGACACAGTCGTGATGCTCGCTTTCTGAGGTACTTCATACAATACATGCCAAAAAGTAACGCCAGTTTGCACAATCCACTGATATTATGGTTGAACTAGGCCTTAGTTTTGATCTTCAGATATGGTACAAACGCAATTTAATGGAGAGAAGTAGAGGTTAAGACTTCCTGGTAACGTTTTCGGAGTACTGTCAGTGAACTTTTTCTTATAACAGTACTACTGCTGACATTCTATTGCAGTGCGAACTAATCATCGATTTCGGCTACTCTTGCGAGACAAGCCAGGCTACAACTGAAGATGGTTACGTGCTCGACGTGGACCGGGTGCGCACAATTTCCAAAGCAAATGCATCGATACAGACTGCGAAAGCTGTACGTCGGAATCCCATAGTACTGATACCTGGAATGGCATGCGAGTCAGGCATTTGGTTTCTCAACTACCCGACACAGAGTCCAGGTAACTGAATGTTTGAACAAAAGATAGGAAGCTTTGAATAAACTCGAAAAGAAATGCCGAGCTTTAACTTCACTGCGACTGTTTACAGTGCTGGTTGTTCCCTCCTTTTCTTTGGCAACGATTTCTTTTTATGGCTTCTTCCTATAATTTATCGCTGGCGTTACGGTGTTGCAATGACGGACGTTTGCATAGCGAGAAATTCGGAGAGGATACAGTTCCCGTTTTTTAACAATTTCCGTGCCAACCTTTTTATTGCGAGAGCAATTATGTGGACACTCCAGATGAATTTGCCCTGTCACCATTGCCGTGATGCCGACATACATTTATGCATACCTATGTTTTGTGTTCACCTATGTCGTCTATGCATGCTAGATCCTAAAGTATTCAACCGCCGGAGGCACTGAAATGAGGCGGTTCCCTCTGACTCAATTATTACTTACAATTTTTCTATATTTCCGCGTGAAAACAAAAGTAATAAGACATTTCATTTTCAGTATGTGCCTTTTATCTTCAACGAAGCGCAAAACAAAAATCCAGTAGCTATTTAGAAGTAAATGCGAAGAAAGTACGTTAGCATTATGTCGCGCCTCTTTCAGGTCCCGTATCCAAGATATAAACCGCGTTCGCCACGTTGCAAACTATTCTTAAAGCGCTCACTCGAGCCACGTCCTCCTTCTTCGAAGAGCGAAATGCAACTCATGGTGGTTCGGAGAAGCGAACCGTCTTTTGTATTGTAGGGTAGACAGGGTGTTTCAGCGAACACTTTCGAAAATTCTCAAAGGTTGCCTGTGGCAGGGGATAGCACAATTCCAGTTCCACGAGTCAATGAGACATGGAACCCTCGCGTTAAAAAAAACAAGAATACAAGAAAAAAGTTGCCTAAATTATTTTTTAATAGTGAAGGCGGTCGTTCATTCTTGTTCTCACAAGTCTGAAAAGTGCATCGTTGTAGACTGTCAGCATGAATATAACGCTTTCGCTCTTGAAATAATTTGCACAAAGAACCTTTAGCTAAAGCATATTCTTTTCTTGCAGAGCAGCTTTCAAATTCTGTTTTCCTGTGCTCTTTGACAAGAAAGTTGAAGAAGTATTTGTCACAAACTCGTCAAAATATCTAGGGAAACTGCGTAAGTTATTCCTAAAGATATACAGGGAAACTGTGTAGGTAACTCGGCTTCAACAGCATTGTGGCTGTGGAGAGCAGTTTTCGATACAGCGAAACATTACTGCTAACTCTGATATCAGAGGCTCTTGTGTTATGTAATTAGTCAGCTTGTCGATGTGCTCTGCTGCAACGTGCAATAGCATTTTCACTGTTTTAATCCGACAGAAAACACCATTTTAACGTCATGGCGTTACGTTACCAGTGTCGACGTCCAGCGCCGGCGTCCCTGTGATCAAACAATTACCGTATGCATTTAGGTATATCTAATGCCACGCCTTGCTATGTCACATGAAGTATATGCGGGTTATATTGGCATACCATCCTACAGGTTGTATTACATTCTTGACTATTCCTAGGCATTTTGAGAACGACAGCCTACAGGTACATGGAAATTCAAGACGGTGAGGAAATCGAGAACAAGGTAAAAGCGGGAGCCAGCGTTTCGACAAGATAACTTGTCTTGTTCAAGGAGACGAATGCTTTGCTCTAGGGTTCTACTATACCGAAGAGGGGGTAAGGCGGTGTAGAAATGAAAATAAAAGGGTGCTGTGTGCACGGCCGGTGGCATGGTCGTGTGTCAGCCGGGGTGCCAACGGCCGTGTGCATAGCACCCCTTCATTACCTGCTTCGCTAGGAGTCAGTGGGCAGTCGTGTCTCTGAAAGAGATACTAAAAGGAACGGCAGAAAATGTTGCACGTGACAAAAAAAATACTAAAATGGAATAAATATATAAATAAAAGACACGGAGGGTGGAAAAACACAGAAATAAACACTAAGCAACCAAATGAAAATAACTAATTGATGTTGCCTACAGTCTGAAATTTAGCGTAGCGAATAGATTCTCAAGCTCCCTTTGAAACGTTCATGTCTATTGGTTACAATGCCTTTAACTTATGGATGAGGTGTGATTCTCTCTAATTTCTCTCTCGTTCAGAACGGAAATTTGACTGTAAGATGTAAAGTTCCAGGTCATGAAAGTTATGACCTGATTGGCTGAAATGCTCTGCGACAACTTTGGCAAGTTTTTTAGTTGTGTCCGTGCGATGTTTGTTTAACCTGACGTTCATTGAAAGGTCCGTTTCTCCCATATATTTTTTTTTACATAAGGACAATTCAGGTATATAAGTCACGTCCGAACTAGTACAAGTAAAGGTTGTTTTCACTTCGCCTGCATAACTACATGCGGTGAGAGAGAGAGAGAGAGAAATAAACTCTATTGCTAGACCAGGTTTCTTGAGCCCAAATGTGGGTGGCCTCCTCAGTGCAGGTAGCCATGGCTCGCTGCCACCACCCGAGCCCTGTTCACCAACTGTAGCTGGTGGTCACGGTCTTGCGTCACTAGCAGAGCCTCCCACTGGTCTTCCTCAGAATCCGCTTCTTCCTGCATATTATCGCCTGGTAGTGAGGATGACGGTCATACTTCTCGGTTATTCCTGCACGCCAGCACCATATGCCGCAAGGTGTTGGGCGTGTCCGGCGGGCAGAACTTACAGTCTCGCCCGTAGGTGCCCGGATACATTGCGTGTAGCAGTATTCCATGCGGGTACGTTCCAGCCTGCAGTCTTCTCCAGGTTACCGCTTGTTCCCTACTCCATCGTCTTATGCTCGGGCGGGTAGCGACGCCTCTGCTTCCTGTAGTGCGTCAAGATATCCGAATACTTCTTGGGTATCCACTCATCATCATCGTCACAGTCGCGTTTTATTAGTGTAGGCTGCCCGTAGCTTCTGAACTCACGGTACTGCTTGTAAATTGGGAGATGTTGTATGTGATAGGCTACCACACAAGTGGCCGCACGGAGTTAGCTATGAAAGTCGAAAACAGTGAAATATCCTACCTTTACCAGGGGAGAAACGCCGCGAACAAGTGCTAGCACCTTTCGGAGAGGTTCGCTATGGACGTACACTTGCATCTTATTTAAGGTCCTGCTTGTTTGAAATGACCTTTTTCTTCAAAAAAAACCTGACGCGGCTCGCTGGGCAGACTAGACTTTGGCATCGCAAGCATAACGCAACTATGTCCGCGGGTTCGTCGCTGAAATCCTTAAGACCCGTCTAAGTACGGTGATCGGCAGCAAGGACTCTTTCGGCTTCGACGAAGCACCTCGATTCGACGCCACAAACGAGAAACGACAGTGCAGCACCAGGCGACAGAGCCGACGTGAACCCGGATGTCGTAGCCATCTTGCTTTACTTGAACAGTGTTTCGGTTTTTTTTTCCTTTTTTTATCCTTCTTTCTTTCTCGCCTATTGAATCCCCTTGCCGTTCCCTCAGTACAGGATAGCCAGCCGCAGATAATCTCTGGTTAACCCCCCTGTCTTTCCTTTGTCTCTCTCTCTCTCTCTCTCTCTCTCTCTCTCTCTCTCTCTCTTGGACAGTGTCACCAGCAGAAGTAGCGCATTCTGGAGTGGCCACTTGGTCATGCACCTCCTAAACTACTCATCCACCGTGCTTCAGGCTGGTGCGAAACTTGGGCCAGTATTGGCCTCCTAGAGATCGTGTTTATCTTTTTTTTTTCATCATCAAGCTAAACTTTCTTGCTAGTGCCCTCTCACGCAGTTTTCCCTTTGGGGAGACCAATGCGATTTTTTTTATCTTCTCCGCCAGATAGCGCTAGCAGCAGCGCCATCGCTGTAGTTGGTGCTATTTCAGTGGTCGCGGCATTGACTGGGATTAGTGCTTTTTCGTCCAGTGCTATCGCAACGCGACAGCGTTAAGGGCCCCCATGTCGCAGAAAATCCGGCGCCGGCGTGACACAACCAGCGTCGACCGTCGCTTTGCGAATAATAATTGCGAACCGCGCATATACAGCCACTCGGGCCCTCCGTGCAGCGCAAAGAAGTCACTGAAATAAAAAAATTTCTCAAAGTAAAATGTGCCAGAAAAATTGTAAAGTACGACTTACACAAAACCTACCGACATGATAGCGTCTAATCTGAATATACGAAAAAACAATTCTGTTACGCGCAAGCTCAAACACAAACCCTTTGTAACGCGACAGCGTTTTCCAGTTGCCTTTTGAGGTATGAATTAGTAGGAGCGGCGAGGTCAGCTCGGTTTCTTGCAAGACCATCAAATAAAGAATCACAAAACTCGCATAGCGTTCGCCGCCAGCGTTTCCCGGTAAACATTACGGTTGCATAAGCTGCAGTTGCCCGGACACGTGACAAGGAGTCAAGAATCTGCTATTGTTATCACGTTCCACATTTAAAGGCGTAGCTCAAGCGTCCTCCATGTTTACATCTTTTACTCTGTGTATAAAAAAACTCAAGTATGTATTTTATTTTTTATACGATGCCACATGTAGCAACTTTCGGCACTACTTCTGGTGTGTAACTGTGTGTCGACACTGCAGGCTTCATCCTGGCCGACCGCGGATACGACGTGTGGGCCATGAACACGAGAGAGATTGCGTTCCGCTCTCACAACAAGAACATGAGCCAGAAGCACGACCGATACTGGCAGTGGAGGCAAGGATTTTCATCTGAATAACCTAGAAGTATAAACCTAAGCTGTCTAAAGCTTTTTAGTAGAAAGAACTCTAAGTTGGCAGTGCTAATTAAATAAGGGAATTTCAGAAGTAAAAGCATGTTCACACATTTTTTTTACATCGTTCACCTAAACAAAGCTAAAAGCCGTCGAGCTGCTCCTTGTATATACAGCAAAACGCGCTCGAAGGCAGAAACAGATTAAACAAATATACATGCAAAGATGTTGTTCGTTGTTCCTGCGAACACTTCGCTGGCACATAAAGAGTCGAGAAGGATTGAACCAGTGGTTTTTATTCCGACACTCGGTTGTGTAAGTTTCTTTCCGTGAGAGTTGCGTCATCGCCACTGTTTTTCACAAGTCGTGAATTGAACGTCATCCAAAGAACGACAGCTCGCGGTGAAGGATAAGCGTCGTCATGAATGCCTGCTGCGTACTAGCCAGGTGAACCTAATTTTTGGCAGAACTTTCTGTGTTTTAATATGCGGTTTTAAAGCTTTTCCAGTCATTGGCACGCTTGATTTGTCATGTTTTCTCATGCCAACAACCGTCTCATGCATGAATTCTTATGTCCTTATGATTAAAAAATGACACGTATTTTTTTGTCTTAACAAACCTCCCTTTTCTAAAGAGACGCTTGGCTGCAACTTTGCGAGCAAGAATTGTCGAGTATCATGTACGGTACACTGTGATGTTTCGGGGAAATTTTCTGGTCATACAAAAAAACTTTTAAATTGCAGAAAACATGCCACAAATATCAGCGTCATTAGAAAATCTTGAAATATTGCTTTTAAAGCTCAGAGGTGTTTCACGCATCGAAGTTTGATGACGTCCCCTTCGATTAGCTCGTTGACAGCTTTAATACTTGGGCTGAGTCATTTACAGACCTTGTTCTTAGGTCAGCTCATACTTCACGCAGACTGATAGAAAAACCCCTTTCGTCTTCCTCCAAAAGTTGCTTGTTGCTACTGTTATTTCTCGCTATTACAGCACAGCAGGCCCCACGCTATCTTGACAGTTGGCATTTTGTTTTCTTAGCTTGTCATCAGTAATAATGGTGCTAATAAGTACGGCCTGTGGAAACATTATATTTTGCCACCAAACTTATTTTATCGCGAGGAACCAAATGTCTGCTGTCTTCCACAAAACAACACACAAATCACGCAGTCGCCCCAATATCTGCTTAATCAAAACATTTCAGTAGCTTCGGAAACAGCAAGCAAACATGCTGGTATTTTCTTTAATGACATGAAGTGTCTAAACAGCAAACCAAAAACTTCATTTCGATTTTTCTGTAGTTCGTGTAAAGAGATGCCAGCCAGCACTAACAAAAATGCTCAAATTATTTCCAGCGCTACATTCGCTACATGTTTCATTGCATCAGGCGACATAAATATCAACGGAATATGTAGGATTTTCTTTTCCATTTTATTATGCTAGAATATATGCATTACATATGAGACACCGTGCGGTATGGCCACTTTGCAAGTTAACACGAAGTTTGTATCGACTACAAGAGAAAATAATCTGACCGAAACAAAATGTTAAACAGACGCGTGCCAAAAATATTGAATATATATGCAAAATAGTTAGTGCCATAAATAAAATTCCAAAAAGTGTGCTGTAATTTTTCTCACAATTGCCAGCCAGTACAACACGTAAGTGGTACGGAATGACGGAATATTTGAAGAGACCTCGGCGTTAACAAAATGGCGAAGGGTGTAAGATCAGAAATTCACGCTAAGGCGGTAACGAAGTTGGGTTCAGTTTACGTCTTCATTGAAATATCCATATTGCTTCAGTTTTCTTCCCCTCAATACATTGCTAACCCCTATCTACAAAAGTCCGTAATAAGTCGTCATTTTTTTAAGTTAAACCAGAAATATCGGCATCAATACTACTAAAGCAGAAAAAAAAACAAATCCTCGTAGGTGACATTAGGACAGCTAGGGTCAGCTATACAGCGGTCGATGTGAGTATCTTAGAGCGCAGCTGTTAGGCGTCCGTTCCTGAGTTGAGCATCAGTGTAGCTTGGCCTCCCTGGCGTAACGGAGCGAACGAGCACAGTGAAGGATCAAACTGCGAACGCGGAGCGCAGCGGGTGATGAAAGACGGCGATGGTGAAGTGAGTGGGAGGAAGAAAGTAGAGGAGGAGAGTATGGAGAAAGGATGAGGGAGAAAGCTTTGTTCGCGGATGGCTTGCGGCGAGCGCGTCCCGCGATATGTGGAAACAAAGCGCTGCATGAGCGGAGGTCTGTCTGTGGCGCCTGCTGTGAATCACGCCCACGTGTTGCCCACGCGCGGCCTCTTGCTTGCTACCTCCCTATTAGGGAGGCAGTCGCGCCACTCTTTGCTGCATTTTCAATGTGCCGCACGAGACAGATTGTCCGCGCCAGCCAATATATCGCGAAAGGGAAGCATGTGTATATCTGCGCTAAAATTTTGCATTCGGGAGTATCGTAATCGTCAGTGAAATTTTTATGGTCTTTTATAAAGGTAAATGAATTTAAACGTTGCCATTCGTTGCCATGCAAACAGTGTTGTTTAGTCGGTGCTTACGAAGCACGGTTGTACTGCGAGAGCTTCAACACTAGGAAAAAGGAAATCCTAGTGTAATGTCTCACTCAATTCAACGTTCCGCATAAAAAATTTCTGTTGTGAAAGCTAAACTATATTGGCACAGCCAACCTGCTAATGCTTTGTCTCTCCACGGCTTACACCATTCTGCTTTCTTTCTAGTTTTGACGAAATTGGTCGCTACGATATTGCGGCTGTCATCGACTTTGTACTGAACGCAACTGGTTCCACAAGAGTGTCGTTGTTGGGATACTCACAGGGAGTACTGTCAAGCCTAGTGCTCTTTTCCACAAGACCAGAGTACAACGACAAGGTGCGTCGCTGAAAACATAAGCCTCTTGTAAAATCGCGGTAGAGTATTAGTCATGGAGCTTGAGCAGCAGTTTAAATAATTTCATAGTAAGCAACGCTTCTGGTTACCACAAAATACTGGAGAACCACCGCCACAAATGCTAAGTAGGATTTGATTCCAATAGAATGGCAAAGGCTTATCAGCAGTCAAAGATAACCGTTTTATAAAGCATTATTCTTTACAAGACTATGCTGAAAGTAATAATTTACACGTGATGTTTTTTGTGAAGTCACGTGTATCACATTGCTGCGTTGCTAACAGTCAAAAAAGTTAGTGTTGTTATTTTCTTAATTACGTTCACAACACAAAAAGAGAGAGAGACAGAGGAAAAGAGAAAGGCAGGAAGGTTAACCAGAGGGGAAGATCCGCTTTGCGACCTTAGGCTTAGGGAGAGAGGGGAGGGGGAGTGAAGTGATAACGAAGTAGAGACAAAGAAAGAAAGGAGCATAGCCATACAATCACAGTCGGCCAATGTCGCCGCATGCTGTCACCGCACAGCACAGTAGCACTTGCAGCACTATAAACATCTGTTCAAGCTACAGCCGCTTGTCCAATTATGTTGCCTTTAAAAACTGCAACAGTGCCTTCGTCGCCCTCCGCTGCGATGGCTTGTGATAGCGGCATCTTAAAATAAGTTCCTCTGTTGGAGGTCTTTGGTCAAAACGCGCTATCGCGATTTCGAGCGATCGTCGCTGTAAATTATAGCGAGGACAGTCACAGAGAAAGTGTTGTTACCACAGTCATCGCACGAGGCGTCGTCGGCGCCTCGTGCGATGACTGTGGTAACAACACTTTCTCTGTGTCGGCGCATCCGATTCGTAAAGCAAAAGCCTTGGTTAAGGCCGCCCCTAGCCATATTCGACAAAGCAGGGTAGGCTTGCGACGGCAGAGTCCAGGTGGAATGCAAAGGCGTAGAGAGCAGTCTAGGTTAAGCAGCCGGTTGTTTTGAAAACTTCCTGCGTTGCAGAAGGAGAACGTGATATCACGGCTGAGCATTCGAAGTTTTCTAGCGGCATCTATTTTTGATAATGGTATCGGTTCACAATACAAGCTCATTAATATAAATATCCAGCATCAACAAACGCGTTTTCCCTTGAGGAAGAGGGCCACTGCTGACAGTGCTCCCGTCTATGTTTATCTATCTCGAAAAAAAGTATTGGAAATAGCCAGCTGCACGCATATTGTCTCTTCCACGTCCACGAGGGAGAGAAGAGCCTGCACCAGTTCTCAGTGATAGCAGGCTCAAGGCAAGTCTTCCAGCTGAATCGACTGTTTCTGTGGTCACAATAGCATCTCAGTGAGCACTTCAATGATTATGACAATCACGAATTCGCCAAAGCTTCTTCCTAGTTGCTTGAAACTACATTTACCTACCTATGATAAACTTTTTCAGTGAATTCCTATCGCACATGCCTTAATACCAATCGTGAGCATTACTTAAGGTTTCATTTCTACAAGTCGTTGGTTTTCAAAACACCGCAGACAAATATTTGTTTTGAAAGTCATTCAACCATAATCAAATTCTGGTAATATGGGTAAAAAAATTTCATTGGTTTATTAATCGGCATCGTTTCTATCAAGCATGGACTTCAAACTAAGATACATTTCTGAATACGGGGGTTAGTCCTTTCGCCGCATAAATTGCAGTAAACATTCTATCACTAACGTACCAACGAGCATGGTGCACGCGCGTTGGCAAACGTACACAGATGTCGCTTGATGACACCGAACTCTAGATGTTACAACACTGGCGTGGTGAACAGCGCCAGCAGCGTGTAGCGAATGCTTTGTGTTGCCTCTGGCTGTAACGCATCTCCAAAGCTTGAGATTACGTGACCTCCAATACAACAGGGGGTGCTGCATAATAGCACTCATGAAGCCACCAGCGGCTTCGGTTCACCCAGTTCTTGCACTCGCCGCAGGTTACCTTCAAGATAGGGTGAGCGGGCGATGTGTACGCAAAGACACGTCATGCGCAGGTATAACTGGCCTCCAGGTTGGCAGTTCGTAGTAGCGGCTACCATAGAGTTTCCTACAAAAATTACTAGAGGGAACTCTGGCGCTAGTGTCCACGGGAGCCGCAACGAGAACGGTTGTCCCAGCGTGGGAAGTACATTGATTTGCCTAAACTTCGTCCTTTTTGGCTTCAAACGGCTTTGTGACTTTTGAAACTCGTCATTTTCAACAGCGTATTCCGTAACAAATAATTAAATAAGCATCACTTAAATTGCCCTACGGCTGGATTCGAACACAGGGACTCTAGCACAGAAGCCTGATATTGAAACCATTAAGCCACGGACGCATGTAGCGACAAGCGAATGAAACGCCCTTATGAATTTATCGTGGGCATGCCAGTGCCTCGAGACGCTTGGCGCGTTTCGATTTGGCCACCTGGACAAGCTCAATCGTTGCAATTAATAGCAATTGTACGCGTTCCGGGCGTCTTCTGCACTTCGAAGAATATAGATTGCGCTGAAATATACGACAATAAGATTTATATAGCCTAATATACAAAGCTACAAGAACATCTGAATCCACAAGCACGAAGATCAGACAAATAGATGTACTTCCCATCATTCCCACGGTAGGACAACGACTGCAGCGCCAGAGTTCCCTCTAGTAATTTTTGTAGGAAACTATGGCGTCTACGAGCTGACATTGGCATTTCCCTGATGTTCAGCAGAACAGGGTGGTTGACATTGTCGGGCTCTGTCCCCGAAGCGTCGATGGTAGCAGCATCAGCCGGTGTGACCAGGCTGCTGCGATGGGTCGGTGTTACTGTCACGGCCCTGCGAGCGGTAGCGGGGGCACGTCGGTGGGCGTTGAACAGGCACCGTTGAATGGACCTGAGCTGTCCGGCGATATCGTCGATCCGGTGCGCAAGTTCTGTGATATCCAGCGTTGCGACGACGGCTTGGACGGTGGGCCTCAGAGGCGGCAAAGAGACCTCAAGTACGCGGTCAACGATCCCGGCAAGTTCGTCTAGAGGTAGCGTAAGCTTAGCCTGCACAATGGCCTGGCCATTCGGTGATAGACGTTGCTGTTAATCGCGGACTAGCGTGTTTCCCGCGAGAACACGCATATGGCGGAGGAACTGCGAAGGTTAGCGCTAGTCGAGTTCCGTGGGCTGAATTAGTGGACTGAACCGGACCTGGTTGGTGTAACAGGAGTCCAGATCGACGACGATGTAATCGTAGCGCGTTCCGTCTTGGGTGATGCGCGCCAGGGAGAAATGGGCCTCGACTTGCGCGAAACATATCGCAGGCGTGCCCGCACAAAGCGGCGCGAGATTGACGGCAACACGGCAGACGCCGAGTAGAGCAGCGTCCGGAATGCTTACTGCAGGGTTTCTGACGTCTTTAGCGGAGCCGGTATGGGATGCCGGTGGTGTGTTGGTATCGCCAGGATGATGCAGCACGGGATCACTGAGTTGGTGCTGCAGCTCTTGAACATGCTGCTGTTGCTCTTGCATCACCTCATGTTGGGTCCAGATCTGCCGATCTGCCTCTGGAGTAGTTCCATCTGCCGTTGAAGGGCCTCCTGGTCATCCATGGCGATGTGTTATGTCTGTTGTCCGGGTCACTAGTGTGGGATGTTGCATTGGCTGAGCAACGAATCCGAACATAGAAAAAGCACGGCGGTTTATTGCCTTAGCAGCAGCAGCAGAAGCAGGTGATCGCACCGGCGCTTCGCGCGTTCCGTTAGCAAGTGTCTTTTTCAAACCACCCAGCCTGCTTTTGTATGTACGCTGGCACCTAAGGTAAGTGGTGACGTTGTCGTGGCGGCGTATCTTACTGGTAGCGCAGCGCAGCACGCAGCCATGCTTCGCCGGGGTGGACGATGACGAGGCGGAGACTACGCAGAAATGTTGCAGAGCGCGTCACCACGGACGCACCATGCGCAGGTACTGCCGGGCTAGAAGAAGAAATGCGCGCTCGCCTGCCCCATCCCCATCCCCCCCTAGCGCACGCTTCATTGCGTTACCACGCGCTCAACTCCCCACCCCCAATTATGCGCTTTTTATCAGGGGAACTCCAACATTGGGTGGGGGGGGGGGGGGCGAACGGCGAGCTTCAAGTGACCATTTCGACCATACTTCTCGGCTCAAGCTGGCACGCGTTCCCTTGTAACCACGCGCGCGGGTCGCAATATCCGATTATCACCGAATTACGTAACATCACGGCGACGGCGCCGATAACAGCGAAAATTTGCTAGAAGTGTCAAGATAATTACTGTCGCAATAGATGCCTTGTCGACAGGCTATCGCCCAGTGCCATAGGAGATATACAAAATACAGGCACATGGCAAGACTGTTCATATCTTGGCAACGGGGTAGTTGCGAGGCGGCTGTATGTTGTAAGGTTCGGCGATCGTCACCGCGCTGGTAGTCAGCATTCTAATGCGCAGCAGTCGCCTTATTCATCCAGTGATTAAAGAAAAGTGAATCTAAATGCCATGCTAGCAATCGACGAGACCACGCCAGCAGACTGTTCCACCCTTTCATGCATGTCCTCACAGCATTCATGTGAAGTGTGATACTTTGAAAACGAACGAAAACGGCACAGGCCTCTTTTTCAGCTTTGTGCATTTTGCCTATAAGCTAGGTACTCTGAAAATTATTCACTCGCTCTCGAGTTTTCAACCACCGCGCATTGCAATAAAATGCTCCTGTGTCTTTGCCCGCGCAAGAAGGAGTGCCGTATGTGAGAAAACGAAGCTCGGGTACCAAGCTATGTTCATGAAAGCTGAATAATAAACATAATTGCATTCCGCTAATGACAACTATGGTCACTGTGTAGGCAACACAGGTCTTCGCCTTATTCACCTTCACCAATCTTAAATTTGGTGCAAATGAGAGGGGAGGGTCTATATAAGGTTAATGTGTGGCGAAACTTCACACTTTCTCTCTGTTACATCTGTTACTCTAAAGCGAAATTTACAAGCTCAGTGTTCAATCAGCCTCAGTTTGAGGTCTCCTAGAGCAAGTGCGTCTACCGCATTTAACGTTAACATCGATTAAGGCAGCCTGCGTAACATGAACTTTTTCCTTACACAGACTTTCACACATAAGCTGGAAGAAACATGCCTAATGGATCCGGTGTCGCTTACTAACTCGCCAAACATCTTACTCCAGAGGCCTCCTAATTTTCACCATTATTTCTTTTCTGTATGACTGTTGATTTAAATGCTCCGACAAAAAGTTGTACTTACACAACATGATCTCCACTTCATGGAGAAAAAGAGGACGAAAACAAGGTTATTTTTCATTCATAAACACAATCGAAAATACATAAGAAAATTAAGAAATAAGTTTATTTTTTTTCAGCCACGAGTCACGGTTTCTGTAACGATCGATGCCGAAAAAGCACCAGAATTGCGGAAAACTTCCTCATTACAGGCAAACTTAATGAGATTGTCCCAAATGTTTACTATCGAGACGTCAAAACGGAAAGGAGCAATGATGATGTGGAACCTAATTGATGGGTGCATGTCACCTTTTATGAAACCTAGCCAAAATATTGAAACTGCTTGTCAGCAGCCTGCACTATTAATATGCCATGGGCGTGGTCACAAAGCAGTGTCTAAAAACTGCGACAGTTCCTCGTAAAATAAAATGTTGAAAACTACTGAGCAAACTCCTGTGAAACACATTATTGGTTGTTATTTCTTTTTCAGGTCGATATTTTAATAGGGTACGCTCCCGTAGCTAATGTGTCGCACTTTCGGTTTCCATTCCCAGAGCTTTTCGCCTTCGCTGACCCAATTTTCGTAAGTAACTGCTTACGTACTTCGAACGTCGCGGCAATTTTTGATCTTTCGTTTAGCATGCGCAAAACCGGAAAACGTGTCTCGCCACGCAAAGCACGAAAAACGCCAAGTCAGAACTTAATGAGACAGCAAAAATTTACTAGCAGACTAGTTTTTTTTTAATTATTTATAATAAATAGTCGCAGCACTACATCGCATTAAGATAAGAAGCCATTACCAAGCAGTAGAAAAAACACACAAGTACAGTGAGTCGCAGTAACGTAAACACCCTCCTGACTGGAATGTGTTAGCTAGTCCTTCACGAAAAGGCTTGTTATCGGTGGTGGCTACCAAAACTAAGGTGTCGTAAACTTTGCGAATTCATTATCGTGTCACCTTAGGCTCTCGGAAACGACTTTGCGGTGTCGGAGCCTTCGTATTGATAAGAACAGTTTATTAGCTAAGTTAAATAACTACCATTCTCAATAAGGAATTGTATAAATATGAGGAAATGTATGAGATACAACGACTATAAAGCATACAGAGCTTTGCATTATTGGCATGAAAATTCTATCATTGTGCGTGAGCTCTAGTGCATCTTAAATAACAATGTTTGCATAAATGCACGTACATTACGCTATAGGCCCTGCTGTGCAGTTTTAACTGGAAATGGAACGTCGGCTGCCACTTTCGTACGGGAGCGCCTCTGATGGTAAGCCAATAAAATGGCTTGCCTGCACTCAACTCTGTTTAAAATTTTAAAGCTAACGTTTAAAAGAAATTCATCAAAATATATATCTGGCTAAAGGTTGACACACCAGCCGTCTTGTTGCAAATAAAGCAGCGCTTCTGTATTGAGTGGTACATCGGTAAATTTTTGTCGATTTAAACTTTTGTGTAATTGCCGCCTACTGAACTGCACTAGTACCTACGAACATGCAGGCAACAGGCGTGGTGATGCATGATGTTGCAGCTACAATGAAGTTGTGGAAACCAATTTGTTGATGTTAATGCGACTCACGTTGAAGTAATGTATAGGCACTCCGTACTGCTACTCCCCTAAACGCATCGTGTGAGGCGTTTACTCTAGCCGAACGTAATCTTTTTATCTGAGTGGACCACTAAGCGGATAAGCGGACCACTGCTTGTGGCAGTGGTCCACTTGTCCAATGTACACAAAGTACAGCTGAGCAGCATCTTTTGTATTGCTCTTGGGGCACAGCAGATGATGTTTAATGCTAATCGCATGAAAGTTGACAGTCATCTTATTTTCCGACCTCCCATTGCTACTTATGAACGCAAGCTGCAAAGACCTAAGCGCGCGTGAAAGAGCTTTATTGAGGAACGGCTCATTCTCAGTCAGATACCGAATGGCCAAAGTTGGTGCAAAAAGGGTCCGCCGAACAGCGGCGCATACCAGGTGACTCAAATTGTTCCGACGATGGGTTTCAAAACCGGTTACCTCAGCACAGCAGCCCAATGTCCTACCAGTGAGGCCATGCATATTCTGGTGATACCAATTGGCGGGAAAACGGTTAGGCGTGAACAGACAGGAATACCTATCGCGAGCTGGGTGAAGTTCATCAAGAATGAAATTAACATTAAAACGCGTTCTCAGCTTGACATGTGGTGCACCAGGGCACTTTGTAACGCTACAGGCCTAACAGTGCGTAAACACGTCTTTGAATCTCACGTGAGAAAGTTTCGCGTTAGAACTAAGCACTGTTAAGCAGCCTTCAGAGAATAAACCTGGTCAGTTTTCTAGTACTCTGACACTGCTTCCAAAAACTGCAGTTGTGAACCAAAGAGCCTACCCGCGCGCGCGAACACACACACACATTCATTCGTGGTGCCGCACAGGAGTGCATCCGGGCGTTCTTTTCACTAAGCTCGGGCTGTAGTTTATAGCGGCATGGATTACTGCCTCAACCACGGTGAAACGAAGAACGTCTCGGCCGAAAGCAGAGCTGTATCATTGTAAATATGGCAGGCAAACTGCAGGATTAAGTAAACGGTGCCCCATAATCAATGCCACAACAACATATCAAATTACGAAGGTAATTCAGCAGCACGTTGCTCGTTAAGCATCACGAAATAAGCGGCTTGCCAAAACAACTTACGCACGTTTACAGCGAGTGGTTCACGCGGAAAGGGGCGCTGAGACACCGTCTCTGGCCAACATAACAAAACCTATGAGTTGGAAATGTTGTATATAGGAAGATATTTTATTAGCGTATCTCCCCATTAGGCACACGGGTGCTGTGATTTTGCCGGCCATGTCTCAGGTGAAAACGAAACTTCGATTTGTACTGCTGTTGCATACTGAAACAGCCAAGGTATCTAGGTATGGAAATACCAAGCAGCGAGAAGGATATAACTTATAGACTGCTAGTGCCAAGAATACAGACAAGCAGACAACAGTTTTGCCTATGTGGTTTTATTTCTACAGAATAGCTTAGCTCCGTTTAGCCTCCTGAATCACAATTACGTGACCATCAGAAACAGTAGATTCAAACCCATCTTCCCGAAAAATGCACCGAAGGGAACGCTAGCACGGTAGCCTCAGCTACCACAGGATTTATTTTGCACTTAGACAAACATAAGTTACGTAGTTTGTTAAAAGCCATAGGTTGATATACGCCATGGCTTTGTTACTTCGCTGCGTCGTTGATACACTTATCTATTGACCAGAAACAGTCAGCGACGTCGCGTTTTCCGCCGTTGCTGTAATCCAAAATTCAGCGTCGCAGCGGCCGGTGAAGGCCATAACAGAAATATCTGGTGTCCTAGTGCAGCACTTGGCCCAAATATAAAAGATGTTTGCGTGGGCCTTAACACAAGAGCAGCTGTCCTCCGCAGCAAAGCAGTCAATGTTCGTGCTCATGCTGCTGAGGTGTTCGGAAAAATTCTGCACTCGAATAAATATAACATGTCATTCACAAAATGAATTACAAAAGTACGACCCTGGCGCAGACTTGTCGGTAGTATCGATTCACTAATTCGTGATGCTTAACGTCTTGAAGCAACGCTGCGATATTGAGAGGCACCGTACGGCAGGACTACGGGTTTATTTTGACCCCCTGGTGTCGCCTAAGGTACGCCTTAATGTAAGTACGCGTGAGTTTTGGCATGTCGCCCCCATCTAAACGGAGCGGCCGGGCCCTGGAATCTAAGCCACGTGTTCAGCAGCGGCGTTATTATAGCCACTGAGCTACGAGGGTGGGTGTCGATAATATGGGCATCTGTGTGAGCGACGCCGCGCGGGTTGCAGGGGCACATTACCAAAGACAGCGGCTGCTGTGCAATAGAGCTCGCATCATAGACGCCACCCAAGTTTTCCCTTGCCGGAATGAAATTTCCAGCGATGTCTGAGGCTTGGTACTACAGCAGCCTCAAAACTTTGAGCGATTTGAGAGATCCTGAGTGTTGGCGGGTGCCAGGAATGGCACTAAATACGGGCATAGAATTCCAAGGTCTAATTTTCCTTTAACTAGAGGCGATTATTAATATCTGTAACATTTGGTGGTTTGCAAAACGTTTCGCCAGCCATCGCTCGTAAACGCATACCAACTCCTTTTTTTTCCAATAGTGAATGCTTGGCTTCGGCTCCATGTTGCTGTGTAATGGAGCAGGGGCATATGTAGTAGGAGCATAAACATACTTGTGGTATGCCGCAACTACGACACTTCTTGTAATGTGAGCTCTAGATATACAAGCTACCACGTGGAAGAGAAGAGCAAGAAGCTTCGCTAATACAAAGCGTCACTAAAGCTAAGCAGTAAGCCATGTTGACTCGTCTGATGCTAATCCAAAAAGGTATATTTTTATAGCAACCAATTTTCTTAGCGGGAAAGGCTATAAACAAGCATTTATGTAACATTTATTTTGGCCCTACCGACACTGATTTTGCTGTGACGACGACTGATAATAATGTAATTATTACATTGGAATTATTACCTCAAAATCAAAAACCACCTAGAGAACAAAGTTTCAATGAATCAGGCTGAGAAGTTTTGGTTTTGTGTGATGGGGTTCGGGATTTCGTGACTTCAAGGCATGGCGACCATATCTGAAAGTGAAGGCGGGTAGTCTGCTTGCTGTAGCGATCACACAGCAAGCAGACCACACCGCAGTAGCTGAGTGGCTCTGGCTTCGCGCAGGTGCACTCGAGGTCGAGGGTTCGATCCTTGCCGTGGCAGGCGAATCGCTATGATGGAGGAATTCAAAGACGTTTATGCACTGTGCATTGGGTGCACGAAAAAGTGACAGCCGTTGGCAAGAGGCTTAAGAAAGGTGCAAACCTCACTCTCGTCGCGAACGACAGCATTACCTCGCAGCGAGCCTATTGTACAGCCGCTGAACTCGTTTCTGTGAAGCGAAGTGGTTTCCAATAGCAGGAGAGATGTGACTGCCACAGCATGAGGTAGAGCAACACAACGTGGTCACGGATCTAAAATATCGTCTAGAATCCCGTAAAGCTCATACTGCCACAAAGGAAGTCAACCAGCCGGTTTCTCAGCTGATGATGATTGATATCAATCAAGGATTCTAAAGGAGCTTTTGTGACTGAGGCCAACAGCTCCTCTTCAGAACCGCTCATTTACTTGCTTCTCTAAAAAAGTATTTCGAGGTCGCTCATATTGTCCATAACCAAGAAAATAGGTCAAAATACACTTTTGCCTAGTGAAACTTGTAAGTGCAAGGTATGTGCGTGGTGTATTTGATGCATATATTTCGCGTGGCATTTAGCGTATCTGTACTATATCTGTAGTGCTCGTCATATCTTAAGCTGTAGCGACATTTCGTGCTTTGAGCAATTCTAATGTCTTTTTAAATTGCATATTTTACTTTTGTTATGTTGTGTGCCTTGTCATTGATATTAATGCTAGTCATGTGAAAGACGTTAACGGGCGCTATCTATTGCTGTCCACATTCTGTCATTTATTCATGTCAATAAAAAAACGGCGGCTCTAAACGTCGACAAAGCCTCCTTGAAATCCCCTTTGTAGATATCCCACAGATGGCACATTGAGGTATGGTGAACGTACCATTGTTGGAAAAAGAATAATTCTAGGTAATTAGGGGTACAGCTGAAAATTATCAGACCGTCTCGATTAGGCTTTTACATTCTAGGTGACATTCAACTAACCGTCGTTTCAGAACTATTGAGTGCGTCGATATGAAACCTGTAAGCAATAATGTTCCATATGCAAAGACCATGCAGTAGTGTGAAGGCTGATGTTACGGTGCGTTCACTGAAGAAAACTTTCAACGTGTTTCTTTGAGCATAAAATGGAAAAATTATCAAGTACCAAAATCCTTGCACAAACCTACAAAACAAAATTCACACTGGTATCTCCAAAAAAAAAGCCTCACAGTTGAAGAACAATTAGCCGTAGTCCGGCAGCACTGATTCGTCCTGCTCCCTCGAGTAGTGACCTCAAATATTAGCATTAATGCTGTAGGTTAATGGTTAGCTATTCTACCTGGAAACGTTTACACGCTCATACCCAGCGCCTGTATGCTAATATGAATTCCTAAATGATAGTTCTTATTTCACCGGGGTTAACTTTATCAAGGCCAACTGCAACAAAATTTAATACCGCCTAAGCCTAAGACAACGAGGATAAAGCAGTGCCATAAAGCGAGAGGCAGTATGGAAAAGCTGCCATGACAAGCGGCATCGCACTGAGCTGTGGCAGACTACAAAGGCGAATGCGCGAGCAATGGCACAAGGGCAAGGGGCAGTATAGGAAAGCTGCCATGATGAGCGGCATCGGAGCCAGCTGCGGTAGACGATGACGACGAACGCGCGAGCTGTGGCACGTGCGCGAACGGCAGTATGGGAAAGCTCTCATGATTAGCGGCATCGGACCCAGCTGTGGAAGACGTAGACGACGAATGCGCGAGCAGTGACACGAGCACGATGGGCAGTATGGGAAGGCTGCCATGATGAGGCGCATCGGACACAGCTGTGGAAAACGAAGACGACGAATGGGTGAGCTGTGGCGAGAGCGCGTTCGCGCGCTTGCACGAAGGGACGCCGACGCTCAAGCCAGGAACGGCCGCCTAAGAGCTGCGCTCTAAAAAACGCTGTCATTACCTCTACCCACGGGATGATTACTTTCGGCGATAGTATCGCCGTCAGGCGCGCGCTCATTGGGCAGTTGAAGAAAATCGGATGAGTTGATTGGCTGGTTGAGCATTGCATCACAGGAAGGCAATCGCCGAAGTGATCGTCACAGAATACGTCCCCAGGAGTTACGCATGACCTATGGCCTAGAGCAGCGGCTTCTAGGGATTTCCTTCGAGAAGCCGCGTCATAGCGACAACCACCAGGTGCCCGCATCGTCTGCTTAGGTACGCTTTAAAGGTTGTTAATAGGAACACAACGCAATTCCCAGCACCGCGGCTTGTCCAAGATTGACTTAGTAGTATACGCTACTCATTTATAACAAATTTAGCAAAAGTGGGATATCGTCCCAGTGGCCTTCTATTCTAAATTATCTTGCATGTCGAACAGCACAAGCTTTAGTGCAGTAGCTGTGCTTCGACCCGAGACAAAGACTAGTTTTTGAGATCACTTAGAGGTTGTGAAAAAGTTGCCACAAGAATTGGAAATCCGTTTTCGCAAGGAAGATACTCGCACTGACGCCACATGCTCCCTCTTAGTTTTATTTTTCTCTATAATTTCGGTGGCTATTGTGTGAAATAGCACAAGTCAGCGAGTTTTCTAACGTGCCCATACGGGTAAATACCCACAAAGCCTTTATTTTAATGCGAATAGCATTCTTGGCATTGTCAGTCTAGTTTTCCTACCGACAATTTGACTAATTCGTCAATAATTTGGGCCAATCTCAGAGAAAAAGCAGTCTAAAAATATGGGTCTTTCCCGTAGGTATTAGAGAGAGAGAAGTTTAATGATACGAATTGCAGAGAGGTCGGCCTGAGGTACGTTCCTCTAGCCAGCTACTCGGCGTTCGGAGAAGGGGAAGAGGGAAAGAAAGAGGCGCATGATGGGTGACGATGATGTATGTGCCAATGTGTATGTGCCTATCCACTTTCAACCTCCTTTACATCAACTCGGGTATGTGCGCCGGGGGCCACGCAGTATGCGTCACTGTCCAGGCAGCGCAACCACATTTAACCAAACATGGACCAATTCTGGCAGGAATTGGTAGCAGCCCTTGCCAACACTCGTATATGCGCAAACTGGAACCCAACTCATAGTTGGCTCAAAGTTGGAGCCAAGATTGGGCGAACATAGCGCCGATGCATCAGCCATGGTTTTGCTGGCGCTGGAGCAAGGCTCGGAGGCATCGCTGCCGTTATCAGTGCTGGTTTTGGACATTTACGCCTGCTTGACGAATACTGTAAATACACTCGCCCTGAGTACGCAGCCATTATTACCGCGCACCTTTTTTAGCCACTGGCATTTTTTATAGCAGTTGACCGCATACTGTCTGCATCTATTAGTAGCTAAGAAAACGTGATACAAATATATTAGTCCAAGAACGAAAAGTCCTACACACATGCAAAGAATAATTGAGAAGAATACTAAAAGGTATCTTATAATAGTTTATTTGTAAGTATATAGGCACCAATAGGCATATTCCGTGGGGCTACGTAGGTGACGCTGGGTTATATTAAAACTGTTCATTTACACATAAATAAGCACCTAACAGCCGTCTTACGCGAGTCTAGGTAGATGACGGTGCGTTAGGCAGGGCCCCCAGAATTGTAATTGGGCAAGGTGCCGAGGACAGCGAACTGGCCAGGCCTTTCAGGACAGAACGCTTACGTCGGCAGGCTGCTGGTCAGTGCTCGAATGACAGCAGGCTGGTCAGTACCCTAAGCAAAGCGATAACGCAGTGCTTTCATCGCATTTGTTGCCACCTCAAACAGCAACTTGTCGCTTATTTGGAGGAGATGATTGCCGTGGAAAATAAAGATAAATATTATAAGAGATGCGGCACTTTTTTCATGTTGAAAGGTCGGCATGCTTGAAAAGTGGAACTCTGAGCCGAGAGACGGAAAGTGGGAATCGGTAATTTTGCTCCAAGGGACTCATGAGGCACTGTTCTTTATTATTACAACGAATATTACATATTTCCTAGAAAGGGCTGCAGAGAAAATTTAATACACAAACACAAAATGCACCATCTTGTTTACACCACACACTTATTCGACGTAGTACTTAATAATTAAAGGCCAACTGCAACAAAATTATGGCCAGCGTAAAAAGCCAAGTTTCAAATCGTTTTGATCTATAGCAGCCTTCGTGCAAATTTTGCATGTGAAATTCAAGTGGTTGCGTCTGTAACCACTAGCCAAATATAGACCTTGTTTTGTACTTATAAAGAAAAAAGGTACTGCGGATTCCGCTTGCCGGAAATTATGCTTGACCTATAACAGGGGCAACAATCGCGGTTGCTCGGATTGACTTGCAGGATTGGGCAGCACCTGTGGCACGATCAAATCGTGCCCCGGGTCTCCTGCAATTTGGGTCATATTCACTAAATGCCATTCACACGTACCCCACGTTGAGCCCTGTTCAAAGGCTGTTAATAAAAGAAATCAGGCAATTACAAGCAATGTAGCTTAGCCAGGGTTGCTTCAATGCTATATACACAGCGTGATCACGATCGCGTTGGCAGAAATTTACAGCATATATTCCCGATACAGCATAACAGAATTTTCAATTGACCTCACAGCGTTTCTATTTAATAAAATCTCGATGGACCTATGTCAGGTATCTATCAGCATCTAAACTCACGCGGCCAATAAAATAACTATAAGGTAGACAACAAACTTCAGTGATTCTTCCGGCCCGGAACTCACTGGCACAGCGGCAATTTTCCACAGTGAATACCGTCATGTTCGTTTCGCTTGCCTGCTTTTTCCTGAAATACTTCTATTCCACCGCTACGCGGAACTCAACAACAATCTAGCGGTTACAGGACACCTTTAGGGAACAACCTTGCGATCATATAAATTATCTAAATACGATCATGTAAATACGATTATGTAAATTAAAGGGTTTGGATTTATAGCAGAAATAATGCAACACAAAATTGCGATCGCCAAACTGAAGCCTTGCTCTAGGTCGTCTGAAATCGACAAATTGATGCAATGTAGGGCTAAGTTAATGGAAAGAAATTGCAATGTTGCCGAAGCAACTGCGAAAAATCTGACTTGCTATTAGCAAAAGTGATATATACACAGAAATTGTGGAATTTAAGGGACAAAAAAGAACGCTGTTTCAGAAGCTGGGCATAACTTTTAGGGAAAATGTATCGCGAAAGTTACCTCGTCTAAACACTAGTTTTTCAGACACGTAACTTAGTGCGCCGCTTTCTCATTGATTCGATTTGGCGCCATACAACATGTAGAACATGCGCAAAACAAGCGCACTCACCCTTGAAAGATCCAGATTCCTTTGTTTCCGGGTTCACCTGGCATCGAAGACTGTGACCGCCAGCATGGACTTTCTGCTGGCCTCTAGTCACAAAAATTTGTGGGCATTCACTTTGCTCTGTAAAGGCCATAAAGGTCATAGGCAAAATGTCTCTATTCCAATTATTGCCAAATTCGTAGAATCATCGTAGATGAGTGCTGCCTAACTTTAGTTTTATTCTTTCGCATTATACATTTATTAGCATGCTGACCCCACCGGCAATGTGATCGTCACCCTCGACCATCGAAGCAAAAATCACAGTGCTTAGCACACCGCGATTGCTCCTCTAGACAAGCCATAATCAAAGAGTGTTTATTGGTTTCCGCTCTAGAGCCTATGGTATTTAGACTGATTGTGATGACGCTGGCGAGACTGTTCAAATGTCGTGTCTCGCAAAGTACACTGTGGGGCAGTGGCATCAGTGCGCCAAGTTTTTTTTACCTGTTATCGTTTTTTTTTCTTGTTTCTTTTTTTTCAACTTCCACACCTGTCCTGACGCAGCTCCTACTCGACCCATTGGGAAACAGTGGATACTTCCACCTGCCCCAAGCACTCCGACAGGTGATTCAAGCAATCTGCAACATGTTTAAGGGAGAGCCTTGCTCTCTCTTCCTAACGCTCACACTGTTGAGTAGTCCTGAGCAGTCGAACAAGGTAAGAGGAATGTTGTCTCAATATTGAAGCACTGTCGGCAGCGCTGACATACCACCAGCGTGTACACCCGTGAGCAAAAGTATACGAAACACAGGGTCACCAAAAAAACTGAATTTCCTCGTAATTAACGCCGGCGCAGAGGGAGAACGTGCCGGCGGGCTACAGCGGCCTATTTCATCGCTTGCGGCTGAGGCTGCGGCGATTCAGGGGCTACTCTGAGTTGTTGTTGGAGCTCCTCACGGACGGCGTCGACAATTGAAGCCGCTTGAGGCTGTGATGAAGGGAACAGCTTCTGTAGCTCCTCCCGCACGACCGCTTGGTTAAACTCGCGCAGATCGTTGCGGGCAATCGACTGAACTCCGGCGTAGTTTGTCGAGTTCGTGTGGCGGTTGAATTGCCGGTTCCGCATTTACAGTGTCTTCTCGATGCTGGTGGCCTCGCGAAGAAACTCGTCGACGAACCTCGGTGGGCTCCGTGCCATTCCGGCGAAAAATTCCTCCTTTACACCACGCATCAGTAAGCGGACTTGCTTCTCATCGGACATTTCCGGGTCGGCGTGGCGGAATAGGCGGCTCGTTTCTTCTGTAAAGATCACGGAGGTCTCATTAGGCAGCTGCACTCGGGTTTCTAGTAGTACTTGGGCTCGTTCTCGGCGTACGACGCTTGCAAATGTCTGTAGGAAGCCGCTTCGGAACAGGTTCCACGTCGTTAAGGCGGCTTCACGGTTCTCGAACCACGTCGTGGCGGCGTCTTCCAATGTGAAAAATACATGTCGAAGTTTGTCGTCACTCTTCCAGCTGTCAAATGCAGTGACCCTCTCATACGTCTCAAGGCAGGTTTCCAGGTCCTCGAATGTTGAACTGTGGAACGTCGGAGGCTCCCTGGGCTGCTGCACCACGATGGGGGACGCTGGGGCTGCCATTGGGGTAAACTGGGCGACGATCTTCCTGGTCGTCTCACGCAAAAGTCCGTACTCCCGGGGCAGGCCTTGCAGCTTGCGGCTACCTCGCTGGTTCTTGGCGACGTTGTTGTTGCCTTCCGCGTTCGGGCTTGGGTCACGGCTTTGTGGGGGCGTCCGGTACATGAACGCAAAGAATCCCCACCAGATTTCACGTGGTAGTTACGGTTGAGGACACAGCAAGAAAACTGCGAATGGCAAAACTAACTTTATTGGGCGAACCTGTGCCCAGAAAAACAGGCTGGCGATCGTCGAAAATCTGTTCACCGAGTCAAGCGCGTCAGCTTTTATAGGTCAGTCGTTGAATGTTCCAGAGTAATCGCTGGGACCCGCGTGCCTTCCACAAAGTTCTACGTCACTGGCGTCGCGCATGCATGCAATCAGATTGCACAAAGTTCGGCGACAACAGACAGCGGATAGAAGCATCGATAAGATTGTAGGAACTTCCGATACATGTAGACGCTTCCTGCGCTGAGTGATAACATATCTTAGACGGTAAAAGTGCTCACCCGTAAAAGATAAACGAGTTCTCGTGTCAATACAATGAAAGTGACGAGTGCACTAGAAAGTGCGTAATGCCAAGTTAGTGCTGCAGTTGTGAATTTCAAGTTGCATTCGCAGGCTGATAACTGAATCGGCTTTATTGTGCAATCCCTGGTCCGTATACCTTTACTTACGGGTGTGACATTCACTTTACCTGGCAAATGCTTATAGTTAGTATACAAGTTAACAAAGCTTCCGTTCTACTACCCTACTACCGGTGTCTTATTGTAACGTTACGCATTATATTATTAGCGAAACAATGAAGACAAAATAAAAAGAACCGGTAGTATAGGAGGCTTTTGTTTTGCCCGGTATGTACCTTGCGCCTATGCACTATCTGAAAAACTTCGGAAGCATCAACTACAGCGAGGTAAGCTGCCTCGTGATTGATAAAGTGACGCATAGTCGCAGACGGGGTAGAATGACGCAAGCTTTAAGTAATTTTGCAGATTTTCTTCAGAAAGGCTCCACATCAGCTTTAGAACGCCTCGTAAGATTAAGTTGCTGCGAATATCACCTTTCTGAAAGGGTCACATATATCATCAGGGAATAGGTTATTTTGTGCAAGCAGGTGAAGTGAATTTAGGCAAGATTACTTCAATCAGCCATGTAATTTTACAGCCACTGAACTACGTTTAAGAGATTATTGATCCCGACATGAGTATTAGACCAAAGAATGTTTCTAACCTAGCGATTCTTAAAGATGGTTCCTGATAATGGTTTCTGTGAGGCATTACTAAGATCAAGACTGTTATTTCTGTTGCGTGAGGACAGCGAACAGGGACTCTATAACGTAGAGCTATTCCAAAATTTTCTATTCCAATTCTGCAATCAGCCCTGAACGACTGGTCAAAAAATTTTGTAGCCATCACCCAGTGTGCCCGTCGGTCACGCGATGTCCCGAAAACAGTCATAAAGCCCCACATATCATATGTGCATGCTGATAACGCATAATTAAACCGAGCAAAAAAAAAATAATAACTTCTGCTTCGACACCTTTCTCACCATTAACGAAAAAGGCGTTGTTTGACCAATTGCTATTGGCCAAACTTTCAGATGCTGCACCCAATTTGCCTGTCTGTCACATGACGTCACAAAACCACGAAATTCATCGCGTCAAAGTGAAGTGTACGCTTTAAAGACGCATTAGTATGTCGAAGAAAACTGAAAGTTTCTCTGAATAGCCTGGCACTGCTCCATTCCGAAAGGAATAGAAGATGGCTTCCCGCCGATCTCCGTGGCACTGACTATGCACAGGTGCCACAGAGTATGAATTTATTGCTGTATAATAAAAGATTTTGCGTGGCCGTATACCGTTATCGAGACCATTCAGCACGTATACGACGTTGCTCTGCCAACTCGACTTTGCTGAGTATTTGTTTTACCGTCATTTTTAACCTTCCGTTGCATGCCGCCTCGATTTACGACCTGCCACGGCAAGCTAAGTAAGGGTAAGCGGACCAATCGCAGGCTCTGGCGCCACCCTCCTCATTCGATTATCTACTTTCACTGTGCCGGCTTGGCCCCGTCGAGACTCTCTTCACTTGAGCGTGCTCCTCACCTCTTCTCAGCCAGTTAGATAAGAAATCTGCTCAATTTAGGTAATGTGATTCGCTTTGAAAGCAAAAGAAAACGGCGTCCTTTAAACGAGAAGCGCATTTGACTAGGCTTTTCAAACTGCGCGGCGGCTTACCGCCCTATTCTTGTGTTGGTGGTTACGTAAATTTGGCGGCAGAGTATTGGACCAAAACAGATAATAGTTTTACGCTACAAGGGCCCTGATCATGTCGCTATCTTGACATATGCTAACATACGCGCTACTGCGCAAAACAAATGCATAAAGCGTTAACGTTTCGTTGGGAGTTCTACTTACTTACAGCCCCCTACCTTTTCTTTACGTTTATTTCTCTCTCTATCTGACAGTCATGTACGACGGTCGTAGGCTCCAGCAGATTAAGAAATTGCAGCTACTTATGCACTGAAGGATGTCGCCAAAGGGAATCGACTTGTTTCAAACGCGGGTATCGCACCCTCTCCCTTTCTTTTTTCTGTGTTCTCACCAACAAATGCACTATCTTGTCCAACGTTCTAGCTTGGCTCTATAAGCGCAGGATTTACATTGGTCCAATTTACTATTGAAACATGTGTAAAACGCAGAAATGGTTTTATAAGACCACCGCGGTCCATATTTGAATGACATTTCGTTGCATTAGAATGAGAAAGTTATATTCTGGTGACTCTAGGGAGCATATCTTCGAGTTCGTGCCAGGTGCGCTTTACAAAAATTCCTGAATATTAGACAATTTTGAAGCAAGAGTAAAGCAGGAAGTAGAAAGACTTGTAGTTCGGCAGCAAAACAGTATTGCAGTTTGGTAAGTGGACTCCGTAAGAGCATCAAAAGCGTGCAAAATTATTGTATCGATTTACAGCTTACGTTACATTAGATTATTTACCAGAATTTTCGAATGTCCCACCTTACAAATGAGCAGTGTGTTACAGAGCGGTGTATAATACATCAACTTGGTCCGCTTTAGATGTATTGTTAGGTGAAGTTGACAAAACCTTGATATCGTTTACTTTTAATGAGTTTAAGAGTAGTAACCGTGATACTCGCATTTAATGCAATTTTGGAATTCCCAATATTTTTTTCAATCAAGGCATATATTCGAAATACACACGCTACAGTTACTAGGTTTTACCTTCTTTCAAATGCGACAAGCGTCGTCGAGATCGCTGCAGTCGAGCCGATGAATATGATGTTCCCATATAATAATAGGAGCAGCCAAACTAAAGCGTAATCTTAAAATATAGCATTGCAAATACATTATTTCTAGAGGTGATTTCTGTTCACGATCACCGTACAAAAGAAGTGCAGATATATAGTTTTACTTTTCTGCGTTTTCAGCCTCTTGTGCTATGTTTCAATCTGGTGGAGTTGATCAGAGATAAACAGTTCTTCATTCGCGCTCATATTCACAGTCCACATTCTTATTTGACTTTCTACATGACACGTGAAATAGAAAGAACACGGCTAATTTTCCTCTGTGTCTTTGTCGATTCACTCGCGCTCTGGTACGCGCCAGTCATTTCGACATCACTCTCCAGACTTCACCGCAGCCGACACTGAAAGCACCTTCTTACATTTACATTTTTTCATGCCCTAGATAGGAACTAAAAGTATGAAAAAATTTTTTAAAATATTGCGAAATAAAACCAGAAAGCCCGGCTACATTGATACTGTATTTATCGTACCAATGAGAAAATAGATCATGACCTCAGTGTCATTTCCATCTCCGCCTAGGCGCGCTTGAACCTATGTGCGCTGACAGCATGCTGACGCCATTTGCGCCTATATTTTGTCGGCACATGTTCGCCGCACCTGTCGTGCTTTACACCAATTTCTGCACATGTTGCGACATGTTCATTTCATGAGCTCGCCGTTACACAATCGCAACTACAATTTTGCACCTTGCCCTAATGAGGTCTTTCATTGGTTATTTATCCTTTTGTACATATTTTTAAAGTTCTTCATGGTCCCATGCCACAGCTGCTACTGGGGCGTTTTCGATAGGGATGCAACATACATACACTGGTGTGGCGTAATGTTATCTTTCCTTGGTTGTTTCCACGCTTCTAGGTCTACCAAGTCATAGCTAAAACACTTACAAACAGAGAAATTTCCTTCTTGAGACACCCGTACGGGTTTCCTTAGTACGTTCGAGCTACATTCGGATGGATGGCAATTGTCTCTTTCAATAAAAATTTCTATCGTTTACGCGTCAAAACCACAATCACATCATGAGGCATGCCGCAGTAAGAGGCTCCAGATTAGTTTTGACTATCTCGGTTTCTTATTCTACGCGTACACAAGTATAAGTACACAAGCGTGTGTTCCTTTTCATTTTTTTTTTCATTCTGCCTCCATCGGAATGTCGTCGCCGCGTCCGGGATCGAACTCGACACCTCGAGCTCACTGGCGCAACTCGCGAGCCACTCAGCTAACGCGGCGGCGAATAATAATATTGTAATTTTATTTTCTAAACGCAAAACTGGGCTATCGATTTTTCTTTGCTATTTCCCACAGATACAGCAATCGCGTGCGTGTAAGCCATGTACAACGCAGTACTGGAACACCGCTACTCTACGCAAGCGAAATGGCACGATTACCTGGCTATTCACAGTTGTAAGCAGCTGAAAAAAAAACTCATATTTAACTTGTCTGCTTTCATGCTGCGACATCTAATCAACGAAGGATATTTAATTGTTTCTTGCTAATTGGGGGCAACTAATTTTCTGACACTTCTCGAAACGTCCGCGAATTCGAGAGGCCACGACTAGTGATTCTGCTTGGTCAAAGCTCACAGTCACAATACTAAGAATACAAAAGGGCGACACAAGCAGGTGCAGGCGAACTTTCAAGAGTGGGAGGCATAAGAAATAGTGTACATTCTTAGCGTCGCGGAGAACAGTACTAAAAATAGAAAAGCAACGGTACTACAAAAATGACAGATTCGTTTGGCTGCACTAACCACGGAATATCGCGCGAAAGCACATTTTCTTCCACCAGTTAGTGATTATCTTGCAGCGGGTAAGGCATCGCTGGATGCTTGATTCGCCGGTTGTTAATTAAGTGCTTTGCAATCGCGATGTCGTTGTCAAACTGCTTTATCGTACACATGATACGTATAGCCGTGTTCCCACATCAGCACGCGGGCTTCGTTGAGCATAAGGCGAGGCGTAAAAAGGAGGAGCCACTAAGCGGGGAGACACGCGTACACGTTTTATATGGAGGGGACGGTAGATTTTTATGACGTCACACGCCGTGGCGTGCGTGAGCGTCGTCCGAGCATGCGCCGTGATACGAGCGGGTACAGCCTCTTCGCGCGTTCCACGCGGGCCTGTATGAAGAGGTTTCAGACGGAGGGGAAATCTGTTTGTAGACTAGCAGCGTTTTCGTACAAAAAGAAAACAAGAAAGAAAAGAAAAAGAAAGAAAGAGAAGCTACAGCCTAGAATGCGTGTTTTTACGAAACGTTGTTTCGAAAGAAGAAAGCCAGTAAGTTGAGCTATACAACCTCTCACAAGTCGTTTACAGCACTGTGAAAGCTGCAGGAATCCTTAGCCAATAGGATGACCGGATGCCTCTCGAGATGTGTTCATACGAGTAGCGTCGTCTGCTCAGCCGCTGCTCAATGCTCAATGCTCTGCATGCTATGTACATGCGCAAAGGTCCTAACATGTCACGTCAGTGGCGTAGCAACAGGGGGGGGCCGGGGGGCCGTGGGCCCCGGGTGCAAGAGGCCAGCGGGGGGGGGGGGGGGGGGTCATATACGTCTGAAGACACCCCTCTTTCCGCCAACTACACCCGGGGGGGGGTGACAGAAGACCTATGGGCACCGGGTACCAGACGACCTAGCTACGCCACTGTGTCACGTAATGCAGTAACGTATCATGCACCAAGCAAAAACAAGCCTCTGTAATCCTGTTACTATTCACGCCCAAATCTATAGTCTACTGCGCAAAGATATTGCCCCTGTATGCTTCATACATTGGCAGCGCTGCAGACGCCCTGTGAGATGTGAAGTGTAGTTGGTATATTCATGTTAGAAAAAAAAATTGAGCGTCCAGACACCGACACATGAAGAAGGAAACGGACGTTGTTGTTCGCTTCCCTGTTCTTGTATCCTTGTCTGCACGCCTCTTTTTTTTCTAACTGCAATGAAACGTGTGGCTGGGATAGCTTCATTACACCTGAAGGTTTAGCACCGCAAAAGAGAAGTAGACACAAGGCGAGCTAGGACTAACTCGCAAGACAAGCGCTAGCTGGTGCTAATTCACAAGTAGCGTGTTCGCACTTGTCACACGTCTACTTTTCTCTCTCGTCTAGGCCGCGTACTCGCTACACGCGCAAGCGAATGTTTTGACAAGAGGACTGCTCCAAATCACTCACGGAGAAACGCTTCCTTGGTGAAACGTTGTTTCTTGGCCAACGTTTTCTTGTTGTCTCACACATAGCGCGAATCATGTGCTGTGCCTATTTTCTTTTATTATTTACTTGTGCGAATTACCTACCGCCCTTGATGAAAGGAATTATTGCAAATGGTTACGCCGGGACAACAAATCACAAGAAAGCATGTGCTTAAGTATATAGACAAAAGAATGATAAATATTGTGAAAGGTGGAGCGATCTACAAAACGAGCCTATTGAAATAGAAAAGAAGAAAAACTGTACGCGAGGATCAACAAGAATGATGGAACGCCTTTCTCTGACACACATTTTCGGATACCGTCGGGCAGCCTGTTCCCCTCCACTATTATGTGTGGGCCCTTGAAAATCACCCGTGCCCCCAACAACGGATTTCGCTTATTTCCACTTTGCTTGTTTTCTGCACAGTCTCTATTTTCAATACAGACTGTGGCGCTAACAAATATCGCGCCTTAATAAGCTTCGATTCATAAAAGTAGATTTAGTAAAGTAACTCTAGCTTTACGTTTATCTTGCTTTGTTGAAGACCTGGCCAGCCTAGGCTTCGTGTGATAGCTCTAACACAGCTGCCGAATTCCTTGTGACTGGATCAGTCATTCGTCGCCCACTATGGACCTATGAAAATTCCACGATATATATTGAAGAGTAAGAAGTACTTGCGCGATGTCATGGATGCATATTGGATGCATCCATGACATGGATGCATATTCTGTTGTTCTAGTTGCATGGCCGTTCTCAACTTGTGCGCCAACATATCTGCATTCTATTTAATGCAACTTTATCTATGGGTCATTCAGCATGAAATCGTTTCGCCCACATGTAGCCCTACATGGACGTTTCGTAATCGTAAATAGCCCACGGATAAGGCGTATATGGGCCCCGAATCCGGGGCTCGCTTGAATAACGTAACCTTGCAAGGAGCACAAAAGAACTATTAATTTTTCCAATAATTGTTGCAGTTTCGAATACCCAAGCGATGATTTGTGGCCACAGTAATTAACATTATGTTCTCATGAAAGTAACAACGCGTGACAATGTTTTATATCTTCTTATAATTTATTATTATTTATTTCGGTTTACATCTCCATCTTGAAATGCAGAAACCCGTAATTAGACTTTTAGAATGATTCCCTCCAACTTTCCAATATAAACGAGCGACGTAAATTTTTTTACTAAGAAATTAATTATTTGAATAGCTTAACTAAGCAATTGTTTATTCTTTTTTTTCTGTCCATACAATGTCCGCATGGGAACATTATTTATCTGCAGTGACTAATGCGAGTAGATATTGCGGGCTTTCTCGCAAAGAAATTGTTTTAATTAATAAAAGAAACACTATGTTCCAGCACAATATTACGCGGCAGATGTTAGAGCTAGACATAGCCATGTTTAGAGGTTATAATTCCTAAACGGAGTATAAAAACGTACGCGGCCGCAATGAAGTTCGATTGCCTGTGCTCAATCGCAAGCGGATGCAGCTGCGTTACAGAGAGCGCTGAGGTCATAAAGAGCACCTCGATTCAACGACAGCCGGAGTACCGACCAAAATGTATTCAAATTTGCACGCCTGTGCAGAAGCACTTTTATCTAGGCCACGTGGTCACAGGAGACCCACATTATCGAAGAAAATTTTCCGGCGAAGAAAACATGAGCTGGAGAGGCTATGTGTACAAATCATAACCACCCGCTTACCAATATCCTTAAATATTAAAGTGCTATAATATCAGTCAAGGGGATGAAATATGGAACAGCAGAGGCCTCCGAAGAAGCTAATGATCGCTCAGCCAGCGATTCCCCGAATATGCTCACAGCATACTTGGGAAACCGTGAAGTAGTAGTTATTGATCATTGAGCCAACCACTCTGGCTGATAGTCTAAGTGTCATTAACAGTAAAATGATGTAGTTGTAAGTCTGGTAAGGCCTAGAGCGGATAGCCAAATGTCTTGAGTGGCTGAATATTGATTGCGAAGGAAATGGAAGACAAGGAAAACGTAGTTGAAGACAGCAAAGGATAAAGTGGTCCAATGACGTTGAGAAATTTGCAAGCACACTATGGAGGTGCTTGATGCGGGCTCTGCAATAATTAGAGATTGCCTGCAGAGACCTTCCTCCTGCTTTAGGCATAATGTTAGGCTGCTGGTGATGGTGGACTTCGCTAATATATAAAATAATTTCAAACCTTTAGCATGGTACAATTCCGGAATGGTGCTTCTTCCGGCAGAAAGCATTCATTCTACCTCGTAAAGAAAACCGTATTTAGATCTATGTAAATCCGATCAGCAAGACTTCTAATGTAAGGGTGCGAAAAATACACGTGCATGGTACAAGCACCCCGTATTAGAGCACACGGGACCAGAAACGAAGAAGAAGGCAAAGCGTGAGAACACGTGATTAGCGGAGCGGTCTTTTCTCGCATAGTACGCAGCACCTAGAGGTGACGAACTCATTGTGGAGGATCGTCCTCGGCAACCATGAAGAATCAATCAATCAATCAATCAATCTTTATTTAGCATTCATTCATTTACAAAAATGAACACTAGGACAAGAACTAAAAGCTGCTTTTTTGCAGCTTGACAAGGTTCTTGCCCCTATCTATGACAACGGGGACAGAATAATGTTTGTACACTGTAGTGTGTGCAATGCACAAACGTATAAGTAAAAAATTTGTGAGGCTAAATGTACAATCAGTGATACAAGATTATACAGTACAAATGACATATATGAATATACACTATATAACAGAAATACATATTTATTTTCAACTGCTGTAAAATTCATCATAGAACGTTTTCTTGACATGCAGAAACATAGATAGCAAATGAAGATCTGCGTAAATTTCTTGCAGGTTACATCCTGTATGCGAAAATGCCATCAAAATGAAAAACTACCTAATTTAAAGGAGCCAAGTAGTGACTTCCCCTAGCCAAAGTAACGTTAAAAAAAATAATTACTCAGTTTGAATTAGGAAGTCTCGTAATGTTTTCGTAGTAGTGTCAGTTATCTCTATACCGTTTTCATGAAGTTTATTTAATAAGGATGGGACGCGACTGGATAGCCGATTTGATCCATAATTAGTACGGGAAAGTGGTAGCTGCCATCTCTTTCTTTCCCTAATGTTATACGATATATCTATTGGTTCTATTAGGTTGCACAACCGCAAGAATGCTTCGTTATTATACTTAAAGTAGCTCTGGTATTTTAGGGCAAGGTTAACGTTATATAAACTTACTAGACAAATGATATTATACTTTGAAAATAATTCAGATGTATGTGCGTCGAATGGCGCGTTTGCAATATGACGAACAGCCTTTTTTTGGAGTAGTAATAATTTATTGATATTTTCTTTTGACGTGGTACCCCACACAAGGTGGCAATACATTAAATGAGATGAGAATAGTGCGTTATAAAGGATCAGCTTAACTTTAGATGGTATCGTCTCACGGAGTCTACAAAGCACGCCGCAAGCTTTGGCTAAACGGGATGCAATAAGTTCCACATGTTCATTCCACGTTAGTTTTTGATTAAATATAACACCCAAAGTTTTAACGTTAGGAACAACTTCAATTATATCAGAGCCAACCTGCAACAGTATGTCTTCACTCAGATGTTTTTGTGGAGGTGCAAAAATAACAGCTTTTGTTTTTCTTGTATTTAATTTGAGAGCGTTAACCTTGCTCCATTCTGCCAAATGTTCTAGTGTGGTATTTGCCAACAACGAGAGATCGCTGGTATTGCGAGACTGAAAGAATAGGCTGGTGTCGTCTGCATAAATGATGAAGTTAGCGTCATTAGAAATGTTGACAATGTCGTTAACATATATATTAAACAATACTGGCCCTAGTATACTTCCTTGGGGAACGCCCTGTGTAATTTCCTGGAGACGTGAATCTTCTGATGAAATCGAAACTAGTTGTTTTCTGTGATTAAGATAGGATTGTAATAGTTTGAGAGAAATGCCCCGAAACCCATAATGTTCTAGTTTAGTGAGCAAAGTCTGATTATTTAGCCTATCAAATGCTTTCGAGTAGTCTACGAAAATTCCTAGCGTTAGTTCTTTATGTTCAAAACCATTTAAAATGAACTCTTTTTGGGTTAGCAGAGCCAATTCAGTTGACATTCCCACACGGAACCCAAATTGTTTATTTGATATGATGGAATGTTTATCACAAAATGACTTTAGTCTTTTACAAATAACTTTTTCTAGTCCCTTGGATAGGACAGGCAGTACTGATACTGGCCTGTAATTTGACAGCTTATTTTTGTCACCGGATTTAAATAGGACTGTAACTTTCGCGTGTTGCATTTTTCTAGGAAAAATTCCAGTTGACAGCGATAGGTTAAAAATATGAGTAAGTACTGGGAGCAAGAGATCAAGCACAAACTTAATAGGTCTTATTTGAAATCCGTTCACATCGCGGGATTTACTATTTTTTAGTGACATGAAAATTGCATAAACTTCGTATGGATCTGTAGGTTTAAGGAAAGCTGTATGTGCGTTCCGTGTGCCCAAATACTTGGTTACTGCTATGTCGTGAGTACTTTTTTCCAGACTTGTGAAGTAATCATTAAACATATTTGCTAATTCTTTGCCTCTTAGCGTTCTATCTTCAACTACAAGTTCAAAGTCAACACTATTGTGGACATCAGAATGCAAAAGCTTTTTAATTTCGCGCCATAATAGACTGCTCTGATTACTCACCTCTTGAAATAGGTTCTCGTAATATAGCTTTTTTGCATTTCGTGTATATTTCGTAACATAGTTCCGAATGCTCTGATGGAACTGTCGGTGCTATATTTGCACTATCCAGACCGTCCTCTGAACACAAGAAAACGCTGCAAGAAATCGTTAACCGGTGGAAATGGGACTATGAAATGCAAGGGAGCCACAGTAAGGCCCAAATCAACATATTATTAACCTATCTGCAAGAACGTTTTCAAATGCCATTAACTATCTGTGTTGTTTCGCGATTCAGCGGAACAATAACTACTAAGAAAGAAGTAAGTTTCGCGCGATAGGTGAAGCAGCCATTGCGAGAGAAAATTATTAGAATGCTATACGAAGTAAGGGTACCGGTCTTATCGGTCGTACAGACTCGTAAACATTGGTTTACTAACTAATTAACAAGCATGATGTGACGCGCACAAAGGCATACACGAACACATCTCACTCACTGACGACGGACACTCACTGTCAAAGTGCTGGCGTGAGGAAGAGTGGCGGTAGCAGCAGCGAGCGAATTTGCCTTCGTGCTGGCTCTCGCTTCATCGCGAACTAAGCGGCAAGAATACAATGCACGCAAAGGCATCCGCCCCGCGGCTCGACTCTGTCCATCCCAGATCGCTTTCAAGATGGGGCCCACGCGGCCGCCCTCAGCCGCGCTATACGCAGCCGCCGCCGTAGAAGAGTGGATTCGAACATCAGACCTCTGCTCTAGTACCACAAGTTTATTATTAGAACCATTACGCAACGAACGCATGCATCGGCAAGTGACATAGAAGGCCCTTATGAACGCCTTGAAGGTGTAGGATTTCGGGGTCCTTGCCACGGGAGCCTTGCGACACACAGAAGATTGCTCTCTAGCCTACGCCACCGATGCGTCGCGAAATCAGTGTCTGGCCTATACGATACTGGGGCGTCACACGGAGGCTTAGGGGGAACACGGCATCGTCCGCGCCTTTTTGATGAGGTTTGCTTCTTAAGCGATGAGTACGAGGTCAAGAGGGTGGAGAAACGGAACAGGGGGTTTCTTTACGTACGTAAAGAAATCGCGAACATACCAAGAGGCCAATGTTTCAGCCAAGGGGCGTTAGATGTACCCTTATTATGCATTCATCACCAGTGGAAATCCGTTCAATTCAGCCAGGCTGAAATGACGCGGCACCATCTGGTGAGTAAAGATCAATACACTTTCGCGGATATCGCTGGCGACTCAAGCCTAGCTGCATCACTGGAAATACCTCGGGTGAAAGAATGCAAATACCTTGGTATATGGATAAACGAAGGCGATAGATATCTGGAGACACAGGAAAAAATTGAAAGTCACTTTAGCATACACTAAAGAGGGTGAAGGCGAAATCCTGAGCGCTCAAGAGGCATTCATTAAATTACTTAACAGTATTATTAAAATGCGTTGTTACTACTTATTACTTGTTTTCTCCGACCAAAATCGTGCGTTCGAGTGCCTTATTTAACTTGGGGAATTAACTTTGCCATTCTTTCGGCACGATGAGCGGCATCGGAGCCAACTGTGGAGTGAGACAACGATGTACGCGAGGGCAGTGGCACGCACGCGTGTCTCCGGGAGGCGAGCTCGCATGACTTTCTGTACCCCGCGCCACGTTTTCGAGACTATCGGGGGTATGAGCCAGTAGATGCTTCCGCCTTAAAAAGAATAACAGCAAAATGGAAATACTGAAATGAAACACAGAGCTCTACGAGGATACAATAGGTACGAGGTTCTCCGGGTTATGTGAAAAGGTGTGATGCTTCCAGGACTTACACTTGGAAATGTGGTTGTTTACTTCAAGTCAGGCGTACAATCAGGGCTGAATGGCAAAGAAAGTTCTGTGCAGCGCCTTGGATTGGGCGCTCACGTGAAGACTACACATAAAGCTGTGCAGGGTGATATGGGTGGGAGAAGTTTTTAAGGGAGGGAGACTCAGTGTAAAATTTATTTTGATCAACGACTGAGGAATATGGAAGACAGTAAATGGGTTGCGAGGGTTTTCGTAAATTTGCACAGGAAAAACATTGACTCACAATGAAGCAAAAAAACAATGAACCTTATCAGCAATTTCTACTTTCACAGGTGGGGTTTGGTTCCCGCCCCCTTCTGCTCGTTTTGCAATAAGGAGGAGATGATGCATCACTTTCTTCTATCTTGTTGCCGCTTTAATGCGGCAGGAAAGAGATTGTTGGAAATACCTTTTCGAAGACTTGGCCTGGACTTGCCAGAACCTGCTATTCTTTCGTTCGGAGCGTCGAATTCGGTATTCAGCCACAGGGATGCTTGCTTCGCTGTACAAACATTTCTTAAAGAATCCAACCAAATACCCTGTTAAATTTTATTGTTTTATTATTTTTGTACTTTTAAATTAATTATTACTCATTCGATATGACTTTGCTGATTTTATTTCAACAGATACTTTTACGCTATTCAATGCTAATTCCATAGATATTCGTGAATAATGCTCCATAATAATTTGGAATAATCCACCAATTTCTGTGCCAATGCCACATCGTGGGTAGGAGCCACACACGTGATAGGCAACAACAAGTATGCGACCGGTGTGGTCAGCAACATGGTAGCAAAAAAACGTCAAACGCAAACTGATAGAGGCTGAGACAGTCCCATGGGTGGCAACAATGGAAAAGAAACATGGTATGAGAAACTACTTATGACGAAAAAACGAAATCAGCACAGAGAAACAATTTATCATAACTCAAAGGAAGGTCCCTATTTTTCGAAGTGAGATCAGGATGTCTTAGAACACACAGTTGTAAAGCAAGGTACATTAAGGACGAAGAAATATGTGTTTGCTGCAGTAAAGCTAGGAAAACGATAAAACATGTTTTATTAGGCCGTGAAGATGTATACCGAGCTGCCGGTTTATGATCATCTGGCCTCCTTGGAACCGCTAGCTTCATTGATAGCAGGGGAAAGTAAATATGTCCGCAAGAGCGACTAGTAAAAGGCGATTGAAGTTTGGTGGCAGAAAAGTGCGAAGACCGCAAACAACGGATACGTACAAAAAAAACTAATTTCCCAGTAAGGGTTCAATAAGTTTGATGCTGGGAATTTTTCGTGTTTGTGTGTTGTTTCAAAAATATATGTAGAACATTAGGCAAAATGATACCAAGAACTTCATGGCGCAACCCATCACTCCGATTCAAAGGAGACGCACATAGCATCCGTCCATTCATCCATAAAAACAAACAAGTGACCTCAATATCAGCGGCAACACAGCGCCCATATTTGTCCTTAGCTTGAGGCGAGACGAGGCGATTAGTGATTTAATTTTTTTTGTGTCACGGCACAGATGAAGCTGCAAGCACAAATGCAAATCGAAGCGGGTGGAGTGGTGGCTGCCATGTTGTTGCGCAATCGTGCAGTCCCCGGTGAAAGTCACCGCGCAGACTTCCGGGTGAAATTTTCAAGCGAAATTTTCAAGATGTCCAACAACCAGCAACGCGAAAAGCAATAGCGACTGATCGCCATCCACGACGGCGAAAACTGTCGCTCGTCCGCATGGCTTGTCGTCGTCGTTCGAAAATTGCGTGCATGTTGTTCGGTATTAGACAGTGCGACATGAGAGTCGAAAATTCCAAGGGGTCGTTAGGGACCTTTGCCGATCTATGAACCTCTCAGCCTTCAAGCTATTGTTTCCTTTTCTAATTCTGCGTGTGATAAGGTCAGAGAAAAAATTTCAGTAACAAGGTTTAGGTACGGGCTAGTTGGTATTCCATTGTTTCAAACATCACTTAACGCGCATACATAGACAAGGAAGCAAAAGTTGCAACTAGAAATAATTTCTTCGCAAAAGCGCAAGCTTCCATTGATTCTGTGTTTATTAAGCGAACTGGTGTTGATCTGAGGAGGGTGAAATCGCAAGTGAAATGCATATTATTGGAAATGAATCTAGGCACTCTTGCACAATCTCTAGACAGCAAGGAAGGGTTTGCCCTTCGTATGTTTTTCTCGGCGAACACCCACAAGCCAGAGACCCTTTTCGTGTCATTACTTCGAAAAATGGCACGTGGCAATATTCCCTTTGTGTGGCTCCAGTGTCCCCTTAAGGAGCTAAATGTTAATGATCAGTTTCTGGTTAAAGGATCTTCCTAGGTTATACACTACCTTCCTCAACATTCTGACGTCCTATTTAAGGCCATGTCCATAGAAATAAGGCTTGCTTTATTATATTCCACATCAGGTGCTCCTGGTTGTTGTCGAAGCAGCCACTAGTATTTTTGGTGCTGTTGCGTTCACAAATGAATGTGGTGTGTCTGTTTGAGAGTTTATAAAATTGCTTCAACTTTACCTTGCCTTAACTTTCGCCGAATGGAATGGCAATGTTTTCCTTCAAAAAAGCGGGATATGTATAGGGTCTTGTATCACTCCCTTGTTGCGCGATTTATCTTGGGCATACCTAGACAGGAACGTCATGTCACGGATGGGCAATACAAAAATCAAAAAAGCATTTCGTTATGTGGATGATTTTTTTAATTCTGTTTATTGTGAGGACAGCTGTGTGCCGGCCTCTGTTCGTCAGACGTTGGATCTGTTTGAAGAATGCTTATATCTGCTCACACTCATCCATGAACTTCAGGAGAATGGCTCACTCAGGTTGTTGATGTGAATTTGTCTTTTACCCGGCAACATGTATCGTGGATGTATGAGCCGCGAGCTAATAAGCCTCCTTTATCCATTCAAAACTCGTTAAGAGAGGTATTGCTCATGTGTCATTGCATATACCAACAAAATCCTGTTAGTTGATAGAACCTAGTTTCAGTTCGCAGATTGCTCGGTTGAGGGCGGAAGGGTACCCGAGCAACCTTCTTGTCTCAGTCTCGGAGAGCTTGCGTAGTAAGTTAAGCACCGATCCTCACAGCATTGAGCCTCAGGTACATGATCGAAGAAACGAAACAGCTGTTATATCATACGTTCATGGGATCTCCCACAAACTTAAAGAAATCTGACAAAGAGCAGGTACCGGTGTGGTTTTCTCTGCTCCGAAAAAACTTGCCCAGATTTGTGTCAGAACTGATCCTGTTGCTAAGGAGCGTAGGATTTGCAGTATTAGTCATAGAAAAAAGTATACAGTTTGTTCGAAAGGTGTTGTCTACAAGATACCCCTGAAAGGCGGTCGGTCTTATATAGGGCAGACAGGTAGATGTCTCAACGTTAGGTTACAAGAACATACCAATAAAGTGCGCAAAAGGCGGCAAGGGTTTCTAGGTGTCCATTGCGCACCATAGCGGCTCTACTCCGCTTTTTGAAGAATCCTTTATCTTAGCTTGGCATTCTAATGAACTCACTAGACTTATCATTGGAGCAGCAACGATTGCCGAAGATGGCTCACCGTCAACTGCACTAACAGATAACTGGTTTTTCTGAGGTCGCACATGCGCTCTCGTTCATCTTAGGCGGCGGTCAGGGTTCCTTTCATTCTTGAATGCTTACTCATGTCGGTTTGATGCTTTGTGGGGCGCGGTTTTGTCTTGGTGTCTCAGTATATATGCGTGTTACTCAAAATAAAGATCAGTCGGCGCTTGTCGTCGTCGTTCTTTTAGTCCCCTGTCTATGTGTACGCTGTAAGTGATGCTACTCAGTTGGTTCCTTTTTTTCAGACGCGAATGTCAGTGCTTCTATCCCACTTCTTAATAGGGACATCCTATCAAAATTTGCGCCACATTGTTCAGGTAAGAAAAGTAGAGCTTTCTTTTTAAAATATATTAGATTTTTTCCAGCAGCATGCTTCTTTGCGTCGACGACAAAGCACTTCTGAATGATAGGATGACGCAGTGACGCCCGTGATACAATCACTCCCGTAAAAGCTGCAAAGCTAGAAATCCTACGAGAACAAATCCCTGACCACAGAACTATTTGCATCCTGAACGCAATGTAATTATTTTATTTATTTATTTTATTTTCAAAATACTGCAGGCAGCAGTGCTGCCCAGGCAGGAGAGGTTTCGTCTTTTTCTTCACATCAATTGCAATGACAAACAATTCACGAATGCGTTTACATTTGTAGAGCCAGCTACAGACACTCGCGGATAATTCTATTCTTCCATTGTGGGCGAAAAAAGAAAACATGTGAAACATTTTTGTCCTCGCAAAGTACGGGCGGATAACATTCGAGTGATAGATTATAGATGACCTGTTTTGTGCCCGGGAAATATAAGTTTCGCGCGGCAGACCAATTCTATTCTGATAGATCAAATAAAGCAATTTTAGTCTCGCAATCTTTCCCCGGACACGGAGAGGCTCCAAATTCAGTCGCTGCATCATATGGGTAACAGATGAAGAAAATAGATAGTTATATAAAACAAATCTACCAGCGAGGCGCTGGATTACTTGTTCTTGTGCAATGCGTTTAACATTGTGGGGGTCCCGCACTACAGAAGCGTACTCAATGTCTGGTCGAGCTACAGTGCGGTATGCCTCGAGTTTAACACTTGACGGCGAGTCTTAATTTTCTACACAGAAAGCATAGTTCTTTAAATCCTCTTGCGCAAACGTTCTTCAATTGCTTATCTCATTTTAAGTTGCTTGCGATAGTTAGTCCTAGATATTTGACAGACGTTACTGATGGAATATTTTTATTAGCAATGTAGTAAGTATGAGACAGTGGCTTTTTCTTTGCGGTTATTGTCATGGGAGCTGTTTTATCAAAATTGATTTGCATGCCTTTTCTTCCGCACCAGTCCGCAAGTTTACAGAGTCGCTTGCTCAGTAGTGTTTGACAAGAGGATCTATTAGCAACACTACACATCCTGCAGTCGACAGCGAATAATTTTCCTGTAGCAGAGTGATCGCTGTTAGAAGCAATAGCATTTATATAAATTAAATGTAACAAAGCACCAAGTGCTGGACCTTGTGGTACCCCTGACAAAACCGGTGCGTCAGCAGATCTGACACCTGCACACTCTACAAATTGTGAGCGATTTTCTCGATCAGCTGCAACCACAGTATCAATTGTGTTTACATATTCTGTAATGCTACGTACAGCGAAGCGAGCGATGTAACAAAGGGTATTATTAAAGTATATGTAACAAAGGCTTACCCTTAGAAAAGTTTAATGAGTGCAATCGTGGAGAGGTCGGCCACAAGAGCTTGTCTCTTGTCAGCAACCAAACCACTGGGGTGAATAGGGACAAACGAAGAGGATAAATTGAAGTGACAACGCCACATTATAGAATGTGTGCTAGTGATCAGTCCAAAGTGTGGTACGCATCGATTACAGCTATTGCACACGAATGACACGTGGTCTGTACAGCTTATTGGTGGTTACTACTAAGTTATACGGCATCCTTACGTACTTAAGCGAATGTGGCCAAAGTGGAACGTACACTGATAACATGGCAACTCTATACATTTGCAAAATACTGCGATCAGGTATACGAGTGATTTTCATATAGGTATGCATCACGTGGGATGTCAGATTAACCGCATTAACTCGTTTTGTAGAGCGGCAAGCGCTCGTTCTAAAGCTTGAAGTACATTTGAACTTCTGCCTCTGTCTTAGCAAGAGGTGTTTTGAAACTAGCAAGGAAGATACGCAAGGCATTTACGAACTGTCTGATCATCGTTGCCGTTACGAACATGAATGCGGTAGCAGGAATTAAGAGAGCCAAGGAATGTAACTAGTAATATTCCAGAGACAAAGAGGAACAAGTTGAATTACCAGCGTTCAATTCGCGGAACAGATAAGCGGTAGGGCGTTCGCGTAACAGATTGGGTTCCAGAGGAAATTTGCAGGCGTAAGATATACTCGGCTTACGCAAGCGAGCGGTAAATTGAGCCTGACTGGTGAGGCATTCACCCTGCCGCAGAAGGCTGACGATGGTAATAATAATATATATTATAATGGTGATGTTGTGCCTGTAATTTAGGCGACGGAATAGCATAATCCACAATGCATTAGCTGACAGATGCGAAGGAGTTTAAAGATTTTCGAGGTTAGCAAATATCACAGTGTGCCATTTTTGGCTCAAAATCTAACCTCATCTTCATTGCAGATTAATGGCTCAAGTCAAGATAGTTCCTGTTATCGCGGTTTACTGATCTCAAACGCGCGCTGTCAGAGTTGGGCAGTATATTCAAGGAAGCGGAGAGTGGTTACGAAACCGATTCTAAATTTTCGAAAATATTTCTGCATCACGTGTTTCGGAAGCATCCCTGGTTTCATTGGCAGAATATTCGATTTCAGATGTACAGAAGCAAGAATTTCCTCATGTATGACTATGGATCCTCCAAAAATAAAGAGCTCTACGGACAGGTAATTAAATCTCTTTATTCTTGTTGCCTTTAACACAATTAGCCGAGTCTTCGGAGCCAACATAAAGGTATAGCAGAACTGATAGTCGGGCGAGTTGGTAAGTATTCATGGTGAAATTTGTAGCGTGCACTATAAACAAAGACGCTGAGAAGGTCGAAACACGAGCGCTCGTATGTCCACCTTTTCTGTGTCCTTGTCTATTGTGCGCGCTACAAATTTCACCATGAATAAAGGTGTACTCATTGTGTATTGCGTAATTATGTAGGGCAGAAACTGATGGTTTCATTCTTTGAGATTGTTGAGCTCAATGAAGTATTCTTCTTTCTCTGGTAGTGAAGCCACTTCTATCTCTCGGTGATCATGAACAGTGCCTTCGTGTAGTCATATCAAATCTGAAAACGCACGCATACTTATCGTTCATGGAAGACGATAAGATACAAGTGTTTTAGCGGCAGCAAACTCTTAAATTTATCTCTCACGTATAAGCCGCTGTGATGTAATCCTTGAATATGCGGCTTCCTAATCAATGCGCATAAAAGATTTCGATTTAATCGTGTCCACATTATGTGAATTGTGTTTCTTATTGCCACGTTTGTGTTTACGGCGAACTGCATTTCCACGCGCACAATTTCTGCGTGCTAGCTTAATTAAAACTAACACTTAGATAAGCAGTGCACGCCATCCGTATTCGACAGAACAAGAACCTGCGACGACTAATTATTATAATGAGCCTAACAATCACGAAGGTAGCCGCGGCCCATCACAAGCAATTCTCACAAAAGAAACACTTTGCGACTTCAGGCTGACGTTTCCATCAGTGCGATATAGTGTAGCCATGAGACACGCTTGTCTAGCCCATGGATCGGGATTTTTTTTACACTTATTAAGAATCAATCTCTGTCTGAAACTTTCTCGCTTTCATGTTTTCATTACATCGCAGAGGAAGCCCCCAGCTTATCCTGTGGAGCGTACCACAGTTCCTGTGGCGCTCTTCTCGTCAGAGGGCGACACGCTCGGCAACCCAGAAGACGTCTACGCCCTTGTTGACAGTTTGGGTTCAGCATTACTCTTCAATAGCGTCCTGCCCCCAAAGAACTTCCGCCATGTCGATTTCGCGTTTGGTTACAAAGCGTCTGGCTTCCTTCATGGGCCAATGATCGACACACTCGATGAAACGGCCGGAAAAGGGCTATAAATAAGTTGTCTGTTGCCTGAATAAATAATTTCCCCGGGGTGACAAGGACACTGCAAGTTTTACCGCTTACTTGCAGGAAAAAAATGTTCTCGCAGGTCTTCGGTGCATGAACGCTGACCACCGCTGCTGGTCGCAGGCGTACCTCCAGTGTCAGCGGGCCAGTTACCTGGTACACTGTGGTCCATCCTGGCCACTTTTTCTCCACCGTACGCCTGTTTCGGTCAAGTCAAACTACATTGTTGGTCCACAAACACCGTTTCCAATCGAGCCAAATATCCTAATTTACCTTGGCTCTGACGGTACGCGTCTAAGGTTAGATGCACTCTTTGTTTTATATTGAATGCCCAAAAAGAGACGATGATGATGATGATGATGATGATGATGATGATGATGATGATGATGATGATGATGATGATGATGATGATGATGATGATGATGATGATGGTGGTGGTGGTGGTGGTGGTGGTGGTGGTGGTGCTGGTGGTGGTGGTGGTGCTGGTGGTAATTATGATGGCCTTGATGAGTTTGGCGCATACCCACTCACGGGCATTGGCCAAGAGTCGGACAGACTTTGCTTATGTGTTCAGGTAATGAATTTCAAAAGCTATGATTTTTTGCATAAATTGAAGCGAGGAAACTATAAAACGGTTCAGGAGACTGTCATTCAACCAAGAGAAAAAATCATATATAATATATGTGACCCAATAAAGGAGGAATAAAAAGAATAATAGGGTCAACAATGAAATCGGTTTGACTCAATAACGAATTTTTCTAAGGCGATGCACACATTTTTGTGTGAGTGCCCAAACACATACTCTACGAAAGACAGCAGTACCGGAGTGTTCAATGGCAGGCCCGGGCTGTCGCGCTGTAATTTCTCATGTGATTTTTCTCAGGGAGGAGTAACGCCGGCATCCCAATAAGTAGTGGTCGATTGTTTCTAAAGAGTTGCAAAAATGACACAAAGGGGATATTGCCAGGCCAGATGTGCGCATGTATAAATTTAGAGATGGGACTCGGTAACGCAGTCACGTTAATCCCACTTCCGTTTGCCTTGCTTTGCAAAAGTTCCTGCTCAAAGGGAATTGTCAGTGGTGTAGTTCCGAGGATGATTTAAGATTTGATTTTGTTGTTAAAAGGATGTATCTTCTAAATCTTACAGACATGATAAAACACGTCACTGGAAGTCGGGTAAGCACCGGGCCGCTGATAGAAGGCTTGGCCAACCTGTCTGCCACTTCATTCATAAATATGCCTTAGTGCCCAGGTACCCAAATTAATCGTAAACTCCGCAAATGACGTGGAGCTAGTGAGTTCAAAGTTTCAAATATGCGACTCGCCGGGAGCAGTAAGTGCGGTGCACAGCGACAAAGAATATGTGATTATTGCAGCGGCTGTCCTGGAAGATTGTAGCTTACGCAATGCTAGGACAACAGCTAGGAATTCCGCTAGGTATGTTGAAGTGAAGTCGGGAAGCCGAAAAGGAAAATACCGATCCAATGATGAAGAAAAAATGCCACCCCCGGTGTTTTCCTCAATCTGCCAAGCATCTCTTCCTATAATAACCGTATTGTGGTGATGATTCAAGTGATCCTAGTGTAAGCCGTTACGAATATGCGAAGGAAGCTTCGTTTCATTATCTGGGTATAAGTCATCAGAAGTAATAACCAACGAACTTGAGATGTTGTTTACCGTGATTATACGTTATCTATATCGACACCTAACGGATTCAATAACGATTGTGATATAATCACTTGTGGCATGTGAAACCGAGGTCATTTGACTCCAAAAAATTGGGCTCCTTGCTTGATGAAGCTGAACTGGAACTTTCTTAGTGGGGATTCATAGAGCCTTATGAATGTTTGAATGGTGAGCGTATTAAATCTCATTTCAAGAAAAGAAAGAGACCGCGGCCGAGCTGGGCGAGCGCGAATACCAACAACAACAACCGTCTTCTTCCTCTACATCTTCTGTTAGCGCCCGTATTTCTCACTACAGCTCATTTACCAGCTGGCCTGAAGCAATGACTCTCTAAAATTACGGCGGAGTCACGAACGTGCGAACTTACGCTTACCAACTAATCGTACGGTACATTGTATTCCCCACCAAGTGAAAGCATTACTTCGTGCACAAGATTCATATATTCCATGGCGGCAGCGATATCTTTTGGTTCTCCTGGCTATTTGTACCTCTATCATGGAAGAGGGTCAATGCTCGTGAGCAGCTCTGGGTTTGGTACGACGCTTCACAGACCTGACAAGTTGTTTGGCTCAATAAGTGCATCTGCTGGCACGCAATCCTTCCCTAGCCGTCGGAGAAGTGCAATAACTACCTTCGTTATTTAACGACCCCACAAACGGCCCCATAAACACTTATATGAGCCCACTCTCACTCCACACATCCGACGTACTGATCCTCCACGACCCTATCCGCACACCGTTGCAAGTACCGCACTACGGTCCTTTGAAGGTCTTAAGCACTTGTCTATTCTAGTTATTGGACGAGAAGAGGTTGCTTGCACAGTTCGCGTCAAGGCAGCCCTGGTTCACAACGCCATTCCGCCGACCCAGTATACCTTAGGCCTCGCAGCCCCACAAGTCCACTTCCTTGAAAAACAAAATTTCCACGACCACTCACATGAGTGGCTTAGCGCATACTACACATTCGCATAATATTGAAGTCGTACTTTTGCAGGCGGAGAATCAAGCGACCAAGGCGTCCAGACAATTTCTTGAGCGTGGAAAGCTAACACAAGGTATGGTGGTCTGTTAGGATGGTAAAATGGCGGCCCTGGAGATAAGGCTGAAACCTGTGTACCGACCAAACGACGGCTAGACGCTCCTACTGGGGGATGCTATAATTATTCTTCGTGTTTGTCCGTACGCCCCTTGCGTACGCGACGACCCTCTCACGTAAAGACTAATCACGCTGTAGGTGAATGTCACCAATGCTGTGACCACTAGCTAGTTACCCAAACGACAGCACCCACATGCTTAGGAAACAGTATAAGTACAGACACATTTCCAGATCTCACGTTCACTTACTACATTAAACGAGTAACTTGGGCCAACCTAGAAGCGAACTTGAGAAGTGATCATTATATCTTTAGTGCATCCATATCGTCTGCCAAGCTCCGTAGAGTAGTAGGTGACACCATGCTAACGGACTGGGTTGCCTTCCGCTCCCACCCCCTACCTGACCACATTCCAAGCAATTTCGAGGAATGAACTCAACACATCAAAGAGGCCCACGAGCAAAATTCAAAAAAAGCTCGCGCGCACGGTGGAAATACCAGCAGTAGACCACCACCTACTCCATTTGTGGGAGAGACGTAAAAGCTTCTTCAGACGGTGAAAAAAACAACGCCTCAACCGCACCTAGTTACGCAGCATAGCGGCCCTCTCAGAGGGAACCAATGCTTATAGAGCCCAGCTGGCTACCGAAGGATGGGTACAATTTTATAGCTCTTTACAAGACACTTTAGGCACAACACAAACGTGAACTCTAACGTAACATGCTGGAGCCCGAGCCAAAATGGCTGTGAGTAGAACACTGCTAACAACAGCGGACGAGTTCTTTGGTACAGACCAAGAGCTCATCCACGCTTTAGTCGCTCGCTATATAGGAGACCAACCTCACCCGCCTTGTAACATTCAGTATAGTGGGGCACCCAACCCAGAACTGGATGCTCCACTCACCACAGCAGAAGTTTTCTGAGCCGCGCAAGGAGCAAAAAAAACATACACGGCACAGGAGCCTGACAAATTTACAAGCGCAGTGATTAGGAACCTCAGTGGCGATATCTTGGACTATATTACCGACTACCTCAACCAACACTGCCGGGAACGAGGTCACGTACCTCTAGTGTTGAAGAAAGCAAATATCATAACTAGCTAAACCAGGAAAAACCCCAGCAATCAATGCCTTCCGTCCCATCTCGCTCACCTCTTCTTGGGCAAACTGTATGAAAAAGTCCTACAGAACAGCTTCGAAAATTACATCGAATTCAATCACCTTTTCCCACCTACCATGCTAGGCTTCAGGGCAGGACTGTCCACACAGGACGCCTTTCTTCTTGTGATAGAAGTCTTGTGCCGCATGCCTAAGGGTAGCGAACACCTAATTCTTGCACTCGACCTCAAGAGGGCTTTCGATAACATCTCACATGAGGCTGTACTCAACGGACTCAATGTCATAGGGTGCGGTGAGCGAATACTTGCATATGTCAAGTCCTTCCTCACTAACCGAACAGCCCCAATAGGCAGTGGACAGACCCGGTCAGATCCTATAGACATGCCTACCAAAGGAGTCCCTCACGGAGTAATAATATCATCATTGGTGTTTAACATAGCTATGCACAGACTCGCTCATGCCCTAGAGGAAGTCCCGATATTAGGCTACACCTTATATGCGGACGATATAACCCTTTGGGCTACATACGCCTCTCCAGGGCAGAAATAACTTAGACTTCAGGAGGCGGGCGACATAGTCTCTAGTTTCGCTAGGAACAGCAGACTTAGCTGCACCCCAGAAAAATCAAGCGTTATACGAGTTCACACTTCCCACTATAAAACGAGTGGACAAATAAATCTCAGCATGGAAGGCCACACCATTGCTGACGTCAGCAAACCCGAATTTTGGGTTTTTGGGTACAAAGCAATGGCACGGCTACACACACAATCACAACTATCACCATAAAACGTATCCCCATAAAGGAATGAAAGAGAGACACACCATAAGACTAGTCCAAGCCTTCGTCCTAAGTCGAATATCGTACGGCCTTCCCTACCACCACGTGAGCAAGTCCGAAGAATACCAAGTAGAATCTATCATACGCAGCGCGCATGAAGCTGCCTTGGGGCAGTCTACACGAACTCCGACTGAGAGGCTCTTGGCCTAGGGACTACATAACGCTTTTCGGAGCTCCAAACTGCGGTACTAGTTTCACAGAGAGACCACTTCAGCACTACCGCTGCAGGCAGAGCTACCTTATCCCGCATAGGCGTCCCACCGCATATAAATACAGGTGATGATATGGAGCACATGAGTAAAGAGTGTCGCAAGCACATAAGCACCAGACCGCTTACCAAGCAAATGCATCACGATACCCACCAAGTTCGTCGTTTGGGCACGATCAAATGGCTATGCCACCAGCGGGCACCCAAACCACATTAAATATACGTAGATGCTGCTACATACGCAAAATCACGTGATACAGCAGTAGCTGTAGACAAAGAACACCAGCCCCTCGCCCACGCATCTTTAACCACATCTTCAATAACATTTGCGCAGAGTGCAGACATAGCCTTCGCTATCCAGCATAAGGAGAGGAGAGGCCACTCCTTAAGCATAGTAACTGACCCTCAAGAGTCATGCCGCTTATTTATGACAGGCCGTTTACCTTCTACTACCCTTAGAAGGATCGACATTTGGGCGAGTTGGTACTGGTTGAACATCTTGAAGGGGCAGCGCAAAAAGACGATGACAAAAGGCAGGAACACACAGGACAGCGCTGAACTCACAACTAATTTTATTCGAAGGCATACATACACTTATGTGTTGTGTACATAAGTGTATGTATGCCTTCGAATAAAGTTAGTTGTGGGTTCAGCGTTCTCCTGTGTGTTCCTGCCTTCTGTCATCGTTTTTTTGCGCTGCCCCTTCAAGATGTACTACCCTTAGGTTGCTAGGCCGTAACTTACAACAACACCACACTGTAATATGGTGCCTTGGACACTCAGGCCTCGTAGGCAGCAAACTGGCTGATGCTCTTGCTCAGTAATCTATGTAACCGAGCGAAGTAGCCCGAGTAGCCGAGCGAAGTGTATAAGAGCTGTTTCTTACCAGTACTCACGTATGGGGCAGAATTGGAGGCTTGCGAAAAGGGTTCTACTTAAATTGAGGACGACGCAACGAGCTATGGAAAGAAGAATGATAGGTGTAACGTTAAAGGATAAGAAGACGTGGAATCGTCGATGGGTAGTGTGAAAACAAAATACGCTTCACTGATGGACGACTTCAATGCCAAGGTAGGCAAGAAGCAGGCTGGAGACAAGGCAGTGGGGGAATATGGCCTAGGCACTAGGAATAGCAGGGGAGAGTTATTAGTAGAGTTTGCGGAACAGAATAATATGCGGATGATCAATGCCTTCTTCCGCACGCGGGATAGCCGAAAGCGGACGAGGAGGAGCCCGAACGGCGAGAGTAGAAATGAAATAGACTACATACTCTGCGCCAACCCTGGCATCATACAAGATGTCGACGTGTTCAGCAAGGTGCGCTGCAGTGACCATAGGATGGTAAGAACTCGAATTAGCCTAGACCTGAGGAGGGAACGGAAGAAACTGGTACATAAGAAGCCGATCAATGAGTTAGCGGTAAGAGCGAAAATAGACGAATTCCAGATGAAGCTACAGAACAGGTATTCGACTTTGTCAGGAGGAGGACCTTAGTGTTGAACCAATGAACGACAATCTTGTGAGCATCATGAAGGAGTGTGCAATGGAAGTCGGTGGTAACTCTGTTACTCAGGATACCAGTAAGCTATCGCAGGAGACGAAAGATGTGATCAAGAAACGCCAATGTATAAAAGCCTCTAACCCTACAGCTAGAATAAAACTGGCAGAACTTTCGAAGTTAATCAACAAGCGTATGACAGCTGACATAAGGAAGTATAACATGGAAAGAATTGAACATGCTCTCAGGAACGGAGGAAGCCTAAAAGCAGTGAAGAAGAAACTAGGAATTGGCAAGAATCAGATGTATGCGTTAAGAGACAAAGCCGGCAATATCATTACTAATATGGATGAGATAGTTCAAGTGGGTGAGGAGTTCTATAGAGATTTATACAGTACCAGTTGCACCCACGACGATAATGGAAGAGAATATAGTCCGGAGGAATTCGAAATCCCACAGGTAATGCCGGAAGAACTAAAGAAAGTCTTGGGAGCTATGAAAAGGGTGAAGGCAGCTGGAGAGGATCAGGTAACAGCAGCTTTGTTGAAGGATGGTGGGCAGATTTTTCTAGAGAAACTGGCCACCCTGTATACGCAATGCCTCATGACCTCGAGCGTACCGGAATCTTAGAACAGCGCTAGCATAATCCTAATCCATAAGAAAGGGGACGCTAAAGACATGAAAAATTATTGACCGATCAGCTTACTGTCAGTTGCCTACAAAGTATTTACTAAGGTAATCGCAAATAGAATCAGGCACACCTTAGAATTCTGTCAAGCAAGGGACCAGGCAGGATTCCGTAAAGGCAACTCAACAATATACCATATTCACACTATCAATCAGGTGATAGAGGAATGTGCGCAATGTAACCAACTCTTATATATAGCTTTCATTGATTACGAGAAAGCGTTTGATTCTGTCGAAACTCAGCAGTCATGGAGGCATTACGGAATCACGGTGTAGACAGGCCTTACGTAAAAATACTGGAAGATATCTATAGCGGCTCCACAGCCACCGTAGTTCTCCATAAAAAAGCAACAAAATCCCAATAAAGAAAGGCGTCAGGCAGGGAGATACGATCTCTCCAATGCTATTCACAGCGTGTTTACAGGAGGTATTCAGAGGCCTGGATTGGGAATAATTGGGGATAAAAGTTAACGGGGTGAGGGTACAAACGCGAGTTAATGACGCGCTCCGCCCTACACAATATCGAACTAGATGCCCGTGGTGCGCCGGTACACCAATCCTTTCCTACATTTCGTGGACGTGTGAAAGAATGCCGCCAGAGTTAGCTATTCAGATTTAGACGAACAAAAAACAATGATTATCGGAGTAGTGGGAGGTACAGCTCACAAGCTCGGACCTGGGGATGCAAAGGACGCTCCTCCAGCAAGTCCCTCGGGCGGCCAAGGCCAGTGGAGCGCGCGACTAAAGGAGCCAACCACCGCTCTTTGATCCCTTTTTCTCCACTCCTTTTCTTAATAAAGTTTTACTACTACTTCTTGAGCGGACAGTTGTGCCGCGATTTTGAGTGTATTAGGAGGACTTCTTCCCCGCCGTACACAGTTGCCCCTCTGCTGCCTTGGGCGCGATTGAATACGGCGCGATTCCACCCCGCCTTCCTCCCTTGCGCGCGCAACATTGAGCCACCGTCCTTCTCGGCTAATATTTGTGTGCTTTCATAACACCCTCTCCATAGGCGATTGGCGGAGATGCTGTCGCACTTTTTACTTTCCAGGGAGCATAACTGCCACAGCAATGTCGGCACCGACAGTGGAAGTTCGCCTGGAAGCAATAGGCAATAAAGATGCCTTTTACGCCAAGAGTTGCCATAGGTTTCAATTTGAAAATAGTAGGCCTATTGTGAATCCCATACGGACAAATATTCAACGGGGCGAAAATCCGCTGTCGTGCGATTGTCGATTGATGGTAGGGCTGTGAAGTTCATCGTTCTTTATTCGTTAGGCGATTCCGGAATCGTTGCACGTAAAAGTCCTGAATACACAGTTGTGGACGATCGCAGAATCTCACAAGGTACAGCTGCCTCGAACCACGCCGTTACAGAAATGGCGGACGTGGCCAGTTTTGTCAGATAACTATGGATTTTAAATTTCTTCTTTTTCAATGTAGGAACCGAGTAGTGCGGGAAAGGTCACCAAAAAACGAGATGAATGTTTGCGTACATTGAAGTGGTAAAAGAATAACATATGTACATATTCTTTAAGAACTTCAAGAAGTATTTGGCGGATCTGCCATGGATAATAAGGCACATGAAAAGCTCTTCATCACACAGAAGAGATATATTCCTGCTTTTGTTTACTTAGATTCAGTTTCAGGCTGCTTTCTGTAGATGCCAGCTGAATAAATCTAGGGTTGCGATGGAATGATATGCTGACTAAGCATTGATGCTGTAGAGAAGATGCCCGTATCGCCAGCACAAATGACTTACCTCACTTACTCATCTACGCTAGCAATGGGATTGATATACAAAATAAATAAAAATGAGCATAGCAGTCTTCGCTGGGGTACTCCTAGATTAACTAGTTTCGTACTTGTTAATTTCTAAATACTGCAGGTGGTATTGCAAGTAGGATGTTAATGAATGCTACAATGTAGTGATGAAGTTTTTTACAGGCTATCCAAATCTTTCGTTAAGCAGCCAAAAACACCGGGTGTCAGCAAAGGTCGACAACTTGTCTCGGCGTCGATGGCTGAACTTTGGGTGAATAATTATTAGAGGTCTCCAACTTCGTCATTTGATGACGTGAAAGCTTTGTGAAGACGTCCATGCAAGCTCCGGCCCTGTCTTTATCCCTTTGCTTCTATATTCACACTCAGATTTTTTTTTTTTTTTTATTTATCAATACTGCAATCCCCATTGGGGATTTTAGCAGGGTGGGAAACAATACATATGTAAGAATACTATAGTATAGGCAACGAAAACAATACAAGTCAGGTTAACGGAGCTTAAACATAGCAGTGGCACAGCAAGAAAACAAATTGTTACTCAATACTTGAAACAAACGCCGAAAGGGATGATTTTAAAACTTGGTCATTGGTTAGATGATTCCATTCAACGATTGTTCGAGGAAAGAAGGAATACTTAAAACAATTATTACGTGTACTAAATGGGGTTATTGTTCGGCTATGTCGCTGTCTAGTAGCATAACCAGATGAAAAAGTAATTATTCCCGTGAGATCTGTCTTATAATGACCGTTAATAAGTTGAAAAAGAAATTTTAGTCGTGATACACGATTTCTTTGCATTAATGGTGGCAGGTTTGCTTTTGTTAAGAGGTATGTCACTGAAGTGCGTCCGAAGTTGTTATAAATGAAACGAGCTGCTTTTCTTTGCACCATTTCTATCTTGTTAGTGCCAGTTTTAGTAAAAGGGTCCCAAATTACACATGCATAGTCTAGCATCGGTAAAACTACAGCTTTATATGCGAGTAGGCGTACAGTGGGAGTAGAAAGTTTCAAAGCCCTTCTTAAAAAATAAAGCTTGCGGTTAGCATTAGATACTACATATTCAAGGTGCTTAGCCCAAGTGAGGTCATTTGTGATCCAGAGTCCTAGATACTTATAATGTGTTACTTCGGAAATATTTATGCTCTTGTTGTCGACTTCTTTACTTCTCTGTAGTGGGCTTCCTAAATTCTCTATTGCTCACTTCATTACATGACTATATCTAGCTTCAATTTTCAATTCCTGCCTTCTTCCCTCTTGTTGTGCTTGTCCGTACGGGTACCTACCCAGTGCCAACCACCTTTTCTGGGTGTATTTACCAAGAATGTTCCCATAATCGACACGGCACGAGCCGCACAGCGCCACACTGCTCCCGGAGTTGACAAAATCACCAATGCCATGATTAGAAACCTGAGCCCGATGCACATCCAGGACTTGACCGAATACCTAAACGAGGAACTCTGGAGCAAGGGCCACGTACCGAACGAGTAGAAACACGCGGAAATCGTGACCATTCCCAAACCCGGCAAGAAACCCGCGATCGACACCCTGCGTCCCATCTCACTGACTTCGTGCCTCGGCAAGCTGTACGAGAGGGTCATCGAAACCCGCCTCCAAGATTACATAGAGGACGGTGACCTCTTCCCGCACACCATGCTTAACTTCAGGCCGGGACTTTCTGCTCAAGATGCGTTCCTAATCCTAAGGGAAGAAGTTCTCAAGGCCATCCCGAGGGGAGGAGAACACCTCCTGCTCACACTCGACCTAGAAGGGGCCTTCGATAACATCTCCCACGAGGCCATTCTCAAGCGACTGAACGACATCAGCTGCGGGGAGCTCATATTTATTTACGTGAAATCGTTCCTGACGGGCCGGACGGCAACCATCGGAATAGGCAAGACTCGATCGGATACGATCGACGTTCCGAACAAAGGAACACCGCAAGTGGCGATAATCTCCCCGATTCTATTCAACGTCGCGATGCTAGCGCTGACGAAAGAGCTGCGGAAGATCCCCTACCTAGGTTACGCCTTGTACGCAGACGACATCACGCTCTGGGCCACCAAGGGCTCCCTAGCGCGAAAAGAGGCGACCCTTCAAAAGGCCGCGACGGCACTGGAGAGATTTGCGGCAGCGAGCAGGATGCGTTGTGCGCCCGAAAAGTCCGAGGTGATCCGGGTGTACGGAGGAGGAATCTACAAGTCTCCCGGCCCTATCGACCTCTATCTTGAGGGCCAGAAGATCACGGAAGGCAATAAGACTAGGATTCTGGGTTTTTGGATCCAGAGCAACGTGAAAGCCTCCCACACCATCCAAACCCTAAGGTCTGCCACCAACCAGATCTCGCTGATTATAAAACGAATTACAAGAAGCCGCAAGGGCATGCGAGAAGAGGACACGCTTCGCCTCGTCCAGGCTCTGGTGATCAGCAGAATAACGTATAGCATGCCGTATCACTATCACTCGCTAAACAAACGCGACCAAGAACAAGTCGACGCCATCATCAGATGCGCGTACAAAACGGCCCTAGGTCTCCCAGTCACCACCTCAAACGAGAAGTTAGCGGCCCTTGCGATCCGCAACACCTTCGCTGAGCTGTCGGACGCGGTTATGGCTTCGCAAAACACCAGACTACAGAAGACGGCGGCGGGCAGAGCCATCCTCCACCGGACTGGAACGGCAACGGAGCTCCGTGCCCTCGATGGCCAACGATCACTCCCGCCTGAGGTCAGAGGCAAGATCAAGGCGAACCCGATACCGAAGCACATGAGTCACGAACTCCATGAAGGACGACGCAAAGCTCGCGTCGACAGACAGCGCCCACAATTCAAGGGTGACCCGTACGTAACGTACGTGGACGTGGCGGCGTACCCTGTAGGGGGCCTCTTCGCGGTAGCCGCCGTGAACAGGAGAGACAACTCCTTGACCCTCGCGGCCTCGGTAAGGGCAGAGACCCCAGCTGCGGCTGGACCATAGCCGCGGCGCTAGTAATAAAGCAAGAAGACAGGGTAGGCAGGGAAGTCCATGTCGTTACCGACTCGCAACAGGCCTGCCGCAACTTTACGAACGGACGAACACCGCTGCTGGCGGCTCAGATTCTAGGCCCGAGGCTGCAAGTATACCATCAAATCACGTGGACGCCGGGCCACGCGAGTCTGGAGGGGAACGAAAGGGCGAACGCCCTAGCTCGAGCGCTAATCAACCGAGCGGGGCAAGACCAATCGTTTCATCAATCCCCAGCCTTTACCTCCATGCCCCTGCCATGCAATTACTGCTACCGGCTCGAGATTCAGCGACTCAACCGCAGGATTTATCCTCCGACTCGCAAAAAGCTCAGCACTGAAGATGTCGTAGCTCTCCGACTTAATCAGATCAACAAATTTCCGAACCTACACATATACAGTAAAATGTTCCCACATACATATCGCGGCATGCGCCCCTGGTGCGGCGACACACGCCCTACACTCTTTCACATCTCGTGGGGGTGCGAGGGCGAACCTCAACACTTACAGACTCCTAGCACGTCATTTGAGCGGTGGGAGGTACAGCTGACCGGCGATACCCTGGCGGGACAAGAAGCTCTCGTCCAGCAAGTACGTCGAGCAGCCATGGCCAGTGGAGTCCTGGAATGAGGACACCACCCACTCGACCTCAAGAGCAACCACCTCGATGGTCCGAATAAATGTTTTCTCTCTCTCTCTCTCTCTCTCTCTCTCTCCCACATAATCGGCGCCGCATGGCCAGTTGTACACATCCAGTGACCCGAGTTATCTGCTCGAATGCATACTCAGCGGCGTAATTATTATATAGTCGCAAGGCAGCAGAAAGAAGCCCCGCAAAGTGCGGTGAAGAATTAAGGAAACTTTCATTTTGATTGTGTAATTTGCTGGGCCAGTCGGCGCATGATGACAGTATTCCCTTCATTTTATTAACCGCGGAGATTCAAAGCGGGCCAACAAATGTTTGAAAAGAACACGAACTCTGGCAAATTAAATGTTCTGCGCTGTTTACGCTCAATAAGAATACCTGGCGGTAGTGTTGACGGCGAATGATTATGCTTCTTAGAGTTTACTGCACTACGAGGGTGCTAAGGTGATAAATGTTACAACGCGTGCACCACTTGCATTTATCTATCGAGTACACCGAATACGCAGCAAGACATATTTGCCTGAGGCACTGTTCACCACCTGCCTGACAGCTAGCACGGTCATTGCGTCACAGGTGCATCGCATCGTGATACAAGTTTGTAATAAAATGCGGGCCTTTATGAGCCAAACTCGAAATCTGATTATGAGATATGCTGTAGTGGGGGCCTGCGGGTTAGTTTTGATCATCTGGGGTTCTTTAACGCGCACTGAAATTTAAATACAACTGCATTTTAACATTTCGCCCTCGTCAAAATGCAGCCGCCGTGGTAAATATCAAACCCGCAACCTCAAGCAACGCCCAAGCTACGACGCTACAGGCGGGCACAGAATTTCATTTGCTTGGAGGCTGCTAGGCTTGTGTCGCCTTGACGCTGTTGTATTTTAATTCGGCTTAGCGTCTGCACTCGCGGCGTCATCTCTTTGTTGGACAAGTTTGCAAGGTTTTTATTTCTCAGAAATAGCACAAATGTACCGTATTGTACTTTGAATAACATTTATTCAGTGTGTCCACAACTCTTGCCATGTCTAGTAAAGGCGCTTCGTTTATTCAAGAGAACACAAACGAGGCATCCTTCCTCACGCCGCGATTCCCCTCTCATGTGCTCCTTCCATGTATGGGAGCAGTTATGAGTGGCGAATGGCAACGCTGCTATTAACTCGTTTCGTGTCTGTGTCGGCGGTTCCCATTCTCGGCCTTCTCTCTCTACCTCCTCTCTACCACTGCATTTACCTGTTATCTAGGCTCGACAGAAAGAGTCGGGCGCGTCCATTTGACACACTGTGGCGGCATATAAAAAGGGATAAAATTTTCTATGAATAATTTTCACAACTAATAACTTTTGAGCTTCGCTATGGGTCTTTATTGAAGAACACACATATATATAATGGTTTATTTCATATTTATCACAATATTTTAGTAGCTTCTGCCACTTCTATACCATTCTTTTCATTCAGATATCACCACCCTGCGTACCTGGGTGTGCGGTAATATTCACAAGTTCTCAGTTCTTACGCACACCGTATAAATGCGGGTTAAAACTTTTTATGCTGAAGATCTCACGTCTGCTATTATTTCGTTTTATCGAGTACCGTTCGTCTTACTGCTTTCACTTAGGAACTATTTATTCATCAAAAAAGTTAGTTTTTCATGTTGCTTCATTGAAAAAGTCCTCGACGATGACAACAGTTAGCCAAATGCGCTGTCTTCTCACCTCTATGGAAGCAAAGATAGGCAATAAGAGCATTGCTTGCGCTTTGAACTCAAGACAGTGTTGCGACGTAATCTGGTTTCTTATAAAGAAACCGACCATTTCAAAACGCCGCAATACAAACTGTGGCTGAAGTCTCAGGCGGCGAATGTACGTCTTCAGCAAATGAGAGAGAGAGAGAGAAAGAAAGAAACGTTTATTATACGAAACAGTGTCCCGAGCGAGGCCGGGTATCACCCTAAGGTGGGAAGGCTCCTTAGTCCAGGCCCCGGCGCCGAGTTGTCCTCGCTTTCCAGGTCCCCGAGGGTTAGCTTGGCTTCCCACGTTTCAAATAGGTCGTTTGCTTCTCTTGCTCGTTTTGCGTGCCTCTCTGGTTGCATTTCGCTGCTTTCCTGCCACGGGCATTCGAGGAGCAAGTGTGCCAAAGTGTCGGGTACGTTGCAGAGTGGGCAGAGGTAGCCGTAGAGCGTCGGGTAGAGGCGACGCATTATCGTTCCGTGCGTGTAGGTATTACTTCGCAGGCGTCTGAGGATCAGGCTTTCCGATCCTCTGCAGCAAATGAAAAAATAATTTCGGAAAAGAAAGAAGCGAGAAGATACAGGAAACGGCGTGACACGCTCGGCCAAAATAAAAAATATCAGCTTAAGGTTATGTCATGTGCAGCAAAACAATTTCTTGAGTTCTAATACGATTAAGCTAAAGAATTTCTTCTCCAGTGAACTGTACCGAAAGAGCATGAAGTATGCAAAGAAAACACCATGATTGCGTTGACACTATAGTAGGCCTTGTCCGCACTTAAACTTTTAATGCCATTCACAAAAAAAGCGGGGCTCGGCATTCCTATCTTTTTTTTTCTAGATGACCATATATTGCTGTCATGCGCAGCGTGGAAAGTGCAACAACGCACACCACGGAAAACACAGAACTTCACAACAACGGTGTACATAATTCATCATCCGAAATGACAGGAGATGCTGGCTTTCTGGAATGTAACCATACGTTCACACGCTTCTTCAGAAAGGCCGCGGCGGCTGCATACCGATGGGGGTAGAATACGCAAGCGCTCGGATACCGTATATTTCGTTAACATTAAAGAACTTAACATTAAAGTGGCAGAAATTATTCTGGAGCTCCGGTCCCTATCCACCAACTGCGGCATCCCGCATTATCAGATCGCGGTCATCGCCCGTAGAACCCCTACACGTCTTTTTTTTCAACGTTTATCTTTATTAGGTAAAGGAGTGAGCAAATGTTAGGATGACTAATGACACGCTATGTTTTGACACAACCATATGCTCTGAGAAACGCTTTCACAGAAGCGGAAAAAAACACAGACTTTCTAAATAACAGCTATCTATATTTTTATTTAAATATCACCAATGTCGTCAATCCGGAGCTGTGCTTGCAAGAAAACCAGTTTATTTGCAATCTAGTTTCTCCTTAATATGAAGCTTTAGGTTGCGGGCTTCTAACAAATTCCTTGGACAAAATTTGATCAGGTCATCACGTCATCATCATCATCAGCCTGGTTACGCCCACTGCAGGGCAAAGGCCTCTCCCATACTTCTCTAACTACCCCGGTCATGTACTAATTGTGGCCATGTTGTCCCTGCAAACTTCTTACTTTCCTCCGCCCACCTAACTTTCTGCCGCACCCTGCTACGGTTCCCTTCCCTTGGAACCCAGTCCGTAACCCTTAATGACCATCGGTTATCTTCCCTCCTCATTACATGTCCGGCCCATGCCCATTTCTTTTTCTTGATTTAAACTAAGATGTCACTTACCCGCGTTTGTTCCTTCACCAAATCTGCTCTTTTCTTATCCCTTAACGTTACACCCATCATTCTTCTTTCCATAGCTCGTGGCGTCGTCCTCAATTTCAGCAGAACCCTTTTGGTAAGCCTCCAGGTTTCCGCGCCATGCGTGAGTACTGGTAAGACACAGCTGTTATACATTCTTCTATTGAGGGATAGTGGCAACCTGCTGTTCATGATTTGGGAATGCCTGCCAAACGCCCCCAGCCCATTCTTATTCTTCTGGTTAGTTCACTCTCATGATCCGGATCCGTGGTCACTACCTGTCTTAAGTAGATGTATTCAATTACCACTTCCAGTGCCTCGCTATCTATCGTAAACTGCTGTTCTCTTCCGAGACTGTTAAACATTACTTTAGTTTTCTGCAAATTAATTTTCAGACCCACCCTTCTGCTTTGCTCTCTAGGTCAGTGAGCATGCATTGCAATTGGTCTCCTGAGTTGCTAAGCAAGGCAATATCATCAACCAATCTCAAGTTGCTAAGGTATCCTCCATCGACTTTTATCGCCAATTCTTCCCACTCAAGGTCTCTGAATACCTCCTGTAAACATGTTGTGAATAGCATTGGAGAGATCGTATCTCTCTGTCTGACGCCTTTCTTTATTGGGATTTTGTTGCTTTCTTTATGGAGGACTACGGTGGCTGTGGAGCCGCTATAGATATCTTCCAGTATTTTTACATATGGCTCATCTACACCCTGATTCCGTAATGCCTCTATGACTGCTGAGGTTTCGACTGAATCAAATGCTTTTTCGTAATCAATGAAAGCTATCTATAAGGGTTGGTTATATTCTGCACATTTCACTATGACCTGATTGATAATGTGAATATGGTATATTGATGAGTAGCCTTTACGGAATCCTGCCGGGTCCTGTGGTTGACGGAAGTCTAAGGTGTTCCTAATTCTATTTGCGATTACCTTAGTAAATACTTTGTAGGCAACGCGGACTAAGCTGATCGGTCTATAATTTTTCAAGTCTTTGGCGTCCCCTTTCTTATGGAATAGGGTTGTGTTAGCGTTTTGATTAGGTATGTAGATTTAAAAATGAAGTAAAAAAGACGCATACCACAACCTATAGCGAAAACTATAAAGAGCACAAACTACCGACTTCCGACAGTTTGCACCGTGAACACATTCCCGCATTCCGGAGATGTCTTTTTGCCTCGATGCGACATGCTCGTGAATTGCGATATTTCTAGTGGTCGAATTCGACCGTACGTGCCGTGCGTATTTCGGCGGGAAGCATTCGACACCTTTTACTCCTTCAACCGCCCCGCAATACATGCGAGGGAATGCGTCGTCAACTGTCACGATTGGGGTTGTGCATGAACGCTGACGACCGCTGCTGGTCGCTGGCGTACCTCCAGTGTCAGCGGGCCACTGGAGGTACGGAGGTAAATACTGGAGGTAAATACACTGGAGTTAAATACCTGGCACACCTTGATCCCTTCTGGCCACTTTTCTCCACCATACGACCGTTTAACAGACATTGTTGTTCCACAAACACCGTTTCCAATCTAGCCATACATCCTCACTTACGTTGTGTATTTACCCGCTGGCCTGACGCAATGACTCGCTGTGACACCACGGTGGAGTACGTCGCCATGACCTTCTAGATATTTGAATTGCTCGTTACGGCATGCCTGACGACCAACAGCGGGGCACAGTGTGTATCAACGATCTTTTCCAACTCCGCCTCGCCATCTCGGAGTGATGACCGTGCGAACTAATGCTTACCAGCTAATGGTGTGGTACATTATATTACCCACCAAGTGAAAGCATCACTGCGTCCACAAGGTTCATATGTTCCATGGCAACAGCGATATCTTTTGGTTCTCCTGGCTATTTGTACCTGTGTCATGGAAGAGGGTCAGTGCTCGTGAGCAGATCTAGGCTTCGGTACGACGCTTCACCGACCTGAAAAGTTGTTTCGCTCAATAAGTGCATCTGCTGGCATGAAATCCTTCGCTAGCCGTCGTAGAACTGCAATAACTACCTTCGTTATTCCGCCGCTTTGTCATGGCCGCATAACTACTTACATGAGCCCACTCTTATTCCAGACTTCCAACGTATTGATCCTCCACGACGCTATCCGCGCACCGTTGCATGTACCGCACGACGGTCCTTTCTAAGTCGTAAGCACTTAACTATTCTACTTATGGGACGAGAAAAGATTCCTTCCACGGTTCGCGTCAAGGCAGCCCAGGTCCACAACGCGATTCCGCCGACCCAGTCTGCCTTAAGCCTCGCAGCCCCACAAGTCCCCTTCATTCAAAAACAATCTCCACGACCGCTCCCCATGAGTGCTTTAGCGCGTACCAAACTGTCGGATAATATTGAAGTCGTACTTCTGGAGGCGGATAATCCACCGACAAAGGCGTCCAGACAATTTCTTGAGCATGGAACGCCAACACATTCCGTTACGATGGCAAAATGCCGGCTGTTAAGATAAGGTTGAAACTTTTGCCGACCGAACGACAGCTAGACGTGTTGATGCTGTAATAATTCTTCATGTTTGTCCGTACGCGGCTTGCGTACGCGACAACCCTCTCAAGTAAAGACTAATCACGCTGTACATGAATGCCACCGATGATGTGACCACTAGCGTCCGTATGCAGGAGGGTTGTTGCGCTTCCATGAAAGTGGCGAAGTACTGGTTCAGATGTCAAGGCGTTTCTCTGGTGGGTAAACGCTTATTCACACTCTGGATACCACTCAAAGGCAACACCACAACCGAGTAATTTGCATTGAGTTGCCGCTATTGAGGCAAAGCCCCGTGTGAATCGGCGAATATAGGAAGCGAGGCCAAAGAAACCGCGCAAATCTTAGGCCCTTTGGGGGCGAGAGAAATGAAGAAACGCTAAAAACACTTCGGGATTAGTACGAATGTCAAATATTCAGGCATGTAAATTATAAAAATACAAGCCTCAGCCTGCCGCAGCCTTGTCTCTACAGGGTGACCCAGCAATCATGCACCAATATTTAAAAATATGCAAATGATACGTAGCTACACAGAACCAAGGTAATGTTGTTTGCCGCCGCTTGGAGATACTTGGATAGTATTTTCCATTCCGCCAAATATAATTGTCTTCAATATACTGCTCAACTTCTCAAGTATATTACATTTAATGTGTCGATAAGAAATTGGAGACCAACATAGAAAACACCCGATAAAACTTCATGCTGCTCACTATGGGCTACATAAAAGTTTTGCGAGCCTGAAAGAAGCGTGCGAACACACGCAACGTTTCTCGACCGGATAGTTGCACAGCAATTTTGCTTGTATTCGTACGGATTCTTCCCTGTCGTACACCGCCGCCCCTTTGCTGCCTTGCGTGCGATGGAAGACGGCGCGGTTCCACTCCATCTTCCTCCCTTGCGCGCGCGATGTCGAGCCACCATCCTTCTCGACTAACCTTTGTGTGCTGTCACTCGCACCATCTGCATACGGCGCTTGGCCGTGATGCTGTCCCACTATTGACCTTCCAGGGAACTTAACTGCCCCAGCAATGTCGGCGCCTACGACGAAAATTCGCCTGGAAGCATATAAGCAATAAAGATACATTTTGCGCCAAGAATTGGCGTAGGTTTTAATTTGATTATTGAAGGCCCTTCAGGAATCCCCTGAGGACAAATATCCAACTGGGCGCAAATCCGCTGGCGTGGGAGCGTCGGTTATTGGTAGCGCAGCGAAGTTTATTGTTCTTTATTCGCTAGGCGATTCCGGAACTCTTGCTCTTAAGAGACCTCAATAACCAATTGGGGACGATCGCTGAACCTCACATGGTACAGCTGCCTTTAACCACGCCTCTACCAAAATGGTGGATGTGGTCAGTGTCGCCAGATAACTGTGCATATTGAATTCCCTCTATTCCAATGCAGGAACCGAGTGGTGCAGCAAAGCTCACCAAAAAAATAGATCAACGTTTGCGTACAATGAAGTGGTAAAAAAATAATATGTGTGCAGATTCTTCAAGAACTTAACGTATTTGGCTGCTCAGCCATGAATAATGAGGCACATGAAAAGCTCTTCGTCAAGCGGATGAGACACTCCTGCTTTTGTTTACTTAGAGTCAGTTTCAGACTGCTTTGTGTTGACCCCAGCTGAATAAATCTAGAATGATGTTGGAATGATTTGCCGGCTCAAGATTGATGCTGCTAGAGAACAGGCTGTTCGTATCGTCAGCATAAATGTCCACCCTCACTCACTCATGTACGCTAGCAATGTGTTTGATGTACACAATAAATTAAAATGAGCATAAAACTCTTCCCTGAGGTACACCTAGAATAAGTACTTTCTTACTTGTTAATTTCTAAATAGTGCAGGCAGTATTGCAAGGAGGATGTTAATGAATGGCATAATGTAATGATGAAGTGTTTCCACAAAGGCCTGGTGACTAAGGCTGTCGAAAGCATTCGATAAGCAGCCAAAAACACCGGGTGTTATGAAAGGTCAACAACCATGGCGTGCATGGCTGAACTTTGGCTGAATAATTCTTAAAGGTCTCCAACTTCGTAATTTGGTGATGTGCAAGCTGTATGATGACGTCAATGCTAGCTCCGTCCCTGTGTTCATCCCTTTGCTTCTATATTCACACTCAGATGATATTTTTGTCGACTTTACTTCTCTGCAGCGGGCTTCCGAAGTTCTCTATTGCCGACTTTATTACATGAGCGAGCTTCAATTTTCTAATCCTGCCTTCTTGCTTCTTGTTGTAGGTGTCCGTTCGGATACATACCTAGAGGCAGACACCTGTTCAGGGTGTATTCACCAAGAACGTTCAAATAATCAGTGCCACATGGCCAGTTGTACAAATCCAGTGACCCGAGTCATCTATTCCAGCACATACTCAGCGGCCGAAGTTATGTAGTCGCAAGGAAGCAGAAGCAATCCGAAAGATCGCGGAAAAATTAAAGAAACTTTCACTTTACTTGTGTGATTTGCTGTGCCATACGGCGCATGTTGACAGTATTCCCTTCATTTTATTAACCGCGGAGATTCGATGCGCGGTAAGAAGTGTTAGAAGAAAGCACGAACTGTGGCACATAAACGTTTTCTGCTCTTTACGTTCATTGAGAATAATTGGGGGTGGCGTTGACGGCGAATGATTATGCTCTTTAGAGTTTAGTGCACTACGAGAGTGCTGAGGTGTTAAATGTTAGATGGCGCGCACCACTTGCATTTCTCCTTGTAGCACACTGAACACACAGCGAGACATGCTTGCTTGAGGCCCTCCTCATAGCCTGCGTAACCTTAAGCACTGTCATTGCATCACAGGTGCATCGCATCGTGATACAAGTGCGTGATAGAATGCGGGGCTTTACGTGCCAAAACAAAATCTCATTATGCTTTACGCTGTAGTGGTGGTCTCCGGGTTAATTTTGATCATCTGGGGTTCTTTAACGCGCTATAAGATCTACATTCAGATGCGTTTTAACATTTCGCCCTCATGAAAATGCAGCCGTCGTGGTAAAGATCAAACCAAAACCTCAAGCAACGTCCAAGCCACGACGCTACATTGGCGGGTACAGAATTTCATTTCCTTGGAGGCTGCTAGCATTGTGTCGTCTTGACGCTGTTGCATTTTAATTCGGCCTTGAGTCTGTGCTCGCTGCGTCATCTCTTTGTTGGACTAATTTGCAACGTGCTTTTTTTTTTCAGAAATAGTACAGATGTATATACCTGTACCTTGAATTATTATACCTTGAACTCTTGCCATGCTTGGTATTGATGTTTCTTTTATTCATGGGACCACAAACTAGGCATCCTTTCTCACTGCGCGTTTTCCCTCTCCTGTGCTCCTTCTATGCATGCGAGCACCCACGAGGAGCGAATGGCAAGGCTCCTCTTAACTCCTTTCGTGTCTGTGTCGCCTGTGCCAATACACAGCCCTCTCTCTACCTCCTCTCTTCCATTCTATTTACCTGACAGAAAAATCTATTTACCTGACAGAACAGCTTGACAGAAAAGGTCAGGCGCATGAATTTTCGACACCGCAACGGCAAGGGATAAAACTGTCCATGAATAATTTTCACAAATAATAATTTTTCATTCATTCATTCATTCATATTTATTTCCTTAAAGACCCCCGAGGGGGTATTACATAAGGGGTGGGGTTTTTTTGTTAGACAGAATAATGTTGATAACGATCAGTGCGATGTTAGATTTGATATGCTATGCATGAAGCTCGATGGGCAGGTGATAGTGGCGGTGCTGCGAAAAAGGCCGTTCCAGTGTTATGCTGCTCTGGGAAAAAATGAAGCAGAAAATGTTTTAGTGCGGGCACGTAAGCGATAAACTTGCAACGAACGACCAGTGCGGTGAGATATGTGAGCTGCAGGAATAATGTAAGGAGCGCAATTAAGTGGCGGGTGAAAGGACTTGTGAAATAGAGAGAGGGTTGCAATGCGTCAGCGACAGGACAAAGGTGATAAGTTGCACTCGGCTTTGAGGGATGAAGCACTGATTTCATATGAATACGAAGCATGAATGAATCCAGCAGCACGATTTTGAACGGATTCCAGGGTATTAGTGAGACCTACTTCGGGTGAGTTCCCTATGGGAGATGCGTACTCCAACTTAGCCCTCACTAATGATTTATAAGCAAGTAGTTTTACGTGTCTCGGAGCGTTACGTGAATGGCGTTTTAAGAAACCCAAAGTTCTGTTAGCTGATGACGTGACTTTAGCAATGTGCGTGTTCCAAGACATATTGTTAGATAAGGTAACTCCAAGCTATTTATACGTGCTTACTGATCCAACTGGGATGTTAGCTATGTTATAAGTGAAGTGAAGGGGAATTTTACGACGAGGGAATGTAATGAGCTTGCATTTAGTAGCGTTTAGGGACATTAGCCAGTCATCACACCATTCTAGTATGTGGTCGAGATCTTGTTGTATAATCATATGGGCAGATGGGCTAGTAATGGTCCGGTAGATAACGCGGTAGATTTTTGAGCTGCAGTACGGTTCTTTATTGAACAAACCACATATATTATAATTTATTCCAGATTTACGCTAATATTATAGAAGCTTCTGTCGATACTATAGAGTTCTCGATCTTCAGATATCACCGCCCGTGTGTGTACCCCGCTGTTCGGTAATATCCACAAGTTCTCGGTTCTTACGCATACGGTACTTGCGGTTTGAAGCTTTTTATGGTGCACAGCCCTTACGTCTGTTATTATTTGGTTTCATCGATAGCTATTCTTCTTACTCCTTCCATTTCAAAACAACTTATTCATCAAAAAAGTTTCTTTTTCACACTGCTTCATAGAATATGTAAGCATCGATGTCAACAATTATCCAAAATGCGCAGTCTTCTCACTTCTATGGAAGTAAAGATAAAAATTACATTATTGCTCGCGCTTTGAACTCATGACAGTGTTGCGACACAATCTGTTTTCTTATAAGCAAAGAGACCATTTCACCACCCCGCATTACAAACTGTGCTTCAAGTCCCATGCGTGCAATGTACGCATTTAGCAAATGAAGCAAATAACTTCGAAATGAGAAAGAAATTAGAAGATACACGCAACGGTGTGACACCCTCGAAGACAAAAAAAAATAAGCTTAATGTCATGTCAAGCGCAACGAAATAATTTCTTCAGTTGTGCTACCATTAAGCTAAGGAATATTTTTTTTCGGTGAACTGTATCGAAAGTTCGTGAAGTATGCAAAGAAAACAGAATGATTACGCCGACACTGTTTTACGCGTTGTCTGCACTTAAATGTTTCGATAACATTCACGATGTAAAGCGGGGCCCGAGCTTGCTATCAGTTTTTTTGTTTTTGCCTAGATGACCGTACCTCGACGTCAAACGCAGCGTGGAAAGAGCAAAAACACATCACGGAAAGCACAGAACGTCATTAGTGCGTTGTGTATACTTCATGATAAGAAAGGACAGCGGATGCTGGCTTTCTGGAATGTAGCCGTACTTTTGCACGCTTCTTCAGAACGGCTGCGGCGTCTGCATTCCGATGGGGTTGGTATCCAAAAGCGCTCGGGTACCGTATATTTCGTTGACTTTAAAGAACTTGAAGTGGTAACAATAATTCTGGATCCCCGGCGCCTATCCCCCGACTGCGGCATCCCGCATTATCACATCGCGGCCATTGCCCGTAAAACCCCTACATGTATTTTTTCTTAACCTTTCTCTTGATTAGCAAAAGTAATGACGTGGGCCGAGGAGGCACAAGCATGCAAATGTTAGGAACAGTAAGGACACCCTATATTTTGACACTTCCACATGCTCTGAGAAACGCTTTCGCAAAAGCAGAAAAAAACACATACTTTCTAACAGTTACTTTAGTTATATTTTTCTTTAAATATCACCAATGTCGTCAATCCGGCGCTGTGGTTTTCGACAAAACGATTTCTTGATTTTCCGACCAAGTTTCTCCTAAATAGGAAGCTTTAGGCAGGGAGCTTGTAACAAATTCCTTGGACAAAACTGTATTAGGTTTGTAGATATTAAAAAGAAGTTAAAATAAAGTCCCGTGCCACGACCTAAAGCGGGAACTATACAGCGCACAGCCTACCACCTTCCAGCAGTTTGCACCGTGAACACATTCCTGCGTTCCGGAGACGTCTTTCTGTCTCGCCGCGACATGGCCATGAATTACGTTATTTTTACTGGTCGTATTCGACCGTACGCGCAGTGCAAATTTCGGAGGAAGCCTTCGACGCCTTTTACAACTCCTAACGCCCCCAAGTACGTGCGAGGCAACGCGTCAACTGCCGCCATTAGGGTTGTGCATGAACGCTGACGACCGCTGCTGGTCGCGGGCGTACCTCCAGTGTCAGGGGGCCACCGTTACCTGGTACACCTTGATCCCTCCTGGCCACTTTTCTCCACCTCACGACCGTTTCAGCCACCTCAACAGACACTGTTGTTCCACAAACACCGTTTCCAATCCAGCCAAACATCCTCACTTACCTTGGGTATTTACCCGCTGGCTGGAGGCAATGACTGGATCTGACACCACGGCGGAGTATGTCGCCAACTCCGTAGACATTTTAATTGCTCGTTACGGCATGCCTTACGGAAAGCACTCGATGAGCAGCCAAAAACGCCGGGTGTTAGGAAACGTCCACAACCTGTCACGGCGTCGATGGCTGAACTTTGGGTGAATAATTCTTAGAGGTCTCCAACTTCGTCGTTTGATGACGTGAAAGCTCTATGATGACGTCAATGCAAGCTCCGGTCCTGTCTTCACCCCTTTGCTTCTATATTAACACTCTGATGCTCTTGTTGTCGACTTTACTTCTCTGTAGCGGGCTTCCGAAGTTCTCTATTGCCGACTTCATTACATGACTATAGCGAGCTTCAATTTTCTAATCCGGCCTTCTTGCTTCTTATTGTAGATGTCCGTTCGGGTATACACCTAAGGGCAGACACCTGTTCTGGGTGTATTTACCAAGAACGTCCAAATAATCCGTGCCACATGGCCAGTTGTACATATCCAGTGACCAGAGTTATGTGTTCGAGCGCATACTCAGCGGCCGAAGTTATACAGTCGCAAGGCAGTAGAAGGAAGCGCCCGCATAGTGCGGGGAAGAATTAAAGAAACTTTCATTTTAATTGTGTGCTTTGCTTGCCCAGTCGGCGCATGATGATAGTATTCCCTCCATTTTAATAACCGCGGAGATTCAAAGCGTGGCAAGAAATGTTAGAAAAAAACATGAACTCTGGTAAATAAACGTTCTCAGCTGTTTACGTTCATTTATAATAAATGGCGGTGGTGTTGACGGTGAATTATGCTCTTTAGAGTTTGGATAAATGGTACATGGCGCGCACCACTTGCATTCTCTATCTAGTACACTGAACACACAGCGAGACATGTTTGCTTGAGGCCCTGTTCATAGCCTGCGTAACCGTAAGCACTGTCATTGCCTCACAGGTGCATCGCATCGTGATAAAAGTGCGTATAGAATGCGGGGTTTTACGTGGCAAAACAAAAATCTGATTATGAGACTCGCTGTAGTGGTGGTCTCCGGCTTAATTTTGCGTAACGCGTAACAATATTTAAATACAAGGGCGTTTTAACATTTCGCCCTCGTCAAAAGGTAGCCGTCATGGTCGAGATAAAACCCACGACCTCAAACAAAGCCGAAGCCACGACGCTACAGTGGAGGGCATAGAATTTCATTTGCTTGGAGGCTGCTAGCCTTGTGTCGTGTTGACGCTGTTGCATTTTAATTCGGCTTTGAGTCTGTGCTCGCTGCGTCAGCTCTTTGTTGGACTTATTTTCAAGGTGTTTTTTTTTCAGAAATAGCAGAAACGTAACGTACTGTACCTTGAATTAGCATTTATTCAGTGTGTCCACAACTCTTGCGATGTCTGGTATTGAGGTTTCATTTATTCAAGAGACCACGAACGAGTCATCCTCTCTCACGACGCGTTTCCCCTCTCCTGAGCTCCTTCCATGTATGCGAGTTGCCACGACTAGCGAATGGCAAGGCTGCTCTTAACTCGTTTTGCAGCTGTGTCGGCTGTGCCCATTCTCAGCCTTCTTTCTCTACCTCTTCTCTACCATTCTATTTACCGGTTATATAGGCTTGACAAAAACAGTTAGGCGCGTTCATTTCAGATACTACGGTGGCATATAAAAAGGCATAAAGCTGTCGATGAATAATTTCCCCAAATAATAATTTTTGAGCGTCAGTATGGCTCTTTATTGAAAAACCCAAATATATAGTAATTTACTTTCATATCTTTATTGATATCATTGTAGGTTTTGCCAATTCTATACAATTATTGATCTGCAGTTATCACCACCCATGTCTACCTTGGTGTTTGATAAAGTCCACAAGTTCTTGCTTCTCATGGATACGTTACTAGAGGGTTAAAGTTTTTATGCTGCACAGCGTTTGCGTCTGTTACGTTTGTTACGTCTGTTACGTCTGCAAGGAGCAGTCCTCTCCCCTTTGCTCTTCAATATTGCCCTTATAAATTTGCCTGAACAACTCGATCACATAGAAGGAATTCGGCACGCCCTCTATGCAGATGACATCACGGTCTGGGTGACGAAGGGCAGTCTGGGGCAGATGGAAGAGGCGCTCCAAGAGTCTACTTCGACAGTGCGGACTGCGGTGCTCTCCGGAAAAATCGGCACTTCTGATCATGCGCAGACGAGAAGATTAAGCCCCGGTCAAAATTAGGGTGCACGGCGCTGCGATCCCTGAAGTGGAGACAGTGCGTATCCTGGGACTACTGGTTAACAACAAGGGTGTCAACGCACCAATGATTACTCAACTCCGTACATCTTGCGAACAAGTAATGCGAATGATCACACGTATCACCAATAAGACGAGAGGGATGATGGAAAGCGACACTCTTCGGTTGGTCGATGCCTTTATACTCAGCAGAATTGTGTACGTGGCTCTGTATCTTCGGAAGAGGAGGTGCGATTTAAAGCATTTCGATGTCATGCTCAGAACAGCATATAAGAAGGCACTAGGACAGTCGGTCAAAACATCTACAGAGCACTTGTTGCATTTGGGGTTGCACAATACAACAGACGATGTAATTGAGGCCCACCTATTAAGCCAATATGCCAGATTGGCAGGAACGAAAACACAACGCAAGGTACTGGAGGACCTCATTATCAACTGTCCTTAGTATACGGCAACAAGACAAGACATTCCGAAAAAGTGGAGGGGCAAATTCGCGAAACTGTCCCTTCCAAAAAACATGCACCCAGAATATCATCAAGCAAGGAGGGGGGCAAGAGCCAAGAAGATGGACCAGATCTATTCTAAATTTGAGGGAGCCTTCTTCCTGGATGCTGCGGGTCCGGTGTGAGGACTCTCCACAATATCAGTGGTGCACTAAGGGCAGACGGTCAATGGACTTTCTGTTCAGCACGGGGAAATTGCACAATTGGAAAAGGTGGCGATCGCCTTGGCGGCTTCGCATCCTAGTTGCGAATACATAATTACAGACTCGCAAACTGCATATATAAATTACACGCAGGGCCGAATTGCACCGCTAGCTTGCAGGATCCTCAAACAATCTAGGGCCTTCGCTTCGCGCAAAGAGCTGATTTGGGTGCCAGGTCATGAGGGTGTAGAGGGGAATGAGTGTGCACACACTGCCGCCCGAGTTTTTCTCCCCCGGGGTCCCTCCTCCTCCTTCCCCGAAGGCTCGGACTTCTCAGTGCCATGAATAACTTATGCAGACGTATTACAGCACTTGCGCTTATCGCGACGAAAATACACGGGCCCGACTAAGGGACTAGAGAAATCAAAAGAATGTCATTTACGAAGATTACAAACCATGTCATTTAATAAACCAGTCAAGCTACATGCTATTGAGCCACAATGCGTTTCGGCCGAGTGTAAATTCTGCGGGCAGAAAGCATATGTGTACCATATGGTATGGGCCTGCCAGGCTAATAGTGCTTTAGAAACTATAAAAGAGCCAACGTGGGAAAGGTAGGAGGCAGCGCTGTCCAGCTCAACCCTCAAGGACCAGCAAGCCCTCGTGGAAAGAGCTAGGGCGGCGACCTTAGCCAACAGAATTACGGAATAAGAATCCGACCACCCTTCTCCTGTCCCCTCTCCTTTTCCTTTAAATAAAACGTTTTCATCATCATTTCACAGCTATTTATTCGTGAAAAAAAGTATTTTTCATGCTGCTTCATAGACTATGTCCACATCGATGTCAACGATTATCCAAAACACGCTGTCTTCTCACCTCAATGGAAGTAAAGATAACTAATACAGTATTGCGTGAGCTTTGAACTCATGAGAGTGTTGGAACACAACCTGTTTTTTTTTTATAAGAAAACCACTTCACCACCCCGGATTACAAACTGTCGTAGAACTCCCAAGCGCACAATGAATGCTTTAGCAAGTGAAGAAAATAATTTGGAGAAGAGAAAGAAATTAAAAGGTACACAAAACGGTGTGACAGGCTCGAAGACAAAAAAATCAGCTTAATATGATGTAATGCGCAGCGAAATCATTTCTTCAATTGTACTACTGTTCAGCTAACGAATATATTTTTTTTCAATGAACTGTATCGAAAGTCCGTGAAGTATGCAAAGAAAACACAATGATTATGCCGACACTGTAGTAGGCGTTGTCTGCACTTAAATGTTTTGATAACATTCACGATATAAGCAAGGCTCGACGTTGCTTTTTTTTGCCTTAGATGACCATATGATGAAGGCAAAGCTCACCGCACAGAAGGCACAGAACGTCATTACTGCGTTGTGCGCGATTCTTGATCAGAAAGGACAGGGGACGCGGCGTCCTTGGTAAACTTGAGGTAGGGCTAAGCGTCCACATATAAGCTCTTGCCTCTTCGTGTGGGCGCGGGCCAACACCCTATGTAACTCAACTGATCACATCTCGGCTGCTTTCGGTCATTTAAGGGAGCCAGAGAAAATTGATAAGCGTTTCATATACCGCATCTAAACGAGCCGAAAACGAGGTGTTAGTAATCCTAATTTAACCCCTAATCAATAGACAAGCTTTCAAGTTTGCATAGCATTCCCCCACACGTTCTCGAAATACACACTGAAAGAGTGGCCTGTTTTTGCTAGAAAACCGTGAAAAGTAGCGTAAGATGTTTTCGAGCACTTCTAACAGATTCGCTGTAAAACGAGGGCGAGAAAGTAGCGCGATCAGGAAGAAGAAATAGCCTAGCGTGCATTTGCACGTGCTCTTTCGGACCACTGAAAGCGAAAGGACAAGGTTCCCATCCATCCAGAAGACGATTACAAGCTGTCTGTCACCCTCGCTACGATGTAGGTAAATGGCCTTTAGAGAGAGATCAGAAAACACAAAGAGGTTAATTAGGTCTGAGCCTTGCAGTATATTTGTGCGGGCTGTATTACCACCGGGAACAGTCCCGACTCATAGCTCGTATCGTGCATATGTACCCTGAAACCCTAATCGAAATAACCACAGGGCGAGTTAAACGTGCGAAGCTGCTGGAACGCTTTATTTGCTCTTTGTTATCCATTTGACCAATGTCGTTATCCTTCATACTCAAGGTGATCAAGCTAAATATACACGCATTGATTCGCACGTCAATTGCCCGGACTATCAAGACATACGAAAGGCAAATTTGTGTGTGTGTGTGTGTGTGAACAGCAGTGCTGAAACAAATCCGTGCGTATTGTACGACGTACGAATAGAACGCATAGTAATGTTGGTAATTTAAATAACAGAAGAGGCATGTATGCAGAATTGATGCAAAACTTATGAGCGTTGGAACTCCAATAAATTATATAAAGAAACTTCGCCCTTCAATGCTTCTGGAAACCGAAATTGCGCAGTTGGAAGCTGGAAGTGACGACCGCTGAAATATCGTTAAACATTCGTGCTTGGTGACTTGTGTGGAATTCTGTGTGTCATGCAGACTCTAATGGTGCTATTCAGGAAGGCCTGAATTCGGCGCAAATTTGGATCTGGCCGAACTCTGGTGACACCCTGAGATGAACTAATGGTACAAAGGCCTGTTTCAGCCATATTCCGATTGGCACAGTCGCGCATGTTCGAAATGTCTTCATATTACATTCAAGTATTCAAATATGCATCTGTACGCCACGGCCTGCAGCTCTGCAGCTTTTTTTTTTGCCCTTCGACTAAAGTACGACGCATATTTGATATACCCAATCAAGTCTCGTCAACAACTGTAGAGCTAGCAACAATTAATCTTGCAGTAAAATACGTGCAAGCGGAGTTAAAACCGCACCGAAGATTGCCATCTTTACGGACTCCCACACTGCTGTTATCAGATTACAACGCAGTCAGATTACTTGTCCAGTTGTGCGTAGCATTACCGATGCTGCAAACAAAATTTGATCAAATGGGGTATCTCGCGTTGCGTGATGGATAACTTCGCACGTAGACATCGCAGGAAATGAAGAGGCTGATCGGCTCGCTTCAACCTCGTGCAAGCTTGATAACGTTAGTCTGCTGATTCGTCGACACCTATTCAAGCAGCATACCGGCCAGCACGCCGCAAATGGAACGTTCCCTTCCCGTGTTCGCTGTCGAGGCTTGCCTCATCGCGCTAGCGCGCAGCTACTCAAGCTAAGGATTGGCTGTGTGAACGAGTGCGAATGTTTATATTGACATAAACGTGTGCCGACTCTATCGTGTATGGCATGTGCTTGCACCGAGACACTTCAGTACCTGATATTGAAGTGTCCCGCTTTCACTGCGCAGTGCATGTTGCTGGTGAAGGGCTACGAGCTTCTTAGCCTCCGATGTACCTTAGCCTGCAACGAACCTCCTACCTGTGGTAGATGTGGTGAAAGACTTATCGTCCTCCACGCCCTCGTGGAGTGTCGGGAAGCCGAAAGATAAAGAAGAAAACATTTTGCTCTAGCATTGCCTCCCTGTCCATTCTGCTATGTTTCTTGGTAAAGAAACCCTTTTTACCGCATAAGCTGCCATGAGTTTCTTGAACGATGCGGTCTTGCATGTTTATAGCCCAATAGTATCGTAGCGCAGCCCCTCTCTAGAGGATGCTGCTGTGATAGTAGACCTTGTACAGCACACGCTTTGAGGTCCTTGCGCTTCAATGGCTCAGTTACGGCAGTAGTGCTTTTTCGAATTTTTATCCAATGACCAATTTTAGCATATTGTAACTCTTTCACAATGCATCTTTCGCGTCCTTGGCACGCTTCATAGTCATTGTCATAGTTTTATTACATGTAGCTCTTGCACACTCTACAGTGACCGTCTTTTAGGCCCCTTTGCAGCCATGTCACGTCCATTGCTCGTAATTTATCGCTTCACTTTGATCTCATTACCATTGGCCTGGCGCTCTTTGGCGAAACCTGACCCTTGCGCCATAAAATGCCACACATCATCAATTATTCATCGAAGCACTACTTTAACGACTCAATGCGCTTGCACAAGATCGTTTCATGGTTTAAAGGACTCGAACCCACGACCTTTGATGTTAATTAGGGTGAAGTTAATTAAGGTGAAGTTAATTAGGATGAAGTTGATTAAGGCGAAGTTAATTAGGGTGGAGGTAATGAAGGTACACCAACGCAGGACATTTGGTGGGAGAAAAAAGTAGTAGGAAGTAACAACCCATCAGAATGAAAATGCCAAGTAATTTAATGAATGTCTCATGAGCGGACACGCTTTCGCGTTCATCCTCTTTGGCGCATGCTAAATCACTAAACTTTTTTGATTTATTTACTACGGCGAAAGCCTTGCGAGCCTCATGGGCCGAAACATTCATTGTACGACGTTATCGCAAAATTGACCGCCCGGCGTTACGGCACCAAAAGTGAATGTTAACAAAATTGATGTTGCCACCCGCGAGCATTGGTGCGACTCGTACACAGGACATTTGGTGTTAATTAGGGCAGTCAAAGCCCTCGAACCCACCACCTTTGGTAGGACAAATTTACATAGCACTAAAGTTGATGTTGGCACCTTTGATGGGCGAACCCACGAGCTTTTGTGTTAATTAAGGCTGTCAAACCCACGTTAAATTGTGGGAGTAGAACCCACGACATTTGATGTTAATCAAGGCGAAGTTAATTAAGGCATATTTATTTGTTATATTGCTGATTAAAGCGCTCGAATCAATGATCTTTGGTGGGAGAAAACAAGTAATAGCAAGTAACAGCGCATTCGAATGAGAATGTTGGATGAAAGTCTCGTGAGGGCGCAGGCTTTCGCCTTCCTCCTCTTAAGCGTATGCTAAAGTGACTGTCAACATCTTTATTTGTTTATTCCAAATAACTTCAAATGTAAATGCATTGTAGAGTGCACTGGTTACAAGGAAGGGTAAATTATACAATAGTATAAGAAGAAACTGTAATGCAGAAACGATTAAGGCAGACTACAACAATAACGATAAAACAAAAACCACATGATACAAGCAAAATGACATGCTGTAAAGCATGCCATTTTTAGTTGCGTAATTTTGGGGCTTTCGTGGCATAAACATTTGACGTCAATGTGCATTGACTTTTCTAAAGACGTACAGGCGCCAAATCTTTAACTGGCGTGCGTGAGCGTCCACTTTTCCGTGCGTCAGCGCCGTATGACGCGGCGAGGCTGGAAAGCGTCCGAGGCTAAGCGCATGCGGACAAAGCGCGCTCAGCGTGGCCCATCGTCTGTTAGGCTGTTCCTTCTTAAGGACGTCATGCTGCGCTGACGCACGGAAAGGTCGCTGCTCGTGCACGCAAGCTTAAAAATTTGGGCGCCACTACATCGCACCATACAATGAGACGAGCTAAATCAACACACTGTCTGATAAGTTCACAAAGTACGCAGTGAGGTCCGTTGAGAAGAGGCATTGCGGTGATTTGTTTCTGCCGTCATGTCACAGAAAATAACACCAACATATTTTTTTCACCTGCGTCAAAGCATCCATGTCAACATACCAAAGCCAGAAAAAAGCAACTACGCTCTTATTTATTTTTCCAACTTGACTTTTATTAGCGGGGACACATTGAGCCTCTTTATTTATTTATTTATTTATTTATTTATTTATTTATTTATTTATTTATTTATTTATTTATTTATTTGTGCTCGCTAACCGCGAGCTGCCGGAGCCAGTCAGAGCGCGTGTGTTTTTCTCGTGTTGCCCCGACAACCGCGCCGTGCACTTCGATGCGCGTTCGTTTTTCTCTGGCCAAGTGGATTTTCGCCTGGCAGAGGTTTGGACGCTTTCTGCCCAGCAGAGAGAGGGGGGGGGGGGGTTAAGGAAAGCAGGGGTGTTAACCAGTCAAGAGTCTGGTTGGCTACGCTACGCTGGGGGAAGGAAGAAGAGGAAGCGAGAGCGGGAGAGAGGGAGCGTATAGAGACGTGCACAGAGAGTCATCGACTCAAAGCCACTCGTACAAACCAGACGTTCTGAGAAATCACTAAAGTACCTTCACTGCCTTCTGAGCCGATGATCGCTGGGAACGGTACTGTCTCTTCACTCATAGGACGATCGTGTAATTTTCTCAACGCGTTAAAGACTCTGCGTGGGCTTGAAATTGAGCGCAGTAGCTCAATAAGTTGTCAGTGTTGTCCTCCCGTCCACAAACATAACACGTAGGACTATCAGTCATGCTGCGTAAGCTTTCGTGAAGGCAACTCCCAGCCACAACCAACAAAGTAGAGACGGTTCGCGTCGGTGCTGCCCGGCCGGAGGTGAGTTGTAGTGAAGGGTTTAGTCTGTGCAGACTTGTGCGCCTTGTATGTGCGATATTTCGCTCTCTTAACGTGAGTGTGCCTGCTAGAATGCGAAGTTGTCTCGGAGCGTGGGTCCTTGAGAAGAGAGGGCACGCAGCGGTCTTCTTCGTGTGACGTCCGAGCTGTCTTATCTGCGTCATCATTTCCTATGATACCGCAATGACCTGGTATCCACTGAAAGGAGATATTATGGCCTTTTTCTCTGAAGTGATGGAAAAGTTCTATGAATTTGCCTGTGAGCTGATCGTCAGTTCCATGACGGAGAAACGACTGCACACATAGCAACGCCGGCCTTGAATCGCAGAAGACTGCCCATTTTCGTGGGCTTTCAGCATTTACCACATGAAGCGCGTCGCGGAGAGCCGCGAGCTCTGCAGCTGTAGACGTAGTAATATGGGAAGTCTTGAATCGCTGTGTTATTCCCATTGTTGGTATAACTATAGCGCCGCCGGAACTGGTTGATGTAGTTCATCCAACTGTATAGAAATGTGCGCAGTCACTGTATTTGTCGTAGAAGAGAAGTAAAGTAAGTTGCTTGTGTGCTGATGACGGCAAGTTCGACTTTTTCTGAAGTCCTGTGATAGTAAGGTTTACTTGAGTGCGGCTCAGACAAACATGGAGCAATCGAAGGTCTTGCCGCAGGTGCGCGAAGACAGTTGCGCTGAATGCCGTGTGGGACCTTTCTCGTGGAAAACTTGCGACGGGGTCGGTAAGGGTTCGACTGAAGTGTCTTATGTGCACACATATTGTTTCAATGGTAATTTACGTACAATAGAGTAATCTTGAGCGACTGCAATAGCTTCAGTCGTTGACAGGCTCCGCGATAGACCAAGTCATATCTTGAGGGCTTGGATGCTTTGGATTATACTCAGGTTAGTTCTGCAGGTGTAGGAGATGACCGGTAGGCTGTACCACAGGAATCCAATAAAGAGGACCCTGTACAGTTGCAACATAGATTGTATTGGCGCTCTCCAGGTCTTTCCTGCTGGGAATTTAAACATGCGGTATATTCCTGTAACGCATTTTTCTCAGATGAGGGGTCCAGGAGAGATTTCTGTCAATGGCCACCCACAAAAAACTGTGACTTATGCTGTGTGAGATCAGCTGTCCGTCGACGTATATCACGTACGGAGACATTGGCTTCCTGGTAAGTGCCACCACTGCACGCTTTTCACATGAGATCTGAAGTCCTTGTTTTCGACAGTAGGATGATGTTAAACTGGCTGCCTTCTGAAGCCGCGCGCGAAGCTGCAGTCTCGTCACACCGACGTCCAAACGCAAATGTCGTCGGCATAAATCTACAGCCTAACGGTGCATAGAAGGGTGTCGGCGGCTACAATGAGTGTTAGATTTAAGAGCGTTGGGCTCAGTACTCCGTCCTTGGGCACCCCACGGTTGCTGTATTGCTGGGAGGGTGGGCCATCCTCGGTAAGTATGAAAAAAGGATATCTTTTGTAGATAGCTGCTAATTCCGAAATAGACCTTGCCGCCAAGTCTTACTGCCTCTAACGCACTGAAAATCGCTTCGTGCGTTACCTTATCGTACGCTCCTTTAACATCCAGAAACAGGGCAGCAGATAATCTTTTGCAGGACTTCTGTTGTTTGACGTACGTCACCAAGTCGACATCGTTGTCTATAAAAGAACGGCCACCCCTGAAACCCGCCATTACATCTGGGTATACCTGGTAATCTTCGAGGTACCATTCTAGCTGTGCTAGAACTATCCTCTCCATTAGTTTTCCGATTCAACTGGCAAGCGCAGTTGGTCGGTATGATTCAATGTCTACAGGCGACTTGCCAGACATAAATGTACCTAGCCACGACCCTCGCTTCATGCAATAAAATGAAAGAAAAAGACAAGAGTTTAGTAATTATTTGTGAGGCTTCTAATTTAGCCAATAACGTAAAACATTCGTCCCACATTACACGTAGCATCTCACAGCCCTCCATATGCACTAAATTACAACTTCATGATTTGTACATTATATTCAAATTCGCGCAACCATTTGCAAATAACGGCACTATGACACTCTGAAACGCTTGAATAAATAACTTTAGGTAAAAATTGCGGTTAACCTACACAGATCAAACATTCATCGCTCGATTTGACAAATATAACAGCGCTAACACAAGCAACCACAAAGGCACAAGGACGAGACACAGCGCTTGTATCTCGTCCTTGTTCCTTTGTGGTAGCATGTGGTAGCGCTGTTCCATTTGTCAAATCAAGTATGCACCAACTCGCCCAGAAAGAAGCTTTATTGAAATTCATCGCTCGTCACTCAAAATATGCTTCCTACTTCATCCAAACAAACACACGCCTATTTCACGGACAAAGCCGGCTAAAATCAACTAGATCTCTTGTATGCTGCCTAAAACTAGGAATAACGCAGTCCTTCAATAATTATTTTCAAAACGCATAAAAAACGTGCACACTTCAAACTTTTCGTAGATGTTACCAGCAATTTGGTCCTTACTTCCTAAAACTGTGACATCTCCACTGTTTTTGGTCATTTAAGGGAACTGTAGAAAATTTATAAGCGTTTCACTAACGCCTGTAATCTGGTCGAAAACCAGTTGTTAGTAATTTTTTTAACCTCTCTTCAATACAGAAGATTTATAATTTGCCATAGCATCACCCCGCACGTTCTCAATATGCACGCTTCGAGTGGTCTACTTTTGTTAGAAAACAGTGAATACTAGCATAAGACGTTTTCAAACGCTTCTAACATATTCGCTGTAGAACAAAGGCGCGAAAGTGGCGCTTTCAGAAAGAAGTACCCTAGCGTGCATTGGTATGTGCTCTTTGCGACCACTGAAAGCGAAAGGACAAGGTTCCCGTCCTTTCGATACAAGATACGACAACAAGCTGTCTGCAACCTTCGCTGCGACGTAGATAAATGGCCTTTAGAGAGAGAACTTTAAAAAAAAAGGCAAAACGGTTCATTAGGTCCGAGCCTGGCAGTATATAAGCGTGGGCTGCATTACCACCCCAAACAGTCCGCGCTCATAGCTCTTATGGTGAATAGATACCCTCAACGCCCAGTTGAAATAACCACAGGTCTGGTAAAATGCGCTACGCGACTCGAACTCCGTTTTATTTGCTCTTTGTTTTCTACTTGACCAATGTGGTTATCATTCATACCCAAGGTGATGTCAGTGAAGATGCCGGCCTCGCCGAATGCACGGACATCCGAAGGGTAAATTTTCTTTCATCTTCGAAAAGCAGTGTTGAAACAAATCCGTCCGTATTGCGCGACATACGAATATCCAGGAACGTTCGTAACTTAAAGAGAAGAGGCAATAGTCCGCTGAATTGAATCGAAATTTATAAGTATTGGAATCCCAATAAATTATTTAAAGAAATTTCTCCCTTCAATGCTTCTGGACGCCGAAATTGCGCAGTTAGAAGCTGGAAGTGATGACCGCTGAAATATGGTTAAACATTCGCGCTTGGTGACTTGTGTGGAATTCTGTGGGTGGGCCAGACTCTAAGGGCGCTATTCAGAAAGGCCTGAATTTGGCGTAACTCGGGAACTGACCGAACTTTGCTGACGCCCTGAGATGAACTAGTGGTACCAAGGCCTGCTTCAGCAATATTCCAGTTGTCGCATGTTCGGAAGATCTTTAGATTATATTCAAGTATTCATAGATGGGATCTGTACGCGACGGCCAAGACACCTCTGCAGCGTTTTTCTGCCTTCGACTCAAGTAAGACGTATATTTTATATACCCCATCCAGCTTCGTCAACAACTGTGGAGCTAGCAACAATTCATCTTGCACTGAAATACGTGCAAGAGGAGTTAAACCCACACCGAAGATTCCCATACTTATGGACTCCCGCGCTGCTCTTAACAGAATGCAAAGCAGTCAGATCAATTGATCAGTTTTGCGTAGCATTACTCATCCTGTAAACAAAATTTTATCAAGTGGGGTATGTCTCGTTGCTCAATAGATACCTTCGCACGTAGGCATCGCAGCGAATGAAGAGGCTGATCGGCTGGCTTCAACTTTGCGCAAGCTTGATGACGCTCGTCTGCGGATTCGTCGACACCTACCCGAGCAGCATCCAGACCAGTTTTACGCGAATAGAACGTTCCCGCCCCGTGTTCGCGGTCGAGGCTTGCCTCATCACTCTAGAGCGCGACTACTCAAGCTAAGGATTGGCTGCGTGAACGCGTGCGAACCTCTATATGGACTTGGACTTGGCCACTCTATTGTGTACGGTTTGCGCTTGCTGCGAGACACTTCGGTATCTGATATCGAAGTGTCCCGCTTTCAGTGCGCAGCGCATATTGCTAGTGAGGGGTTACGATGTCCTTAGCCTGCGGTGTACGACACTCGACGAATTTTCGTACAAACGTGGTTGTGCGTCTCCACCCGGTCATCCTCATCGCGCTCTCCTTGCTTTTCTAGGATAAACTAACTTAGGTTAGCCATTGTAACTCAGACACTAAGTATTCTATTTATTATTCTTCAGTAGCATGTCCACCTAAAAATACTACAGACCGCATCGCAAACCAACGCCAAACCACTGTTTGCTGCGCTTTCGCTAAAATTTACGCCGTCACGCAGAAAAGTGTCTTCGCGGCTTACTCAGTGCACTTCTCGGTTAATGCCAATGACCGTAAAATTCATTCCTTTAGCTGGCCTTCAAATTTCTCTATTTACTGCAAGCACCGCCCTTTCAACGGCATAAGAAATATACAGGGAAAAAATACATTCTCAACTACGCACGCGCCGACACTGGCAGAATGATTGATATGTTAGCTTCATTTACAGCAGACTTTGCAAACAATTTTCAAAACAGAACGGTACATCATAACTGGAGCTTGTTCCGCGATAAACTCAAAGAAGCTGAAACTACATGCATACCAAGAATGACCATCAGCTCAAGGCAGAACGATCCGTGGTTTAACCGCGAAGTGAAGAAGTGTATAAACAAAAAAAAAGAGAGCGGTCAGAAAAGCTGCCCGAACAAATGCTCCAGAAGACTGGCAAAATTACAAAACCATAGCACGCCATACAGAAACAACAATTTCCGAAGCTAAACACAAGTTTTTTAATTGCACCCTTCCCAATATGATAAAAACTGATCCGAAAAAGTTTTGGCAAGTAGTTAACCCAAAAGCAGATCACACTGCTCCCTTACTACTTTCCGAAAACGGAGCAGTGCTGAACACAAAAGATAGCACTGAGCTATTTAACAAATGCTTCTCTGCAGTTTTTACTAACAAACTGCCACTTGATAACACTCACATACTTGAACAACCATCTATTCGATTCCCTTTTTCATCCATCATAGTAACCGAACATGGTGTTTCTCGTGCCATTGACAGGCTTCCTCATAAAACCAGCCCAGGTCCTGACGGTATAAGTGCTAAACTTCCAAAATTAACATCGCACTACTCTTCAGTTTTGTTATCTCTAATATTTCAGCAATCACTCGATACAGGGTGCCTACCGGGAGATTGGAAATCAGCATTAGTGATACCGGTATTTAAATCTGGTGATACAGCAGACCCTAATAATTACAGACCTATATCACTGACATCTATCTGCTGCAAATTACTGGAACACATCCTATACTCTCACATTATAGCCTATCTTAACGATAATAACCTGCTCCTCAATAACCAACCTGGCTTTCGCCAAAATCGCTCATGTCAGACACAACTTTATGAACTTGTAACAGATATTCACATTTCTTTGCACGGAATAATTAGTACAGACGCCATTTTTATTGACTTTTCTAAGGCTTTCGACCGAATACCTCATAATCGACTAAAACTGAAAGTTAGAAACCTACAGCTTAACTACAACACGACGCGATGGATTGAGGAGTTCCTAACGAACCGATTTCAAGTAATCAGTCTCAACAACTGCTTTTCTAACCGCACTCACGTCACTTCGGGAGTTCCTCAAGGATCCGTCCTTGGGCCACTGCTATTTTTAATATGCATAAATGACATCGCAACTAATATTACCTCACAAATACGTCTCTTCGCCGATGACTGCGTCTTGTATAATGAAATAAGCTGCCCTGCCGACATCTCTGTGTTGCAGTCTGATTTAACAAAACTAACTGACTGGTGTGACACATGGCAGATGGAAATTAACATAGCCAAAACTAAACACGTAAAATTTGCTTCGATAACTAGACCTACCTCTGACCAATATACAATACGCGGTATTACTGTTGACTCAGTCTCTTCAATCAAGTACTTGGGCGTCCTGTTTACCTCCAATTTAAGCTGGAATGCTCACATTGAACACATCACCACAAAAGCATGCAAAAAACTTGGTTACCTGAAACGTCACTTACACCTTGCTAACACAGATACCAGACTTCGCGCATACAGTTCTCTTATCAGGCCTTCTTTAGAATATGCGTCAATAATTTGGCACCCCCATCACCCTAATCCCACGAACCTACTCGAATCAGTTCAAAATAGAGCTGCGCGGTTCATCTTAACTTCATACTCTCGATATCAAAGTGTATCCGTCTTAAAGAAATTACTTAATCTCCATTCAATTGACATGCGCAGGAAATTATCACGGTTGACCTTCTTCCATAGCCTTTACCATAGCAACATTGCATTCGCTCGAGCCCATATTCTTCCCGCTCCCCACATCTCTACTCGCACAGACCATGTTCATAAAGTAAAACCTATATTTGCCAGGACTAACGCTTATCAAAATTCGCCTCTAGTTTTATCTATCGCCGAATGGAACTCGCTACCTGCAAACATTGTCTCGCTTACGGAATCATCATCATTTCATGCAGCACTACTAACCTTTTTAGAGTGTCTCAACCTGTCAGAACCCACATTTTTTTGAATATTTTTCAAGTGCTTGGCATTGTGTAAAATTCATTCCGTTTCATCTGATATGTATCTGTGTAGGCTGTTTACCTAAATGTTTATTTGATTGTATCCTTAAACTCGTGTTCCGATGGGTACTGATTGTCTGCATCACATTTCAGATTCTTATGCGTGTTTCACGCTACTAAACATTGTATAAATTTCGTTACCCTTTTCTTTCTTTCTTTCTTTATTTTTGTTTGTTTGCTTCTGCTAGATGTTTTTTATGGCTCCTAATGCCTTCATATATTTACATTGTACAGATTTCACTCATGCTTGAACTTTTTCGTCCCCCCCTATGTAATGCCCTAACGGGCCCTTAGGGTACTCAAATAAATAAATAAATAAAACTCTGGTTTTCAACCTCTCGCATCGTGCACACAGCGATTTGTACTTTGAAACATTCCGCAGGTCGATGAACCTTTGGCTGTTTGCTTCACGATCACTGCCCTTGTCCTTGCAGTACGTCAATCACTCCGCCCATTATCACCGCTAGGCGCATCCCCTCCATTTTGTCCCGCATGCATTCCTTGGCTTTCGCTATCACAATCCTCATCGGTTTTCCCGTAACCGCGCTAACCTGGACTTATTCGCATGTACCTCCCCTGTCTGTTATCGCCGGTTCTGCTTCGCGCATGTAGTAATCCCCAACAAACAACTGGACGCTTCTCCTCCTCCTTGTCGACAAAAGCTGCATCAGAAGCCGTGATGCCATCTCCTCCTGTCTTATCCTTGCCCTTCCCTTTGTTCTTTTCTTAAACGCCAGCGGTAGCCACTTCGTTATCACCACGGACATTTCCGCCACTTCGTTCCGGCATGGTGGTTTCGGCTTGCTTAGCTGTTCTCGTTTGAGAGGTAGCGCCGTTCGCAGTGCTCGCGTCGAAGCATTCGCCATTTCTTTGCGAGATGCTGGCCCTCAGGTTAGTTTATATCTTGGCTAGCTTTTCTTCGACTTCCTTTCTCTGCTTCTATCCGCTCTCGAGTTCTTTTTCTAGCTTTGCAACCCGCTTAGCAAGATCATCCTTCTGCTTGCTGTACGTAGTCTAGCCGCGAACTTAGCACACACATCCTACAGATAAAAGCTGGTCAGCTCGCATCGCGTACTGTCTCAAACCGCGTTTCTTCCAACACGTAAGAGCACTCTCAACCAGAACAACGCACACGTGAGTTCCTCCTAGTACCAACCATCAGCTTGTACTAGCAAGGCGTAGTACAAAGTGACCCCACTTGTGCAAAAAAATACAATTATTCGTTGCCTACTTATATGTAAGCAGAACGAAAAACATGAAAAATAACTTATAAACATGCTTGACCAACCTAACACTGCAGTAAACAAGTGAGCGAAGTATCAAATAAGAAATCCGCAGTTCCTCCGGAAAGGCAAAGTAACGATTGCGATACCGAATTAGTAGATAGCTGTACGAAGTAAGGATAGTAGTTTAATCAGCCGTATAAACTTGGAAACATTCTCTTACTTATTAAATTAAGAATGATAAAATGCGTAAACGTGACTCAAGAGGCCATAGAAACACGGACACAGGGCTGTATTTGTGTATCTGCTTCTTTCTACGTCCTTGTTCAATCGCTCTTACACATTCTATCATGCATTCAAACCAAGTAGCCCGTCATCGTGCTTTAACTAAATTGACCAGAATGGTGTAGCGCGCGCGCAGATAAACATGAACGCACATCGCTCGATGACAACGGAAACTGTCTGTGAAAACACTGGAGTTAGGAATCGCAGCAGTAGCCGCGAGCCAATTGACCTCCGCGCATCACTCGAGAGATGCGAGGCAAGTTATGGATGACGGTAGCGCTACTTCCAAATAAGCGTACCTGAGATCGAACAGGAAAACTCAAGACCCCTTCTGGCGGTAGAACGGATAATTACCGCAGAGGGAATTAGTGTTCCCGCTTTTTTTTCACACTGGTTCTTGCATATCGCTATCGCTGGCCTGTTTATAATGAGTGCAAGCGCAAAAAGGCCGTGCTGCGGTAAGGAACTACGCTAGGAGCCTAACGGCCTCTAAATTTTTTCAAGTCATGTAACCGAAGATGACGGCTGCGTGGACTATAGTGACAGAACAAAGAAGCAACGTTTTGTATGGTTACCCGGCTTGTCTTCTCATTCTGCTTGACTGAGATGTCTTTTCTGTCTTTTTTTTTTTTTTTGAGGACGTAAAATAATTGACTTCCTTGCAAGGCGTCTCCGCCTTGCTGTCGTGTCCGAAAGTGCTCTTTTCGCGCAGTACAACATACCTACAGCCGCCACACCCCGCACTGTGGCAGTCTTGCACGCCTCGCTTCCCGACGCCGCGAGGAAGGCCCTAAACAACTTTCAAGGAATTTCTTCTCAGCAGAACTAGAGGGTGTTCTGAAACCATTCTCCTAGGTCTTGACGGCTTCGCCTGCAAAGACAGACATTCTGATACACCGCATCTATACCAGCGTTGCGCGTCCTTGGTGATGTAACCCGCCGCCGCTCAGCGCGAAAAATGGAGCCCTGCTGGACCACTGGACTAGATGATGGACACCTGAATAGTGCGACCGTTTTAACGTCTGTGGGCTCCTCCGGTTTCTTGAGCGCCAAAGAAGGACAGCAGGCTACGCCTTTGAGTTGGCTACCGTAAACTCAACGACGTCACGGTGAAACATTGTCATCCACTACCCGTAGTCTCCAGCATAACGTACGCAATGTGTAATGCCAGTTTTTTTTTTACAACACTCGTCAACGCCCGGCACTACCCACTAATGGGACAAGCCAAAAACTACATTTGCTTCTTGCCGTGTATACCGAGTTTCTTCGCCTGCCTTTTGGTCTGTAATAGCCCGAGCTATTATGAGCAAACGATTGATTAGTGCTGTGGGATGCAAAGTTTCTGTATGTTCTCAGCTATATCTATATGATATACCTTTGTTTAACCGTACGCTTGAAGAGCAACTTGGTCGATTAAACACCGTATTGAAGCGCGTGTGTGACCCAGGCATTTCGGTTCACACAGAAAAAAATTCATCTTGCCACTAAGGAAATCAACCTCCTGAAATTAGTTGCGGACCACAGAACGCGGAAGCCGAATACAGAAAAGTTGCGTGCGATCACTTATTCCTTTCCTCTAAAACCCAAAATGTTTGAAGTGGTTTCCAGTTGTGGCTGCTTTTTACCGACTGTAAATTCCACACTGTGTGGATATATCCCAGCGGTTGAGTCATCTGCGGCAGAAAAGTAAAAAAACGCCGATGGGACATTGATAAGCAAGGGACTTTGGATGCGCTCGAAAAGGAAAATGACGGTAACGCCTTGCTTCTCCGCCACATCTTCACAGCCCTTTTGTTCTGATCTCTGACCGCAGCGAATACTGACCTCTGATACCTCGGACCAGTATTCTTAGAGGAATGCGCAGTTGTTCTGCGGCCAGTGACATTTGCAAGCTAAACTCTTTACTGGTTCTTTCCGTAACCTGTTCTTTCTCTCACTGGTGTAATTATACTGCAACCGCGAATGAGGGCGAGACTATAGTGTTTGCACTGAAAACGTTTGACGCGCATTTATATGCCACTCGCCTTTTGTGATATAAACTGCTCAGTAGAGTTTACCTTGGTTTAAAGGCCTTGAAAATTCACCTGAAAGGCTCACACGATTGGCTCTGACATTGCAGAACTACGACTGCACCATGGAGTATAAGAACGGCTGTACAAACACCGTGATGCGTTTCTCGTGCACCATTTCCTTTGAAGTCTCCAGTAGAAACTGAGGAAATCGTCGCGGTTACTACTGTGCACATGGACATGTCCTCACGCTGGAGCACGCTGATCATTAACGAGGAACATCTTGCAGCATAAGGCCATGGATTTTATCGCAAGGAGCCCGCAAAGCTGGAATAAGCGGGACCAGCAGACAAAACGCTGAAACAGGCTTCTACAGTCTCCAAGGGGAAGGCTTGCTCTTGCGCTAGACCTCTGACACGGACGAATAAACAGGTGGCTCAGTGTTTCATGGCGTGGATCCACGGAAGCTTTCTAAGTTCCTCGACATATACTACCACCATAGCGCAATCGGTGGACATTCCTGGAGGCCAAAAGCGATAGAAGTGAATCTGCATATTTTTTTCGAGCTTGGTAATAGTGTGACCTCTCTTCTCTACCCGGGCCATGATGGGAACAATCCTACTCCAAGCCGTTATGCAGTCCTTACCCTATGCACAGATGCGTTTTAATGACATTCTGCAAATGAATGCATGTGCTTCCTAAGTGTGACGCTCTCCGCGTGGCTGGGCGTGTCGCGAGCAACAAGCGATCCCAGTTGAAAAAGACAGTAGGAAATTTCAGACTGTCGTATTTTGGTAAGTTCTGTTGCCTCGCGTCTGTTGTCTGTAGTGTGATGTCCTGTAGTTCTTGATCAGTATTAAAACAAATATTGACAGAAACCTCTTTAGGGATATATAAATTTGTTAGTGCATAAAAAAAAGAAAAAGTAAGAAAAACCTTTCCGCTGGGGAATCAAACTTCCGACCTAACGATCCTGAACCCAGTATGTTCACACTCTACCAGGCCGAGCTTTTTTTTTCTTTCATGGTATTTATTACAGTAGCATTCAAGACGACATTCACCAACTATGCATAGTCAGAGAATGGAGGGCACAATGAAAGTCACACACAGAAAAGGCAGCGTTCATACTCTGAGTGGAAACGTTGGTTTCACAGTAGAAGGGTGGTAAGGATAGGCACCCCACCAAAATGGGGCACCAGACCGGTTGTATATCGAGTGCATCATCAGTATGTTTTTGGTGTAGTGTCATTTGGATGAAATATACCTTGTAGGTACAACCGTATCAGCGTTTCGGTCCATCATTGGCGTTTTCCACAAAGTGTGCATTCTCATGAAAAAAAAAACATCAAAAGCTGCACGATAATTAGAGTTCGGCACCAGGTGTCGCACAGTATCAGCGTTAATCTCGTTTTAAGTCTTTTTTTTCGTTAAGTCCGTTGAAGGGCATCACAAAATAGCACGGTGTCGGTGCAGCTGATAAAGTAGTGTTCAGTTGTCTGTGCCAGGTCACAAAGGCGACATTTAACAGAAGAGACAAAGATACCTTTTTTATTTAGCCATGCTCTTACCGGTATGGTTTCACTATGAAGTTTACAAGAGAATGTTTTGGAGCAAGGGGATATATAGATCTTACGAACTCACTTTAGCACATCGTGGCCTGGCCAGTAAATGGACAGTAAATCTTTGTATAACGTTTTACGCGACACAGAGTACTAGTATTCAATGGATAACCGAACCGTCAGGAAACGAACCGCCAAGTAAACTTCTTCCATGAACCACCCCGTACATGAACGCAAAGAAAAACTAGAAGAAACAACTAAATCAGGTAACGCATTAAAAGTGCGACTTGCATGAATGACAGAATTATTGGATGCAATGTACTGCGAGAAAAGAAGAAACGAGACACTATTTTCCGCACATAAATATGTGCTAAGCCGGGCCCACCTTCACTAACAGGCATAAAAGTATTGTCTCGCCTCATGGGCTCAAAAGTTGAAGACCATACGAATGTTGCTGAAGCGTTGCATGTAGAGCATGGCACAATGAATAACCTGGAATAGATAGTAAAGTTTTGTTGCCAAGAACTTATTGCAGACTTCGGCTTTCCCAAAAACAGAAAGTTGGTGTGGAACGAATGTCTGGGCGTAACTTTGCAGGGCCGAAACCAGTTCTTTCCAATAGTGTGCGCTCAATTTACATGGGTCCAGCGGCACGCCAAGGTACTTTGGCGAGACATCAGTCCACTTAACGCCTGCAAACTGTTCTGGTGTATAGCACCATGAGCCAAACTGTAATCCTAAACTTTTCATTTACTTCATTACCCAGGATATTGAAGCCATGGGTGTAACTCGATTGAATTACGCTTAAGCACAGCGGTTCCAAGTAAAGCGTGGATAGTAGGGCGGACATCGGGCATCCTTGTTTTACTGAAGAGCCAATAGAAACGGGTTCGGAGAGATGGTCATTAATAACTTAACGAGTAGTAAGCCTAATGCCTTTAAGCACAGCGTAGCCAACATTAGCGTGCTCCACAAGAGAAACAAATAGGAGTGACTGACACGACGAAAACCTTTAGCAAGGTCTGCCTGGAGCATTTCGAGCTGCTCTGTGGCACCGTAACAGCATTGAAGAAGTGTGCGGGTGATATGTATGTTGGTTTGAATGGATTGGCCCCTAATTCTACATGTCTGATGGAAAGCAGTGAGAATTGCCATCGTAAATTGCAATCTAATAGATAAAACATTTGTAAAAACATTATAATCCACGTTTGACAATCTGATTGGTCGATAGCTTTCAACAGAACGCAGTTTCTACCTGTCTGAACTTTTGGAAATTAAAACTGTAGTGCCTTTGGCGAAAAGACTGCGGAAGGGTGTCCACCTCTAAACTTGTAATAAGATGTCTAATACTATTCGAGAGATAATTGATTTGAAAGCTTTGTAAGATTCACTTGAATGTCCATCAGGGCCAGGTGTTTTCGACAAAGCCAGTTGATCAATGGCTAGCTCACTTTCATGGATCGTAAGGGCACCACTGACGAATGCACAGTCATCATCCTGGAAAGGTTTTACAAGACGCACAGAACTCTAAGTCTTTTGCATCGTGATCATCGGGAAGGGCACTGAACAACACAGTCTCGAACAAGTTTCGAACTCAGAAATTATTTCATTCTTATTTGTTTCAAGACTATCTTTGGAGTATACTTCCGCAATTACTTTGCAAATAGCTTGACGTCACTCGTGAAGTAAAGCTTGACGTGTTGGCTGCTCAGACTGCAGAGCACGCCTATTTTGAGATCGACCTCGTGTACCTCTGTAACGCAGTGCATCATACTTTTGTAACTGCCATTTAAGGTTTTCTATGCCAGCAATATAAGTGCCTGGCATTTCGTATTCCATCTGATAAATACTATACTGGCTCTTAAAAAGCATTTTTTTTTCATTTTCTTTTATAGAATTCTTTCCCTGATCGAATTTCTACAGCTACTTTATGAGTCTCTTGTTTAAAAAAAGAGTTCCCAAGCAGCAAAGAATAGCAAGTCAGTTTGAAAAGTTGTTAGGGCTATGTGCACGAGATTAATTAATTCCTGATGATTTAGGAGCTCAGCATTAAGTTTCAAGAGTGCCCACTGTGGTCGCTGATCAGTTACAAATTTCTCACCAATCTTTGCGATAACCATACGATGATCAGAAAACGAAACTGGGATGGTAATACAGGACAGTCCTCGGGAGAGGAGTGATGAAGAAACATAAATCCGATCAAGGCGTCCGTGTGAGCAACCTTGAATTTGCGTATAAGAGCAAGATCCTTGTCCCCACACTACTATATCAATGAGCCATGCATTTTCTATTACGCTAGACAAGACTTCCCCAGTCCCATCCTACTGAGAGTTCACGCCGCTTCGATCACTCGGATCACATGAAAAATTGAAATCTCCCATTAACACAATGCAACGATGACACTCCTTTAGACTAGACCCAGTATCAAATAAAAGAATTCGTTTTGCAGCGTCAATATATGCATAGACGTTGAGTATTTGGCATGGCACACCCTGCACCACGATATCACAATATATATTTCAACTTTCAGTGCTTACGTGGTAACTAAATGCCGAAAAAAGTAAGCTCTTTTTCAGAAACAGGAAACAGCCCGCGAATAAACTAAGACCGCGTGAAACGCAGAAATTACACCCAGACAGAAAAGGTCGCAAAGCCCTTTCTGTCTCGACATCACTCTCAATCTTCGTCTCCTACACGGTGATGAAGTCTAGGAGCTTCCTTGAAAAAGCCAGCGAAGCTGCGCCTGTTTATGCAAAGACCTAAGACCTCGTACGTTCAAAGTTGCGAAGAGAAGTTGCTGGCATAGGGCCATGGTAACCATTCACTATTTGGACCTAATGATCTATGTGGTTGGCCCTAGAGGGCAACGGTCAGGCTCCCTCCGAACCCCCACCAGGCCTCGTGGACCGTTATCGTCGGCACTTGCCTGAGTGTTTCGATGTTTTGCGGTGACGTGCTTTTCTTGAAGTACTGGTCATCTAGCTGTCCACGCTGGATTCCGATCTGTTAGTCGCACGGCACTCCGGAAGTGACGTATCCGCGTTACTTCGTCTGTCCTCTGCCAGCATAGCGCATGTGTTGACATGTTTGGGTGCAGTAGATGAGTCACCAGCGGCTGCCTCATTCGCTTGCTGAGCAGCAACTGCCTGCGTTGTAGCGGGTGCTTCTTTGCGTTGTTGCTTGGAATGATGAGCCGAGATGCGCTTTCACTCCGCCGATTCAACTGGCGCCTCCCTAGAAGAGAAAAAGTGTTGTTACCATCGACAAGTACATCGTGGAGTCCTGGAACATCGATTTTACTTTACGATAGTCATATTAAATAAAAAAATATCAGAAATAGACAACGGTGACCGATGACACTGTTTGGGTTGTCAGTGCTAATTTCGACAACTCTCTCTCGCGGTTTACACTTTTGAGCGCGCATATAATTCGTGTGCTCAGGGCAGAATAGCTACATAAACATTCGTGGATGAGTGTTCATTTTGACAGCATACTGGTTTCTCACGGCAGTGCTTTGCAGAAATACTCACACCTGAGCGAGACAGCTTTTCACACAACTTTGGGAAACACCCCCAAACTTCTTTTTCGCTTCGCGAAACTTATGCAATATTTCTGGGTAATTAACTAATGTGTCAGCGTAACGGCACGTTCAAGTCCACAGGCCTTTGCTGTTTTGCGCGAAGTAACACAGACAAAGGATTCTTCTCTTCTTCGTCCTGTCACTTCGCGCTGAAAACCAAGAATGTGTTATTGTACCAACTCGTCCAACTGTACATCCTTTTGAATATAGGTATAACCTTGACTTGTTCGTGTCCACGTTGCTTGTAATAGTTCTCTGCATGTGCCGCCTTATCCTTGATCTGAAGTGCTGGCCTAGGCCAGGGACGAGACCTCATGCGCTCCACTTTGTAATTATGACGTCATTCTGCCCTTTGTAATTGAAAAAAAATATATCAACAGTGCTGCCCTAGGGGTTGAGCACTAACAGCTATTTCAATTTTATTTCAGGCATTCAACATGACCAACATACATTGGATATTTCGCTTCAACTTTATAAGCAACCATAGCCTAACAAGAAGTTGTATTTTCTTGAGAATATCTCACCTCGATTCCGAGACAATGAATTACTCGAGCAACTTTATAAAGGACGGCAAAAAGTAAGCGCTATATTAAGTCATCACTTAAATGCCCGTCAGTTATGCATGCTTCCGGAATACAGGACGTTTTTCATACTCCCATGTCGAAAAATATTTCCGAAATGAACTAATATTGATGAGCCTTTCAAAACGGCTTACAGTTGGTCTGCTCGAAATATCGTAGAAAGGTGCACCCTAGATAACGAAACATTTGTCCCATGTGAACTCTTTGTTAATACATTTAACTCTGCCGTTGGAAAGCATAACGTGTCATCGTACTACGTGTTTGACTGCCTATGCAAGCCCACATTCATTTTCTTTTCATAAAGTAAATGTAGCATTAGTAATTATCTTAGTACAACGGCAAAATGTGAATAGCTTTAACTGTACCTTACAGCGTAAAAGCCACGTCAAGCCGAGTCTTTGAGCTTTTAATCTGCCACCTACATATCTGGAACTATATGTAAAAATAAAAGATGGTTTAACTTGACTTGAGTTTTCCGTCAGTTCAGAATTCGCCAAATGTACATTCAGTGCGGATTAAGCAGCTCATGCGAGACAAATGCGTTAGCATTACATCGCCCCTCTTTGGGGTCCCGGATCCGTTACCAATACCGCGTTCACCGCACTGCAAAGTATTGCTGCAAAGCTTATTCCCTACGCGTCCACACTCGCACATATATATATATGTGGGTGGGTGGTTGGGTGGGTGTGCATGTACGTATGTGCGTATGTATGTATGTATGTATGTATGTGTGTATGTATGTATGTATGTATGTATGTATGTATGTATGTATGTATGTATGTATGTATGTATGTATGTATGTATGTATGTATGTATGTATGTATGTATGTATGTATGTATGTATGTATGTATGTTCGCTTCCTAACAGCACTGTCGCGCAAATGAGGAATGATAATTTCAGAGAACTACTGAAACCACAGTTTTTATCATAACAAATATATTCACCCGTACAGATGACATGTCATATATGTGCCATGTCTCTCTCTTCTTTTTTTAATTTGTTGTTTCAATTTTTGTTTTATGTGCTCGCGCTATGTGCGGCATTTTGTGCTAGTGATACGCCGCTTTTTATGTTACCGTGAACTGTAGTATTCGTTTCTTCCCTAACAACTCTTTGTATTGCATTAGTGTTTTTATTTGTAACACTGTTTTGCAAGCGCGTTACATTGTAAACATTTTAGCTCTCACATTTTTAGCTCTCATGCATCGCCTTTCTGTTGTCATTTGTTAGACGACGCCCCTCTTACTCAGTGCTCGCGTGTAGCCTGTAAGGTAGGTTGAAATAAATAAATAAATAAATAAATAAATATACATAGTAGTGATGAAGACAGGCGCACCATCAACGCCTTGCGCGAGGACACAGATCGCCCGCTCTATGCCTGACGCTCGACCAGCACACCTGTCTGTTTGTCCTCCTGGCTTTGTAATTACACAGCGTCACAAGTTTGGTAGACATTGTCAGGCTTTCCCCAACCCTGGAACTACAGTGTCAGAAATTGCTGCCCATCATGCCTGAGGCTAACGCCGGCCTCGCCCTCACTTTTATGATCGGCTCGCCGCGTCAACGGGATCCAGCAGTTTTCAGCGGCACGGACTGTAATGATTTCTAAGATTGGCTCTCATCCTACGAACGCGTGAGCGCCCCCAACAAGGGGGCGATATTCATAAATTGGAACAGCATGGTCTTCTACCTACCGGACGTCGTGATTTTGCGGTTCCGCAACCGGGAATCTGACCTTGCGCACGTCTTCTGCTTTCGAGACGAGCTTCGCGTAAGTGTTTGGTGGCGGCACGGTGGGAAAGCTTCGTGCCGAAGAGCACTTGCGCAACCATTCCCAACAGGCCGGCCAGAACTTCACCAACTACATAGAAGACGTCGTCGACCTTTGCAAGCGAATCAGTACAGCAATGATCAAATCCCATGTGATCCGTCATATCTTGAAGGGCATCGAAGACGACGCCTTTACAATGCTGCTATCAGAAATTATCCGACGATCACGACACACAACTGATAATTGTGATTGCATCTCTATACGAGTTTTCAGTTCGCCGCATAATCAGGCAAAGGATTTTTTTTTAATTATGGGTTTTTACGTGCCAAAACCACTTTCTGATTATGAGGCACGCCGTAGTGGGGGACTCCGGAAATTTGGACCACCTGGGGTTCTTTAATGTGCACCTAAATCTAAGTACACGGGTGTTTTCGCATTTCGCCCCCATCGAAATGCGGCCGCCGTGGCCGGGATTCGATCCCGCGACCTCGTGCTCAGCAGCCTAACCCCATAGCCACTGAGCAACCACGGCGGGTCCAAAGGGTTTGAGACAGACATGTAGCAGAGCAGACAATCCTCGAAAATCCGATCTGTGGGTCCAGCGCATCGGCTTTTATACATGACGGGTCGAAGGTTCCAAAGTGGAACAAGTGGAAGCTTTGATAGGCACTGGTGCTCGTGTTTCGATCATTCGCCGTGAATTGTGCTCGCGACAACGGGAAGTTACGACCCCCTCTGATGAACCTACACTAGTCGCTGCTCAAGGAGCCTCCATTCGACCTACTGCCATGTGCACTGCTTGTATTTCCATCGATGGACTTCTGCGTTACGTACAATTTGAAGTGCTAAGTTCTTATGCCCAGCAGCTCATATTGGGATGCGATTTTCTTTCTACGGCCTCCGCCTCCATGTGATGTGGGCAACGCGTTCTCCACATGAGCGACACGACCTATTCACTTCATGCAGATAACTACACGCCACTTCACTTGCTTGCTGCAGAAGGTACCGCACTACCTCCTCGCCATCGGAGAATTGTTACTATCGCGTCTGATGTCATTAACCGCGGCGACGTGCTAGTACCATCTGCACGCTGTCTCTCCAGAAGGACAGCCTTTGCATCAGGGCTGGTTCGGTTTGATAATGCACTTCTCTACGCTAGAAACCCGACATCGAAAAAGATTCTCATACCTAAAGGAACTATATTGGCTTGCGCCACTGAATCGAAGTCTATCTCTGCTGTTTCCTTTAAAGCGGCTTACTCTGAAGTTCCTTCGGTTGGACAGGCCGCACCACCTTCTGCTCTTGTAGCTGCCACCAGTTCCGACCTGACAACGTCACAGTCACAACAGCTGCTTGCTTTGCTCCAAAAACATGAAGCTTCGTTTGACGCGCATTCAGCTTCGTTGGGAAAGACTTCGATTACGACGCATCGGATAGAGACAGATGGTACATCAATCGTGCGCCGTCGACCGTATGGCGTATCGCTAGCCGAAAGGAAAGTCATTGGCGAAAACGGCACCGACATGCTATAATGGAACATTATACGGCCCTCTGCTTTCCCTTCGTCATCATTCATTGTTTTGGTTCGCAAAAAAGACGGCTCTGTTTAATTTTGTGTCGGCAACCGAGCACTTAAGATCCCACGGAAGGATGTATACCCTATGCCACGAATAGACGATGCCTTGGATTCCCTGCAGGGTGTCGAGTACTACTCGAGTCTCGATCTCCGTTCTGGCTACTGCCAGATACCTACGCATGAGGACAATAAAAAGAAAACAGCGTTTTCAACACCAGATCGGCTCTACGAGTTTAATGTCATGCCATTCGGCCATTGCAATGCACCCGCAACGTTCTAGCACATGACTGACACCATTTCTCGTGGCCTGAAGTGGAAGACTTGGGGCCCTATAACGTAAAACTATTACATTATGTTTTCATTCCAATCTCCTGACGTTAAATTTGCGTAACCGCCGACGCAAGGATCGGGCGGTCACCCGCAGGGTTGTCTGAACAGAGTAATCAAACGCTCTCCTCGTTTATAGGAGGTCACTTTGGTTTGCTTTAAAAACGAATAATATTGCCTACACTGAGCTGCTTGTCTTATCTAAATGGCTGACAAGAGGCAAGGAGCATGCTCGAGTGGAGAAGGATTCGATGGGGCCGAGCCAGTGCACTGAAAATCGATAACCGGATCAAGAGAGTGGTGCCGGCGTCTGCGGTTGGTCCGCTTCGCCTTACATAGCTTGCGGTGGCTCGCTGAAAATTGCAGCGGAATGCAACGGAAGCTTAAGAATGACGCTGAAGCGGATCCTCAGCAAAGAATATTTGGCAGAACGAGGTCGTAAACGCGCCGAAAGTGCTCGAAAACGTTACACGGCCACGCAAATTTTTTTATTATACGAACCTAAACCCATGCTCTCCGGCAGGTCGAGTCGCCAGTGCCTGAGCGATCTGTGGCAGCCATCTTTTATTCCTTTCCGAGCGGGGCAGCCTTCGGCTGTTCAGAAGAAAATTCAGTTTTATTCGGCATAATAATGCATCTTTATCGCGTACACGTCACATTGATGCGTGGGTTCTTGCGGTTTTGTGATGTCGCGTGACAGGCAGGTGAGTAGGTGCAGCCCGAACACTTTTGACCAATAGTCGAGGCCTAATGGCGAAAAGGGGTCGAATCAGAAATAACTATTTTTCTTTTGTTCGACCAAATCATATCTCGAGCACGCCAAATAAGCCGGACAGCTCGCCCGCCTGCGTATCAAGAATCAGTGTAAGGCCGACAGCCGGCACTACAGTCTTCGACGACGATGCGTGGAATAAGAGCCTAGTGACCGTGTTTGGGTTTGGACCACGATACGTCGGCGCTGATTTAGTGAGAAGCTTTTACGCCGCTATTTTTGACCGTACAAGACCATCCGACGCATTGGTGCACTCGACTATAAGGTCCAGCCCAGCGGCATTTCGCTATCATAGTGGAGCCACTCACGACCTTAAATAGTCCACGGTGAGCAACTTAAGCCTTTCTACTAGCGTTAGCAAACTTTAGACTTTGCATAGATGAAATTTGGACTTTCTTTTTAAACCGAAAGTGTTAATAACCGCGTCGAGCCATGTGGCACCTTCGCCAGTAATTTGAACTTAATTGGTCCACAGCTGTGCCGTAGCCTTAGCCACGCATCACGTGACCCGCCGCGCCAACACCCGCCACCGCCGGCTTAGCGCATGCGCTCTCCACAGCAGTGTCACCGCCTGACAGCACGTGGCTCGCCGCGCGCTGGACGAGAGCCACAGTCAATTTCGTGGAACGCAACGCATTTTGCTTCCATCGGACTCCTTAAGCTGCCCGGAACCTGAGGACACCAGTATCATCCGTGTGGTCCCATATTTGGCAAATATAGATCAATTTTCCATTCCGGCCTCGCGGCATCGATGCGAAGCCAAAGCGCTACGCCGGCGCGCGGGTCAGAGCGGACCACTCAGCTTGCAAGATGGCGGATCTCTCTGCTCAACTGGGTTACGATCCCTACGCATTCGTGTGAGCGACGATGCCGGTCCCCGAGGGACAGCAATCGGCGGCTGCGGACTCTACTATCCGCAGTGAAGAACTATTTCGCTCGGTTGAGCACCGCTCCAAGCGTAAAGCTACGATGGCAGTACCATCGGCCCCGCCCACCGGCAAGTCGCCTCTAACCCATACACCATCCGCCACGCGAGAGCACAAGGATCCGGCGCGAAGCGCTGCAAGCGTACAACGATGTCGACGCCTAAGCCTCTACCTCAACCACACCCAGACTACTTGGTCGTCATCATCAAACCTCGTGAGGCAGTGGCGCTCCAAGACTTCTTTCAACGGGGTGTGCTCGGCGCCGCCTTCGTCACTCTCTTCGAGTAAAAAAGGTGGAGAGGCTCAGCCTACTTCGGTCACCAGCGAAGAACCTCAACTTCGCTAGCACGCGGGAGGCCCAGACGGCGGACTCAACTCTGCAACTCACCGTCTGCTCCTACCTCCCCCCCTCCGCCTGCAATGCGGAGTTCATGGATAAGTATATTACAGTGCTGAAGCCGTCGATCCACGACTCTTTTAAAGCATGGAGGCGCGAATCAGTGTGAAAATGGAGGTCCTGATCGGCACCGCGATGGCCCAGTGGCTCGCGAAAGTTGATAGCCTGATCGTGACTAAATTAAGCAATTTGCCGCTGTGCAGCTGCACACGCTACGCAAAGTGGGTCCCCATAATGATGTATCTGGCCACCCCTCCAAATTTTCGAATGGTATTGTCGACATTGACGACGACGAAGACTGCACCCTGCCAGGCCTAGAACTCAAACCTCTGGTCATGCCTACTGGCTCAGCGGTAGCTCTGCGCGCTCTTAACACCCAACCTAATCATGGCGGGAATCACTAAAATTAGTCGTTCTCCCTCATCCAAATCGGCCTGCCAGTGGAACTGTCGGGGCCTCCGATCTCACTCGAAAAGAGCGGACCTCCAGCTATTCCTCTCAACCTTTGAGTATCTGCCCTCGGTGCTTGCCCTCCTAGAGCCACGGAAAGGTGCCACCCTCACAAATAATTCGACGTTCCAACAGGACCCTTCGGCTTGCCTCTGCGTCTACCGAAATTATACAGCTAAACACGTCGACTTGGACCTCCAAACTGCTTATTCTGACATAATGGCGAATCTCCTCTCGCTCCGCAAGCAGAACCCACACATTCACATCCTCAACGTATACTGTCCCCCCAAACTCCGAAACGTCTCATTCGCGGACCTCTTCAGTCGAGCCCTGAAAGTTGCAGGCCGGGACCCCCTCCTCATAGTGGGCAACTTAAACGCCTCCAATTGGTCTGGGGGCACCACCGTGAAGAGAAGCGTGGCTGCAAGTTGGCGGAGCTTACGTCCACGCTGGGCCTCACTCTTTACGATGACCCTTTCCACGCAACTCAGATTCGCCACTTCGTGACCGGGGACACCTGTGCGGATTTGACCTTTACACGCAACATTCAGTTCGTCGCGTGGGTCAATACTGAGTTATTCCTCCGTAACAACCATCGTCTCATCAACGCTACCATTCGCACTCGCTCCATGGCACGTCCCATCAAAGAAGCCCGCATCCCTGATTGGAAGAAATTCGGGCACAATTGGCAAGTCACGGTTCCCGTACACTTACAAGGCTATGATGCCCGGTCCCAGCAATTAATTGGTAGCTCGCGTTCGACAGAAACAGAGATCCAGCCCTCAGAGGCAATCTCGGGTGTGGATAACCACCTCCTCCACCTTTGGAAAGCCCGGCACAGCCTCGCCCACCGCTGGCGCCATCAGAAAAACAATAGGAAGCTAAAATCTCGCATAACAGAGCTTACCCAGAAGGCAACACAGTATGCGGCCCAGCTCGCCGACTCTAAATGGGCTAGCCGCTGCAGTACGGTTGCGCGACAAATGTCCAATCGAAACACACGGCGGCTCTTTCGCGGCTTGACTGACCCCACGCAAACCCGCACTAAAAACGCAGAGACGCTCGCAGCACGCCACTTTGTCTTTGCCTTTAACACAGATCAGCTAGTGCACAAGCTCAGGGACGAATACCTGTGCACTACCCAGGATGCCGGAGGGCCGGCATACTCCTATGCAGGCTCTGAAAATGCCGAGCTGGATCAACCTTTCCAGTTCCACCACCTTGAACGCAGCCCTGACCAGAATGAAACGTGGCACTGCACCAGTACGGGGCAATATTAGAGTCAACCTCCTGGCAAACCTGCCGGACCCGACTTACAATTCACTATTGGCACACTGCAATTCTATCTGGCTAGGACAAGTGCCCCTCCCTATTGATGGGAAGACACCACTTGTCACCTTTTTTTCCCAAACGTTGCTAAACCGTGAATACGGGCAGCCTCCACCCCATCTCCGATGGTGTGGCACTGGCTGTCTACTTTCACGAAAGATCAAAACACATTTGCCGACACCATGTTCGGGTTTCTCCTACACAAATGCACAGAGGATGTCCTCCTCCAGCTTAATCGGGAAGTCCCAGACACCATTGCATGCCCCCATAACGACAAGGTTGTGCTGGCCTTAGACCTTAAGGGAGTATCCAACAACGTCACTCATGAAATAATCCTAATATCTCTCAAACAAACAGCGTCGTAACGCTTTTCAGAACGTCTTACAATTGCTAACACAGGAACAAGCATACTTGCGCATACAATACACCTAACACAGCCCATGCACTCTAGGTTCCAGAGGTACACCACAGGGTGCTGTCCTCTACTCCCTATTGTTCAATCTGGCCATAAAGAACCTGCCTGCCTAGCTGGAGGCCGTCTCCGGCATGGAACACGCACTCCACGCGGACGACATCGCTATCTTCGCCTCAGAAGGCTCTTTGGGAGACATGCAGGCCAACCTGCAGCAAATGTGTGACCATAGTGGGCCGATATGCTCACGCTTGCAGCCTCCAATGGTCACCCAAAATATCTGAAATCGTGCATCTCCACCCTCGCCCAAATGCACGTTCAAGATTGCTCTCTCTCTACAGTATGGCTAATCCCTGAACAACCTAAAATTAGAGTCCTCTGACTTTTCATCAACCAACACCGCCGGTCCCACACAACAGTAGAGAAGCTATGGAAGGTGGGGGAGCAGGTGGGCCACATGGTCTGCCTGGTTTCCAACAAGCGCAGGGGTCTCAGGTGCAAAGATACCTTGCGGCTGGCCCATGCGTTTACTAGAGAAATCTTGCATTCGACGCCATACCTTCATCTCCGCAAGCATGAGGTGGCCACCCTCGAGGTAATCCTCCGAAAAATAGTTAAGCGGGCCCTTGACCTCCTGGTCGGCAGCTCTAACAAGCGCCTTCTGGGCCTGGGAATGGCGAAGATGTATCGGGAACTCAAGGAAGCTCATTTTACCAACCAAATCACACGTCTTTCTCAGACACCGTCAGAACGGCGCCTCCCTGCCCGACTACACCTCCAACCTCTCAGACAGATGGAAGAGCACGTAGGTACACCACAAGAATGGCAGGCGCCTGGCTCGGACGGAGGCCCTGGCACGCCATTATGACTCCGTACCCCCGTTTTCTACGTGAAGGCCTCCAGACCACACCATGGGGAATTGCCTATGGCTGCGGTGGTCCACGAAGGCAAAACAGTTAACGGCCTTAGCTTTCGCGCTGGGGACATAACATATGTATAGGAAGTCGCCATGGCATTGGATGCATCCGGTTCTTGCTCTCAAACTATCATACCAACTCGCGAGGGGACTGTCGAAACAACGAACAAGGTCTGATTCCATTCCTAGCCTATCGTATCCTTCAATTGAGTTGTGAAACTGGGCACCCCCACCCATCGTACGTCGTTTGGGCTCCTGCTCACATGGGATTAGAGGGAAATGAGGCAGGGGACGCTGCAGCCCGCGCGCTTTCTCTGACCCCGCTGATCAAGGCTCCACCCCCAACCGGATCTACTCGCTTACAGAAATTACAGGCTTTTATCAATCCAGCCGCGAACTCTACCCTCGCCCGTGTAGAGGCCTCAAAAAGAAGGAGGAACGCCTCCTGCTCATCCTCTTTACCAAGACTATGCTGTGCCCGGCGGCTCTCAAAAATTCCGACCCAGCCTTTACCAGAGCTTGCCCACACTCTGCGGAGAAGTCCTTGGCCCTCTACCACATGGTGCGGGCTTGCGTCTCAAACTCTGCTTACCCCCACTTACCCAACCCTACCCGGGAGAACTTGGAGGCTGCCCTGCTTGGCTGCTCCCACTTACGGGCCCGAAACGCCCTAGTTGCGTGCGGCCAGACGGTGGCTACCGCCACTGGGGTCCCATAATAGGGACTCCATCTAGTGTTTGTTAGGGGGGCCCATTCAGGGTCGTCCCGAGCATATCTCGCTGTACTTTTTGCACGACCACTAAACGTTTTTCCCTACCACCACCTTCTCTGAGCGTTGCGCGGGAGCGGGAAGTTTTGAGCCATCTTCGCCAAGCGGCGTCTCACCTCCCCGCGGATGTCGCCGGGCGAGTTGCGTCACTGGAGAGGGCCCGGAATGCAAAGGCGTTGCACCGTCGAGAACATTGTAGCGACCGCGTTCGCACTCTGTCCATTGGTTCTTCGACGCTGCGCATGTTTACGGCGTCTCTTTGCATGTCTAGCACTTGCGCTCTCCATGTGGCGCAACAGGCATCACACCGTCGAACAATGGGTGTCTAGCCAAGCCTAATCACAGCCATGTCGATCAACCGACCTAGGCACAGCCGTCATACCTGGCTTAACGATGATTGCGTACCTTAGTATAATAATTATTTTGGACTGTGTTAGTTTGGACTTGGTTTCTTTGTTAGGGTGTTGCTTTTGTTCAAAAGGTGTCTTGCGTTTCACTCTTCTGTTTGTAGCATCGCGACGATGCTTTTTGAAGAGGTGCATTGACACGTGTACTTGTTTATCTCCTTTGCTGACCACTTTTAACCATCTAACAAATGTTATCACTCAGCGCGGAACCCGTTACATGTATCGGAAGTCTCTCGAATGTTATCGATGGTTCTATGTGCTGCCTGTTGCCACCCCAACTTGTGTAATCTGCGACGAGAACTGTGTAAAACTTTCTGGAGGATACGTGGGCACCAGCGATTACTGTGGAACATTCGATGACTCATGCATAAAAAAGGTGAGCTTGACTGGAAGATGAGATTTCGACAATCGCCGTCTGCGTTCGCCGCTATCAATGTGCTTTGAGTGTAGCCTGTTTTTTGGGGCACACGTTCGCCCATTAAAAGTTACTATCGTCATTCATAGTATTGCTACTGTGTTCTTTACCGTCACTACTATGCAACAACACACACACACGCACACACACACACACACACACACACACATATATATATATATATATGTTTATTCTGACGAAGGCCGTGCCACGGCCGAAACGTTAAAAACATTAAAGATGCAATTTTCGTAAGTGTGCACCTTCGTTTCTAAATCTACCTATGCACCGGACCTACAGAACTTCGCATTGAATTATATATATATATATATATATATATATATATATATATATATATATATATATATATATATATAGAGAGAGAGAGAGAGAGAGAGAGAGGGAGAGAGAGAGAGAGAGAGAGAACTTGTGCCACTGACGATGGTGTACCCCGAGCCACCATTGTTGGACCGCTCCTGGAAGAGATAGGCCGTGAGACGAGCGAGCTAAGCCTCCACGCATGTGCCGCGCAAGCGCCGTCGATTAAAGCGCCACATTAAAATGCCAACAGCGACGGTTCCAACACACGTCGAGGTTGTTTCATTAGTTATTAGGCCGCCTTTATGGAGAACTCTTGTTGGCCAATTTTTTAATATTGTTCACCCCAGTTTGAAACAATAATATGATGCGCTTACGTGAGACTGGAGGTATGACTGGGAAGTAAATTAGAGGCTTCCATGTCCTAGAGGAATAAAAAAATGATAAAAATAATTAAGTAATGCAAGAGAGAAGCGAATAATCTGATCGCACACAAGAAACAGGCAATGAATCCGCTCTGATTACATAAGGCAGCAACGCGTTCAAGGCACTCGAGACAAGCTTTTTCAAGTTTTGAATTTTAGGATTGTTGGCTGTTTCATACAGAGTATTATTTATTGTACGTTAAAAACGACGGCATATAAAGGTACGCTGCGCGATGGCCTCACAGCGCCGTAAGATGTCACGTTATAATTACGTAAAAGTACCTTGCATTCACAAATATCCTCCCAACCCATAGGCGACAGCAAGAGGTATGTTCATGAAACATGATGCCATACTCAGCATTCAAATCAGAAAATAAAAGCGTATTTTAAAGAAAAAGGGTTCCAAAGAAGAAATTTATTTGTAAATATAAGTTTACCAGACTTCTGTCTACTTCCATTGCCAAATTCTCGATGTCCGTATTCAGAATAATACGTCGCATTTAAAATGACTGTTTTCTCTCCTCCAGTGCCCTGTTTTTAAATTCTACATAAATTTGGATGATCCACCTTTCCGTACACTATTCATGATTGCTTACTTGATATGTTACATCATCTGTTCCTTCATTTCAGGGGTTCCTTCCAATACTACGGACGTTTCTATTCGAGCCTTTATACAGACGATAGCGGAAATGAGCAACCAGAGGTCGTACCAAACAGCATCACAGTCCATACAAACCAATGTATGTTTCTTCTTTCTCTTTCCAGTTCATTACTGCTCGTTACAGCTCTCTAAAAAAATTTGATAGTGCTCAGGACGCTTGCGAGATTGAACAAGATTTTATTCGGCTAGCTAACTCTACCGCATGAGTTGAGTCGATGTATAGGCTCAAAACAAATAATTTTGCAGGGCATAGTACCTAAAACCTATATACTAACCACATGAGATCTTCTCTCGACACTAGTTGAAAATAAGGTTATGCAGAAACCAATGAAAAGGATAATATATAAAATGGAATAGCTTTGTTTCCGCTCCCTCGTCATTGTGTTTCGCAGCATATCAACTGTTTCCTTGCTCGGCACAGCGCAGTCGTCGCTTTTCTAAAGCTACTTGGATCTGGGCACGCTTTGGGGGCATCATACAACAAATTCGCATATTCGCCAGAGGCAAACGAATGACAGTGATAGCAAGGATGGCAAAGTTCTTATTGGTATTCCAGAAGTCGCGGGGTGCAGTAGTGGTGAATTTCTTGCCGCTCGTTGGCGGCTGGCCATGATTGCAGTTTTTGGAGTGTTTTGTTTCACAAGTTGTGGCAATGTGTCATTATTCAATACGTATTGGTGGTACCTCCAGTACATCTAAGGGGCAACAGAGACATCTTGGCTAGAACTAGGGCATGTTTATGAGCTAGGGGCTAGCCGAGACCTTCACGTGCCAAGGGATTATCCAATAAGCCACATCGGCCCACAGGCCGCCAATACGCTACTGTTTCGATGGCTCGAACTTCCGTACCGCCCGGGCTTAAAGGGACACTAAAGCGAAATAATAAATGAGTTTAGATTATGAAGCATTGTTTGAGAACCCTGCAGGCAATCATTTCAAAAAAGATACTTTGTATATTAGATGAGAAAATTAAGGTCCCAGTATCAGTATTTGAATTTCGCGCCGAAACCCCAGCGCCGGTACGTCAGGGATTACGTCGGTACGTCAGGGCCGCGTTGGCTGAATGTTTCCCGAAACTTGCCATGTTTAATATTTGGTTCCTTTAGAACACAATGTAGTCATTCTGTACCGCGTAACCCGCCGTGGTTGCTCAGTGGCTATGGTGTTGGGCTGCTGAGCACGAGGTCGCGGGATCGAATCCCGGCCACGGCGGCCACATTTCGATGGGAGGGGAAATGCGAAAACACCCGTGTACTTAGATTTAGGTGCACGTTAAAGAACCCCAGGTGGTCGAAATTTCCGGAGTCTTCCACTACGGCGTGCCTCATAATCAGAAAGTGGTTTTGGCACGTAAAACCCCACATGTAAATTTTAATATAATCTGTACCGCTATATATAGTTAGTAGGCCCTAGAAGATGCCATCAAAATCCAAGACGTCACAGCCCCCAGGTGCGGGAACTAAAGTAGGCGTCGCCACCCGTATTTCGTTCTTGCGCTTTTTATGGCTTACCAAACGTCTTTTCGTTGTAAGAGTGGTGTTTTTGGTGTTGTAGAACGGTAATTTACTGATGCAGAAGGAACCATTTTTCACTTTAGTGTCCTTTTAAACTGGGATCCCCTTTGCCTGTCGGGTGCCCTGAAGATCCTGCGTCTCCCCCTTTATTATATTCTCAGATGCTCTCCTGAAAACTCCATTTGCCGGTTACATGTGTTTTCTTAGAGCAGTAGTAAAATAACTCAGTGCCTTTCCACTCTGTGAAGAAGGATGACCTGCAAAGCTATGTATGTGTGCCCCTTAATGGCGAACAGCACCTCCGCCAAGGGTCGACCCAGCATTGCACTATCTAGGAGTCGGACCACGTATCGGGAGTGCTCAACGTCTGCTTCACCTCCACCGTGGCTCGGGCCGGTATTGCACTATCTTCGTGATCTGGCCACATATGGGTAGTGCCGAACGGCTGCTTCACCTCCGCTGGGAACGCCAATTGGCCAGCGAAACGAATTGACGCACCTCAGCTCGGCTGCGTGATTTTTGGCCTGTGAAGGCGGAATTTCGACCCGGGATGGCCTGATACCAATCAAAAACGGTCAGTGAAAGTGTTCGACACCTGTTTTCACGTTTCGGCAATTTTCTGCTGTTTTCAGGACCCCGGAATGACTTTCGTTCCCGAGCTGGGCGCGGCCATGCTAGGCTTAAAGTAGACCGAGCGTTTCCGAGCAACGCCGCGGCGGCCGCTGGCTTGGCCTCAGATTACCAACGTTTCCAAGACCTCTCCCGCCTCCGTAGAGCCGTCTAGCAGGATGGTATACTTCTTCGAAGGAAAAGATATCGCACCGGAAGAGTTGGCAAACAATCCTCGGTGGAATAGGCCCATTAATGCCCGGAATATGGCCTACCCTACTCTCCACGCTGCGCTGTCGGCGACCACCCTCGACGCGCCCGCTCAACAACCAGCCGACCTGGCCACGTAGGCTCAGGCGAAACAAGGCAAGCCGTCTTCTCCGAAGCTTCAACGGCATCCTCTGCTACCTGAACTGGCCGCCACGGCCTTCAAGATCATTGTCCATCATGGCGGTAGCCTCGATCTCCGACAGTGCAATGGCGGAATGTTACACCCGCTCGTCGGCAGCATAGTTCATGTCGACTAGAACGAGACGCGGCTACACAATCGCCTCAGGATCAACTCGCATAACATTTCACTGAAAATCAGCATGTCAGTGGAGGATCTGCACAACGATATGTGCAAATGCAAGTCCTGAAAATCGCCTACAAGCAATTCCCGGTCCGTCTTTACATCACCGCGCCGGACAACGCCATCCGAGGTATGTTGTACAATGTGATATACCATCAGTCGCAAGAAATCTTTTAAGGCCTTTCGGCTCTGAACCAAAGCAAGTCCTTCACTATTGCTTACGCTCGCCCACATGGTCGAACCAAGTCTGTCGTGGTTACCCTTGTTATTTATTTATTATTTATTTATTTCAACCTTCTGTCAAGCCCATGGGGGATTATTACAGGAGTTGGCGAACAAGCTTGACAAACATATGTACATTTGCAATCCTGGCTTTCTTTCTTTTTTCAGCCACAAAAAATATACAGAGTAGTTGGGAACAAATACAGAGAGGCAAAAAATATCAATAAGTAAAATAGAGGACTGCCTTCTCGGCAAGCTCAATAAATTTGGGAAACGTTGCCTGCTCAGTGACACACGTGCTCAGTACATTACATTCTCGTACAAATTGTGGAAAATGAAAGAACGCGTTATTATTGCAAGAAAACTTTTGTAGTCTATTTGGGTACATCTATCGAGTCTGGCGAGTGGATTTAATGTTTAACAAATCTGATGAGTTTGTGGAGTAGCGTAAACAAAAAACTCCAAACGCTGTAGTTTCGCTCGGCATCCCAGGGTGTGAAAGCCTGCACATTGTCAGAGCTCAGTTGGTGAATCGGTACACTTGTAACGGTTATAGAGAAAACGGACAGGTTTCCTTTGAATCATTTCTAGTGTGTGGATGTTTTTTTCGTTAGTGGAAACCAAACTATTCGCATATTCTAAGATCGGTCGAATAAGTGTGACGTAGCCAAGGTACTGAGTTTCCTATGCCGAATGACGCTAGACTCTCTTGAGAAACAAGTCTCTTCCTTGCTTTCCTGATTACCTCTTGGACATGCGCAGTACGCGTCAAGACAGAAGAAATGAGGAGTCCTAAATAAAGATGCTCAGAAACACTCGGGATGGTGGCACTGGTAATGAAACAAGAATAATCTAATTTTCTTTTTTCTTTGTAACAGATATTGAAACCGTTTTATCTAAACTGATTGGCATCTGCCAATACTTGCAACACTGCCCAACTTTACTTAATGCGTTATTGAGTTTAATTTGTCATCAATGTTCTGGATTTATTTGTAAAGCACGCATTCACCTGCAAACCGTCGGATTTAACCTTTAACTTCGTTCTAAATATCACTTAAGAAGACTGAAAAGGAGGGGAGCCCGAGCAATTTCCTGAGGTACACCGAAAACAACTGGAGCAGAATCAGAAGAATGGTCTCCAAGATGCATAAACTGCCTCCTTTTGGACAAATAATCACTTACCCAGCAAGTCACTGGCCCATCTCCGAGTATGTTCGCAAGGTTGAAAATCAGTTTCGCATGAGAGACCCGGTCAAAGGCTCTTGATAAGTCCAGATAGAGCATATCAAATTGAGACTGGTTGTCAAGGGCTTGTGCAAGGTCATCAGTTATTTCTATTAGTTGAGTAACATTGGCTAACCAACTACGGAAGCCGTGCTGGTTTGGATGAAGCATATGATTAGTTTCTACAAATTCTGTAATGAACTTCAAGATAATATGCTCAAGCTTTTTAGAACAAGTGAAAAATATAGGTCGGTGGCTTGCTGGCGATGAAACTGCTCCCGATTTATGAACTGGCACAATTTTAGCAATTTTGCACTGTGCTGGGAGGCAACTTTCACGTATTGATTTTGAGTATATGAGATGTGAGTACTTGCTTATGGGTTCTGCATACCGTTTTAGGAGTTAGTTCGCAATTCCATCAGGGCCGCTGCATTTTTTCACGTCAATATTTCATAACATGGAAAATATACCAGTTTCAGAAATAGTTTAAAAGCCAGCTAGTTTTCTCTGTTCAGCACCAAAGGTATATCGGTATGGGTATGCTGGAACATCTACATCACGCGTAAACATCGACTGAAAGTAGTTATTAAAAGCATTTGCCGTGCCTTTATTTTCCACGGCGGGTGTTAAGCGGGTGCTATCTTGAGGGTGAATGTAACGCCAAAATTTATGGGGGAGTCCTTCATGAAATACATTAATCTGCAGCTACTGAAGTGCTCTTTAGCGCCATGAATTTGGTCTTTTATCAAAGTTGTGAGATAACTTAAACGCGAGCAATAATCAAAGTTCATGCATGATTTTTTAGTTTTCCTTGGCCTCTCGATTATACGCTTTAAGTGCATTATTTCGCGTGTAATCCATGGATTGTGTTTCCTCGTAACCTTTGCTATTTTCAGAACGAAACCGGTAATGCAGTACATAATATGTGCCCGAAATTCCAGCCAGACATTGTCAATATGTGATTGTTCGTCAGTACAAAAATTACAGAAGTCATGGTATTCATGGGTAACATACGTCATGATAGCTGCATCATCTGCCCTATTGAAAGCAAATATATATTTCACAGGACCCTTCTTTCGAGTAATACGTGCTATAGGCAAAGCACACAGGACTAGTTTATGGTCTGTCATGCCATGTAATTCTTCTACATGGGTAAAAGTTGTATCGAAGCCATCAGTGACAACTAAATCTAAATCAGAGCTCGAGCCTCCCTGAATACGAGTAGGAGTTAGAAGAAGTAGCTGAAGACTAAGCGCGAACATGAAATCTTGAATGCATATAATCTTTACCTTTCCCGGATTCAGAGAGCTCAAGTTTATATGAGGAAGGTTGAAACCGCCAGCCAAGATAATTTTGCCTTCAGACATGTGCTTCTGCATGTAGTCGTACAGAGTATCAAGATACATGACTTCCGCACTCGGTGGTCTATACACGGTGACCACGTGTACAATACTTTATCGGAGATAAATGTTACAGCACGCAACTTCAACTTCCAGAACAGCGGGCATTACAATGTAAGATAAACCTTTTTCATTGATAATTGCAACGCCCCCTGCCTTTGACCCTCCGTCCCTCCGCCCAGTGCAATCAAGCCTCAGTTATGGTGACAATATCGAGTTTAGGTGCTCGCAAGATAGCCTCAAGGTATTCAGATTTGTTTATAATGCTGCTCACATTCAGATTTTTCAAAGTAACTGCCGACGCGACGGGGTGGTCCGTGGTTCTGCGTTGGTTTCTTCTTCGTTTTTGGGGGACAGTTCTGTGATGTCATTGCTACGATTGTCCCAAGCGAAAAGGCGGCCATTTATTCGCACGCTGTCGTACGTCAACCTTACTTTTTCTTTCTTGCCACAGTTTTCTTTAGTTTGATTCCATAACTTTTTACTCACATACCGGACACTTCGTGAAAAATCTTCGCTGATTGAATGACCAGATCCTTTCAGTTTAGGGCCGTTCTTTAGAAGGTTTACTTTGTCGCTGTAGTCTTGCAATTTGGAAATAACTGGCCGATCGTTGCCATTGCTATTCTCCTTTCAGCTACCGAGTCAATGAATTCTTTCTATCCCCGATATCGTTAACTCTACCTTATCTTCCCGAATATCATTTGTTACCATTGTGTTTAGTGTTTCAGTGGTCTCTTGTTCCTGTTCCTTTATGCCAAAAACGATGAGGTTGGATCGCCGGCTTATGTTTTCTAAGTCGTCTACTTTTTTATCGTTATCAAAAGCTGATGCTCTGACTCAGTTACTTTTTCCACACATTCCAAGGGTTGTTTCTCAAAGTTTCCTACTTTTTCTGGCTTCTTTTCAATAGTATTAACCTTCTGATTCGTTATAGCTCTTCCTTTCTTGATTTCTTCCATGACCGCCGCAGTCTAAATTTAATTGCTCCGCAGTAGAAGTATCTGGTCCAGGGTTTGCCTCAATGTCACCTCCCATAGGCCACAAAACCATAGTTCAGCTTCGTCCAGACATCACTTTCATCCAGGCAATGACCCTTCCCAAACAGTAGAACTTTTACGGAGCTGTGTACGCCTGCCACCTCTTCAAAGCAAAGGTGGAGGCTTGCTACAACTATTGGAAACGCAGCCACCGAGCGGACGTCCAGCCGCTGCCATCGGTGCAGGCAGCCCCACCCGCCCATGGATCCTGCCACCTGTGAGTCCAAGTGTATGCTGCGTAACGGACTTCACTGGCTCAAGGAAGTGCAAAGTGCGCTTCGAGCGAGCTGGAAACTCACGCTCCAGCCCGCCGACCGCCAGCAAGACGGCCGCCTAGCAGGGCAGCACAACACCGCCGAGCTCTAGTCTGCGGTCATCCCGCAGCTGGCTCCGATTCAGTGACCAGACACCGCGCTGGGTGTTTACTGCGCGTTCTGCTCCAGATCCACCTCAAGAAAGGTACGCAACAAGAGTCGGTCCTCTTTCTTTCCACCTCTCCCTGGCCAGAGGACTCAGCCCACCGAACAACAGGTGAGCTGGAAACCACGATCGCCCTCGCTTGCTAGGGGAAACGCGAAGTTCCGAGCACAGCTCGATCAACAAAGCCTCGAGATCACGGAGCTGAAACAATATCAAGTCCTTCTCCAAAAACTTCGCCGAAAACAGTATGGCTGCCCTCCATACCCCACTCAGATAGCACACATTAACAGGTCCCCCTACTCCCTCCTTCCACCTCCTCCTCGCGCACGGTGTCACCTTCTTGCGACCCCCCCCTAAGCGCAAGGCACAAGCAGAGGCTCACAATGCCGCCTCTTTGGACCCCGATCCGCTGACTGCCTTAAATGCAGCCGTAAAAACCATGCATGCCTGCTTCGTCTCAATGCGAAAAACAACACAGCCTAGATGGCCAACATCGTCAACCGCTTGACAGCGCTCGAGCATTGCCAGGGTGCACAAGAGGTCACCACAGCTCGAATGCAGACCCAGCTTAGTGGGCTTGTACCCCCGAAATGAGAGGATTGACATCGCCCGAACAACCCACCAGTCCAACATCGCTGCACACGGTAATGAGATAATCTGAAGCAGTGGAATGAGGAGTTGGCCTGCCAAATGAAACAACAAACAACTCCACCTGCAAACCCTTCCGAATTCCGACACTCCCACCATAATCGGTTTACAAGAAACAGTAAATAAAACGACACTTCGTGACTACACCACACATGTACCGATAGGAACGACACCCCTACGGGTTGCCACATTCGTCCATCGTAACCAAAAGCTACGGACCACCCCCTGGAAGTGAACGATATACACAGACATCTTGTTGAGCTTCTCCCGAGAATTCGCAAAGGCGGCTGTCTGTTTGTTCTCAATATATTTACAGCCCGCGCAATGCACCCGCAACCCCTCCCCTAGCAGCCCTTCGAGAAGCCATTTCTATTAGTGGCCCACACCCCCTTCTTGTCGTCGGTGACTTCAACGCCAACCACACAAGTTGGGGCTACAAGAAGAACTGCAGAAAGGGCACCGCGCTTTGGACATTCATCCAAATGGAGGACCTGTCTCTCATTAATGATCTAGATCACCCAATTAGAACAGGCAACAGTGTCCAATCAACACACAACTCTTTCGGGAGCGACCAGGGGCGCAGCCAGGGGAGGGATAGGGGAGGGCTCATGGGGCTTCAGCCCCATGAAATTTTTTCGTGCTGTCCATGCACTGCCGACCAAAGCAATCCCCTGCGCAGGAAATGATTTTGGATTTTGTCTACAATGTATTTTTCATGCTCGAAAAGACATTTCACCGCGAACATTGCGAACTCGGGCTAGATTTCGTGGCAACGCCCCAGCACCGGGAGTCACATAAAGCAAGCAGCCCCATCCGAACACAAAGTTTCAAGGGCGTTTTGATAGCGAACTGGCTCGCCGTGACATATCGCAGAGGCAGCGGTATCTACGGAGCGCGTGGCTATCAATTCCGAAACTTGATGGGTATATATCTTATAAACTTTTGATGTGAAAGGTGCATTGACATTTCCAAAGTTGTCCCTTACATTTTTACATTTTCAAGTGCGGAACTTTGAGGGTTTAATGCTGCTATAAACATTTGACGCCAAAGGTGCATCGACTTTTCTAAAGTCTTACATCTGAGCATACAACGAGACAAGCCAAATCAACACACTATTAGACAAGTTGACAAAGCACGCAGCGAGGTCCGATCAGACGAAGCGTTGTGGTGCTTCATTTGTGCCTTCATGTCACAAAAAAAAATATCAAATTTTTTTTTCATCTACGCCAAAGCATACACGTCAAAACACTAAAGGCAGCCAAGGTAACTACGTTCTTATTTATTTTTTCTACTTTGACTTTTATGCGCGAGGACAAATTGAGCGTCTTCAATTTTTTCGGTCTGGCTACCCTACACGCGGGCTGCCAGAGCCAGCTAGAGCGCATACGTTGTTCTCTTGTTGCCCCGACCACCGCGAGGCACATTTGGGTGCGCGTTCGGTTTGCTCTGGCCGAATGGATTTTCGCCTGGCATAGTTTGGAGGCTTTCTAGCTAGCAGACGCGAAAAAGAAAGAATAGTCGCGCACCGCCATCACTGTGGGTACTCGACGGATTGCACCGCGTTCGCGTGAGAGTAACTTCTCCGGAAAGTCTTGTCCAGTCAGTGTAGGATACCGAGCAGTATGTGCATGGCTCTCGGTGGTCCAAGCATCTCACGTTTTTTCCTCGATATTTCTTCGGTAGCCACATTAGGTGCGCAAAGGAGGTATTCGATTGAGGCCAACATATATTCCTTGGCGTTTTTTTTTCATTTCGGTGCCCCCGACCCACAAAAGGAAAGAAAAAAATACATTGTTGCGGCTCAGCGAATTGTTGCATATTGAAAGCTTGATTTTGTTACTTCTTGCTATGCGGAAAGTAATGGGCCACGGTACGCTTCAGTTGCTGGATAATCTTATTATATTATTGCAATAGCAATTATATGGGCACGCCAGGCGCATTTCTGCCGTCGCCCTGATGTTTCGTATAAAGTCCAAGGGCGAAAACATCGTGACCGCGCGCCGCATGCTGCATGTGCGAGTGATCGAAAGCGTCGGGGCGGGAGGGGGGTGGAATGGCTGAGCCGACGATGGTGGTTAAGTCTTGTGTACGCAAAGGAGAAAAGCGGGGAGCAAGCGCGCCGCCTTCCGTCGCGCGCGATACATCGGGGAGAGTGGACGGAATGGGGGCGGGTTCTAGGATTCTGTGAATCTGTGATTGCGCAACATGTTTATTTGCCTTGTTTGACGCATTATATACAGTGACTTTTTCTTAGATAGGTAAATTTATTGGAGACTCATGCGTATACTTAAGTATCTTGTTGCCAGGTTTTGTGTATACATGCAGTGAACTTTGTTACTAGTGACACTTTTTTACACTTTATCAAGCTGTATCTTCGCATGTGTATATGCCATTGTATCTTCGCATTTCTAATGTACGAGGGCGAGTGAAATGAAAGTTAGCCGAGAAGACGAGAAGACGGCACCACGCGCTGTTTTTCGTCTTCTCCTCTCGTTTCTCGTCTGCGTTTTGCGCTGTTAACACCAGGATGGAAAACCAACAAACCCAAGCTGCTGTTCTGGCGAAATACATTTCTAGTACCTCGGGCCCTTTTCAATGTTTCACTCTCGACTTCTCAGTCCTCATTGCCCTCATTGTCAACGCTGTCTGCAGTGCTTGTGGTGTCGTCTTCTCGTCTCATGTCTCGTCTACGTTTTGCGCTGTTAACACCAGAATGGAAAACATGAGGGTGCTAAGAATCCATGGCTCCGGACAGGCCGCCATGGGAATATGAACCTGGCAACGTTTAACGCTAGAACGTTATCTAGTGAGGCGAGTCTAGCAGTGCTATTGGAGGAATTAGAGGGCAGTAAATGGGATATAATAGGGCTCAGTGAAGTTAGGAGCCCAAAAGAAGCATATACAGTGCTAAAAAGCGGGCACGTCCTGTGCTACCGGGGCTTAGCGGAGAAAAGAGAACTAGGAGTCGGATTCCTGATTAATAAGAATATAGCTGGTAGCATACAGGAATTCTAAAGCATTAACGAGAGGGTGGCAGGTCTTGTTGTGAAACTCACTAAGAGGTACAAAATGAAAGTTGTACAAGTCTACGCCCCTAGATCCAGTCATGATGACCAGGAAGTCGAAAGCTTCTATGAAGACGTGGAATCGGCGATGGGTAGAGTGAAAACAAAAAACACTATACTAATGGGCGACATTAATGCCAAGGTAGACAAGAAGCAGGCTGTAGACAAGGCAGTGGGGGATTACGGCATAGGCACTAGGAATAGCAGGGGAGAGTTATTAGTAGAGTTTGCAGAACAGAATAATATGCGGATAATAAATACCTTCTTCCGCAAGCGGGATAGTCAAAAGTGGACGTGAAGGAGCCCGAACGGCGAGACTAGAAATGAAATAGACTTCATACTCTGCGCTAACCCTGGCATCATACAAGATGTGGACGTGCTCGGCAAGGTGCGCTGCAGTGACCACAGGATGGTAAGAACTCGAATTAGCCCAGACCTGAGGAGGCAACGGAAGAAACTGGTACATAAGAAGCCGATCAATGAGTTAGCGATAAGAGGGAAAATAGAGGAATTCCAGATCAAGGTACAGAACAGGTATTCGGCTTTGACTCAGGAAGAGGATCTTAGTGTTGAAGCAATGAACGACAATCTTGTGGGCATCATTAGGGATGGGCAATGGAAGTCGGTGGTAACTCCGTTAGGCAGGATACCAGCAAACTATCGCAGGAGACGAAAGATCTCATCAAGAAACGCCAATGTATGAAAGCCTCTAACCCTACAGCTAGAACTGCACTGGCAGAACTTTCGAAGTTAATCAACAAGCGTAAGACAGCTCACATAAGGAAGTATAATATGGATAGGATTGAACATGCTCTCAGGAACGGAGGAAGCCTAAAAGCAGTGAAGAAGAAACTAGGAATTGGCAAGAATCAGATGTATGCGTTAAGAGACAAAGCCGGCAATATCATTACTAATATGGATGGGATAGTTCAAGTGGCTGAGGAGTTCTATAGAGATTTATACAGTAACAGTGGCACCCACGACGATAATGGACGAGAAAATAGTGTAGCGGAACTCGAAATCCCACAGGTAAAGCCGGAAGAAGTAAAGAAAGCCTTGGGAGATATGCAAAGGGGGAAGGCAGCTGGGGAGGATCGGGTAAGAGCAGATTTGTTGAAGGGTGGTGGGCAGATTGTTCTAGAGAAACTGGCCACCCTGTATACGCAATGCCTCATGACCCCGAGCGTACCGGAATCGTGGAAGAACGCTAACATAATCCTAATGCATAAGAAAGGGGACGCCAAAGACTTGAAAAATTATAGACCGATCAGCTTACTGTAAGTTGCCTACAAACCATTTACTAAGGTAATCGCAAATAGAATCAGGCACACCTTAGACTTCTGTCAAGCAAAGGACCAGGCAAGATTCCGTAAAGGGTACTCAACAATAGACCATATTCACACTATCAATCAGGTTACAGAGAAATGTGCAGAATATAGCCAACCCTTATATATAGCTTTCATTGATTGCGAGAAAGCATTTGATTTTATCGAAACCTCAGCAGTCATGGAGGCACTACGGAATCAGGGTGTAGATGAGCCGTATGTAAAAATACTGAAAGATATCTATAGCGGCTCCACAGCCACCGTAGTCCGTCATAAAGAAAGCAACAAAATCCCAATAAAGAAAGGTGTCAGACAGGGAGATACGATCTCTCCGATGCTATTCACAGCGTGTTTACAGGAGGTATTCAAAGACCTAGATTGGGAAGAATTGGGGATAAAAGTTAATGGAGAATACCTTAGTAACTTGCGATTCGCTGATGATATTGCCTTGCTTAGTAAGTCAGGGGCCCAATTGCAATGCATGCTCACTGACCTGGAGAGGCAAAGCAGAAGAGTGGGTCGAAAAATTAATCTGCAGAAAATTAAAGTAATGTTTAACAGTCTCGGAAGAGAACAGCAATTTACAGTAGGCAGCGAGGCGCTGTAAGTGGTAAGGGAATAATCAGAAGAATAAGAATGGGCTGGGGTGCGTTTGGCAGGCATTATCAGATCATGAACAGCAGGTTGCCACTATCCCTCAAGAGAAAAGTGTATAATAGCTGTGTCTTACCAGTACTCACCTACGGGGCAGAAACCTGGAGGCTCACGGAAAGGGTTCTACTCAAATTGAGGACGACGCAACGAGCTATGGAAAGAAGAATGATAGGTGTAACGTTAAGGGATAAGAAAAGAGCAGATTGGGTGAGGGAACAAACACGAGTTAATGACATCTTAGTTGAAATCAAGAAAAAGAAATGGGCATGGGCAGGATATGTAATGAGGAGGGAAGATAACCGATGGTCATTCAGGGTTACGGACTGGATTCCAAGGGAAGGGAAGCGTAGCAGGGGGCGGAAGAAAGTTAGTTGGGCGGATGAGATTAAGAAGTTTGCAGGGACGACATGGCCACAATTAGTACATGACCGGGGTTGTTGGAGAAGTATGGGAGAGGCCTTTGCCCTGCAGTGGGCGTAACCAGGCTGATGATGATGATGATGATGGTGGAAAACCAACAAGCCCAAGCTGCTATTCTAGCAAAATATCAGTTTGATCCGCTGTATATACGCCATTAGATGAAATTCACGGAGTTGTGATAAAATTTTTCATTGTTGAGAGACAGTTTTAAACTTGATAGTTTCGTTTTCTGTCTGAAAATTTGCAATTTTGGCCAATTTTAATAAAAAATTGACAACCTAAATGAAGAACTCGAAACCAGCAGTCACTAGAATACCACCCCTTCCCCCCAATTTTTCTTTTAAATGCAACAAAGTTCGTCAAAATTGGTGCAGTGGTTGCCGAGAAACACAAATTCCCCTTCTACATGTATTTAGATGGGAGCACCAGAGCTAAAGCTTCTTCTTAAGGAGGATGTCGAGCTCCAACGTAAGCCCCCCCCCCCCCCGGTACGAAATTTCTGGCTACGCCACTGGGAGCGACCACTATGTCTTGAATACAAAACTTCAGCTCAACTCACTGGCTCGATCAACGCGAGGTCCCATAGGAATTCTAAACTTGAATTAATTCCGACATATTCGCGTTTCAGCTCCCAAAACCGGTGACTATCTTGACACATGGACTCAAAGCCTCTCGCAGGACGTGCAATACGCTACTTCCACAATCCCGGACACCCGTGACACCAATATCGCAGACAGAGGCCTCCTTCACATGTGGAAGGCCCACGCCAGCCTGTCAAAGCGATGGTTATCCAACAAGCCTAATAGAACACTCAGACTACGCATTGCAACACTGGCTAAAGAGATTGAAGTCCATGCGGGGCAGTTGGCACGCCAACAGTGGGGCCAGCTAGGCGACCGCATGAGCAACAATCTCAGCCTAAGGGTGACCTAGACATTTCTCTGTTGTGTATTGGATCCAGGTCACACCAAGTCCAAACAGAGGAAAAATGTCAAACAACTCCTCCACAAGCTACCTCTACAAAATGGCACCTTTCTCCAAGCCCTCAAAGAACAATACCTCACTACAACTACACGTACCCTACTCCCTGACTACCGCGGCAACCCTAACCCCAAGTTAGACGCAGACATCTCGCCATGTGAAATAGGGGCTGCCATGCACAAGCTCAGAACGACATGACCTCCAGGAGCAGACAAAATCACTTACAATATCTTCCGGAACCTGGATGAGCACACCATATAGGCCATCACCGACCTCTTCAACGAGTACTTGCAAAATTGAGGGCTCCCAGTGCAATAAACACATGCCAATATCCCCATTCATCTCTAAACCAAGGAAACCTTTGGATCTCAAGAATCTGCCACCCATCTCTCTAACCTCCTGCTTTGAGGAGCTTTTCGAACATGTGTTCCTGGGCCGCTTGCAGGTACATATGCACAGACAAGAACTATTTCCCCAATCTATGATTAGATTCCGCAGCCATCTTTCTAACGAAGACGTCATGTTACAGCTCTCGGAAGAGGTACTACACCCCAGGAACCCTAACCCCACCAGGGCCATTTTGGCTCTGGATCTCACCAAGGCTTTCGACAACGTTCACCATTCGACCATTATGGAGGCTCTGTCGAATCTTAACGTAGGCAAACGCGCACACTCCTACATAGCGGCCTTCCTCTGCAAGCGAACAGCAGAATTGACATTCGGTCCGCTGTCTTCACCAACCTTGTAACTTGGCAGCAGAAGTGCACCTCAGGGCTCAGTTCACTCCATTGCTTTTCAACATTACACTCATTCCCATGGCGAAAGCCCTCACAGTTATCCGGCGCCCCTCGCAGTCATTCTACGTGTATGGCATTACACTTTGGACATCCACTTCCACTGGTAATGTAGGTGAAATGGAGGAAACCCTCCAGGCTGGGGCGGACATCGCTGCCTAAACCGGAACTACCGGTCTTACACCCTCCAAGGTGCTGCACAGACACCGGTCCTACACCCAATATTCAGTCAACATGGACAATCAAGTTCCCGAGGTTGATAAAGTACGTATACTGGGCATCACTGCTCAGAATTACGGCAAGAATACTGCCTTCATTACTAAGCTACTAACACATTCCAGCAGACTATGAAACTGATCCGATGAATTGCGAACCGCCACAAAGGGATGTGGGAACAAGATCTCCGCTGCCTTATACAACCCTTCGTTATCTCTCGAGTAGTATACTCCCTTCCAGACATGTTTCTTTCCAAGGCGGAGGAATAAAAAGTAAATACACTAATCAGCGAGCTTATAAGACGGCCCTCATTTTCGCCAGGCACGCGTCGAATGCCCGCCTCCTCCTTATGGGGATTCATCATCATCATCATCATTATCATCACCATCATCAGCCTGGTTACGCTCACTGCAGGGCAAAGGCATCTCCCATACTTCTCCAACCACCCCGGTCATGTGCTAATTGCGGCCATGTTGTCCCTGCAAACTTCTTAATCGCATCCGCCCACCTAACTTACTGCCACCCCCTGCTACGCTTCCCTTCCCTTAGAATCCAGTGCGTAACCCTTAATGTTCTTCTACAACTTGCGCGAGCACCAGAGATTAAGCGGGAAGGTTCAGTGAGTCTTGCAGAAATAGCCAACGCGTCTGATCCGCACATCAGATGTTCGATGATCATCGACAATGCTCGCCGCTATCATTGTACTTTGCTTTTCTGAACACGCGTAATCACAATAAAGATATAATTTAGTGATGTACAGTTCTTACTGCTCATTCTTCACCATCATAACAATGTGAAATCTCGTTGAGATATGTTTTGTTCTCTACCGGACACCTCCTGAAAGCCGCCCAAACCGTGATGACAACGTCCACGTTACCATAGAACAGCGAGCAAGCCGCAGGCAACAACTGCCGCTTGAGCACGGACTTACACTAGAAGCCAGAAAGACCATAAACTAGTCAACAGTCATAATGACAGTCCCAGTGTCACCTGCACCGATTGTACTACAACAACCAAGGGTGCCACCAACGTTTCATAGACCATAGTTTGAAGATCCAGAGACCTGGCCCGAGACGTGATAGAGTCGCTGCGTTTAACAACCGTAATGGTAATTACAAGTTTCGGAACGCCTATTATTCCACGGAAGACGCAGCCAGGACTTGCTACGAGATTGAAGAGTCCGCGTGGGAGCTGTTCTGCAGCACCTTCCTGGACATTTTCCGGAACGTTGTGAGGAATTAAATGGCCGAAGCACTCCTTGAAGCGTCGTAATGAGAACATCGTCACACCGACCTCAAAATGGTCGAGAAACACAAGGTCCGTTGTTTTCGTGCGTGCCGTGAAACAAGAACTCTACCGGATAATACGCGACCCGCCAAAGATCGTCGTCTAATTTGTTTCGGAGGCCACAATGATCGAGAAGATGCTCAACATCCGGATCCGGCCATACAACCGCCGTAAACTGGCGGGAAACTACGCAGATGTTGAAGTACTTCGCTCTAGAGACCTACAAGAGACGATAATGGTAGTTGCGCGCAAAAAATTATGACGGATGTTCCCAGAGTCGCAGTCCTAGGTTCCATTTATTGCTGATATTGTCCGCGGAAAAGACCTCAGCAATCACGGGAAGTCCCTGGACCACCGCCGGCTCAGCCGTAAGGGATGACTTAGGGCCTGTTTACGCTCGAGCCGCCCATCTCCGGAAGCCGCAACGCACGCTTTCGATTGCGCGAAAAATTGCACGTATCCAGAACTACTGCACAAATTACAATTTACACTGTGTGCACAGTGTATACCTTACCCATTGTAAACCGAAATTTGTGCACAAGTGTTTGATAAGTGCAATCTTTCGCGCGACCGCATGCGTGCGGTCGGGCTTGTGGCGATGGGCGGCTCGAGCGTAAATCGGCCCTTCGGCCACTTTCGTAAGCCGTCTAGCTCCGCCACCACGCTAGCGCAAGAGCTCCAAAGCGCCGCAATGCCACCATCATCCACCACCACCTCCAGCGCGTCCGCCTGTGGGTCCATGCAACACCCTAGTGAAGACGTACGTTTGGCGCGCCCCCAACGACCGCCCGCTCTGTTATCGCTGAGAAGAAGCAGTGCATGTCTACCTACGATGCTCATGCCACGAGATAGGCCTGCGTGGTTGTGCAGCCCACTCGCCTCGTCCACAGCAAACGGAGTGACCGCGAGACATCCCCGACTACTCGCAAGAAACTGAATAGAGCCCTCGACGACCATCCCGTACGCCATCGCCAAGACGCTACGGCTCCCCGCGGCGGTGGCATAACACGGGTCCAAAATGTGGCTGATCCGCTAGCACACGTCCGGAAAACTAAAAGCAGGAAGCGATGGAGGGGTGGTTGCTGTTCGCCGAAATGCCAAAGATACTCCGCCGACCACGAAGACGCTGCAGCAGCCATCTCGAACGCTTAGCGACGAAGTGACACCACCCTAAGGAAGGCTCGAAGCCAAGAAAATGCCCCTTAATAAAGTCCTGACGACGTGACATAACACCACTGGGACAACGCGACACAGCTGGTGCCTGAAGCGGCGCCCTAAATGCGACACAAGACGAAGCACCACCGACCTCGACGTGCTCCTCGGCGGCCACGCAGACACGACTTTAGTAGACACAGCAGCCGACTACGCCGTCATTAGTGGACCCTTCACCGCTCAGTTGAAGAAAGTTAAGATTTCATGGAAAGGCCCTCAGATCCCGACAGCTGGAGGACATCTAATAACACCGACTAAAATGTGCACGGCACGAATTATCATTCTTGACCGGGCCTATCCTGTGACCTTTGCTATCCTCCAACAATGCTCCCGAGACGTCATTCTCGCCATGGACTTCCTGAACCAACACGGCGCAATCACCGACCTGAAGTCCAAGTCGAGAAGGCTATCCGAAAACCAAGTAATACCGCTGGAGATGGCGCTTACCCCGGTATTGTAGAACGTTGCTCTACCCTACACTACTCCTAGTATCAAGAAAGTAGGTATTAGTGTCACTCTTGACAGAAAGTGGCACTACGCTTCGGGATCAACCCCGGCAATTCTTGAGAAGTGTAGCGTCTTAATTAGTCGAGGAGCGATGCTGTGCTCAACTAGGTGAAGTGGAGGCAGAGTTTTGAGTTGAGGGTCGTTTGAGGGTGAGAGAGTGAGTCAGTCACGGTACCATGATTGTGCGTCAAGATGAAGTCACTAACCCGCCTTGGGACAGCATTGTACTTTCTGTCGGCAGTTAAGACGCGGGAGAGAAAGAAGTCATCGCTAACAATGACCAATTTCTGTTGCTTCACCGTGAAATTTGCGTCACAAGAGGAATCGCCCAAGTGCATGAAGGGAAAGCAAAGTGACTGCTTATGGTGGTCGGCAAGGAGTACAAAGACCTAAATAAGGGCATGACGATCACATACAATGAAAAAATCGTAGAAATGAGCAATGCGTTTGACCTCTTGTATTCTGCAACATCTGTCACAACTGCAATAGTTCTGAAACCATACTTTGACATGAATTCAAGCCTGCCCTAAAATAAGTAGCAAGAGGTAAAAATATTCACTGACGAAATAAGGACTGCTTTTCGACGTCGTCGAGGATTCGACAAGGAGCATTTTCAACGCATCGGATATTAACACAAGCGCGCGCTTGACCACTACATCAAACACCATACCGAGTTTAAGCACCGGAACAGGAGGCGATGAATCAATACGTTGATGAGATGCTGTCGGACAAAATCATGCTACCGTCTCCTGTTGTCTAGGGGTAGAAAAAGAAAGGAAGTCTGCGTTATTGCGTCAATTATCGTCGCCTGAACAAGATCACAAAGAAGGACGAAATAAAAAAGTTGTATGCGTACAAGATAATTCTACGTTTGTGAACCTTTTCTAGGAGCTCTAACTCGAACCTATTCTTTTATTGAGCGGTCAAGTGGTCCGCGTTGCTCCTTCGACGCTGACAACGTCGAGGAGCATTGTGTAGTGCCCCTCACCTCGAAAGAGGCGCTGGATGCTGCTTGTGTAGACTTCGTGACCTTGCTTCAGACCTCGCCACGCGTGAAGAAGCTCCCGGACCCGACAGCTGAAAGTTTCATGGGCCCTGTTAGCGGAGTAGATTATCCACTGCCGCCAAGGGGACAGGTGTTACAAACGCCGGCTCATTCTGGGTGGGCCGAAGGGATGCCTGGGGCTGCAGTGGTGCTGCTCGTTTACGCGCCACATCAGAGTATCTTGTGCCTTTCGAGAATGACATACGTTTCGGTGTTTCGTCGAATGAAATGTTACCTTTAACTTTCAATGCAATGATGTCTTTTTTTAATGCAAAGACCCATCGAACGGTGGGCAGTCACAGTGATGGCGACGTTCACAAAAGTATTCAAGTTGGATACTTTTTCATACTGAATAGTGTCTCGGACTTCTATAAGCAGATCGCCGCTTCCTATTAGCCTATCCCTAGAGTATCTGCTGGGCATTTCGCAACAAGGAATGGAGGTAACTTTCTTACTGGTTTTTGTGACATGTCGCTGACATGACGTGTCGCTGTGTTTGATATGGAAGGGCGGAAATGTTTCCTTGCTTTGTACAAAAAATATTCAAGTTTGCTTAGATGTGCCCTATCTTCAGCGAACAATCAGGTGTCAATAGAGGAAAATGCGTAGAGAAAAAATTCGGTCTCTGTTCGGCAGTTGTGGCAGTCACCGACCACCGAGACCAACAAGGGGATGCTACAGGATTTAAGAAAAAAGAAGCTTGCAAGCGCCAGCTGCAAGCGGCCGCTGTGACCTAACGTGCTGCAGCCCAATATAGGGTAGAGTACACACGGTTACGCCTGGCCACCAAGTAATGGGAACGGAAGTCTTGGAAAAGAGGAGGTGACCGGAAAATCAGAAAGAATACAGGAAAGCGAACACATCAAAGAGGGTGACAGGAAAAGGCGACCGCCGATTTTCCCCCGGCGGGTCAGTCCGGAGGTGCCGTCTATGTGAAGCAGAGGCCACAGAGGTATGTTGCCTCCGCCAACGAGGCCTTAAAGCACACCCGTAATTGGCTCGACCCCCAGGATCCTCCTTTCCCCAGACACCGTAAAGCCAAGCACGGCTACACGCAGAAGCGGCCAACCCCCCTGTGCTCGGGATGAAGTCTGGTGCCTTTAAAGTTATTTCATCAGCGCACAGAATGACACCTGCAACTGAAATTTCAAAGGTAAGCGCTTGTGCGTGAATAAGAGGTTTGGGGAGCAGGTCGCACATTGCAAATTTTTCTTCCCATATCAAGAAATAATTACACCTCGAAATATTATTACTGAACGTGGTACATATAGATAGAAAAATACAAACTTCTCAAATGCCAGGGAAGGCAATTTATAGTCTTCCGAAGGCCAATGTTCATGTACAATTACTAAGTTGAGTTTGAGAAACATATTTTTGAGCGCATAATCTACACATGGGCTTTGGCCACCGCAGGCGGCTAAAGCAAGCTACGCACAAGAAGCGTTTGGAGGCAGCGGTCTATTAAAGCGCGCTGTGCTTGAAGGGCCCCTTTTGTAACGCACATCTCAGATGGCGTATCCGATACTCTGTTGTTGGTCATGTTGAAAAGCTGAAGGACATCCTCAGTTCACTTTTGCAAGCACGCAAATACAATTTCTTCAGCTACTAACACGATGACCTCAGTGCCCAGTTGCTTACTTAAGTAATACAGTAACATCTTATAATATGACTACAAAAGTTTCATTATTATACTATTAATAATCGCAATTAATTTGCACCAACAAATGAAACTTAAACCTAATAAATATGAGATGGTTTGCAATGTTCTAAAACTAATTAGCAAAGTTCTTTGAAAGTAATATTCTACATAACTATAGTGTTTACTGGTAAGACCTGACGTAGACTGCTCACTTGCCGCCTATTTCGTTACATGCCTAAGCATACTGACATAAAATTACGATATGATCTTTTCCCACATGTTAGCCGTATAACATATGCAACGACATCCGTTCTCTTTCAGTCCGTCCAACCCAGATGACGCACCAACAGAACCACTGAAGTACTTTGAAACTCTACAACATTATACCGATAGCAGGAGACACTTTCCCTCCCCCTCCCCCACCAAATCGTTCCCTTAACCGAGATGACGCCGCGTGGCAACAGTTACAAGCTCATTCCCGTGTCTGCTTTGCCTTCACCTCTTCCACCCCACACAATATCCCTCATACGCTCCCTACTGTGTAGCAAAGACCAAAGTATATCCCTGCACCTGGGAAGGCCCACACCTAGCGGGCTACTCCCTTATTCCTTTACCTTCCTCATGGGAGACTGCGCTGACCAACCTAGACCCACAGAATCAGCGATGGCTGATTCATCGGGCACGCGGAGTGGAGGGCGTCAATGGGGCCCTGAAATGAGGGCTCCACCCTACGAGGAAGCCACACCACATCACTAACAGTAAACGTTCTCTATCGCTCTCCCTCCCTCTCTCTTACGCTGTCTTTTATTACGTTCAACTATATAGTATCCATTAACATTGCTATGTTTTGCAGGTGTTCCAGAAGCCCTCCCAGACATGAATTATACGCTATTATATTCAGATTACAAAACTTGCCAGATTCTTGCAATAACAGGCATAGCCAAAGGTACGCAGAATACGGACTTGATTCTCTTAATCTTTCCTTTTTCTTTGTTTATAAAGCCAAAATGACATACGCGTAGATGTATGGATGAATGGATGGATGCTGTGAGCGTCCGCTTTGAAACGGTGTGGTGGGTTGCGCCGCCATCGAGCCCGCCGATGAACGCATCACTTGGTGGCGGCCTTGGTAAGCGTACTCCGGGAAGGGCCTAGTTTTCTGCGTCGTTGCTCGAGTGTCCCTATTTGATTCACGTTTTAGGTGTGAAATAAGCAACACGCGTCGCATGTGTGCAGTGGCCGAAGTTTGAAAGCATGTCGAAGAGCAATGGTTGTATGGTGAGGTGCTCAAATACCAACAAAACCTCGCCGGTGACATCACTCGACTCCTTACCCACAAGGCCTCATGAGTGGTAGCGACACAAGCAATAAATCGTCGCATTTTGGGCAGGAAGCTTTTGGATTTCACGCTTTCTTTTTGTCATACCTGCGTTTGTTACAATCCGCTATGTCTGCACGGGTATTCGAGGAAGTTGATCTCTGCGTACACACATACAGGGTGTTTCAGCGAACGCTTTCAAAATATTTTAAAGATTGCCTGTGACACATAGCCCAATTCTAGTTTGTGACCCTGCCTACTCGAAGCGGCGGACACTACTTCCAAAAAAAAAACAAGACTTAACAAGAGAAGGTTTACCACGCAGAGTGGTTAATTTGTTTCATAGCTGAGTTAATTTTGCAAATACAATTGGCATCGATTTAATTTTTCCTTCAATATCTGTTGAGATGTAGTGGCTTCCTTTATCCATAACATTCGAAAGAAAACATTCATAATCTGGTAAGGCATCAGCTTTTTACACTTCCGAGCGGGTCATTCAGACATCTTGAAATTGCGCATACTGCCACGCGGGGAAGGTTAGTTCGTCGACGCACGCAGCGCAATTACATGGGCCGTTCAGCGCTAACGCACGCATTTATTGGCCAGTGTTCTTGGCGAAGTTGGTTTGCGAAGGTACACATTTACATTAAAAATCTCACAATTGATCATCTTGAGGCGACTTTGACGGCACCTATTTTGCGATGCCACGCGTATTCAGCGGTATCCAAATCGCTACAATGTGTGCCAGCCTCCTGCCGGGCGGGGTTGTTGCGGGTCTAAGTCTGCAGCAATGACGTGTGCTTATGTACTGAGGGGAAGTTACTATGATCCCATGTTGCTGAGCAACGGTTCACCGGACCAATCCCTAGCCGCGTCAGCCAGCCGAGCGCACATGCTGAGCAAGCAAGAGAAAAAGTGCGGCGTACAAAAACAGTATTGTGGCAAGGGTAAGATTTAAAGAAAATAATCGAGACATTGCATTTGTCAACTAAACAAACAGCTACTTAACACGAGTTTCTCTTCACAAATAGCCTTCGGCTCACTTGTCGGCGGGATGCACCTGGCATGCATGTAGACTAGGTTGTCCCAAACTCCGGTAACATTGTGTACATGTCCGCTTTCATAGATGCCTGCGCCTTTCCTGCAGCTGTCGCTGCAGAAGCAGATGTCTAGCAGCGGAGCAAAATGCAAATCGCAGCCATGAACTTATAGGACAATTCCAGCGATTTTTCGACCATGTAAAGGAAGCGGAATGTTTACGTCCCCGACAACCCCTGTCACGCATCTGATAGTAGAATTGTTCCACAAATTCGAAAACAAGTTTAAATAAGGAGGAAAGCGCGAAAACTAAGCCGAAGCCTGACCACGCAACCGAGCGAACCTCTTTCCGTGACGTCACGAGATTTCCCTCCAGCGGGGAAGGCGCGCAAGTCATGCCGGACTCGTGCGCTCGGCGAACGAAACCAGCGAAAAGCAGACGCGTAGCTGATTCGTGACCGCGCGGGACCTTCAGGCGACAATGTCAGCAGCACCAGTTCTTTCGATCTCTCAAACAGTGACAGCAATGATTCTGAGGAATTCAACAACCACGAATATCCGCGAGCATTCTGCCCGCGAGCACGAGAGCCAGCGCCCATGTTCAACATATCGCGCTGCAACTTGAAGCCAAAGGTAGCCCTAAACACTGATTTTATCTGTGCTGTTTGCCATTTTAGGTTTGCACCCGTTTTCAGGGAAGCGCTTCGAGTATTAACTGTAAGATATGGAGCTCACCTTTACGCACTTGTATCCCACAAGAACGCCGCTGGCAGTCCAAAGCATCAACCACTGCATTTGTTTACTTCGGCAAGTACAGCGACCACTCGTCGTTCGCTTGAGGTGTAATGCTAGCCGCTCACAGGCGACATCAATTGTTGTCGGAACATATGAAAACACGCAAATTTTATGCATGCTAGCACTGTTGCGTCACTTTGAGCCGCACTGATATGAGCGACCACTCACCTTCGAAAACAGTGAGCAGGAGACCGTAGTAGGGGAGTGTTGTTATGCTGCCTATGCTTACCATTCTTTGTACTCTCTTCACGCACACGATTAGTGTGTTCCGTAAAGTAGACACATATTAAGGACTTTGCGCGTATTATCGCTCATCTAGAGAACGCGTAGCTTTCTCGCGGAAAGACCGATGCCAGTATTGCCATTGGCAGCAGAATGAGGCTGTTGTTTACGCTGCTGTATCGAAGGGGCCTCCGTTTGCTATCCATTTGGGATACGATGCAAACAGTGCGCCTCAGAAGCTAAATAATGAGTCAGCATAACAATACCTAAGTGTACACCCATGTGCGCCGTCACATTTAATTTAGGGAAGTGCCGGAAAGTGCGACTGGCCGCCTTCGAGAACGGCAACAAAGGCATGTCGATCGCGCGTCGTGTCAAATCTCCTAGCTTTTTGGGTGTGCACTGTACGAAATGAGAAATGATTTATTTCAAATCTTTATGGTGAAAACCTAACTACAGAAGCAGTTTGCTTCATCCTAATGGCTTAATTAGCTTCAAGTCCGTCGCTAAGGTCCACCAGCCGTAGACTCACGAACTCGGCGACTGTACGATAGGCTTAAACTTGGCTGAACGCGATCGGCATCGACTCAAGCTGTGTGTGCGGACGGCGAGTGCTGAAGTTCTTGCAGCCAACAGCGCAGCACGACTTGCCTCCAATCTCTTTCCAAATCCACAAGGAACTCAACTTCTCACGACAGCAACTTCGCAGGCCAAGCACTAGCTCTCATTCCTCGTTTCCTCCACGCTCTCGTCGCTGCGGTCTGGATAATCCCGGCATGCTCTGCGTGTGTCACTCCCCACATCATGCACAATGAGGCCTGTAGCTGAGGAGGAGTTAAGGAAGGCTGTTCGAGGCCATTAGTTAAATTAATTTGTAAAGAAATGTGCGCAACTTTTAAACCTGTGTTTTTAAGACATGACGGAAGTGCGCAGAGGAGCGTACCCAGCGAATTTCTCTCACGTGTGTTAACATCGAAAAATTGCAGGAGTTACTTTTTCAGGCATTCTTGCTAGAAAGGGTTGTCGTCTGCTACAATTACCCGAGCGTACTTTCGACAGCGCCCGCTAGGCGATAATTAGTGGCGCCTCTATAGGTGGCGCCATGCGCGTCTATTTTTTGCGTACCTGTAGTGTTGCATCACATTCTATTTGCTCCCTCCGTTTCGTCGGCACATTTTTCTTCTTTTATCGCGTTTTATATGGCGCATTTTCTCACATAACTGATGGGGGTGGAATAGAGGAACGCCCATTGGCCTTGAATGTGGCGCTCGGTAAGGAAATACAGGAGGGGTTTCAGAATTATTCTGAAGTTTCCTACGACGGCGTGCTTTATATATAATCAATGTTTTGCCACGCACACCCTATAATAAAATTACGGTAAACTACGATGACATGCGGCAGTCGTTAAGTTAAAATGCGGTAGCTGTCATTTCGCTATTTCTCATTTTTCCAGCTTTTCAAAACTTTTCGATATTTCTTGAGCGCAGAATGAAACATATTGTCGCTTCTCCGTTCATGGGGCAGACATCACCTCAGAAGTGCTGGACAGTGACTACAAACATTGTCTTGGTGTTCAGAAAGAAGCATGGTGTAGAAAATGGCGTGCCGAGGCTATGTGAAATTATGTTGCTATTAACAGCGCCTATACCAGGCGTTTTCTGTTTTGGCAGCAACAATTTTTTTAACAATTGCTTCGGGCAGATAGCACAATTCTAACTCTTCATAACACGCTGCTCGATGAGATGGCCGTTACTTCTACAAGAAATTAAAATGCCCTATAAATAACTAATGCAAGTACAGTAATCATCTGTTTAATAGATTACTACAAGCTAGAGATGTTTCTCTGGTAAATGGGGTGACATAACAGAATGAATTCACGTAAGGAAGTGGCGTTAGAAGACCGAAGTATTGCACCCTGGTATGGCAATAGATGTAAAACACCTAATGGCATGTTGTAGCATAAGGGCGCAACCACAAAGAAGAGACATGCAGAACACGTCTGTTTCTAATGCGCAGACGCATCAGCCACAATCGATATGCTACAGAGGGCGTTTATCACAGCGCAGAACATGATTTACAAGATTTAAAGAACAGTTCTCCGCGCGAAACAAAACAACAGACGTTTGACTGACACATTTATTACTTGTTTTTTAAAGTACCCTAAGTATTCTTTGGCCCAACAAAAAAAGAAAGCCTCCGAAAAAAATTTACAATGCCTTGCGGCAACGCATACGCCCGCAAGGTGTAGCAGAAGTCCTAGATGTAAACATCGTCCTTTGATAAGCTTTGTATCTTAGGCACGTTGACAGTCAGATATCTGGATTAAATAAAAGCCAATCAGTGGTGAACAGTGGACAGTGCTCTATGGTGAACCTCGAACCAGCGATATAGCAAGCTAGCTTCTGCACCGCCCATACTACGCAGGCGGATTCTTTTTCTGATGCATTGTATGCTTCCTCACGAACTGAAAGCTTTCTACTGGCGTACAGTATAGGGTGTTCGTTCCCGTCATCTGTCTTTTAACAGAGCACCACCCCCATACCCCTGTCACTGGCATCACACTGAAGAATGGATGGCTTAGAGTAGTCGGGCGCGTTCAACACTGGCTGACTCGTTAACGCTTTCTTCAGCATACTAAAAGCCTTTTCTTTTGCGTCATCCCACTTTACCGTTTGTGGTTCTGTTTTTCTGAGAGCATCCGCCAAAGAACTCGCAGTCTCGGAATACCGCGGGATATATCTTTGGTAATATCCCGCCAAGCCAAGGAATGATCTGACGTCCCGCTTGGTTCATGGTTACGGGAAGTTGTCTATTGCGGTCAGTTTAACCTCGGAAGGCCGACGATGGCCTTGCCCTATTACATGACCTAGATAAGCTACCTCCGCGCGCCCTAGTTGGCATTTGGGAGCCTTAACAGTTAAGTTGGCCTCTCGTAGACGACACAGCACAGTTCGCAGGTGTTGCATATGGTCGACCCATGATGAAGAAAAAATTTCTATGTCATCGAGATACGGAAGTGCAAAGTCCTCCATTCCTCGTAGCACCTGGTCCATAAGGCTAGAGAAGCAATATGGCGCATTCTTCAATCCAAAGCTCAGGACTTTCGGGCGAAAGGTTCCCATCCGGGAAATAAATGCCACAAGCCTGCTTTCCCTCTCGGTCAACAGAACCTGCCAATACACTCTGACTAAATCGAGCGTAGAGATGAAATTAGCACTGCTCACTTTCTCAAGCCTTTCCTCGGTATGCGGTATTGGATAAGTCTGGTCCTTCGTGATTAAATTGAGCCTGCGGTAGTCGATACCTGGTCGCGGCTCTTTTCCTGGGACCTCAACTAAGATAAGAGGCGAGGTTCAATCACTCTCTCCGGGCTCAATTAGGCCTAGCTCTAACATCTTGTTTATTTCAGCGGTTATGACTTCACGTTGACGAGGCGAAACGCGATCAGCTTTCGAACGAACAGGGTCCGGCGAGGTTAACTCGATATCGTGAACGATCGCAGTGGTCCTGCCGGGTGTGTCTGAATATACGTCTTTAAATTCAAACACGAGTTCCCGCAGTTCGGCCCTTTAATTGGGATTCAACTCCGCTGTTCTACTAACTTGTCAATGGTTTCGTGAATCTATTTTGCCTCCGTCACTGCTGTTAACTCTGGAAAGTCGACAGGCATTTCCTCAGGTTGGTTAATCAACGAGGGTTTCAGGATCATTACCTTTTCCCCAACTTCAAAGCGTCGCGTGCGAGCCGTTCTGTCATAGTAATACTCAGCATTGTTTTGTGCCTTACGCGTTTCCTGCTCCGCGATCATTGTGGCAGGGCTTACGTTCAATACCTTGCTGCATTCTGCCTCGCGAGACAATTCAGGCTCCGCTGCTTTCCTGACCTTTTCATTAGCTGGCGTACTTGCCGCCTCCTCCCCTATAGGGCTGTTCTGTTCGGTACTGGTTGACGACTCAGCTGTCAAACCTGTTTTCTTCACCACTTGACATTCGTACAGTGCCTTGGCCGCGAGCTCCCTTGCCTTGGAACGAGTTAGGGCTTGCACTGTTCCCTCACTAAACCCGATTCCCTTGCGTCGTAACAAATGCTCTGATTTGTAAGAAAACAAATACAGATACTGCGGCGGGAGATGCGCCGAGTCGGCAGCTTCAGTGTCTAGTACTCCAAAAGGTCCTTCGATACGAATCTTGGCCACAAGGAGACAAACACTGCAGGTTTCCACGGCTTGCCTTATCCAAGCACCTTCTCCCGTGAACTGGCCTCTACGTACGACGGATGCACCACGTCCATTGTGGCTGCCGAGTCGCGAAGCACTCTACACGATTTGCCGTTTACCACGAGTTCTCGAATGTATGGTTCTAGCAAGTTCAGATTTTCTGTGTTACTACTTAGTGACATCAATACTAGTTCGGGATTTCGCACCCCACGGAGATATGCCCCGTTTGCTGGCTGTTGTAGCAAACGACTGGTTTCTTGGCCTCGAAAGTTTTTTCCTTCTGCCTTTATGCACTCCGTTCAGGTGGTTCCTTTTCTTCCTCGCTTTCCATGTCACTAGTTTTCACCGAATCTGACCTTTCCATTGTTCTATACCGACTCGAATGTGACCATCACTTTGGCTTGTCGGGTCTGTATTTATTCATCTCCTTCTTAGGAGCTTCGTTGCCTTCGTCCGCGTGGCGGCTTACGTACTCCTCAGCGAGATCGGCCGCTCTCGTGATAGTGTCTATGCCTGCCCTATCCTGAACCCAACACTTGATGTTTATTGGCAGCCGGCGGAAGAACTGTTCTAAAGCAACGCACTGCATCGTCTTTTCGGCGTCGCCGAGTGCACCCTCTTCTCTGAGCCATTCCTTCAGGTTTACCTCCAAGGTGTATGCAAAATCTGAGTATGACTCACTTTTGGTCTTCTCGACTTCCCTAAATTTTCGCCTAAATACTTCCGCTGACAATCTATACTTTTTAAGCAGGTTCGCTTTGACTTCATTGAAGTCCTCTGCTTCTTGTTTCCCCATGCGGGCGATAATATCAGCTACCTCACGTGGCAGTAACGTAAGCAAGCGTTGCGGCCACGTATTTCTCGCGAATTTTGACTTCTCACACGTGCGCTCAAAGTGGACAAGAAAAAGACTTATGTCCCCTCCTACTGCGTAGGGTGCCACCAAGTCTGTCATTCTGCGCTCGCATTCACGTGTCTCTGGGCTAGGACTTTCAGAATATTGAGCTTTCAAGAGCTCAATCTCTAGGCGCTTCATTTCGAGGTCACGCTCTTCTTTGGCCTCACGTGCTGCCCGCTCGCGCTCTTCTTTTTCCTCTAGGCGCTTACGCTCTTCATCTTTCTCTGCGATGCTCTCTGGGCATTCCTTCTGTTCATCGCCGTCTGCCCCGATCGCTTCAATCGCCTCTGTTATCTCCGGCTTTCTCTTTGATTCGGCAATTTGGAGGCCTAACTCTTTGGCCAAGCTCAACAATTCCAGCTTCTTTAGTGCCTCCCAATTCATGGCTGCCCTTAGTGCTGCTAAATCTTCACTCTATACAACCTTGACGTACTCAAACTTCCGTCAGCGGTTAAAGAAAAATCACTGCAATGTACTTTCCAAAATATACGTAAAAGCCAAGTGATATCTCAGTGAAGAAAAGCCGTGCACTCACCATATGCAGTCATGAATCCATAGACCTTCCTTCCGAACGTTGTCGCCAGGACCAAGAGGCTATGATATCGTAGTTGTCGTCCAAGTTGGGGTCTCCAGGGTTCCGTATCCCAATCGCTGCCAGTCAGTTTGTTGCGTACTCCAGGGTAGCGTATCGTACTGCTGCCGAGAAGTAGCGGCGCCTGCCTGTCGAAGCTTGACCGACGTTACTTATTGGGTAGCGTGGCGTTGTTGGCGGGCTGCAGGCATCCGGTAGACCATGGCGACGAAGCAAGGGCAAGACAATTTCTAGTGCGAAACTTGCACGATTTATTCAAAGGTAGATGAAAGAAAATGAGAAGAGCATGAAGTCATCAAAAGTACATTTCGGAGCCTCTTAAATAGACTCTCTACAATCGTGGGCGGGATCTTGCTTCCGTCGATGTCACGTGACAGGCACAGAAAAAGGGCCGCTCTTCCTCTGGCTATACCGAGCCTGCTGAAAGGAAGAAGTCCCGCCTCCCGGAATTGTAGACACCTGTCCGCCTCTTCTGCGCTTTGCGGGTTCGTGGAAGTTCTCTTCTAGGTCCAATTCGAGGAAAGGGCCTCTCTCGCACACACACATAAGAGGCTGTACACTGCGGGGCTTCCGGCAGACAGGCACAATCGAAACGGTCATGGCGAATTAGAAAGTCACGCTTGATTTCGACGAAGCCTGGTAAAAGGTCCGGTGAGAGGAAGTTCTTTGTGCACGATGTGCGGGACGCCAACCATCGCCGGAGAAGTCACGCCTCGTTTTGACGAAGATGGTCGGATGAAATTCCTTTCGCCACGTGGTGTCAGACGCCAACCCTAACAGTGGTGACAAAAAGGCACGTAGCCTGCATGAGTTAACCAGGTTCAGCTACGCGCAGCATGAAACTGCTGTATGCAACTGCTATAAGTCCGGACACCTGTTGGAATATAACGGAACTGCAATGCCAAGTTTGCGTGCATCAACGCTACGCAGCGCGCCTGTTACATTGCGTGTCAAATGGCACAATACGATGCCGATGACGAATTAATGGCATTCCCTTGGAAACGGGACGGTGACAAAGAGCCACCTAGCCTGCTTGAATTGGTCAGATATGCCATACATGTCTTTCATTACATCAATGGTTATCCATAACCATATTCTTGTTTTTCCTCAAGACTCCTCTATCAAACTTTTACCGCTACCTATGCTACCTGGCGTGCAATCCGGTGTATAATATGCAACTACAATAGAAAGGGCGCACCTATAGACGCTATGCGGCGCTCATCTCACATCTCAAGCCAAGTAGCACGATACGATGCTAACGATGATCATGATGATTTATTGGCATCCCCTTGAAACTCAGTGGTGACGTAGTCATCTGACCAGCTTTACTTGACAAGTGGCACGATACAACGGTAATTATGGTGAAGATGATTTACTGGCGTCCCCTTCGAAACGCAGCGGCCACATGGTCACCTAGCCAGCTTGATTGAATCAGGTACACAATATATATATATATATATATATATATATATATATATATATATATATATATATATATATATATATATATATATACAGCATTCTTTTAAACATGATGACGATGACCTTGATGTGTTTGGCGCATACCCACTCACGGGTATTGGCCAAGAGTCGGGCAGACTTTACATTTCTGCTGAAGTAGTAAACTTATAAATCTATAATTTTGATGAATACGTCCAAGGCAGGAAAGTTCAAAACAATTAAGCAGACAATCATTCAATCAAAAAGGAAGAAACTATATATAATATAATTGAGGCAATAAAGTAGGAGTGAAATGAATAATTCGGTCAACGATGAAATCGGTCAATATTAAATTTTTCTACGGCGATGAATACATTCCTGTGTGAGTGCCCAAGCACAGACGCTCTCAAAGACAGCTGTACCGGAGTCTTCAATGGAGGGCCGAGCTGTCGCACTGTAATTTCCAACGTCATTTTTCTCAGGAACGAGAAACGCTGGCAATCCAGTAAAGTAGTGTTCAATTGTTTATAATCAGTTCCAAAAGTGGCACAAAGGGATAATTGCCAGACCAGATCAGTTCATTTATATCTTTAGGTGTGGGACTCCACCACTCAGTCTCGTTAATGCCACTTCCGTCTGTCTGGTTTTGCAGAATTTCCTGTTCCAAAGGAATTGTAAGTGCTGTAGTTCCGAGAATGAAGTTAGATTTGACTTTGATGTTAAAAGGATCTGTTTTTAAACCTGACAGGCGTGATAAAACCCGTCGTAGGAAGAAGGGTAAGCACAGGGCCGCTGATGGAAGCCTTGGCCAAGCTGTATGCCGCTTCAGTCATAAATGCGCCTTTGTGCCCAGGTACCCATATTATTCGTAAACTCCGCAAATGACTTCCAGCCAGTGAGTACAAAGTTTTTAATACGTGCGAGTCACCGGGAGCAGTAAGTAAGTTGCACAGCAATAAAGAGTCACTGATTATTACCTCGATTGTCCTGGAAACTTGTAGCTTACACACAGCTAGGACAACAGCTAAATGTTCCGCTAGGAATATTGGAGTGAAGTCGGGAAGCCGAATAGAAAAAGATCAATCTAAAGATGATAAAAAATTCCAACAGCGGCATTTTCTTCACTCAGCGAAGCATCTGTTGCTATAATTACGTTTGTGTGGAGCTGATTCAACTGATCCTGGAGTAAGCTGTTAAAAATTTGCGAGTGAGACTGCTTTGCATGGTTTGGGTATATGTCATCATATGTAATAACCAATGAATTTAAGATATTGTTTACCGTTATTACATCATTGATATGTACTTCTAACGGACTCAATAACGATTTTGTTACAGTCACTTGTGGCGTGTGAAATGGCGGCCATGTGACACCTAAAAAATTGGGCTCGTTAATGGATAAACATTGGCTGGAACGTTCTTAGCGGGCATACATAGAGCCTCATGAATGTTTCAACGGTTAGTATATTAAATCTCATTTCAGGGAAGGTATTCGTGATTCCTTCTAGAGCTCAGCGTTTGCGGCAAACTTTGGCAGCTCCTGACATAAGCGAAGCGCTTCCCGTTCCAGCAAAAAAAGCGCACGTAGCTTGTAAGCAGAGGCGCCGGAAAATAACACACCGCCGAACTCTAGTACAAGTCGGATGTATACGCGGTAAATCCTTATGAGTGTGTCTCTCGGCATGCGCCATCGATTATTGCTTATCCTTCTTTCCACTGCACGGGAAGCTTCTCAAGTTATATGTTCAATATGATGATATCAGTTAAGATTTCCCTCATAAATAATTCCAAGGTACCTAAGCTTATCCACTTGTGGAATAGTAGAATAGCGGTATGAAAGGGATATAAAAACTGGTTCTTGTAGAGGAAAGACAAAAAAGCACTCTTATTTACAGTAACAGACAAGCGGATACTGTTCAGCTATGCTTCTAGCTCGCATAATTATTTCTGTAAGCACTCGCACAGTGACTCAATACCACTTGCCGAAGCAAAAAACGCTATATCATGAGCGCAAACGTACGTGCTTACATCTGATGACAAGGAATGGAGCTGAGTAATATGTTAAACAACAGCGGAAATAAACCAGCGCTTCTGAATTTTCCCGATGAAATTCCACTTTGTGCACAGTAAACTCCCTACCCTGCAAGAAGTCAGCGTACCACGTTACGAAGTACTCAGGTAATCCAATATCCTGCATCGTATATATTATTATAGGGTATTCCGCACTATCGTATCCTTTAGAAATGTATAGTGTAACTAGAGCTGCATATTGGTTTTGGTAACGAGCCAACTGAATTCGGCTCTCAAGGTCGACGTGTGCACTCCAAATTGACATCCTCTTGTGGTCACAAACTTAATTATACGGGCGTTTAATAATATATTTTATTAATTTTACAAAATTTGAGGTGAGAGAAATAGGCCGAATATTGTGTAGAAAGTGCCCTTTGGTTTGGTCTTACAGCAGTGGAACCACCTTCGTGATTCTCCACGCAAGAGGGATCCATGCATAGTGCATTAAGTACATTACGGCATCTAACAAACCGTTAGGAGCGACGTCAAAGCGAAGTTCAATTATCTTAGTAGTGAGCCCACCTGGACCTGGGGCTGTGGCTGGTAAACATGAAACAGCATGATACAATTCTGACATACAAATCTCTTCGAAATCTTCTGATGGGCCCTGTCTCTGAGGAGAAGTGGGAAGAGAGGTAGCGAATCGGGTCTCTAACTCTCTCGCAATTACATCTGGAGAGTCACCTTTTTGATTGGTGGTGAAAACTGTTGACTCCAAGTTCAAGGGGCGCTGAATCATTTTTGGAGATCATAAAAAACCGAAATAATGCACGCTTATCTGATTTTGAAAGAAATTCCAAAGTGCGGACATTGTAATCGTCTTTTGCCTTCGATACCGTTCTTCTAAATGTTCCAACCATAAAATTATAGTTTCTCCAGTTTTTTGGAGGCTGGCTACGCAGTAGTTGTTTCCATGCAGCGTTACGTGCCTTTAACTCTAATTCTGGCCTTTTGCGCGAGGTATCTGAGATTGAGCAAATATCCTCAGGCGGTCCATGAATAATTTTTATTTGATTTGAGTGGGGTCTGCAAGCCTTTTGTAAATGTATGGTAATAGACAAAAGGAGTGTATTCGAGCCTCGACAGTGGACTGCGGATCTACAACTTCAACCACAACCGGAAAATGATCGCTGTTTCTCCCAAGATCCGTCGTTTCCCATGCGGATAAGGAAAGACATGGACCCAAAAATTTAAACTCCAGCACAGATCTAAACTGTCCACGAAGAAACGTAACTGAACCAGAATTTGGCAAGAACAGCTATTGGTTATTGCCCAGTCCTATGGACGCTTTCCACACTGGTCTGATCTGGATCTACAATGCGCTCCATAATTTTAGCCATGGACTGTTCAATAGCTTGTGCGATTACCTCTGACAGGCTTCCGTTAATGATAGCTTGGTGTCGTGCTGTCACACTCCCATAACCATGGGCTCTTTCTTTTACTGCCGCAGTGGCCTCTTGGAGTGAGCAACGCCTTTTGTGCATAACTTCCAGTATTTGGACTTCTTGAATTCTAGCAGGGCAGTTTGAGCAGTCAGCCTTGTGGGCTTCGCCGCAGAGGCAGCACGACTCCGATTGGGCCGAGCAGTCACTAGCGGAATGGTTCCCGCCGCACGCGCAACAGCGAAGGCTGGATTTCCAACCATCCATGCTATGACCATAGCGCCAACAATTGCGACATTGTACTGGACGCGAGGCAAACGGGTCTGCTCTGAAGATTAGAGGCCAGACTTTTATGTCAGTAGTGCAAGGTGTAGCTGTGAACGTGGCAATTACTGACTCAGTTGGGACACGTGTATTGTCCACCATTTTGTTGCACTGGTAAACAGCAATTACCCCACCCGCGGAAATCTTTTCTAGAGTCTCTGCCAGACTTAAATTGGAGTCCACACCACGATCTATTCGTTTAGCACAAGCAAGATGTGGGGGGATGAAGTCACTCACTTGCATCGAATAAAATGATGAGCACTTAAGTAGGTCATACACGCACGGCTGTTCTGACGAACTGCAAACATTCCCACCTCTGCCAATCTATCATACATCAGTAATGTGCAAATGGTGATGCGTGGCCATCTGATGTTCCCCCTGCACTGCCTTCGGGTTGTTGAGCCGGATAGCTCCTCCATGCAAAGGCACTAGCGCCACAGGAATGCTGCACGCCCCACTACGAGAGAAAGCCTCAAGAGGTATTTGGTTAGGTGGTAGGGAGGCTTACCAAGGCGGAAATCGCCCTGGGCCCTCCCCTGAAAAATTTTTCGACCCTTGTGCCACTATCTCCGTATCAGACAATATCAATTTCTCTAAAAACACTGCTTGGCACCTACAAAACTCGAAGAAATCCGCCCAACACTCAGCCGAGAACACCAGAGCTCACTGTTGCGATCCGAACTAGGGAAGGCAGCCGAGATACATGATGATGATGATGATGATGATGATGATGATGATGATGATGATGATGATGATGATGATGGCCTAATGTTATGGCTCATACCCACACTGGGAGATTGGCCAAGAATTGCGTAACCCCTCTTTTCAAGGGTTACTTATTCGATGAGAAAAAAATAGGAACGAAAGATGAGGAAAGATACAAAAACTAATAAATTACAAGAAAACAATCGAAAAGTTATTTGTTTTGTTGATTGTACGTAACCGCAGACGGCATCAAACACGTCCCTGTGGCTGATCCCTATAATTGACGCACCGAAAGATAGTATGGTTTCTGATGGTAACATTTATCCTAATTTAGCAAGCGGAAGTTCTAGAGGTCTCTTTCTTAACAATTTGTATCGCCGACATAGCAAAAAGAAGTAATCTAATGATTCTATTACTTGGCAGTATGGACACAGCGGCGATAGCGTCAGACCAGTCCTGTGTAAATATAGGTTTAATGGAGGGACACGGCAGCGTAATCTCGTAATCACTACTTCTGATAGCCTTGATGGGCACCACTGAACTTTCCACGGAAATTTTAGGTGCTGATATTCAGTCCAGGTTGTTATTAATTCATTGACGTCTCTATGAATTGAATATTTTCTATATTTGCTGTTATGTGCGCCTCTACTGGAATAACCGGCATTATAGGTCCACTCAGGGATGCTCGCGCCGATGAGTCTGCCATTTCATTTGAATGTAAGCCACAGTGGCCAGGTACCCATAATAGTTTTAGAGAATTCAACTGTGGAGGAACTAATGTTAAAAACATTACAGACAAGTACAGACCGAAAGGGAATCTGTTATAATAACCGCACTTATTGAGCTTGAAGGGAGTTTCCGAAACGCTAAAATCACTGCTAAATGTTCGGCTTCAAGAACGGGTGTGAAATCTGGCAGTCTCAAGGAGAATCACCAGCCAAGCAGAAGCGAGAAAATGCCTACGCCCGCCTTTTCGTTGCTCACTGAAGCGTCTGTAGTTATTATGTTATTTGTTTGCACGTGTGCTAGGCAATCTTGCAACAGCTTATTTAAAGAAGTGGCTGATTGAAACTTAGTGTTTGGGGGGAAAATGTCATCAAAATCTATCTTAATATTCTAATTTGATTCGGTTGATGGAATTACCTCTCCAATGTTCACATTCAGGCTATCTAATTGTTTTTGTACAAATATAATCTGTGCAGTGTGAAAGCGAGGTCAATGAGAAAGGAAGAAGGAATTTGGATCATTAATAAAGGCGTATTCAGATCGTCTAAGCGGCTTGCTGTAGAATTTCAGAAATGCTTGAATTGTTAAGATGCGAAATCTGCAGGGCAATGTTGGAAGGCGCGCTTCTTCATAGATAACATTAATAGCCACAAACCTCAGGAGTCCCAGACACAGGCGTAGAGCCTCACGCTCCAAAAGAACTAGAGACTTTATTTTATAAGCAGGGCCGCCTAAGAACAAGACCCACCGAAATTCCAATATGGCGCGCATATATATTTTAGTGATCATCAACAGTGAGTCGCTACGTAGTCCATATTGACGGTTACTCATTCTGCGCAGAATACCTAAAGCACGCTGTGCCTTAGCCGCTACACTTTCTGAGTGGACTCCAGTTGAGTTTTCTATTATATATGATTCCCAAATATTTTAGAGACTCAACCTGTGGAATTGGTTCTTGCTTATAAGCTAAAAAAACTGAAACCTGATCCATGACCGGGAACACTAAAATTGCGCTTTTGCTTACATTTAATGACATACAAATTGTCTGAAGCCATACCTCTAGCATACTCATGTATCTTTGTATTTTTGGTATAAAGGGTTAATGTCAGTGTCGGCCGCAAAGAATGCAATGTCATCTGCATACACGTAAACGTGCACGTCCTGACAAATGGGGATTGCGCTCATTAATATATTAAATAGTATTGGGGATAGGACCGCTCCTTGGGGAACACCGCGAGTCTGTCTGAATTTGGACGATGAACATCCGTTCTTGAAGCAATAAAATTCTCTTGATCGCAAAAATTCTGCCAACCGCGCGGTAATATAGTTTGGGAAATTATGACACTGCAGAATATCCAGTAAAATTTAATGTTCAACGCAGTCATAAACTTTAGCTATATCTAATTTCACCACAGCAGAATATTCTCTCCTTTCCGGGAAAGTTGGATGCGGCTCTCTAAATCAGCATGGACACACCATATTGAGCAATTAGCTCTGAAGCATGTTTGATTTGGACCTAATATTAAATTATGCGTTATCCAGATAGTAATTCTGCAATGTAATAGCCTCTCTATGAGCTTGACCATATTAGAAGTAAGAGAAATAAGTCTGAAGTTTTCTATGTTATAACCTACTCGTGGTTTTTTAGGTATCGGGATTACTTTAGCTACTTTCCAATCGTAAGGTGTCCAGGTTTCGTGTAAGGAAAATTATAATGTTTAGAAGGTCTCCAGGAGATAGATCGAATCAAATTTTTTTTATCATGGGAACAGCAATTCCATCAGAACCAGGGGCTGACAAGGGTAAGTTTCGAATCACTTGAGCTAATTCCGGCAATGTAACGTCAGTAAACACTGATGACGGGGCTAATTTTCACAACTTATAGGACATCGACGACGTGAATCTACTCTCCAAGCGTTTAGCAAAAAGTTCAAGAGATTTTTTCATTTCCTCAGGAGACAGATTGACATAATCAGTATTAGTTGGCGATGGCAGAATTTTACGATATCTCATATATCTAAACAACGATATTTTGATTTTAGATTTAGAAAGGAAATCCTAGTGTTTTCTATCGTAATCTTGTTTAGCTTGCGCAACTGTACGTTTAAATACAGCAGCGTGAAACTTGTAATCAGACCAATTTTTTGGGCACTCTTTATAGAGGAGCTGCTTCCAAGCTGCCTATCGGCGTCGGTGGTCTCGCATGCAGCCTATATTCCACCAAGGGTTATAAGATGTTTGCTTTGCCGAAGTAACACTAAATTCCGCCTTTTTGTAGGTTCTTTTAGTTAGCGCACAAAGTTTCATAGCCTTGGTATCTTCATGCACTTCAGAATAAGAAGCCAAATGTACCTTAAGATCGGATTTAAATTTATTATAATCTACAAATACGCGTACCTGGGAGCATGATGGCGTAATCGGAGCAAGCAATTTCAACCATTATCGAAAAGTGGTCACTGTTGGCTGCTGAGATACATCTCCTTAAACTTCTTTTTCTTCCTTAAACCTTCTTTAGCTGCCTTCTACCGCCAGCTGTGCACCTGCTACATGTATTTCTACCTCGTCTAGTAATTTGCAACTGCAATGCCAAATGTACATCTATTGATGCTACGCGGCGCGCGTGCCACATTGTGTGTGTCTTCGCGCGTGAGGACGCGCTTACAGGACATTTTTCCGCTGCATGCTAGCAAGCGCTGGTGCGGTTCATACTAACTCCTTCAAAAAGCCCGAAGGAGCCGTTGATGCAACTCTGACAGATGACGACAGAGCTATTTCTGGAATGTAAATGAGTAATTGAAGTTCTACCATTTCTTTTAGGAATGAGCTGTTCATCTCAAGAAAGAGGAACCACCAAAGAAGAGCCCTTACAAGAACGTGAACTAGGCCAAGAGGGAAAAAAAGGTTACGCCGGCACATGGTCTCCACACATTAGCTCCATACAGAGGCAGCAAACACACGATGGAAATTGCGGCAAATTCTGTAGTGGGCTAGTTGGTTCGACAGAAGACTGTTGCGCAGAGCGACAAAGGGACAGGCCTTAAGCGAGAAAACAACGCACGATACATCAACTATCAACAGAGTTGATAGTTCATGTGTTGTCTGTTATTTTCTCGCTTAAGTCCTGTCCCTTCGTCACTCTACGCACCATCTTTAATCACACGATGGAAAGCTTGAAACTTAAGCCACAAAGTTTCATACCATAACTACTAGAGGGAAATCTAGCGCTAGTGTCTACGGGAGCTGCAATGAGAGCCGTTCTACCAGCATGGGAATTATGGGAAGTACATGGATTTGCCTAAACTTCGTCCTTTTGGCTACAAACGGCTTTGTGACTTTCTAAACTTGTCATTTTCAACAACGTACTGCGTAATAAAAAGTTAAATAAAGATCATTAAAACTGTCCGACAGAAGAATTTTAACATAGGAACTCTGGCACAGAAGCCTGATATTAAAACCCTTAAGCCACGGACGCATGCATCGACAAGAAGCAAAGGAAGCGCCCTTATGAATTTATCGCGGGCATGCCAGTGGCTTGAGACGCCTGGCGCGTTTCGAATTGGCCGCTTGAACAAACTTAATCGTTGCAATCAACAGCCATTGTGCGTGTTCGCGGCGTCTTCTGCACATCGAAGAGAATAGATTGCGCTGAAATTTACGGCAATAAGATTCAGATAGCGTAATATTCAAAGTCACAAGAATGTCTGAATCCACAAGCACGAAGATCAGACAAATGCATGTACTTGCCATCATTCCCATGATGGTACAACGACCGCAGCGCCAGAGTTCACTCTAGTAATTATTGTATTAAACTCTATGCAACAAGCAGTGTAATAGCTGCAGGACATACGTAAGTAGAGCTGCTAGGAACACACTGCAAGCTTCGGTTCAGCTAAATATAGGCAACTGCCTGCCCGGCCAGTTGTTAACCTTGCGATGTACTTCTGCAACTTCCTCTGACCAGTGAGGGTTACTATTGCGTCATTAAGAGAGGGGTAAACCTAAGTAATGGAAGTCTTTTCTCAACTGAATACCTGGAAAGTGAGTTGGCATCATACACCATTGAATGAGCCAGAGCCCTGAACTGCACTCTTAGGCAAAGTTACACCCTTTGGCTTGCCCCTTCTGCCACACAACAATAATCGTTATCTGCCTTGACGCGTTTCCTTTCTTTAACGCTGAGAGCCCGGAACTTTCCAGTAACGAACGGCACGCGCGTTACAACGATTATTGTTGTGTGCCAGAAGGGGCAAGCCAAAGGGTGTAACTTTGCCTAAGAGTGTGTTATCAAAGTTTACTGTTCTCAAAGTTTAATGGAAGCTCAACAAAACGTTCGCCTTTTGACAAGGGCCGTCTCTACACTTTTATGTCATCACAGAAGGCTATCTATGGATTAGAATTTCGCCGCCTCCCGCAAAAAAATTTCTCCTACACTGATAGACGTATTACTTCCTGTTCCATATTATGGTGCGTCTTGTTTGGAATGTTATTACCTAGAGGTACTTAAGCCTGTCCGTCTAATGATCATTTCTCCAGGGATCAGTTTTTTCTCATTTAAATTGCATTCAGCAACACCTCCTGTCAGAACCTGGTTGCAAAAAAAGGGACTCTTACACGACGTCGTCAGTAAACTGTGCTTTGTGTCTAGATACTGAAACCATTGATCACTGTCTTGCAGATTGTAGGGAAGCCGTGTTCTTCTTGGGCGTTCTCCAAACAACACTTGAGAAAGATTTAGATGTCACGCCATACACAATTCGTTTTCTAGCTTTTAATGATCTCTATGACGCACCATATGACATGTTCATATTGCTCAGCCTACATAGCCTTTTGCGCAGTAGAATGTACGACAGGCAGGCTGACCACAGCGAAGCATTCGGTCGTTTTTCAGGAATATTTTTATATTCGTAGTGCGTGCGTTGCAGAAGAAACAGCGCCGGACTACATGCCATCAGTGACGCTAGCACGTGCTTGCCTGACTTTTGAATGAGTTTTCAGTCACCTTAAGTTACTGTAGCGCTTTGGTTCTCTTGTTTTGCTGCAAATTCTGGTCCCATGTAATAAAGAAAAAAAGAAAGCTGGGGTGGCTCAGTGGTAGAGGAGCTGACTCCCCCGCTGTGTGCACGGGTTCGATCCCTGCGGGAACTCTTTTTTCATTATTAATATCCCCAGCGATAGTTGCTACGGTCTGCTGACACCAGCCGCGGAGGCGTCTGACGCCATCGCCTAGCGAAACGGCTATTGGAATGATCCCATAACAACCTACGCTGCAAAAAGAGAAGTAACGTAATATTCTTTTAGATCCCTAGCTTTTATACGTCGGTGCGCTCATCCACTATCGACATATACCATGAAAGGAGGAAAGATGAATACTCACACAATAAAGGCGCTGCCTCGAAACTAAACGTTCTGTTCCGTTGTAAATAATATACTGGGTGTTCAAAATTATTCTTTATGGTTTTCTTGAAATTAGGCACTGGGAGGCACGCGAAGAGCACTTGTTCAAATAAGTTTTGTGGCTAGGGTGACACAAAGTGACATGATAATTACCGGTGTCAGCAGCCCAGCTAACTAAAACGTATTAATAAAATTTTTTGTTGACTGCAGTAAGTGGGTATGTTTGTATCGAAACGTTAGAAGCAGTGGTGTTTCTCCACAGTATCAGTTGGAAGAATTAATCTAGCGTGTCTATGCTCCGAGATATCAGACTCCAAATTTTATTTGTCGTTCGGATGATTACGTGTGCAAGAGAGATAGGATCGACGCGAAGCTCCTCTATGATGCGACGCGGCTGCTGCGTTCGGCGTTTAGCCTGACAGCAGGGCGCCGGCATAGGCAAAGATGATAACTGTTCCCCTTCCCTTCTCGGCTGGTGAAATGAAGATATCACAGCGCGGTGCACCGTGCAGTTGCTGCTCTTGATTTAAAGAAAACTTACAATTCTTGGAAATCACTTTATTGCAGTCACTTTATTTGTGTAGCCTAGGCGAGGACCATTCCCGCTCGTCTAGTCACTATTACGCAGGCGCACTGCCCTCCGGCTTCTCCACTTGCGCTGTTATCTCTGCATGGCCGCTACCGCCATTGTTACAGGCTGCGCAGTGGCGTGTTACGACAGTGGTTCCGGGTTCTTCGATTTTTCATTTCACCAGCCGTGAGGGGAAAGGGCACGGTTATCATCTTTGCCAATGCTTCCACCCTTTTGTCAAACCAAACGTCGCACGCAACAGGCGCATCAAATCAGGAAGGAGAATTGTGCCGATCCTCTCTTGCATGCGTAATCATCGAGCGGCAATTAAAAGCTGTAGTCGGATATCTCGGAGCACAGACACGATAGAATAATTCTGCCAATTGATACAGTGTAGAAACACGACTGCGTCTTACTTTTCCACACAAACGAAGTCAGCACTTACTTACAGTCACTTACAGTCAATCACTTACAGCAGTCAACAAAAAGTTGATTATTACATTTTAGTTAACTGAGCTGCTTACAACGATAAGTATCATCTCACATTGTGTCCCCCTGGCTACGTAACTCACTTGCACAGGTGATCTTAGTGTGCTTCCCAATGCCTAACTTTAAGGAAACCATAAAGCTTAATTTGGAACACCCTGTATGTGCACATACAAATGCATGTGGCTGATGATTGCCTGACGCGCTTCGAAAATCTGGCATGCACCTTGTGTCTTTGTGCGTGTGGATATTTAATCTTGATAGTGCAATGAAACAATTTTCAGTCATCGTGCGTGTTGCTTCAGTCTGTCCCTTGTCAAGCAAGCACTGCTTGATTTCGATGTTGTCAGCAAGGAAGCGTCCAAGGGAAGCGAATGCGGGGACAAGGATAGAGGGCACAAGATAGGATACACAATTATAGACCATGTGATTTGATGGCATGTGTATATGGATCTCTTGTGAGTAAGCACGCTTTAATAAAAGTCTACACTACAAATGATGCCCCCAAAAGAAGTACTGGGCTACCTCCATCTTAAAAGCAGTAACATGTAAGAGAGAAGTGGTTCTTGTGGGGAAAGGAAGAAAGGCTAGCATTAACTTCTGCAACCCATGTGGGAGCACGGCTCAGCGCCAGTAGGGTCGGAGAGATAGGAGTAAAGGAAAGAGAGGGTGGATGGGAGAAAGGTAGAGGGGTCGTCCTAGCAGCATCAGAGCAGCCCGGAAGATTAGCTTATACGTGGTAATAGGAGCGCTTTCCTCGCACTGCCCGTAATATTAGGATGACTTGCCGTATAGATACCAATTGACAATTGCCACTGTGTCGCCAGTTTCAGGGTGACGCCTGCACATCTTGGGACATTTTATGAAAGATCACGCCATGAACATTAAGATTAAGGCAATGCTTTCTTCCAGCACAACCACCTGTGATATATAGTTAGCTTAGCGTTTACACTAACAGAGAAAAAGCAATTAGGCTGTGAGCAGACTCTCGCCGACAAAGCTGTATTTCAGAGGGGAAGTAGGGGCGAGCACTGGCTGCACTTTTGCTGTTAAAAAGCTGTCGGAGCTTCCCCTCCCGCAATTTTTTTGGAAACCTGCTTCCTTTTGAGGGGCACCCGCCGCTGCATTTTTATAGCGTCACTTACCACAGCGATTCTGCCCTTCGTTTTGCAGATTATCTTTGCATGGTTCTCCTAACAAATGCCACTGTAAAGACTGGAATGCCACCTCATTGCCAGAAGTTCTACAACGACACATGTGGAAACAAAATAATTCATCAAGTCTTCAATAATACATGTGACCTAAATGTGACTGGACAAAGTGGTTAGGTTACTAAAGAAGCAATAAAATATTTATTTCAGCCTGCTTCGTTTTATGTATCTTACCTTCAGGAGTTACAAACACATAAAACCAACATACAATTACAAGGAAAGCTTAGGAGGAATTATGAGAATATTTAAAGAAATCTTGAAATTGTAAATAAATCAGTGAAAGTGTAAATATAAAACAACCGAAGTCATCTGGAGTCGGTTCTTCTTCAATGTCGTTATACGGTTTTGCGAATGCTGTATGAAATTTTATGAAAAAAGAGGTCCTGAATAATGGGCCGACGAAGCATTGTAACTAAAGCGGTCAAAAGAGAATCTGTGGTAGTACGTGCGCCGCCGTCATTGCGGCAGCTCAATGCGCCATATGTGTCAGTGGTAGTTGTGTCAGGCAAATTTCTTCGTATCAGTTCCCAAAGCATGGGTACACGTGGGTACACTTGAGTCATTTCTACAACGAGTGAGCGAATCTGGGTTGACAATTCGTCCAACAAAAAGTGAAATTGGTCAAAGATCAGTGAAATTCCTCGGCCACCTTGTTGGAAACGGTGTCATGCAACCGCAGGTCGAAACACTAAACAAAAATTGGAGGACGCTTAAGCTTCGCCTTCAAGAGTGGAACGCGACAGCGTTCCCGTCGACCCGCCAAGGGGTATTGGGCTACGGCGCAGGGACTACGCGCACCGCATCGGACGCGGTGAGCGTCGAGCAACGCAGCGTTCGGCGCGACAACGAAATGAGCGTCTGAGCAAGCGACGCACGCCTGAGCCTTAGAAACAGCTCGTTTCTAAGGCAACACCGCGTTCACTAGAGGCGCTTTTGTACCGCTTTGAAGCATCGAACTCGTGGCTCAGTGTATTCGTCCACTGCATTACGCCTACCAAGTACCTTGGGGTACCTCTGCAACACCACCAAGACACCAAAGATTATTGGCAAGGAGAGGTCGCAGAAATTAAGGCGAAAACGGCAAGGCTGGGTGGGAGAGAACTATCAATATTCACAAAAGCAACAATGTGTAATGTGTTTTTAGTGGCCAAAATTTGGTATGTTTTACAAGCATTGTGCGCATCAAGAGTCAGCATACAAAGAATACACCGGCAGTTTGCCATCTTCATTTGGGGTTCCGTATGGGAGCGCTCTAGTCGCACTACTTTGTTCAGAACAGTGAAAAGTGGAGGCCTAGGGTTGGTTCATCTCTTTTTAAGACAAGTCGTGTCGAGATTTTTGTTCCTACGTGATCAGAAGGATACATTCTTGTGCACAGTCCTTCAAAGACGTTTGAGCAACGCGTTGCCTCAATTCGTTGTGTCCTCCGATTACAGCACAGGACCTAGGCCCAGAGGCTTCCTGCGAGAAGTCGTATTGGCCTTTGACTTCCTACATACGCGCTTTTCATTGAATTACCTTGCATCTGTTAAACGGAAAAGACTGTACAAAGATTTACTTGATGTATCATTGCCTGTGCCTGTCTATCGTTCAATGTACCGCGTTGAATCCAGAGGAGGAAATGTGCTCAAACGAGTGAAGCGGATGCCGATACGGTCATCCGCAAAAACCTTTTTCTTCCATTTACACAGTGGAACGCTCCCAGTGAAGCCATGGCTAAGAGAAAGGGGAATCTTTGTGCCGTGGTCTGTAAACTGCTCAAGATGCAGGCAACCAGAGACGATTGAGCATATCTTTCTTGATTGTTCAGATGCAATGTTCTTGTGGGACATCCTACAAAGAACGTTGAAAAAGGAATTACCGATAACACCGTACGGCATCCGCTTCTTGCCAACTGAGAACGCAGATGTGCCATGTGACATGTTTATGGCAATATGTTTACATAGCCTGTGGAAAACAAGAATGGATGAGCGTCATGAGAGGCTTGTTATTCATCCTGCGAGAGAGCATTTCATTGAAAGCGTGCTATATCTGCGTGAAGCTTATAAAACGAGAACAGAACCACCCGAATGGATGCATATATTGGATGAACTAGCGGTAATCAAGTCTTTTTAACTATTCGCAAGGGCCCAAGACGGTCATTGCTTTTACCATTATGAAGTGTATCTGTTTATGCCGTATGTGTACGTCGAAGACCGGCAATAAAGAAAAAAAAAAAAAAAAAACTCGTGGCTCAGTGGTAACGTCTCCGTCTCACACTCCGGAGACCCTGGTTCGATTCCCACCCAGCCCATCTTGGAAGTTGCTTTTTATTTTTGAAGTGCCTGCCGTGATTTATCGCTCACGGCCAACGCCGCGGACGCCGACGCCGACACCGACACCGACGCCGACGACACCGGCTTTTCTGCGACACGAGCTCCTTAACGCTATCGCGTTAAAATACAGGCTGCGAAGCGTCCACGGATGAAAAAAGAAGTACGCTCGTTTCTCGGACTTACGGGGTATTACCGAGACTTCGTCCACAATTATTCCGAAGCAGCTTACCCACTCACTGAACTGACCAAGAAAAGAGGCCCTAATAAAGTAATTTGGGGAGAACGTGAACAGAAAGCCCTTGATGAACTCAAGATCCTCCTGTCTACACCACCTATACTGAGAGCACCAGATTTTTCCAAACCTTTCGTACTCCGCACCGACGCGTCATCAACAAGTATAGGTGCCATACTTATGCAGCGCCATGAAGGAATTCTGCACCCGGTGTCATATGCAAGCCGCCGACTACAACCACGAGAAATTGCATATTCAACAGTTGAGCGAGAAGCCCTAGCTCTTACGTGGGCTGTCCAAAAGTTCCACATCTGCTTGTTTGGACGTACGTTCATATTACAGAGCGACCATAAGCCCCTTGTTTACATCAAGTCGGCCAAGCACATCAACAGCCGTGTTTTACGTTGGAGCCTCATACTTATGGAGTATGACTTCTCGGTTGAGTATATTAAAGGCAGCGAGAATGTGGGCGCAGATTATATGAGCCGGTTGCCAAGCGCATAAAGAGTGTGTCTGCGGAAACATGGCATTTCAAAAGCACGAACTTCAAACCGGTCTAACTTTAATGCCGAGCAACATTTGCTGGCATGTTAGATTTGTGGATTTTTCTTTTACCCTCTATCGTGATGTTGTGTCTTGTTAAGGCAGCCATCATGCCGACTGTGTGGTGCTAGAAACTCTAGTGTTGCAGTAATTTTTATGTGTACTCTTACATTCCGAGTATGCGGTGCTCGGAACTGTAGCACTGTGGTAATATTTATGTGTACTCAAACGTACCGAGTGTGCGGTGCTCGGAACTGTGGTGCAGTCGTAATACTCTTGTGGTGCAAGTGTGCTACGGTGGACCAGCAGATAGCGAGTACCCTCAAGTTCTTTGAACGAAAGAACTTAAGTAGTGGGTGATGGTGAAGAAGTACACACAAAGTACCGAGCGCAAGAGCAGACGACATTGCAGCCGTCCTCAACAAGAGGAAAAGAAAGACGAGGGAGGCTCGTGCAGCGCATGAAAGGGGGCTCGCGCAACGGAGGTCGTTGGAACGCCGGCACGACTAGGGCCGCCGGGCCTACGGAACCCACATCTACCGGCGAGGTTCACTTGACCGGGCGTCCGTCTTCGGGACAGGGAACGCCTCGGGTCGTTGCACGGCACGAGACCTCGGAACGGCCTGCTGCAACCTCGAACCCGCATCTACGCGCGAGGTTCGGGAGAGCGAGCGTCCGTCATCGAGACGAGGATCGCCTCGGGTCGTTGCCTTGCACGAGGCCTCAGGTAGGCCTGCCGGCATCTTGGAACCCGCTTCTACGCGCGAGGTTCGGGTGACCGGGCGACCGAGTGGCCTGTTCTCGTCTACGGAGCTGTGGGCCGTCCACCTTTTCCTGCCCCGTGCTGCTGCGTCTGCTCTTCCACGCCGGTCATCATTCGACGAGCAATCGTACCACCTCAAGAACTCTACGTGTCACCACACTCCGGACATAACCGCAACCTCGTGAGACTACATTTTATGCGAAGCATACTAGCCGCACAACCACGCTCTTCCTTGCTGCGCCGCGTGCGGCCGCGTAGCTACCATATGAGGTCATAGCAGCTGCAAAAGCGGAGGCTCAACTCGTGCGCTCGCTTGCGGCCGCGTAGCTACATAGCCGGGTCTCAGCTCGTGCGCTCGCCTGCATGAGTTGTTTCTTCGTCTAGCCGAACCAAATATAGCCAAGCAACAGCAGTTCACCAGGCTAAACAGTGGTTCAACAACTAAAATAAAGGCTAGTATGCTTCGCATCCTGGGCTTAACCTTAGCTAAGCCACAGCCATTTTTTTTCTATTTACGAACAACCTTGTATGCGTGGGTCTAGTTTAAGATATTCTTCGTGTTTACGTGCCGTCTAATATAATTGTGTGTTTGTTCATCATGCACCGTTGCATGATGCACCGTCATGCATCATGCAGTTGAGGGAGTTAGATGCGACAGCGGGTAGCATGAGTACTGGGCAGCTTACAGAGAGTGTGCACGCAGGTGCTACCGAGAGCTACCAAAGTCCGCGCAAACTAATCCAGCCATTTAACGAAGAACGCGATGAGTTGGATGCATACATGCAACAATTTGAGCGCACCCGCCGTGGTTGCTCAGTGGCTATGGTGTTAGGCTGCTGAGCACGAGGTCGCGGGATCGAATCCCGGCCATGGCGGCCGCATTTCGATGGAGGCGAAATGCGAAAACACCCGTGTACTTGGATTTAGGTGCACGTTAAAGATCCCCAGGTGGTCGAAATTTCCGGAGTCCTCCACTACGGCGTGCCTCATAATCAGAAAGTGGTTTTGGCGCGTAAAACCCCATAATTTAATTTTTAACAATTTGAGCGCGTCGCAACGAGCCAGGGCTGGCCACAAGACAAATGGGCCCTATCGCTGAGCCTCTGTTTGACAGGCGTAGCTCTAAGTGTTGTCGGCACAATGACACCGGATCATGCCATAGGCTATGCGACACTAAAACAGACGCTTTTGCAACGCTTCAGGGCCACGGAGGAAGGCTAGCGGAGCAAGTTTCGGTCGGCGAAGCCCGATAATTACGAAACTGGTAGACAGTTTGCCGGTCGTCTAATGGGATATTTTGATCACTGGCAAGAAATGGCCAATACGGACCGGCCATATGATGCTCTGCGGGACAAGATTGTCTCAGAACAGTTCCTGATGACTTGCCATGAGAAACTGGCAGTCTTTTTGAGAGAAAGGAATTGTCAAGGACTTGACAAACTAGCGGAAGCTACTGATCATTACATGGAGGCGCAGGGGTTAGTTAACCTTGGCAAAGGTAAAAACGAGAGAGATCCTAGCAAGCCACCAGGTCAAGCTCGAACTCCTGAGCGACAAGAAGAGAAGGAAAGACCACGCTGCTTTCTTTGTGGTAAACGCGGTGACAGAGGTGCTGATTGCTCGACTAATACGAAGGGTCCAAATACAAATACATCTTTCTGTGGAAAGTGCCGTCGCTCTGCGCATACGACTGGTTACTGCCCAAAAAAACCCAGCAGTACCGAGAAGGCTTCATGCTCGATGCAGCAAGTAGACGTGTCCAAGGCTGGTAACGAAGAGACGCAGACCCTGCGTCGAGTTCCCGGAAGTTCGGAACGCGGGAGAACGCAAACGCATAAACGAGACGAAAAGTCTATGCCTACTGCCGAAGGTGTGCTAGAAGGACATCCCGCTACTGTCTTGCGAGATACAGGATGCGACTCTATTATTGTCAAAAGGTCCCTCGTACCAGACAGTAAGCTGACAGGAAAAATTTCCTTGGTCTGTCTTCTGGACAGAAGATTGTTGAAGTTACCTGAAGCAACCGTGGAGATCGCGTCACCGTTCTTCACAGGCAAGACTGGGGTTTTATGCATGGACAATCCTTTATATGATATTGTCCTGGGAAATGTGAAAGGTGTACGGAATGCCTCCAATCCTGACAATGAATGGAAAAGACATCTTTATACACCGAGCGCTGCGGATTAATCATTTGGAGCAGAAGGTGGAAACTGTTCTACCAATGAACCCATCTCTGCTGAAATTTTATCAACGGCTGCTAGTGAAACCAGGGACAAGTCGGAAGTGGCGGCGACAACCAGAAAGCCAAGATCAAGTTCGCATTCGTTACGAGTGCCAGCTATAAACCCCCTAGACATCAGCCCAATCAACTTGAGAACCAGGCAAAGGGAGGACAGCAGTCTACGTAAATGCTCTGATGTAGTGGAGCAAGAAGTTAAGACGAGGTTCGCCGACGTCCAATTCCTTGTAAGGGAGGGAATTCTTTATCGAAAATACACACTGCGGTCAAAGAAACAAATGGAACAGCTTGTCGTGCCCAGAAGCCTTCGTCATTTTGTGGTGAAAATGGCTCACGAAGGGATCCTTGCAGGACATCAAGGAATAAAGCGAACCACAGACCGTGTGAGCGAAGAGTTCTACTGGCCTGGATTCCAATCAGACATCATCCGATTTGTTAAATCGTGCGATACGTGCCAGAGGACTTTTCCCAAATATTTAATAGGCCGAGTACCTTTGGGAAACACTCCCGTCATTGATACCCCTTTTAAGAGAGTCGCCATTGACATTGTGGGACCATTATCTCCCATGTCAGAGAAAGGGAATAAGTACGTTCTTACAATGGTCGATATGGCAACGCGGTATCCTGACGCTGTGGCACTGCCTAGCATTGAAATAGAAAAAATAGCTGAGGCACTTCTAGAGATGTTCTCTCGTGTGGGAGTCCCACAGGAGATAATCAGTGACAGAGGCACATCATTCTCGTCACGCCTGATGAAGGAGCTAAGCCGGCTTCTCTCTTTTACGCAGTTGCCAACAATTCCATATCATTCGATGGCAAATGGCCTTGTGGAGAGGTTCAACGGCACCCTTAAACAAATGATAAGACGAATGTGTCAAGAGAGCCCGAAAAAATGGGACCGGTACTTGGCACCATTACTTTTTGCTTATAGCGAAGTCCCTCAGTCAAGCCTGGGTGTTTTCACCCTTCGACTTGTTGTATGGCCGTTATGTCGGAGGACCCATGGCGATATTTAAAAAATTATGGACAGGTGATCATATTGATGATGATGCCAAAACCTCATACGGGTATGTAGTTGAGCTACGGAAGCGTCTTGAAGACACTTGTCCTTTGGCCAAGGAGGAGCTTCAAAAAGCAAAACTTTTACAGAAGAAACACTATGACCGGAAGGACAGACAACGTCATTTAGCTGTTGGAGACAAGGTTTTGCTACTGCTGCCTTCGGACAACAACAAATTGATTCTTACGTGGAAAGGGCCATTCACTGTACTTGAGAGGAGAAATGACGTCGATTACGTTATTGACCTCGGGACCAGGACGACACTGTTCCATATAAATCTACTGAAAAAGTATGAGGGACGGCCACCTATATCACCGCCATTACAGGAAGCGTCAGCTGCTTGTCAGACTGATGATACCGAAAATGACGATCTACCATGTGTACCGTTTCAAGGAAAAGAATCGGTGGCCGACGTGAGTCTATCGGAATCCCTCTCTCCTGACCAGCGCGCTCAAGTCACCAGTCTACTGAGCATATACGAGAATGTATTCACCGAGGTTCCCGGCAAGACACACCTCATCCAGTGTAAGCTGACACTTAACACGAATACACCCGTAAACATGCGGCCCTATCCAGTACCATTTGCTACCCAAGAAGCGGTACAAAAAGAAATTGGAAACATGTTACGACAAGGCATCATAGAACCATCTGAGTCCACCTACCAATCACCTATAGTTATCGTGAAAAAAAGAGACGGGACAATGCGTCTATGCATTGATTTCAGGCAACTCAACAAGATACTGGTCAATGACAACGAGCCTATACCTCGGGTGGATATTATCTTTGGGAGACTGGGAAACGCACAGTACTTTTCAAAGTTTGACTTTTCTAAGGGTTACTGGCAGGTGCCCATGGATGAAGAGTCGAAACCAATGACAGCTTTTGCTACGGCATCAGGCCTATATCAGTTCCGCTTCATGCCGTTTGGCATTAAAACCGCACCAGCTGTTTTCAACCGCCTCATGAGAATAGTAGTAGCAGACATACCAAATATTTACTACTACTTCGATGACGTGCTCACTGCCACTGAAACGTGGGACGAACACGTGGGTACACTTGAGTTATTTCTACAACGAGTGAGAGAATCTGGGTTGACAATTCGTCCAACAAAAAGTGAAATTGGTCAAATATCAGTGAAATTCCTCGGCCACCTTGTTGGAAACGGTGTCATGCAACCGCAGGTCGAAACACTAGACAAAATACAGGCTGCGAAGCGTCCACAGACGAAAAAAGAAGTACGCTCGTTTCTCGGACTTACGCGGTATTACCGAGACTTCGTCCACAATTATTCCGAAGCAACTTACCCACTCACTGAACTGACCAAGAAAAGAGGCCCTAATAGAGTAATTTGGGGAGAACATGAACAGAAAGCCTTTGATGAACTCAAGATCCTCTTGTCTACACCACCTATATTGAGAGCACCAGATTTTTCCAAACCTTTCGTACTCCGCGCCGACGCATCATCAACAAGTATAGGTGCCATACTTATGCAGCGCCATGAAGGAATTCTGCACCCGGTGTCATATGCAAGCCGCCGACTACAACCACGAGAAATTGCATATTCAACAGTTGAGCGAGAAGCCCTAGCTCTTACGTGGGCCGTCCAAAAGTTCCACATCTACTTGTTTGGACGTACGTTCATATTACAGAGCGACCATAAGCCCCTTGTTTACATCAAGTCGGCCAAGCACATCAACAGCCGTGTTTTACGTTGGAGCCTCATACTTATGGAGTATGACTTCTCGGTTGAGTATATTAAAGGCAGCGAGAATGTGGGCGCAGACTACATGAGCCGGTTGCCAAGCACATAAAGAGTGTGTCTGCGGAAACATGGTATTTCAAAAGCACGAACTTCAAACCGGTGTAACTTTAATGTCGAACAACATTTGCTGGCATGTTAGTTTTGCGGATTTTTTTTTACCCTCTATCGTGGTGTTGTGTCTTGTTAAGGTAGTCATCATGCCGACTGTGCGGTGCTCGAAACTCTAGTGTAGCAGTAATTTTTATGCGTACTTTTACATTCCGAGTGTGCGGTGCTCGGAACTGTAGCACTGGGGTAATATTTATGTGTACTCAAACGCACCGAGTGTGCGGTGCTCGGAACTATGGTGCAGTGGTGATACTCTTGTGGTGCCGGTGTACTACGGTGGACCAGCAGATAGCGAGTACCCTCAAGCTCTTTGAACGAAAGAACTTAAGCAGGGGGTGATGGTGAAGAAGTACACACAAAGTACCGAGCGCAAGAGCAGACGACATTGCGGCCGTCCTCAACAAGAGGAAAAGAAAGACGAGGGAAGCTCGTGCAGCGCATGAAAAGGGGCTCGCGCAACGGAGGTCGTTGGAACGCCGGCACGACTAGGGCCGCCGGGCCTACGGAACCCACATCTACCGGTGAGGTTCACTTGAGCGGGCGTCCGTCTTCGGGACAGGGAACGCCTCGGGTCGTTGCACGGTACGAGACCTCGGAACGGCCTGCTGCAACCTCGAACCCGCATCTACGCGCGAGGTTCGGGAGAGCGAGCGTCCGTCATCGAGACGAGGAGCGCCTCGGGTCGTTGCCTTGCACGAGGCCTCAGGTAGGCCTGCCGGCATCTTGGAACCCGCTTCTACGCGCGAGGTTCGGGTGACCAGGCGACCGAGTGGCCTGTTCTCGTCTACGGAGCTGTGGGCCGTCCACCTTTTCCTGCCCCGTGCTGCTGCGTCTGCTCTTCCACGCCGGTCATCACTCGACGAGCAAGCGTTCCACCTCAAGGACTCTACGTGTCACCACACTCCGGACATAACCGCAACCTCGTGAGACTACACTTTTTTTTCTATTTACAAACAACCTTGTATGCGTGGGTCTAGTTTAAGATATTCTTCGGGTTTACGTGCCGTCTAATATAATGGTGTGTTTGCTCATCATGCACCGTCTCCTCCATCTTCCTCGCGTCACACGCTTTGCAACGTGACGGTCCTAACAACATCACACCTGCATATCATGACAGGCATATCATCACATTCATGTCATCACCTATCATTTATGTTCGTCATACACGGTTGTCATGCTATGCCAATTTTGGCACATACCAAGACGTAGGCGACTGTTTCATGACCGAGATGGCACGCAAGTCATGATATTCATGTCATGACCAATAATTTATATTCGTCACACACTCTTGTCATACTATGCCAATTTTGGTGAATACCAAGCCGTAGACGGCTGTATCATGACCTACATGACACGCATGTCGTGACATTTATGTCATGACCTATCATTTGTGTTCGCCATAGACTCTTGTCATACTACGCCAGTTGTGGTACGCACCAAGTCACGAAACGACCATGAGAACACCAAGACGTAAGTGGCTGTTTTATGACCTTCATGACACACACTCCATGGTATTCATGTTTTGACCAATAATTTATGTTCTTCAGATGCTCTTGTCATGGTAGCTCAATTTCGGTACCGAGCAAGTTAACGAAAGAAACATTTCGAAAACGAAAGAAGCATTTAAATATTATGAATTTCATGCTAAGACAAAGCCCCAAAGAATCCGTCAATTCGGTTTAGGTATACTAAAGGTAACCGATATTTTATAATCATCAAGAATTACGCTTCAATCCAAATGTTGGACAAATCGACGCAGGTTGCGACGATGTCGTTTTGAAGGTGACTTTAGATGCCGAGCACTCCACCGCACACCGGCTTCCACCTACGCACAAAACCGACTCCCAATAACAGTTTTTCTGTAATATTCTCACTGGTAGAAATCAGCCTGCACCCCCAAAACTAAATTCTTGGGTTTACTTGGGAAAAACCACAATTTGCCCCTGTGGCACACCGTTGTGGGTTAAACCAGGGTAAATTTTGACCATGTGCTGGAGGTTATTTAACATGCACCCAGCGTACTGTACGAGAGCGTTTTTTGCGTTTCGTCCCCAACGAAATGCGGTCGCCGCGGCCTAGAATTGAGCCCTCGAACTCGTGCTCCGGTAGCGCAACACTCTTTCCGCTAAACTAGAACGGCAAGTAATTGCTTGCCTTCAAGAATATCATCCCATTAATTGAAGGAATAGCTTGGCGCCGTGTCGAGGAAGAACCAAAGAAGAACGCCTCCGATGTGCTGCCAAAAACGTGGCCCCGAACCCGTAAATTCGGTTTCGGCTAATAACTTACTTTAGCAATTGTCTTCGAAGGTTCCTTTTTAATTTTTTTTCTTACTTTAATGCGTTGCCTAGGTGTTCGCGCGGCATGTTGTATATTGAACCAAGGATTTAAGCAAGAAGTGGTTAACTGTAGCTAGGTGAAACCAATGACATATTGTTTGCAGTCATGTGGCACTCCTCAAAATATGTTTTTTTTATATATTCCGCTTAATAACCTAATTAACTGAGATCAATCATTAAAAATTTTGATATTCACTTTAGGGCCAAGTGCGTTTCGTATTGTCGTAGATGGGGTTCAGAAATGATAGATGCAATTTTATGGGGCGACGTACATGCTACGCGACGATATTTTTTTTTAAGGCGTTTAAAAGAAAACCCGTGAAATAAGAAATAAAACCACGCTATGCGTTCATGCGCTATCGCAGTGCTCTCAACCGTGCGTCGAGCCTACCGGTTATCGGAGAGGACGGCGCTTGTTTTCCGTGTGCGACCTTCAAAAATACCGACGCACTGTGGAGCCGATGCCTACAGCCACGGCCGCTCAGATAAAGTTTTTCATTCATTTCATTCGCCATGGTCCGCGCGCACGGTTCTTTCGCTCGATGTGCGCTTGAGAGCGCTGTAATACCATAGCGCATGAGCGTAGTCACCTGATTTCATTTCATATTTCGCGTGCTTGCTTTAAAGGACGAAAAAAATTGCCAAGCAGCATGTACGTTGCCGCAAGAAATGGGATCGGTCGTTTCCGAATCCCCTCTACAACGTAACGAAACGCACTTGTCCCTAAAGTGAATATAAAAGATTTTGCATAATTGGCCTTTGTTAGCTAAAAGCTAAATATGAAAAAGACTCTAAGGAGCGCCACATCAAGCCAAACCATATGCCGTTTTCATTCAGCTGCGGTTAACCACTTCTTTTGAAATCCTTGTTGCAAGTTACGTCGAAGACCCTGTATAACGCAATTCAGATCTTATAACTGTTCAGCGAGGTAAAAGGACAGGAGCCAGCCTGTATGCTTCAGGCCGCCGCCCCACGTAAGTTCATTTGCACGCACGTGGTATCTAGAGTGACGTCAGAGCCTGACCGTACAGCCAGAGTTGTCTCCGTGGTCACGTGACGCAGTGTAAAAGATCTCGGAACATCTATTTAGAGACGGTGGACTCGTCTCTTCCTGCGTCTATATCTGGGGGCACGTTTCTTTGTCTCCGAGACTTGAACACAGACCCCATTTCAAGATGACTGTCCAATTATTCCGATTGTCATTCAGGAAACGTAGCGTCACGCCATGTTACCAGCGCTGAAGCGAATCCTCTATGAGCCGTATACTGCAGCCACGCTCCTTTTTAGCGCATTTCTTCTGGACACGCTGCGCCGCCTACCGGCGTACAAACGAAGTACATGTGACCTCTGAGATTGCAGCGGTGGCGTGCCCACTGCCAAAAATTGTAGTGTCTAGAGTATTCTGGGCGCTATACCCAAATGGGTCAGGTAAATAATTTTTTGAGAAACTCTATTCGCGACACTTGTGGAGGCTGCACGACTGCCATTTCCCGCCATATTGGTTCCCTGATTTGGCTATTCATAGGTCACGTGTTTTAATTTTGTGCCGGGAAGCAAACGTATCGCTATATTGCGTTTTCATTAAGATGGTGAAAAGAGGCGTGGTACTGAAAACACCTTGAAATAGATTTTTCCGCTCCTTGGCAGCTATATGCGATGCTAGCTCTTTAGAACAAATATCCGTAATAACGTGCAGTCCGTGATAGTCCGTGGGATCCATCTGTAATTTAGCAAATATGTGGTGGCGGTCCAAGATAGCCTGCCTGTCAGCTTTTTGATTGCCTGAAGTAATACCACGCGAGCAGTGTTACACGAAAGGATGTTTCGTACAGGTCAGTTGGACGTTGAAGGGGGCATGACACGCAATTTCCGATCCCAATCTGTTTTCTATAAGGTAGTCCCTGTGCGTTCAAGAAGAAGTTCGCAAAATTTTAGCTCATTTAAGCCAGCCCGTAAGTCGAAATTGAAGGTTTTATATTGCACACGAACAGCCCAACAGTCAAACAACACTGGCACATTTGCGAGCCGCGACATCACACCCTGCATGCTCGTCGAGCGAGCAGTGCACATGTATTCCGGCGAATCCGTGTTTCAGCTGTGCGCGCATGTAGGAAACGTATGCTTTGCTTGCCACTGAAATTATTCAACTTGCAGCGGCTGAAACAACACAACCGCGACGCCTATGTAGCGCTGTGAGGAGCCAGAGCTAACGGAGCAAGGAGTGCTCCGTCTCGTTCTTCAGGTTTCCCAAGGAGCCCGTCAAGCGTAAGGCTTGGGAGGTGAATGTGGGCAGGAAGGACTGGCGCTCATCTGACGCTTTTGTTCTGTTTTCGGAACACTTCACGCCAGACAGCTACAACGAAGATTTGCGCCTGCTCGCCGAGTTTCGATACCAGTGAAAAAGCTGAGGCTGCGGCTTGACGCGATGCTGACCGTGTTCGCGAACCGACCCGTCCGGCAGGCAGTGCCCGGCCAAACGTTAGCCTTCCTATTTTTCTTTATCGGTATCGGGAGCAATAAAGCAAGTAAATGTTATGCCAAATTATGGCACAACATCCATGCGCTGCTGAAACATGTGCGCCGGCATTCGTTTACATATGTCTCGCACGGAACCACAGAATGGAAATGAAATTATAGGTGACCCTATTCTTTCAATTAGGTGTCTCTCAGCGGCACTAGCACCTCGGCACTGGTGTTCTTTAGATTAAGTGAGCTGTCGTCTTTCCCCTGGCACGACATGCCGGCGACGGGCGAGGGAAGGTGAAGGATGGATGGATGGATGTTATGAGCGTCCCCTTTGGAACGGGGCGGTGGGTTGCGCCACCAAGCTCTTGCTATTATACTGCCTAATGTCCTACCAAGGTTAAACAACGAAAAAAGAAGAAAAAGGCACTATGAACTACCACGCCCAAATTTTCTGATCCCCAATTGCGAACTGTGCTTTTGTACGTCTCCGTCTTTTGTCGTTTCCCAACTTTTCTTCCACCAATCCTCCAATCGCCTCTTACTAATGCCTATTACGGACATGTTTGCTTTAACCCTGCTCCCGCTGAACACAAGGGCTTCAAGGAGGCCAGTGGTGCCTAAATCGACCGCTGGGTCTTCACATTCTAATAAAACATGCTCCGTCGTTTCCCTAGCTTTACCGCAGCAAGCACATGCTTCTTCTTCCTTCTTATATCTCGCTTTATAGGTGCGTGTTCTAAGGCATCCCGATCTCGCTTCGAAAAGTAATGAGCTTCCCTTTGAGTTATCACAAATGGTTCCTTTCCTGATTTCGTTTTTTCCTATTAAGTATTTACTCATGGCAGGTTCCTTTCCGTTGCCGCCGCCCATGAGATTATTTCAGCCTCTCAGACTTCCCGCTTGATTTTCTTTGTTGCTGTGTTGCCCACCATACAGGCCGCGTACTTGCTGTTAAGCTCCCTAGTTCTTTTCCTCCACTGTGAATCAATGTTTTTCCTGTACAGATACCTGAACACCCTCCCAGCCCAATTACTTTCTTCCGTATTCCTCAGCCGTTCTTCGTACTCAATTTTACTGCGAGCTTCCCGGACTTCAATGAAGAAGAAGCCCAGTGCGCGCCACCTGGTGGGGCGTAGCCCCCTAGCGAGTGGCTCACACAGCGCACGTTACACGCCCTCTCATGCTTAATTCAAAGCATGTAACGAGAGAGTGCGCGCAGCTGTTGCGAGCGAGCGAGCGAGCAGGTGAGCGCCAGGAGAGGAGAAGCGAGAGAGGAAGTGACGTCACATCCACTCTCCCAGGCAAATGTTCAGTCTATGCTAGGCAACTGTTTTCCATTAATTAGACAGTTAAATTTCGTGACGCCTTGTACGTGACGTCATTACTTCCGCTTTCTGCCTCCGCGTTTCCAGGAATTTCACCGAAGTCGTGCTCACGTGGCGGGTCCCTAAATTCTACCATTATTTGCTTTGGTGCGCGGTGATGAGTGATTTCCAATTGATTTGAATTATTCCAAACACTTCAGTAACTCAACTTGTTACTAAACTTACGCTTTGATATCGTAGCTTTAATGAAACCCATGAATATTGTAGTGTACAATTTTTTTTCTATTTTTCTGATTTATAATGAATTTCGGCCCCAGTCGTATCAGGAGGTGAATCGGAAGTCCCGCGTAAGAAACACGAGTGTCATTCGATGCTCGTGCCACCAAAAAGAAAGCAGGTTGGAGCGCGTGGCACCCTACAACGTTATAGTTTTGTAGAGTACGGATCCGCGAGACATGCATGTGTTGGGAGTTCGCTTTGCCGGAGGCAACCGGTACACGTTTTGTCAGCTTCACATCTAAGAGTCCACTGCCTTTATTAAAAAATAAGAGCAGGCTTGCCAAGCAGCACTCGTAGCGCCCCAGACGGGCAGCCACTTTCCTTAAAAGACAAAACAGGGGGCAATCGCCCTCACGGCGGGGACAACGAAGTGACGGACGTTTGCTGCACGCGCTCTCCCCCTCCCCCCTTAGATGGCGGAAGGAATGAAGTGTTAATGTTCAAGATCGGCTGTTTTCACGTGGTCGCACGGCTCTGTCTCTTCTTTGGCGCGTACGTCAATCTTCAGCGTTTTCTCTGAACGCAAAACCACGCGAGAGGTGTACTAATATGAAGGAGCCAAGGGTGGCTTGATATGGTCACGCCCCAGAAAGACGTGCGTAGTTCTGTTCGTTGTTAGGAAACTAAACACAGGCTGCTCGAGGGCGATACGTGCGCGTCTAGGTCGAAGCTGGTCTAGCCAGGAATGTAGCCTCTCTAAGTGCTGCGCGGCCGCTGGCGCAGTGCCCTGCTGGGTGCCGAAAAACTGGCCTGGAACGCGGATTGCTGACCCATAGGGCATCTCACCAACGCTGATTCCGAGGTCATCCTTGATTGTTGTTCGCAGCCCTAGTAGTACTAGGGCTAGCCTCTACACCCACTGCTGTCTGTCAATCGTGGCGTTCAATGACGCCTTCAGTTGTCGGTGGAGACGCTCGACCATGCCGTTGCTCTGTGGGTGGTAAGCCGTGGTGTTATGAGTGCGCGTGCCAAGCAGTCTCGCCAGGGTAGAAAAAAGCGAGCTTAGGAATTGTCCGCCTCCGTCCATAGTTATGCGCAGAGGACAACCGTACCGCGAGACCCGCGTAGCAACAAATCCGTCCGCCACTGTTTCGGCAGTGATGTCTTGTAGAGGCGTCGCCTCAGGCCACCTTGAGTGCCGGTCGACACACATCAGGAGATACTTGAAACTTTGGCAGGGCGTCAGAGGCCCAACAAAGTCTAAATGCACGTGACCGAAACGCCTGCACCGCTGAACGCGTCTGCCGGGTCACTTTCACCGCTTGACAGGCTTGGCAGATTCTTGCCCAGCTTTCAACATATTTGTTGATCTCTGGCCAGACGAAGCGGTCTGTGACAAGCCTCTGTGGAGATTTCATGCCGGGATGGCTTAGCCCGTGCAGTTAACTAAACATTGGCCGCCGAAACTGATGGGTCAGGAACGGGCGAGGAGCTGCCTGCGATGCGTCACACGTGACCCTTGTTGTTGTGTAGGGAAGCGGCACCTCCGCAAGCTATAGGTATGAGCCTTTTTTCCGCAATTGGTGCTGCTCGGGTTCGATTTGCTGAGCGCTAGCGATGTCTTTAAAATCCACACGGCCGGCAGGCACAGCGGCGGTCCGCGACAGTATGTCAGCTGCCTGATTTTGGATACCAGAGATATGGCAGATATCCGTAGAAAAGTCGGTTATAACGGAAAGCTGCCGAAGCTGACGTTCTGTGTATGAGGAACTGTTGTTCTTGAAAACGAATGTTACATGTGAAAGCTACAGCCTTTAAAAAACTGAAATTCTTGACAGCACAATAGATGGCCAACATCCCCCTCACGAAGCTGATGTAGCGAGCTTCAGTAGGTATGAGGCGATTTGAGAAGAAGCTCAATGGTCTCCCGTCTGTGCCATTATGCTGCTGCAGTATGACAACCACCGCCTTGGTTGAAGCGTCTACCATAGACGCGTCGGGCAACGGATCATCAGAAAAACTTCAGTCGCCAACCACGTTTTGGCTTTCTGAAAGGAGTGTTCGTGCTCCAATAATCAGTGGAAGGTTGGCGTTTTTTGGAGCCGTGATGCAGAAGGTCGGTAAGCGACCGAAGAACTTGCGCGCGAGATGCTACGAAGCGCCTATGAAAACTTTGAGCCCTAGAAACTCGCACAACTTTCGGAAGCAGGTTGGAAATGGGAATTCCTCGATTGCCCACACCGGGTATTCCAATGGCTTGGTGCCTTGATGTGAAATGCGATGGCCAAGAAAATCCAGGGCTTCAAGCCCGAAAATGCATTGTTGGGGCTTTAGGACCAGGTCGTGTTCATCCAGTCTCTCAAATATGAAGGTGGAGGTGCTCTTTGTGCTCTTCGTCTGTACGACTCACAACGAAAATATCGTCAAGGTAGCAGAAAATGAACGGGAGTCCACGCGTAACCTCTTTCATGAACCTTGAAAAAGTTTGCGCCGCATTCTAGAAATCGTAAGGCATACGGAGAAACTCAAATAGGCCAAATGGAATAGTGATTGCTGTATTCGGAGTGTAACTGTGTTCGACAGAAATTTGGTGGTTCGCGCTCATCAGATCGATCTTACTGCATATTTTGGTTCCTGCTAGAGGAGCGCGAAAGTCATGTATGGGGGCAAGGGGATATTGATCCGGAGTGGTAACGGTATTCAAAGCTCGGTAATCACCACAAGGACGCCAGTCACCATTTTCCTGCTTTGAAGCCAGATGGGAGGTGAAGACTAATTGCTGGAGAAAGCACGAATAACTCCGAGCTGTGTTTCAACTCACGGCGGGCGGCTACCAACATCCATCTAGAGTTCCTCCATGGCCGCGGGACGACGGTGGGCCGGTGGCGGTGATATTTTCTTTTTATTTACTCACACCTCAAATACCTTATTTGTGGTTTTACATGAGAGGTGGGCATATTTCGGCCATATTTTCAATGAATGCCTTGAACGATGAATGACTAGAATTGTGCACCGCTTCAGCAGGTAGATGATTCCAGTCTTTCGCTGTTTGAACGAAGAAAGAGATAAGATGAGTGGTGGTGCGAGCTGGAGGGGGATAAACAGGCTTTGAATGGCTATGACGGGATGAAGTGCGAGGTGCAGGCGTGATGTCGGTCTGGTGAAGCAGCGAGTGATTGCATTTGTAAAAGAGACACAGTCGTGCTGTATTGCAGCGGTGTTCGAAGGTTAGAAGGTTCAGAGAAGACTTAAGTTTAGTGACGGTAGTGTGGTAAGGGTACTCAAAATGAATTAGCCTTGCTGCGTGATTCTGTGTGGATTCCAGTGCTGTTGCCATGTTCGATTGGTGTGGCTCCCACACTGAGCATGCGTATTCCAGTTTGGGTCGAACAAGTTAAAGATACGAGTAGTTTTACTGAAGGGGGACAAGACGTAGATTACGGCGCAGGTAGCATAGTACACGATTGGCATCATTCCTAATGCTGCACATGTGTGAGGACCAACCCAGGTTAGTGAACAGGTTAATGCCTAAGTACTTATAAAAAGCCACAGCACATATTTCAGAACCAGTGATAACGTAATTAACTGAAATATATGATAGGCGACGGTGGAAAGTAAGTAACGACGTTTTTCGACGTAGAGAGACATTAGCCAATTATTTCACCAAGTTTCAATGACGTTAAGGTCGGACTGGCAACCACGAGAATCAGCGTCGTTAGTAATAGGGCGATAGATTACGCAATCATCAGCAAATAAACGAATTTTGGACGAAGAGCCTCTCAGTAAGTCGTTAATGTATATTAAAAAGAGCAGTGGCCCCAGGACTGTGCCTTGCGGCCCGCCGGAGATAACGGGTGATAAATTAAACGAGCATTGGTTAGCGTAAACGAACTGTTCACGGTTAGTCAGAAAGTTGCGTATCCATTGGAGAACACAAAGGTTAAGATTAAGATGCGATAGTTTTAGGAAGAGTCGTTCATGAGGAACTTTGTCGAAAGCCTTTTGGAAATCTAGGAAGCGGGCATCTATGGTACGTTTTGATCAAGGTGTGAGCTAATGTCATTAACGAAGAGAGCTAGTTGTCTCGCAGGACATGCCTTTCTGAAAATCATGTTGATTAGGATAAAAGAAATTAGCGGATGTTACATACTTTACAACATGAGAATAAATGATGTGCTCCATTAGTTTGAAACAAACACTGGTGAGGGAAATTGGACGGTAGTTGTGGCAAGATGATGGTGATCCTTTTTTTTTTGGTACTCGGATTGTGTTACCTATGTTCCAGTCTTGCGGCACCACCTCATATGATAATGATTGCCGAATGATATGGCACAAGAATACACTAGGGATGTGCGCAATGTTCTCGAGCATTTTGGAATTGATTTCATCGATGCAGGCCGAGGATGGTAATTTGAGGGATTCTATTACATTTGTGATACCGTATGCCTCAAGTGTTTTCTGGCATAGTTGGGCGGTTGAGGCAAAGACAGTCTGGGAGGTTAGTGTAATGTTCAGAAGTGAACACGGAAGAGAAGACAGAGTTTAATAATTCAGATACTTTATGGTTGCGAACACGGTTATTGTCGTTATCATATAATAATAGTGGTTTATGGTTATTTGTGTTAATGTATTCCCAGAAATGTTTTGGATTGTTTTGCAGCATGTTAGTGTAGCATGTTGCAGCATGTTGTTGAGTAGAAGGTTCGCTTAGCTCTTGAGGCCAAAAAATCAAACGCCTTTTCACTGGCGTAATATTTTTTCAAGGCAGAAGCGGTATTGGAATGCTTGTCTTTGCGAAATAATCTTTTCTTTTTATTGTTTAGTCGTTTTAATGTGTTGTTGAACCATGAGGAAGAAGGTCGCTAGGTTAAGGTGACAGTTGGTAAGTCTCAGTGAGTTTGATCATTTTATCTTTGAAAAGCGTCCAGTTAGTGTCTACTGTGCGCTTCGGGAAATCTATAATATACCAGTTTTAGAATTCGGTTAATGCATCGTTAATACTGATGCAATCGCCTTTATTGTCAAGTGTTTTTTTTTCCTGAGGTAGTTGCCAGGATAATTCTGCATGCAGTACTGAGTGATCACTTAGTTCTGGTAGATGTGGTACAGAAGAAACACTGTCAGAATGGGATGTTAATATGAGGTCATGTATGTCAGAGCAGTCTTCGTTTTTTCGCGTTGGGCTAGATACTAGCTGCGTCAAACCGAAGGTGAGGCACGTGTTAAGAAAAAAAAACATTTGAGGTCATTCATAGAGACTGTTATGGCTGATACGGGCCATGTTATATCAGGAAAGAAGTCACCTAAGAGGAGTAGTTGTGCACGACTAAATGACGTCGTAACAGTTTGCAGTGCCTCGTGGAAGTGAATAGTGAAGGAAGCATCTGCTTCGGTGGGTCGGTAGCATACACCGATAATAATTTGTAGGTACGAAGAATTGCACAACACGGATAAAATTTCTAGAGGTGAAGTGATATTGACAATGGAGCAACAGAGGCTGCGATGGGCAGCTATCAGAACACCTCCTCCGCGTTTGCCTACACGATCCCGCCTAAAAATGTCAAAATTATGGAGGAATGAATTAAGCTCTCTGTTATCGACGGTGGAATTCAGCCACGCTTCTGTTTGTACGAGAAGCTTACAATCAGAAGAATCGATGAGGCTACAGAGTGCTTCGCATTTAGGCAACAAGCATCTAATGTTAGTATAAACAAATGCTAGAGGGATGCTATCTGATTTTGCGGTAGTGCTTGATGTTAGCTATGAAGTTGCTATAACTCTATTTGTAGTGTTATCGTACTTGTAAGTTCTGTTCTCCATGATTAGTTTATCGTATCCATGTTTAAGAGGTTTCTGCTGCGACTTGCCGAAGTCGATTAGTTATTTACGTGCATGCCAAGTGTTAGCTGAGTAGCCTTCTCATATGCTGTGGTTGGACCCTCTTAGTTGGCTAGCATTTGAAAGAATACGTTGTTTTACTTTGAAATGTGCTAATTTGACAATTATAGGTCTGCTTCTATTTGAGCTGTATTTGCCAATTCTATGAGCGCGCTCGATATCTAAAGGGTCTAACTTGATGTTAAGCTTAGAAGTGCAAAGTTCCGCAATCTCGTTCTGCGATTATTGCCACGTTTCCCACTCAGTATCATCTACCCCAAAAAACACAAGGTTGGAACGACGAGCCCTATCTTCTGAATCATTTAGTCGTGATGATATGTCGGAAATGGCTTTTGTGTTTTTATCGACCTCTGTCCTGATGCAACTAACTTCGTTCTTCAGTGCAGTTACGGAGGAAACATCTTCGATTTCCGTTACTCGCCTGCTAATGTCGTCAAAAGTTTTATCGTTCTGTGATAGTTTAGTTCGGATTGATTTCACTTCGCTTAGAAGAGACGCCTGGCCCGAGCTTATTTCCTCCAACGCTGCGAATATGTCACAGGATGCCTGCGTAGAACTGGAACGGGTGTTAGGGCCGGGATTCGATTCTATGTCGCCAGAGAGAACAAGAAGTTGTAGGATGACCTACGAACAAGGCTAATGCAGCAGCCTGGGCTTGTGTGATGACCCACTTATGGGCAAAGGTTCGTGTTCTCAATGTTTTAGCGGTTCTCTTAGGCGGAGCCTCCGAGAACCCAATTGAGGACGAAGCCGTTGGTTTGGACACACACACAAAGACTTTTAATCACACACAAAAGAAGCATAAAGCAAATAAAAAGAAACAGAAAACATGCTTAAAATACACACTCAAGAAAACATTGCGGTAACGAACGCTCCTATAGGGCTTGCACGAGGTTAACGAGGGTGCGAGTTCGGGCTTGCCACGAGGGCGGGGACGCGTCGCAGTCTCGACACGGCAACGCGGCGACAAGCTGGCAGAAGGGGTGGCGCCGGTCTCACCAAAGGTTGTGGCGTAGGCTGACCGACCGGGCGCCGGGAGCGCGCCAGCTCTGGCGAGGCGAGGTAACGCTGGCGGCTGGGTAGCAGGAGTGGACGGCGGCGGCGTTCTGGCCGGGCAGAGAGCTCGGGCCCGTAGCCCGACTGCTCCCCTCTCGCCCACGGGCACGGAAGCTCGAACGCCGGCCTCGGGCAGCAGGCGGCACGGCAGACGGGGGTGGCGTTCTGGCCGGGCAGCTGGCGTAGAACTCGGGCCCGAAGCCCGACTGTTCCCGTCCTGCCCACTGGCGCAAAAGCTCACCGGCCTTGAGGAGCCGACGGCACGCTCAGTTAGACGGGCGACGCACAGGAACAGGTTGGCAGGAGGCCCCGGGCGGGTGAAGTCCTGGTGGGCTCGGGTCCGGAACCCGACGGCCCGTCTTCAACGCCCGCTCCGGTGGTTGACCTCCTCCTGCCGTCGTTTCCTGGGACGATCCTGGCGTCTCCCCGGCGTCTCCCTGCGTGTCCTTTTGCGTGTCGCCCCCCCGTTCTGCCAGTGCACCACGCTTTTTGTCGTGGTCTGGCCGATTTGGCATTTACTGATTGGCTGCCCGACGCCCCGTGGTTTTTTCTCATTGGTTGCTTTTTCTTTTGTTGTTTTTCCTGCGCCGCGCGTTCACGTGCCGGGTGCTCTTCGGCGTCGTCGTTTTTCCTCCTTCCAGCTCGGCGCGCGTGCACTCCGCGTCGTCTGCTCTCGACGGTCCCGAACACCGCACCGTGTCGCGCACCACACATCACAGCTTGGTAGCACTAGCAAAGCGGCTTAGCGGGATCGACGCTGAAGCGTCCCCTTGTGTTTCACGGGCAGCGCGTCGTTTCGAGTACTCAGCGAGTATCTTGTATGTTTAGACCGGCCGAAATATACGGATGTCAGACGAGGTGAGGTTGGACTGCATGCCACCCGCCGTGGTTGCTCAGTGGCTATGGTGCTGGGCTGCTGAGCACGAGGTCGCGGGATCGAATCCCGGCCATGGCGGCCGCATTTCGATGGGGCGAAATTCAAAAACACCGGTGTACTTAGATTTAGGTGCACGTTAAAGATCCCCAGGTGGTCGAAATTTTAGGAGTCCTCCACTACGGCGTGCCTCATAATCAGAAAGTGGCTTTGGCACGTAAAACACCATAATTTACTTTTTTTTGGACTGCATGCCAAGTACATCGAGGGATGTAACGTTATCTCGTTTGCGGATTCCTCACGCTGTAACTGACGCAACCGGTGCAGGAGTTATAACAGTGGTTTGCAGCCGAATTCCCTGGAGAGGAGCTGTTGGAGGCTGCTTCTTCGCGATATCTCGAGGCGCCGCTGGACCGTGTGTTGCAGGTCGTTGTATGATGTGGCCGAATGCGTACCCACTAGCAAGTCGTCTACGGCATCGGCGATGCCGAAGGTCAGAGTGTCGACGACGTGCACTTACTTTGCTTTCTGTGAAGAGATTTTCCAGAATTGAAAACGGGCCTCTACTTGTAGAAACCAAACTCAGGGCTTCTTGGGCCAAAAGCTGGAAAGCGGAAGCTCTGCGCCGATGACAGGAGACGTAATCATGGCATCGTCTCTGTCAGCAAGAGTAGGGGCAGCGTCGTCCATGCACTTGGGTTCGAAAAAAACATAAATGTCCAAGGTTAACACTTGTTGGGAGCTCGTTTTGGCGGAGGCAAGGAACACGAATACACGTTTCGACAGCTCGAAAAGGAGGAGTAGACTGGCGTTATTCAAAAGTAAAATAGGTTTGCCGAGTGCCAGTGGTGGCGCCCCAGTCGGGCAGCCACTCTTCGGTCTCAACAAAGAAGAGGGGGAATTGCTCCCACGGCGACGCAAACTGGATTTTCGGAGCAAAGAGAAATTACCCTCCCGGCGATGACACGCTGTGACGGAACGAAAATTAAATTACGGGGTTTTACGTGCCGAAACCACTTTGTGATTATGAGGCACGCCGTAGTGGAGGACTCCGGAAATTTTGACCATCTGCAGATCTTTAACGTGCACCAAAATCTAAGTACCACGGGCGTTTTCACATTTCGCCGCCATCGGAATGCGGACGCTGTGACGCACGTTCGCAACAAAGGCACCGCCTTGTGGCCCTTTCTTTTTATAATCTATATCGACGATATTCCAGCTAATATCTCTTTTAGTATACGGTCTTTAGCTAACGATTGTGTGGTTTATCGCCTCATCCGCAGTGACGATGACTCACAATATTTCAGGAGCACTTAGATAACGTTAGTGCTTGGCGTAGCCCATGGCTGGTGCCACTGAACATTACTAAAACGTTATCAGCTTATTTGACCTGCACAAAGTATTTCCCTTGACCGAAATATGTCATCTTCAATGCTGAAATATCATTTTCTACACATGCAAATACCTTGCCCGTCCCCATTTCAAGTAATTATTCTTGGTCCTCTCACGTCACAAGTATAACTAACGCAGAGAGAGAGAGAATCAACTTTTGTGCTGAGCCCTTAGTGACGGTTGGTGCGCGCTGGCACCAGATGGGGTGGAACCTTCTTCTCAGGTCCCATAGGCGTCCAGCAGTTCCTGGCCCCTAGCCGCCAGCGCGAGCTGGGTCGGTATGTCGGGGCTGGACAACAAGGTCTCCCATCGCTCGGGGGGGTTGGGACTGGGGAGGGTGAGGGTAGGGATGGTGGGGGGTTCTTGAGCTTAGTGCACTCTGCAAGGATGTGGGCTAGAGTGCCTTTTGACCGTCTGCAAAAAGGGCATGAAGTGTCATGCTCTGTTGGGAACATCTTGTGCAAGAGCACGGGATGCGCTAGCGACCCCGCTTGCGTGCGTCGCACGATCGTTTGCTGCATTCGGTTCAGTTGCGGATGCGGATGCGGAAGCCTACATCTGCCGCTTCTGTACATTTGCGTGATTTCTTTGTAGCTTGTCACGGGGTGCGGTAGCTCTGGCTCGTCCTCAGCCCGGATTGAAAGTTCTCGGGCATAGTGGTCGGCGAGTGCGTTGCCTTCCACGTGCGAGTGAGCCGGGACCCACACGAGCTCAACGGCCCGTCCCGGTGATTTGCATTTGGTGAGGATCGCTAGTGCCGTGGGAGAGATGTTCCCCTTGCGGTGCTCTTTTAAACACTAGTTCGTGTAATTGGATCAAGACGTCTTGGGTGCTCAGGTGCTGGCGGAATCCATACATGGTCGCCGACATCTGACTTGGCTCGTCCAGGTGTGCTTGAAGTCTTCTGAGAACCATGCGTTCCATGACCTTGCCCACACAGGACGTGAGCGAGATGGGGCGCATGTTCTCGATGGTCAGAGGTTTGCCGGGTTTAGGTATGAACCGTACCTCGGCCTCTTTCCAATCTGCGGGCAACTTCGAGCTTTCCCAGGTTCTGTTGATGTGACCCAGGAGCCCGCGTGCCGCCGCATCACTCATGTTATTGAGCAGCTTGTATGTAATGGTGTCCGTTCCGGGTG